>NC_090439.1:1056070054-1057320054 GCF_031143425.1 Pleurodeles waltl
CAATGAGGTTGTATACAGAGGCATATTGCAGATCCTACATAACCAGCTAATCAAGTGGGAAGTCAAGGGTAAAGCAGAAGGCTTCCCTGCTTCCATGCCTTTGGTTGAAGCCTCTGTCGGAAGTGTGGGTATTGACATTGTTGGGCTTATGAAACGCAAGACTTTCTTTCCTAGTCTTAGTGTACCATCTCATAAGGTACTGCATGTGTGGTGGCCAGGGCCCTGATAGGGATATTTACTTGTGTGTGTTTCCCCAAGGAGGTTGTGTCTGAAAGGTACACCAACGTTACGCCACAAAGTCCATGAGGGAGGAATGTGGAGTGATTAACAAGGTTTCCACACAATACCTCCACCATATCAATGGGCTTGCTGAGAGATTCAACAAGATTGTGGACCTCTCCAAGCCCTAACCCTGTAAGTCCTCTTGCAGTGCCTATTATTTGCCTCAGTCCCTTTGAACTTTTGTTTGGTCACCTTGTGTGTGGACCTCTCAGTCTTGTGAAGGAGGGATGGGAACAATATCCCAAATGTCAGAGTAGCTGTTTCCTGAGGATCTGCACAATGCTCTACAAAGACCACCTGCAGCTACCTCCAACTCAGAAGGCTGTGATAGCACTGAGCATTGGAGTGGCCAGATAAAGGAAAAGGGTGTGGTAAGAGAACAGTGGGGAGCAGGGAAGGAGACCTGAAAAGCAAAATGGTTAACACAATTCAAAAACTCACAATCTAACTTGCTTTGCAACCTGGTTTATAGGTGCCTCAGAATGCCACAGATATGGGTTCGCTGAACACTTAACTTTGTGAAATAGTCAGCATCTCTTTTGTGCTGCACCAATTATACTGAATTCCTAGTTAAGTATCACTTCAGTAGTCAGGTATCACTCCAGTAGCTATGTGTTTAGCTGAAATGATTATGCTCTCATCCAACAGTCATCACATTCATTATCTAATCAAGCTGCACACTTTATATTCAGAATGCATAGTGGTTTCTATGTGAGTTCAACAATCATCTGATGCATCAAACCAAGTTGCATGCTTACTTTTTCAGAATGCGTAGCATTCTTTCTATAATTTCAACATGGAATATTGTGCTGTTAGGATATCCTAAAATGAGGCCCAGGGTTTACAATGACTGATTACATCTGATGCCAATAATGAGGTAAACCACTTAAATAAAGGTGGGTGTACCCTGCTCAAAATGCTGCCAAAGTTAAACAAGTGCGTCACTCTAATTAATCTTACCTGTCAGAGCATGGCCTGCTCTGTACTAGTGCACCCTCAAAAGGTTTATCAAACCTTTGTGCATTATGATCCTGCAGTGGGAGCTGGTGGAGCACAGGAGACACAACAGGGGTGGCTAGGGCAGGCCCTAGACCGCGCATCGCCACAAGTCTGACACCAAGAAAATCTCTGAAGAAGTGGAAAGGGGCTATCCAGGAACTCATGAAATACTGGTTGGACCAGAAAACCACTCTGCTGGAGTATACAACTGGCCAGTAGGTGTGGGTGATGAAACCTGTGAAGCCCTGGGCCTAGAAGGACTGGTAGACTGGGCACCATGAGGTGATGGAATGGAAAAGGAAGATCCCCTAACTGGTGGATCTCAAAGCATCCAGGAACACCTTAAACATCTTGTATTAGAACTGCCTCAAACACCAATGAATGACTATGCTCCTGGTGACAGAAGATGGTGAGGAGGAGGGGAGTATAGCCTTCCCAGACCTCCTGTTATCCAAAGAGCAAGATGAGTCAGTGGAAGGAGTTGTCCACTCCCCTTCTCCGACCCCAGAGCAACAGAGAGACTATTGCACTTGTTGGGACAGTTCACTTGCTTATTCTCACTAACCCCAGTGCTCACTAATTAGTTTACCTAGAACATTGGGCCTCATTACATGTCTAGTGGTCTGAGGACCACCTGACTTGCGGTGACAGTTGGACCACCACACTCCAGGTGGTCTGACCACCACTTTACGACCCTGGTGGGCAGACCCACCAGGGGATCACAATCACCACCAGTAACATGGTTCCTGATGGGTAGACAGCGGTCTGAGTTGTGCTCAGCCACAGAACTGCTAAACTCAGCGCTGCCATGCTAATTACAACTCAGTTTTCCGACAGCCTTTCCATGGTGATCACCCTACCATGAAAAGGCTGGTGAAAAGCCAATTCTGAAGCCCCACACCCAGCACAGATGGGCAGATAGTGCACACTCTGAGGGTGCTGTTGTGCTATGTTATTGGCCTTGGCTCCCTTAAGATGACGGGAGGTAGCGTTGTAATTGTCATCCTAGTGGGAACATTGTAATAGGACTGGAGGAGGTGCCACCAGCATGATGGTGGCATCCTCACCACGGCATTGGTGGTCCTGTGGTGAGACTGCCAATGTCATATTGAGCCCCATAAACATGGGGACAAGCATGCCAGTTAAAAATAAAATCTACAGTCTGTTGGAAAAGGGGAGAACCAGCATCAAGGAGTTGGTATCAGATATATTGGAGTTGTGGGTGATTGAGCCCTCCTGTATACCCTGCTTCACTCCAGTAGATCTGGCACCCAGACTGCACCACCTGGCACCATCCTAGAAATTTAGTTTTCTGTGGACTACAGACCCTCAACTCAGTCACCAAGATTGATGTTCACGCTATCCCTAGAGCTGATTAGCTCATTTAAAAGGTTGGGGCTGCCAGGTTCCTCAGTACCTTTGACTTAACAACAGATATTGGCAGGTCAATATGACTTAGGGGTACAATTAGAGGTTGGCATTCTCCACCCCAGTGGTCCACTTTCAGATCAAGGCTATACCCTTTGGACTAAAAATGCCCCTGCTAGCTTCCAGAACTTCGTCATCAGGGTCCTGGCTGGGATACAAATCTTTGTGCAGCCTAGTTGGATAACATTGCTTTTTTTAGATCAAGTTCGGATGATGACTTGCCCTACCTCCAAGAAGTGTTTCCGGCCCTTCAAAAGGTAGGTGTGACTGTCAAATCCAGTAAGTGCCAGGTAGGGCAGGTGTACTACCAAGTTGGAAGAGGTAAAATACATCCTCTGCAGCCCACAATATAATCTAATTTGGTTTGGGAGCCTCCCTAAACCAAGACTAAATGGAGAGCATTTCTAGGCCTCACTGGATACTACAGGAGATTTGTTAGGAGATCTAACAATATTGTTGCCCTCTTAAGTGAGCTGACTTCCAAGAAGTAGCCCAAGAAGATGATTTGGACAGAGCACTCAACTTGTCCAAAGAATTACTAGTTAAGGCAGGTGGTTTATGCTTTGAAGCAGTGCATTGGGATTATCTTGTCACAGATGAACAAAGAGAGTTTGGAGCAACTTGTAACCTTTATCAGCAGGATCCTGTCAAGCTAAACAATGAGGGCTTGGTGCACCCTGTAGCCTTCATCAGAAGGAGGCCTCTTCCCAAGGAAGAGAGGTGAAGTGCAATGGAGAGCGAAGCATTTAAAGTGGTCAGGAAATTCAAGTAGTTAAGTAAATGTTTGGATTCCACGTCCGGGTTCAGAAGTTGGCTGATGCAAAGGCAAGGTGAGAATCCAAAACTTTTCAGGTGGTCTATCTATGTACAGGGCATGGACTTTATGGTGGAACATCACACTAGGACTGACACACCGATGTTGAAGGTGATCTTTTTAGGTTTTTCTGCCTTAGCAATGAAAACTCCCATAAAGGTGGGTAGTTTCTCCTGCTTTCTGCTGGGGGTGTGTGGACATGTTTGAAATAACTATCTGTTGCGTGGAATTCTCCCACCATTTTGCCATTTTTTATTGAACCCAGTTTATTGGCTATAGGACTAAGAACACTTTACTCCTGCTAACCAGTGGTAAAGTGAGTGTGCTTTCCTGAACATAGATAAATTGACATTTCCATTAATTACAATAATAATGTACATATAAGTCTATAGTATAGGGTACTATATGTATCCAGGGGCTGTAAATTAAATTCCACCAGTGAGCTGCAGTTCTCATAGTGCCACCTACTTAAGTATTACAATATATCACATCTCCGGGCTTGCCCCTGCAGTCTGAGTGTGATATTTGAAACTGTCATTTGAACCTTGGATAAAAAAATGTTTGTCAGGCCTAAACCATCCTTTTTAAAACTTCTAAACCATCCCTAAGGAAGCCATAAGTCACTAGAGAGGGCAGGGTCCATGGCATTTGAAAAGTAGAACATGTTTTACATTCCCTGGCTGTAAAAACACCCACAAATTCTTTTTCCACTGTAGCAAGGCTGGCTCTCCCATAGAAAAACATTGGGTAACATTATCACAACCATTAAAGCTTATTTTCAGTTTGAAAACAGCTGGAATAATTATTCAATGACTCATTTTAGTATAATTTAAAATACAACTTAATGACCCATTTGGAATGTATTACTATTTTAGAAATGACACTCTTAGAAAGTTGTAGTTTTGCTGCCTATGCCAGAAGGGCGTTTCTGCCAGTGTCTAGTGCCACCTTGTCATATGGTTCCTACGAATCAAATTGCACTGTGTATCTGGTCAACAGAAACATCACCATATAAGGACTCAGTCAACATATGCCACTAATAAATGTTGACTCTGTTCCTAGGTGGCTCACAGTGCTCCATCTGAACCCCCAAACTCACCAGGGTTCCAGATGGGTTTTGCAACCTCGACTACTCAGGTTCTCAAGGAAACCATGGGAACAGAACTACACTTTTGCTGTCACTTTGAGTACCGAAGATGAGATGAGAAAGATGTGAAAATGTATTTTATAGCATTTATTGCAACTATCTTATTCTTGAATAAAAAAAACTTGAGCTGAGATTATTAGGAAACGAGGTAAAGCATGGTAACCGGCATTAAGAAAATGGTGAAAAAGATAAATGGTTCAACCATGGTAATGTTACAGTGTTGATACACTCCTATCAGTTACTACCTATACTATCCAGAGCATGGTAGGAGTATCTACTTTCGGATCATTTGGGAATAGCCAGACCTTCCCATACCTGTGTAAGATGTGCCAAAAAGTCAGAAAGGCTGTCTAATGTAGTACACGCCATTGTCCTGTGCAGGGTAGAAGTCAGAATCGGGATCAGCATCAGAGTCAGCCAAGCTGCATTTCTGGTACTGTGTGGCATGTTCCAGGATAGTCCCAGGAGAAGTGCTCCTCTGCTGAATATGGCGCAGAGGCAGTTTTTACAATACAAGCACCATTTGTGTCACACTGTACCAGAGGTGAGGGCTCAATGTTGTACTATGACTGTACATGCTGAGCTCTAGGATAATCATAATACTTGGGGAATCACATTTAGGCCCTCATTACAACCTTGGCGGTAAATCCCGCTTACCGCCGTGCTGACGGCTGTCAAGATACAGTGGCACCGGCGGAAATCAACTACAGGTATTACGACCCACATCTCGTAATCCACCACAATACATACACCTACACAAGTCTGCCACAACCAAGGTCAGTGATAAACTGGCAATAGCAAAACCTACACTGTCACGCCAACAGGAATACGCCCACACTATTGCGACCCACGAATCAGCGCCGCGGTAATCCATTTGCGGTACACACCGCTGTGCTCAAAATACACACACATTTACAAAACACAACCACATTGGACAATTCAAAATAAACACACACGATACACATACACACACCACACCCACACACTGACACCACTATAAAACACACACTCACATTACCCACAACCCCTTACACCAAATTTTTGGGAAGAAGCAGAGAGAGAGAGAATAGCAAACACAACACCAGCATCCAGAGGCACACAATACCATCAAGTATACAACATCCACACACCTCAAAGAACACACACCAACACAACACATCACAAAGCACAACAAACATCACCTCACACATCACCCATACAACATTATGGCACCTCAAAGACACCCCGGGTTTTCAAAGGAGGAGCTCAGGGTCATGGTGGAGGAAATCATCCAGGTAGAGCCACAGCTATTCGGATCACAGGTGCAGCAGACATCCATTGCAAGGAAGATGGAGCTTTGGCGGAGAATTGTCGACAGGGTCATCGCAGTGGGACAGCACCCAAGAACACGGGATGACATCATGAAGAGGTGGAACGACCTACGGGGGAAGGTGCTTTCTGTGGTATCCAGACACCAGGTAGCAGTACAGAGGACTGGCGGTGGACCCCCACCTCCTCCCCCACAACTAACAACATGGGAGGAGCAAGTCTTGGCGATCATGCACCCTGAGGGCCTCGCAGGAGTAGCAGGAGGACTGGACTCTGGTAAATCATATCTTTACTACTATATCCCCCCACCCTACCAGCATGCTATCACAAACTCTTAGCCTAACCCTCACACCCATCACCCCAACACCCCACAGATACCCCACTATCACAATCCACACAACCCAAAACCAAGGCCTGCATGTTACACCAATGCATGGACACCCATCGCCAAAGCAGTCCAGTATAGATACTCACCCAAGCCCCAAAATCACCAATCACACAAGGGAAAAGACAATAAGCCAAGTACAGGAGTAGAGGGTAACTCACACATTGCACAAGATGGCACACACAGATACAATAACTATGCATTTACACCCCAACAGGAGCCCTACCCAACTTAACCAGACAGGAGGTGCCAGACATATCCCGTCCCCCCACAGAAGAGGTCCACAGTGACAACAGCAGCTCTACACGCCTGGATCAAGATGACCAGCCCGGCCCATTAGGGACCTCTGGACAGTCGGTTCCCCTGCCGCTGTCACAAACCACCACTGAACCTCCCCCCTCAGGAAACACCACCACAGCACCCACCCAGCGGGCCCATCCCTCTGTCCCAGGACACGTCAATCAGCAGTGTGTCCACCACTACAGGTACCCCAGGCAAACCCACTAACCCAAGACAATCAGGGACCTGGGGTCAGTGGCAGTGGGAACACGGTTCAGGGGACAGAGGCACAGGATAACAGGGAAGCTGGGAGGACTTCTGTGCGAGAGGGGGAGGACAGGCCCAGGGAACCCACTCTTCACGAGGCACTCTCCAACATCATGGGAGCATACCACCATTCCCAGGAGACCATGGGCACAGTGCTGGCGAAGTTTCAGGAGACCGAGCGGCTACAGGAGGAACAGTACCTGGGGATCGGGGAGGGCTTGAAGTCCATTAACACCACCCTGGTCACCATTGCAGGGGTGCTGGCAGACATGGCCAACACCATGAGGGCCACAGTGGCACACCAATGGGCCCCTGACACTAGCCTGAACGATG
Organism: Pleurodeles waltl; assembly: GCF_031143425.1. Classification (NCBI taxonomy): domain Eukaryota; kingdom Metazoa; phylum Chordata; class Amphibia; order Caudata; family Salamandridae; genus Pleurodeles; species Pleurodeles waltl. The sequence goes on from NC_090439.1 coordinate 1,056,077,297, forward strand.
AATAGCCCTCCACCTCCGCTGGCACTAGTGGACAGGCGGTCCCACCACAGGACCAACAGGCCACCAGCACCCTACCCCCTGCACCCTACCCCCTGCAGAAGGAGAACCTGCCCGCAAAAGGTCCCTGAGATCCAGGAACAAGACAGAGAACATTACCAAGACCCCGCCAGGAAATAAGACTCTCCTGATTGTCACCCTTCTGTCCCACTATGTCACCCTGACAAACTTGAACTGCCATTACTCCACTTCCTATGCCCCCTTGGACAATGCACCTGTGATACCAATAGACTGGACTCCACCATGGACATTCCTCCACCATCACCCCAGCCCATTGCACAGCCCCCTCCACTTATTAGCACAGAAATAAACACCCTTGAATCACAAATCAATCTGGAGTCAGTCTGTACTTTCACAAATGTGTTATTGCAATCTCTCAGAAAAAATAGCAATGTCAATGTTCATTTTCACATACCAATGTTCGACAGTTGTTGGGCAGCAATAAACATAGCAGAAGGCAGAAAGTGGTACCCAGATCTGTGAAATGGAAAGCCAAAGTGAACTGTCAGGGTCCATACACAGAGGTAAAAAGGCAGAATCATGCAATGTCCTACTGCAGTCTGATATGAGAGGAGCAGTGCCAGTCTCTTGCCTGTGTCTCACTGGAAGTATTGCATGATGATGTTGTTTTGGCTGTCTATATCTTCTTCTTCTGCCTCCTCTTCTTTACTTTCCACAGGCTCCACAGCTGCCACAAAACCAACATCATGCCCATCCTCCTGCAGAAAAGGCACCTGGCGTCGCAAAGCCAGGTTGTGCAACATACAGCATGCCACGATGATCTGGCACACCTTCTTCGATGAGTAGTATAGGGAGCCACCTGTCAGATGGAGGCACCGGAACCTGGCCTTCAGGAGGCCGAATGTCCGCTCTATTATCCTCCTAGTTCACCGATGTGCCTCATTGTAGCGTTCCTCTGCCCTTGTCCTGGGATTCCTCACTGGGGTCAGTAGCCATGCAAGGTTGGGGTAACCTGAGTCACCTGCAACTATCGAGGGACAACTGTTAGACACACACCAACCCTTCGGGACTCTCCCATACCCAGACACCTATGGAAACTGTGTGGGAGGAACTTGGGCTCACCTATTAGCCACACCCGGTGCCTCTGGAGTTGCCCCATTACATAAGGGATGCTGCTATTCCTCAAAATGTAAGCGTCATGCACAGAGCCAGGATCCTTGGCATTCACATGGGAGATGTACTGGTCTGCCAAACACACCATCTGCACATTCATGGAATGGTAGCTTTTGCGCTTTCTGTACACCTGTTCATTCCTGCGTGGGGGGACAAATGCCACATGTGCCACATGTGTACCATAATTTGCACCAATGATTTTGGGGATATGTCCCAGGGCATAGAAGTCACCTTTCTCTGTGGGCAAATCTTCCACCTGAGGGAAAACGATGTAGCTGCGCATGTGTTTTTCAGCAGGGCAGACAACACTTTGGACAACACGTTAGAGAACATTGGCTGTGACATCCCTGATGCCATGGCCACTGTTGTTTGAAAGGACCCACTGGCCAGGAAATGGAGTACTGACAGGACTTGCCCTAGAGGGGGGATTCCTTTGGGATGGCGGATAGCTGACATCAGGTCTGGCTCCAACTGGGCACACAGTTCATGGATTGTGACACGATCAAGTCTGTAGTTGATAATAATGTGTCTGTCTTCCATTGTCGACAGGTCCACCAGGAGTCTGTATACCGGAGGATGACACCATCTCATCATCTGCCCCGGCGGACGTGCACTATAGAGGAGAAGGGTGAGCAGAGGGTCATACACCACATAGGTTTCACAAGGGTGTTTTGAACAATGGTGATGTAATTGGTGTGTTGCGCTTTCTGTCCGTATTCCTGCACAAAAGTGATGTGACACAGTTAATTGGCCTACCGTGTGGCCCCCTGAAATGGCGGCTGCCTGACCTGTAAGGAGGGACAAGGGGAAATTAAGTAACTGCGCTGTCGTTGTTCAGCGTCGCGGCAGGCAGACGAAGACCGCAGCGCAATTCAGTATTGGTTATCATTGGCTCCTATGGGTTCCAGGAGCCAATGCCTATGTATGCCAGCGGTGATGGTACGCACCGCCGCGGATGTGACCGCCATTTTATATCTGTTCACTCACTTGATACCTGACCTTCAGCAGGAGAGGACTTACACTGCAAGTGCTGCTGTGACCTGAGTCTGGAAGCGACAATGGCTACAGTGTCTGCCTTCACCGTGGAGGAGTTGGACAACCTGGTGGCAGGGGTCCTCCCCCAGTACATGCTACTCTACGCTCCTCCAGACACAGAGGTGAGCACACTGTGAGCATGATGAATGGGACATGAATGTATGGAGTGGTGTGGATGGAAGATACAGGCGGTGGGGGGGCAGAGGCCAGCATGTGAGGATGGTCAGTGTATGTGTTTCAGGGCCAGGGTGGGAAGTTGTGGGCAATGAGTAAGAAGAACCGGACGGGGGTGTAAAATCCATTCTTACTTCACTTTTCCTCTAGGTCAGCGCCCACCAGAAGAAGGGTATTTGGCGTGCCATCGCCAAGGAGTGCTGACCCTGGGGGTCTACCATAGACGGAGCACCCACTGCCGCAAAAGATGGGAGGGCCTGCGTCACTTGAGCAAGAAGACGGCGGAGGCCCAGCTGGGGATGGACCCCCAACGTGGAAGGGGTGCCCATCGCACCATGACCCACCTGATGTACCAGATCCTGGCGGTGGCATATCCTGAGTTGGATGGGCACTTGAGGGCATCACAGCAGCCACAAGGGGGTGGATACAGTCTCATTCAGCTGATTCTGCGCGCTTTATGAGGTTTCTGGGTGGGGGAGGTGGGCTGTGGGTTCCCCTAGGCCAGGGCAAACATGCCAGAGTAGATCCATTGTTAGGCAGGCACTCCAACCCCAAAAGTGGTAGTTGCCATCTACACTTAGTCAGGCTCCTGTGGGTTCCAGGTGTGCATCAAATGGGTCTAGGCACAGTCCCCCATGGGCATGTGATTTTCCCCTGAACGGTTAGTGTATGGCCTAGTGCATAGGGCTGCTCCCTGTGTGTTGTGTCTGCCAAAGGTGGTGTTGTTGCAGGCATTGACCATGTGCCTCTTCTGTCTTTCCTCCCCTTTTTGTTTTGTCACCCTGTCCTTGTGTGCATTAGCATCATCTGGCGGAGGAACATTGGCACCGGAGCAGGAGGGAGCTGCAACCCACATGGCCCAGGAGAGTAAATGTACGGAATCTGAAGGCACCAGTGGGACAGAGGGCGAGGGGAGCTCCACAACGGGGACAGGAGGAGACACCAGTGACAGCGACTCCTCCTCTGATGGGAGCTCCCTTGCGGTGGCGGGCACATCTGTGCCCACCGCATGAACAGGTACAGCCGCCACCCCCCCTACAAGCACCACCCTCCCAGCAGCCCCTGAGCGTGTTTCCCGTGCCCGCTCGCCCAGGAGGGTGGGCATCTACTTCGCCCCAGGCACCTCAGGCCCTGCCCCAGTCAGCCCTGCTGCCCTCAGTGAGGAGGCTATTGACCTCCTGAGATCCCTCAGTGTTGGGCAATCAACCATTCTGAATGCCATCTAGGGTGTCGAGAGGCATTTGCAGCAAACAAATGCATACCTGGAGGGCATTCATTCTGGTGTGGCAGCCCAACAGAGAGCATTTCAGGCTCTGGACTCAGCACTGATAGCAGCCATTGTCCCTGTGTCCAGCCTCCCCCCTCCAACTTCCACTACCCAAACCAAATCCTCTCTACCTCAGCCTATCCCAAGCACACCATCAGACCAGCATACACACTCATCAACACACAAGAGTGGCATGGCAAACATAAGCGCCACACATCCCACAGGCACTCACACAAGCACCATCCCCATGCAGATAAACCAGCCTCCACTGTGTCCCCCTCCTCCACGTCCTCCTCCTCCCTTCCAGTCTCATTTCCACTCACACCTGCATGCACTACATCCTCAGCCACTACCTCCATCACCAGCACACCCATCACCACACACCGCTCATGTGCAATCACCACCCCCACTACCATTTACACGTCCCCTGTGTCCTCTCCCAGTGTGTCTGTGAGCCCTGCTCCCAAACTACACAAATGCAGGCACACACCCACTCAACAACCATCCACCTCACAACAGCCTCCAGCCCATGCACCTTCTCCCAAACTCAGCAGATGTACACCTCCTACAACCACTACCTCTTCCTCCACTCCCAAACCCCCTCCATCTTCCCGTCCCAGTGTGTCTAAAAAACTTTTCCTCGCCAACATTGACCTCTTCCCTACACCTCCCCACCCCCGTCCTTCCCCTAGGGCCAGGATGTCCAGATCCCAGTCCAGAACCTCAGCCACGAAATCCTCAAGCACTGTAGTCCCTGCAAGTCCAATAACATCATGGGCAGCACCCATCAGGGCTGCCAGTGTGCCACCTAGTGAGGCCAAGGATCACCCTATTCCGCCACCTGCCAAGGTGGAGAAGGGGCCCACATGCCGTAGGGAAAAGCTGCACCAACCACCCAGCCAGGCCTCCTCCAAGACAAAAGAGGAGAGTGCCAAGGTCCCAGCAGAGACTTCCAAGGTGGGGAAGGGACACAAGGCTAAAGGGAAGTCAGCTCAGGGCACGGAGCCTCCGGGTGAGGGACTGGTGTCACCCCTTCTGCAAGAGAGAACAGCAACCTGTACGGCGATGGCCACCGCCACCTCCACCACCACCTGCACCGCCACCTGCACATCTGCTGCCTCTGCTACTGTCCCCAGCATCATCCCCAGTGAGCAGCCGTCCGAGGCTGCAGGACATGTCCTGCTGTCTCCCTCCACAGGTGCTGACACATGCACAACCGGCAGCAACTCCTCCGCAGACACTGCCGCAACCACCGCCACCTGCCCCGCGATGTGCTCAGCCAGTGCCACCACAGCCGACATGAACATCATCCCCAGCGGGCAGTCATCTGAGGCTGCAGGAGGCATCCTGGAACCTGCACATACTACATGAGGCAACACAACCAGCACTGGCAGTACCAGAAGTTGGCAGGCAAAGTCGCCGCAGGGTGGAGTGTGTCTCTGCCTCCATGGAGTATCATGCTAATTGTTCCCAGAAAATCTCGTGGCTCTGACACCCAGGTGAGGGAATGGGAACTGCCACACACCATGTGCAGCACTCTGGGCACCAAGCCCCCTCCAGAACCAGTGGAGAAAAGCATCCACTACCCCAGTCCTGGGCAGGATGAAGCACTCTAGGCACTAGGCCCCCTCCAGAACCAGAGGAGAAAAGCATCCACTACCCCAGTCCTTGGCATGATGAAGCACTCTGGGCACCAAGCCCCCTCCAGAACCAGTGCAGAGCAATATCCACTAGAGAGACTGAGGCCTTGCACTCCCCAGGACCGAGCAGTGGGCAAACCACCCACTTGAGAGACTTGAGAGACTATGGCTTTGCACTCCCCAGGACCAAGCAGTGGGCAAACCACCCACTTGAGAGACTTGAGATACTGTGGCTTTGCACTCCCCAGGACCAAGCAGTGGGCAAACCACCCACTTGAGAGACTTGTGAGACTGTGGCTTTGCACTCCCCAGGAGCAAGCAGTTGGCATGGAGCCCCCTCGTGGAGCAGTGGTGTCGTCCCATCATCCGAGTGAGGTGCCCCCCTCCCCTTCCCACTGAGGTGTTTTTTGTCGACCTGATACCCCTGCAGTGTTCTCTCCGTTTTGAGGCAGGTATCATGTGTGGGCTTCGCCCATGTATTTTGGGACCACTAGTCCACGGACAATGAATGGAACCCTATCCAGACTTGTGTAGTTGCTGTACATATTTGTATATATTGATATTTTACAGACCTGTTGCCCTATCTGGATTTTCAATGATTACACTCGTTACCATCATTTCATTTGGTCCTTGCATTTTTCCAGAGGGTTACGGGCTGTATTTGTAATGTTGATGCATGTATTTGTGTGTATGGTGTTGGGGGTGAAGGTGGAGGTTGGGGTGTTGCGTGTTGCATGTGTGTGTCTCTATCTTTTTCCTCCCCCTCCCATGTGTGCTAGGTGCAGTACTCACTGTGGTCGTCGCCGCCGTCTTTGTTGTTCCTGGTAGAAGAGGAGGTAAACCAACATTGGTAACACCTGTAGTTCGGGGTCCATGGTGTCCTGGTTCCTCGTTGGGTGTCGAGCGGTGAGTGGTTTCCGTTCCAAGTACTGTTTCTGCCGTGCTTTTGTTGCCATTGGTACTGCCCCGGAAAAGCTGGCAGATTGGTGACTTGTAATACAGTGGGTGGTACATTGTCTTCCGCCTGTCTGTTGGCGGTTACTGCCGCAGTGTTTTTTTCTACCGCCTTGACGGTTGGTGTGTTAAAGGAGCTGTCTGTGTTGGCGGTTTCCGCCATGGTGGTGATTCAATTTTTTTCTGCCGGCCTGTTGGCAGGTATTACCGCCGCTTTACCACGACCGCCAGGGTTGTAATGAGGGCCTTAGTGTGCTCAGGTTTGTACTGAATTTGCAGACTAGATAGCACTAACCCTTACAAGAAACAAGCTCCATGTACAATGATTTCTCAGGACATTATCACATGAATGAAAAGCTATGTAAAAGGTTACCAACACAGAGGAAATGCTAAGTTAAAATGTGCATTATAAAAGGCTCTATAATGCTTTACCACAACCTGATTACTGGATGGCTCACCTGTGGTAAGATGGGGGTACCACCCAGGCAGTGGAGAAAAGACATGGGTGTGGAGAGGTGTTTCTCTTCCTGGAGCAGGATAGCCCTTTCATGAGCTTTGAATAATGCCTATCGTGTCCCTCCAGAAGTGCTTTGTGCCCAGCTACTAGAGGGTTAAGCACAGGTTTGTTTCAGGACTTTGAGCTTCACCCTGACAAAGATTGTGACTATTATTTTAAGTGGGTTCTCACTCCTTTAATCTAATACTCTAATTTCTTACAATAGGATTTAGTATAACAAATTTGGATCACTTTGGTCACCTAAACCAAATATGGTAAAGCAAGCAACAATTCAAAACGAAAGGAGTTCTTTGGAATTATATGAATGGATGAAAGACAGCACTCAAAAGAGTTTAGAAGAGTTGTGAGATTGCACCACCATATGCTGAATAATATAGACCAAAACAATGAACCTTACAGAGACCTTCGTCCAACAACACATTTACTCACTAACTCAAAACTAAGGACCTCATTATGGCCAGGGCCAGTCAGCAGTGAAGACCACCACATTATGAGTGTGGCTGGTAGGCCTCTGCCAACCTGCCACATCCCCGCCTGTACCGCCAGGGTGGTTGGACCCGCCGGGCCAGATATTAGCATCTCCGCCCTGCAGTCCAATGAAGACTGCCGGAGGTATATGGAGTTGGGTTTCCACCAGGGTTTTTGCAGTGGTAGCACCACCACGAAAACCCTGGCAGAAAGGCTACTGGTGACAGGAAATTTCTGTCACCGGCAGATGACTCCCCAAACCCCCTGCAAGCCCAATACACCCCATCTCCATACCATGCCCCCCTTCAAGAACAGTGCCCCCTCCATCATCCCTTCTAGTACAGCACCCCCCTTCTAGTACAGCGCCCCTGCATACATGCACACGCATACAGACACCCATACGTAGCCCACATACACTCATTCATGCACCCCGCATACACTCATTCACCAATACTGACAAACATGCATTCACTCACAAGCATCCATACATGCATTCACTTCAACAGTCATACATGTATTCACTTCAACATTCATACACACACTCACTTCAACATTCATACACACACTGACTTCAACATTCATACATGCATTCACATGAACATTAATACATGCACTCACTTCAACATTCATATATGCACTCACTTTGACATTCATACATGCATTCACTTGAGCATTCATACACGCACTCACTTCAACATTCATACATGCATTCAACCACGCATACACACATGCATACACACATGCATAGACACACGCAGACAACACCCATTCAAACATGCACACACCACACCCCTCACCGTCCCACCCTCGTCCCCTGTGGGATGCCCAACTTACCTTGTCTGGCGAGGAGGTCATCCGGCAGGGAACAGAAACAGGTTCTTCGACTGCCAGCAGTGCCCCACCATCAGGACACCGTCAGGCCGTATTACAGGTCATGATACAGCTGATAGAGTCCTTTTGGCGGGGCAAGGCTGTTGGTTTAACCGCCCATGTGCCTCCGACCGCCAGCATGAGTACTGGAGGATTTTCACCCAAAAGGTGGCAGGAATCCTGCAGTGTTGTAATTTGGTGGTCGGAAGACGGCCAACACTGGTGGTCTTCTGACGCCCGTGGCTTTGGTGGTTTTGTAAATAGACTGCCAAAGTCATAAGGAGGGCCTGAATTCTGTGCTAATTCTGTGAGATAATAGACAACCCACTGATTGTTGAATCTTGAGCGACACATTTTTTTTTACTTACCACTTATATACTTCTTGCTTTGGTTATACTTGAAGAATTAATGGATTATGTTATAAACATAACAGACTTTTGGTAAGAGCACCTCTAACATCAACAGGGATAAGAATCTGTCATTGGAAGTTGCCTCATAGGGCAACCACTTTTGAATGGACGACATATATAAAAAGGTTAATATTTCAAAATAAGATATGGTTTGACAGTACAGCAAAATCTGATACTTTGTTTTAACTATTTTGAAAATATTGAATGAAGATATATTTTCAAATATCAATAACACATTTCCTGCTTTTGAATTTCTACCTTATATTCTGCCACCATAAACAAACCTCTATAGCATGCAGAGAGTGCTAAACATTGTACTTCCTTGGCGGTGTTTTCTGTTTGCATGTTCAGTCCTAATATTGTCTATTTGTATTCTGTGTGTTTATATTGGAAAAAATATATATATATGGCAAAGAGATTCCTCGCTACTTTGTATCAACAGGCATGTATTGCTTTTTAAATTAACTCTGTCTCTGTAAGAAACATTGGCTCAAGAATTTATGTCCTTCAACAGTGGTTGTCTGGATAATTGTGAAAAGGACAGTTGTGCATTGCGAGTAATGCTGCCCTGTATTTAGCACCACATGCATGCCTAATGATATTGCCTGACTGATGAATCCCACTAGCATTGTTTGAAGGTACTCACATGTTCAGGGCTTTGCATTTCAGAGGCTGAGATTTCAGGTTTTGCATTTTTGTTAATGAGACACTCCTAGCTATCTAGTTATGTTAATCTCATATCTTGATGGCCACATATTTAAAAGCTGTTGATCAATACCCCTTACTGTGCACATTTCCTCTTGTTTGATGTACACAACTTTGAGGTGAGAATGTCAGAACGTAGGTGTATGCATAATACTTTTATCTGGCAAAATCATATTTTTATCTCTGCTGCTATACAGACACAAACTTAATTCCCCAAAATAAATTTGGAAGTCTATTGTCTTTCGTAATGTAAGGGCTATTTGCTGCTTGATTGAGGCATGCAACCACATGCTAGGGTTCTTAATTTTCACATTTGTCAAAGAATCATTCCCACGATTTGTTGCCAGTCCAAATTTGTTTATGAACCAATAGTCATTATAGTGCATTGTTTGTGCCTTGCTTTGATGCATTGTGTGGGATGGAGAGAAAAGCTAACCCTTGTAGATGTTCACAACAATAAATGCCCACACAATAGCTTGAGTGTATAACATTCTAAATTATTTAAAATGTTTCACTACATGCATACTTACTTTGTTTTGAATATTTGAGGAAGTAACAAACAAAAAGGCACCCAAGGGCAAGAATCCGGAACTTAAACTACACTAGTTTATTTATTTATTTTGTGTATGTTAAGCAGGTCCAAGCCTTCCCAACGAGGTAGTTAAATGCTATCTACAGATGGAAGAGTGTGTAGTGAATGGTGATAACATTTGTGTATAAGGTATGAGGTTTTAAAATGAATGTATTGTTCTGCAAGTCAGTGAAGATCTCTGTGTTCAGTTGATTATACTGTCTACATGTCAAAAATGTTGTGATAAATACCACAAAGTCACCAATAACATAAAATATATATAAAATATATACACATATATAAAATATATACAAATATTTAATACATACAACATATGTTAAAATAATGTATAAAGTATGTGTATAAAGCAAATTAAAAATAATAAAAACTGTTCAACAATATAGTTGAAAATGTACATGTTGTTTTTAAAATAAAAAATAAATGTTATATCATAAAATGTCAAAAAGTAAAAAAAATCAACTTTGAAAACAAATATAAAATATGAAAAATGTGTGACGGCTTTATTATTATACATAAAAATGTAATATTAATATTATTCACAAAGATTCAACTAGATATTTTTGTTTTAGTAATGAACGTCAATACTAATAAAATAACAGAAAATATTTTTCCTGCATGCAAATACAAAATAAAGGATTTCAAAGTAAAACAATACATAATAATCATTCTCCAACATAAATCATTTGTTGAAAACTGTTAAACACTTAAAGGGTGACATTCACCATCTCCACTCCAGTGTAAACCAATTTAAGAATGCGTTGGACACTAGAGCTAAAGGGGTGACACTTACTATTCACACTCCAATTTAAAACAGTTTTAGGAAGGCCTTGGACACTAAAGGAGTGACATTTACTATTCCCACTCCAATCTAGACCAATTTGGGGAAGGTATTGAACACTAAAAGGGTAATATTTACTATACCCATTCCAATCTAAACCACTTTGAGGAAGGTGTTGGACACTAAAGGGGTGACATTTACTATTTCCACTCTAATGTAAACCAATTTAAGGAAGGTGTTTGACACTTAGAAGGTAAAATGTACAATGCCCACTTCAATCTAAACCAATTTGGTGAAGGTGTTTGACACTGAAGAGGTGAAATGCATTATTCTGACTCGAATCGAACCATATTTGAGGCAGATTTTAGACACTGAAAGGGTAACATTTCATAATAATACCACTCTAATCTATAGATATTTGATATGCTAATGATGTTAAATTTACAATTGCCACTTCAATATAAAAAAAATGAAAGCAATACAAATTAAGCAGTTTAAAAAAGCAATACTCTATAATCATACACATTTAAAAAATTTTTTTATTAAATATGATCTAAAAAAAAACTAACCTAAACTGCAAACCAATATATATAAACTAAAATACCAACATTTAAAAAGATCATTAAATTGATATTAATAATTATACTATTTATTTAATTCTTTTTCAACCTTTCCAAAGCTACAAACCATAAAATAACAAATAAACTATGATTTTAAAATTAACAATCATCAAATCAAAACTAATTATTTTAAAAGGTATATTTTTATAGATGTCAAATATAGTTTCAAAATCAAACTAAAATTTCAAAAAAATATCAACACATTTCTGCAATTTTGATAAAAAATTACAAAACTTATAAATGTTAATTAAAGAAATCTAAATATACTTTTAGGACAAAAATGTGTAATTTTTTTTTACATCAATATATCTGAAAAAAAGTTTGCAGAATATTAAAAAACAATGCAATTTTTATAAATTTAAAACCTTAAAAATGTAAAAAACTCCCACTTGTCTACTGGTCTTTGGGCACAGCCAGGCCACTGGTTCCCTTCAACTGTTGCTAGTATCTGTCTTGGATGACCAAATTGTACTTTGATGACTCTTCTGGATCCAGCAGGCTTAAGTGTAACTTTCCAGTGTTGGGGCACGATCTCACAGGATGCAGTTCAGCAGTAAGCAGCAATTGTGGCTACTGATTTACTAGCCTTTCTACAGTGAAAATGACAATTTGGGATATTTACTTTTAGGACATATACAAATACTACATTTTAATACAGAACCCTGCCTTGGGGCTTGACAGGCCTAATGTAGGGGTGTCATATATATCAAAATAGAAGTTCTGGACTTTAACTCAAATGTCAAAGTTTCAGTCTCCAGTTGCAGTCTGAGAGGCATATTTTACTTTGTCACACTCACAGTTGAACTTACAGGCCCTGGACTGGTTGGAACTGAAGTGTCTGAAAGGCACAAAATAAAGAGAAGAACTGAATCAAAAATGTTCAAAAGACATATTTTAAGTATTAGTTTTCCAGAAACCTGATCAGAACATATATTGCATTTTTGCCTGCTTTAAATGTCTATGTTAGACCTGGCACCCTTGTCGTAGTCTCCTCTATCTTTTTGCCTCAGCTTCCAATCTCTGGGCACTTGACCACTGCTGACCAGTGCTAAAATGCAAGTGTTCTCTGTGTAAACTGTATTTGTAATTGGCTTTTCCATGATTGGCATATCTGATTTACTAATACGTCCCTAGTAAAGTGCACTAGAAGTGCCCAGGGCCTGTAACTCAAATGCTACTAGTGGGCCTGCAACACTGTTTGTGCCACCCACATAGGTGTCCCTTTAAAATTGGCTCATACCTGCCACTGAAGTGTATGTGTGTGCAGTTTTAAACTGGCAATTCAACCTGGCAGTGTACCCACTTGCCAGGCCCAAACCTTCCCTTTTGGTACATTTAAGCCACCCCTAAGGAAAGCCTTGGGTAGCCAAATGGGCAGGGTGCAGTGTATGTTAAAGGTAGGACATGCACTGATGTGTTTTATATGTCCTGACAGAGAAATATTGCCAAATTCATTTTTCACTGGTGCAAGACTTATCTCTCTCATAGGTCAACATGTAGACTGCCTTTGAATATCTTTTAAGTGTGGTTTCCTATTGGGAGCAGATAGAGATTTAGAGTTTGGGTTCTCTGAACTCACAATTTAAAAACACACCTTTTGGTAACATTGTTTTTTAGATTGTCAGTTTTAAAATACCACTTTTAGAAAGTCGGCCTGACGCTGCCTCAGCCTCGCTGAAGTCACCGACTCTGTGAGTCCCAAAGTGCTGTGTCACCGACATCCATGACACCTGACTCTGCTGGAAGTGCAGGGATCAGATGCTTTGCACCAATGCCACCTCACCTCCACCACTCCTTCACTCCACTGCCCCAGAACCAATGCCACATCAAATCCAGCGACGCCTCAATCCCCGACTCCATGGTCCACCTTGTTTCCTCATTTTTACAAGGTACTGTACCTGGGGATTCTGTGCGACTCCATGACCAGCACCATTGGCGTTGGGTTGTTGGGAGTGACTCCATCACAATGCCGTAATTTCACCAAATCAAAGCATGTGTGCTTCTAAGTGCTACATTGAAGTTTAATCTTTGAAAATCCATAACTTCCTTGTGTATGTTGTATTTTTTTTACGATTTAGTCTTGTTTTAATTAGACAAATATTGTCTATTATTCTAATTTGTTGTTGAGTTCTTTTGTGGCGTTATTACTGTGTTACTGGGTGTTGGTACACATACTTTATAAAGTCCCTCTCAGATAAGCCTGACTGCTTATGCCAAGCTACCAAGGAGGTGAGTAGGAGTTGTCTGAGGAGTGTTACTCCCTTAACCTGAGTAGAGTGAGGGTCCATGCTTCTGAAGAGTGCATAGTGACTGCCAACCAGAGCCCCCATTTCTAACAGTCTGTGGCCCTCATTACAACCCTGGCGGTCCAAGACCGCCAGGGCTGTTTTGGCTGAAGCACCGCCAACAGGCTGGGGGTGCTTCAGAGGGGATTACGACCGCGGCGCACCGCCGGGGCCGGCGGTTTCCTGCCACATTTGCCCTGGCGGTGATAATCCGCCAGGACAACGCTGCTTGCAGCGCTGCCCAGGGGATTACGAGTCCCCCAACCGCCAGCCTTTTCCTGGCGGTTTGAACTGCCAGGAAAAGGCTAGCGGTACGGGGAGTCGCAGGCCCCTGGGGGCCCCTGCACTGCCCATGCCACTGTCATGGCAGTTTAGGGGGCCCCTGACAGGGCCCCGTGCAGCTTTTCACCGTCTGCACAGCAGACGGTGAAAAGCGCAACGGGTGCAACTGCACCCGTCGCACGGCCACAACACTGCCGGCTCCATTTGGAGCCAGCTCCCATGTTGCGCCCCACATTCCCGCTGGGCCGGCTTGGATGTCATTATGGGCACTGCGGGAGTGCGGCCGCATTGGCAGCCGCACGGCGGTTACAACTTGGCGGGCGGCGGTTGCCGCCCACCAATGTTGTAATGACCCCCTGTATCTCTTATTTTGACCAAAAACAATTCTTCAGTTACCAAGAAACTACTGGCCATGTTGTGGATGTCTCCTCAGCATCTATTGAGTCTTATCCCTATTCTGTTTAGACTGCTATGGCTCTTGCCCCTTCCTTGTCACCACTTTCATTTTCTAGCACTTATCACAAGAAACTTGGACTTCAGCAATCTTTTAGGCAGACATTGAAGCAGCTTTACAGGACATCTGGAAACAGCTAACTCATGCGCAATAAATGAAGATTTCCTTTTACATCTGTCCCCTTTAATCATATCATCCATTTGTTCAAATATTCCCGATAACATTCTTGTGAATGTTGAGTTAGTTCAGTGAATGGAGCCATCATGTAGTAACCAATGCAATGGATTATCTTCTTCTACTTCAAAGTCTTGACTGCTGGCTCCTGTAGATAGTTATTCTACAGGATCATGTTTAATACTAAGACCCTGATTACAAGTTGGTCAGTATATTCTGACCTGTGTGTAAACCCCTGTTTATGCACCTGTCAGAATGAATTCTGAGTTGTTAGGAATTTAATGCATCCAATAATAATCAGATGTGCTAAATACCTCAGCAGTCATAAAACTGCTGCATCTCAAAGTTGCTGAAATTTAACAGTGAAAAAGTATACAGTATTTACCATATCATGTGGATTTTGGTGCATTAAATACCAAAATCTGCATGCTATTCCCCTCCAACTTATATTAGGTGTTATTGATCTCACTTGATAAGTAATGTATCCTGTGGAATCATTGTTTATCAAATGCGATAAACAACATCTAAACCTGTAATCAGGTCTGTAGTTCTCGCTTTCTAATTCCTTTACACTTCAAGACTATTTTTTGTCTCTCTTTGAGGTTCTCCATACCAAAGTCTGTCAGTTTGTCTTCCAATACAACAATTGTGCTTATCTGTATCAAAGCCCTACTGGACGACAACCTGCAAAGCCTGCATGTTTAACACGTTCCATCTCTAACTGCTTACACTGGAGAGAGCCAATCCTGTGAGGTAAAGATGACAGTATCGGAAGAGGATACTGCAAAAGTAACCAAAAATCTCAAAGTGATCTCCTTTGATGGGTTATGTTTTTTTTTCTGCCAGGGCATGGTCAATGTAACTCTCACACCATAACTAATGCCTCAATTATGGTGATGTATCTATGTCGCCCTGCTGGTTACTGTGAAAGGTTTCCAGCACTAATGGGATAGCTTTTCCAACCATAGAACAAAAAATGGCATACAATTAGTTTTTACGTAATAAGTAATCTTTCTGAATACATTTAAAACGAGGGATAAAATAACAAAGGCTACACAACTCTCAAGTAGACAAATGGCTTCATAGTGCTCCGCTGTTTTTTGTCTAAGTTTGCACTGTAGAAATACATATATGTATGTCACAACAATTCAAATATCAGGAAGTGAAGAAGGTTAAAAGACTAGGCAGGGTGCTAAAGACTTTGATTGCATGATTCAACAATAGACAGAACATGCTGGGAACATGCTAAGACCACCACTCCATGTCCCCCAAAAAAACAAACCAGGGGGACATGAGGGAATGGAGGGAGCGAGCACGCAATGACCACAAGCCACTCCTGATAATGGATGACCCGCTTATGCATACCAGCAACCCAAGCTTTCTGTAGTAGGACCTAAACTTACTACCCATGCCGTGGTACCTGCTGGCACTACCTGGGTTGTCACTGTTTTTGCTGCTTCTGCCTCCATTTTTGCTTTGTTGGACGGGAGGTGGGTGCCCGCCCAATGCCTGCACAAATGTGCAGCCGCTTCCCCTCACTGTGTTCTCACTGAGTCTGTGGTTGCCTTGCCTCGCTGTGTCCGCATCTGCTGCTCTGCTGACTCCATCCTTGTGCATGTGTCAGAAGGCTGCACTACCAAAGTTAGATGAGTCCTGTTGGTAATGGCCTTTCCGCAAGGTCACCCCCAAAATTTCTGCCTTCCTCCTTCTCTTTTTCTGACCTAATTGTTGTTGGCTTTAGGACTCAGAGCACTTTACCACTGCTAATCAGTGCTAAAGTGCATATGCTCTCTCCCTAAATCATGGTGACATTGGCTCATACCCAATTTGCATATTTAATTTACTTGCAAGTCCCTAGCAAAGTGCACTACATGTGCCCAGGGACTGTACATTAAATACTACTAATGGGCCTGCAGCACTGGTTGTGCCACCCACATAAGTAGGCCCTTAACCATGTCACAGGCCTGCCACTTCAAGGTCTGTGTGTGCATTTTCACTGCAAGGCTTAAACTCCCCTTTTTCTACATATAAGTCGCCCCTAAGGTAGGGTCTAGGTAACCCATAGGGCAGGGTGCTATGTAGGGAAAGGCAGGACATGTACCTGTGTAGTTTATATGTCCCGGTAGTGTAAAACTCCTAAATTCGTTTTACACTGCTCTGAGACCTAACATTAGGGCTTCCCTCATATACTGTCTGAGTGGTAGATTCTGATCTGAAAGGAGTAACAAGGTAATATTTAGTATGGCCAGAATGGTAATACAAAATCCTGCTGACTGGTGAAGTTGGATTTAATATTAATATTTTAGAAATGCCACTTTTAGAAAGTGAGCATTTCCCTGCACTTAAATGATTCTGTGCCTTACAATCCATGTCTGGCTGGGTTAGCTGACAGCTCCCTTGTGCATTTCACTCAGACAACCCCAGACACAGGATGCTCAGTTGCGCCTGCACATATCTGCACACTGAATGGGTCTTTCTGGGTTGGGAGGGCCTAACACTTACATGTCAAAGGACAGTGGCCTGCCCTCACACCATGGACTGCCAAACCACCTACTGGGACCCTGGCAGACAGGATAGAACTGAAAGGGGACCTTGTGAACTTCTAAGCCACTCTTTGAAGTCTCCTCCACTTCAAAGGCACATTTGAGTATTCAAACAGGGTCTCTGACTCTACCAATTCAGACACTTCTGGACACAATACCTTCTGGGAAAGAATCTCTGAACCAGACCCTGTAACCTGCTAAGAGAAGCTGCCTGGCTGCCTAAAGGACTCACCTGACTTCTTTGCTGTAAAGGACTCCTGCCTTGCTGTTGCCCTGCTGCCTTGCTGGCCTCTGGCTCTGCTGAGAAGGGCTCTCCAAGGGCTTGGAATGAGCTTTCCTCCTGTTTTCTGAAGTCTCAGGGCCAAAAAAGACTTCATTTTGTCAAAGAACTCCTTGTGCAGGGAAAAATCAACGCACAGCCTGCTGGAATCGACGCACAGCCTGCACTGTGGTAGGAAAAAAAATGCATGCCAAACCAGAACGATGCAGCCCGGCTCCCCGAGTGGAGATCGACGCAGTGCCAACGTTGCAATCGGACCTTCAACACACAGCCCACTGGATTGACGAATTGCCGAGCCGGAACGACGCAGCCTGACTTACTGAGAAGAGGAATCAACGCAGCATGTGTCACTAGCTTGGTCACAGGGCAGAAATTGTACAATGCATGCCTTTGTATTGGATGCCATCTCTGCGGGATGATGGATACAAATGTCCAAAAGAGTGTTCTGCGGCACAGGTACATATCACAGAATCCACCCCATTAAGTGGCATGAGTCTGCATTTGTTAGGCCACATGTCCACACATGGACATGGAAGACACTTTCTCTACGCACCATGCCAGCCCCTTGATTGTCACTCAAGTGTAATTGTGATGTATGTACTTTGTTAGTTTCTTGTGGGACTGTATGCAGTGAGTCAGTCTCACAGAGTGTGAATGTGTTGGTCCATTCAGGCCTAAAGGGTTTGCCCTTTAGAAGCCACATAGGTGTATAGTGTTTCATTGTTGCTCACATCACAGTACATTTTGCTGGAGCATGACCTAGTTGATGTCAGTAAGCTTGCTCAGTCATTGTAGGCCCTGAGCAGGGTAGTGTGTTAGGCTGCAGATGGAAATATATAGGTCTGTATTCATGTCCCTGTAGTTATTAGCCTGTGTGTTTCCCACTTGTGTAGTATTAACAAATTGAAATGTTCTCGCTTGTTGTTTCTGACTTGCATGTGACTCAAACATTTGGTAAAACCTTGTGATTGTAATTTCTTGATTTGTCTTTAGCATCCATGCAGGTTACTGCCCTTCAGAAGAAGGAGCTATAGAGAGCCATCACCTAGAATGTGCGGACCCTGGGGGTCCAAAGCCGGCAGAGCGCCCACTGAGCGCCCACTGTCAAAAGAGGTGGGAGGACCTGAGACCCTGTGTCCAGAAAATCACTGAGGTCCAGCTTGAGCTGTCCTCCCAACCTTGATGGGGCGCACATCAGACTATGACCCCCCTAAAGGTCCACATTCTGGTGGTAACATACCATGACCTTCATTAGCATTTGAAGAAAGCACAGCACAGCAGCCACAAGGGGATGAGTACAGAGTATATTACTGCCTGTCACATTGCCAAGTGAATGTGTTAGGTTCTGACATCGCCCCCTGACGATTAGGGATGAGCCATGTGTAACACAGTAGATGGGTGATTGTTTTTTTAGACATGTCATGTGGTCTTACTGATGTTCCTTGCCTATTCACCCAGGGACCTAGGACACAACTGTGTACGATGCACAAACATTTTCATCTCCAGATACAATATAGGGCTGTGTATTTTGTTTAGTCAAGTAGTGTTTGTTGTTTTTGTGGGTGACATTTCTATGCAACAGTCCACTACTCCTCAGTGTTACAGGTCAAAAGAAAGGTAGTAATGGATCACTGTCCTCAGTCATGTGTCTGGTCAAATGAGTATATTGGCATCTGCCACTCAGAGGCTACTTGTCTTCAGTGTGTGACAGGTGCTGGGTCTCACTACTGTCTGTAATGTGAAGATGGCCATCATACATGTGACAAAGCATATCTTTTTTGGGGGGTACAGCTTCAGATCAATACTTTCCCTTAGTAAGTGGAGAATGTCTATTGACATGATTTATGTGCCTTCACTGTTGTTTACAGTCCTTGAGCCTACCTGTCAGCATGTGTCCTTTTCTCTTTTGTAAAACATTTGTAAGCTGCATGATCTACCTGTATTGATGGGATAATTTATTTATTCCCTCACATATATTTGCATGGCAACCTGTGTGTGCAATAGGACATTTACAATGGGAATAACAAGTGTTTGGGTACAACCATTCATCGACAGACATCTGGGTTTCCACTGGGCAACACGCTGAGGGCCTTCTAAAATCCCTGCAAAGCTATGGGCCTCTTTAACATCCAATGGACAAATAGAGTCTACTAATGCAACTAGGGTATGTCGCTGTATCAGTTCATTGTGTTGTGGGTTTTAGAGACATATCTCTATTGCATTTTGTACATGAAGTCTACAATATACATTTCCATGTTAAATGTGCAGAATGTTTCAGCAACATTAGCACCAACCTCCAGGATTCCATTTGTACAAATTGCACTTGGTGAAGTGTACATGGTTGATATTTTTACAGTGTGACATGAGTATTTTCATGTCACCTTCTTCAGGCTATTGTACTGTTGTCAGCAACATGGCATGTTCTAGCAGCATCATTTCTTATTGTTGTGTTATTGTGTATGTGACAAATGTATGACTGCATGACCTTGTGCAGGATCAGTGGAAATGCAGTTGACGATGGCCTTCTATTGTATGACAACAGGTAAGTGAGGTATGCTCCATGAGGCAAAGCTTTGAAGTGATGTAGGGCCACATGTACGAAATACAGGTTTTGCGACTCGCAATTTGCGAGTTGTATAACCTGATGTACAACAGTGTGAATGACACTGTTAGCGATTCGCAAGAGGGTCGCTATTGACCTACCTCATGAATATTCATGAGGTAGGTTGCAATTTGCGACCCCATAGGGAATGGCCACCCTCACAGGGATGGTGGCCTGCTGGAGACAGCGGACCACTATGTCTGTAACTGCTTTAAATAAAGCAGTTTTTTTTGCAATGCAGCCTGTTTTCTTTAAAGGAAAATGAGATGCATTTCAAAAACAAAAAATTAAAAGTTTTCTTTTCATTTTCTTTTAATTTTTTCAGAGCAGGCACTGCCTGCTCTGAAAAAACGTTTTCACTGCCATTCACAAAGAGGAAGGGGTCCCATGGGGAGCCCTTCCCATTTGTGAATGGGTTAACAAACGGTTAGCAAATGGTGCTAACTGTGATTGTTTTGCCACAGCATTCGAGGTCACAAAACAATCATACATGGGACTGCGACTTGCAATTAGGAAGGGAACAGCCCTTCCTAATTGCGACTTGCAAACCCATTTTGCGATTCAGTAAATAGATTACGGAATCGCAAAAATGGGTCTGTACATCCCAAATTGCATTTTGCACATCGCAAATGGCCCGATTTGCCGTTTGCGACATGCAAAATGCTTCGTACATGTGGCCCTTAGTCTTCTACTTGTTCAGTTGTTACTGTGATTGAACAACTTCAGCCATTCAATTGTAGTTGTATGAGATCCTGTATTTTCTGTGGGAATCTGTTGACAGTTCAGATGACATGCATGCATATGGTATGGTACATGTATGGGCCACTTAGTTGGATTTTCTTGCTGGGGGCTACTTGAATTCATGGTAATGTTTGCTCATCACAGCTGTTGTCCAAGTATGATCATGGAATAGGATGAACCTATTTCTCTTTATATTTGCAGCATCAGGAAAGCGAAGGAGACAGAGCACAGCCAAGTGGGAAAGCATCTGGCCCCCGGGACCTCAGGTCAAGACACCACTGACACAGAGGGACCTAGTGGCTCAGAGGGTGAGGGGAGTGCCACGGAGGAGACAGGATCTACACCCTTATCATCGGATTCTTCCTCCAGTGGCCACTCCCTAGTGATGGCGGACCCATTGGGACATACTCCAGTGTCAACCTTGTCCACCACCCCCAGTCCTATTGCCACCCTGCCTGTTGCTCCCCACCCAGTTGACTGCGCCTTTTCACCCAAGAGGGTGGACATCTCCTTTGTCGCAGACACCTCTGCCCCAGCCTGTTACCCCTGCTGCCCTGAGTGAGGAGGCTATTGACCTCCTGAGGAACATCTCTGTGGGTCACACTGTCATTGTGAATGGCATCAAGTGGTTGGCCTGCCAACTTCAGCAGACCAATGCTTTCCTTTAAGATGTTCATAGTACATTTCAGGCCTACAGAGATCTTTTCAGGCTCTGGCCTCCATGCTGATGGCAGCCAGTCATCCACCACCTTCCGTCCCCCCTCCACCTCCATCTTCCCAATACAAATCCCCGATCCCCCTACCTATCCCAAGCATAAAGACACATCCACACACACCCACCTCAACACATAAATGCAGCACACATAAACACAAACACCACAAAACACACCGGCATGCAAACACTCGACAGACACTCACATGCAAAACATCTGCTTCTACTTCCCTACAACCCCTACTACTCTCACTAGCCCACACACCACATCAAGCATGGCCACAGGCACCACCACAACAGGCAGTGACACAACCACCTCATTCACCACACCCACAGACACCACAGCAACAGTCACACAGACATCCACCACACCTGCAGAAACCACTCCAACAGACACACACATCCACCACTACAAGCATACCCACAGACACCACCCCAACAGGCACACACATATCCTCCACTCGCACATCACCCGGCACCTCCACCTCCCAGCCCCCAAGACACACAAATGCCTACACTCACAAACAGACACTACCCAAATACGAGCATACCTCACAGACGCACACACCCAAGACATCCACACTTACACTTCAGACAACCAGTCCCTTATAACTTCCAAATCCCCACCCCTCTAATGACCGTCCTCATATTCCCATGAAACTTATTTTTTTATCTTTCTCTTTCCCATGTTCCCTCTACCACTGTTTTAAACACAAGAGCCCCAACTCCAATTTCAACCCATTATTTCAACATCCAAGTCCTCCCGTGTCACACATGCCCCTCACTGGAAGTATTAACACCCCCTAAAAGAAGCCCACCCCTCCTCATAAAAAGTTCAAACATCCCCAAAAAATTGCCTCCCCCAAAGGATGATCCCTGAGGTGCATGTCTGCCTTGTTGATGCCCCTTCCTGTGCATGTTCTCTGGCAGTAATAGGAGTCAAGTGTTGGCACAGTACTGTGCAATGAATTATTAATGGACTAGCCAATGACCCTGGACATTTTGTCCTGACTTGTTAATAAACCCAAACAGTTGTTTTGTTGGGTACATATGTGTCTTGTAATTACTTTTCTACCTTGTTGCTGTTCCTGAGTGACTAGTAACATGTGTTGTCTGCCTACAGTTGTGTGTGTATCATCCTGTTTGATGATCCATTTGCTGTTGTTTGCAAAATCAGACATAGTGGGACGCTCCGGGCAGTGCTGGTGTCACCCAAGACAAAGTTAGATGTTGACTATATGGATATGTGGGTATAATCGCAATTGTGGTGTCATTGCATTGTGTTCTGTTTGGTTTGGAAAGTATTTCATCTTGTGTTGTCCAATGTGAGTATGTATGGTCATAGACTTGACATGGATTGTACATTTGTCTCATATGTCGGAGCTAGAGTTTTGTTTGTGCAGACATGGAGGGTGTTCAATTGTGCTAGCTTTCTTAGCATTTGACTGTGTATGTGGCCATTTTGCTGTGTGTACCTTGCAGCTATTTCACCTAGGTGTCTGACCCATGCTGTTGCAGTTGTATGTGCTTTCTTGATTTGTACTTCTACATTCTGCAGATAGGCATGTCACTTCCTGTGCAAATGTTGTTTTAGGGGCATGTGCAAAGTATAATGTGTCTCAGTGCATCTGATGCCCCATACCTATTGTGCAGGTATTGCTTGCACAGTGAGCTTTGTATATTTGTCTCTCTGTCTATTGTGTATCCCATTGTCCTTCTGCTGTGTTGCAATGGGTGTGATGTGTGTGTCCATTGCAGGGCTGTTTAATGGTAGTGATGTTTGTGTTCCATGACACATGTATACATATGCCTGTTGAATGTGAAAGCAGTCCATGGCATGTGATGAATGTGAGGGTGCCAGTTGTGTTAGTAGACTTGAAGTTGATGTTTTGTTGGTGTTGTGTGACACAATTTTGTGTACACTTCACTGTCCCTGTGACTGAAATGGTCAGACGTGTGTTTGTGTGTAGTGTGGTGGGGCATAGTGAGGGACCTGCCCAGAGGGGGCTTTTTGTGGCTGTGAATGTGTCATTCTCTGTGAATGACTCCGGGTGTGTACACAATGAAATGTGTCTTGGGTGCCCATAGTGTGACTCTACATCATGTGGATAATGGCAAAATGATCTGTTGTTTAGCTTAATGACACAGGTAGGTGTGTGTACTTACAGTCAGTTGAGTCCAAAGCGGTGTTGATTTTGGGCTCCTTTGATGATCAGCAGCAGCGGCAGGACGTGTGGTACAGGACATGTTAGGCTGCATGCAGGTGAGTTGCTCTCTTTATACCCTCTGTTTCTGTCTGCTGAGGCATGGTGGTTGGAATAAACACTAGCTTGTGACCGTGGCGGTATGTACTGCCTGGTGGCGCCGGCAGGACCGTGGTGGTCTTTGCTCCATAGGCTACCATGACTCTTAATATAGTGGTGTGACTGCGAAACCAATGGCGGTTTGGGTCGCCATCGCAACCGCCAAACTCATAATGCGGCACTAAGTTCAAAAGTAAAACTTTGACCAAGGCCTCCTGCTCAGTGAATTCTGAGCAGGGCTCCATAGCAGTCGGCCTCAAATTCTGACTTGGTCCTGGACAAACGTGACCAGATGGCTCTATTGGTTTTTAAGCACTAGCAAAAACATTTTTGATTTATTCTTTAATAAATCATATCTCCAGATCCTTACATTCGATTTTATGCATGTTGGTGTCATTTTAAAGCTAAACAGATTTCCTGTTTTACTTATTTAATGTATTGTTGTTTTTAAATGGTTTTTAAATGGTTTACACAACTGTCTCCTAAGTTAAGCCTGTCTGCTTGTTGTCAGCTATCAAAGGTTGAGCAGGGGATTCATTTACTGAGACCTTGATTGGACCTTACATTGTGATTGTGGCCTTATAACTAGTGGTAAGTCTCTACTTATCAGTACTAATGAACCTCTTTCCAGCATTCGGTGTTCAGCGGTGAGGATGCATACTTGTGTTTAACGACACCCTACAGTAAATAAGTTTAAGATCTTTACAAATCCTCTAAATTGACTTAAAACAAAAATTGTTTTGGGGACATTTTAAAATTTGGCCTAAACTGCTTTTAATCCATTTTTTTTTTTTTCCAAATTGTTCTATCTCTCTGATTTTCAAAGTTTTTTTGTTGTGACCGAAAACTAGGAATAACATGGAGCTGGATCTGACAAATCTCTCCAAACTCTCAGTATCTGAGCTTAGGATTCAGTGTAGGGCTAGGGGGAAACCAACTGCTGAAAGGATTAGAAAAGCAGAACTGATCAAGTCCCTTAAGTTGTCAACACAGACAGCTTCAGAGATTGAAAGTGAGGCAGAGGAAGACATCTCCAACAACTTCCACCAGGATAAGGAGGAGCATGACAACATGTCCATTACTTCTAGTACAAAATGTGTACTTCAAGCTAGGGGAGGGAAGGGAAGTTCCCCCACAGGTGACCCAGAACTGTCCCTTGAAGACAGAAAGCTTCAGGCTCAGTTGGAAGCCCGAGCTATAGAAAAGCTAGAACAATAGAAGATAGAAGAAGAAGTAGGCAAGGGAGGAAGAGAGAAGAAATGGTGGCAGCAATGAAGAGGAAGCTATTGAGATGTCCAGGGGTGGTAGGTTTGATCCCAGTTGTCCCAAGGGAATAGTTCCCATGTATTGATGAATGGCTGACTGCATTGGAAAGGGCCCTTAAAATGTGAAGGGTCCACGCTAAGAATTGGGGTTCACTCCTTTGGGAATTGATACCAAAAACTAAGAGAGATAGGGTCCTAACCCTAGACGAAAATGAAGCAGAATCCTACTCCAACAAGAGAAAATGCTAGTCAGAAAGTATGCTCTTACCCCAGA
The DNA here is from genome assembly GCF_031143425.1 of Pleurodeles waltl. Classification (NCBI taxonomy): domain Eukaryota; kingdom Metazoa; phylum Chordata; class Amphibia; order Caudata; family Salamandridae; genus Pleurodeles; species Pleurodeles waltl. Next base: position 1,056,102,433 of record NC_090439.1, read on the forward strand.
ACAGTACAAGGTGAAGTTCAGGGACACTTGAAGGTAAACACACAGTCCTGAGTAGACGTTGTAGATGTTTCAGTGAATGCACTGGAGGGATGGATTAAGGGTCACTAAGAGAGTACTTGTGAGGGGCTTGTACAGTGTAATTCTTAAAGAGCATATCCTGACTCATTATGTACAAAAGATTTTACACCAGTATCTAGTGGGCTCAAAGTTGTCTGGTTCCAGGACAGCTGATAAGTAAGTGGGAACATAGATTTCTAATGAACACCAAAGGGGATGATAAAAAAAAGGAGGATAGGTCCCCGCCCAGGTGAAAGCCCAAGGAAAAGATAGTACTGCAAAAGAGTCCTTACAAGGCCCACAAAAACCTGCACAGGAGGAAGGGACTGCAAGCCAATCCATTTTCAGGGGGAAGGGTATAAGGGGAGGAACTTCGATTCTACAAGGGCTGTGAAGTTCCATGAACCTTTGAAATTAGGGAAATATAATGACTGCCATCAGCCAGGACAAAAGAGAGGAGATGCTGTCTACTCAAAAAAGCCCCTCACTGGTGCGCAGTCCACAGGGATTGCTAGTGTAAGCGTGGGTGTGAAGATTGCCCCAGAGATGTAGAAGGGGTTAACAGAGGCAACCTTAGTGTCCCTGGATGGGATGGAAATTGCAACCCTGGCTAACTTGCCTCCCAGCATGGAGAGGTACAGGCAGGGGCAGAAAATCAATAGGACTGAGTTTGTGGCTCTGAGAGATTTAACAGCCAATGTGACCATGGTCACAGAGAAACAGGTTTCCCCAGAGCAGTTCATACTGGGTGTGTATCATCAGTAACCTATGCAGATAGCAGAGCCAAACTCCATCCCAGGGCAATGGTGAGCTTGGTATAGGGAGGTGTGACAGGCACAGGCCCTACGAATGTAGTTGTGTCTCCTGATCTTCCACTGAATTGCCTACTGGAACTGATCTTGAAGTGTCTGACTGGTCAGCAGTGGAGAGAATGGTTCATGCAAGTATGCTGGATCTACCTGAGTAGGTATGTGCTGGGACCAGGTCACAGGCTCCTCAGCAGGGAAGGTATAGACACTTAAATAATGGGCCAGGCATCCTATGACTGGAGAAAGGGCACTGGGTCTGGTGCACCACCCTAGAGAAATCCAGAGGTGCAGAAGGAATCTAACACTGAGGTGGAGGATCTGACCTCTGAGGGGGGGATTCCACCCCTGCAAGATCCGTCCGACTTGGCAGATGTGACAGGAGCTGGTAGACCCATCAGAGAGGAGTTTTGTCAGGGACAAAGAGAGTGTCCCACTCCAGAGAGCCTGAATCAGACCACCTATAATCAGGAGGAGTGTTAGAAATGGGGTCTTTGGTTTGCAAAGTCAGGTTACCCCCTGTTCAAGCAATGACCTTCACTCTAGTCAGGGTAAAGGAGAATCACCCTAAGTTAACCCCCACTCACCCACTTGTTAGCTTGGCATGAGCAGGCAGGCTTAACTTTAGAAGCAATGTATAACGTTTTTGTACCAACACCACAGTAATACAGTGAACAACTACAAAATGACACAACACAGGTTTAGAAAAATAGGTAACAAAAAAGAGAAAAACAACAAAAATCAAACATACACAAGTCATGACGTGAATTTTAAAAAGAATAAGAGCCTTAATCCTTAGAAAACAGTGAAAATGCTGTACACAAAGTACCTGGTGAGCAACAAAAATAAAGATGCATAGGTGAGCGTGCGTCGGAATCGTCAGCAATGTGTTGATCCTTTACTCGCAAGTGATGTCGTGCATCATTCCCTTCTCTCGTCAAGTCGAGGGGTGTCATTTTTCTCCATCGCAAGAGAGCGATGTGTCGATTTCTGGATGGGGCACCTCGGATCCGTGCAGTCGGGTTGACTTTGACGCTCATGGACGATGTGTGGAAAATCTGGCATTGCCGTGTTAGAACACCGCACTGCATCGGGTTTGCGTTGTTATCAGCCTCCGTAATTGGGTTTTGAGCATCATTTCTCCAGCCGCGCTGCGTCAGTCTCCCTGATGCTATGCAGGTGGTGCATCGATCTCAGCCACAAAGCTGGCATCGCATTGTTTATCAGCCACATTGCGGAAGGCGCATTGTAAATTTCCATGCTCAGATTTTTGTGTGTGAATTTTCAGTTCTTGTCTGCCAGCTTCACCTTTCAAGGGTCCAGGGACTGGATAGGGCACCACTTGGCAGGGCAGGAGTCTCAGAAGAGAGCTTTGGTGCTGGCAGTGGAAGTCTTTGTTGGCTCTGAGACTTCAGAAACAGGAGGCAAGCTCATTCAAGCCCTTGGAGATTCTTCTCAAGCAGGAATGCACAACAAAGTCCTGTCTTTGTCCCCTTTCACAGGCAGAATCAGAAACTTCAGGATAGCACAACAAAGCACAGTCACAGGCAGGGGCAGCACGTCTCCTCAGCTCTACACCTTGGCACAGGTTCCTCTTGATTGCAGAAGTGATCTATAGTATAGCACTTTACTATGGACTTTCTAGTAAATCAAATATGCAAATCAGGAATAAACCGATCAGCAATACAACTTACACAGAAAGATATGCACTTTGGCACTGGTTAGCAGTGGTAAAGTGCTCAGAGTCCTAAACCCAACAAAAACAGGTCAGAAAAATAGGAGGAAGGAAGCAAAAAGATTAGGGATGATCCTACAAAAAGGGCTAGGTCTAAAAAGGAGGGTGATGTTATTGGATCCCACAAAGTCTACTGGGAAGATGGAGTCCTATACATTGATGCCAGGGACTTTAAGGAGCGAGTCACCAGGAGATTGGTGGCCACCAAAAGTATAAAGAATTTTTCCTCACTTTGAGCCATGAAATCCCCTTGCCAGGATATCTAAGTCAGAATACGACTTGGTCCCGGTCTGGCTCGATTAGATGTTCCCAGTTGGCGCAATTGGTTTTTAAGCATTTGAAAGCGCTAGAAAGCAATTTTTTTATTTATTCCTGAAACTTTTTTATCTCTGGTTTCCTACGTTGTATTTTATTCATTTTGGTGTTATTTTAGAGATAATCTCAGTTCCTATTTTTATTGTGTGTTGTGTCTTACTTATTTAGGCCCATATTTATACTTTTTGATGCAAAACTGCACCAACGCAGTTTTGCGTCAAAAAGTTTAACTCCGGCTAACGCCATTTCTTAGCGCTGCTCGGGCGTCAAATTTATGCTTTGACGCAGGGGGGCGCAAACCACTGGTGTGTGTAATTTTTATGATCTCATACCAATGCGTCACGTCGTAAAGAAAAATGACGTTAACGCGGCAAACATGACTTTAATCCGGTTTACGACATCGCAAACCAGATAGGTGACATTTTTTTATGCAATTGCGTCATAAAGCAGTGCAAGCACAGCAAAATGTGCAAAGGAGAGCCGACCAGGAACCAGCCAGGAGGACCCACACAAGACCCAGGAGAGGGAGAAGAAGAAAAGGAAGTGTTGGTTCAGTGCAGAGGAGCAGGAAATACTGGTGAAAGAGGTGACAGAACATCAGCACCAACTTTTTGTCACCTCTAAATTGCCAATTAGTAGGAGAGAGGCAATTTGGCAACAAATTGTTGACAAGATAAACAGTGTGGCAGAAGTACGGAGAACAGCCATTGAGTGCAAGAAACGTTGGCATGACTGCAAGCGCAGGACCAAGTAAAAGATGGCCAGGAACAGGAAGGCAGCACTGCAGACTGGAGGTGGGAGTCCAGCACCGTAGAGGCCTTAGACCACATGGAGGTGATGGTGGCAGCTGTCATCCCTGAGGGGATAGTCACAGGGATTCAAGGACAGGACAGCGCAGACTACCAGGAGACAACACAGATGCAGGGCAAGTGGCATGGGGAACTAAAATGCCTATTTGTAAACAGTAAGCATGGGGGGACATACCTACTACACAATGCATGGAAGTCATGATATTCTTGAAGTGGAATGGGCAAAGGGGCACGGCACAGGGGCATGGGGTTGTGCAGGGCAAACCTGGGGCACAGTACTACACTACACCTACCACGTTTGCATTGGGGTATGCTGCCATGCCAAGGATGATGGAAAGGTAAAGCCAGTCTAGGAGGGTTGGTTACAGTGTAAAACAGGCCTGCTGTCACACAACATCTGGTATTCTCCCTACATGAACTAGGGCTCGACTAACCGTCTCAGGCCATATCCGCAAGTGGAATTTAACATTGACAACAGTTGCCACTACCACCTCTGCTGTGTGTGCAGGTCAAGTAGCTAATGGCAGTTACGTGCCCATGGACGAACACACCCAAATTAGAGGGTTCAGGGTGACAACGTTATCAATCCCCTGTAATCAATAAAAATGTGCTAAACCTGTCAAATGTGAATGTCCATAGTCACCACAAACATCAGCCATTGTCATAAACATTATGAGGTACACAGCAGTAATGTCATACCCATGCTGCATATGTCAGGGTCAACCCTATGCCTGGGTCACAATAGCTGCAATGACACCATGCAACATCCCAACTGTTATACTGCTCAGACAACAGCATTGAGGGGGAGGACATATGTAACCGGCTAGTGAAATACACCCGCACAGTCAAATGAGGAAATGGAACACAGCTAGGACCATCAGTGCAATCCAATGTAGCACACATTCCCCAACATCAACATTACACACTACCAATGCTGACATCCGTAGTGTGCCATGCCAATGCTATACATAGTATACGCTAGGTCTCAGCAACATATAGCTGGAAGTGAAATATCAGAGACTGGGGCAGTTCCACATTGTTAAGTGTGGTGCAAGTGCCATCAGAACTCCCACAGCCAGTGCAAGGCCACAACATGAGAATGAACTGGACGGAGGGTTGAGTAGGACAAGAAGGTGGCAACATACAGTTTGGGCAGAACCTACACCTAGAGGATGTGACGGAGACAATTCCCCAAACTGCCCACACTACATGTGACATGCAGGTGGGGCATAGACCTGGGAGAATGCTAATATTCAAAACAGGAACAATGAACAGGAACCAATAATCACAATGTGCAACTAATATGAAGTCAGGCACGTCACATTACAAATGCCACAAAACAGACACACAAATTGTACTATATCTCATTGCAGAGGACTAGGACTTCCCTGATGACATGGATGACAAGCTGAGAAACATCAGCCAGCAGACCCTCCAAGATGTCCTTGGAACCCTCCAGACCCCACCTTCAGTTGCAAGGAGGGCACAGATACAGTAGCCATCACAGAGGAAATTGTACGACCTGCCAGCTCCAACCCAGCTGAGGACTCTGACAACACTGGCACCAGCTTTGCGAGGACTATAGTTGGAGTACAGCGGGAGCTGGCCAAGGAGGTGCCGGTGGGGATGCAAAATATGGCAGCCAGCCTTGAGGGGGTGCGTTCGTGCATGATGTCAACTGCAGAACAGGCAGCAGCCATGTAAGGGCGAAAATCAATCTTGCAAGAACTTCAACAAAGTGTGAAGGAAATCAGCACAGCAGTAAGAGAGTTGACACAACACCTCCAACAACAAACCTTTTAACGCGTGCACAAATGCAATATTGACACCCCCAGGGCTGACCTGGCTGCCTACCACAGTGATGTAGCTGCTATCCTTAAGAACCAGCAGCTCCTCCTTGCTGCAGTACTGCCCTTCATAGTCCCACAGTTGGCAGCTACCGGGATTTCTGAATCCACGTCTTCAAACACTGAAGTGTGTGTTGCCCCTTCAAACCCACCAAGACCAAGGGCAGAGGAGACAACACACACATCAGAAGATGAAGACGTGGAACAGATCACCTTCACCCATAAGAGTACCAGGTAGCACTAGTCCCTGGCTCATGAGCACTTATAACCAAGGTCCTGTGCTTTGTAACATGCCAGTCTTGCAACAGCTGCTCACAAGCACTGTTCTCCAGCCCACTCTTTACCTTGTCACTATGCCCTGTGATTGTCTCTCACTACCTCATTGGCAATTCATGTCCCTCTACACTGTTTGACACTTCACCCCAGCATGTCCAATGACATGTCCTTTTGCACTTGTGTATCATCACAATGGACGGTGTCACACTAATGGACTCACAATCCTGGACTATGTAAATATAGCACTACAGCACTTCAAAATCAATAGCACTCACACAACCATTTGTCTCTGTGTAATGTGACACATCAACCATGAGGGAGATTAGTGATGTTTGCCTCATGTCAATGCCCATAGAATGTCAATACAACTGCCATGAAAGATTGTGGGCTGACAACTATGCACTGTGATCTGTATTGTACCATCATCTGTCCTTCCTGAGGGTTAATTCTGAAGTAAATAGAAACATTACAGTACAATGCTGTGTTGGACAGAATAAGGGGGTGATTCTAACCCTGGCGGTCGGTGATAAAGCGGCGGCCAACCCGCCAACAGGCCGGCGGTCCAAAAAATGGAATTCTGACCCTGGCGGGAACCGCCAACACAGTCCGCCACTTTAACACTCCGACCGCCACGGCGGTACAAACAAACAGCGCGGCGGTCACCGCCAACAGACAGGCGGCAGACAATGTACCGCCCACACTATCACAACTCACCAATCCGCCACCTTTTCCGGGGTGGGATCACCGCCGATAAAAACACGGCGGAAACAGACTACGAACGGGAAAACGCTCATGTCTACGCACTCCACGAGGAAGGAGGACAGCATGGAACCCGAATTAAACATACTACCTGCTCTCGTCTACCTGCTCATCTACCACGAGTACGAACGGCGGCGCAGACGACAACGGTGAGTACCGCACCTACGACACAGGGGAGGGGGGAGGAGGAAAGGTTACGGCACACACATATGCGACCCCCACCCCCCCCAAACTATGTACACACCAATGCAGAGCAACAAGTCACAGTGACACCACCCAAACCCCCGCTGAAAAATGCAAAGACATAATCAAATTGAGAATCAAAATTTATGTAAAAATAGCCTCTGATAACTCATGGTCAAATAGCAATAAAAATTTAAATAATTCAATTCAATATTTAGTGCAATCGATAAACCGAGGCAATTAGTCCTGCACATTTAACGAAATTCCAAGTGTCCGTGGGCCAAAGTGTCTCAACACAAAGGCAAAGCCCACACAGGAGACCTGAGTCTTAGGAGAGAACACTGCAGGGGCATCTGATGACAAAACTACAGGCACCTCAGGGGGAAGGGAAGGGGGGGCACCACAGCCACATGAGTCCACGACGCCAGATCCACGAAGGGGCCACCATTCCCACTGTGCCATCCTGGGGAGTGCAAAGCCACAGTCTCTCAAGTCTCTACAGTGGGTGGTTTGCCCACTGTTCAATCCTGGGAAGTGCAAAGCCACAGTCTCACAAGTCTCTACAGTTGGTGGCTTGGCCACTGTGCCATCCTGGGGAGTGCAAAGCCACAGTCTCTCAAGTCTCTACAGTGGGTGGGTTGCCCACTGTTCAATCCTGGGGAGTGCAAAGCCACAGTCCATCAGGTGGATAACAGTCACCACTGGTCAAGGAGGAGGCATGGTGGGCACAGTGAACCGTGAACAGTAGCTCGACACAGATCCAGCACTGTCATTGTGCCAGTGGTGCTTGAGACGACGGGGCCCAGCGGAGCGGTGCTTGAGACGGCGGGGCCCAGCGGAGCGGTGCTTGACAGGAAGGGCCCAGCGGAGCGGTGCTTGACAGGAAGGGCCCAGGGGAGCGGTGCTTGAGACGGCGGGGCCCAGCGGAGCGGTGCTTGAGGCGGCGGGGCCCAGCGGAGCGGTGCTTGACAGAAAGGGCCCAGCGGAGCGGTGCTTGACAGGAAGGGCCCAGCGGAGCGGTGCTTGACAGGAAGGGCCCAGCGGAGCGGTGCTTGAGATGGTGGGGCCCAGCGGAGCGGTGCTTGAGATGAAGGGCCCAGCGGAGCGGTGCTTGAGACGGCGGGGCCCGGCGGGACCCAGCGGAGCGGTGCTTGACAGGAAGGGCCCAGCGGAGCGGTGCTTGAGACGGCGGGGCCCAGCGGAGCGGTGCTTGACAGGAAGGGCCCAGCGGAACGGTGCTTGACAGGAAGGGCCCAGCGGAGCGGTGCTTGAGACGGCGGGGCCCAGCGGAGCGGTGCTTGAGACGGCGGGCCCAGCGGAACGGTGCTTGACAGGAAAGGCCCAGCGGAGCGGTGCTTGAGACGGCGGGGCCCAGCGGAGCGGTGCTTGACAGGAAGGGCCCAGCGGAGCGTTGCTTGACAGGAAGGGCCCAGCGGAGCGGTGCTTGAGACGGCGGGGCCCAGCGGAGCGGTGCTTGACAGGAAGGGCCCAGCGGAGCGGTGCTTGAGACGGCGGGGCCCAGCGGAGCGGTGCTTGACAGGAAGGGCCCAGCAGAGCGGTGCTTGAGACGGCGGGGCCCAGCGGAGCGGTGCTTGAGACGGCGGGGCCCAGCGGAGCGGTGCTTGACAGGAAGGGCCCAGCGGAGCGGTGCTTGAGACGGCGGGGCCCAGCGGAACGGTGCTTGACAGGAAGGGCCCAGCGGAGCGGTGCTTGACAGGAAGGGCCCAGTGGAGCGGTGCTTGAGACGGCGGGGCCCAGCGGAGCGGTGCTTGAGACGGCGGGGCCCAGCGGAGCGGTGCTTGAGACGGCGGGGCCCAGCGGAGCGGTGCTTGACAGGAAGGGCCCAGCGGAGCGGTGCTTGAGACGGCGTGGCCCAGCGGTGCTTGACAGGAATGGCCCAGCGGAGCGGTGCTTGAGACGGCGGGGCCCAGCGGAGCGGTGCTTGAGACGGCGGGGCCCAGCAGAGCGGTGCTTGAGACGGCGGGGCCCAGCGGAGCGGTGCTTGACAGGAAGGGCCCAGCGGAGCGGTGCTTGAGACGGCGGGGCACAGCGGAGCGGTGCTTGAGACGGCGGGGCCCTGTTCAGCGGTGCTCTTCTGCACGGCGGGGCCCTGTTCAGCGGTGCTCTTCTGCACGGCGGGGCCCTGTTCAGCGGTGCTCTTCTGCACGGCGGGGCCCTGTTCAGCGGTGCTTGTCCAGTAATTCACGGGAGCCAGACCTGGCCTGGACTCCCTGCTCAGTCGCCCTCCGACCGTGCAGTTGCTGGACCCTTCGGTGACTGAGTCCTGGGCCCTTTGGTGTCCTCCCTTACAGCCGGGATGGGGCTTGTGGGTCCCTCCTGCTCCGCGCTCCTGCTGGCTTACTTCTCCGCCCTGCTGCCCTTTCGCTCCTTAGAAGAGGCTCTCTGGCCCTTGCCTCCCCTGGATGTTGTGGCAGGTGAAGTGGCCGAACTTTGGTCCTTGGGGGCAGCAGTGGCACTCCTCTCACGGCAGCCCTTGAGTTTCCGGGTCCTCTTGCCTGGGGGGGGGCTGGCTGTCCCCTTGCTGCTGATGGAAGTGTCACTGCTGCCAAAGGGTGGGCTCCAGAACCCATGCACCACAGTGACACTCGAAGCTGGGCTGGTGGTGGCTGAGGTGCTCTTGGGACTCTTAGCAGATGGAGGGGGTGGGTCAGGGGAGGGAAAGAGGTCAAGATTGGAGAGGTAAAAATTTTAAGGACCAAGGTAAAGGGTGGGAGTAGTGGTGATGGGAGTGGAGGAAGAGGATGTGGTTGTAGGAGAGTCAGGTGTGCTGTCTTTGGGTGCAGGTGATTGTGACGTAGGCTGTCATGAGGTGGATGGCTGTTGGGTGGGTGGCTGCCTGCGTTTGTGTGTCTTGGAAGAGGGAGTGACAGACATAGTGGGAGAGGACACAGGGGACGTGTAAATGGCAGTGGGGGTAGTGACTGCACGTGTGCGTACTGGACTGGAGGGTGTGCTGGTGATGGAAGCACTGGCTGATGGTGGTGTGCATGCAGGTGTGAGTGTAGACGTCACAGGGAGGGAGGAGGGAGACGAGGAGGAGGGGGACACAGAGGTGGTAGTGACTGTTGGCATGTCTGCATCTGGGTGTTGCTTGGGTGAGTGTTTGTGGGATCTGTGGTGCTTGTGTCTGGATGAGCTGCCCTTGGGTGTTGAGGTGTGTGCAGGCTGGTCTGATGGTGTGGATGGGATAGGCAGAGGAACAGGAGACAGAGACAGGGTGGAGGCAGTTAGAAGAGGGAGGCTGGAAACAGGGACAATGGCTGCCGTCAGTGCTGAGGCCAGAGCATTGAACGATCGTTGATGGGCAGCCTGACCCGAATGAATGCCCTCCAGGTAGGCATTGCTCCGATGCACCTCCCTTTCTACCCCCTGGATGGCATTCAAAAGGGTAGTCTGCCCAACAATGATGGTCTGAAGGAGGTCAATGACCTCCTCACTGAGGGCAGCAGCGGTGACAGGGGCAGGGGCTGAGGTGCCTGGGGCGAAGGAGATGCCCGCCTTCTTGGGCGAGCAGGCACGGAGCGTAGGCTGAGGGGCTGCTGGGAGGGTGGGGCTGGTGCGCTGGGTGGCGGCTGTACCTGTAGACGCGGGGGGCCCGGATGTTGCCGCCACCGCTAGGGAGCTCCCATCCGAGGACGTGTCGGTGTCGCTGGTGTCACCACCGGTCCCCGTTGTGGTGCTCCCCTCGCCCTCCGTATCACTGGTGCCCTCGGTGTCTGTACCATGGCCCACCGGGGCCTTGTGACTTGCAGCTCCCTCGTGCTCCGATGCCAAATCTCCTCCGCCTGACGATGCTAATGCACACATGCACAAGCAGATTAAGAAAAAGGGGGGGGGAGAAATAATAAAACAGGTTGAGTGCATGCAATGTCAACACCGTTGGCGGAGAGGACAGACACAGGAGCCTCATGCACTACGCTGCGCAATCGGGGTATACTACTCAGTACTTGTGACCAGGCCTACAGGTCTATGCACAACAAATACACACCTGGATGATGCAGGACCATGGATAGCTGTACTTGGCACCCTACAGAGGTGGGGGGCGGGGGCACAGGGCCATGCCTAAAGGAGAGGACTACACTACAGGAAACGCCCTGGCCTAATGTCACCCACAACCCTCCTCCCCCACCCAGACGCCTCCACTGCGCATAAAGATAGCAGAATCTGCTGATACTCACCCCCTTGTGTCTGCTGTGATGTCCTCAAGCGCCCATCCAAATCAGGGTAGGCCACCGCCAGGATCCGGGACATCAGGGGGGTCATGGTACGACTGGCACCCCTCCTAGGTTGGGAGGCCATCCCCAGCAGTGACTCTGCGGTCTTCCTGGTCCCGCGGCGGATGTCCTCCCACCTCTTGCGGCAGTGGGTGCCCCGTCTGATGTGGACCCCCAGGTCCCGGACTTCCTTGGCGATGGCACGCCAAATGTCGACTTTCTGATGGGCGCTGACCTATTTGACATGTACAGGGTGGGAAAGGAAAATTCATCATTTATCTGCATGTTAGATGCGATTGCCCCCCCCCTCCCCAACTTTGCCATGTGGCACATGCTCTCATCTGTCGTGCGCTGCACTCCTCATTCGCTCCCCTCCCCACCATCTTACATCCACCCCACTCAACACAGGCATAGCCAATCAATGTGCACCCAGTGTACTTACCTGTTGGTCTGGAGGACCGTAGAGTAACGCATACTGGGGGAGGACCCCATCCACAAGTTTCTCCAACTCTTCAGACGTGAAGGCAGGGGCCCTTTCCCCAGTCGCAGCAGCCATTGTCTCTTCTAGACCGAGGTCACAACAGCACTTGCAGTATAGGTCCTCTCCTGTGGATGATCAGGTCTCGAGTGATTAAGCAGATAGAAAATGGCGGTCACGCCCGCGGCGGTGCGTACCGCGGCGGTGCGTACCGCGACCACCGGCGCACCTCGTCATTGGCTCCTGAAACCCATAGGCTTCAATGTTAACCAATGCGGCTTCGTATAGCGGTCTTCGACCGCCTACCGCCACGGTGTGCCACGCCAGCGCATTGACCTCACATCCCATTGTCCCACTTCACAGGTCAGGCAGCCGCCATTTCAAGGGCCCACGTGGCCTAATCTGTACTGTGTCACACAGGCCTACGCCTTGCATTGACACACATACACGCCTTTCAAAACATAGATAATCGTGTGCTATGCAAGCTGTGGTGAACGCACCTGTGATTTGCTTGACTCTGTGCTCCATGTTGTCCTTCCTAGGCACCGTCCGATGGGACTTGCGAGGAGAAGGATGAATCCTCGCGTGTACCGACCGCTGGTGGACCTGTCGACAATGGAAGAACGCCATATCATACTACGATACCGACTTGACCGAGCCACTATACATGAACTGTGTGCCCAGCTGGAGCCAGCCCTGATGTCCCCCATCCGCCAACCCACAGGAATTCCCCCTCTTGTGCAGGTTCTGTCAGTCCTCCATTTTTTGGCAAGTGGCTCATTCCAGACAACAGTGGCCATGTCATCTGGAATGTCTCAGCCTATGTTTTCTAAGGTTTTGTCCAGAGTGTTGTCTGCCCTGATGAAACACATGCGGGGCTACATTGTTTTCCCTGAGGAGGTTGATTTGGCCACTGTGAAGGGTGATTTCTATGCCCTTGGACATATCCCCAACATCATTGGTGCCATTGATGGGACCCATGTGGCTTTAGTACCCCCAAAAGACGATGAGCAGGTGTACATAAACAGGAAAAGTTACCATTCTATGAATATCCAGGTGGTCTGTTTGGCTGACCAGTACATCTCCCATGTAAATGCCAAGTTCCCTGGGTCAGTGCATGACGCGTATGTTATGCGTAATAGCAGCATCCCTTATGTGATGGAACAGCTACAGAGACAACGTGTGTGGCTAATAGGTGACTCTGGTTACCCCAACCTGCCTTGGCTATTGACCCCAGTGAGGAATCCCCGTACCAGGGCAGAGGAAAGGTACAATGAGGCCCATGGGCGAACTAGGAGGATCATAGAAAGAACCTTTGGCCTCCTGAAGGCCAGGTTTAGGTGCCTGCATATGACAGGTGGATCCCTGATGTACTCACCAAAGAAGGTGTGCCAGATCATCGTGGCCTGCTGCATGCTTCACAACCTGGCTTTGCGACGCCAGGTGCCTTTCCTGCAGGAGGATGGTCCAGATGGTGGTGTTGTGGCAGCTGTGGAGCCTGTGGAGAGTGAAGAGGAGGAAGACGACGGGGACGACACAGACAACAGGGACACAGTTATCCAACAGTATTTTCAGTAGCACACAGGTAAGAATCAACCACGCCATTTAACATTTGCTGAAAGCCTCCTGCATCTTTACTTTGTGTATTTCCCCCCAGTTCTTTTAAACTGATGTTTGATTTTCCCTTCCCTTTTCAGTGCTGTATGACCCACTGCGTGACTTCAGCCTGGTTAGCCCATGGACTAATGCTTATTGATATCGGTATGTTGTCATCACAAAATTACCTGAAGATTATTGATCAATAATGTGTCATACATTTGTAAATAATACAGGCTGACTCCTGAATGATTTCAGTGCAATGAGTGATTTATTTTAGTGCTAGATATTGGTACATGATATTAAAACGGTGATGGGTGAGTCCAGTTCTCAGTCGCACAGGTGCATTGTCCATATGCCTGTGGAAGGATGGAGCAGGGGCAGTTCAAGGTTGGACAGGGTGACAATGTGGGACAGTGGGATGACATCAGGGGGTATCTTATGCTGGCGGGGGTCTTGGCATCCTACTCTGTCTTCCTTTGGGATCTCAGGCTCCTCTTGCGGGGTGGATGTTCTTCAGCAGGAGGTGGGGTTCTGGTGGCCTGTCGTTGTGGTGGGGCCTCCTGTCCACTAGCGCCGGCGGAGGTGGTAGGCTGTTCCTGGTCCTGGCTAGTGACAGGGGCCCTTTGTGGTGCCACATGGTCCCGCAATGTGGTTTCTATACGGTTGAGGGCCTGGACTATGGTCCCCATAGCGGTACCGATGTTCCTGAGTTCATTGCTGAACCCCATGTACCGTTCCTTCTGCTGTGCCTGGATCTCGGTGAACCTGGCCAGTACCGTCGCCATCGTCTCCTGGGAGTGATGGTATGCTCCCATGATGGTGGTGAGGGCCTCTTGGAGAGTCGGTTCCCTGGGCCTGTCCTCCCCCCCCTGTCGCACAGCAGCCCTCCCAGTTGCCCTGTTTCCCCGGGCCTCTGTCCCCTGGACGGTGTGCCCACTACCACTGCCCCCAGGTCCCTGTTGTTGTTGGGGTGTTGGGTCAGCCTGGGTGCCCTGTAGTGGTGGACACACCGCTGATTGATGCGTCCTGGAGACAGAGGCATGGGCCCGCTGGGTGGGAGCTGTGCTGGTGTTCCCAGAGGGGGTTGGGTCTGCTGTGGCCTGTGTCTGTGTGTGGGGAACCGACTGTCCAGAGGTCCCCGATGGTCCGGGCTGGTCATCAGGTTCTAGGTCGACAGAGCTGCTGTCCTCACTGGGGGCCTGTTCTGGGGGTGGGATGGACATATCTGGACCCTCTGTGGCGGTGTGTTGGCGTTCGGGCCCTGCAGGGGTGAAAGAGTATGGTCATTGTTTTTGTGTGTGCCATGGCGTGCATTTTGAGTGCCCTTATCCCCCAGTGCTGACATTCCCTTGTGGGAGGTGTTGTGAGGGTGGGGGGGGGGTGTATGGGTATGTGCAATGGTCATGCTTTGGTGATGGCTGTCTATGGGTTGTGTTGGCATTCAGGGGTTGGTGTTGTTTAGGGTGGGTTGTGCTGGTGAGACATGGGCAGGGAGGATGTGTGCTGGGGGTTGAGATTGGGGGTGAGGGTGGGGGCGGGGGTTGGCATGCTGGTGGTTGGGGGGGGTGAAGTAGTTGAGAATCGACTTACCAGAGTCCATTCCTCCGTGTACTCCAGCGAGGCCATCAGGATGCAGGATGTTTACTACCTCTTGCTCCCATGCTGTGAATTGGGGTGGTGTGGGTGGGGGTCCGCCGCCAGTCTTCTGCACAGCGATGTTGTGTCGCGACACCATCGAGCGCACCTTCCCCCGTAGGTCGTTCCATCGCTTTCGGATATTTTCCCGATTTCTGGGATGCTGTCCCACAGCGTTGACCCTTTCTACAATCCTTTGCCATAGCTCAGCCTTCCTTGCTATAGTGGTGTGCTGCACCTGTGTGCCGAAGAGCTGGGGCTCTACCCTTATAATTTCATCCACCATGACCCTGAGTTCTTGGTCTGAGAACCTGGGGTGTCTTTGGGGTGCCATGGGGTGGTGTGGATGAGGTGTGGGGTGGTGTTTGTGGTGATGTGCGTGGTGATGTGTGGTGATGTGTGCGTAGATGTGGTGTGTGTGAGGATGTTGTGTTCCTGTGTGTGTTGTGCTTTGCGTTCCCTGTGCTCTCTCTCAGTGTATTGCGCCTTCTCTCAGATATTTGTGGTTGTAGGGGTTTGTGGGTGAAGTGGGTGTGTGTTTTATAGTTAATTGGTTGTGTGGGAGTGGTGTGTGTATGTGTATCAGGTGTGTGTATTTCGAATTGTCCAATGTGGCTATGTTTTGGAGCTGTGTGTGTATTTTGAGCGCGGCGATGTGTACCGCCAATGGAATACCGCGGTTGAAAGACCGCCGCGTGGATTCGTGGGTCAGAATGGCATGGGCGTGATTGTGTTGGCGTGGCGGTGGAGGTTTGGTCATCTCCAGTTTATCGCTGCCCGCTGATGAGACGGACTTCCGTGGATGTCGGGTTTTTGGCGGTTGCACAGTTGGTGGTCAGAATGACCGTGGCGGTTTACCGCGGCCGCGGCGGTAGAATGGCGGACTTCTGGCCGGCGGTAAGGGCCTTTTACCGCCGAGGTCAGAATGACCCCCTAAGTCTTCTTCAAGGGATGTCTAAGTAGAAAATCATTGTCTTCAAATTTTTCTTCCAGACAATCTTTATGTATGTGACATTTGACTCAAATTTGTCATCACACACATCATACAGCAGGAATAGATGTGTATGAGTGTATGTACAAATAAGTAACCTTGCTGTACAATGTGACAAATGATAGGTGTGAGTTATGTATACTATACTACATGAGATTATACCACCACTCACCTTATCAGGGTTCACATGAACATCAGGCTGCAAGCAGACTAACACAGTCAGATTGAAAACATACATCCAAACTTAACAACATATTGGGAACCATAGTAACCTTGAATGGTGGGTGTAATGGATGGCAGATTCCTAGCTAAGTAGCTTTGGCGTAGATGCCAATGTGACCGCTCAATTGGGATTTGGATACAGGATGGACACAAATGCAAATACTAAACTGACAGTGTTTACCCATGCCAAGGTCCTGATCCCCAAGCATATGACACATACTGTAAAGGAGGACCAACGTAGTTATTAAAATGTAAAAATAGGATGCTAAAACTAGGGGAAACACCTTAACTAACCTAACCTATAGTAACTTTACATTAGCCACAACTGGCCCTAAATACCCTAAGCTAAACTGACTTATCACATTTAACTAAACACTCTAAACATCAACCCCCCACCCCTCTTATATGACAGGACACATGGAGGACAACATATACTAAGCTAAACACATACTATCTTATACTAAACAAATATATATATATATATATATATATATATATATATATATATATATATATATATATATATATATATATATATATATTTTTTTTTTTTTTTTTTATTAATACACAAAAAACGTAACATCATCCCCTGCCCACCCACCCACATAAAAAAACATGTAAAAATATCATACCCTCCACCCCCAACCCACTACTACTAACTCAACTAACTAAGCCCCTAAACCAACTAATTAAAGGAACCAGGAAAGAGGAGGGAGGGGAGGGAATCATGGGTGAGGGTATCAAATTCACAAGTTCGCCCTCTGCAGGTTCTTCTTAATAGCACGCACTCTCTTATTTATCTGCGACACCTCCTGCTGCAGCCTGTCCAGTCTGCGCAACATCCGTTGCATGTCAAGTTGCATAGCACGAAATTCACCAGCGTCAATGACTGCAGCAGGGGTGGTCTGAGTGCCAGTTGTTGAGGGTTGTCCAGTTGGTGGTGCCATGCTTGGAGGGGGAGGTGCAGGTGCTGCTGTCAATGGTCCAGGAGCTGAGGAAGTTCATGGACCTGCAGTGGTGGCTGTCATCCTTGGGTCCACCTGGGTCGTAGTGGTGGTGCTGGTGGTGGCGGCTGTTGTGGACACAGAAGGGCCCCCTTGGGCAAATGCCCTCCACACCCTTGAGGCTCTTTCATGGCGTTAACCCCGTGCCATGTAGCGGAACCCAGACTCTACATCCAGAATGTGGTGGCAATGCATTGCCCTCCGCTGAAATTCAGATCTGGTTGGCATCCATATTGGCTGCTGTTAAAAAAGTTAGAGCCAAACATTAGGTACATCATTGTGTGATACAGCTACTGATGAGAATCAGACAATACATCTAAAGTAGCTGAAACAGGCCATATCACCATACAGATCACAGATTCTCCCTGAGGAAGTACTTGCCAACACAGCATACACATGTCCTATCTAACAGCACAGCAATGCACTAAAAGATGTGTACTAACTTAAATGATCTAAGCATCATTGTTCTGTCATAAGTCATGTAACAAATGCTGCAAGTCCTCCACATGTGACAGGACAACTAATGGCTATCTTCTGGATGACAATCAAGGGCCACAAGATGTGTGATTTGTGGTATGCAGTTGCTAATCAAGAGTGGGTATCCTAGGTTAGGACAAATGATTTACATATTTACATGTCTGTGTACTACACTTGGATCAACACACCTAGGTACACATATTTCATAACTTTAAGCCTGTGCCTCGGGGGATGGACAGCAAAACATACTTTCAAACATCAAGGAGACCCAGGAAGCTTTGGACAGCTGTACATGGGTTTAGTCAGTCCACCACAGGTAAGGAGGGTGTCCAACTAGGATGAACACAAACCTTGGACAATCCCATCCACATTTATGTTTGTAACTGTAGACAATTGTCAACATCGTTTGATACCACCAATACCTGCCCTACAACAAGCAGATAGATGCAAGCACACATCTGGGCATGAGCTGCATGCACACCTATGACATTGTACTCAAGTGTCACATACACGTAGCACAACATATGGAGCTAGATGCTGCTAGGAAGTCAAACATACAGTGGAACATATTCATTAATGAACAGGGAGGTTCAAGTTTGTGGGTAATAATTTGGCATCCCTATTCTGTGAGATTCAGGGTATGACTTGCTGACTAAATCATGAAAATGGCCCTCTGCTAAATTTTCTTTACAAGAAATTTCACGACAAATGTCACCTTATTCATTCACATTGCCATGCTTACAGGGCTGCAGTACAATCCCCAAATATGACTCTACGCTACTGATAGTCCAACTCAAATATGGAAAAAAAAATGAAACTCCAGTCAAGTTACATATTGGATCATGTGCCAGCACATCATACCTTGCTATGTGTCCAACACACAGGAGTCAATCACACAACAGCTGCAAACACAACACAGAACAGAAATATCAACACTTACTGGATGCTGTCTGGGTCTGCAAATCGAGCCACTTCGCCAATTGTGTAAGGGGCAGGTCCACCTGTAAAGCATGGAAGGGTGAAATGTGCTCAATGTCTGTGCAATGTACAACACTTTCAAATAAAATGTGTGTGACATTATATCTGAAAGTCCAGCCCCTTAGGCATGATGATACGCCAATATACATAGCACTGCAAACATGTATAGACCCTGTCACTCCACTGAGTGATACACACACATCTGCACACATACTATCATGAGGTGACAAACATGATCCCTCAATTGGTTGCAGACTCATTTATGGAGTGTACTCCTTCCATAATTTGTTGTAATGAGAGACATGCAAAACCACATTCCTGGAGCACTGCAATACCAGTCACTCAGGTATTGTGGCTTGTGCACCAAGTGACAATCAGTTACTGTGTGATGCTCATGTGGGTTGAGTGAAGCTCATGATTCATTATGCTTTCTATAGTCCCTTACATTTAGGGCCTGTGTTGTGTGTATGTTACATATGCTACATTTACAGTGTACCCGGAGCCACATATGCCCCCTATGACACCATTAGGGCAGGGATCCTGTGCATTACTTGGTGACAATCTGACGCAAAACATGGATTGGCTATTTTTCAAAATTTAATACAACAAAGAAATATATGCTGACAGTGTATATTGTGGTCATCCATGACAGAATGCATGGGCACAGGTGTAGTCATTGCACCTGAAATGTGTCACTCATTGCCCTGTGTACCCATATTGAGTTTTAGAAATAACAGTTAGCCACATTCATCATCTTACATTTGCCAAGTTGGGAAATCAGTGGGTATACAGTAAACTGAAACTGTCCCATTAGTGAAACATGGTTTAGCAAATTCCCTACTGTGTCAATCATGATGATGTAGGTTTCAATTTGTATGTACCTTCGGAATGGCAGCAGTCACAGGAATGCTGGTCTTCTGATCCTAGCATACACCCATGTCTGTGACACCCTCCATACTGGGAAGTTAGCTATTGTACATCTGCTGCACTAGATCAGCATGGGTGTACCAAACATAAACTAGCAAAGTATTAGGGACCTTTATATGTATGATGGAATTGCTCAGGGGTCCCTTGCACAACATCATGCAAGTAATACATTGTGACCATGTATTCCCCAACGTCAGGTATCCCATGATAACCCAATAACTTATGAGAAGTGCATGGCTATAGAGCAACACAGATGAGAAATGCATCAGCTCTGTTCCAGCTATTGTGCCCAAGACCAATTTAAAACACACAGGTACAATGAACAGAGGGCCAGGGATAGTTGTTATCCCTCAATTTGTATCCTTTGCTTCATGTTTTACGCTACAGCTGTGGAAAGTAGCACCAAACATTTAGATATGAGCCCATGTGCAGTACTTTGGCATCCATTCCTAATTTAATTGCAGCACAACCAAGTTAAACTATCAGCCTAAGATATTACCAGAGGATAGAAAGAAATGGGTACGTATGGGCCAGAATACAGTTCAGACATGTATTCAAAATAATTGGGGAACACATTAATTCTTTGCTTTAGCTTATGAAAAACCTCTATTTCCTTGTACACTCACAGACCATGGATTAAACATATGTTTGAGCCGCATTACCATCATCTATTGACGTGAAGGCAGCACTAATTTACAAGATCAAGTTGTGTTTTGTAAGTTAGTGCAGCTGTTGCGTCAAAAAATGACCGTAATGTGTAGCAATTATTGTATAACTCAGGGTCACTGTATGTTTGACTTGCATTCCACATGTCCAAAAACATTGCCTGCAACATATCAACAAATCTGCTACTGTCACTACAGAGCATTTAAATGTGCACATTACTCTGAATTGTAATCACCAACAGGGCCACCAATCACAATACCCATGTGGTCCAGCAGGTCTTGCTCTCTGGCAACAAGGTCAGCCCAGCGGTGCTTCAGGTGGTGGTCGTTGCGCAGTGTGTTGAAGATGCGACGCAGGTGGTACAACACCTTGGACCACCTGAGCCTCCTCGCCTCTGTGTGATACCCCTGTCTCACCCTGTCACCTGCTTCAATCATCAAGGGGAGGAAGTGGCACACCAGCCAAATGAATGCCCACAGCTCCTCTTCACCCACTGTACCCAGATGTGGCCTACCCAACATGACAGAAATAATAGGAAAAATAAAGAGTACAGAGTAAAATTAAGGGAAAGGAGGGAGGAAAATGAAAGAAAAGTAACTTTCAAACAGCCCAACTATTCCCAAAATAACAATACCCCAGCAGTACAAAGACAAAATTAGACACCAAATATGACAAATAAACATTTACAATGAACAACTGAGACAATTGGAAATAAAACAGATGACAAATAGGATGGCACACAGGAGACAAAAGCACAATTGGGACAGACAAAACTCTAAGCACAGCCACACAGTCTACAAAAATCACAGTCTGCAAAGTGAAAGTGAAAGTACACCCACTGTACCAAGTCTGTGAACAGGATATCCTATTACATCACTTCCTGCCTCAAATGCAGTGCGTTTTTATTAGGATGCGTCAAACTTTCATGATGCTTACAGTCTGTGCGTCAATTTGTTTTTACGCAAATGCTTACAAATTACCCCGCATCCATAGTTCAAAATATTCAGTATTGGTAACCAATTTCATGGTTATGCATATGCGGCGATTTAAGATGCATATGCATCTTTTATGACGCTTTTGAGTCAACATTTATGTCTTTTACTGGGTTTGTGTCATTTCTCACATTTTGTTAGTAAATGACAGCTGTAACTGTACAGAGATAGGCTGTTTGCACCTGCATTGTGTATTCCAGTGTTTGGGCATATGTGGCAGATCACACTACTGTGGATGAGCACTCTTCACTGATGCAATAGATACCCAAACTTTTTTAATACAAATTAGTATTACCCAGTTTGAGCAGGTTGTGCGTCAATAGAGGATAGCAAGGCTACGCAACTTAATACATTAACTCATTGCCTGTGTGTCAATGTGTGTGAATTGGCTATTTCAATTTTAGTTGGGCCTCTGTGTGAACGTCACAAGACGTGCTTTCATTAATGTGCTTGTTTGCATGTGTTGTACATGTGGATAACCATCAGTTGCTATTCAGTGTGGAAATGAGTCAGGATATGTGTTTGTCATACACGTAGCAACTAATGCTGTGTGAACTTCCCTGACTTTTGGGACAAAACATCTCCCATGACAAACTATTCACATGATAGATAGAGGACAATTGACAATGTCAATGTTACAAGAGTAAGCCATCACATGTACTGGAATGTTGGATACCACTTCCTGGTCACTTGTTTGGATACTACCCATGAGTCAGGCATTTGAAAATGCTATGTGGGTACAGTGTTTGTGACAAAACCAGTCCAAACATGTAATGTCACTCCACAATTTGAGTCATATAAATGACCTATGTTTCTCTTGTGGCAGTGGAGGACCAGCATACCAAGCTGCATGTGTTCACATATTTCCAGTGGTTAATTGCACAAAGGTGTCCAGTTCAAGTGCGTGGCCATGTGTACCCTGTGTCATTATTGGCCTCCATGTTGTCACAGTTACATGCAGGTCTAGTCATGAGTCTGTGGAGCCATTCCCTACATTAACAGAGTATCCTTCAAAGCAGAATTGACCGAAAGCCAAAGAGGAATTGACGACACACATGGGGATAGTCCAGATATGGCACTGAAGAAGTTTTATGAGACTGACAACAGGGCAACCTTGGTGTGCTCACAAAGTTAATGGATCAGTAATTTAAAACCGGCTGGTTTCATCACAACATTTACACACAGGGTGGCCTCTAAAATTCCCACTCCAACCAAGAACATCAGTGCCTCTGTGCTGATTAATCTCACAGCTAGTCACCACACAAGCACCATCATTGGGTTGCAACCAATGTGAATCTGTGTGTGGACCGTCAGGGCACAAACATGTTTTGTCCTTTCATGCAGTTGTGCTGGAGGCACCATAACCATATATACAGCCATGGTACACTGTCACTGTTTGTCACTCATGCATACATGAAACCCAGACAAGGGATAGGGTCGGGATTAGGCTATTTGAATGCATGTCCCAGACCATGATACAATAAGTAAACTGATTACACTATACAATCTATTTGAGGATTCATCTTAGACATACCAGACACAATACCCCAGGAGGAAAGTGAGGGCATGTAAAGCAACTATGAGACAAATGTTGCCACAGGGAACCTTTTTTTTCTTCTTTTTTTATTTTTATTTATTTATACAAATTTGCAATAAAAACAGCAATAATAGACCCAGGAGGTGGATATACAACAAGAGGAATCCATCAGTGTGCACATAATATTACTCAGGGAAGCCAAAAATAAGACACCTTGGCACGAAGGTCCCAGCATGTCCAATTCCACCAATTCAGTCGGCTTCCCATATATCTAACATGAGCAACAGCTTGAAGCACACTCCTAGGAGACAATCTGAATTCTAGAGCTCTCTAGGGCACACCTCAATAACAATCACAGCAACATAAGAAGAAACGCGACAGAGCAGACTCAAATGGCAGGATCATCCACCAAACAGCACATAGTACACTGCAGGGAACGACATCCAATTCAAGCAACCATGTGCGTGTCTATTCATATATATCCAAGGGCCTCCAAATTCAGCCTTGAGACTCCAAAAAGGTGCGGAAGGGTGCCCAAATGTCTCTAGGGCGAGAGCACGCAGGAGCAAGTTCCCAAAAGATTGACAGCTGCTCCTGGCAGAACGCAGCATCACGTAGCCAATCAGACCTCTGCGGAGCCCCGCCTCGCCCCCAGCACATCGCTACTCTTCTCTTTGCCAGCAAGAGCAACATGCCCACCAGACGCCGCCATTTTGACGAGACCCCATCCAGCAGCCCACGCAATGCCAACACTGGGGAAAAAGGCAGATCTAAGGCAGTCATACTAGCTATCACATGCATCACCTCTCCCCAAAAGGAACGCACCTCTCCACAGTTACACAGCAGATGCAAAATATCTGCATTCGGGGCACGGCATCGCTCGCAGTGTGCTTCGTCACGCAGCCCATATGACGCAGACAGCAAGGGGTACAGTAGAAACGATTTAAGAATTTAAAGTGTATGAGCTGCAGCCTGTAATTAGGCGACAGTGTTCTCATGTGTGCGCAGCAGCTTCTCCACATAGCCTCAGTAATAGCCTCCCCAACATCCATCTCCATTTAGCCTTAGCAACCTCCACCACCGCCTTCCGCTGCTCCTGCAAGCACCCGTACAATTTGGTGATAAGCCTACGCGGTGACTGCGCGCGCCACAGCAATTCAATCGCTTGACAGGTCTTTGGCATCGACGGAAGACCAGTAAATTGTGTGCGGAGCATCGCACATACGTGTAGTAAATATAGCCTATGCAGCCCAGTATCGGCTCCGTGCCGCAGCGCCTTCTCCAGCGGAATCAAACGCTCATTCGCAAACCAGTCCCCCAACAAGGACAACTCTGAATCAGCAAGAAACTCTCACAATCGTGCATCGCGGGACATTCGCTCATCAGCTACATCCAGCACCGGCATCGCAGGAGTAAAGGGTTCACTCGTCCCCGACTGGCGCACCAAAGCAGCCCAAGCCCAAGAAGTACACGCAACCGTATTCACTCCCCTGGGACGAGTCCAGGACATACTACCAAGAACCCTCGTCAGCCGGTCCGGCCACACCACGTCGCTTTCGGGCACTAGATGAGGTAGGTATCTAATAGGGCGGATCAAAAAATATGCAAAATGAGCCTGCGCACAATAATAATAAAGCTCCAGGTCAGGAGCAGCAAGGCCCCCCATCTCAAACAGCAGCGTCAGCTTCTCCCAGGAAATCCTGGGCCGCCCGCCCACACCAGCCGCACCAAAGCTGATCTAAGCTTCCTCAAGAAACTCACAGTGAGCACCAATGGGAGGTTAACAAAGAGATACAGAAACTTTGGCAGCACAACCATCTTGGCAATGCCGATACACCCAATAAGCGAAAGCGGCAACGAACGCCACACCTCAAGTCTATCTTCCAACCAAGTCACTAATTTGCCATAATTGGCAAGCCAAAGGGTCTCCGCATCACAACTCAACCGTGTGAGGGGAAGCACAACCGATTTAGACCAGTTCATCCTTATGCCCGAAAAGACACCAAAACGGACAACCTCAGTAAGCAAGACATCCAGGTTCCCACCCGGCTCCAGCACGTACAGCGCAATATTATCCGCGTACATTGAGATTAAAATCGGACGTTGCCTGAACAGCAGCCCTCTGCGATTATGATGTTGCTGCAAATAGGCCGCCAGAGGCTCAATTGTGATAGCAAAAAGCAGGGAGGATAAAGGGCACCCTTGACGAGTACCCCGGGCCACTGGAAAGGAGCTTGAGATGCAGCCGTTCAGCCGCAGCCTCGCAACCGGATCCGTATACAACAAACGAATCAGCTTTATAAAGCGGGCACTCATGCCCACCCTGCCCAGCAGCGCAAATAGGTATGGCCAGGCCAAAGAATCAAACGCCTTTGTTGCATTGAGGAACACCACTGCGGCCTCATCCTCCGCCGTAAGGCCACCCAGAACTGTGAAAAATGTACCCAAATTATGCGCCGTCGACCATTCCAGCACGAAGCCAGACTGATCCTGGAGCACCAGACGCGACATCAATGGCTGCAGACGCAGCGCCAACAGCTTAGCCAGAATTTTATTATCAACATTAATCATGGAGAGTGGGCGGTATGACTCACAACTATAGGGATCCTTTCCCGACTTAAGTATCATAACGATCAATGCCTCCCACAGGGAAGCAGGAAGAGACCCAGTCTCCAGCGCCTCGGCATAAACCTCCCGCAGGTGAGGAGAGAAAATATCAGAATACTCCTTATAAAAAGCAGAGGTTAAGCCATCCAATCCCGGGGACTTGTCACCGGGCAGTCCACTGATTACGGCCTTGATCTCGCCCACCAAAAAAGGCTCATCAAAGTAAGCTCTATGTGCATCTTCGACCCAAAGCAGGCTAATTTCTGAAAAATAAGCTTGTACCGCGTCAAGATGCTGCTCAGTGGGGGCCGAGTATAGATCCTCGAATAGCTCATAAAGACCTTCATGACACCCTCCGTGGCAACCACCCGCTCACCCCCCTACCCATCTATTTCAGTGAAATATTCACTCACCCAAGGTTTGCAGAGCATGTTCGCCAGTGTTCAACCTGCTCTATCTCCCTCCCCGTAACGCCGGGCTCTAGCATATCTCCCTAAAAAACAAACTTCCCGCTGGGATGCCTCCTCATATCGAGAGACTGCATCGCGCAAGGCCGCCAACGTCTCACCAGCCCAAGCCGCCACCAATTTCGCCTCCAGCTCCGATATCTGCAGCTCCAGCTCCGCTAAATCTCGACGCAGAGAGCGGAGAACACCATGCTGCTTAGAAAGGCACTCTTCCCAAATAATCACTTTGAAGGCCTCCCACAGCGTTCCAGCTGAGCCAACCGACCCAGAGTTCTCGGCGAAGTAATGTAGGATGGCCGCACAAATCTCCTCGCAAAACACCGCATCCCGAAGAGCCCCCGGTGGTAAGCGCCAAGCAAACGCAGCACCTGGGATCCCCGGGATCGACAGCTACAGCTTCACCGGGGAATGATCCGAGAGGGTCCAGGCCAGATGCCCCACCGATTGCATCCACATCTCCACATCCCTAGTTCCCAGCCACCGGTCTAATCGAGACCAGCTATTATGCACATAGTTGACACACGTGCCCTCTCTCTGATCACCATGCTTAGTCCTCCATAAATCAATTAAACCACAATCACTCATTACAGTCATTAAGGCAGCAGCAGAATGTCGGGGCCTAGCTACACTCTCCCGGTCTCTCTCCGGATGCAGAAACACATTGAAGTCTCCCCCCCAAATCACAGCCCACCCCCCAGTGATTCAACCAGGCACCACACCTCACAAAAAAATCCAGGGTCATCGACATTAGGGCCGTAAACCGACACCAGCCGACAGGGCCTGTCCAGAAGGGTCCCACTCAACAAAACATAGCGCCCATTCGGGTCAACTATCGCACGGAGCGTTCCCCATTGCAACCCCTTATGCAGCAAAATCGCCACTCCTCTAGCGTAGCG
Organism: Pleurodeles waltl; assembly: GCF_031143425.1. Classification (NCBI taxonomy): domain Eukaryota; kingdom Metazoa; phylum Chordata; class Amphibia; order Caudata; family Salamandridae; genus Pleurodeles; species Pleurodeles waltl. Next base: position 1,056,128,931 of record NC_090439.1, read on the forward strand.
CGAGAACACCGCACCATGGCACTCACCAATCCACCCAGCCTGCAGCCGATTCAACGTGGAGGCCTCCAGATGAGTCTCCTGGAGCATACACACATCTATGTGATGGCGTTGAATGTAAGCAGACATGAGACGCACCTTACGCTGATCATTCAAGACACGCGCATTCCAGGTAAGGCAATTAACCGTCATCATTATCCCCAGTCTCTTCACAGCAGCACTTCCATTCGTCCCGCCACAGAGCCACCCGCCGCCACCTAACAGACCCAATCGTCACAGATAGACAATAGTAGTAAATCCAAACATCACAGAAACAACAAACCAGAACACAGACCCACCCCCATCTACGCAGACCCCCCAAATGGGCCAAAGCAGATACCCCTCCCATCTCCCAACCAACAGGATCAGGAACCCACAGCATATCAAAAGGACTTATCCAGGGGACGCAAGCCTAGCCATCCAGCCCAACTGCAACGCAGATAGGCAGGAAGGGACAAAGGGCTAAAGTAACAGATAAACTGACACAGCATCTCCTAAAGAGAAATACAAAGCATCGCACCAGGAACGCCCAACAGGAATAAGGGCCCAACAGTGGCTCAGTTACCAAAAACAGTCAATCAGTGTCACTAAGTTTCGCCCACTCTGAGCCAGGATCTCCAGCCTCCCAAGCCGCAGAGCGCCGTGGAAGCGTCCAAATTTGGCCGCCAGCTTCGGATCTGTAAAGAAATGTAGTGTGCTGCCATGCTGTATCCAAAGCTTTGTCGGATAAATAAGAGAAAAACAAGCTGCAGTCGGACTTAAAGAGCGCTTGATCGGCAAGAAAGCCTTGTGCGCCGCCTGCACGCTCGGAGTATAGTCTGGAAAAAAATGCAACTCCGTGTTTATATAAATCACTGGTCACCGTTCTCTAGCCAGTCGCAGTACAGTGTCACGATAATTCAAGAAACGAAAAATAACAGCTTGCGGCGGGGTCCCAGGAGGGAGCCTAGGGCCCAACGATCGATGAGCTCACTCGACCACCAGCATACCAGACAGCTCACCATGGAACAGGTCGGCAAGCATTTTCTCCATGAAGTCTTCCATCCTGCCCATGTCCGTGGACTCGGGAAGACCAAGCATCCTGACGTTATTGCACCAGGACCGCGCCTACTAATCTTCATTTTTATTCCTGATGACCTCCAGCACCCGCTCCAGGCGTTCTCTCTCACCATGCCGCTGGTCTTCCATTTCCGAGGTGTGAAACTCAAGTTGCTCAAAGCGAGAATCATGTTCATCTACCCGGGCCCTGATGCTGTCCATCTGCTCTGTCAGATGATCCAGCTTGGCATCAATGCCCACCAAGCTGCACTTGAGGTCCAAAAACATAGATTTAACGGAAGTCTCCGAGGACCCATCATCCATCTGCACCTCTCCAGGCTGCGGAGCAGGGGGCCCCCTCTCTGCTTGCTGCCGTCAAAGGACAGCTTGGCCTGCCGCTGCTCCGCCTTGCCCAAAGCCTCTCCACTACGAGCCCAACTGTAAATGCGCCTCCAATCACCAAGGAGCAGGCAGGTCGCTCAGAGAGTATGGGGCCCAGGAGACGTCCCACAAAGGAACTCCCAGACGCCGGCAAGTCCCCTCAGCCAAAGGTTAGTACAGAAGAACCTCCAGGCCGGTCCGTCTCCTCCCAGGTGGCGTAAGGTGCCAAGCAGGAGTACCCTCAGTCCGCCGCCACCAGCAAGGTGCCTTCTGTCGCCACCAGCAGGCAAGCCAGCAGAGGCGGAGGTCCAAAAAGGAGGCCCTAGTCCTCCAACAAGGCCCAAAGAGTCACCAAAAAGACCTCGAATACCACCCCCCGGCCTGATCCGGCCAGCGATCAGTGCTTTCAGGCCCCCCAATCAGGGGACCAACGCCAGGAGGCCCAGGAAGAGCCCGCACGTCCGCGGAGCCCAAAGGCCAGGCCCTCCACTTCACAGGAGGCCCCCCAGCCACCAAACTCCGGGGGCCTCCACTACACTTCAAGAGCTGGCCGCCACCAGGTCCACGCAACACCACCACAGCACCCCGAGGGCGGGTCAGGCCTCACCACCCCAGGCCACGCCACCCAGCAGCCAAGCCACACCAGGCCGCAGGCCGCCAGAATCCCAGGGCTATGAAATCTCGGGGGGCGCGGTCCGATTAGACCACCGAAGGCCCACCCCAGCAGCACTCACCACGTGGCCCACGCAGCGGGGGCAGAGGAATCCTCCTGGGCGCCCTCAGCAGCGCGAGGCAGGCCGCTCTGGATAGAGCGTGCCTTTCCTGACAGGCCCGGCACCAGCCGAGCCCGCCTCTGTTTCCCCGGCCCACAGGCCCGCCGGCGACCGGAGCTCCAGGGCAGACAAGGGCACTAGCCCAATCTAAAGATCTGCCGGCCGGGGGGAGATGCTACCAATGCCGCTCCGTAAGGAGAAATGACAAAAAATAGCCCTAAGTCCGGCAGAGCCTCACTCGGTGGCGGCCATCTTGCCGTCCGGCTAGCTCCGCCCCAAACTGCCACAGGGAACCTTTATGTTAACACAAAGACAGGAACCAATCAGGCTAACAGGATGGAGGCATTGTAAGGAACAAACATGAACAAGGCAAATACACAGTAAGCAGACTCTGACTGGGAAAAGCTGGAACATCACTGTGGAAAATGAAAATTGTATTTGTGCTGTGGGTTGCAACTTTACACCATAACCCAAGGCCTGTGTTACACAAGTGATTTATATGGCAATGCACAGCAAGGATATACAAAAATGGCAGCTTCTAAGTCGTTCCAGGCAGCAGCAAGGGCAGTGCAGGTTCAGATGGCTAGTCTGCATGGAAGTGCTCACAGGTGTGTGCAGCTTCAGTCTCTCATAAGTCCCGTAGGTGAGAATCAAGTTCAAAGGGCCAACAGTACCCTTCACATTGGAAGCAATGGACAGGTGGGTCCTACAGACTATCAGGCAGTGCATTAGACAGATGAACTAGGACTACGGCATGCCATACTAAAGAGGGAAGCACACTGGAGTCAGAATGTGAGTCTGGGTGTGTGTAGATGAAGGATTATCAGGGTACAAATAGTCCAGTTACAAAGCCCCCTAGAGAAGGGTGGGGAGAGACTGAAAACATGTCTGTGGCAGGACTTATAACCTGGGATGGCATGCGCAGGGCATGTCTTGTGAGCAATGCTTGTCATACTTGGGGCACTCGTGCTATCCATTTGCAGGTTACATGGACTTCTTGTCACACATACTCCCTGCAGAGATAGCTGATGACACACTTACTGGTGTCAAGGGTCTGGTCATACATTCCTGTTACCAATGCAATAGCACATCCACTGTCTCATCTATGAAGCAGTTTTTTACCTTAAGATTGATGGTGTCTTAGATGTGTGCCATATGCTGCAATGAACCATGTTGCCAACAGGGATGTGTGCCATAGCTGTGCTACTCTGATATTGCCCTTCAAATGTGAAATGGGCAGAATATATCATTTACACTGTGTGTGAAGTTGGGTGTACATTCATACCCATCAAATGTGATGTGGCTTTTTCAGTATCCTAATCTGTATATCTGCAATGCTCCATGAGGCTAAACTCTGATTATGATTCCTAGGGATCATGTGATGCATAAATAATTACCAAGACCATGATTAAGTGATGAAGTGAGGTGTTTAATGACATATGGTAAGACAGTGGTGATGGTGACTAGAGTTAAAAGAAGTTTTGTACAATGTGTTGTCTCTGACACAATCCTGCTGCAGTTTTTGGATGGTCCCCGTCATGTTGATGGACAACATCCTCCTCTTCAGGCATTTGTGGTTCATAGAGGGTAATGTTCCTCCTTACACAAATGTTGTGCAGGGTGGCACAGGTCAAAATGATGTTGCACTCCATTTCAGGTGAGTATAGGAGGCTGCCTGCGGTGATGTCGAGGCACCTGAATCTTGACTTCAGGATGGCAAATGTCCTCTCTACTATGGTGCATGTCCTTCGATGTGCCTCATTATAGGCACGCTCTGCTGCAGTGCTTGGGTTTGCAAATGGGGCCATGGTCCATGGCTGGATCCCATACCCCTGATCAGCTGAAAGAGAAAATGAGAGAAACATTTTGATGGAGCTTGCACCAGGATATCACTTTGCATGGCAGTTGTTATCTTGTGTTGTCTGTGACTCATCTTCTAGAATGTACCATCTGCATTGGGATGTTTCATTCTCTGAACTGATGTTTGGCTGATTGACTGGATGTCAGCTGCATTTTTGTAGACTTGCAGTACATTGTGTACTCCCATGCATTATGTCATGTGAAAGAGGTGTCCGTGTTTCTTAACTGGGTGTGACATGATACTTCCATACACAGAATCAATTCCACAGTGGTGGTAACACGGTTGCATCCATACGGCCTGGACATCCCATCCAATTTATCTTATGCAATAGAATTTGTTCAACATCAGTGAGGCCCTTTGATTTGGCTAAGTGACAATGTACAACACATCTCCATAAGCTGGCAGCACTGACATGTTGACAATTGACAATGCACAAATATCCCATGTGTGACAAGTTCTATGCAAACCTATTTATCTGCCCTCACCGAGTTGGCTCATGTTCAATCGTGTACCTACACTACTGAACCTGGTCCAGGTAAGCTGGCTAACTTGGTTGTGGGGGCGAAGGTTTAAGTGTCAGAAGGTCCATATGCCTGTACATCTGTTTTGTATATGTGTAATTGTCTCAATCCGTATGTGTAGCAATGTGCACTTTGCAATATTGTCACATCAATATGTGTTCTTAGCACAGTCCACTTGCTTATTGGGAGTGGGTATTGTCAGACCAGGAGTGATGTGAGATGTTGCTACAGCCTCCATGATTCCATGTCCCATTCATTGGAGTAATCATCATCATGCTATGTGTGTCATGGTGTTAGACCTGCAGCGAAACACATTGCATACCCCTTACACAGTACATATTGTTTGGAAGGGTGTGTGATTGAGTGTTATTGATGTGATGTTGGAAGATTCATCTTCCAAGTTGTACTGGCAGTTAAGGCCATGTCATTGTCACTGTGTGGTTTTAAATTGTTCCCTTGTGTCTCTGGAGTGGCATCTGTTGTTATTTTCATCTGTCATTTGTCCATAGGTGTGCATCTCATTGGGTCAGAATATCAAGCATGACTAGCAGTGTCACAACCTCAGTGTCTTCCTGGCCACATGTCAATGTAGTGGTGTATGTGTTGTGTGTCCTACAGGGTTGCTGTGCTGTGTGTAAATAAATGGGTTTATGTACTTACCAACAAGTAGGCCATTTCCATATCGTCCGTCCTGGAAGTGTTGATGGATGGTGCTGTGGCGGAAGATGAATGAATCATGTACACTCCCAGGATACTTTGCCACGATGTTGGTGATCAAACCCAAGTGATCCACAATGGACTGCACATTGATGGAGTGTGTGTGCTTCCTGTTGCAGTATAGATGATCGGTTGCAGGAGGTGACACAATCCGTACATGTGTGCAGTCAATGGCACCAAGCACGTGTGGGAAGCTGTTGATTTGGTAGAAGCCTTGTTTGGCCTCCTGCTGCTTCTGCTGTGTGTTGGAGAAGCTAATGTGGCGGGGTGTGAGGGAGATAATGGCATCCAATACCTTGGGTAGGAAGGCAGAGAATGAGGGCTGTGAGATCCCAGCAACCAGGGCACCAGTGGTTTGAAACGAGCCACTTGCCAACATGTGGAGGACAGCTAGCAGCTTGGTCTCTGGTGGAATGATGTGGGGTGTCTGTAAGGTGGGTGCCAACTGTGGCTCAATGTGGCGCAGCAGCTGCTGAATGGCTTGCCAGTTTAGTCTGTACCTCTGGATGATGTTATGTTCCCTGAGGCCCAGAAGGGTTCTCCTGGTCCTGAATTTCCTCTCCTGTCTTCTGGGTTACCTTTGGGGTCCCTGCTGGTGTGGTGGAAGCTGCTGCTGTTGGTCCTGTGCTCTGCGTCTTCATGCATGCTCGATGAAGAGCACCTCCATGACTTCCTTTTTTAGCTCTGATGTTGCTTCTTTGTGTTTTCCTTAAGTAGTGGTGTGTTTGCCCTATTTTAATGCCTGCTCTGACCCAGGTGTTATTTTTTTACGCAAATCGGGCTGTGCATCTTTTTCTGACTCCGCCTCACAGCCGTGCAGCATTTTTGAGTGGTAGGATAAATATGGCGCACAGGTTTTTAAGTCATGTTTTGGACGGGAACACCTACCTTGCATGTCATTAACGCAAGCCGGTTTCACGCATCCAGAAAATGACGCACAAGGCGGAATTTTGGCATTCGCGTGCTCAGGCGTCAAAGTATAAATATGGTGTTAGGTTTGCGCCGAATTTACGTCAACATTTCTGACTCAAATTTGGTGCAGACAGAGTATAAATATGCCCCTGAATGTTTTGATGCTTTTAAATGCTTTACACACCTGTCTCCTAAGTGAAGCCTGCTTGCTCGTTGCCAGCTACCAGGGGCTGAGCACGGGATTATTTTACTGAGACCTTGACTGGACCTTACATTGTGATTGTGGCCTTGATACTAGTGGCAGATCCCTAATTATCACAACTTCCCAACAGGAGTTTTTTCCTTTGTGCATGACTAAGTATGGACTATGTAAGGTTGTATGTATGGAATGTGTATTTGCTGTGTATAGTGGTCTGGGTAGGCAATAATGTGTGTGTACATGGATGTGTATGTGTAGGGATGAGCGTCTGTTTGTAGCCCCAGTGAAGGGTGTCTTTTTTTGAAGAGTTTGTGGATAGATGTGTCTATAGAGTACGAGCGTATGAATCCCATGGCAGCCATGGTTGCCAATATATTCATTACTTGTTGAAGTTTTAGAAAGTGCTTGGGCACCTGAACATACAGATGCACCTTTTATAGTAACAATAACTGTGTCTACAGTCTTACAAAACATTGGAACAAAAAACAAGAGGAAGCAATGGGAAGAATGAAGGGAAGGGGAGCTAGAGCATGACTAGTAAGTGGAGAAAGCTTGGGGTGAGCATGAGAATATTGGAAGAGAGTCACAGCATGTTGAATAAGGGCAGGGATGTCCAAGAGACAGTTAGTTTAAGGAAGGAAGGCGCAAGATGGGAAGTGTACGCAGGTGAGCAAGAGAGCAATGAAGGGCGCAGAAGCTGAAAGGTAGGGGATGGTAGGTGAAGAAAAGCAAGTGAAAAAGTGAGAAGATTCATTTATTCTAGATTCCAGTAACCATTGCATGTTATTTGCTACTTCTAGCTTGCCGTGCCAGGTGTGTTATTGGCATTTATCTAGCCTCACTGTAACCTGTGTGATCTGTAGGTTTTTCCTATGTTTTTCATGAATTCTGCATTGAACATGTATTCTGGCTGCATATAATCAATACAGGCTATGGTGACTCCTCTTTTGCTTTAGGATGTCAAATTAATTCATGCTAGCTGCCTGTAACCTATGTGTGCCATGTTTAGGCCCCTTTTCATTCTTTTGAAGATAGTTGAAGCAGAATCTGAAATCTGACTGGCACTGCCAACTGCTGACGGTAAAGTAGTGGGCATTAGGGTGAAACCTCAGCTTGTAATTTCTCTAATTTATTTCACTCATTTTGTCTTCATGCCTTCTTAGCAGGCCTGCTCACGTGATTTTGACCTTTATGCACTGGCTGCCTGTCACCAGTGATGCCTACAGATTCCCCTCTAACATTACTAAACAGTATCTGTATTTCTCTGGAGCACGTCAGTAGGTTTACATTGCACTGCGAAAATAGATCATTTTCAGATTATTTGCAATGGCTTTGTTTATAAATTGAACAGTCCGCTCTGCTCACCTCCTAGATGGATGAATATTGCATTTATGCAGTCAGCCTTTAACCACAGTTTTGCAGAAATTGTTCATCTCTCTATACCGGATAGACCTTGCAGATCTTTTTCTGTGGTTGTCTCTATCCAATTTTCTCCTTTGGATTGGTTCACTGTCACCAGGGAAGTGAGAGAGGACCATGTACTACAGCTGTGTCTCTCCTGTGCAAGACTGGGGGTTCCTACTCATCTCTTCTGCAGGGACTCCAGTCCTGGGATCACCATAGCTGGCAACATACAGCATCTGACTAGATTTACTGACTTGTTGGTTCAGGTGAAATCTATGGATCTTACTTAAGATTGCTCGCATCCAGTATGTGCCCAGGGCTGCTCCTCTATTGCTCCTGTGTGGATCCTGTGGAGACCCCCAAGTAGGGATGTTGGAGTGTGTCTTTTAAAAGCAATATTAACATGAAAAGCTTGCAATGTATTGTGTAATAAAACTGCATAGAAAATGTGTTAACATAGAAAATAATGCACACGTTTGAAATGTGCCCACGGGGAGTGGCTACCAATGTATAGGAAGACTAATTAAAAGCTTGTTTATTCTGAATTTTTATATGCAATAATGTTTGAATTTGTATTAGTATATCATGATTAGAGTTATGGGTAAAGAAGTCGTATTAGAAACATGGAAGGCATTAGCTTAGCGAGGGTCTGGGTCTAGCTGCCCTGCCTCATATTAAATTGCATTTTCTAATGTGTAATGTGCTGTTTTTCTGAAGGACACGAAGCTGTACTTTTCCAGAGGTTATGTGTGTGTGTAGCAGTAGTAAATTCTTTCTCATGAGAGCCAACTTGCTCAAGGCGACGTTCTTGTTAAAGGCAACAGTGTAATTTGTAACAGGTGCAAGGATAACAGCAGTAGGGGAAAACAATGGAGACACTGACTGGAGGGCAAAGTGCAACTTTTCTTACCTGACATTCCAACCAATGAAGACGTCAATAATGTGGATCAATCCGCGACATGAGAACTGTGGTTTGGGGAAAATTCTGGCAAGTTGCTTGAACGATTATTGAACAGCGATAACGATGCACCAATTATTATCCAATGGGGAGCTATGGGCAAATTATGTGGTTTTGATTTAATGGCGTGACTCGAGGAGAAAGAGAGACCTCTCTCACTCACGCTTTGTTATTCACTCTTGTTACTATTCCTCTAGTGTTTTATCCTGATATTCTAAACCATCCTCCCCATTCTTGCCTAAGTTTTACTTCTCCTCCATATGAGGGAAGGGCTTTATTCCTTAACTATGCTTAGCCCCATCCTATCTCTTCTAATGAAGAATTGACTGATGTCCTGAGGACGAAGGCTGACGCTGTTTGCTGATCCGTTGGATTGGTAACTATCAGATGCAAAATTGAAATTGTCTGTTTGCCTTTTCTTTCTAGGTACCAACTGCTATTTTGATAGAGGCCTTAGTTTAGAATGGTTTCCAAATTTGTCTTTACTAAATTGTTTTGCATGAAGCCCAACATGCTAATGCTGATTTGAGGTTAGTTAAGGCGTTTCACTAATAACTTGGTGCAAATAGACAAATGACTGAGTTCTTGCTTTGATGAGTTGCGTATTAATGAGACTTTGCTAAGTTGCTTCATATAAATGATGTGCTTAAATGCTGAATGAATATTCTTTATACGTTGATTAAGTGTGTTCTAATTGCTAATTCGAAGAGTTTACTAATGATATTGATTGCTAATGAGATTAATAGAGATGACGTTAGATTGTAACCAATAGGGAAATAAATATTATAACACTTAAATAAATTGGTGTGGTTATTCATGACTGAAAGGTTATGGTGTGTTCAATCTTGATTCTTACTAAATGTTATTGATTAACTTGATGATTAGTTACTGTGAATATAGATTGGGGTTATTGATCTATTGATTTGTGATGCCAAAAGATATCTTGTACTGGGAAGTCCCCGAACTTGGTCAAAAGGTTCATCACCTAGGCGTGTCTCCTTGTAAGTTTACTTATCAAGGCTCTGCAAAAATTCATTTTATGCAAAGTGCATTTTTTCTGTTGCTCCCATCTAAGAGCACTAATCGAGTAACTCATGTACAGCACCAAACCTCTTACCACAGAGACCACACTGCAATTCAACACTCTTCCAACCAAGGACGTACCCATAGTGGGGCATGTTTCCTGATATTCTAAACCATCCTCCCCATTCTTGCCTAAGTTTTACTTCTCCTCCATATGAGGGAAGGGCTTTATTCCTTAACTATGCTTAGCCCCATCCTATCTCTTCTAATGAAGAATTGACTGATGTCCTGAGGACGAAGGCTGACGCTGTTTGCTGATCCGTTGGATTGGTAACTATCAGATGCAAAATTGAAATTGTCTGTTTGCCTTTTCTTTCTAGGTACCAACTGCTATTTTGATAGAGGCCTTAGTTTAGAATGGTTTCCAAATTTGTCTTTACTAAATTGTTTTGCATGAAGCCCAACATGCTAATGCTGATTTGAGGTTAGTTAAGGCGTTTCACTAATAACTTGGTGCAAATAGACAAATGACTGAGTTCTTGCTTTGTTGAGTTGCGTATTATTAGACTTTGCTAAGTTGCTTCATATAAATGATGTGCTTAAATGCTGAATGAATATTCTTTATACGTTGATTAAGTGTGTTCTAATTGCTAATTCGAAGAGTTTACTAATGATATTGATTGCTAATGAGATTAATAGAGATGACGTTAGATTGTAACCAATAGGGAAATAAATATTATAACACTTAAATAAATTGGTGTGGTTATTCATGACTGAAAGGTTATGGTGTGTTCAATCTTGATTCTTACTAAATGTTATTGATTAACTTGATGATTAGTTACTGTGAATATAGATTGGGGTTATTGATCTATTGATTTGTGATGCCAAAAGATATCTTGTACTGGGAAGTCCCCGAACTTGGTCAAAAGGTTCATCACCTAGGCGTGTCTCCTTGTAAGTTTACTTATCAAGGCTCTGCAAAAATTCATTTTATGCAAAGTGCATTTTTTCTGTTGCTCCCATCTAAGAGCACTAATCGAGTAACTCATGTACAGCACCAAACCTCTTGCCACAGAGACCACACTGCAATTCAACACTCTTCCAACCAAGGACGTACCCATAGTGGGGCATATTACCTGTCTGCTAATGTAATTTGGCACCTCATCCGGTGAAGCCTTGTATAAATGCAAGAAGAATAACATATAATATAGTACAATTAAATCGAAACTAAATATTCTCTAAATGTCGCTTATGTGTCTTTAAAAAGGTAATTTTTAAGGTTAAATTATTTCCTTTGGTCCACCAAAATCGCCATCTTCATATTCAGCTCTTATGTCGGTTGTTTTATTAATGGCCATCGTTTCCCTGCATTTCTTTTTCATTCGTATTGTTTTTAATTTTGAATCTCACAGTATACCAAAGTTAAAGCTTGAAAGGCTTTTTAAAGCTTTCCCAGGTAGCAACATCGGCTGGTTCACTCGCTTCGCGAAAATAAAACATCTCAGCCCCTCTTTCCCTCCCTGTAGTGTCCTACATTTTCTTAAATGGGATCACCTGCCTGAGCCGCTCTAGCGCGTTGAAAACACACTGTTACTTTCCGTGTGATTAGGGCTAACAAAATTGACTTGGAAACCCAGAAAGTGATGAATTTATAAATAGAACCGCACCTGTTCTTTATCTGTAATTTCCCAAGTGAGATGTTAGAATAAACTTTATATATTGCAGAGAATAATAATTCTCAGAAGGGAACATTCCAGGAGGTAGGCGGTGGAGTCAAAGGAAAAATGTCTCTCTCCGTGGAGTTGTCACCAATGGCCCTGGCAGGATTATCATATGATAGGTCTATCTGCTGTGGTAGTTCTCCTTTACTGTGCTATTAATCATATATCTGTCAGAAGGCACTTATGACTCCGAGGAAACCTTTCAGTGTCTGACAGGTCTGTGCTTTTGAGATATTAAACTTATATTTGATATTAAATTCACAGCAACATTTAATTTTCAACCACTTATATGTAACAGCAGGTTGTTATTTTTAACTTTTTAACTTCAGATTTTTCCTTTTAAATATGCCTTGTTCTCCATTGAGTGCTCTCTTGGCAGCAGCTTTTACTGATAATTATTAGTCACAAATATTGTGGTGTTTTTTTTATGGAAGTCATCTAAAAGAGCAGAACTTCTTACCCCAATTCGTGAAACAGTCCATATTATCATACACAGACAAGTATTTATAAAAGAGACACCATTACATCAATAAGTACACCAGTCCTAGGTGTTTTGATTGGACAGTGGAGAGTTCTGGCATGGTACAAGGACATTTAGCTAAAGTCCTGAAAGGGCACTGCCACTGGCCAACAGGATCCAAATATCAGTTAGTTTTGAGCTAGTGGTCCAGCAATAGCAGCAGAGACACTAACGCACGTATGGAGAATAACTTCATTTTCCTCTAGTTTGATAATAAATCACAGACTTACCTGAAGGCCAGTGGGCCTCTCTCTCACAAGGGCCCCACTACCACTGCACCTGCAGCACTAATGAAATCCATGCCCCTGACTAGTCACAAACCACCCAGCAATGTTAAAAGACTGGCATTGTTCCATTGACCCAGCTCTGTAGAAAAAAATGTTTTACACTTATTCTTAGCCCTGTTTTTATTATTATTATTATTTTTTTTAATCTAAATGAGTACCAAATTCGATTTTGATAGTTAGAGGTCCTAGTATCCTAAAGGGTTACAATTTTCGTTCTGCAGCTGTTTCATGCAGGGTTGATCTTAATGCCTAACCCCCATGACTAACAATATCTCATATGGGTACGTCTAACTAGAGATAAAATCGGTAATTAAAAAAGTCCCCATAAGCTTCATCTTCTAGATATATTGGCAAGATTGCACTGTTTGCCTAATGATTTGCCGACAGAAAACAGGAGGCTCCTTATGTATGTGTTGATACTTTGTTGGGCATTGAAGTCTGTTTCCCTGTCTCTGGCACTCACTTTGTAAGGATATGTGAGCCTACCACTAATTACAATTCATTTGGGGCCATTTTTTGTGAACAGAAATCCATCTTCTATAAGAAAGATTCAGCCAGCTCGGTTATACAGCACTTCTCTGCATACATAGAGCACGCTACATAGGAATACCAAAGCAACCAACCAATGTTTGCTATTATTCTCACCAGATGCTGACAACACCTTTTGGATAATGTTGTCCTTTTTGCATCAGGCTTGGGGTAACTGCAAGTTCTTATTTTCAGCTCACTACTTTAGTACCCAGGGACTGACATTTAAATATGTTTATTGAACTCTCATACGCTTGCATATCATTCTTCACCCTTCAAGGATCCTGTTTGGCAAATCTTTGATCTAAGGCCCATAGTTTTCTTTCATCGTCCATAATGTGCCTCTTCACCACTATGTTTGCTGCCACCCTTTCTGCTGCTGGTGTTCTAAGAGTGTTTGTTCTCCTCTAGTCTGAGCTCCTTGGGATCAGAAAGAGGCTGTGTTGGGGAATGCAGAGATGGGCTTGAATGGAGTAGTGTGTGGACACTGTTCAAATCCCCTACCTCGTCTTGGTCTGTCCCACTAGATTTTCTATTTTGAGATACATAGATTTAAAGTCTTCAGTATTTTCATTGTTATCGTGTGCCGGTCCATGCTAATTAGCAACGACATTGTTAACTTGTTTGTTTTTCTCTTTGTAGACTGGGGAATGTATGACTATTACAGAACTGGCACTTTCAGTCACCGTAAATTGTTCAATCTTTCTCTGATTAAGATAACATTTAAAATACAATGTAGCTTTTGCCTGATCTTTTGCAGTAGTGGTCTTGTAAGCGCATCATCCCTGACACACAAATCTAAAGTCGAGGAAGCAAAGGGTTACCATGTCATTGTAGAATTACCACCGCACCCGGACTTTGATTTTATTTACAAAGCTGGGTTGAAGTTTCCCTAAAATGCCAATGTCTCACCATTTGGTAAATGTTCCCATTCTTCAAAACAAATGTCCCACCACACTCATTGTGTCTTACCTTGGACATTGAAATCACAGCAGTCTATTGAACATAATTAAGATGCAACAAGTATTTCAACACCACTATATTCTGTAAATATCATTATTCGTGATTTCTGAGACATCGAATGCAAATAGTCTCCGGACCGGAAAATGTGTTAATGTAGAAGTCTGGATATTTTTCATGCTTAAAAAACTGCATGGTGTCATATTTCTTATACCTAGAGATCTAGCCTACAAAGAAATGTTCACTGCAACCAGTACTGCACACAAAGTGGAGCAATGGGTCAGCCCCTTTAAGCCATGACATATTTTGCAGTTAGTGACGGTATTTTCACCTATTTATATGCCCACATCTGCTAAAAAGAAGCGCACTTCATTCCTAGTGCTTGTGAGCGATTATTTTTACTTTGCTAGTGCTTTTTTCTTTCCATCCTTCAATTCTTTATTTAATTTTAAAAGTATTCTAGTAATCCTTCTGTGTTTAAGACATATCCTAACATTACAGTAATTCATTACTAATAATGCCCTTTTTTTGCTTCAATGAGAATCGTATTTTCCTTTGATGTGCATTAATATTTATTTAAAAAAAACATTCCACACTTGTTCTAATTATACCTGTCTGCTAGGAACCAGCTATACTATTCCTTAAAAAATCTGCAATGACAAACTTGTTTTTCAGTTTCCATTTGTTTTTAGATTTAATCATTGGATTGTTACCACATGGCTGCCAAGTTTAGGCATTGCCTGTTTTTTTTTAGCCTAGATAACCATTGCACTAGCGTGCCAATGCTATACCTATTGCTTTTGTCAATGATCTTTACGTTTTGGGTGTTTTATTCAGATTGTATCAAGGCCTATGTCCTAAGCCACAAAGTCTCAGGGTGGTGTTTAACTGATTCTGGAAAATGTAGAGGGTTTTTAATCATTGTCTGTACTAGGCTAGGATTGTTTCTTGGTTCTGAGTCAAGTCCTTGTTGCGTTTTCATAGGATGGCAAAGGCAATGCTTTTGTAAATAACTCTATCTCAAGCTGAGGGTCAGCTTGTTGTTCAGAATCAGTTTTCCAAGGTTTTGAATTCTAGACAAATATGGATTGCCAGTCAAGCAACCCAGTGCACAATGCACAGATGCAGACTGCAGTGTTGGAGTTATATGAGTTGGATTTTCTGTGTATACAATTAGTCTGGCATCTTGATTTTGGACTGAATGCAGTTGGTTGCATATGAATAGTGGTCATTTAATCAAAACAAGGTTGCAGCAAATGGTGGACTGAATTTGAGAACGAGAACAATAATAATTAAACTTTTAGTGCTATGTAATTTTCATAAGTGATGTACATAATAGGTTTTACTATTGGCCAATCCCATAGTATTGAGTTTAGGGATGTGAGAAACTGTATTGTCAGTTGGGGTGGATAGTAGTCCAAGTTCAAGTTCAACCCCAAGTAGCTATGGCACAAAGCAGACAATATTAACTTAAGAAAATGTGTAATGCATTTAGAAATAACAAAACATTTGAAAAGTTAAAAACACAACAGAATACAAATAGAGAATACTTAATCAACAAAATGAGAAAAATCCATTAAGGAGAACCAGAAATATTATTTTGTTTAAGAATTAAGAAAATTAGCTCCAAAAAGCGTTAAGTGGAAACCATTGACCACAACTTAGGCACGATTTCAGACTGACTGCAATGGAACACAGGTCATCTAGAGAAATCAGGTTCTCCATGGTTGGTAGTTTTATCTTCTGACTTAGGGACTGGTTTAGAATTTGGTGGATGGGTTACTCTCATTATCTCGTTATCTTGAATGGGATTTAGATTTTGGCAAAAAATGATATCCGCCACCGTTGTGATGGAGTAGCCCATCCGCGAAGTTCTAAATCAGGCCCTTAGCCTCTGAAACAGAAGTCAAAAATCCTTAGTGGGGTAAGGATGCAGGCTGTAGCCAAGAAAAGGTCTATGAGACCTGATAGCAGTCAGACAAGTTCCCTTTAAAGACTTTGACTTTCGGTGAAAAAGCTCAAAGCAAGAAAAATTGAATGTTTATGCTCAGGGAAGGTCCATGGCTGGCTAAATACTTTTGGTGCTTTAGTCCGTTGAAGATTTCTACATTCAGAGTTAGCCACTTTTTTGGAGCTTAGGTTCCTCCAGTGGAGAGGAGATGAAGGCTGTAGCTGAATGGGGCTTCGATGGCCTGTTACTGTCTTCGTGATGTCCAGCTGAAACAAATTTTCTGAGGCAGGAAAGCTTTCAGTGGGAGCAACCTGAATCTTTTGCCCAGTGGCAATGCACACTCATCAGATTGGGTTGGCAGGATTGTCCCAGTCCCCCAGAGGTCTTTAGAAACAAAAGGCTTCTGTGTCTCATGTTTTCCAGGATATTAAGAACAGTACAAAACCACTAGGGCTAAGTTAGCAGAGTCCCTGTGCACAGTCTCAAAAAACCAGTAGCATCCATCCACAAAAAATGGGGATGATCAGGAAAAAGAGGCATTAGCCTACAACTGACACTGTA
Source organism: Pleurodeles waltl (assembly GCF_031143425.1). NCBI lineage: Eukaryota > Metazoa > Chordata > Amphibia > Caudata > Salamandridae > Pleurodeles > Pleurodeles waltl. The sequence goes on from NC_090439.1 coordinate 1,056,145,282, forward strand.
AAATTAATGAGCGGAAGATTATTGCAAATTACTGAAGATGCTCGCAGCGATTAAATAACTTACTGAGCCACCCTGCAAGTGACTATTACTTACGATGTACAGTTGGAGTTGCACCTTTTTTGTCAATGTGTTAATTTGTTATTGGGAGGCTATATAAGGGTCAGAATCACTCTCACATTATTCTATTCACAATTTCTGAGGAAGGGTGAGCCTTACTATGCAATGTAGACTACTGAAATGTAAGTGGTCCGTAGGAACACTGCCAAAAGGCATTTATTGCTGTTTAGAACCACTGATGAGCAGACTGCTTGTCTCAAACCTTTTTTATGTGAAACCATCAGTCTCAAGGTTCAGGGTGTTCCATATCTGTATCCTGCAATGTTTACAATGAATCAATGTGTAAAGTTTTTTGCATTCGTAATCACTCTGCACGTAGGGAGGCAAGAGAGGGCCATTACTGAAGCTAAAGTGTGTGTGTTTGTATTTATGATACACCAGTGCCATTTTTATATAATGTTAGAAATGGGGTCTTTGGTTGACAGTCAGGTTACCCCCTGTTCAAGCAAGGACCCTCACTCTAGTCAGGGTAAAAGAGAATCACCCTCAGCTAACCCCTGCTTGCCCCCTTGGTAGCTTGGCAGAGCAGTAGGCTTAACTTCAGAGTGCTAGGTGTAAAGTATTTGTACCAACACACACAGTAACTTAATGAAAAACTACAAAATGATGCAACACCAGTTTAGAAAAATAGGAAATATTTATCTAAACAAAACAAGACCAACACAACAAAAATCCGACATACACCAGTCAAGTTATGAATTTTTAAAGATTAAACTCATAAATATTGCTTAGAAACACAAAATGCTTCGATGAGGTGTTAACACGGCGTCGTGATGGAGTCGTTCCCAGCAAGCCGACACCAGCTGTGTGGGACACGGAGTCGCGTAGACCCCCAAGTACAGTACCTTTGGTGAAGAGTGAAAACAAGCCGATGCGCGAAGTCTGTGCGAAACGTTGAATCCGCGCACTTCGAGCGGCATCAGTCACAAGGTGGTGCGGCGACTTCCACGGAGTCACGGACTTCAGCAGGGCTGCAGCCGCGTTGGGCCTGTGAAGGGCGTTGCGTTCCAGCGAAGATCACGGAGTCGGGTGCAGGCGGCGTCACCGGATTCAGCAGCGGCGGCGGTTCGAAGTCATCCGAAGTCGATTTCCTTGAATTTCCACCAGCTTTCCTTTCAAGGGCCCAAGGATTGGATAGGGCACCACTTGTCAGAGCAGGAGTCTCTCCAGAGACTCCAGGTGCTGGCAGAGAGAAGTCTTTGCTGTCCCTGAGACTTCCAACAACAGGAGGCAATCTCTAAATCAAGCCCTTGGAGATTTCTTCTCAAGATGGAAGGCACACAAAGTCCAGTCTTTGCCCTCTTACTCTGGCAGAAGCAACAACTGCATGATAGCTCCACAAAGCACAGTCACAGGCAGGGCAGCACTTCTCCTCAGCTCTTCAGCTCTTCTCCAGGCAGAGGTTCCTCTTGTTTCCAGAAGTGTTCCAAAGTCTGTGGTTTTGGGTGCATTTCTTATACCCAATTTCTCCTTTGAAGTAGGCCTACTTCAAAGTAAAGTCTCTTTTGAATGTGAAATCCTGCCTTGCCCAGGCCAGGCCCCAGATGATCACCAGGGGGTCAGAGACTGCATTGTGTGAGGACAGGCACAGCCCTTTCAGGTGTAAGTGACCACTCCTCCCCTCCCTCCTAGCACAGATGGTTCATCAGGAAATGCAGGCTACACCCCAGCTCCTTTTGTGTCACTGTCTAGTGTGAGGTGCAACCAGCCCAACTGTCAAATTGACCCAGAAAGGGAATCCACAAACAGGCAGAGTCACAGAAATGGTATAAGCAAGAAAATGCTCACTTTCTAAAAGTGGCATTTTCAAACACACAATCTTCAAATCAACTTTACTAAAATATGTATTTTTAAATTGTGAGCTCAGAGACCCCAAACTCCACATGTCCATCCGCCTCCAAAGGGAATCTACACTTTAATCAGATTTAAAGGTAGCCCCCATGTTAACCTATGAGAGGAACAGGCCTTGCAACAGTGACAAACGAATTTAGCAATATTCCACTGTCAGGACATATAAAACACATTACTATATGTCCCACTTTAACCATACACTGCACCCGGACCTTGGGGCTACCTAGGGCCTACCTTAGGGGTGCCTTACATGTAAGAAAAGGCAAGGTTTAGGCCTGGCAAGTGGGTACACTTGCAAAGTCGAATTTACAGTTAAAACTGCACACACAGACACTGCAATGGCAAGTCTGAGACATGATTACAGAGCTACTTATGTGGGTGGCACAACCAGTGCTGCCGGCCCGCTAGTAGCATTTGATTTACAGGCCCTGCCACTTCTAGTGCACTTTACTAGGGACTTACGAGTAAATCAAATATGCCAATCATGACTAAACCAATTACATACAATTTTACACAGAGAGCATATGCACTTTAGCACTGGTTAGCAGTTGCAAAATGCTCAGAGTTCAAAATCCAACAGATCAGAAAAAATAGGAGGCAGGAGGCAAAAAGATTGGGAATGACCCTGCATAAGCAACAAAGTCCAATATATAAGTAGTCTGGTAAATGGGCTGGGGTACCAGTTAGTCCATAGAATATCCAGTCCATTATGATTTGGACCCTGAGGGCGCTGTTAGAAAGTAGGAATCACCAGGTGAACAGGTAAGGTAAATTTGGTTTCAACAGCAATTCCTCATTTTGAGCTGAACTTTCAACATGAGATTTAGGGTACTTTTAGCAGCAAAAGAATTCAGGTAAAAGTTAAGAGAGCTGAAATGTTCCCAAAGATCTCATAATTAAGATGGAGTTGGTAACAGCTGTTCCCATCCCCATTAGAAATTAAAAGCCACTCATAATGAGGGATAAGAGAGTCTGGTTTGATTAGTACTGGCTCAAAGAAAGGGAGATGATCTTAAGGAGCCAGAACTCTGTGGTGGAAAGGGCTATTACTATTGTTGTTCCCTACATTTTTGGTGATAGCACATTGTGTACTGACTTTAGATTGGATGGGATCATACTTAATCCAATGAAATAACATTTGTAGTGATAAAGATTAAACTGTTTTGGTTGGTTTAAAAAATTAGATGCATACTACCAGAATACATTAAAATCATACGACAAGAATTCAATAAAAACATAAGTATCTGAGCCATTTTTTAGAAAAAAATTAAGAATTGGACAAGGCACTGAATAAAACTGGTTTCTTATTTAGTTTCTTCACAAATATTCAGTCTAAAAATATACCTTGAGATGCCAAGTAGGAAATAACCTCATAATCTTATCAAACCATAATTAGAGTTTGGTCTATCATCTTCTTTCGCTAGAGATCATTAATGTACGCCAGTCGTATAGTAGCTGTTGACATTTAGGAAGTCTGATTGTGAGCTTCCTTCATCAAGACAGATAATTTAATTCAAACCACTCACAATGACATTGAAACACAAGTAAAAAAATCAAGTGTGACCCAACATATTGTTTAATGGGTTACAATTGTTAATGTAACATATATGGGAGAACTGGGTGCACTAATATATGAGGTGCTTTGATGCCTTTTTAATATCGGGTTGCCAGTTTAGGTGGACATTGAAAGGCCTGTTTTATTTGTAGGCGCTGATGGATTTCTTTATTCAATACAATTTCTTTTTACAGAGCCAGACATCTCTATCATGATCTCTGACCAGCACTTACCTGTTTGAGAAACAAGGAGGTCTGGCAGTGCAGGAGGAGGACTGTCACAGTTTGGAGAGAGGTTTTGTACCTTTGCTCGCTGCACAATGCAAGATGATTGAGTTCAGTCCAGGAAACTCATGTCCCAGGAGGCCACAGAAATCTCACGGAGTTTGGCCAGTCTCAAGACACAGAGTTTAAGCTTCTTATTTCCTAGAGTGTCCTTGTTAAGCAATCAAGATACACAGGGCCTCATTTTCAAGAAACTGGTGCATCACTCATGATGCACCAGTTTGAGTGTGCCACCCTGCGCCCTCCTAATGGTACCCTGGTAGCGCTGTATTTACAATACAGCGCACTAGGGCACTCGTTAGCACAGCTGCATCAGAATTTCTTGCGACGCTTTTCTGGGCTAACATTTAAAATTTTGACGCTAGTCCAGCAAAGTGCGGGGAGGCCCATAGAACAAAGCACAGTGTCACTTTAACGATGCCTGCCCTGAGCAGGCGTTAAAAAATGACACTCGAACGTCTCCCCTGCATGTATGATACCTGACGCAGGTATAATGTGGCACAAGGGTTACAAACCGGTCCCATTGCGCCAGTTTGTAAATACAGTGTGGGGTAGGGACTGTCCTTCCACATTGTAGGGTCAAAACAAATGATGCTACAGTGGTGCAAAGGGCTGGTAACTGAGCCCCACAGATTTAGGAATCAGATGGATTCCTTTAAACCCAACAAAGAGTCAACTGCATGCAGCAAAGGATTCTAATAAACCCATCATATTCAAAGGTGTGAACTACATTTCCTTAAAGGTACTTTATTTTAAGAATGATGAACTCCATTTTTGCAGACCTTTATTCCGTATGAGGAACAGAAATTATCATCATCGCTTCCCAATCTTTGATACCATTACTTTTTGATATAGCTACTGCAGTCAGGTATTGATGTAGACCGGTGAAGTTGTCAAGGGAATTTTACAATCCATATGCATGTTTAGTATATTTTAGTTTATGAACCTGACATTTTGACAATGATTTGAATCACAGAGTATGTTGTCATAATAAGATAATTGTAGTAAGGAAAACACAATCGCTCTGAATAATTTTTACATATATTTGACAGATGATATTTGTATTTCAGCACTAGGAAACCTCAGACTTCAGTCGAAAAACAAATGTTTTTGAAGGTATTTCATCTGTAATTTTAGAAAGTGGACACCGGTGCAAGATCATTCAGACACTAAAGGTCTCCTCTTATATTTAGATATCACTCCAGTCCCCAGCTGAAGTTTGAGTCAGAGAGGGAATTTCCAGTGTCTCTGGTTTCTGTTGTATCACATTTCCCAGGCCTCATTGTAAACACCATATTATTCTGTGTGTGGTTGACAGCCAATACAGAGAGGCAGAGAAACATACATCACCTTCCTTGGATGTGTATTGCAAGGGTAGTGATGTCTGACTCTCTCCTTGCCCAGAACTTTGGATAGAAACCTAGACACATTTTCAAATTTGAGGCATCATGCATCATATAATTTTGGGTAGTTCAAGACTGCTGCATAAACGTGCATGTGGGAGGTGGGCTAGGGGCTAAGTAGGGTGGAGCTGTATTTATGTTTTTGGTTTGGTTCATGCTTAATGGTAATCTGAATTGTTGATATGGTGGTTGGAATCCTACGCTCTGACTTGGACTGTACACATAAGTGGACTGTAAACATAAGTGGGCTTTAGGAAAAGAAATATGCATATGTTGCTATGACCATGGAGATGAGATCATGGCCATGTGCAAGGAGGCTGGAAGGTTTGTCACATGGAATGCCAACAAGTTGAGGGACAAAGTGCAGGCAGGAATAGTTTTCCAGTTCTGCCACAACAGAAACCAGAATTGGCACTCGTGTAGGAGACTACTATAGTGGGCACAGAGTGCCAGATCCTTTATAGGGGGCTGCACAAATTTGCATTGCAAATTTACTTCTTTGGGTTCATTAGTGGGTCTCATTGGCTGACAATATTTGGCAAGACATTGGTGCCTTTCTTGCTAGATAAAAATAGAAAAACATCAATGGATGCCAATTTAAAGTTTCTGGTAAATGAATCAAACAAGCATATGCAGTTGTCTGAGTTTATGCTACAGAAAAATTCCACTTCAATATTTTCGACAACTCTTAGATCTGGCATCCTTGATGTGGTCTCCCCTGTCTATTTTGCCTCTGCTTCCTATGTTTTGACTGTGCGCTGAATGTTTTTGTTTTTGCTGTTTCTGGTACTTAGGGCACTTTACCACTGATGACCAGTGCTAAAGTGCAAGTGCATCACCTGCATCGTGGCTAGAGAAATTATGCAACACTCACTTGAGGGTGTTGAAAACGATGCAACATGGTTTTCCATCACTGCGCAGCCAGATTTCTCATGCATTCACGCTGGGCATCAAAATCAACGTGAACCTGAGCGGATCTAGGGTGCCTCGTCTGAGAATCGATGCATCGCTCTCTTGCAGGAGAGAAAAACGACACATCGCCTACCCGACCGGAGAAGAAACAATGCATGGCCTCACTTGCAAGTCAGGAATCAACGCATTGCTGACTTTTCCGACACTCATTCACCCGTGTGGCTTTATTTTTTAAGGAAACCATGTACTTTGTGTAACAACAATGTTTCCCTTGTTTCCTATGGAGTAAGAATCTCTTATTTCAAAAAATGCATTACTTTATTTGTGTATGTTGGATTTTTGTCATTTTGGTCTTGATTTATTTAGATAAATATTTCCTATTTTTCTAAACTGGTGTGCTGTCCATTTTGTAGCATTTTCACTGTATTACTGTGTGTGTTGGTACAAATACTTGACATATTACCTTTGAAATAAGCCTGACTGCTTGTGCCAAGCTACCAAGCGGGTGAGCAGGTGTTATCTAAGTGTGTACGTCCATTGCCCTGACTAGAGTGAGGGTCCATGCTTGGACAGAGTGCAAACTGACTGCCAACTAGAGACCCCATTTCTAAAAATAACCCTGGCAGTAACCCACTAAAGATCCTGGGATACATTCATATCATTGAGGAAATTGTCAAAGTGGTAATGAATGATGCAATTGACAGGTTGTCAGGCTGGGGTTTGACCTTGAACTCTCAGTCCACATGTGCATTGAAGAATAGCTGATACATAGGCAGGCAGACATTAACTGGATAGACAGTATAGTTCTTTTGAAGGGCTCATGTCTTCTTCTCCCATTTTTATTGTTTGTTTCTGGTGTAGATCTGCCTCTGATTGATTGTGGTGAACAGTCCATCTGATCCCATCCCTAGATTCCTAGTGGAGGCATGGAATTGTAGCTAGCAATGCACAAAGTGAAATGTTTTGGACCTTAAGGATTAAGGGATGCCTGGAAGTCACTACTTCCCGTTTCAAGGATAACATTGTCTTATTTCAGACACTGCTGATGCTTAGAGAGGTCCACAGGATCACAACATTTTCTAGAGTGAGCACCAACTGAAATGATTAGAATACTTAAGGCATATCTTGTAGGATGGAGGACACTTTGGAGACTAACACTGATCCAAATAGAGTGCGTCCACTAGCTTGCTCACATGAGGAATATAGCAACATATGACTGAAATAACCATGGCATAATACATTGCAATAGAGTAAAAGAAATGCTAATTTAGTAACAAGGCTAGACAGCAGATTCATGGCTGAAAGTGGAGGGATAAGGAGTCTAAATGTTTTCAATAAATCAATCAGTAGATTTGTAGAGTGCTTGTTGTCACCTGTGGGGGTACTCAACCAATCAACAGATTTGTAGAGTGCTTCTTGGCACCTATGAGGGTATCTAGGCACTCACAGGGTATAACTGATTAGCTGAATAGCCAGGTCTTCACTGACTTTCAGAATTCTGAAAGAGATGGAAAGGTCCGGAGATGGAAGGGTAGCTTGTTCCATGTCTTTGCTGATAGGTAGGAGACGGAGCGATCTCCACCTGTGCTATGTTGGATGTGGGGGGTGAGAGTTCGAGAAAGGTAAGTAGAGCAGAGGTGTCTGGTGGGATGATGGAAGTTTGGGATGAGGGTCCATTAGGTGGGGCAGTTGTTGTGTAGGGCCATGTTGGCGTGGGTCAGGAGCTTGTACTGGCATCTTTTCTGTAGAGGAAGCCAGTGGAGTTTCCTGAGGTAGGGGATGATATGGGTTCTTCTATGGTAATCCAGGACAAGTCTAGCTGCGATGTGCTCTATGGTCTGTAGTCGTCCGAGGCGGTGAGCTGAGATCCCTGCATAGAGAGCATTGCCATAGTCCAGTTGGCTGGAGAAGAGGGCCTGGGTGATTGTGTGTCTTGACGTTTTGGGTATCCATTTCAATATCTTTCAAAGCAGGAGGAGAATGAAGAAGCAGGAGGAATTGAAGGAGTTTACCTGAGGCGTCATGGTTAGCTTATTTGTCTTGGTGGTGTCTTTGTTTTTTTTGTTTTTTTTGACAACGCTTGTCAGAGGTGTTATAGGAGTGTTTAAGAGGGTTGGACTGAGGATAGGGTTGAGAACTCTAGGGATCACACAAGGAACGATGCCTAGGATGACAAGACAACAGTGTGTGTGTTATCTGCTTGCTCTGAAAAACTGTACAGCACAGGACCAAGGAGGGACTGGAATGGAATTACTGAGGTCCTTAAATAAGCTTGCTCCCCTGAATCTAGCAAAAAAGACTAGAGATAGGTTACTTGAATTGCTTACAATAATTTAAATCAATGACACTATCAATCAAATTCAGTCATTAAATATAACCTACACAATGAACAACAGATGGGAAGACACCCCTGGTACATACCCCCCTGGTACATACTCAGAAAGAATAGAAGACAAACATCTTCAAACAGCATTTAATTTGCGGGAAACTACTGTGCCACTTTCATTTACTTTATATGAAGAATATATTAATGCATTTGGCTTTGTATAGTATAACCCTGTTAAATAGGAATGACGTTCCTTGCTTTGATATGGGACAAAATGCAGAGAATGTTGGATGAGGGGAGGGTCAACATTAGAACATTCATTACAAAAGTGGGGGAAGCAGGAAAAGGGAGGGGTAGGTGAGAAGTAGACCCGAAGGCTGAATACACCATAGAAGGAGAAAGGTAGCAACTCCGGTCAGGCTGAGTGAAGCTGCAGGGAGTGGACCTGGAGGTGGCAGAAATTGGGCAGAGCTCCCAACACGGTGCTACCACATGTCACATAATATCTGCTCCGCTCATGTGGTATGCTAGTGGGGGTCTGATATCACACAGTGGGTGATAACATAAGCCTTAGTGAGGGTCCCTAGCTCGTTTTGGAGACTGGGCACAGCTGATGTGTGTAGGGGGTGTTTACAAAATTCCCAGGGCTTTTGCAGCAGCCTGTGAGTCTTTTATGGGGGACTTCAGCACTCACTATAAAACCTCGACCCCCATGCCTCATAACAATATTGGGCTAAGGACCCACCCACTCCCCAATCCCCACCCGTTTAAGCCTCGTTTAAGCCATTGTCTCCTCTCACAGGGTGAGATTTACCTAAAAGTTTTGTCTGATTGGCTAAAGTGAGATTGACACTGAAAGGCGCACTACAGCAGAGAGGAGACTGCCTGCACGTACATAAATTAGGAATGTATATACAGCCTGATTTTATTTTAAGTCAACAATCTTGACTATGGCTTTCCATGTTTCTATAATGCGCTTTTACATATTCTTCGAGCTTTTACTGTTGGGTAATGAAATTCCACGCGTTTTAGTATCTATTTTAAGGTTTCCTTCTATTTTGGAAGAATAGTACACTTTCATTTGCGCAAACACTTTGGTGAATTTCGAAACAACTAAACATAACCTGCTAACTAAAATTTAAAGTATTTTACTTTATGGAGTGTCATCAAACTGTTTCTTTCTTCCATGCAAGGTACCGTTTTAATGCATGTTTTCCTTCGTATATAAGTAATAACGTTAGTTGGTTCTCGAGATCTAAAATTCAATCAAGTTACTTTCTGATACCAATGTTTACTTGCGGATAAAAGACTGCACATACTGATACTCTACCTACAGTACTATTTTCACCGACGGAAACGGCTGTAAACTGCAGCTCAAACCTTTATATAGATCAAAGTAATAACTAACACAATAAAGGTGGTCCCTGAGTGAGGGTCAGGGAAGAGTCATTCTTGTATTACATGAAAGCTGAGACTCCCTTGGTAGATGGTTCATATGTTCAAGAAACTCATGTTCAGTGATTCTTTTTCTCTAAGGTGAAAACATATTTCTTTAAAGCAATCGCTAGACATAACTACATGCCTGAAAGCATATTTTGCTCTCAATATGTCTCCAGCATATCTTACGGTTATGAAAAGGATTTATCAAATGCTCCGATAAGGTGAACAGATAAAACGCTAGGCACACTCAAATTAATACATCTACACATAGTCAGTTTACTCTTAAAATTGCAGTAGATGTTTGCGTTTTTGATTATTTACAAAAACCATGTAGAAGTATGCATACAAATCATGCAGTGTTTCACGGCAGGAAGAGCTACAAATCTTTAGCTAATTTCATTACACGGGCTTTTAACTGTTCAAATCCCTGCCAACCTCTGCCATCATTGCCTCTTCATTCTGAGTCTATTCATGAAGTATGAATGCAGTAGACACATCTCAATATTCATAGAATGAATTTTAAGTTCTAGAGCAGTCAGAATAAGTCAGAGCTCAAAATACCATCTCTATCATAGTGATTGAATATAAGTGTGATTGACACCCTGGGCTTTATTTGCTTAATTTGTACTGGTGCCAAAGTTTTGTTCAGAAGTTCGAGACTTGTGCTATTGAATGTTGGGTACCATATATTAATACATTGTGTGCCCCTGTCCCAGCTCATGATGATGCAACATCGTTCTCAAGATATCATCATGTTGGGTACCATATATCAATCATGTGAAGTATTGATTCTACCTCATGCCGCTTCAATCTAACACCAAGCACTCCCTGAATGGTTGAATTCAGGGTTTTGAGAGACAACATATGAAGTTGAGAACCCTTCGACTCCCTGAATCTATATTGCACTATTGCAGGTTCTTTTTCATTCCTGCTTCCTCCCGTTGACATTGTTTTTTCTGTTTGTCTCTCACTCCTTATTTTTCCCTTGTGTGTTTTCCCTATCTTGCTCTGGATCAAAGATAGTTGAGGACAATTAAGTACCTCCACCACTCCCACTTTATGGTCATCTGTTAGACCTGACAGCCTTAGGGTGGTCACCCCTAACCTTTTGCCTGCCTCCCTCCACTTTTTAGATACTGTTTTGCTGTTTTTTAGACTCTGCGCACTTTACCACTGCTTGACCAGTGCTATAGTGCATATGCTCTCTCCCTTTAAACATGGTAACATTGGATCATACTCAATTGGACTATTTAATTTACTTATAAGTCCCTGGTACAGTGCACTATATGTGCCCAGGGTCTGTAGATGAAATGCTACTAGTGGGCCCGCAGCACTGATTGTGCCACCCACTTCAGTAGCCCCTTAACCTTGTCTCAGGCCTGTCATTGCAAGGCCTGTGTGTGCAGTTTTACTGCCAATTCGACTTGGCATTTGAAAGTACTTGCCAAGCCTAAAACTCCCCTTTTTCTTCATATAGGACACCCCTAAGGTATGCCCTAGGTAACCCATAGGGCAGGGTGTTGTGTAGGCAAAAGGCATGACATGTACCTGTGTAGTTTACATGTCCTGGTAGTGTAAAACTCCTAAATTCGTTTTTACACTGCTGTGATGCCAGCTCCCTTCATAGGGTAACATTGGAGCGGCCCTCATACATTGTTTGAGTGGTAGCTGCCGATCGTAAAGGAGTAGGAAGGTCATATTTAGTATGGCCAGAATGGTGATATAAAATCCTGCTGACTGGTGAAGCTGTATTTAATATTACTATTTTAGAAATGCCACTTTTAGAAAGTGAGCATTTCTCTGTACTTAAATCTTTCTGTGCCTTACAATCTACGTCTGGCTGGGCTTAGTTAACAGCCCCTTGTGCATTCACTCAGACACACCCCAAACACACTTGCATACATCTGCATTTTGAATGGGTCTTCCTGGGCTGGGAGGGTGGAGGGCCGGCCCTCACACAAAGGACTGGCACACCCCCTACTGGGACCCTAGCAGACAGGATTGAACTGAAAGGGGACCTGGTGCACTTCCAAGCCACTCTTTGAAGTCCAGCTCGCCCCATCTGCCTGCCTGCCTTCCTCACACCGCCTCACACCGCCTCATTTTCACCTCTCACCGACCTCCATTGATTTTCATTGTCTCGTAGGAGACTCGCAGGAGACTTAAAGATACTTTTCACCTTCCACATTTCTATGACTTTAATTGACTCACAGGAGATATAAAAGATATTATAGTTACCGTGATTGTTGCTTGGCTTGGCTGCTGCTGCCTTGAAGCCCTGAGCCAAAAGCCTACGGCACGGGAAGCTGATCAGGGGTGTTAAGAGCTAGGAGGGCTGGGAGTTTGTTGGACTTTCCACTTCCACCCTCCTAGTCCTTGTCTCCCTATTCTTCCATGATGTAATTGTGATTTGGTGGTATTCTCCTACTATCTTCGACATTGCTTATATAAGAGACTGTGGTGTGCCTAAGACTACTTCGCAGCAAGAGTGTGATCAAAAGAACAGGATGAACAGAATGACATCTAAACTTAAAAGAAGGAGTAGGTCTTTTCTTAATCGAGCATTCAAAAAAACTAAACCAAACCCCCTGAGAAACAAGGGGGTACAACAATGAAATATAAAAAGTCTGAATTATATCCTACCATTCCGTTCGAAGGATCCTGGTAAGAAAATAAAGGTTAAGGTAGGAAACACATCTGGTATTATTAACAAATCTTCTCAAGGTCCCGTTCAGAGCAATGATTTGAATGCTTTGATGGGTGAGGGCTATATTGTTATGGAGGGGTCTGCTGGTTTTGCTGTCGCCCCTCTCGTGAGTGGGTCAAATCAGGTCAAAGTTACAGATTTCACACTCCCTGATATAGATCTGGATGAGGTGCTTGGCTGCAGATTACACAAACGAGGCCCATGGAAGCACATTCTATTATTGAGTATTGTAGGAAGTTGGCTCTGTATGTGCTATTTCAAAGTAAGGAATAGCATGCACAGAGTCCAAGGGTTCCCCTTAGAGGTAAAATAGTGGTAAAAAGAGATAATACTAATGCTCTATTTTGTGGTAGTGTGGTCGAGCAGTAGGCTTATCCAAGGAGTAGTGTTAAGCATTTGTTGTACATACACATAGACAATAAATGAGGTACACACACTCAGAGACAAATCCAGCCAATAGGTTTTGTTATAGAAAAATATCTTTTCTTAGTTTATTTTAAGAACCACAGGTTCAAATTTAACATGTAATATCTTGTTTGAAAGGTATTGCAGGTAAGTACATTAGGAACTTTGAATCATTTCAATTGCATGTATACTTTTCAAGTTATTCACAAATAGCTATTTTAAAAGTGGACACAGTGCAATTTTCACAGTTCCTGGGGGAGGTAAGTTTTTGTTAGTTTTACCAGGTAAGTAAGACACTTACAGGGTTCAGTTCTTGGTCCAAGGAAGCCCACCGTTGGGGGTTCAGAGCAACCCCAAAGTTACCACACCAGCAGCTCAGGGCCGGTCAGGTGCAGAGTTCAAAGTGGTGTCCAAAACGCATAGGCTTCAATGGAGAGAAGGGGGTGCCCCGGTTCCAGTCTGCCAGCAGGTAAGTACCCGCGTCTTCAGAGGGCAGACCAGGGGGGTTTTGTAGGGCACCGGGGGGGACACAAGCCCACACAGAAATTTCACCCTCAGCGGCGCGGGGGCGGCCGGGTGCAGTGTTAGAACAAGTGTCGGGTTCGCAATGGAAGTCAATGAGAGATCAAGGGATCTCTTCAGCGCTGCAGGCAGGCAAGGGGGGGCTTCCTCAGGGAAACCTCCACTTGGGCAAGGGAGAGGGACTCCTGGGGGTCACTTCTGCAGTGAAAGTCCGGTCCTTCAGGTCCTGGGGGCTGCGGGTGCAGGGTCTTTTCCAGGTGTCGGGACTTAGGTTTCAGAGAGTCGCGGTCAGGGGAAGCCTCGGGATTCCCTCTGCAGGCGGCGCTGTGGGGGGTCAGGGGGGACAGGTTTTGGTACTCACAGTCGTAGAGTAGTCCGGGGGTCCTCCCTGAGGTGTTGGTTCTCCACCAGCCGAGTCGGGGTCGCCGGATGCAGTGTTGCAAGTCTCACGCTTCTTGCGGGGAGATTGCAGGGTTCTTTAAAGCTGCTCCTTTGGATAAAGTTGCAGTCTTTTTGGAGCAGGTCCGCTGTCCTCGGGAGTTTCTTGTCTTCGTCGAAGCAGGGCAGTCCTCAGAGGATTCAGAGGTCGCTGGTCCCTTTGGAAGGCGTCGCTGGAGCAGAGTTCTTTGGAAGGCAGGAGACAGGCCGGTGAGTTTCTGGAGCCAAGGCAGTTGTTGTCTTCTGGTCTTCCTCTGCAGGGGTTTTCAGCTAGGCAGTCCTTCTTCTTGTTGTTGCAGGAATCTAGTTTCTAGGTTCAGGGAGAGCCCTTAAATACTAAATTTAAGGGCGTGTTTAGGTCTGGGGGGTTAGTAGCCAATGGCTACTAGCCCTGAGGGTGAGTACACCCTCTTTGTGCCTCCTCCCAAGGGGAGGGGGTCACATCCCTAATCCTATTGGGGGAATCCTCCATCTGCAAGATGGAGGATTTCTAAAAGTTAGAGTCACTTCAGATCAGGACACCTTAGGGGCTGTCCTGACTGGCCAGTGACTCCTCCTTGTTTTTCTCATTATCTCTCCTGGACTTGCCGCCAAAAGTGGGGGCTGGGTCCAGGAGGCGGGCATCTCCACTAGCTGGAGTGCCCTGGGGCATTGTAACACGAAGCTTGAGCCTTTGAAGCTCACTGCTAGGTGTTACAGTTCCTGCAGGGGGGAGGGGTGAAGCACCTCCACCCAGAGCAGGCTTTGTTTCTGTCCTCAGAGAGCACAAAGGCTCTCACCGCATGAGGTCAGACACTCGTCTCTCAGCAGCAGGCTGGCACAGACCAGTCAGTCCTGCACTGAACAATTGGGTAAAATACAGGGGGTATCTCTAAGATGCCCTCTGTGTGCATTTTTTAATAAATCCAACACTGGCATCAGTGTGGGTTTATTATTCTGAGAAGTTTGATACTAAACTTCCCAGTATTCAGTGTAGCCATTATGGAGCTGTGGAGTTCGTTTTTGACAGACTCCCAGCCCATATACTCTTATGGCTACCCTGCACTTACAATGTCTAAGGTTTTGCTTAGACACTGTAGGGGCATAGTGCTCATGCACATATGCCCTCACCTGTGGTATAGTGCACCCTGCCTTAGGGCTGTAAGGCCTACTAGAGGGGTGACTTACCTATGCCACAGGCAGTGGGAGGTTGGCATGGCACCCTGAGGGGAGTGCCATGTCGACTTAGTCATTTTCTCCCCATCAGCACACACAAGCTGGCAAGCAGTGTGTCTGTGCTGAGTGAGGGGTCCCTAGGGTGGCATAAGACATGCTGCAGCCCTTAGAGACCTTCCCTGGCATCAGGGCCATTGGTACCAGGGGTACCAGTTACAAGGGACTTACCTAGGTGCCAGGGTTGTGCCAATTGTGGAAACAATGGTACATTTTAGGTGAAAGAACACTGGTGCTGGGGCCTGGTTCGCAGGGTCCCAGCACACTTCTCAGTCAAGTCAGCATCAGTATCAGGCAAAAAGTGGGGGGTAACTGCAACAGGGAGCCATTTCTTTACAAGTATGATTATGAAAACTAAACAAGAAGCATGTAAGAGCTTAGGCCTTAATTCAAATGGTATTAGCCTGCAGTTTCCAAGTGTTGAGGACTTGAAGATCGTAGATGATAAACTCGCTCACTTTGATAGAGGAACTCAAGCAGGAAAACCACAGGTGTTGGAAGGAGCCACTACTACATTAATTCAGGCCTCTGAAGAGAATGAGATATACTCTTTGGACAATCTGTTCACTAATACGAACTCATTTCTTAATACTTCTTCACTGACTCATGTTGCCCAGATGAAGGAAGCTATCCCAATTCCCAGCGCAGCACCATTTCCAATTTTTATTCCTAAAGATCACTCACCCATAAAGCAGGTGGAACAAAGTGAAACCGAGATGGGTAAGGTCAGCAGAATATCTCAAATAAGAGGGAAAAAGACTGGAAAGAAAAGAAACAAGAGAATCATAAAAAAAGAAAGGAAGGTCAAGTCTGAAGAGAGAGAACAGGGAGAATATACGGACACCGTGGAACAGGTCCCCTCATCGAAGAACTCTCAGAATAGGACTGAGGGTGCATTTGTAGTTGTACAATCAAAAGTCCAGGTTCAGACGGATGAACCAGTGATACCAGTGATTCCATGTGCTAGATCTGACTCCACCATCATGTTCCCGCCTGATCTTGTCCACCCTATGGCCAAGGAGATTCATCCTGGATTAAGTTCTCAGAATGTGGGAGGAAAACTCAGAGGTGATAATGCCCTTTATGGGCTGATGGACTCACCTGACTATCTGGAGTTCTTGGCTGTATTTGACCCAAATGTATGCTTAAATCGGTCGTAACTATTGTCATAATTTTTGGAAATAGACAAGCTCAATTTAATTGGAAGTACCAATATTGTGAGGGTCTTTCCTGACCACAGTATGGGCAGGAGTAAGGCAAAGGTTTGGTTTTTCTCCAAAACTATTGTAAAATTAAGCTTGGCTAATTGTGCCCAAATACAACGCAGGTGTATAGATGTCATCCCAGTCCGGGAGAAGACAATGTATTCTGGTGGGCTATCTAAGACTCACAGATCAGATTCTACAAACTCAGTCATGAATTGGGGGGGAAATCTTCTTTTATCTCAGGAGAAATTGTGCATGTTTCTTTACATCAGGGTATTAGGGTAGTGAACATTGTGGAAGGGCCTAAATTACAGGGCTACAGTACCAAGAAAACTGGAATTGGTTAGTTGAGGCGCTGAATACATCGAAGCCTAGGGATAAGTTGAAGCAGCCATGTTACTAGCACTGGCCCTTCCTTGGTTTCCTGCAATGATGCAGGTCTAGAGAAGGATGAGTGTAAGTTATAAGTCTTGTGTTCAATGATGATTGATTTGATTTGCATCCAAGAAACCTGGTGTTCAAAAGAGTTCATCTGTCCGGGTTACACGGTTTTAAGCAAAAAGGCACTCCCTTAAAAAAAAGGGCATGCTAAAGGGGGCATCGCTTTGCTTTTAAGTGACAGATATAATTGGGAATATGTCAGCCTCCCTGACTCTACAAATGTTTATCAAATAGTACGAGTACAAGTTGGTGGGGAGAAGGGTGGGAAATACCACTAACGATTGTAAATGCATATATCCCTCCCGAAAAGGAATGGGATACTATATTGCAACAACTCTTTTTACAAATTCATGCTATAAGTAATCCCATTAAACTAATTGTAATGGGGGACTTGAATTGTAAAGTTTCAAATACTATGCTTTATTCCTTCAGTAACTTAGATAGGGAAAAAGTGCTGAATATTCCTTCTATCAGATTTCCTTCTAGAATTAGGACAGACAAAAGAGGAATACTCTGTTTGAAAGGTCTAAAGGCTTGCAGCTGTATCATTCTTAATGGACACTTTAATATGGATTCACCTGCAGCCCCCTCCCATAAGTCATTCAAGAATAACTCCATTATAGACTGCATCTGTGCATCATACTATTTAGCTCAAAAAGTGAGGACATGGCTGTTTTAGACACTCCATGGACCGACCATAACATTTTAGGGCTCTCTTTAAGCTTGAAGTTAGGGACTACAGACTTGTGGCCTATAAAAGGCGTAAACATATGTATTAATGGAAAAAACAGGAGAATGTCCTGGACGACAGCAAACATGTTATCGATTAAACCATTATTGGAGAACATCACGGGAAATTTGGAGGTGTAGGGGAAAGATTTTTAGTACAATTTTCCAACTTAATAAAGCATATTTCTTCACGTAAGCAGCCTGAGCATAATATAATAAGAGTGGAAAAAGTGCAGCTTCCTATTCTGAACCTGAATAGAGTAATAAATAAGCTAGTACGGCGGCAATTGGAATACAAGTCTAAGGAATTGAATAGGGAAATAACAAAACTAAGGAGAAGCAGATTGCGGTTGAAACAGATAATTCGGAAAAAAGAAGAGGACCATAATTGGGTGGTACTGAGGGAAGCGGCTGTGAAGAGAAACCGCAGATCATTCTGGGCTATTATTTCAAAGGGGTGTGGAAACTGTAAATACTTAGCCGCTGTCCCGATAGCAGAGGAAGACTGGAAATTGTATATACAAGAACTTTACGCTGAAAATCAGGGCGTTGATCTGGGGAGAAAGGAGACAGTAATAAACAGAGGTGGAGAAATGGGTAACACAGGGGCTCCAACAGTGGCAGAACTAGAAGGGTTCATAACATCAATGCGCTCTTCAGGTGCTATGGGCCCCGACGAGATTCCAATGACCCTAATTAAAATGGAGCCTTTGCTATGGGCAAAACTACTACAACCAGTTTGTGGCTCCTGCAATGCCCATGGTAAAATCCCAGAATCATGGAAGGGTAGTATATTTCTTCCTCTACATAAAAAGGGAGATAGATCAATCCCATCAAATTACAGACAAATTGCCTTATTAGATGCAACAGGAAAGATATTTGCGAAAAGCATCCTCCTGCAACTGAATGATTGGGTGGAGAAAAATTGTATCTTACCTGTGGAACAGGCAGGCTTTAGAAAGGCCCATAATACCGTAGACAATGGGGGTCATTCTGACCCTGGCGGTCGGTGACCGCCAGGGTCACCGACCACGGGAGCACCGCCAACAGGCTGGCGGTGCTCCCTCGAGCATTCTGACCGCGGCGGTTCAGCCACGGTCAGAAACGGAAAGTCGGCGGTCTCCCGCCGACTTTCCGCTGCTCGGGAGAATCCTCCATGGCGGCGGAGCGTGCTCCGCCGCCATGGGGATTCTGACACCCCCTACCGCCATCCTGTTCCTGGCGGGTCTCCCGCCAGGAACAGGATGGCGGTAGGGGGTGCTGCGGGGCCCCCGTAAGAGGGCCCCACAAAGTATTTCAGTGTCTGCCATGCAGACACTGAAATACGCGACGGGTGCCACTGCACCCGTCGCACCCCTGCAACTCCGCCGGCTCCATTCGGAGCCGGCATCCTCGTTGCAGGGGCATTTCCGCTGGGCCGGCGGGCGCTCTTTTGGAGAGCGCCCGCCGGCCCAGCGGAAATGTAAGAATGGCCGCCGCGGTCTTTTGACCGCGGTGCGGTCATTTGTCGGCGGGACTTTGGCGGCCGGCCTCCGCCGCCCGCCATAGTCAGAATCACCCCCAATATCTTGATTATGCACACTCTAATTGATAAGTATGTTCAGACTAGGGGAGGTATTTTGTATGCAGCATTTATCGATTGTTCCACAGCATTTGACAGAGTGGATAGGGGAATACTGTGGAAGAACCTTCAAGATCTAGGGGTTCCATCTGGTCTCTTACAATTGGTAATTGCCCTACACTCATCAACCTGGTGTAAGATCTTAATGGGTGGAGAACAGGTATTGTCTTCAAAGGTATTAACAAAAAATGGCCTGAAACAAGGTTACCTACTGGCCCCACTGCCTTTCTCTCTCTATATTCATGACCGACCCATAAGTCTCAGGAATTACTCCGGCGATGCCCCTGCGGTGGAGGGGGTGGCCAATTGTGTGCTTAATGTACGCAGTTGATATAGTAGTGTATGACCTTACAACAAAAAAAGGCCTAAATCATCGCTTGGTCGCTCTAAAAATCTACTCAGAGAAGAACTACCTGAAAATTAATACAGCTAAGACTCAGGTGATTTGCTTCTCTGGGAAGATAATTAGAAGAAAAATCTGGTATCCTTGAGCTCTGGGTCAACACAAGCTGGAACAACAAGTTTCTTACCAGTTTCTGGGTAAGATCTTTTCAGCTTCAACAAAATGTTATGATCACATTCGCCATAATACGAATAAGGCTCTTTCACTTGCCGAAGGCCTGTCTGCCTTTTACAAGGCAAATGGTAAATGTAATTTCTTACACTTACTATCGGCCTATCAGGTCAAGATCCCAGCAACTCTTTTATATGCTATAGAGGGTATTGATATAACCAAATGGGATTTTCTGGACAAGACAAAAGGCCACATCCTGAGACGCATGGTTTCTTGTAATCACGCAGTCTCAGGGGCTGCATTACGTCTTGAATTTGGCATAAGGAAAATCTTTGTGCAAGGCCTTGTTGCAGTGATAAGAAGGGCGCACAACCTCATACATAGTGAGGAAAGTACATTGAGAAACCTGGCCTACAGTGAGATCTTTAACAATCTGAGAGAAAAATCTGTTTTTTTTAGAAATTACATCAAAGCTATTCGGATCTTAGAGATAGACTAGGACCTTTGTCCTTCAATTCCCTATGCATCATTAAAAAAAACTATGAAAGAAGTGTCATGGTCTAAAGGATTTTTGTTAGACATGGATGTGTGTCGTCAAAGAAGAGGTCTAGAGAAGCGAACTGACTCTGTAACTATGAAAATGGTGCAACCCTATTTGATCAGGAATTTAAACCATGGGTGTTAGAAATGGGGTTTCTGGTTGGCTAGGGTATGCACCTCAGCCAGGCAGAACTTACCCACTCTAGTCAGGGCAAGGGAGTTACACGTCCAAGATAACCCCTGCTCACCCCCTTGGTAGTTTGGCACGAGCAGTCAGGCTTAACCCGGAGGCAATGTGTAAAGCATTTGCACAACACACACAATACATGTGACGCAATATCCCCACCACAAAGGAAAAACAACACCAGATTATATGAAAATATACTGTATTGTACACAACGTAATTATTAGACCAACATCACATAACAGTACTATCCTGCTACCTCAGCAGTTATCAGAACGTTACACATTAGTTACTCTGCAAACTAGCAATAGTCACACATAACACACAGGTTACTCAGTATTCTGCAACATAAGCAGTGGTCAGGAAACACGTTATCACATTAGAACACTTGTCATAAGAATATCATAAAACGCCCATAGTAGGAACATTAGAAAATCTATGGCAAGTTAGGGAAACATATTAGCAAGTCATGCCCAAAAAACGAACATGTGCACATATATGTAAAAGCATCATAGAACAGGTAGGCAATATATCACAATTAGCAAAGTCTGTAGAAAGAACTTCAATTATAGTTATATTGGTCCTTTTAAAAGTACCTGTCTTGATGAAGTGGCACTTCCAGTGCCTAAAACGAACAATGGGGCCCCCGGCACTCCTCTGCGCAAAACGGGGGCCTCCCTGAGCATTGGGGACCGAGAGGGGTGCCACGCACCGGACCCGCGATCACTGGGGACCCCCGGGTCTCCACCGGCCCTCTCCAGGGGGGGCCCAGGTCAGGGAAATCCTGGGAGTAAGGAGTGGGGCGCCACGCACCCCCTCCAATTTGCGAACGGGCCCCTCCGGGGACCCGCAAACTCCTGGGTCTCCCTGGGCCTCCGTGGGCCCTTCCACGAAGGGAGACCCCTTTACAATTGCCTTGGGCCCACGAGGGGGCCCACCAGAGAGCCTGCGACACGGGCGAGCCTCCGATGAGGCTGCTGCCCCGCCCGCACGATCAGGGAGAGCCCTCCGGGGCTGGAGCAGCTAAGGGAGAGGCGTCCTCCTCTCCCTCCTGCTCGGATGAAACACTGGCACAAGGTCGGGCCGGCCGGTGTCCCGGGGGCGCTCCTCGGAGCGATCCCTACCCCGGGGGCACCGCTAGGAGCAGGCTTGCTCCTAATTCCTTCCGCGTTGGTTTTCTCGTGCCTCGGGGGCACTGAGCTGAGCGCGATCCTTGCGCTCTGAAGTAATTAAACAACCCGGCTGCGGCTGTGAACTTGGCAGCAGGGGAGCGCTTTTCAGAGCGCTAGGGCACAGTTTAAAGCCCGGGCTGCGGCGGTGATTTTCGTTTTGGCAGAAAGCATGAACACTTCTTTTGAGGGAATACACCTGCAAGGGGAAGCGCTTTCAAGTGCTGTGGGAATCCCCTAAGGAGCGCTTTCCAAAGCGCTTAGTTCTCCAACCAGATGAAGCACCCCACGTGCTTCAGGGTAAAAAAAATGCAGGGGTCAGGGGCCACAGCACCCTGCCCCTGGGGAGCAGAGCTCAAGGAAAAGGCCCACAAGGGGACAGGGTCCAACATCAGGCCAGCGCAAGGAAGATGTATGTAGGAAAACTACGACGTGAACTACAATGATAATGCATCTGAAGATATAATAAACCTCAGAAGTAAATCCCTATATGGACAGATACATACAAAATGATAAATTCAAATCCATCAATGAAATATGATACCGGGCTGCTAAACAAAGATAAATAATCACAGGGGAAAAAAGAAATATGTCACAGAAAGGGAAGCTTTAATAAGTCATACAAACAAACAAATAATCATACAATCCCCAAGAAAATATCAGAATACAAAAAATCTAATTCAAGCACACCACATTCAGACTAAATGTTAACAGACAATATAACAAAATGAGAAAAAAACATAATACAAATACAACTGAATTGATCCAATAATACATAAGAAGTAGAAAATACACAGAAAGAAAAAACGGTACTCAATAACTGATAAATATCTGTATTTGATAATCTAATACAAAAATAATCTATATTAAAAAGAAACTAATTATAGTGGCGTCGCTCTGACAAAGATGTACTGGGGGAACCGACGGCCTACGCGCGTTTCGGTGTTCCTAGTTATTATAGGTCACCTTCATCAGGGACATTCCCACTGGTATGATTCAATAAAAATCTAGCTTTAGCAGCCAGGTTCTCTAGTTGGTTGAACACTAGGTACTTGATATGCTCGAATCACGTAGTCATGTCATCTGATAAAGAGAGATGTATAATTACATACTCATATAAAGTTGTTAGCTTCCCGAAAGTTATCAATTTTAATTTTTATAAGTAGATATATATTTCTACATATAGGAAGATGTAGTGAGGATGTTCATTATGATATTAAAACAAAAGCTAGATAGCAATCAAAATAATAATAATTTAGTTGAAGAAGATAACTGAAGAAACAGCTAGAAAATGTGAGTTAAGAGGTAGAGATAGATAGTTGACAGTAGTTATATTAAGTGTATTAGTTGGTTCTAGGTGATTAGGACAATACCATGGTTGGAATATAATAATAGGGTAGTGCCCTTATGTGATAATACTTAAACCTTTTGCCCCAATACTGTGAGCACATGCATCTAAGTATATTGTGAAGTTAGTTCTGTTAGATAGATATTGGCTTGCTTACTTGAATTGTCTTAGCTGGATATTCAGACAATACAGCTATCATGTGGTTGATCTGATCTTTTACAGAGACACGCGAGTGTCTGATGCAATAAGGAAAAATGATCTGGCTACAATGCAGAAAATAAATAAATATAAATACAAAAATATATTTACATCACCAGTAAGATAAGCTAAGTGGCAAAATATATGAGAATGTAATTGTATTATATGACAGCTCTAGGATCTATTATTAGATAGAGACCTGATGAGAGAAATATAAATGCTTAGGATTACCTGCCGTGGCTGAAATAGACCGAGCTAATAGCCTCTACTTGATGGTCTTTTCTAATCTTCAGGTTAGTGTAGCTTTCAATGGTGAGTCCTAAACGTAAAGGTGTTATTATAGTTAAGCTAGCAAAAAATGCTAAAAAACACTGTACTAGTCGGTTTTTGTTTTTAAAAGACAGAAAGAAATCACTGAAGGCTTTCTCTGAAATCGAGTAACCTGAAAATATTTATGGATAAATAATGGAGAGAAAACTCAACGATATACTGAAACGCTACAAGTTAGTCGATAAACGTCGGCGGCCGCGGCTCCACCAAATTTTTGTAGTTGAGCTAATTGGTGGCTTAACTAAACTAGACCGCGGCCTCACGGCGCAACATTGCAGGCGTCTATGGCCGCCATGTTGAAATTCCGTTGACCCGTGTCTCTGAATAGGACAAAATACATAAATGTCGATATCATAAACGGTACAAAGTACTGAGAGGGAAGGTAAGATTTAATTGGCTATAGTGGTATGCTATCGACAATAATATCTTATAAAAATAAAAATAATTAAAATAGATTAAAGGACCCACCATACTGAGATGCACTAAAAATTAAATCAACAGCTGTATTGGGACAGTCCAGTTGATGACAAATGACGCTGTTCTTCTCTTATATGTTAGAAGGAATTCCAAGTGCCAGTCTTATATATCAATATATATTAATTGTCAAACAGAGAGAGGGCCTAGAGAGGCTATATTCTCATTAATAACAGTGGTCGATACTTCTGGGATGCTATTAGAAGCTGTTTAGGTATCCTTAGAGTAGAGAAGAATACTTATAAATGACAATAAAGTAAGAATGAACAATATAAATAAATAAGAGAAAGATATATATGAAAACAGGTATAAAGGATATATATAGAGAGAATGATATGTGAAAATTGAAAATTAAGAATTAAAAATGAAAATAGAGATGTAGTAGAAAAAATATATTATAAAGTATAATGAAGGAATAGTAGAAAGAATATGGAAAAGTGAATATTTATTTATTTTCTGCATTGTAGCCAGATCATTTCTCCTTATTGCATCAGACACTCGCGTGTCTCTGTAAAAGATCAGATCAACCACATGATAGCTGTATTGTCTGAATATCCAGCTAAGACAATTCAAGTAAGCAAGCAAATATCTATCTAACATAACTAACTTCACAATGTACTTAGATGCATGTCCTCACAGTATTGGGACAAAATGTTTAAGTATTATCACATAAGGCACTACCCTATTATTATATTCCAACCATGGGATTCTCCTATATCACCTAGAACCAACTAATACACTTAATATAACTATTGTCAACTATCTACCTCTACCTCTTAACTCACATTGTCTAGCTGTTTCTTCAGTTATCTTCTTCAACTAAATTATTATTATTTTGATTGCTATCTAGCTTTTGTTTTAATATCATAATGAACATCCTCACTACATCTTCCTATATGTAGAAATATATATCTACTTATAAAAATTTAAATTGATAACTTTCGGGATGCTAACAACTTTATATGAGTATGTAATTATACATCTCTCTTTATCAGATGACATGACTACGTGATTCGAGCATATCAAGTACCTAGTGTTCAACCAACTAGAGAACCTGGCTGCTAAAGCTAGATTTTTATTGAATCATACCAGTGGGAATGGCCCTGATGAAGGTGACCTATAATGACTAGGAACACCGAAACGCGCGTAGGCTGTCGGTTCCCCCAGTACATCTTTGTCAGAGCGACGCCACTATAATTAGTTTCTTTTTAATATAAATTATTTTTGTATTAGATTATCAAATACAGATATTTATCAGTTATTGAGTACCGTTTTTTCTTTCTGTGTATTTTCTACTTCTTATGTATTATTGGATCAATTCAGTTGTATTTGTATTATGTTTTTTTCTCATTTTGTTATATTGTCTGTTAACATTTAGTCTGAATGTGGTGTGCTTGAATTAGATTTTTTGTATTCTGATATTTTCTTGGGGATTGTATGATTATTTGTTTGTTTGTATGACTTATTAAAGCTTCCCTTTCTGTGACATTGTTCTTTTTTGCCCTGTGATTATTTATCTTTGTTTAGCAGCCCGGTATCATATTTCATTGATGGATTTGAATTTATCATTTTGTATGTTTCTGTCCCTATAGGGATTTACTTCTGAGGTTTATTATATCTTCAGATGCATTATCATTGTAGTTCACGTAGTTGTTTTCCTACATACATTTTTCCCTGATTGAGCTACTCGCATTCTTTTAGGGAACCCCCTTATAGTTATTTTCTCAGCGCAAGGAAGATGCCAGCAAATGGTAGTCCTTTACAGTGACCAGGCAGGTCACAGGTCAGCAGAGCAGCAGCAGTCCATGGCGGTTCCTGTGGAATCCTTCCAGCAGTCTGTGTCCAGTTCCAGGTAAGTTCAAAGAGTCTCCAAATTGTGGGGAAAATTCCCCTGTACTTAGTCAGTTCTTACAGTGTTTTACAGTGGTAGGGAGAGGAGGTTCCAGCCAGTTACAACTGGTTCTGGGAGTGCCCCCTCTCTCCTTTCAGCAGAGGCTCCAAACATCAGTGGGGGGTTAACGACCCTATTGTGTGAGGCCAGGGCACAGTCTTTACAAATGCAGGTGTGCCCCGCCTCTCCCTTCTCTCAGCCCAGGAAGACTATTCAGTATGTAGATGCACCTCTGTGACACCTCCACCCTCCCTGTGTGCAGGCTGTCTGAAAAAGTATGCACAAAGCCCCAACTGTCACTCTGCCCAGACGTGGATTGGAGTCAAGCTGCAAAACACCAGAGTCATAAGCACAGATAAATGCGCACTTTCTAGAAGTGGCATTTCTGTGATAGTAATAAAAAATACACCCACACCAGTAAGCAGTATTTATTATCACCATCACAACCATACCAAACACGGCTACGCTACCCCTTACACATAAGGCAGGGCATTTCTAATGCAATCCTATGAGAAGGCAGCACTCACAGTAGTGAGACACCAGTTAGGCTGTTTGTCACTACCAGGACAGGCCATGCAATATGGCACATGTCCTGCCTTTCTACATACATGGCACCCTGCCCATAGGGCTAGCTAGGGCGTACCTTAGGGGTGACTTACATGTAGTAAAAGGGGAGTTCTGGGCCTGGCAAGTAAATTTAGATGCCAGGTCCCTGGGGCAGAAAACTGCGCACACAGGCCCTGTGCTAGCAGGCCTGAGACAGGTTTGAAAGTCTACTTCAGTGGGTGGTGCAAGCAGCGCTGCAGGCCCACTAGTAGTATTTAATTTACAGGCCCTGGTTATAGAGATACCACTGTACAAGGGACTTATAGGTAAATTAAATATGCCAATTTAGGTATAAGCCAATCATACCAACTTTGGATGGGAGAGCACCTGCACTTTAGCACTGGTCAACAGTGATAAAGTGCTCAGAGTCCTAGAGCCAACAGCGAGAGGTCAGAAAAACCAGGAGGAAGGAGGCAAAAAGACTAGGGATGACCATGCGTATGGCCAAAAGTCCAACACAACCCCCTACCAGCCAAAAGCCAGGGGAGAACAATCAATACCTTGATGTACTTCCCTGATTGGGGTGATAGAACAAGGACACAGGCCCACAACAGCAGGGCATGTTCCAGTTCTACGCCTTCCTGACTCCACTTGGATCTCTCTGTCAATGCTTCCCAGGCAGCCTAGACCAACCCACGGGGGTTATCTAGCTGCCAATGGCCAGAACCAGGCTCCAGGCCATCTAGGAGCCTCTGGTCTCTGAAACCATAACGAGTGGGGGCGGTAGCCCCAGGTGCAAAGCAGCCTGTCTCCACTCCATTTCCAATCAGTTCAGAGGCTCTACCCTGCCACTGATCCACCAACCTAGGGTTCGCACCCAGAGGTTCTCCAGGGGCTAGAGGCGAGGTTCTCCTCCCTCTACCCCTCCTTCTAGGATCCCGCCCTCCTCTCCTAGGAGGGGTATCACCAGAATCCACACTTGCCAGGGTGCTGGGTACAGCAGCCCTGCACAACTCTCTCGCCAGCCCAGGATCACTACCTGGCGACTGACCACCCAACCTAGGGACTACACCCTTGGGTTGCACCGGGGTCCGGGGCGGGCTTCCCCCTCCCTGAACCCCACTTCCAGAGTCCTGCGTCTCCCCACCTCGGGAGAAGCCACCAGAAGTTTCACATGGGGGGTGAGCATACTAACCGCCCCCCAACCAGGTCAGAGTTTACCCCCTGAAGCTGTCTATCTAGTCCAGGGACGGCACCCTTAGACTGGACCATTGCCCAGCGAACCAGGACTTCCTTGGGAGCACACCTACCCCCTACCAGATCAGAGCTTACCCCCTGAATCTGGCAATCCAACCCAGAGTCACTACCCTGCGGTTGAACCACTGCCTGGCGCACCAGGACTTCCTTGGGAGCACACCTACTCCCCATCAGGTCAGAGTTTATCCCCTGAACCTGATCATCCAACCCAGAGTCACCACCCTGCGGTTGAATCATTGCCTGGCGCACCAGGACTTCCTGGGGGGCACACCTACCCCCCACCAGTGAAACACCTTCCCCAAGGGCCACACAAGAGTCTGGCTGGCGCAGGTCTCCTGACCTCTGCCCATCTGACAGAGTCTGGATCCCCCCCAGCACAGAAATGGTCTCACCCAGGTCATTCCTGGGGGGCTCTGTTCTCAGAGCTGACCCCTGACCCTCCAGGTTCTCCACTGGGGCCGCAGCCCCCTCTCAACCCTATGCCTGGATTTCCACCTCCTCCGCTGTAGAGCGAGACTACCAGACACCAGGACCGGCGGAACGCTATCACCAGCCACCCGCTCAAGTCCTAATGACAAAATGGGATCCTTCTGAACAGCTGGCCCCACGGCACAGGCTAAGCTCACCTCCTGGCGTTCACTCATGGAACCTTCCAGAACCTGGGACGGGATCTCGGGCACCTTGGGCCTCAGCCCAGCCCCATTCCCTCTCCTCTGAGACGGGACATGGGGTCCCTCACCCACCCCAGTCCACTGGGACCTACCAGGGATACTCCATTCCTTTCCCACCCAACCTGGTTGGGAAACACCTAGACCACTCTCATTAGGAACACCCCCTAATGCCACACCAGACCCTCTGGTACGCAACCAGAAGTCTGCTTCCTTTGCAAGCTCCCTGGGGTCAGAGAGCTCACACACTGACAAGTGTTGGCGTCACTCTGAAAAACAACAACAAAGCAGGTGCTCTCTGACAATCAGATTAAACAGCCCTTCAAAATTGTTTACTGTGCTACCCTTCACCCATCCATCTAGTGCAATGCAGCAATCCTCCACAAACTCCTCCCAAGACTGGTGGGACAGTTTCTTACCACCCCTAAACCTTTTTCTGTATTCCTCAGGGGAAAAACCATACTTCACAATCAGTGCATTTTTTACAGTGGAGTACTCCTCCCTGTCACTCTCTTCTAGAGTCAGTAGGGCATCCCTCCCCTCCTCAGGAATAAAACTCCCTAGGCCAGTTCCCCAATCCTTCTCAGGGATCCTGCGCTCTACCAGAGCCCTCTCACATTCCTTTAACCACTGACGTATGTCACCCCCCTCTTGGAACCTAGGTACCAGATCTGTGGGTATGTGAGGAACATCTTTGCTGCAGCACTGTACATTGCTGCCACCACTGGACTCCACCTGCAGTGCTGGTGAGTCCAGAACCTTCAGACTGCGCTCTAGAGCGAGTCTTTCTCTGGCAAAGGCCCTCTCTGCCATTCTCTCCTGTACTAAGGCCTTCTCTACCTCAGCCCTTCTCTCCTCAACAGCTAGGCGCTCTAACTGCAACTTCAGGTCCCTCTCTTCCCGCCTATCTCTTAGCTCACAAGGCGTCAAGGAATGAGAGGTAGCCCTGCTTCTTACACTGGACCCAGCAAGGGACTCCCTATCACTGGGGCCTTCCCTGTCAACTGGCGTCCCCAACCGGTCATTCTCACCCTCCTGATCAGTCTCTCTACCACTCTCTAGGGATGAGGTCTGGGAGCCCTCCCATTGGGAACCCTCACTACACTAAGGATCCTCTGGGTACCCCGTAAGCACACTCCCTCCCTGGGTATATGTCACAAACCTTTCAAAGAAATTCAGAGATCTCCTGAGGTCCCCTTCTACAGGCAGCCCTCTCTCTCTACAGAACCCCTCTAATTCCTCCTGCGTGTAAAACGGCAGGTCCTCTAAATCAAAGGTAAGCCCCATCTTGAAAAGGTACAAATAACTCAAATGTGACAACCACAATACCCAAGCGTGAGAACTGAAAACAGGAAAAATTACCAAAGAGAGAAAGTTAAGAGAGGCCAAACATGTGATGGTCTAAACGCAATCCTTGTAGTGAAATAATGAGTCACAATGGTATTGTGCAAGCGCAAGTCCTATCCTCACCGCTGACAACCAATGTTAGAAATGGGGTTTCTGGTTGGCTAGGGTATGTACCTCAGCCAGGCAGAACTTACCCACTCTAGTCAGGGCAAGGGAGTTACACGTCCAAGATAACCCCTGCTCACCCCCTTGGTAGTTTGGCATGAGCAGTCAGGCTTAACCCGGAGGCAATGTGTAAAGCATTTGCACAACACACACAATACATGTGACGCAATATCCCCACCACAAAGGAAACACAACACCAGATTATATGAAAATATACTGTATTGTACACAACGTAATTATTAGACCAACATCACATAAAAGTACTATCCTGCTAACTTAGCAGTTGTCAGAACGTTACACATTAGTTACTCTGCAAACTAGCAGTACTCACACATAACACACAGGTTACTCAGTATTCTGCAACATAAGCAGTAGTCAGGAAACACGTTATCACACTAGAACACTTGTCATAAGAATATCATAAAACGCCCATAGTAGGAACATTAGAAAATCTATGGCAAGTTAGGGAAACATATTAGCAAGTCATGCCCAAAAAAGGAACATGTGCACATATATGTAAAAGCATCATAGAACAGGTAGGCAATATATCACAATTAGCAAAGTCTGTAGAAAGAACTTCAATTATAGTTATATTGGTCCTTTTAAAAGTACCTGTCTTGATCAAGTGGCACTTCCAGTGCCTAAAACGAACAATGGGGCCCCCAGCGCTTCTCTGCGCAAAACGGGGGCCTCCCTGAGCATTGGGGACCGAGAGGGGCGGCATGCACCCTCTCTGAATTCCTGACGGGCCCCTTCTGGGACCCGTGATCACTGGGTCTTCCTGGGCCTCCGTGGGCCCTTCCACGAAGGGAGACCCCTTTACAATTGCCTTGGGCCCACGAGGGGGCCCACCAGAGAGCCTGCGGCACGGGCGAGCCTATGATGAGGCTGCTGCCCTGCCCGCACGCTCAGGGAGAGCCCTCCGGGGCTGGAACAGGTAAGGGAGAGGCGTCCTCCTCTCCCTCCTGCTCGGACAAAACGCTGGCACAAGGTCGGGCCGGCCGGTACCCCGGGGGCGCTCCTTGGAGCGATCCCTACCCCGGGGGCACCGCTAGGAGCAGGCTTGCTCCTGATTCCTTCCGCGTTGGTTTTCTCGTGCCCCGGGGGCACTGAGCTGAGCGCGATCCTCGCGCTCTGAAGTAATTAAACAACCCGGCTGCGGCGGTGAACTTGGCAGCAGGGGAGCGCTTTTCAGAGCGCTAGGGCACAGCTTAAAGCCCGGGCTGCGGCAGTGATTTTCGATTTGGCAGAAAGCATGAACACTTCTTTTGAGGGAATATACCTGCTAGGGGAAGCGCTTTGAAGTGCTGTAGGAATCCTCTAAGGAGCGCTTTCCAAAGTGCTTAGTTCTCCAACCAGATGAAGCACCCCACGTGCTTCAGGGTAAAATAAATGCAGGGGTCAGGGGCCACAGCACCCTGCCCCTGTGGAGCAGAGCTCAAGGAAAAGGCCCACAGGGGGACAGGGTCCAACATCAGGCCAGCGCAAGGAAGATGCCAGGAAATGGTAGTCCTTTACAGTGACCAGGCAGGTCACAGGTCAGCCCAGCAGCAGCAGTCCATGGCGGTTCCTGTGGAGTCCTTCCAGCTGTCTGTGTCCAGTTCCAGGTAAGTTCAAAGAGTCTCCAAATTGTGGGGAAAATTCCCCTGTACTTATAGTCAGTTCTTACAGTGTTTTACAGTGGTAGGGAGAGGAGGTTCCAGCCAGTTACAACTGGTTCTGGGAGTGCCCCCTCTCTCCTTTCAGCAGAGGCTCCAAACATCAGTGGGGGGTTAACTACCCTATTGTGTGAGGCCAGGGCACAGTCTTTACAAATGCAGGTGTGCCCCGCCTCTCCCTTCTCTCAGCCCAGGAAGACTATTCAGTATGTAGATGCACCTCTGTGACACCTCCACCCTCCCTGTGTGAAGGCTGTCTGAAAAGTATGCACAAAGCCCCAACTGTCACTCTGCCCAGACGTGGATTGGAGTCAAGCTGCAAAACACCAGAGTCATAAGCACAGATAAATGCGCACTTTCTAGAAGTGGCATTTCTGTGATAGTGATAAAAAATACACCCACACCAGTAAGCAGTATTTATTATCACCATCACAACCATACCAAACACGGCTACGCTACCCCTCATAAATCAGACAATACCCCTTACACATAAGGCAGGGCATTTCTAATGCAATCCTATGAGAAGGCAGCACTCACAGTAGTGAGACACCAGTTAGGCTGTTTGTCACTACCAGGACAGGCCATGCAATATGGCACATGTCTTGCCTTTCTACATATATGGCACCCTGCCCATAGGGCTAGCTAGGGCGTACCTTAGGGGTGACTTACATGTAGTAAAAGGGGAGTTCTGGGCCTGGCAAGTAAATTTAGATGCCAGGTCCCTGTGGCAGAAAACTGCGCACACAGGCCCTGCGCTAGCAGGCCTGAGACAGGTTTGAAAGTCTACTTCAGTGGGTGGCGCAAGCAGCGCTGCAGGCCCACTAGTAGTATTTAATTTACAGGCCCTGGGTATAGAGATACCACTGTACAAGGGACTTATAGGTAAATGAAATATGCCAATTTAGGTATAAGCCAATCATACCAACTTTAGATGGGAGAGCACCTGCACTTTAGCACTAGTCAGCAGTGATAAAGTGCTCAGAGTCCTAGAGCCAACAGCGAGAGGTCAGAAAAACCAGGAGGAAGGAGGCAAAAAGACTAGGGATGACCATACAGTTGGCCAAAAGTCCAACAATGGGGTGAGACGATTGCGTATCCTGCTAAGACTCAATAGATTGCCACTGAGAGATCTTACCTCTAGGTGGGATGGCTCGTCTAGCATTTGTGATCTGTGTCAAGGTGGGGTACAACCTCTTTCACATGTTCTGTTTGTCTGGCCGGCTCTAGCCTCTCCAAGGAAACTTTGGTTGAAACCCCTCTTTTTGCGGCTTAATACTAGATCTCAAAGCGATTCATGTTACACCTCCCACAATTAAAGATTTTGTTACAGGATTTTTAAGTTTTTCAAATAATTTTTGCAGATATTTTGAATTTATGTGTTTTAAATAATGCACTATTTTATTATATATTTATATGATCTGCCTCTTTTAAGAAATGTGTATCATTTTATGTCGAACTTTTATGATTTTGTATCATTACTCATTTGGAACTCTTAGGAGTTCCAAAACATGATAATAAATAAATACACTTGAAGTCTCCCCCACTTCAAAGGCATATTTGGGTATACAAACAAGGCCTCTGCCCCTACCAACTCAGACACTTCCTGGAGAAGAAATTTGTAACCAGAACCTGCATCTATGCCAGGAAGAACTGTCTAGCTGCCCAAAGGACTCACCTGACTGCTTTCTGTGAAGGACTGATGCCTTGCTGTTGCCCTGCTGCCTTTCTGCTCTCTGGCTGAGGTGAAGAAGTGCTCTCCGAGGGCTATGATAGAGTTTGCCTTCTGTTCCCTGAAGTCTCAGGACCAAAAATACTTCATCTCTTCAAGAAGGACTCCTTTTTCGCTGCACAGTCTGCCAGAAACGATGCATGCACAGAAAATGTCACCTCAAGCCAAACCAGAACGACGTAGCCCGACTTTACAAAGAGAAGATCAAATCAGTGCCAACGTAGCGACCGGAGCTTCGGCACACGGCCCACTGGATTGATGCACAGCCGACCCAGAACGATGCAGCCCGACTTCCAGAGAGGAATCGATGCAGCGCCTGCCGTGCAGTAGAAAATTCAATGCATTGCCCACTGGATCGAGGCAGCTCCTGTGACTTCATCTTGCCAGCGCAGGAAATCAACGCACCGTCCCCGGGGCATCTGAAAACCCTGCACCCATAGAAGATCCACGATGAGCGCCGGAAATCGATGCACAGCCATCCCTGTGTGAAAACTAAATGATGCGGCCCGAGAAATTGACGCACACCCCTTTGTTTCCACGCTTCTCCTCCTCTGTGGTTCTTTGCTGAGAGTTTTCACGCGAACCAGGTACTTTGTGCTTGAAAGAGACTTTGTTTGCTCTTAAAAGACTTAAGACACTTGGGCCCTCATTACAACATTGGCGGTAAATGCCGCTTACCGCTGTGCAGAAGACCACCAACACACCGCTACAGCAGCCACAAGGGGGTGAGTACAGTCAAATTCATCTGACTCTGCACGCATTACGAGGTGTCTGGGTGGGGGAGGTGGGCAGTGGGTTCCCCTAGGCCAGGGCGAGCTTGGCAGGCAAGGTCCCTTGAGAGGCAGGTTCAGTAGAACCCCAACCCCACTAGTGGTTGGTACCATCTACACCTAGTCAGGCTCCTGTGACTTCCATGTGTGCAGCAATCGGGCTTAGGCCTTGTACCCCATGGGCATGTGAATAATCTAGGAACAATAAGTGCATGGCATTGTGCAGAGGGATGCTGTGTCTGTAGTGTCCACCAGCGGTAGTGGTGTTGCATGCACTGAACATGTCTTTCTTCTGGCTTCCCCCCACCCTTTTTGTGGTCTCCCTGTTCTTGTGTGCAATAGCATCATCAGGTGGAGGAGCAGTGGCACCGGAGCAGGAGAGAGCTGCATCCCACTTGGCCCTGGAGGGCGAAACAACACAGTCAGAAGCCACCAGTGGGATGGAGGGCGAGGGGAGCTCCACGGTGGGGACACGAGGTGACAGCGACTCCTCCTCTGATGGGAGCTCCCTTGTGGTGGTGGGCCCCTCTTTCCCCCGCATGAACAGGTACAGCCGCCACCCCCCCTACCAGCACTGCCCTCCCAGCAGCCCCTCAGCGTTTGTCCCGTGCCCGCTCATCCGGGAGGGTGGGCATCTCCTTCGCCCCAGGCACCTCAGGCCCTGCCCCAGTCAGCCCTATTGCCCTCAGTGAGGAGGCTACTGACCGCCTGAGATCCCTCACTGTTGGGCAGTCTATCATTTTGAATGCCATCCAGGGTGTTGAGAGGCATTTGCAACAAACAAATGCATACCTGGAGGGCATTCATTCTGGCCAGGCGGCCCAAAAGAGAGCATTTCAGGCTCTGGCCTCAGCACTGATGGCAGCCATTGTCCCTGTGTCCAGCCTCCCCCTCCAACTTCCTCCACCCAGACCCAATCCCCTGTACCTCAGCCTATCCCAAGCACACCATCAGACCAGCATGAACACACCTCAACACACAAAAGTGGCTCAGGCAAACATAAGCACCACACATCTCACAGGCACTCACACAAGCATCATACCCATGCAGACATACCAACATCCACTGCCTCCACTGTGACCCCCTCCTCCACATCTCCCTCCTATTCTCGTCTCCACTCACACCTGCATGCACTACATCTTCAGCCACTACCGCCATCACCAGCATACCCATCACCAAACATCAGGGCTGCCAGTGTGCCACGGAGCGAGGGCAAGAACATTCCGCCACCTGCCAAGCTAAAAAAGTTGCCCACATCCCAGAGTGAGAAGCAGAAAACACCTGCCACCAAGGGGTCAGGGAAAACGAAAGGGGATAGTGGCAAGACAGTTGCACCATCATCAAAGGTGGGGAAGGGCCAGAAACTGAAGGGCAGGTCAGGAGAGGGCATGGTGGCACCGACTGAGGGACCAGTGTCACCCCTTCTTGCCACGTCAACACCAACCTGTACGACGGAGAAGACCGCCACCTGCACTGCCGCCAGCACCGCTGCCACAGAGCCCGCCGCCATCACTGCTGCCTCAGAGCCCGGAACCAGCACTGCTGCCACAGAGCCCACAACCAGCACTGTCGCCACAGAGCACGCAACCAGCACCGCCTCCACAGAGCCCGCAACCAGCACCGCCGCCACAGAACCCGCAATCAGCACTGCCACCACAGAGCCCACGCCAGCACCGCTGCCACAGAGCCCGCCACCAGCACCGCTGCCACAGAGCCCGCCACAAGCACTGCTGCCACAGAGCCCGCCACAAGCACCATCACGACTGACACCGCCACAAGCACCGCCAGCGGCCCCGTGACATCCTGAACCAGTGGCACCACTGCAGACATAGCTGCCATCCCCAGTGGTCAGTCGTCCAAGGCTGGTGGTGAGCTCCAGGAGCCTCAGAAGCTTCCATGAAGCATCACTTTCAGTGGAGAAAGGCATCCACTACCTCAGTCATTGGCAGGATGAAGCACTCTGGGCACAAAGCCCCCTCCAGAACCAGTGGAGAGATACATCCACTACCTCAGTCCTTGGCAGGATGAAGCACTCTGGCCACAAAGCCCCCTCCAGAACCAGTGGAGTATCACATCCACTACCTCAGTCCTTGGCAGGATGAAGCACGCTGGGCACAAAGCCCCCTCCAGAACCAGTGGTGTATCACATCCACTACCTCAGTCCTTGGCAGGATGAAGCACTTTGGGCACAAAGCCCCCTCCAGAACCAGTGGAGACTGTTATCCACATGTGAGACTGTGGCTTTGCACTCCCTATGATAAAGCAGTAGGCAACCCATCCACTGAAAAGACTTGTGAGACTGTGGCTCTGCACTCCCCAGGATAAAGCAGTGGGCAAACCACCCTCTGAAAAGACTTGTGAGACTGTGGCTTTGCACACCCCAGGATAAAGCAGTGGGCATCCAACCCACTGAAAAGACTTGAGAGACTGTGGCTTTGCACTCCCCAGGATGAAGCAGTGGGCAACCCACCCACTGAAATAACTTGTGAGACTGTGGCTTTGCACACCCCAGGATAAAGCAGTGGGCATCCAACCCACTGAAAAGACTTGAGAGACTGTGGCTTTGCACTCCCCAGGATAAAGCAGTGGGCAACCCACCCACTGAAAAGACTTGTGAGACTGTGGCTCTGCACTCCCCAGGATAAAGCAGTGGGCAAACCACCCTCTGAAAAGACTTGTGAGACTGTGGCTTTGCACACCCCAGGATAAAGCAGTGGGCATCCAACCCACTGAAAAGACTTGAGAGACTGTGGCTTTGCACTCCCCAGGATAAAGCAGTGGGCAACCCACCCACTGAAAAGACTTGTGAGACTGTGGCTTTGCACTCCCCAGGATAAAGCAGTGGGCAAACCACCCACTGAAAAGACTTGTGAGACTGTGGCTTTGCACTCCCCAGGATAAAGCAGTGGGCAAATCACCCAATGAAAAGACTTGTGAGACTGTGGCTTTGCACTCCCCAGGATAAAGCAGTGGGCAAACCACCCACTGAAAAGATTGAGAGACTGTGGCTTTGCACTCCCCAGGATGAAGCAGTGGGCAACCCACCCACTGAAATAACTTGTGAGACTGTGGCTTTGCACTCCCCTGGATGAAGCAGTGGGCAACCCACCCACTGAAAAGAGTTGAGAGACTGTGGCTTTGCACTCCCCAGAATACATCAATGGGCATGGAGCCCCCTCGTGAAGCAGTGGGGTTGCGCGTTCATCAGGCTGAGGTGCCCCCCCCCCTCCTCCTGAGGTGCCTGTTTCATTTCAATCTGATGCCCCTGCAGTGTTCTCTCCGTTTCCAGTCAGGTATCTAGTGTGGGCCTCGCCCATGCATTTTGGGCCCAGTGGTCCACAGACAATGATTGGTGCACTATCCGGACTTGTGTAGTTGGTGTACGTAATTGTATATACTGGATTTGGGGTTTTGACTACTGGATTTTTATTGATTACAATTGTTCAATTCATTTCCTTTTGTCCTTGCATTATTCAAGGGGGGGGGGGGTGTAAATGTAATGTTGCAGCATGTATTTGTGTGTATGGTGTTGTGGGTGAGGGTGGGAGTGGGGGTGTTGTGTGTGTGTGTGTGTCACTCTTCCCTTCTGTGTACTGTTTCCGCCGTGTTTTTAGTCATGTTGGTTCCGCCCCGGAAAAGGTGGCGGATTGCCGGGTTGTGATAGGGTGGGCGGTACATTGTCTTCCAGCTGTCGGTTGGCGGTTACCACTGCGCTGTTTGGTTGTACTGCCATGGCGGTCAGAGTGTTAAAGTGGCTGTCTATGTTGGCGGTTTCCACCGTGGTCGTGATTCCAATTTTTTTGCCGCCGGCCTGTTGTCCGTATTACCGCCGCTTTAACACTGACCGCCAGGGTTGTAATGAGGACCTTTATATCTCTTTTCAGTGATATCTCAACATTTACTTATTGCATTTCAATCGTTTTTACCTGCATTTATCCAGATAAATATTATATATTTTTCTAAACACTTTGTGGTGTATTTCTGTGGTGCTAAATGGTGTTATTGTATGATTTATTGCACAAATACTTTGCACATTGCCTTCTAAGTTAACCTTGACTGCTCATTGCCAAGCTACCAGAGGGTGGGCACAGGATAATTTGGATTGAGTGTCACTTACTCTGACTAGAGTGAGGGTCCTTGCTTGGACAGGGGGTCACCTGACTGCCAACCAAAGATCCCATTTATAACATCATCTCTATGTAGCAAATTAAGGTCCATGGTCCCTGCTTCAATATTTTTCTCCTGGACTGCCCTAGAGATTCTAACTGCCAACAGCATATCATGAATCTGGGTTTTAAGTGAGAGCCTCTTATCCGTGCTGTTAATTTCGAGTTGGAGAATTTAATTACCTTTCTCTGTATTGCACATATAAGAGTTGGTCACCAGTCCTGTGGCCTGTTCCCATTTTCAACTCCACCACATCTAATCAGTTTCTCACTCCATTTCAAACTCCACAGCAGACACACTTTCAGGAGAGTGAGTGCTGAGGGCTAGAGTCTGTCTGACTGCTTTGTTGGAGTGCTGAAGATCTGGCCATCTCTTCACAACATGCCGACCTGTAGTCCACCAGTAACTATTCAAGTACTGCTACAGGAGAAGAGAGGGACACTCGTCCAGCCACATAGCACAATGTTTTGCCATTAATTGCCACTCGCTCCCCAGGCATAAGACTGAGATTTGGGACTTTCTTAAAGACTATTGTCCAAGCGTGCTTTTTCTCTTGGAAACCTGGCTAACTGCCACCTCAGCCCCTGATATTCTCAGTGCAATCCCCTCAAGATATGCCACAGTGAGGCTAGACTGAGAATCCCAGAGAGGAGGAGGGATTGCACTGATTTTTAAACAGTCCTTACCTTGTACCTTTACCGAGGTCAAGATTGTGGGCAGTGAGGCTGCCTTCTTTACCCTAATTCTCCAGCAACTGTTCCATGGTGGATCTACTTATCTATCACCAGTCCGGCCCTGCAGCTCGGTTTACAACTGCTTTGGCTGACGTCGTTACATTACTCGCCCTGCACTATTCTAATTTTATTATTGCTGACAATTTCAATCTACATTTTGACAGTGGTGGTTTTCCCGTTACGGCTACCAGGCTACTCCCCCCTTGCTATACAAAGAGTGAATCATAATCTTTTATTCCCTCTTGGCAAATAAAGAAAATGTGGTCTACCAGCAGCCCTAGACAGCTCTGCTAGAGACAATGTATGATGTCTGACGCGCGCACACAAAGGTGTCTTCACCAGCTACCAGAGATTATCCAGGGCTGGTGAAGCACTCAGCCTTGGCCTAGGACCACTAGCACGCCTTGTGGTTTAGTCAGGCTATACCTCCCAATCTGTGACAAGTTGAAGCGTCACAGATGAAGTTAGCCATGGGTGTTGCAGGCTTAAGCCCTGCAGTGCCCGTAGCTGCATGTCACTCAGCCAGTCACCGCACCCTTTCCCAATTCCTCACAGAGTTGGGAACGAGTGGGGTGAATGAGAAGAGACTGAAAACTCGAATCTGTAAAGACGCATGTTTGAGGTTTCAGTTTCAAGTGGCTAAAGCTGAAAGAAGTTTCAGGAATCCAAACAAGACCTTCACAGACAGCAAGGTAAGTGAAACATTCTGTGTATGTATGTGTAGGAGTGTATGTCCGTGAGAGAATGTATGTATATTTGAGCATGTCTTTGAGTAAAAGTGACAGTGACAGTGAAGGAGTGAGTCAAAGTGAGGACAATGAGTGATATGAAAAGTGAGTACAAGTGAGGATGATTGAGTGAGGGAGAATGTTACTGTGTGTGAGACTGAGTGAGTCTAGTCTAAGTGAGTCTTTGTGAGTCAGAGAATGAGTGAGATAGAGTGAGCCAGTGGGAGAGTCAGGGAGACTGATTGAATCCGACTGAGTGAGAATGATTGTTTCTGATTGAGTTTGAGTCCGAATGAACATGAATGAGTGAGTCTGAGTGAGCCTGAGTGAATCAGAATGAGTACAAGTGAGCGATTCAGTGAGAATGAATGAGATTGAATGCAAATGAGTGAGGCTGACTGTGAATGAATAAGACTGAGTGACAGTGAGAATGAGTGAGCAAGAATGAGTGAGACTGAATGGGACTGAGTATGAACGAGTGAGTCTGAGTGAGTATGAGTGAGTCATAGTGAGACTGAATCAGAATGAATAGGACTGAGTGAATCAGGGAGGATGAGTGAGTTATGAGAAGAATCGGGGAAATTAGGTGAGTATGTGTGAGATTGAGCAGAAATGAGTGAGCCAGAGTGAGAGAGTGAAACTGAGTGAGTCTCAGAGATACCGAGTGAGCCAGAGTGACAATGTGTGAGTTACAATGAGTGAGACTGAGTGAGAATGAGTGGGCAGAAAGAGTATGAGTGAGTCAATGAAATTGAGTTAATTGGAGCAAGTGGGACTGAGTAAATAAGGGAGAATGAGCGATTCATTGGGAGACTCAGGGAAACTAGGTGAGAATGAGTGAGTCAGAATGAGACTGAGTGAAATTGAGTGAAGCTAAGTGAGAATGAATCATTCAGAGTGAGATTGAGTTAGTCAGAATGACTTAGAATGAGTTTGATTGAGTGAGTCAGAGTGAGAATGGGTGAGACTTCATGAGTCAATGAAACTGAGTCAGAGTAAGTAAAAGTGACTGATGACTAAGTTCGAGTAAGAATAAGTGAGAGATTAAGACTGACTGCAGGAAGTATGAGCAAACCCATTGAATCATCCAAGTAAGTGAGCCAGTTTTGTTCACTAGAATTCAAGCCAAGGATTATGACACACCACTGTTAATGGTCACCAGCCGCCACTGCATTTTGAATAGTTTTTGTGTCATAATGCCATGATTTTAGTGAATGTTCTAGCAGCCTGCCACCTCTCCCAACTGGGCTAGGACATACCTTAGACCCTATTTTTACGAATTCTCCTGGGGTGGGTGCCCTTCCTCCGACACTTGTGGTTTAGTCAGGCTATTTTGTCCTTCCGTCTCAGATCAGGGTGGTCCTCCCAAACCCCTTTCTCTTACAGGACATCAATACTTAGCACAAAATTGATCCAAAGTTACCTCAGTGTTCCTCGTGGCCTCGTGTCCCATCCTTAGTGACTGTGTTAGCGCCTCAAGTTCACAATTTGTAAACTGGATTAGTAAAGACTTGGATGATCTGGTGCCAGTATCACTTCACTCAACTGCTTGCTCAAAATCCTCAGCGGAGTCATTTAATGAAGAGCTTCTAATTCATTAAAAAATCTGGGAGTGAGTTGAGCATCAGTGGTGCAGGAACTACAGTGCCACTGATAGAGTGCTCTATTTAAGGGCCTTGAAAGACTACCACAAGCAGATTTAAACCGCTTGTAGTCAATTCTATGTTCAGAAAATGGAGCTGGTTCAAGACACTGCACACAAGATTTTCACTATAGTGAATTCCAAATCCTCTTTAGAGCGCGTTTCTGCAAAGGCTGTGCTCTCCATTGAGAACTGTAACTGGTTTTTTCAGGAATTTAGGGAAGCATGATGCCTCAAGTCTTGGTTTCCCCTTACTGAGTCCCTATAAGGTCTTACCAAGTTGAAGACTCTGTCGCTGACTGTCCTGCAGCAGGTCATAGCCAAGGTTAAATCAAGGGCCCTGTCCAACCCTGCCTCGCCCAAGATCTTGGAACATGGTATGGAGGTTATTGTTCCTGTTCTCTGTGACCTGTTGAACTGGTCCTTTAACACGGATAAGGAACTCCCAGAGTAGAAAAATGAGACCGTGGTCTCCCTTCTGAAAAAGCCCTCACTTGACCCTTGCAAACCAGGAAACCTCAGACCCAACTCTCTCTGATTCCCATTGTGGCCAAAGTAGCCAAACAATACATAACTCAGCAGCTGATGCATTTCAATGACTCTAATAATTTGCTGCATGAGACTTAATCAAGCTTCCGCCCTCCTTACAGCACTGACTCTGCTCTTTTGCTATCCTCTGAGTCCCTTAGACACATTGCAGATGAAGGCAACACTGCTGTTCTGATAATGTTTGATAGTAGCGGGTCTTTTGATACCGTGTCTCATGGCTTACTGTTGGAACAACTGTGGTCCTATGGTATTGGTGGATGTGCTCTGAGGTGGTTAGCTTCCTTTCCTATGAACTGTACCTTCCAGGTAGTGCAACAGTCTTGCTTCTCTGAGGTCTTCCAGCTGACACAATGGGTGCTGCAGGGCTGTTCCCTGAGTCCCTCACTTTTTAATCTCTATATGCCTCCTCTGGCTGAGGTGAATGAGAGTTGGGGCTTTAAAATCATGTCTTATGTGGATGATATCCAACTGATCATCACCCTCACCCAGGACCAGTGTTCATTCACAGAGCACCTTAGATTGTGCATGGCTAGCTTAGCCAGGTGGATGGAACAGAGTTGTCTCAAATTGGACGGCGAGAAAACTGGAGTAGTGGGGGTAAGGAAACCGCCTTTGATCTGGTCCTCAGCTTGGTGGCTGGATGCTCTGGGATCAGTGCTGGTTCCAAATCAATCAGTGAAAAACCTCAGCATCTGGTTTGACGCCAACCTTGGCTTTGAAAAACAGATTTCTAGCCTGGCGGGCAAATGTTTTGGCATCCTAAAAATAAAACGGAAAATCATAGGTCTCATGCAGGTAGCTGCCATGAAAACTGTGGGTCAGGCTTTGATCACTTCAAGGCTTGATTACTGTAATGTACCGCACCTAGGCACCACCACGGGCAGACTTCAAAAGCTTCAAAGGCTGAAGAATGCTGCTGCTCACCTGCTACTTAGCCCACCAAATTCTTCTTTGATGGGCCAGGTCCTAGCCACTCTCCATTAGCTTCCAAAAAAAGACAAGAGTGATGTTCAAGGCTTTGGGGGTCATTCTGACCCTGGCGGCCGGTGATAAAGCGGCGGCCAACCCGCCAACAGGCAGGCGGTAAAAAAAAAGGTATTCTGACCCTGGCGGGAACCGCCAACACAGGCCGCCACTTTAACACTCCGCCCGCCACGGCGGGACAGACAAACAGCTCGGCGGTCACCGCCAACAGCCAGGCGGCAGACAATGTACCGCCCACCCTATCACAACTCACCAATCCGCCACCTTTTCCGGGGCGGGAGCCCCGCCGATAAAAACACGGCGGAAACAGACTACGAACGGGAAAACGCTCACCTATACACACTCCACGAGGAAGGAGGACAGCATGGAGCCCGAATTACACATCCTACCGGTTATTGTCTACCTGCTCATCTACCACGAGTATGAACGCCGGCGCAGACGACAACGGTGAGTACTGCACCTACGACCCAGGGGAGGGGGGAGGAGGAAAGCTTACGGGCACACACATATGCGACCCCCCCCAACCATCTACACACCAATGCAGAGCACCAAGTCACAGTGACACCACCCAAACCCCCCGTAATAATGCAAAGACATAATTAAAGTGAGAAACAACATTTATGTATATAAGAGGTTCTTTGAAGTCATGGTAAAATAGCAATATGAATAGTAAAAAAACAAGTAAGAAAATAACAAAACCGATAAACATAGGCAATAAGTCCTGCACAGTCACCTAAATTTCCACTGTCCGTGGGCCAAAGTGGATCAACACATGGGCAAAGCCCACACAGGAGACATGAGTCCGTTGGAGAGAACACTGCTGGGGCATCAGATGACAAAACTACAGGCACCTCAGAGGGAAGGGAAGGGGGGGCACCTCAGCCACATGAGTCCACGACGCCAGATCCACGAAGGGTCTACCATGCCCACTGTGCCATCCTGGGGAGTGCAAAGCCACAGTCTCACAAGTCTCCACAGTTGGTGGGTTGCCCTCCGTGCTATCCTGGGGAGTGCAAAGCCACAGTCTCACAAGTCTCTACAGTGGGTGGGTTGCCCACCGTGCCATCCTGGGGAGTGCAAAGCCACAGTCTCACAAGTCTCTACAGTGGGTGGATTGCCCACTGTTACATCCTGGGGAGTGCAAAGCCACAGTCCATCAGGTGGATTACAGAGACCACTGGTCATGGAGGAGGCATGGTGGGCAGAGTGCGTCGTGAAGGCCTGCCCGACACAGAACCGGGACTGCCAATGGGCCAGCGGTGCTTGACAGGAAGGGCCCAGCGGAGTGGTGCTTGACAGGAAGGGCATAGCGGAGCGGTGCTTGACAGGAAGGGCCCAGCGGAGCGGTGCTTGAGACGGCGGGCGCCA
This sequence comes from Pleurodeles waltl, assembly GCF_031143425.1. NCBI lineage: Eukaryota > Metazoa > Chordata > Amphibia > Caudata > Salamandridae > Pleurodeles > Pleurodeles waltl. The sequence continues at coordinate 1,056,189,410 of NC_090439.1, forward strand.
GCGGAGCGGTGCTTGAGACGGCGGGGCCCAGTGGAGCGGTGCTTGAGACGGCGGGGCCCAGCGGAGCGGTGCTTGACAGGAAGGGCCCAGCGGAGCGGTGCTTGACAGGAAGGGCCCAGCGGAGCGGTGCTTGAGACGGCGGGGCCCAGCGGAGCGGTGCTTGACAGGAAGGGCCCAGCGGAGCGGTGCTTGAGACGGCGGGGCCCAGAGGAGCGGTGCTTGACAGGAAGGGCCCAGCGGAGCGGTGCTTGAGACGGCGGGGCCCAGCGGAGCGGTGCTTGAGATGGCGGGGCCCTCTTCAGCGGTGTCTTTCTGCACGGCGGGGCCCTCTTCAGCGGTGCCTCTCTGCACGGCGGGGCCCTCTTCAGCGGTGTCTTTCTGCACGGCGGGGCCCTCTTCAGCGGTGTCTTTCTGCACGGCAGGGCCCTCTTCAGCGGTGCTTGTCCAGTCATCCAAGGGAGCCAGACCTGGCCAGGACTCCCTGCTTAGTCGCCCTCCGACCGTGCAGTTGCTGGACCCTTCTGTGACGGAGTCCTGGGCCCGTGGGTGTCCTCCCTCACACCCGGGATGGGGCTTGTGGGGCCCTCCTGGTCCACGCCTCTGCTGGCTGACTTCTCCGCCCTGCTGCCCTTGCCCTCCTTCGATGAGGCTCTCTGGCCCTTGCCTCCCCTGGATGTTGTGGCAGGTGAGGGCCCAGGACTTCGCTCCTTGGGGGCAGCCGTGTCAGTCTTCTCGCGGCGGCCCCTGATTTTACAGGTCCTCTTCCCGGGGGGGGGGGCTGGCTGTTCCCTTGCTGCTGGCCGATGTATCTGTGCTGGGAAAGGGTGGACTCCAAAACCCGTGCACAATGGTGACACTTGAAGCAGGGCTGGTGGTGGCTGAGGTGCTCTTGGGACTCTTAGCAGATGGAGGGGGTGGGTCAGGTGGGGCAAAGAGGTTAAGTTTGGAGAGGTAAAGTTTTTTAGGACCAATGTAAAGGGTAGGTGTAGTGGGTATGGGAGTGGAGGAAGAGGATGTGGTTGTAGGAGAGTCAGGTGTGCTGTCTTTGGGTGCAGGTGCTTGTGACGTAGGCTGTCGTGGTGGTTGGCTGTTGGGTGGGTGGCTGCCTGCGTTTGTGTGTCTTGGAAGAGGGGGTGACAGACACAGTGGGAGAGGACACAGGGGATGTGTAAATGGCAGTGGGGGTGGTGACCGCACGTGTGCGGACTGTACTGGAGGGTGTGCTGGTGTTGGAAGTACTGGCTGATGGTGGTGTGCATGCAGGTGTGAGTGGAGACGTCACAGGGAGGGAGGAGGGAGACGAGGAGGTGGGGGACACAGGGGTGGTAGTGACTGTTGGCATGTCTGCATCTGGGTGTTGCTTGGGTGAATGCTTGTGTGATCTGTGGTGCTTATGTCTGGATGAGCTGCCCTTGGGTGTTGAGGTGTGTGCAGGCTGGTCTGATGGTGTGGATGGGATAGGCTGAGGAACAGGAGACAGAGACAGGGTGGAGGCAGATAGAAGAGGGAGGCTGGAAACAGGGACAATTGCTTCCGTCAGTGCTGAGGCCAGAGCATTGAACGATCGTTGATGGGCAGCCTGACCCGAATGAATGCCCTCCAGGTATGCATTGCTCCGATGCACCTCCCTCTCTACCCCCTGGATGGCATTCAAAAGGGTAGACTGCCCAACAATGATGGTCTGTAGGAGGTCAATGACCTCCGCACTGAGGGCAGCAGGGGTAACAGGGGCAGGGCCTGAGGTGCCTGGGGCGAAGGAGATGCCCGCCTTCTTGGGCGAGCGGGCACGGAGCGAAGGCTGAGGGGCTGCTGGGAGGGCGGAGCTGGTGCGCTGGGTGGCGGCTGTACCTGTAGAGGCGGGGGGCCCGGATGTTGCCGCCACCGCTAGGGAGCTCCCTTCCGAGGACGTGTCGGTGTTGCTGGTGTCACCACGGGTCCCCGTTGTGGTGCTCCCCTTGCCCTCCGTATCACTGGTGACCTCGGTGTCTGTAGCATGGCCCACCGGGGCCTTGTGAGTTGCAGCTCCCTCGTGCTCCGATGCCAATTCTCCTCCGCCTGATGATGCTAATGCACACATGCACAAGAAGACAAAGAAAAAGGGTGGGGGGAGAAATAAAAACAGGTTGAGTGCATGCATTGTCAACACCGTTGGTGGAGAGGACAGACACAGGAGCCTCATGCACTATGCCGCGCAATCGGGGTACACTACTCAGTACTTGTGACTAGGCCAACAGGTCTATGGACAACATATGCGCACATGGGTGATGCAGGACCATGGATTGCTGTACTTGGCATCCTACAGAGGTGGGGGGCGGGGGCACAGGGCCATGCCTAAAGGAGGGGACTACACTACAGAAAGCGCCCTGGCCTAATGTCTCCCACAGCCCTCCTCCCCCACCCAGGCACCTCCACTGCGCGTAAAGATAGCAGTATGTGCTGGTACTCACCCCCTTGTGTCTGCTGTGATGTCCTCACGCGCCCATCCAATTCGGGGTAGGCCACCGCCAGGATCCGGGACATCAGGGGGGTCAAGGTACGACTGGCACCCCTCCTACGTTGGGAGGCCATCCCCAGCAGTGACTCGGCGGTCTTCCTGGTCCTGCGGCGGATGTCCTCCCACCTCTTTCGGCAGTGGGTGCCCCGTCTTGTGTGGACCCCCAGGGCCCGGACTTCCTTGGCGATGGCACGCCAAATGTCGACTTTCTGATGGGCGCTGACCTATTTGACATGTACAGGGTGGGAAAGGAAATTTCAACATTTTTCTGCATGTTAGATGTGATTGGCCCCCCTCCCCAACCCTGCCATGTGGCACATGCTCTCATCTGTCGTGCCTTGCACTCCTCATTCGCTCCCCACCTCACCATCTTACATCCACCATACACAACCCAGGCATAGCCCATTCAACGTGCACCCAGTGTACTTACCTGTTGGTCTGGAGGACCGTAGAGTAGCGCATACTGGGGTAGGACCCCATCCACAAGTTTCTCCAACTCTTCTGAAGTGAAGGCAGGGGCCCTTTCCCCAGTCGCAGCAGCCATTGTCTCTTCCAGACCGAGGTCACAGCAGCACTTGCAGTATAGGTCCTCTCCTGTGGATGATCAGGTCTCGAGTGATTAAGCAGATAGAAAATGGCGGTCACGCCCGCGGCAGTGCGTACCGCGACCGCCGGCGCACATCGTCATTGGCTCCTGAGACCCATAGGGTTCAATGTTAACCAATGCTGCTTTGCGCCGCGGTCTTCGACCGCCTACCGCCACGGTGAGCCACGCCAGCGCAGTGACCTCACATCCCACTGTCACACTTCACAGGTCAGGCAGCCGCCATTTCAAGGGCCCACATGGCCTGATTTCTACTGCGTCACACAGGCCTAGGCCTTGCATTGCCACTCATACAAGCCATTCAATGCATAGCAAATTGTGTAATGTGCAAGCTGTGGGAACGAACCTGAGGGTTGCTTGACTCTGTGTCCATGTTGTCCTTCCTAGGCACTGTCCGCTGGGACTTGCGAGGAGAAGGATGAATCCTCCCGTGTACCGACCGCTGGTGGACCTGTCGACAATGGAAGAACGACATATTATGCTTCGATACCGACTTGACAGAGCCACTATACATGAACTGTGTGCCCAGCTGGAGCCAGACCTGATGTCCCCCATCCGCCAACCCACAGGGATTACCCCTCTGGTGCAGGTGCTGTCAGTACTCTATTTTTTGGCAAATGGGTCTTTTAAGACAACAGTGGCCATGTCATCAGGGATGTCTCAGCCTATGTTTTCTAAGGTTTTGTCCAGAGTGTTGTCTGCCCTGATGAAGTACATGCGGAGATACATTGTTTTCCCTGAGGAGGGTGATTTGGCCACTGTGAAGGGTGATTTCTATGCCCTTGAACATATCCCCAACATCATTGGTGCCATTGATGGGACCCATGTGGCTTTAGTACCCCCAAAAGACAATGAGCAGGTGTACAGAAATAGAAAGAGTTACCATTCGATGAATGTCCAGGTGGTCTGTTTGGCTGACCAGTACATCTCCCATCTAAATGCCAAGTTCCCTGGGTCAGTGCATGACGCGTATGTCATGCGAAATAGCAGCATCCCTTATGTGATGGAACAGCCACAGAGACACCGTGTGTGGCTAATAGGTGACTCTGGTTACCCCAACCTGCCTTGGCTATTGACCCCAGTGAGGAATCCCCGGACCAGGGCAGAGGAACGGTACAATGAGGCCCATGGGCGAACTAGGAGGATTATAGAATGGACCCTCGGGGTCCTGAAGGCCAGGTTTAGGTGCCTGCATATGACAGGGGGATCCCTCATGTACTCACCAAAGAAGATGTGTCATATCATCGTGGCCTGCTGTATGCTTCACAACCTGGCTTTGCGACGCCAGGTGCCTTTCCTGCAGGAGGATGGTCCAGATGGTGGTGTTGTAGCAGCTGTGGAGCCTGTGGAGAGTGAAGAGGAGGAAGACGACGGGGACGACACGGACAACAGGGACACAGTTATACAACAGTATTTTCAGTAGCACCCAGGTAAGAATCACCCACGCCATTTTACATTTACTTCTGGCCTCCTGCATCTCTACTTTCTGTGTTTCCCCCCAGTTCCTTTTCACTGAATTTTGACTTTCCCTTCCCTTTTCAGAGCTGTATGACCCACAGCGTGACTTCTGCTTTGTTTGCCCATGGACTAATGCTTATTGACACTGGTATGTTGTCATCACAATGTAAATGAACATTATTGCACCGTTATGTGTAATACATTTATAAAGAATACAAGCAGACTCCTGACATTTGAAGTGCAATTGGTGATTTATTTTAAGTGCTGCGTATAGGTCCGTGATAGTAAAATGGTGATGGGTGGGGGTGGAGTAATGTCCATGGCAGAGTCCAGTTCTCAGTAGCACAGGTGCAATGTCCATATGCCTTTGGAAGGATGGAGCAGGGGCAGTTCAAGGTTGGACAGGGTGACAATGTGGGACAGTGGGATGACATCAGGAGGTATCTTAGGCTGGCGGGGGTCTTGGCATCCTACTCTGTCTTCTTGTGTGATCTCAGGTTCCGCTTGCAGGGTGGTTGATCTTCAGCAGGAGGTGGGGTTCTGGTGGCCTGTCGGGGTGTGGGGGCCTCCTGTCCACTTGCGCCGGCGGAGGTGGTAGGCTGTTCGTCGTCCGGGCTGGTGACAGGGGCCCTTTGGGGTGCCACATGGTCCCGCAATGTGGTGACTATCTGGTTGAGGGCCAGGACGATGGTCCCCATTGTGGTCCCGATGTGCCGGAGTTCGTCTCTGAACCCCATGTACCGTTCCTCCTGCTGTGCCTGGATCTCCTGGAGCCTGGCCAGTACCGTCGCCATCGTCTCCTGGGAGCGGTGGTATGCTCCCATGATGGTGGTGAGGGCCTCTTGGAGAGTGGGTTCCCTGGGCCGGTCAACCCTCTCTGGCACAGCAGCCCTCCCAGTTGCCCTGTTTCCCCAGGCCTCTGTCCCCTGGACGGTGTGCCCACTACCACTGCCCCCAGGTCCCTGTTGTTGTTGGGGTGGTGGGTCAGCCTGGGTGCCCTGTAGTGGCAGACACACCGCTGATTGACGCGTCCTGGAGACAGTGGCATGGGCCCGCTGGGTGGGAGCTGTGCTGGTATTCCCAGAGGGGGTTGGGTCTGCTGCGGCCTGTGTCTGTGTGTGGGGAACCGACTGTCCAGAGGTCCCCAATGGTCCGGGCTGGTCATCAGGTTCCAGGTCGACAGAGCTGCTGTCATCACTGGGGGCCTGTTCTGGGGGCGGGATGGACAAATCTGGACCCTTCCTGGCCGGTGTGTTGGCGTTCGGGCCCTGCAGGGGTAAAAGAGTATGGTTATTGCTTCTGTGTGTGCCACGGCGTGCGATTTGTGGGTGCCCTTGTCCCCCAGTGCTGGCATTCCCTTGTGGGAGGAGTTGTGAGGGTGGTTTGGGGGGGGGTTGGGTATGTGCAGTGGTCATGCTTGGGTGATGGGTGTCCATGGTTTGTGTTGGCATTCAGGGATTGGTGTTGTGTTGGGTGGGTTGTGCTGGTGAGACATTGGCAGGGTGGAAGTGTGCTGGGGGGTTGGGGGTGAGGGTGGGGGTGCGGGTTGGCATGCTGGTGGTTGGGGGGGGTGAAGTATTTGGGATTAGACTTACCAGAGTCCATTCCTCCGCCTACTTCAGCGAGGCCCGCAGGATGCAGGATGTTCAAGACCTCTTGCTCCCATGATGTGAATTCGGGTGGAGGGGGTGGGGGTCCGCCGCCAGTCATCTGCACACCGATGTTGTGTCTTGACACCATCGATCGCACCTTCCCCCGTAGGTCGTTCCACCGCTTTCGGATGTCTTCCCGGTTTCTGGGATGCTGTCCCACAGCGTTGACCCTGTCGACGATCCTTTGCCATAGCTCCGCCTTCCTGGCTATTGTGGTGTGCTGCACCTGTGTGCCGAATAGCTGGGGCTCTACCCTGATTATTTCCTCCACCATTACCCTGAGTTCTTGGTCCGAGAACCTGGGGTGTCTTTGGGGTGCCATGGGGTGGTGTGGGGTGGTGTTTGTGGTGATGAGTGTGGTGTGTGTGGTGGTGTGTGGTGTTTTGTGCGTGGATGTGGTGTGGGTTGTGTTCCTCTGTTTGCGATAGCTGTGCTCTCTCTCTCTCTCTCTCTCTCGCCTTCTCTCCGAATTTCTAGTAGTGGGGGTTTGTGGGTGATGTGGGTGTGTGTTTTATAGTTGATTGGATGTGTGGGTGTGGTGTGTGTATGTGTATCAGGTGTGTGTATTTCGAATTGTCCAATGTGGCGGTGTTTTGTAAAGGTGTGTGTATTTTGACAGTGGCGGTGTGTACCGCCAATGGAATACCGCGTTTGAAAGACCGCTGCGTGGATTCGTGGGTCGTAATGGCATGGGCGTGTTCGTGTTGACGTGACGGTGGAGGTTTGGTCATCTCCAGTTTATCGCTGACCGCTGATGAGGCGGCCTTCCGTGGATGTCGGGTTTTTGGCGGTTTGGAAGTTGTGGGTCAGAATGACCGTGGCGGTTTGCCGCGGCCGCGGCGGTAGAATGGCGGACTTCTGACCGGCGGTAAGAGCCTTTTACCGCCGAGGTCAGAATGACCCCCTTTGTGCTTTTGCCATAAACTTGTGCTAAGAAAGAGCCCCCGATTGTTGCATCGCCTGATCACTGCCTATTGTCCGAATAGAAGTCCTAGATCTACAACTGTGGCAGTAACATCAATCCCAAGAGTGAGCAAAGTACGCATGGGTGGCTGTTCTTTCAGGTTCTTTTCCCATAAGCTACTGAATTCTCTGCTGCCTGATCTTAGGCAGGAAAACCTAGAGCCTGTCTTTCATAAAAAGTGAAAGACCTGGCTCTTGCAAATCACATTCGATTAAAACTTGAGTTTCTGTTTATTTTTAGTAAGTGAATCTTAGCAATGGGACACTCCGGATTGGAGTAACCATGTGCTCTATAAATTCCTTTAACATAACATTACATATTACCCCATCAGAAGTTGCGCCCTGTCTGGCATTCTTGTTACAGTTACCTCCCACAGAAAGGCACTGACCTTGACTCCCACTGGTCTTGATCTGTCACAGCACAGATTCACCTCAGACTCCCTACAAGGCAGAAGAGAGATCCATGTTAGCGTGGCAGTGTTCAGTAACTATCCCCATGCTGCCAGAGCAGGGTGGTGAAGGACTTGTATACATTTGCTAGTGGCAGATTCTGGAGCATCCCTAGGATGCAGCCATCTTGATTCTGTTGTGTAGCCATTTTAGTTATAGCTTCATGCACATTATTTTAGCATATTAGGCCTGCTGCTGTGCACTTTAAGCTAGATATATTTTATTCAGTTTCATTGTATTATTTGTATAATAGTCACTTTTGTGGTCTTGTTTTAATTCTCTCTATCTAGCTGTTTTTGCCTAGGCTAGACCTACGTTCTCAAACAAGACATTCTTGCTCACTCTGTGCTTCTTTCAAGGCTGCAGTAAGATCGGTTGCCAGTGAACATGGTACAAGTTTTGTCTCTGACATTCATAGAAAACACACATCCTTACGTAGAGACATTTTTCTCAGAACATCAGCTGTCTTATTATAAAACACTTCCCTGTCCCTTACACGTTAGAGGGAGATTCCTACCAGAAAACCACGACTGTATGCTGAATGCTGCACTACAGCTGCTTTTGCAGATTCCTGGCCTTTGCTCAGGTATGGGTGATGATGTTTTCCCAGGGGAACCTGAAGGGCAGAATTAGAGGTTAACACGCTGTGCTCTATAATAGTCTAGGTAGGAATTAGTCTATTGACTGTAGTGACAATACATGGTAGCGTTATTTCTATGCTTCACTCTCCCTGTCACCATTTTAATCTTGTCATGATGTATAATCCTGTTTTTTGCAGCTCACGCTTTGCTATCTAAGATGCAGTTGCTTCATTAAAAGCATTATTGAAACATATACTGCCTCTGTTTGTCATTGTGTACATGAAACTAATGTAACTGAGAGAAACGGATGAGACCTGAGTGACCATGGCTTCCCTGAGAAATCAGTTTTGTCATGGGCTCGGCTGCCCAATCACCCCTGCCCATCGGTAGAGGTGAGGCACTGCTAGTTTGCCGGAGCAAAACCCCGATTGGAGCGGCAGGTGTCACCTGTAGTGGGTCAGACTCAGTCTACCACACCGCAAGCGATTCTGCCACTCAAAATCCAGTAGTCTCATTAGAATAATGAGAGCATATGCAACACCTCAATCCTGAAATACGTGATGCATTAATTTAACAGAGCCAAGACATCTGCAGAACTCTTGCAATGTATATACCTGTGTTTTTACTCTGTTCTAGTTTCAAAATACTGACACCTGATGAGTTTTAACAACTGAGTTGTAACTCAGAGTACATATTTCTAGTAAAATAATTAAATCTTATAAGAGCTCTCAGAGTGCAGCTGTAGTCTGAGTTTTAGTGCACCCTGGCATCATAGTATAAAAAGAAGCAGACAGCTGCAAAGAACCACCTCATTCCTGATTTGTATCCTCCAGAAATATGTCAGTACAGAAACATCCATGCATACATCTTGATCTGCATCACACCCCAGTATCACAAAACGTTTAAAAAGCACTTCAAACTCAACTTGTAGATTGTCTGATATGGTAGTACTGATGCATTCAGCACATAGCTACTGTGTGTGACCTGCAGCATGGAGGCTATATTGCCAGTAAGACTGTTGGAAGGGTTAATGCAACTGTGACATAAAATTCCATGTGTTTGCATCTGTATGCAGTAGACGCAAGCATTTCAGCAGTGGACACATTAACCTCAGAAGCTGTTTAACTTTACAGTAGCCTCTCACATGCATGTTTCACATACATCTCTGTGCCTGGGTACTCAACCCCCAGAACTGCTGTATTGGGATTTAACTTGTAAATTACAGGTGAACAGTTGTTCATAACATGCTCAGGTCATTTTGCAATCACTAATTTATTTTAAATTCCCATTACCAGGATTTCAGTGTTTGGTGCATCACCACAATCAGTGCTTAATTTTAGCCAGTGGTTGCAGGTGGGGCCCACCGGCACTCATTTTGGGGAGCGGCACTTATTTAAAAAAAAAACTTGATCCAGAGCAAGAGAGAGCAAAAAAAAGCTCAAATGTTCTTACTAATTTGATTTACATCACCCTTTTGTTCCATCTTTTACCTTTCCTGTTTCTTTCTCCAGTAGTTCTTCCCCTCTTTTAATTCCCTCACTCTACTCTTCTTGTTCTTTCCCCTGACATGTTTTTACCTCTCATTTTTCCCTTTCCCTGTCTTCTACTGTCACTTGCTCTAGCCCCTCTTTCTTCCTTCGTCTCACCTTTCCTTTCTCTTATTTTAAGTTGTTGTCATTCTGTCCCATCTAAGTGAGTTATTTGCTGAGCTTCTTCCTCTGGTTCCTCAGCCACGCCAGTTCAGTGCCACTAGCAGGTTGTTTAAGACCCTATGCCGTTATACACATGTAACTGTTGATGAGGACCCACAAAGTTCAGTTGTCCACTTGCAACAGAATGCAAAAGTGAAGGCAACAACATTTGGCACAGGGAACAGCAGCAGAAGTTTCACTCTTGCACACAATAGTCTGCACAGGTAGCAAGATTGGAAAGTTCATATACGCATAAAAACAGGGAAATCCAAGGGCAGTCGTTCAGATGTGCTTTACTCAAAAGCATCAGTAGTGCAAGCATCTATTATAGACAGAATACAGGTACGAGTATAAGAGTGTGGTAGTGCAAGAGTTCATGACACGGAGCATTTTCAGGAGCAGCAGTGCACGTTTTTCCATCACTCAGCAAAACAAACCAGCACTGCAAGCTTTCCAGACACAAAAACGCACAGTGCAGGCTGCACTTGCACATTTCCTTAAAATGATGAGCACAAGCACCATCAGTGTCAAGCAAAACGTGTACAGCTGAGGAAGCGGCACAGCCTACCTCACAAATGAGAAGCAGCACAGGAAGCAACCATGTCATACCTCCCTTACAAAAGAGGTTCATGTCTGAATATGCACAAGTGCCATGTACCTCCACATCATGTGGGGCACCATCCTGGCTTTTTCTCCAATACCATTTTGCACTCTATTTTTTAAAAAATACACTCACAATGGTAGGAACAAATCTAGGAGTAGAAGAATGCAGACTGCTGTTGGTAAACATCTGTGACTGAACGAAGGTGTCATATGACATGAATTGAATTGACAGGAGTGTTTGTGTAGGCAAAATCTCTAATGTGTGTGCATGATATTTATGTTTAAATTGGATAAATAATGTGAACCACCGGACATTGTTACATTGAAAGTGGCATCAAGTGCAATTTGAGTATGAGTTTTAATATGTTTGGTTATTTAATCAAATTAAATTAATAATTTAGTTAGCTTGGAGCAATTGGTTTGGGCAATAAGGTCACACCAAGCCCTCATGTTGTGTGGGATGTCTGAGCAAGGCAGGTTTGGCGAGATTCACCACCCAAAGAATTTCTTTTTTTTTAAATGGCATCACACAACATATTACAACACATTTTTTGAAAGGAGATCTAGAACCTTCTCAGTGCCCATTCGGTGATTGGGAGAGCATTTTACTGTGGTTAGTGGTCTGAATCCAGCTCCTAGGAAGACAACCAAGTTTTAGCCCAAACATAGAGTAACAATTGGACTAGGAAACTCTGAATGTATGTGTTTGGCTATTTAGGTTAAACATTAATTCACAGTGCTGTGAAAGCTATGTTTACATCACTTATTTAATTTAGAGCATATCACAGTCATTTAAAGTATGCCTCATCATTAAAGCACATCTTCGAAACACTCTCTTCACCTTCTGTGCAACTCTCCCAGTTAAAGCACCAGCAACCTTTAAAGCAAGCCTTTCACTTACACTATCCACTTTTTAAACATGGTTTGCCTACTTAGTTGCACATCACCTTTATACCACATCTAACCAGTAAAGCACTCCTCCCAAGTAAATCATCTCTCTCTGGCAAAGCACCTCTGTCATCTAAAAAACGTGTTTGCAGTAACACACATATCTCCGGTATAACACAACCTACACGTATACCACCACTTTCCTATAAAGCACACCTTTCTCTAAAGTATCCCTCTCTTCTAATGTACCTCACTCCCCTGAAACATTCCTCTTCAAGGTAGGACTTTGACCGAAAATAGGTTTGGACTTCAAAATAAAAGTGGTTCTGATTAGTGGATAACACAGCTAACAAAAGTGACCCATGTTTACAAATCAGGGCAGTTTTGAAATTGTAAAGACATGCTGTATAGGTGTTTTGGAAGGTATGGGATGCTGCATACATTTGCTGAAGCATTCATGCCAACAGTTTAGAAGAAAGTGGGAGATTTAAAAAAAAAAAATCAGTAGAATACATGTCTTCCATTGAATTCTATTGAAGCAGAGCAATTTCAGGAGACAGCCAAAATGAAGCCATGTTTAGCTTATAAAATCAGGAGTCTCCCATCTGAATCAGGTCTCTTGGCATGTATGCTGAAAACAGTGTTTGAAATCACTGTAGAAACTAGCCCAGCAGACCATAATAAAGCAAAAAATTCAGGTCTGCACATTGACCTTTCGGACCAGCCCACCTGGCATTGTTAGATTGCTTTATAGGGCAGTCTGACACTGCCCCTCCTCTGAAAGCACCCTTCTCTGAAGCATATCTCTCCTCTGAAGGATCCCTTCTAATACAGCCACGCCCCAGTGTACCTTATTTCTGTAATACACTCTGATCCTCTGGCAGAGGACGAGTTTCTCACCCATAAGTGTTTCAAATCAGTTGTATAGATTTAGAAGCCCAAGAAAAAAGACACAGTGTAGTAACCAAAGTGGAAGATAAGCTCAGAATTTGAAAAAACACTGCCAGATGAACTGTTGTGATCTGGTACTACAGATGTAATTACCCATGAATGAACCTTCACCTTTTTTGGACAGCCCTTAATCTTTAGGATAAATTGACTAAAAGTAATTTCGATAAAATGTTTGAACAAAATACGTAGGTATGTGTATAATGTTTCTTAAACATGATTCCTGTCTTATTTGTTATCTATGACGAAAAAGAGATATAAATTAACATAAATATAAATCTTTGCAGTTCCATTCTTCCCAAACTGCAAAAAAATTGCTTTGCTATGTGTGTGTTACAATGCCCATGCGACCTGTTGCATAATGACAGTGCCACATACCAATTAAGGCTGTGGCTTGTGGAACATGTTGGTGCCATCAGGCCATTTGGTGACAAAAATCCAACCAAGATCCAAATTAAAGAAAAACACATTATAGACAGCAGGTGTTAGACTTGGAATCATTGGCATGGTCTCCCCTAACTTTTTGCCTCTACTTCCCAGGTTGTTTCTGTGTGCTGGACTCTGTTTTTGCTGTGTTGTTTGCTCTGAACACCTTAATACTGCTGACCAGTGCTAAAGTGTAAGTGTTCCCTGTATAAAGTATATGTGTACATTGGCTTATCCACGATTGGCATATTAGATTTAATAGTAAGTCCTTAGTAAAGTGCAGTAGTGGTGCCCAGGGCCTGTAAATCAAATGCTACTAGTAGGCCTGCAGCACTGATTGTGCCACTAACATAAGTAGCCCTGTAAACATGGCTCAGACCTGCCACTGCAGTGTCTGTGTGTGCATTTTTAAACTGCCAATTCGACTTGGCAAGTGTACCCACTTGCCAGGCCCAAACCTTCCCTTTTTATACATGTAAGGCACCCTTAAGGTAGGCCCTAGGTAGACCCATGGGCAGGGTGCAGTGTATGTTAAAGGTGGGACATGTTCTTATGTGTTCTACATGTTCTGACAGTGAAATATTGCCAAATTTGGTGTTCAATGTTGCAAGGCCTATCTCTCTCATAGGTTAACATAGGGTCTGCCTTTAAATATTATTAAAGTACAAATTCTCTTTGGGGGCAGATAGGCATGTGGAGTTTGGGGTATCTGAAATCACAATTTAAAAATACATATTTTAGTGAAGTGGTTTTTAGATTGTGTGTTTGAAAATGCTACTTTTAGAAAGTAGGCATTTCCTTGCTTAAACCATTCTGTGACTCTGCCTGTTTGTGGATTCCCTGCCTGGGTCAGTTTGACAGTTGGGCTGTTTGCACCTCTCTCTAGACAGTGACACAAAGAGAGCTGGGGTTTAGCCTGCATATCCTGATGAGCCATCTGTGCTGGAGGGAGGGGAGGAGTGGTCACTTATACCTGAAAGGGCTGTGCCTGCCCTCACACAATGTAGTCTCCAACCCCCTGGTGTGTGTCTGGGGCCTGGCTTGGGCAAGGCAGGATCTTGAAAACAACACAGACTTATCTTTGAATTAAGCCTACTCCAAATGCAGAAATGGGTATAAGAAGAGCACCCAAAACCCCTGAAAATCAGATTACTTCGGGAACCAAGAGGAACCTCTGCCCGGGAGAAGAGCTGGAGAAGCTGGAGGAGGACTAGTGCCCTTTTGCCTCTGACTGCGCTTTGCTGGGTTGTCCTGCAGCAGCTGCTTCTACCTGAGAGAGGGCAAAGATTGACTTTTGTGTGACTTCCCTTTGGTGAAGAATCTCCAAGGGATTGAACTGAGCTTGCCTCCTGTTGTTGAAGTCTCAGGGAGAACAAAGACTTCTCTCTGCCAGCACTTGGGCTTTATGCTGAGAGTCCTGCCTGCCAAGTGGTGCCCCAAACCTGTCTCCGGGCCCTTGAAAGGTGCAGCTGGTGGAAAAGGACAGAAATCCACACAAAGACCGTCGCGCGGGGAAACTTTTGACGCACCACCCACCTCGCAGCTGAGAAACAATGCGCCCCCGGCCTCACAGCTGAAACTGACGCCCCACTTGCATCGTGGCTGGGAGATCAACGCAATGTGGCTGGAGAAACGACGCGCAACACCCGCAGCGGCTGCTCCTAACAACGCAAGTCCCGACGCAGTGCGGTTTCTTGACACTGTGCCCCAGGATTTCGACACAACATCGCTGGGTGTGGAAAATCAATGCAAAGCCTGCCCAGACCCAAGGTGCCCATCCGGATTGACCCATCGCTCTCTGGCGGGAGAGAAGAAACAACGCATGCCGACCTGACCAGAGGAGGAACGCCGCACGGTCTCGCTCGCGAGTGAGAAGTCAACTCATCGCTGGCCTCTTTTGATGCACACTCACCCCTGCGGCTTTATTTCGATGCTACCCAGGTACTTTTTAACGCTAACATTGTTCTCACTGTTTTCTAAGGATTTAAGACTCTTATTCATTTTAAAATTCATATCTTGACTTGTGTATGTTGGATTTTTGTCATTTTGGTCTTGTTTTGTTTAGACAAATATTATCTATTTTTCTAAACGTGTGTTGTCATCTTGTATTGTTTTCAGTGAGTTACTGTGTGTGTTGGTGCAAATACTTTACACCTTGCCTCTGAAGTTAAGCCTGCCTGCTCGTGCCAAGCTACTAAAGAGGTGAGCGGGGGTTCACTGAGGGTGAGTCTCCTTTTCCCTGACTATAGTGAGGGTCCTTACTTGAACAGGGTAACCTGACTGCCAACCAAAAACCATTTTAAGGCCACTTTCAATCAGTAAGTAAATGGAAGACCCAGACTGAGTGCAAAGATGCAGTGAACTAAAAATAGATCAGGGATGACGAGTCCATTATTAGGGATAAGTTGTAAAAAAAACTCTGAAATTGTGTTATTCCTAGAGACAGAGGGGCCCACTTCAAAAAAGAGAGAGTTGAAACATGAATTTCAATAATACTGATATGGAATGTCCCATGCAGCATTGTGATTATACCCTATATCATGCAGATTTTTGTAGATGACCAAGCAGGTAAATTATGCAATTAGTTTGACGTTTGTTTCGCACTACAGCCCAATCTTTATTTTAGCCTAGATACTGAACCTATGCAGAGGTGAAAGCTAAGCTTTTGTTTTGAAAGTAATCTCTTGGCCATGCCCTGCAGGTCCTGCCTACTGCCATTTGCATTAATGGTGACCAAACATTATTATGGGAGTGCTTGGCCCAGCCAGCCTCTCCTCCTCTACACCCCTGTGACAGTAGTCGTGTGTCTCAAATATTTTCCCTGTTATCTTACATGCCAAAGATATAGATAGCTTGGCTTGTGGTCTGGCTCTTAGGGCTCAGGCAGGCCCTTAGCTCATATGTATTTTCTGGCTTGCCTGCTTCCAAACAAAAGTACGTCTAATGGAACGCCCCCTGAAACCTAGAATTTACATACATTCCTATGCATGCTTAGACTGCATTGTGCAAAGCGACAAGAATAATCACATCTTGTATGCAGATTATAGACAGAAGACTGCAATTTACAGCTGCATTCATTTTTTGGGGATCTGTATCAAATGCCTTAGGTTGGCACTGTTCCTAAACTTTATTCTGTAAAGTCTCCATATTGAAATCCGAGACAAAAACTCCCTCTCAGCAAGCTAGAGGAGCACCATGCTTTATTGATTACAGTACTATTTCAAGGAGATGGAATAGTAAGATATGTAAGGCTATGCACACCTTCAAACTCAGCTCAGCAAGTTTATAACATCATATTTCGCATCTATCATTCCTAGGCTTTCCATTAAAATTCACCTTCAACATTGAGAGACAGGGGAAAGTCAGCGAAGATCATTTTGAGCAGAAGACATAAGTTGCTGACAAAGGCCAAGGTTTAAATAAAACATATGTTCACTGAAGTTCAATCAATACGTTACTTGTTAAGAAGTAAAATACAAAACACTTGTGCGACTGAGCATAAAATGTGAGAAATCAATTCTGCCTAATTCAAAATGCTTGGAGAGTCGCCTATGTCACTGTGTATGAATAATTCAGGAAAATAAATGTATTGCAGGCACATATTGTTTGGAATGGATTTAACATTGTTCCTCATTTGACCCGGATTCGGTGAAAAACTAAAACCCTCAAATTAAAATATTCTTTTTAAGAACACTCTATCTCGGGGCCATTTCCACGAGAGATTTAGCAGATAAAATTCCTAAAAATGTTTACCTGCCAACATAATTTATAAATTGAGAACAATACATTTGCACCTGCTTCTCTCTGAGATTGCATTAACAATGTAGAAACAAATTATCTTCAGATTGATTGCACGCATTAGGAACTATTATAGCAAATGTTTAGCCAAACTTTCTAAACTCTGCAGCAAGCAAGATGGCAGGTGGGTCTCTTAGATTGTGTTGTTCTACACAATGAGATCAGTATTGAGTGCATAAGTGAGAATGTATCATGTTTATTAGGACATATCTCTTTTACCTAGTGCAATATAAAAATAACAAATTGGTTGCTAGAAAGTATTTCCCTGAAGACCCCAGAGGTGATAGTTAGTAACTACTTTGCTCCAGAGACTTGTGGGGGAGCGAGACAAACCTGCCAAGTTGGTTTGACCAAGGTGTATTGCAGCTAGGCTGAAGATTCAGGCTTCATCTGCTCATAGCTTTTCCACAGCAGCAAATCCATTTCAGTGGGATCTTGCAGAGAAAGTACCTATCCTCGTGAAGCCCTCTTTGGCTACAGCTTGTAACCCTACCCTGCTGGAGGAATCCAAGCCTAAAAATTAGACAAACTTTGAAAACCGGACCAGGGAAAGCCGCCAAAAGTATCTGTCCAGTAACAGGACTTCCTTATGTCCTAATTTTGAACTTTCCCACCAAAACCAGTGAATTCATTGGCACCTTGTCAGATATCTATCCAATGTTGTGAAGCTCTTCTTGGGTGTAGCCTGCTGTCTTGCACTGCTGAAGGACGTTGACTTCCAGAAAAATGATAAGGCCCCAAGGAAAAACATCAAACCAGATTTTCCTTGATTGGTGTGACCCGACCCACAGTCCGTCACAATCTACCTCAAATTGCACCTTAGTCTTCACCTACCACAACCAGTTGACCACAGTTGGCGCTTAATGCTTTTTGTCTCTATTTGCATGCAAAATTCACATCTCTGGTTCCCTTGATTCGGTTTTTGTTATTTTGCTTTCTTTTTGATCATTACCTTATTTTCTATTTTTATAAGCCAGAATGAGATTTTCATTACGTTGTGTTTTCAACTTTCAATTCTTTTGGTACTTCTAAATACTTTCCACATTTTCCTAAGTTAAGCCTGCCTGCTCTGTGCTGTAACTAATAGGGGTTGGACTCAAGTTTAAATTATTGAAACCTTTGTTGGATCTAAGGAGAGAGCAACATTATAACTTGTTGTGGGCTCCCATCTACCCCTATTAGTAATCCACAATCTCACTTTGACCTATTGATCAACTATGGTACAAGTTGCTTAGTAAACAACTCATAAGAATAACTCATCTATGGCTGTTTTACTTTGGCTATAACCTCTGTATTACTGCATCACTAACATATGTCAGACTACATTTTTATTTATTAAAAACAAAACATCTCCCCTGGAGATGTCCACTTTTTACTACAAAAAGGGTTTATAATCTTTTGTGACATTACACTTTCAACATATTAAGTCCGTTGAGTATGCACCCTGTCCAAGCAGGAATTGTAATCCTATTTAAGCTAAATCACAAACACACCCTAGGTTAACCTGTAATCACCCTCTGGCTAGTTGGCACAGAGCTCACAGTCGTCAGAGTCCAGGTTCTGTAGCAGGAGTGTTTAAAGTATTTTTTGTTCCTGAGACTGCAGAAAACAAGGGGCAAGCCTGCTAGCACTGAAGTCACTTTGGTTCTGGAATGGAGAGATGTAGGTCAAGTCCTTCTCACTCACAGGCAAGGAGGGCAGCAGCAGCCGTTCAGCACTGCAGACTAGGAGACCAGCAGAATAGCAGTCCATCAGCGTGGTAGTTCTTGTAGCAGCACAGCAGTCCTTCTTCCTGGCAATCTACAGGTTTAGAAGTGTACTGAAGTGGTGGTGTCAGACGTCCAATGCTTATACCCAGTTGTGCCTTTAAAGTCGGGGAGACTTCAAATAAAGGTCTTTGAAGTGCACAGAGGCCCACCCTTTCTGCCCTGGCTCCAGAATCACTACAGGGGGGGATTGAAGCCCTTTTGTGTGGGGTCAGGACCCAGCCCATTCAGGTGTGTCAGCTCCTTCCTCCCATCCTGCCCAGGATGTCCCATCAAGCTATCTTTGCCCACCATTCACACTCAAGCTCCCTTTGTGTGTGGCTGTCTAGAGAGAATGCACAAAGCCCAGCTGTCACCCACCCCAGATGGGTATTCAGAGACACGTAGAGGGCACTAAATGGCCAAAGGATGAAAATGTCAACTTTCTAAATATGGCATTTTCAGAACTGCAATTTAGAATCGGACTTCACCATAAGTTGTTGTTTTAAATTGTGAGTCCATGGACACCAAACTCAAAAAATGTATCTCTACTAGATTGTGAAATACACTTATAAGATGAAATAATGCAATCCCAATATTATCCGATGGTAGAGATAGAACTTGTTGTAGTGAAAAATGACTTTGGAAGTCTTTCACTACTCGGACATGTACGTTTAAAAAGTAAATTTCCTACCTTTCAAATGTACGGCAACCTGCGCTCTGGATCTTTCAGAGCCTACATTAGGGGTGACCTATTTGTATAAAAAAGGAAGGTTCAGGTCTCTCAAAAGGGTCATTTTGTCAGGTTGACATTGCAGTGTTAAAGGTCACACACAGGCTCTGCAATGGTAGGCCTGAGACAGGGGAAGTGGGTGGCAAAATCCGTGTGGCAGGCCCACAAGTAGCATTTAATTCACAGGCTCTGGGCACATGTAGTGCAGTTTACTAGGGACTCATAAGTAAATTAAATATGCCAATTGGCGGTAAGGCAATGTTACCATAATTTAAGTAAGAGAGCACAAGCACGTTGGTATTTGTTACAAGTGGTAAAGTGTACAGAGTCCTAAAGCAAGCAAAAATGAGATCAGAAAAGTTGAGGAAGTAGGCAAAACATTGAGGGGAAGACCATCCTTAGGCTGTCAGGTCCAACATTGTTCTATCAAAAGTGGCATCATCATACTGTCTTTATTTGTACAGTTTGTCTTATATTTTTGAATGCCATGCTATATTTGTGTCTCACCACAGTGTTATCACATTCACACACCGATGGGCTAAACGAGGCACATTCAGGTCTGTACTGGTTCTGCCTTATTTTTTTTTACTTTTTGTTCCTGCTTTTCCTAAATAATGTTCACAACATATAGCCCTTATAGCTCACTGAGTTCATACTTTTTGTAATTATTCCAAGATATTTGTAAAAGCTTGCAAGGGGTCTGTTTGTTTAGCTATCAGCATCCTAAACATAAGAAACTCGTCATGTGCGGTGAGTGATAAGATAAGCTATAAGCAATAAATAGTTTTGGCTGCAAGTGACATACTACGACTTATATCTATATTTTATAATATTTGCCTAACATTCTTTCTAGGACTTCTTCATGCACATGCTTTTCCATTACCTTTACCGTAACTAGTCTACTGACAAATCACTATTTACTCTAGTGCATAATACAATTCAACCCCATTATCAGTCCTGGTTAGAAAACAGTATTAACCATGCGAATATCCGTGTTTTCTTCTCGTACAGTTTCATGAACCTCAGTTTCCTCACATCTAATTTCACAACCACTA
Source organism: Pleurodeles waltl (assembly GCF_031143425.1). Classification (NCBI taxonomy): domain Eukaryota; kingdom Metazoa; phylum Chordata; class Amphibia; order Caudata; family Salamandridae; genus Pleurodeles; species Pleurodeles waltl. The sequence goes on from NC_090439.1 coordinate 1,056,209,499, forward strand.
TTGATTACAAACTCTTTGCCAGTCAACAACGGATGCATAAAATGACTGACAGCACTACCTTTTTCATACCAACACAGTATGTACTGTCCAGTATGAAGACACCCCATTAGCTTCACATATTTTTTATGCCAAGGCCCAGTTGTTTAATTTTACTTTGTTTTTCGAATATATTTATTATGTGGTCTAAACTACAAACACATCCAAAGGTACATTTCATGTATCTAATACTTATTCAATTGTTCTATATATATATTGCATGATTTATGTTCTCTAAGCCACATGTAAGGTACTCACTATTAAGGTTTCAAAGACAAACGTCAATAACAATTGCTTTTTACTTCACTTTTTTAGCACAAATTAATCCTATTTAGGCTTTCCAGTGATATTGATCATCCTCTCTCTCTTTTGTAATAGAATGAGACTTTGGTACACTTGACTTCACTACACATTTACTTCTCCCTAGATGTACTGTTAGTGCATATTGTAAAAATACATAGGCCCTCAATATAACATTGGTGGTAAAAACCACCTACCACCGTGGTGATGCATGCCAAAAGACCGGAATTCCGGCTGCAGCCATGGCGGCAGATGGCAGTAAGGTGGAACTGCTGCCAGCAGCAGCGCCACGCCATTAGACCGCTGCAGACAGTATCATGACACAGCTCCCCATCCCGTCCCGTCACCTGCCGGAGAACCCCCGAAATCAGGTAAGTCGGGTTGTGTTGTGTGAATGCATGTGTGCTTGTATGTATGTCAGTGTGTGTGGATGTGTGTGTGAATGGATGTATACATGCATGGGTGAATGTGGGTATGAGTGTGTATATGAGTGTGTACGATGGTGCATGAAGGTGTGTGTATGTTGGGAGGGTGGGTCTGGAATGGGGGATGGGGAAAACCTGGGGAGGGGAAGAGGGCAGGAAGACCCCTCCCTGTCACTGATAGTGCCTACCACCATGGTTTTCGTGGCGGTAAGGATGCCACGAAAACCATGGTTGTGGATGAGGTCATAATCCCGCGGGTGGGCTAGTAACGGCCACTTGGCTGGAGACTGGCAGACGGAGTGGTACATTGGCTGTTCCTTTCTATATGATTTTTATCTTGTACCTGGAATATTTAAACCACCAGAAATTGGTGCCACTACAATTTACTTGGTAAATCTCTTATCACTTTACAATTGTCTTCTGTACTTCAATATACTTTGTATATGAATGACTAGACATGTTTAGAAAAATCTCTGAAGGATGTTTAGAATTATCACAAGCTCATTAGAGGTGCTGAAACATTTATTATTCCTGCACACTCACACCACAGAGTCTCAGTGTGGAGCCTTAAAGTATCTTCATCAAAGGTGGACTTGAGGTTAATCCAACAGACTCTTATCAAACCAAGTTAAAGGAGAGCTTATATTGTTGGAAACATCCTGTTTTAATTTTTGATCCTATTTTGTATTTGCAATTGAACAGCATGTAGTATGAAGCAAGACTGCTAAAAGATCTGTTCAGGTGGATTCAGATTCAAGGGCGGCGCTAAGGAAGGTTGCATCTTTGAGAATTAGCTGTGATTTGGAGGACTAGGGATTATATACCTACCTATCCATCACTGTCTTTTCATGTTAACTATAATCCCCTAGTTCATGTGGGATTTATACATTACCATAGATAACTTTGTTGTGATCTGCTGGGCAACACTTCATTCCTGATGCATCCAAAACGTATCAGGGCATGGCAGCAAGGTGTTACATTCTACTTCTGTGTATGAATTCAAAGGCTAGACACAAAGGCGGTCATTCTGACCCTGGCGGTCAAAGACCGCCAGGGCGGAGGACCGCGGGAGCACCGCCGACAGGCCGGCGGTGCTCCAATGGGGATTCCGACCGCGGCGGTAAAGCCGCGGTCGGACCGGCAACACTGGCGGTCTCCCGCCAGTGTACCGCCGCCCCATTGAATCCTCCAAGGCGGCGCAGCTTGCTGCGCCGCCGAGGGGATTCCGACCCCCCCTACCGCCATCCAGATCCCGGCGGTCCGACCGCCGGGAACCGGATGGCGGTAGGGGGGGTCGCGGGCCCCTGGGGGCCCCTGCAGTGCCCATGCCACTGGCATGGGCACTGCAGGGGCCCCTGTAAGAGGGCCCCTAAATGTATTTCACTGTCTGCTGCGCAGACAGTGAAATACGCGATGGGTGCAACTGCACCCGTCGCACAGCTTCCACTCCGCCGGCTCGATTCCGAGCCGGCTTCATCGTGGAAGCCTCTTTCCCGCTGGGCTGGCGGGCGGCCTGAAGGCGACCGCCCGCCAGCCCAGCGGGAAAGTCAGAATTACCGCCGCGGTCTTTCGACCGCGGGACTTTGGCGGCCGGCCTCCGCCGCCCGCCAAGGTCAGAATGAGGGCCAAAGTCTACTGCCAGCCAAGGAAGATCCGATGAGAATGTCACAGATCACCCAAGCCCTCGGAGACACCTCATAAGAGAGACAAATGGCTGACCTTCAAAGTTAAGTTAGCTAAGTTGGAGCTAGAATATCCTGCACCAACAAGTGAAAGTGAACTAAATAGCCAGCTCAAATGTTTCAGTCCCTATCACCTCCTTGGATTCACCTGACACTAAAATGAGAGCTAAGTGAGTAAAATTATAGGTCCCACTGACCATGCTTTACTGTGCAGAAGTCAGACAACAGGCCAGACTCTGAATCCAAGATCCCAGACTGAAATACTGTTTGATAAGTATGATTATACTTCTTTGACTAACTTTGGCCAGGGATACAAATGTGTCCCATTTGGATTAAAGAGAAGCATTTCCAGGATGGATGGCTGAAACCCAAGGCCACTCCCCACAAAGGTTACCACAGTTTACCACCTATAGGGAAAGAGTGTCGCTAAAGGTGAAGGAACCACTAATAGAAACACTAACAGAGGGAAAACTGGTACTCCTGAAGCAGTAATCTATAGGAAGCTATTGACTGTCACATTGTTTTTTTTTTCATTTTTATTAGCTTAACAATAGTGAAATACATTTTTTATTGCAAACAGTAGCTCACAGAATATTGTGTGCAGTAGTCTTTAATAATCTACAGGGCCACCTGGCCCCAACCACAAGGTACCTTGTGTTTCGACAACCCCGTTTGACAAAAACAATGTGGCTTTGAACAGAAGCAACTAGTATATTTGTACTTTTAGTGTAGAGGTATTCTGCTTCATACCATTCAGGATTATCCCTTGTCAAAAAATAAAGGGGCCAATTCGCAAAGTAAATTTACATGTGAATACATTTGCATGTGCAAATTTACTCTTACATCTTGAAGTAAATGTGCTACTTTTGGCCATTCAACATTCCCGAGAGTAATTTTATTCTAAGGTGTAGGTTCACCTGTCTCTACCGCATGGAACCAAGGGGATGATGCCGAATTAGGAGAGTTAAATTACTATTGTAACTTTTTGCACATAGGCTGAGATCTTTGCCACCAGGGCAGACAGATTATGCTTATTTATGTTATATAATTATTGTGACCCTTTGCTTGTGGTAGATGGCTTGGTGACGTCCTCTGCACAAGTCCTCTTGTGCTGAGGATGGCTCTATGCAGTCCTTGCACCCGAGGCAGGAAATACTTCTATTTCCTTTTACTAAAATCAGTGCAGGAGCCTGGAAAGAGCTTCCCCAAAACCCAAAGCTGTTTTTTTCATTGAAATGACAATCAGCATTACAATGCATCACAATGAAAACAAAGTGAAGTTAGCACAGCTAGCCCCACCAGAATGTCCAGGGAAATGAGTGGCAGTGGTAGCTCCTAGAAGGCTGTACCCACATGAATAGCTGGCTTAGCAATGAGGGAGTGGGCTTCTTGCATTTTCCAATTCCCTCACAGGCTGAGTGCTTCACAGAAGGGGCAGGGGTTCTTGGTCTTTGAAACAAAAAGTTGTGAGATTGCTTGTTTGCAAACAAGCAAAGCATCTGTCCTTGAGCGTTCAGCCGCTCAGCACTTATGCATGTCTGACGGTGACGGCAATCCCCATAAACCCTTGTAAGTGGCTGAAATCTGTATATTTGTTTTCTCTGTTGCCCCTAGATGGTCACAAAGACCACCACACGGGGAGAAACATTGCAAGGGCTGCCAGCAAGAGAGCAGCCTCCATTGGAGCCCAAGTGCTTTTTTAAAAATGTAACCCTAAGTCTACTTGGCAGTTATATTGATGACCCTGAGGAAATTCTGACACATTTATAAACACTCATGGAGCCTAAGCTTTTACCTTCTGGTTTTGGAGTGTGGGGGCATCTGTTGGCTGGTCAGAACACTTTATAGTAGCATCAATAAAATTAAAAAAAGACTCATGCATGCAACATATTGAAATGCTTTATTGACAATGACAAAGTAAATAATTTATGATTATATGTCTTTAATGATAATCACACGGTTAACAGTGAGACATCAAAAGCTCTAATGAATGTCATTTGAAGATGGTACTAAGTTTAATGATGTTGCATTAGTCTACAATGGCAGATGACGGCCCCCTTCATATTGTGTTTGGTGTATTTAGGGGGTGTTGTGGTCATAGGATTCTAGGTTTGTTAAGGGGTTGAGCTGTTAAGATACTGTCGCTGGGGGGGTTGGCTGCTGGGTCTTACCTATGGCCAGGTCCGGCAGCCAATCTTCCTGCTTGCACTCAAACCCAAGCAGCGCATGGCCTTTCGTCGTGCGCAGCATGAAGTTGGATGCAGTGGGTGTTTTTTTTTTTTCCTCTGGATCTGCGGATCCACCAGTGGATCCATGGATCCCAAAAAAAAATTTGCAATTTTTTTCCCACTTGGGGTCCCTAAGGGACCCCTCTATGTGTTCTATGGGGTCAGGATACCTGTATCATGATCCGCCACATGTCTTTGAACTCTTCTTTTCCCATCCCCGACCCGATGCAACAAACAAAATGGCAGCCACAACTTTTCTGTCAGGTTTCGGCCAGCCAATCAGGCCTTGCTTTTCCTCTGCATCAGCAAATCCAAATCCGGATTTGGGGATCTGAATTTGCAGACAATCCACGGCCCTATATATCTCTATTCTTTAAACTGTAGTATCTCAGAAACCACTGAATGGATTTACACCAAATCACAACAAACATACTTTCTGGACAAAATGCTAGCCAAATTTGGTGTAATTCCTTTCAGTTGTTTGGGCTGTAGTCGTGCTCAGAAATTTGAAAAATCACATTGACATTGAATGGGGAAAAAGTGTTTTGGACCCCCCTTTTTCTCCACATCCCTTGACGGATTACCCCAAAACTTTCAAGTCAGCAGCTGAACTGACCAACAGTATAAGTTTTGAAAATTTTAACGGGGCCAAAGCTATAGGCAAAACAAAAACCGCTGCGTCTAAGGGAAAAATGGTCCTAAATATGACTACCTATTAGATTTGATATATATATATATATATATATATATATATATATATATATATATCATTGACACCTCCTGCTCCGTAAGGGGCCACAGACCCTGCAGGGCGGCCTGGGTTACTGGGGCGAAGCATCCCACAGAAAATATCTCCAAAAAAGCATAAAGCCCAGGCACCAGTCCATGTTAAAATCCAAGCATTTCTGAGCAGCAAGACAAAAAATCCTCTTTTGTCTTGCTGCTCAGAAATGCTATTAAATGCTTGGATTTTAACATGGACTGGTGCCTGGGCTTTTCGTTTTTTTGGATATATATATATATATATATATATATATATATATATAATAGATTCACTTAAAAACAAAGGTTACAGGACTTTATAGTTATGTTCTGACTTTTCTCACACAAAAACAGAGAAATTCAGCAATTATTTCAAGTAACTATAACTCACTTCCTAAAGTAACTATATCTCGCACCCTGACATGCACAGTTTTTTTCAATAATTTTACTTCTAATGTTTTATTGATATTTTTATTGACATTATAAATGTTGGCATGAGTGCTGTAATATCTGGGGTAATTAGCAGTGCATGGTGAGGGCGCAAGTTATAGTTACCTCTAACAATAACCACTGAATTTCTCTGGATTTCAGCAAGTAAATTCAGAACCTAACTATAACATCCCTGTAACCTTTGTTTATTTAAGTGAATTTATATATTAAGAGTGATAGAGAGAGAGAGAGAGACAGAGCGAGAGAAAGAGAGAATGTGTTGGAATACTAAAACAATGTCTCACAAGACTGGCATGCACTGGAGTTAAATTGAAACAGTTGTAAAGCTGTGCATTTCTTTAACACATTGAACCATTACATCTACCATTCCATATTATTATTAAGTATTTACTAATTCATAAGCCTTTTGGGCTAATTTACGCCCTTGGCAGTGTATCTACGAAATAGAAATATAAGTTCATATATACATCTACAGTGGGTCTACCTCCAACCTCTGACAATTCATGCACCATTGTAGAAATTAAAAGTTATCCTTCCAAAATGCTGAGGCCACCTTGTGGTCTCAAGGAATAATATTGGAAGGAATTGGCAGTCACTTCCTTACACAGACATAGTAGACTATACCATAACCAGCTTTGTCACAGCTAGCTTGGGAACTCACAATCTGCATCAACTCATCCGAGGACCTGCACATACAGCAGGATACAAAGGAGACATGCTCTACATCATCCCAGTCATTTAAAATTGCAGGTACTGTCCTCATTCCTCACAGCAATTACCATCACCCTTCTTTGATGTTCAATATCTGATTAAATATAATAAACAACTAAGCTTTAAATTCCGCAGCTTGTAGATAATGGAACAAATCAAATTTGGAAAGACTGGAACTTACCTTACAACTAGCTTAAATCTTGAACAGATGCTAATAGTAGAAAACTTGTGTGACTGGATAAACAAATATTCTGAGAGCATACTCCCATTGCTTTCATGATATTTTCAATAACCTAAGGAATATTGACATCACAAAGCAGGGGGTGGGGTGGGTATTCTCCCCCCTGCCAGGAGACATGCATTAACTGCATTCTATGGCTTGAGGACAGAGACCACAGTGAAATGAGGAACAATGCATACACGTCTTCCATTAAAGATTTAATGAGGGCCTGTTAGGAGGAGACTGTTCATTACTTGTTTTCCTGTAAATCACTGGTTTGGTGGATGGGAAATGAGAAGGTGGAACTGCAGCTTCTGTTACTCAGATGAGGGAGATTCTGGGTAGGTCCTTTCTTTTGTGTGTCTGATTGTTGATACTGGATTGCTAAATGACAGCTGGATACAACATCTTGTGCTTCATTGTGCTTATGGTGTACCTGCTCCAGGTTGAAGGCATGCCCGGTGCTACCTGCCCTGAAGAGCGTTATTCAACAATACCAACTCAAGAACATTTCCCTGATTATATGAAGAAAAGAGGTGGGGCATTGCTAGCACTGACATTTAAAATACACCATTCCTGTTTCTTAGGTGCCATTCACCAGATTTTATGGGAAAATTAAATCATATTTAAATTGTATTTACCTGTGAGTGGTGATGGTGTGGGCATATGCTTGGGTTCTCATAATGAACAATGGCATCGTTAACAGATGCACATAATGTTGTTTCCTTCTACAGTTTTGCATGTTATATCAAAGATCCTTTACAAAACAGCTAAAAATACTGCAGATAACTTGACTTAAAACTTGTATTTGTCGACCCACCTTTCTTTTGAACAAAGCTCTCCTTACTTTTCATCCTTTGCATGCCTCCTCTCTCTGAGCATCAACTACTCTAAACCATATGTATGTTTTACCTTAAACCCTGTTATTTTATCTGTGCAGATTATTAACACCTTGTTTCAAAGATCAAAAACTCTGCTTGAATCATACCCCTGCGTTCAAACAATACCTAATTTTCTGTAGCTCGTCTATTAAAACAGACAAACAATCCATGAATTCACACACCTCTGACCCTCAATAAAAGATAATAGTTTTTCACGTAGAGGCTGCAGTAAAGGTGTGGTTTGCTTTCCTTCAGATTGCGAGAGTAATCCCAATAACCAAAGGTAGCTCAAAACCCGCTAACCCTGGGATCTGGAGAGGTGTGCTGACCAGCGTAAAGTGCTATCATACTTTGTATGGGGTAGAAAATGCTATTTAAATATAATTACAATACAAATACAATGTATAACAGACTGATATTAGTATTATAGCACTCTGTAACTGTAGTTCATGCAGGCTGCATAATAACTTGCTTATACTGCCTGCTTGGCACTCTTTCATTAACATAAGACAAAACTGCTAAAGAGCATGTTCATCATATTTTAATTTAGCCCGCCACTGCAGGTCCCAGCTATCTATGTACCATGACCACTTCTTGACATCTCACAATGACAATCAGATATGGGATGATATCAACTAAGTTAATCTCAGCAAATCTCACCACCTTTTCTCCCTTCACCTATGCTGTTCATGACCACTACCTTTCATAAAATATGTCAGATTGTACAACCCAGTCAGGTTAGAATTTAAGTGAGCTATGGACATAGGAAATACCATAAAGGGGCATGCAGAGCAGCTGAAATCTGTCACATTATTGAAAATCGTAAACTGAGTGCCAATCCCTTACACTTTTTCATCTATCACACTGCTAAGAAATATGGCCCTCATTATGACATTGGTGGGGAATTCCAAATACCGCCACAGTGACTGCTGCCAAAATACTGTCACGGAGGCGAACATCCATCTGCCAGATTATGACACATACACCCAACACCAACAGAAACCCGCCACAACCGCAAATCCGTCAGAACAACTGAACACGATAAACTGTCGGAACTTCCACCTATACCGTTACTCCACCAAAACAACCCCCTTCAAATAATGACTCATGAATCATCACAGTGGACATTCAACTGTGGTAAACCATTGGCAGTGCACACCGCTGCAGCAGATATGGCCACTCCAAAACAATACAAGACAACATTGGCCAGAATCAAAAACCCACACCTGACACAAATACACCCACTATAAAACACCCCCCACATCATCCACAAACCTTTGCAAACACGAGAAGACCGCTACACCTTGCCACGCCAATCCAAGAGAGAACTGCACACACATACCACAACTACCCATTCATCCGTCATGCACAACACACCACACCACATCACCCTCTGACCAGCACACACATCACACAACACCCATGTCCCCACAAAGGCAGCCCCGGTTCACTGATGAGGAGCTGCAGGTCATGGTGGAGGAAATAGTCAGGGTAGAGCCACAGCTGTTTGGAGCACAGGTACAGCAGATCTCCACAGCCAGGAAGATGGAACTATGGTGGAGAATCGTGGACAGGGTGAACGCCGTGGGACAACATCCACGCACAAGGGACGACATAAGGAAGAGGTGGAACGACCTACGGGGAAGGCGTGTTCTATTGCAGCAAGGCACCAGCTTGCCATCAGGAGGACTGTCGGTGGACCCCTACCTCTTACCCTACAGCTGACAACATGGGAGGAGCAAGTCTTGGCAATACTGCATCCTGGGGACTCGGTGGGGTAGCTGGAGGACTGGACACTGGTGAGTCACCATTTAGAACCAAATACCAACGCATACCTGCATGACATCTCGACCCCTCACCCTGACTCCCTTCACCTCACTTCATCCCACACAGTGCACCACCCCAATTACCAAACCTAAATGCCAAGCCCTGCATGCTATTCCCACTGTATGCACATCCCTTCCAGCTCTGCATGCACACCCACCACCAATGCATGCACGGCATGGAGAAATAACAATCACGCAATCCATCACCAAGCACTCCCAAAGGTCAGAGGTCAACAACTTTGACATTGGGAAAGCTAGGAATGCGGAATATGTCACAGACAAGTACCCATTACTTGTATCCCCACAGGTGCCTCAGCCAATTTCAGGGGCGAGGAGGTGTCACGGCTACTCAGTCCCCCAACAGAAGATGCCCTCAGTGATGACAGCAACTCTGGAGGTCTGGATCTGGATGAACTTCCTGGCCTATCAGGGACCACAGGTCAGTTGGCTACCCCATCCCAAAGCCAGTCCATCACAGATCCCCCTCCTCAGAATCTAACACCACAGCAGCCAGCCAACGCTCCCAGACCTCTGTCCCCAGGACACGTAAATCAGTAGTGGTCCGACCTATACAGAGCCCCGAGTCCACACCTCACAGGCAAGACAATGAGGGTCCTGGTGTCAGTGGGAGTTCAGGGGACACAGGAACAGGGGGCCAGGCACAGTCGGAGGACAGCTGTGTGCCAGGGGGCAGACAGGCCCAGGGAACCCACTGCCCAGGAGGCACTTACAAATGTCCTAGGGGCATACCAACAATCCCAGGACAGGATGGGTCAGTTGCTCAACATCATGCAGGAGAACCAGTGGCTGCAGGGGAACTGCTAAACCAGTGGCTGCAGGGGGAACTTCACCAGGAAGTCATGTAACAATTTCAGGCCTTGAATACCACCATGGCCTCTATTGCAGGGGTGCTGGGTGACATGGCCAACATCATGCGGGAGTACACAGCACACCAGCTTGCCCCTACCACTAGCAAGTGTACTGACCAGCCCTCCACATCTGCTGCCACTAGGGGACAGGAGGCCCTGCCACAGGATCTACAGGCCACCAGCACCCCTCCCCCTGCAGAAAGTGAACTACCCCGCATATGTTCCCAGCAACCCAGACAGACATCAGAGACAGTTGCCAAGACCAAGACCACAGCCAGGAAATGAGCCCCTTCAGAATGCCCCCCTTGTGTTACACTGTGTCACCCTGTCACTTTGAGCTGCCGTTGCTCCCCTTCCTATGGCCATCTGGACACTGGACCTGTGCTACAAACAGACTGGGTGACTACACTGGACTCTTCCCAAATATCACCTCACTCTATTGCACTTTGCCTAATTTATCAATAAACACCCTTGTACACAACTTGAGTAGTAGTGCTTTATCTGAAGGAAATGTGCAATGTATTGAACTGTATTAAACTGCATGATCCTGTGCAAATGTCCTGTAATATACTCCTCCATCCTACATATATGTCTCAGCAGTTTGTACACATCACAGGATAACACTCTTGTATCCACATCAACATCTGCAATAAGGGAAGGCATAGGTGACAGACAGTTGGGATGCAAAGGTAGGGACTGACATTATGCAGCATGCAGGACACAGCAACAATCTTGCAGACCTTCTCAGGGAGTGGGATAGGGATCCACCTGTCAGATGGAGGCACCTGAACCTGGCCTTCGGGAGACCGAAGTTCCTTTCAATAATCCTCCTGGTACTCCCATGAGCATCAGTGTACCTATTCTCAGTCCCTGTTCTGAAATTCCTAACAGGGGTCAAGAGCCAGGAAAGGTCAACCAGAGTCACCTGGAAGAAGTGAGGGGCACACATTAGCCATGCACAATGGCATGGGGTATGACTCCTGAACGAATACACTGACATACATTGGGCGGGGATTCAGGCTCACCTACAAGCCACACTCTGTGCCTCTGTAGTTACACCATCAACTGTGGGACACTGCTATTCCTCAGGACAAAGGCATCATGCACTGACCCAGGATACTTGGCAGTGACGCGGAGATGTATTGGTCAGTAAGGCACACCATCTGGACATTGAGTGAATGGAAACTCTTCCTATTCCTGTACACCTTTTCATTGGCCCTGGGGGGACTAAGGCAATATGGGTGCAGTCAATTGCTCCAGTCACATGCGATATGAGGCCCTTTGCATAGAATCTAGCCTTCACAGTGGGCAAATCACCAACCTGGGGGAATGTGATGTAGCTGCACAAGTCTTTGAACAAGGCAGCCAAAACCTTTGCAAGCACAATCGAGAACACTGGCTGTGACATTCCTGCAGCTAAGCCCACAGTCACCTGGAAAGAACCTGTTGCCAGGAAATGGAGCACTGATAGTACCTGCACATGTGCTGGTATTACTGTGGATCAACGGATAGCAGGTAGCAGATTGGGATCCACTTGTGCATGCAGCTCTGTGATTGTGACCCTGTCCAGACGATAGCTGAGTATGAGGTGCCTGTCCTTCAGTGTAACCAAGTCCACAAGGGGTCTGTACACGGGTGCTTGCCTCCTCCTCCTATTCCTCCACAGTGGTTGGTACCTAAGTGACCCAAAAGTAAGAAGGGAGTGACAAAAGGAACTATGGACACACAACATCAGAGTACACAGAGCACTTTTGTGTGTTGGACACTAGAATTGTCTAGGTGTGTACAGTCAACATCAATGATGCACTTTTAAATCAATACATGTGTACTAGCAGTAGGAAATGGCAACCGTCTGTCCTGTATGCAGGGACAGGTAGGAGTGACCTCACTCCGCTGGCATTAGGCTTCATGGCAGGAGGCAGTCTGCACTGCCGTGCAATTCCTCATTGGCTAACATGGGGCTCTATGGAGTACAGGAACCAATGATGATCACCGCCGGCGGTGATGGTGTTCAAACCCGCGGACGTGACCGCCATTTTCTTCCTACTACTTCACTTGATTCCTCATTTTCCACTGGACTACATCTCCACTGTGTGTGCTGCTGTAACCTGTGTCTGGTACCTGCCATGGCCCGTGCTACAAAGGGAAGGGCCCCAGCCTTCACTTTGGAGGAGTTGGAAAGGCTCGTGGACGGGGTCCTACCCCTGTATGGGCAGTTGTATGGGTCTCCAGACCTACAGGTGAGTACATCATGGGTATGTTGCATGCCACATGGCTCCATGTAGATGTGTCATTTGGGAGGGTATATATGTTTGCAGTGTAAATGCAGAGGTACGGGTCATGTGTGTGCTTGATGAGCGGCAAATGAAGTATGTAGACCATATGTGTGACAGGCTGAACTGTATGGTTCATGGTGTCCCTCTGTCTGTGTTTCCTCTGCAGGTCAGCGCCCATGAGAAGAAGGGGTTGTGGTGTGCCATCGCAAAGGACATGCAGGCCCTGGGGGTCCATAGCTGGCAGAGCACCCACTGTAGGAGATGGTGGGGGGACCTGAGATGCTAGGCCCTGAAGATCGCAGAGGCCAAGCTTAGGACGGCCTCCCAGCGAGGGATGTTGCCCCCCAAAAGGCCTGCATACTGTGTCTGTGGCCTACCCAGAGCTTGATGGGTGCTTGAGGGCATCACAGAAGCCACAAGGGGTGAGTACAGTGTGTTTGACATTCATCAATTGTTGCCTGGCATGGGATTTGGGTGCAGGGTTCTAATCAGTAGATGCCCCAATATGCCAGTTTAGACATTGCTGCGTGGTCCAGCTTTGGTATTTTGGGTGTAATGCATATTTTTAATAGCTAGGTAGCTGGCTTTCCATGGCAGACAGGGCTTAGTTAGTCCCAGTAGGTGTGCAGATGGCAGTGTTTGGGTCCTACCTGCTTTAGTACCTAGCCAATGGTATGCCAGTGTGATCCATAATGCCCATTCTTATTCCCAGTGATTGATAGTGATGTGTATGCCATCTGTGCTGTTGGTGCTGTGCTTGACCCTGTGCTCCCTTTCTTTCTCACCCCTCTCCTTTTGTCATCCTGTCCATGTGTGCATTAGCATCATCTTGCGAAGGATCAGGGGCACCCGTGAGTGAGGGAGCTGCAGCCCACGGGACCCAGGAGTCCACTGACGGTGAGGGGACCACTAGGATGAAGGGTGAGGGGAGCACCACTTGAGGGGCAGGAGCTGATACAACTGACTCTGATTCCTCCTCTCGTGTGAGCTTCCTGGTAGCGGCAGACCCCTCTGGGACCACCCCAGCTACAGGATCTTCTGCCACCTCTATACCAGCACTGCCCTCCCAGTACCCCCCCACCTAGTTGTCTGTGCCTGCTCACCTAGGAGGGTGGGCTGTTCCTTCTCCCCAGGCACCTCAGGCCCTGGCACAGCCCTGCTGCCCTCAGTGAGGAGCCTATTGACCTCCTGAGATCTATCTCTGTAGGGCAGTCAACCATAGTGAATGCCATTCAGGGGCTGAAATCCCAGATGCAGCAATGCCATTCCTTCCTCGAGGACATTCACGGTGGCTTGGTGGCCCTACAGAGATTGTTTCAGGTTCTGGCCTCCTCTCTGATGGCAGCCAGTGTCCCTGTTCCTTCCATTCCCCCATCCAACTACCTCTTCCCTGTCCCAGTCTTTTCTCCCCAAATACATCCCACGCACACAAGCATGCACCCAAAGTACAGACAAGAATCACATAGACAAACGCAGGCAGCACACTTCAGTCCACAAGCACACACACAGTCAATACACAGGTACACACACACCATCAGCCACTACCTCCACTGTCTCCCCTCCTCCTCCTCCCTCACAGTCACATCAGCACTCACACCAGCATGCACAGCATCAACCTGCACAGCCTTGTCCACAGCCACCACAACAGCAGCCCCGCAGACATGCACCCCACACACCACACACCACACGCACAGTCACCACCACCAGCATCACCACCTCATGCAGCACACCTACCTCACTTGCATACACCACCACAACTTCCATCCACACACCCTGTTTGACACACAAACTCTCACACTCAGACCCCCAACAGCCATCCACTTCACAAACGAACACTGTCCATGCACCTGCACCAAAGACCAGCACACCTCCTCCTCCTATAACCACTCCCTCTTCCTCTACTCCCATACCTCCTCCCACACCCCACCCTATTGGTCCTAAGAAGCTTTTCCTCTCCTGACTTGACTTCTTTGCTCCCCCCTCCCCCATCCTGCCCGTAAGAGAAAAGACCCACCCCTCAGCCCAGTAGCTCCAGCACCAAATCGAGCCCTGTCCCTAAGACTTCAGCTGCCACTAAGGGGCATAAGAGTGGCACTCCGGTCCCCTGCCCCAAGACAACTCCTCTACCCCCAAACCAAAAGGGTAAAGACCCGCCCCCTCCGAAACCAAAGGCCAAGGACCCCTTCCCAAAAAAGAGCCCCCCAGCACCCCCCTCCTGCCCCCTCAGGTGCCTGCTTGTTTCCGACATGAAGCCCCTTCACAGTGGAGTCCCGATGTTGTCAGAAGTCAAGTTGGGCCTTGGACTTTGCCCTGTGGGCACTTTTAGACTTAGGACTGGCCATTGGCCCTGCCTGTAAATGTGTATATATGATTTATTTGGATTTGAGCCCTTCATCTAACAGGATTACATTGGTTGGAAAAGAGGTATGTGTCCTAGCTTTCTTTGCTCCTGAGTTCTGTTACTGTTGATTTACTCTGCAGATAGTTGTTGGGTGTGTGGTGTGTGTGTGTGGTGTGCGTTGTGCGTGTGTGTGTCACTCTCCCTTCCCTCCCTCTCTTGTATGCTACGCGGCTGCACTCATTGTCGTCTTCTTCGTTGACGTTAGTGCTTCTGGACGGCCAGGGAGTGGTACAGTTTCAGGAAGACTTTCAGTTCTGGTACCATGGCGGTCGCGGACTCCTCTGTGTCGTTGGAGGTCAGTGTCTCCTTTTATATGATGTGTTCCGCCAGGCTTTCAGTGGCATTCCTTCCGCCCCGGAAATCCTGGTGGTGTGCTATGTCATAATATTGTAGGGGGGGTCCTTGTCTTCCGCCTGCCTGTAGAATGCTACCTCTGTGTTCAGTGGTCATGCTGCACTGGCGGTTCGGGTGGTACATTGGCTTTCTATGGGAGGGATCGATGCCATGGTCATAATTTGGAGGTCATTACTGCCGGCCTGGTGGCAGTACTACTGCCATTGAAAGTGTGGTGGTCACCTGACTGCCAATGTCATGTCCCATTTCACAAAAATCATAGTGGTCATCACGCATCACATGGAAACACTTTCCACATAGGAGTAGAAAAAGATGACATTCTTCCAACCACATACCTACACAGTGTGGCATGCTACATGTGTAGGATATAGCTCCGGCACCCCACATAGTAGTAGTAAGCACTATATCCATATCATAATACAGTAGAATATGATGTAATGCCACAATAATAAAAAGGAAGCAAAAGACATTATGAATGAATGAATGACAAAAATAAAAACGGTAAAATACAAGTGTACATCCTTCAGTGTAAATGGTGCAAATCAAAATGCTATTAAGACCAAATACACCTCCAAAGACACAACAGGAAGTATACATTCTTTAGCTGCTTACTACTCGAAGAGGATTTCTGATGCCAAATGCCCTAAAAAGGACTGCCACAAAACGGTATCAAACATTTGCAATCCAGAATGCATTTCTCTATCAACACCTCAATCACAAGATTTCTGTGACATATTGGCAGGTCGGTGTTACCAGGGCAAAACCATTAAATGCATGTCCACTAAACAGAATAACCAACTTAGGCCCATATTTATACTTTTTTAGTGCCGCAATTGCACCAGTTTTTGACGCAAAAGTGGTGCAAACTTACAAAATACAATTACATTTTGTAAGTTTGCGCCGCTTTTGCGTCAAAAAATGATGCAAATGAGGTGCTAAAAAAGTATGAATATGGGCCTAACTGTCTAAAATCCAGGATAAAAGGAACGGTTCTAAGATAAAAATCCCTACTCTAACCTGCTTTCTGCAACTGGCCTTTCTGGAATTCCATGACCTGGTAAACGTCAGTGGGGCTGGTGACCCACCATCAGACCTTTGGCCCAAAAAAATTATAAGATGATACTACTTCAACTTCCATTGCAATTTTTTAAATGAATAGGATGAACAACTACTTCACCACAAAATCAAAGTTTCCTATATACATCTATCCATGACTAAAAAAAAAAAAACTGGCCCTAATAACTACAGACCAATTCCTCAAAAAAGGCTACGTTCAAAAGTTCCAGTAATAGACTGTACTAATATCTGATCAGCAAGCCACCTCCCTCCCCCCCCAGAAAAGTACTGAGCCAGCCTTGGTTTCCATCTAGGATGACATAAATTCAAGGACAGATGAAAATGAGGTAGTGGCTACTTCTTCTTTACCTTAATTGGCAACCTTCAACAACGCTCAGCATGAAATCCTACAAGATAGAACAAAGAAATTGGCTTGGAAAGATATATCCTCAAATTGGACTTTTTCATCTACTTTGGTCAAATAAATCATCATAGCTATACATCCATTCACCTCCAAACAATACAGCATCAAGGCAATGCACTTCAAGCTCCAATGATCTTGCAGTTCCCTTTCAAGTCAGTCTGCTCCCAGAACTTATCAAACTTTTTCACCCTCTATTCTATAATTATGCTGATGAACCAAGATAATACTTATATTGGAAACATCTAATGATCATAAAGTTTTAAAACTAGGTGAATGCCTAGTTTGGGCACCATTCTGTTTAAACAAAACTTACTGTCAACTTTTGTTTGGCCAGGCCCTGACCTTGCTACTAAATCAGCCAAAACATTGCATGGGACAACCACTACTCAACTATGTAGTCTTGGAACTACGAGATATGCATATGATTAATTCACCTCATCTGAGGAATATGTAATTTTCCAGTGAGTATTTCTCCTACTTTTTGCATATATATTTTTTACACCACCGTACCAACAAAATACTGTTATCCACTTATTTTGCCCGTAGATTGACCACTGAGCAATCATCATTTCTTTGTGTAAATGTTTATTTGTGAGACAGAAAGTAATTTGAACCTTCAACTTCCCTTCTAGACATAGGGTGAAGTTGATGAAAACACAATCCTACTTAGTCATGCTGGGCCCGATTCACAAAGGTAAACTTAGATGTGTGGTCTATATTTGGACCACACATCTAAGTTTATGACTTTGGTAATGCACAAAGGGTATGTAAGAGTACTATCTTTAGGTTCACACTCGGGGCGCCTGAGTGCGGAGCTAAAGATAGTACTCTGGATTTCGAGCCAACCACAACCCGATGCCATCTTGGCCCTCCTGGACCACGGTGAAATGGTGGCCCTCATCCTTGTGGACCTATCAGCCTCTGTCATCACAATCTCCCACCACACAATGCTCATCAGACTCCACCATATTGATATCCAGAGACACGCTCTTAAATGGATCGCATCATTCCTCTCCGGAAGAACTCAGAAGGTCCTTCTCCCACCGTTCACACCAGAGCCCAAGAAGATCATCTGTGGAGTCCCCCAAGGTTCATCACTCAACCCACCCTCTTCTGCAATTACATGGCTCTTCTGGCACACACCTTAAGATCACATGGACTCAACATAATCTCATGCGCCAATGACACACAACTCATCATCCTGCTGACTGCAGACCCTCCCACTGCCAGAACCAAGTTCCTGCATGCTGGATGTCACCAAATGGATGAGAGACAACTGTTTGAAGGTCAACACTGATAAGACAGAAGAACAATCGTTTATGGGAACAACACTTGTTCTGTAATGACACATGGCCAGCGAGCCTCAGCCCAGACAATGCCTGCAACATCAGCATTATTCCGGACAACAAGCTCTCAATTAAAAAACAGGTCAGCGCAGTCTTATCCTCCTGTTTTCACACCGTCTGCATACTCCACAAGATCTTCAAGTGGCTTCCAGTCAACACCAGAAGGACCAACATGCAGGCCCTCATCACCAGCAGCCCGGACTACGAAAACACACTTTCTGTGAGAAGCACTGCACACCTCCTGAAGAGACTTCAGACAATACAGAATGCAGCGGCAATACTCATTCTCGACTTGCAGGGACAATTTGGCAGGAAGTACTCACAGTTGGCAAGAGCCCAGGTGCTGGTGTAAAGTTGCTGGAAGTCTTTGATGTCTCTGAGACTTCAGACAAGCCCTTGGAGTCACACTGGGTTCAAATGGTGTAGGTCCAGTCCTTCTCACCCAGGCGGGGAGGGTAGCCGGCAGCAGGCAGGTCAGCCCAGAGGAAAAGCAGTTCTTTCAGAGCAGCAGTCCAGCAGAGTAGCAGTCCTTGTAGCAGCACAGCAGTCCTTCCTCCTGGCAGAGTCTCCACAGGTCAGAAGTGTACTCATTTGGCAGGGTCAGAGGTTCAGTAGTTATGCTTTTAAAGTGGGGGTGACTTCAAAGAAGGGTCTAGAAGTGCATAGAGTTCATTCCTTCCTTCCTTCCCTGGCCAAAGAGTCACTACAGGGGGTTAAGTATTCTTTTGTATGGGAGCAGGGCACTACCTACTCAGGTGTGTGTGTCAGCTCCTCCCTTCCATTCTGCTCAGGATGACACATCAACATGTAGATGGCCACCCAGTCACACCTATCCTTCCTTTGTGTGAGGATGTCTAAAGGGAATGCAGGAAACCAGCTCTCACCCCACCCCAGGCCTCTTTTGGAGAAAGGCTGCAGGTGCACAGAGCTAAAAGCAGGAAATTGCCAACTTTCTAAAAGTTTTTAAAAGTAATAATAAATCTGACTTTATCATTAAAGAAGATTTGTCATTGCAATTCCATAGCCACTAAACATGGCATAGCTACCCCTTCTCAATTAGGAATTACAACTTATTAAATGTAATAAGGACTACCCAATGTTAACCTATCAGAGGGATAGGCCTCACCTGAAAAAAACTGAAGTTTTGAATTTTTTCACCACCATGACATGCAGAATATAAAAGTACATGCCTTATCTTTTATTTACATGACTCCCTGCCCTATAGGCTATCTAGGGCCTACCCTAGAGGTGACATGTAATAAAAGGGGAGTTTAAGGCTTGGCAAAAAGGTTGTAAGTTCCAGGTCGACATGCAGTGTAAACTGCCTACACAGGCTCTGAAATAGCAAGCCTGAGACATGTTTAAGGGCTACTGGAGTGGGTGGCAAAAGCAGTGCTGCAGTCCCACCTGTGGCATTTAATTTACAGGCTGTGGGCACACATAGTGCACTTCAATAGGGACTTACAGGTAAATTAAAGGGCATATTTACAAGAAAGTGGCGCATCATAGCTGATGCGCCACTTTTCTTGCGTCCCATTGCGCCCCCCTTAATACACCATGTGTGTGCCGTATTTACAATTTGGGGCACAATGGCACACGTTAGGCCAATAACATCAACATTTTTGATGCTATAGTGGCACTTTGGTGGATTAGCATAAAAAATGATGGCGCTAATTCACCAAAGGCCTATTGAGTACAATGGCAACATCATTTTAACGTCTTTCTAGGGTAGGCATTAAAAATGATGCAAAAAATGGAGCAGTGTAGATTTTACTTCGCCAATTTTTGGGGCCTCCTAACAGGGGAACTCCACCTTTGCATACATTATGCCTGGCTCAGGCACAAAGGCTTACAAAATATGGCACAACAAAAATGCCACCTTAACACCACATTAGCATAAACAAAATTGCGGTAATGTTGCACAAGGATGCACAAGAGGCTTGTAAGTATGCCTCTAAATGTTTTATAGGAAAAGCACATGAACTTTAACACTGGTTGGCAGTGGTAAAGTGCTCAGAGTCCTAAGGCCAACAAAAAGAATCAGCAAAAATATGAGGCAAGCAGGCAAAAAGTTTGGGGAAAGACCACCCTAAGGATGACAGGTCCAACAGGCACCAAGAACTCCTCTGGAACAGTCCTCTGAATTGCTAGTTGGATGCACAATAGAAAGGAACGACTATTCTCTTGAACCTCTGTGAACATTTTCAATGCGTTAATGATCTTGAGTGAACAGGTTGAGGTTGAATGGATGGTTGAAATCGATTCAGAATTTGATGTTGATCTGTGGATTTTTGATTTCATTAAATCTGTAGTTATGTTATGTTTTGAGGATTTGTATAGCCTGCTCATCAAGCGAGGGATGTCAAGGCACTGGTGTAGATAAGTAAACTCTTAGTTGAATAGCCAGGCCTTCATTTTCTTGCAGAACTCAAGTATGGGTGGGAAGGTCTAAATGTAGTGTGGAAGGCCCTTGCGGGATTTGGCAACAATGTAGGAGAAAGAGCTTCCCCCAGATTTGCTCCTGCAGATGCAGGGTATTTGTTAGAGGTAGAGTATGGCTGAGTACAGTTGCTTGGTGGGTTGGTGGAAGATGAGGCTGTGGTTTAGGGAGGGAGGTCCAACACTGTGGAGGACTTTGTATGCAATGGTGGGCAGGTTGAATTGTCATCGGTTCTAGCTTGATAACCAGTGTAGCTTTCTCATGTGGGGCGTGATGTTGTGCTGTGGGGGATGTTAAAGATAAGACTGGTGTTAGCATTCTGTGTCATCTGGAGCCCTTGTATATGTAGATTAGTAACACCGGCGTGAGGGTGTGTTGCTGCAATCTTTTCTGCTAGTGATGAGGGCCTGGGTGGCCATGTGTCTGGTGTCAATGGAGAGCCATTAGAATAGTTTGCAGTTCACACATAGGATGAAGAAGGAGGAGGAGGTGGCGGTGTTAACTTCTTTGGCCAATATAAGTCTGCCATCCAAGATGATGTAAAGGTTTTTGGTGCGGTCAGTGGTGGGGTACCAGGTCTGTTGGCCACCAGGAGGAGTCCCTTGTAGAGCTCCCGTTCCAAAAGTTCAGGGTTTCTGCTTTATCTGTGCTGAATTTTAGGCAGTTCTGTTTCACCCAGTTTGCTACGTTTGTCATGCTGGTAATGAAATTGGTCCTGGTGTTATGGTTGTTGTCTGGGAGGGAAAGGATGAGCTACATGATATTGATTCCAAGGGATTCTATTACATGGGTGAGTGGTGCCATTTAGGCAGGTTTCAGCGATAGTCCATGAGTGACTCTGCAGATGAGGTTCTTGGATTCAAAAGTGTAGGGTGGGAGCTTGACTCACTGGGTCCTATTGGAGAGAAAAGATGCCAGTCATCCCAGGGCGGGTCCATGTATTCTGGAGATGTGGAGTCTTATAATGAAGGTGCTGTGGGTGATAGTGTTGAAGGCTGAAGAGAGGGTGAGGCAGTTTCTCCTCTGTCCATGACAGACCGGATGTCATCAGTTGCTACAATGAGAGCAGTTTTCATGCCATGTTTGCTGCAGAATCAAGACTCTAAGATGTCTAGTAGGTGGTAGTGTTCAAGATAGTTGGATAGTTGTTTGTTGATAGTTTTCTCAACCACATTGGATGGAAAGGGCGGGACTACGATGGGTCTGTAGTTGCTGAGCTCTTTTGGTTATGCCCTTGGTTTTTCAGGAGAGCTGTGATTTCTGAATGTTTCCAGTTGTTTAGAAAGGTCCCCCCTTGGATGGAGGTGTTGGTGATGGTGGTAAAGTGGGGACTGATCAGAATTCCTCCCAGGTTGTAGATATAGTGGGGCAAGTATTGGTCGAGGCCCAGAGTGGATTGTTATCATGATTTCTGTGGTGTTTTCTGGGGTGAGGGGTTTTGTTTGTGATCTGGTGGTTAAATGTGGTAGTGTTGGGCAGCTGGTTAATGAGTTCTTGTGTCATGGTTGAGGGCCAAATTTGTTATACATCTTGGGGATTTGGTGTGGAACAAAACAGAGAGGTTTTTGCAGGTCCTACAAAAGGGTGATGTAGTGGGTGGCAGCTAAAGGGTTGGAGAAATATTAGACAATGTTAAAGATCTCTTTCCAGTTGTTGGAGCTGTTTTGAATTCTGAGAGCTAGAGATAGGCTTTTTCTTGCCTTGTTGAGTTTGATGTGGTATTTCCTGAGTGAAGACGTGTAAGTGCTTCTTGCAGTGGTGTCCTGGCTGGTTCTCGACTTTCTTTCCATCTGTTTGCAGTGGCATTTGGAGTTTCTAAGTTCTTTGGAGTATCAGCTGGCTTGTGTGTTTGTTCTTGAGTGACTAACATTCTTCAGGGGGGATAGTGTGTTTGCACCGGTAGTGATCCAGTTGTTGATGGCTTTGATGTCACAATGCAGTTTGTCAATGAGGTTTGGTCGATGTCTGAGGTTGTTAGTATTCTTGGCTGGGGGATTGGAGTACGTTGATGAAGAAGTGGATGATGGATTGATCTGTCCAAGTGAGTGGAATGAGATGACTGAAGTTGATCTTGTTGCTGGCTGTGAAGATGGGGTCGAGGGTGTGTCCTGTGTTGTGGGTAGAGCCTTTGATTTGGATGAGTCCTAGTATCTCAAGACTCTTGAGCAGGGTTGTGGAGTTGGGATGTTTTAGGTCATCGAGATGGAAGTTGAGGTCACTGAGTAAGATGAAAACTTTCAATCTGATGGCGACCGGGGCAATTAAGTTTGCAAGTAGATTGCTGAAGGTAGTCAGCAAGTTAGGGTGCCTTTGATGGTAGTGTGGCTGCCAGCCTGTCGTCAGAAATGCATATTTTCTGTGAAGGTTGTCTTCTCGTCAGGGGACGTGGTGCAGGTAACGCTGTCCATGTGGATGATAGTGATTCCTCTTAAGACTTGTTCATTTTGTCCTGATGGGAGATCTTCAAGCCCAATAGAATGTCTGTGACGATGGTGGGTGCTAATGTGGGGTTTAGTAAGCTCTCCATCAGGAAAAGTGTTAGACTTGCATCCTTGGCGTGATTTCCCCTGACATCTTTGCCTTATGACTTCCTGTTTGCTGACTTTTCTTTTACTGTTATTAGGACTTTGGGCACTTTATCAATTCTGACCAGTACTAAAGTACATGTGCTCTTTCCCCAAAGCATGTTACCATTGGCTTATCCACAACTGGCATATTTAACTTACTTATAAGTCCCTAGTAAAGTGCCCGGGGCCTGTAAGTTAAATGCTACTTGTGGGCCTGCATAACTGATTGTGCCATCCGACTTAAGTAGCTGTTTAAACATGACTCATCTGCCATCGCAAAGCCCGTGTGTGCAGTTTTAAACTGCTTTGTGATGTTGCAAGTTAACCCTCTTACCAGACCAAAACCTTCCTTCTTAATACATGCAGGCCACCACTAAGGTAGGCCATGGACATACCCAAGGGCATGGTGCAGTGTATTTAAAAGGTTTGACGTGTACTTTTAAGTTTTGCATGTCCAGTCAGAGAAAATCTCTTAAATTAGTTTTTCACTTCTGGTCTAGCTCTCTCATAGGTTAACATTGGGATTGCCTTATTACATTTTTAAGTGCAATTTTCAATTGGGAAGATATGAAACCCCCAACATTTGGCATCTCTAGAAAAACAATTTAAAATCACAACTTATGATGAAGTCTAATTTTAAATTGTAATTGTGAAAACACCACTTTTAGAAAGTTGGCATTTTGTTACTTTAAATCATCTAGTGCTTTTTGCCTGTCTCTGAATACACGTCTGGGTGGGTGACAACTGGGCTCTCGTACATTCCCTCCAGACAGGTACACACAAAGGGAGCGTATGTGTGACTAGGTGGCAATTCACATGTTGATCGCCCATCCTGGGCAGGATGGGAGGGAGGAGCTGACACACCTGACTGAGCTGAGTCCCGAGTCCTTACAAAAGGGTGTATAATCACCTATGGTGTGTCTGGAGCCAGGGCAGGAAGGACAAGGATGTTGTGCACTTCAAAGGCCTCTCTTTGAAGTCTCCCCCACTTCAAAAGCACCACTTAGATTAAGAGCTGACCTTCTAACCCTACCAAATGAGTACACTTCTGGGCCTAAGCACAATCTGCACGGAAGAAGGACTGCTGTGCTGCTGAAGGGACTGCCACTCTGCTGGAATTCTGCTTGCCTTTGCTGGACTCCTGCTTTGCTGTGCCTGCCCTGTTGCCTACTGCTCTCCCTGACTGGGAATGAGAAGGACTGGACCTGCATTTTTACATATCCAGAAACAAAGTGACTCCAAGAGCTTCTCTTCCAGATAGATTGTCACTGCTGCTGAGAACAATGGCATTGCAGCACCAACTGCACGACTCGGAACTGGAGCATCACCTTCAGTCCAGATGCTTCGCGTTCGCGTCACCAGGTGCTCGGCTCGAAGACAACACATCACCATCACCGCAAAGAATTAGATGCCATACTGCTGCTTGAGGACATCGCATCAATGATTACGGCGCACAACTATTACACATCTCTGACTGCCCTCATTGGAATCAATGTATCGCCTTCTCACCATCCCCTCTGCTCCTCTCATTTGAGTCTCAACGTTGATGCAACCCTCCACTCAAGCTAATCTTTTAGCCTGACAAGGTAAGATCCTGTAGCCCTCCTGCACTCCATAATGGTTGGTCTGAACATCTGGATTTACCATAGTCTAGCACAACCAAATACCACCAGTTGGTGCTTTCAGTTTCTGAGCACTATATTTGCAAAATCATATTTCGACTGAATTGATTGGACTTTTGCCTATTTGGTCTTGTTTTGTACATTAAATTAAGCTCTATTTTTTTAACCTTGTGTGGAATATTTCCTGTGGTGTTTTCACTGTTTTACTGAATAACATTTTGAATAAATACTTTACACATCGCCTCTTAACTTAAGCCTGCGTGCACTGTGTCAAACTACCAGCAGGTGAGCACAGGTTAATTTATGGTGTGTACATGCCTTACCCTGACTAGGATTGTGATTCCTGATTGGACGGGGTGCATAACTCTGCCAACCAGAAACCCAATTTCTAAAAAAAGAGGATGTCCAGGGATTGTGCATCTTTAGTGTCCCAGATCTCTGTGGCATGTTTACTGAGAGATCTTCTGTTAAGGAGCATGCATGCCAGATGGGGTGAGACATGTGCGGTACTTGGAGTGGAGGTGTTGGTGCAGGTAAAATGGCAGAGAGTGTATGAGGAAGGGCATGGAGCCTGTTACTGTGAGGGAAGCAGCTGCAGCTGAGACCATAAAAGATTATGTTGGAGATGAAAAAGGCTTATGGTTGTATGTTGCCTAATAGAGAAACTAACCTTTTTGAATGCTATAAAACATTGGGCCTTATTTACAAATAATTGCACCATTTGTAAATCCGTGCGCCACATTATGCCTGCACCAGGCATAATGTATGCAAGGGGGACATTCCCCTGTTGGAGGCCCAGAAAAATAGCTCTGTGGAATTTATGAGATTCCACTGCATGATTTTTAGCATCTTGTTTAACGCCTTCTCAGAGCAGGCATTAACATGAGGCACACCATTATTTATAATGGGCCTCTATGAACTTTGCAGAATTAGCGCCAAAATTGTTGGTGCTAATCCTGCAAAGTACCACACTAGCGTCACAAATTATAATGCTATTGTTCCTAACCTGCACCATGATATGCAGTATGTTGAATATGGTGCACACATGGTGGCGTTAGGGAGACACAATTGGGCATCACTTTTCTTAAATCTAGGCCTAACTATCTAAAAACTCAACCATAAAAAGCTATATACAAGGGAAAGGGAGTAAAGTATTTGTTTGGGCCATCCTGCTCCTCATTTCTTTATCACAGTGGCCTTGATTTCCCGTAGCATGATGAGCCAGAGGCATAGCTTCAAGTCTGCAATTTCCTTCCTAATGTCTCGCTCAAAATTTGCCCAAAGGTTTTTTGGTAGGGCCTGTGGTGTGGATGGGGCAGTTGTGGTAGCGGTAGAGGTGGATGGGCCGGCTCCTGCAAGCTCACCCTTGGCTGTGGCCCAAGACTTGCCCTGTCAATGGTGGGTGGAGGTGACTTTTTCCATGGCAGGAGGCCCTTGGGGAAAGGCATTCCAGGACATAGGTCTTCCTCATCCCCTTGAATGCCTTTCTCGCATGGTGGATGTGGCGATAGTGGTTAGCCCTTTTTCTAAGTTCCTCTTCTGGGATGGGGTCATGTTAGGGTGACCAGGAATCCCAGATTTGCCAGGACGGTGACTTTTTTGCCAGCTGTCCCAGCAGATTTCCACAAATTTAGCTCATGTCCCAGTTTTTTATTAAGGTTGACTGATAACGCTGGAAGGTCCTTTGTTATCTATTCCTAAGCAGACAGAATTAGCAGCTGTTAAAAGAAAGGAATTTAATTAACAGGCATGATACTGACATTACATATTGCATTTTATTTATGTTTTCTTTGACTCTTCTGTAATTCTATGCTGATGAGTGCCTTCAATCTGTGTGCTTGTTTGAAGTAAAATAGTAGTCCTTCTTCTATTTGTGTGAAAAGTCCCGGTCTTTGGCTTTAAAATTCTGGTCACCCCAGGCATGTTGCCTGAGTAAACCGGAGTAATACCTGTCATGCAAAGATTCATTGGGCAAGTGAACATCAAGTATTCCATGTAAATGCTATCTGCAGACATCACATGATGCACATCAGAAATCACAATAATATCTTGCAGGGCAATGTGAATTGACATCTACCCAATATCCATCATCTCCACATTGATTATGGCCAAGATATCAAGGCCAAGCGAATGTTACCATCTTGGGACATCTTTGAATGACCATGTAATCATTGACAATGGTTATGAAAAATGCTGTTCTGTGATCATAGTATGGCACACTCATATTGCATTGCTCATCAATGTCCCTTCTGCATACTCGTTTGTGCTTGGCTCCACTGGCATTTTGCAAAATAATCTGAGCAAGGACTGTAAGTTAGATGGAATGTCTCACAACATTATGTGCCCCAATATGGGAAGGACACATATCTGGACACATTGCTCCATGAAAAATATATGTGCCATATGTGAGAATGGAGTGTGGATAGCTCACTCAGACCACACAGAGATACATGAAACTATTCCCATATTCACTCATGTACATACATGGTGGGCCGTACCATTATTCCAAGCATACTCCCTGAGTAACTGCCTGTGTCTCACTATGCAGCCCACTGTGTGTACATATTGGCGCACAATTCATGTCACCTTGTTGCACATCAGCATGCAGCACTGCCATTTAATAGGTGGGTGCATGCACACCCTACATCTCATCTGCAAAGGGATTTTGGAACAGCAATGGCTAATGCTCTTCATTGTATGTACCACTTTGTGTTACATCTTGTAGACTAGCAGGGCCAGAACCATCTGAAGCTGAATTTGGTATTGGAATGTTGTATGACACTGTTGTACAGACATCCCTCTAGCCTAACACATATTTCCAGATCTTTGAAGATGATAGGGGTAGTAATGTTGTCATACGCATCATTGAGTATGGGGCATCACACTACGAGTGGGCAAATCAACTTCAAATCCAAGTGTGGTATGTTGACCACTGTCTTGCTAATCTTAGGGCCCTAGCCACACAGTCCTCAGTCCTGGTAGTACATGATTTACTGTGATGTTCCTGTGGCACACACAGCAGGAATATGTTATGTGAACCACACATTGTCACCCTTCATATACGTGTAGGACCCTGTACTTCTGGCACATGTTCTTACTGTCATTACTGTGTTTTTACTCATGCGCCATGTGTGGACTAGCTTGACACATCAGACATAGATTGCACCGTGAGCAACAACAGCCTATCTGTGCATATGAAAAGCTTTACTAGGTGTATACATGTCCTGCCATGTACAGTTATGATTCCATTACCACATATGTTCATAGATCCCGACATTGTGGTCGTTGTTCTTTGGTCATACTTGCATATTTGTGGGCCCTCAGTTATAACAATCTGAACCACCTTGACATTAGTCAGATGCAAAGCCAACACTTCGATGGACCCAACCTCCACCTTACTGTCCATACACATGTATAGCACATTACTTGCAAATTACCATTATAGCTTAATGGTTGTGACAACTCAAATGGGCTATTAGGCATGTCTCAATGTCATACATCGGTAGGCCAGGATGATATCTACAGATAGGTGATGGTACAGTACATAAATGTCTCAAGTACATAGTGTAAGGGTTTCAGATGACTAAATACCCTAGTTTCATTCAAGGCTAGCTGAGTGTAGTGGCACTCTGCACCTACATGACTAACAGAACACACTCAGCCATGACAAAAAATATTCCTGCCTCACTTTTGTCATCACATGCACATGACTGTACAACATACAACAGTGGTTAGACATCCTTGTCCCCTTATTTAACAAACATCATTAAATGTCATTGCAGCATGGTCAAAGAAAAGAGATATACGTTTTTTCTACATTGCCAAGACACTACATTTATCATTTCAGGTACAAACGTGTGTGTGACGTAATCAGGTATATGACATTCAAATGTTATGACTATGACATTGAACTATGTTCATAGTCACACACATCATGCCTCATCTACGTGAGGCATGATCCACTGAAGTGTTTCAAAGTTGGATCTCCCAGTGAGGCACATATTGATTTATGCCCTGGCAGCAGGCCAAATATAGGAATTGTGGACATATCCTCAGGCCACCCACAGCAATTCTGGTGACATGTGCACTGTGGTGCTAACAGGAAAGTTTCTGATGGGTATGCTAGGGACACTGCTCAGTGTGTGTGCATGACAGTCCGGAATTTGGAATCCTTTGTGTCAGGTTTTATCCATGAAATGACTGCTTTGGGGTGCAATGACATTTGTGCCCTGACATGTGAACCACTGACACTATGAGCCACATGTACAAGCCCAAGTGTCACCCTGCACCACAAGAGCAACATTTTTGTTAAGTTTCTGTGGCACAGTGTGCCAGGCCATGATCCCAAGGCTGGTAATTCATCCAATTAAAATGCCACCTCAGAGTTATGGTCACAGTGACCCAATGAGAAAGAAAAACATGATTACTCCACATTTTTCCTCTTCCTATGGCTACTGCTTTCTACAGCACACATAGGTGAAGAAAAACACCATTGATGATTGTGTATGGGCAGGAAGGTGTTGCTTCCTGCACATGAACACTCATCCCTGTCAACCATGTACCAATGCAACATGACACAAGGGTGCCTCCATTGGTGCTTGTCAGCAATTTGTGCGCAAGCACAGGAGACAAGGACAGGAATATGGAATATGTCATAGTTACAGTGCTTTGCTGAACTTATTGGAGATGCATGTTGGCACAGCAACATGACTTGTAGCTCTGCCCTGTGTCCTAACTTAGTAAAGGAGTCCCTAGGGCCAGCAGACATCTAATTGCAAGTTCAGTACAAGGAATCACCCACAACGAATGTGTACTTACCAACAGTTTCTCTGACAATCATTCCAAGGTTGTTGAGGAGGTCACGTTTCCTGCTTATAAGATCTGCACATCAATGTTTCAGCTGGTGGGTCATCCACTCCACCTTGAAGATCTTCTGCATGTGAAAGCGGACCTTCCCCCACTGCAGCTTACGTGCCTCCGTCCTGTGCCCAAGATCACATGTCCACCCATGGCCAACATATTTGGGAGGTAGTGAGTGACCAGCCATATAAAGCCCCCCAACTCCTCCGCACTCAGGTCGTGAGCCCTTTCCTTCCCCGACACACCCCAACCCAAACCCACAATTTACTGAATAAAAAAAGAAAACCCCAAGCTACCATCAACTACCCAAACAGACAAATCTACCTCAAGTCCAAACACCAACAATACAAAGCAACTTACAAGACAAATACAAAGGACAAAACAGATGTCAGGAACACAACAGGGACAGCAGACAGCACAGAAGATTCAATGGACAGATCCCCTTACTCAACCAACAGCACCATACAACCTCTACCAAGCACAAACACAAAGACTGTGAGTGTATGAGAAAGTAAAACTAAATAAATTTACAGTTGGTGGTTTGCAGCATGGCTGATCCATTACATCACAAGTTTTGAGCCAGTGCGCCATTTTTTTTATGCCACATGCCAATGCCTGGATTTTTTATGACAGATGACGAAGCTCATAAGGAAGTTCTAACGCATTACATGGGATGCGTCATTTTTGCTGTAAGCAATGGGTTAAAAAAACATACATTGGGACAATGCATTGATTTTTTTGACGCAATGACTGAAATATGTGTATATATGTATGATGTGAAGTGGAAATCATTTTCATAGTCTTATGGATTGCTGTGTTGCCTTTGATTAGTTGTGTAGAAAATGATGTCCTCTTCCTCCCTGAGGGCAATCAGGGATGTCTTCTGGTGATAGATGTGCTGCCTCTGTGGTGTGGGTGGTGGTGATTGTGGTGCTGTCGGTGAATGTGGTGGTGATGGTGGGAGTTGGCGTGGTCTTATTGGTGCCAAAGCTTTAGTAGGAGTAACTCCATGTGGTCCTCCAGGTTGCCAGGGTGTTTTGTGTGTGTTCTCATGTCCCTGTTTCAAGGAGTCATTTTAAAGCCTGGTCTGACCTGGATTTAAGATTTTGATGCTAGTGAGACTTAGCATGACTTTTCTTAAGTGTGCCTAATTTTTCGGAAAGCTTGAAAAAACACCTGCATCGATACAGCATAATTTTTTTAGAGGCAACGCCTACCTTGCATATCATTGTCGGTATCTGATGCAGCCAGATCCAACGCTATTGTATACTGATGCTAAGGTGGAAAAAGTTACGCTAGAGGCCTCTAGCATCACTTTGTAAATATTTTGTTGTATTTGCGCCACCGCTACATCAAAGAAAATGATGCAGCAGAGGCGCAAACTCCTTGTAAATAAGCCCCACTTTTCCAAAATCTTTGAACAGTGAGCACCATAGGCTGCAGAACTTCCAACCGTGGTGAAAGTTAGAGACAGCATATGTTCGGCTGGGTTCCCCTTCTACTTTTTTGTCCATGGCATAAGACAACAAACCTTTTCTAATGCTCAGCAATGATGAAGACGACAAACTAGTCTGAAATCTGTGGATCCTCTTCGACATATGCAGTCAATTTGAAATACTTTGAGAGGAACAGTGTAAATCCTGACATGTCCACATCTTTCCATTCTTTTAAAGGCATTTAATTATAAGATGAATTGGAATACAATCTGCTGGTGAGATATTACTCTGGACACCAAAGGCATGTGTTACTTCTATCTCTGGCACTTGAAAGCCAAATAATTATTTTATGTGTGACACCAGTGGAGTTGAACCCCCTGTAGATAGTTACCATTAATAAGGGGTCTTGATAGTCATAATCCTCAAGAGCACTTGTGGACAACCTTTTACAGAAATATCTATATTTTGAAATTTGCAGCCTCTGCCTCTGAAACCATGGACTGCATTTCAGTATGACATAGTGACAAAATGACCTCTCCTTCAATGTCTCAGCACACTTTATTACTTCATATTGTTAAATGGAATAAGTGGGAGGGTGACAGCTTGTTTAAGTACCTAGTTGCTTAGCAAGCACAATAAAAGATTGTCTGATTTTGCGTAAGACATTATTAGTGAATAGCTCAAATTTAAGTATCACATAGATACCTGGTTAGGGGCAGTAAAGCAGCCTACTCAAGCAAGAATACATATATTATACTATACAAATAGATACATATATATGTACCCATTTTTACGTAATGTTAAATCTCTTAACTAATATTATTGGGACTTTTACTTTCCCAAACACTCCCACTAAAACAGGGATTCTTAGAAAGAATTATGCACCTATGAGAATGTCATTTTACAGATGTATTTAAGATCTAAGGGCCAGATGTGTGAACACTCCATTTTGCAATTACCTAATTGTGACAAATTGTGATTCGCTATTGGGTAATCGTAAAATCGAATGACTGTACGTTAATGCGCCCCGATTTGCAACTTGCTATTCATACAAGTCGCAATTAGGAGGTTCCCAAATAGTAGTTACCAATTTAGCAAATGGAATCCTAAATTGTGATTCCAAAAAAGTGAATGAAAGTGCAGACTTCTGCTGCGAGTGAGAGTGTTGAGGCAAGGAAGACACACCCCTACTAAAAATGGCAAGAAAGGATTTGGATAGGGAGTCTGGGGTGAGAAAGAGAATGCTCAAATTTTGAAAAAAAGAGCTAAAAATACTCACTGAGGAATGCTGCAATCATCATGAGCACCTTTTTGTCAAGACTTCACTGACAGTCCATGAGGCTCAAAAATTAAATATCTGGCTGGAAATGCAGGCCAGAATCAATGGAGTTGGAGTAACAGTGCAGTCAGTGGATGAAATCAGCAAACAGGGGTATGACCTCAGGTCAATTGCTAAAACAATTGTGACTGCTTGCCTGCTGGATAGTTCTGCCACAGGAGGAGGACCTTCTATAGTACCACCACCCACAGCCATGAAAACCAGAGTGGAAGGCACCATGAGAAAGAGGCAGTTAGTGGATTTGGGCATAGAGATACCTTAACAGCAGGACCTAATCCAGGTAAGTGCAGCATGTCCACTGCTCCCCTAAAAATGTAATATGTATCGAGACACATATATAGTAAGCCTTCTTACAGCTATACAATTGCATTATGGGGCATGTGTAATAGGCATATAATTTAACCCCTAGGGTGCCTTGGACAAGGTGATCTCGTCCAAGGCACCGGTTTCCGGGTGCCTTGGACGAGATCACCTCGTCCTGCACCTGGGAACTTGGGGGAGCACTAGCGCTCCCCCCATGTGCTCCCCACCCACCCCCCCAAGGCTGGAATGGAAGGGGAAGCCCTTCCCCTTCCACCCCCAATTCCCCCAACCCCCCCTGTGACGTCAGCATGCATCGCGTGCTGACAATCACAGAGGGCCTCCTCCCACTGTGCTGGAAGATCAGCCTCCAGCGCGATCACGTGGGGGAGGCCCAGAGAGGCTTCAAAGTGAAGGAAAGGAATTTCCTTCCCTTTGAAGTCTCTCTGAGCGTTTCAAAAGCCGGATTCTAAAGCAATCCGGCTTTTGAAACGCCCACTAGACACCAGGGATTTTGTTTATTTTTAGATATTGGCATAAGGGAGCGACCCATTGGGCAAGGGTCGGTCCCAGGGGGGGTATTTTTTTGGAAGGCCTAGGGGGCAAATTATATTTAGGCTATTTCTGCCCCCCTTGGGGGAAGATTGGCCTGTTTTTATGAGTCCAATCTGCCCCCAAGGGGGACAGAAACCACTGGACACCAGGGAGTTGGGTTTTTTTACGTGAATTTCACGCAAGGGGAGCAACCCCTTAGGCAAGGGTCGCCCCCCTGGGGGGCAAATTTATTTTAGGCCATTTCTGCCCCCCTGGGGGGCAGATCAGCCTATTTAAATTAGGCCGATCTGCCCCCAAGGGGGACAGAAACCACTAGGCACCGGGGATTTTTTTTGTTTTACAGATGGGAAGCGACCCCTTGGGCAAGGGTAGCTCCCCTGGAGGGGACAATTGTATTTAGGCCATTTCTGCCCCCTTTGGGGGCAGATCGGGCGATTTTTGCTACGCCAATCTGCCCCCAAGGGGGCACAAACCACTTTGCACCGGGGATTTTTTTTTTTGCGCCAATGTCACGCAGGGGGTGCGACCCCGTCGGCAAGGGTCGCTCCAGGGGGGAGTTGGGGGGGAATTTTAGTTTAGGCTACTTCTGCCCCCCCTTGGGGCATTTCCTATCACGGGCACTAGGCCTACCCACACAAGTGAGGTATCATTTGTATCGGGAGACTTGGGGGAACGCTGGGTGGAAGGAAATCTGTGGCTCCTCGCGGATTCCAGAACTTTCTGTCACCGAAATGTGAGGAAAATGTGTTTTTTTAACCATATTTTGAGGTTTGCAAAGGATTCTGGGTAACAGAACCTGGTCAGAGCCCCACAAGTCACCCCATCTTGGATTCCCCTAGGTCTCTAGTTTTAAAGAATGCACAGGTTTGGTAGTTTCCCTAGATGCTGGCTGAGCTAGAGGCCAAAATCTACAGGTAGGCACTTTGCAAAAAACACCTCTGTTTTCTGTCAAAAATTGTGATGTGTCCACGTTGTGTTTTGGGGAATTTCCTATCACGGGCGCTAGGCCTACCCACACAAGTGAGGTATCATTTTTATCGGGAGACTTGGGGGAACGCTGGGTGGAAGGAAATTTGTTTCACCTCTCAGATTCCAGAACTTTCTGTCACCGAAATGTGAGGAAAATTAGTTTTTTTAGCCAAATTTTGAGGTTTGCAAAGGATTCTGGGTAACAGAACCTGGTCAGAGCCCCACATGTCACCCCATCTTGGATTCTCTTAGGTCTCTAGTTTTAAAAAATGCACAGGTTTGGTAGGTTTCCCTAGGTGCCGGCTGAGCTAGAGGCCAAAATCTACAGGTAGGCACTTTGCAAAAAACACCTCTGTTTTCTGTCAAAAAATGTGATCTGTCCACATTGTGTTTTGGGGCATTTCCTGTCGCGGGCGCTAGGCCTACCCACACAAGTGAGGTATCATTTTTATCGGGAGACTTGGGGGAACATAGAATAGCAAAACAAGTGTTATTGCCCCTTGTCTTTCTCTACATTTTTTCCTTCCAAATATAAGAGAGTGTGTAAAAAAGACGTCTATTTGAGAAATGCCCTGTAATACACATGCTAGTATGGGCAACTCGGAATTCAGAGATGTGCAAATAACCACTGCTTCTCAACACCTTATCTTGTGCCCATTTTAGAAATACAAAGGATTTCTTGATAGCTATTTTTCACTCTTTATATTTCAGCAAATGAATTGCTGTATACCCGGTATAGAATGAAAACCCACTGCAGGGTGCAGCTCATTTATTGGCTCTGGGTACCTAGGGTTCTTGATGAACCTACAAGCCCTATATATCCCCGCAACCAGAAGAGTCCAGCAGATGTAACGGTATATTGCTTTAAAAAATCTGACATTGCAGGGAAAAGTTACAGAGTAAAACGTAGAGAAAAATTGCTGTTTTTTTACCTCAATTTCAATATATATTTTTTCAGTTGTTATTTTCTGTAGGAACCCCTTGTAGGATCTACACAAATTACCCATTTCTGAATTCAGAATTTTGTCTACTTTTTAGAAATGTTTAGGTTTCTGGGATCCAGCATTGGTTTCATGCCCATTTCTGTCACTGACTGGAAGGAGTGTGAAAGCACAAAAAATCGTAAAAATGGGGTATGTCCCAGTAAAATGCCAAAATTGTGTTGAAAAAGTGGTTTTCTGATTCAAGTCTGCCTGTTCCTGAAAGCTGAGAAGCTGGTGATTTTAGCACTGCAACCCCTTTGTTGATGCCATTTTCAGGGAAAAAAACACAAGCCTTCTTCTGCAGCCACTTTTTCCCATTTTTTTTTTTAAAACAAAATTTGCACTGTATTTTGGCTAATTTCTTGGCCTCCTTCAGGGGAACCCACAAAGTCTGGGTACCGCTAGAATCCCTAGGATGTTGGAAAAAAACGAAGCAAATTTGGCTTGGCTAGCTTATGTGGGCAAAAAGTTATGAGGGCCTAAGCACCAACTGCCCCAAATAGCCAAAAAAAGGCCTGGCACAGGAGGGGGAAAAGGCCTGGCAGCGAAGGGGTTAAATGTGTAGTAACAGAAAAGAAATGTCATACAGACACACATCAAACACAAATAGTAATTGTACGTTTCTTCTGCACCACAGACGGCGCTGCACAGCACACAGAGGGGCTTGACTCATATGACGGCGAT
Source organism: Pleurodeles waltl (assembly GCF_031143425.1). Taxonomy (NCBI): domain Eukaryota; kingdom Metazoa; phylum Chordata; class Amphibia; order Caudata; family Salamandridae; genus Pleurodeles; species Pleurodeles waltl. Next base: position 1,056,245,501 of record NC_090439.1, read on the forward strand.
GCCACTCTATGGATGAAGAGGCCAATCAACATCTCACATACTGTGGATCTCCACCATCACAAAGGCACACCAGTAGCGCTGTGTGTCTACTGCAGCATGCATCTGAAGAGGGGTTCGCTGTCCAAGCACAGCCAAGCATTGACATGGATCCTGTGGTGAGACCACACCAGAAGCATCTTCTGGGACATGGTATGCCACAACGCAGGCCAAGACCTGTTGCACAGGCAAACCCCTCTAGTCCACAAACTCAATGTTGCTGGTTCAACACCTGCAACAAAAACTGATTAAAATCAAGAACAGATGGTTGTAGACCATGCAACACATAATGTCATATGGATTTGCCAATGTGTCTACAGTGTTGGCAGAAAATCAGAATCTTATGGACATAAGGGTGGACTGCATGACAGCTGAAACTGAACAGTTGTGTATCCAACTTGCTAACAGTCACACAAACCAGAAGTGCATGGAAAGGCACATTGCTACCAAAATAGACACAATAAGACACTCAATTGGCCGATTCGCACATGCCTCGACTACCCTATGCAGGAGGACTGTTAATGTCCAAGTAGAAATGGGCCACTTCAGTGACGATGTAGCAAGGGGATTGCAGCCCTTATTATCAGCTGCTAAGGCACTGCAAATAGAGTACATTGCAGGTGGTGCAGCTGGTGGCAATCAGGGGAGCGAGGACCAATCTAGCATCAGTAGAGTGTCCTCCACTGATACCACAACCAAAGACACAGCAGCAGCACACATGCTGATACACATGAGCAGAGTACACCATCATCCTGTTGGACAGAAATCACTGATGTTAAATCAGTGTGTTAGCCATATCTTGAAATTTACATTTCTGGTGGATAACCAGTATTGCCTACTTTGCTATTGTTTTGTTTGTTAAAGATGCAATTAACATACATACCAGTTGTTAGACTTTTCATCCTTGGCATGGACTCCCATACATTTTTGCCAGGTTGTTGATGTGTGCTGGACTCTGATTTTACTGTTTTTGTTACTCTGAGCACTTTACCACTGCTAACCAGTGGTAAAGTGCAAGTGCTTCTTTACAAAATGTGTATGTAATTGGCTTATCCCCGATTGGCATATTTGATTTATTAGTAAAGCCCAAGTACAGTGCACTAGGGGTGTCCAGGGCCTGTAAATAAAATGCTACTAGTGGGCCTACAGCACTGGTTGTGCCACCCACATAAGTAGCTCTGTAATCATGTCTCAGACCTGCCACTGCAGTGTCTGTGTATGCAGTTTTAACTGTAAATTCGATTTGGCAAGTGTACCCACTCGCCAGGCCTAAACCTTCCCTTTTCTTGCATGTCAGACTACCCTAAGGTAGGCCCTAGGTAGCCCCAAGGGCAGGGTACAGTGTATGGTTAAGGTAGGACATATAGGCCCTCATTCTGACCTTGGCGGGCGGCGGAGGCCGCCCGCCAAAGTCCCGCCGTCAGGTTACCGTTCCGCGGTCGAAAGACCGCGGCGGTAATTCTGACTTTCCCGCTGGGCTGGCGGGCGGTCTCGTTCAGACCGCCAGCCAGCCCAGCGGGAAAGAGGCTTCCACGATGAAGCCGGCTCGGAATCGAGCCGGCGGAGTGGAAGCTGTGCGACGGGTGCAGTTGCACCCGTCGCGTATTTCACTGTCTGCGCAGCAGACAGTGAAATACATGTAGGGGCCCTCTTACGGGGGCCCCTGCAATGCCCATGCCAGTGGCATGGGCACTGCAGGGGCCCCCAGGGGCCCCGCGACCCCCCCTACCGCCATCCGGATCTCGGCGGTCCGACCGCCGGGATCTGGATGGCGGTAGGGGGGGTCAGAATCCCCGCGGCGGTGCAGCAAGCTGCGCCGCCGCGGAGGATTCAATGGGGCCGCGGTACACTGGCGGGACCCCGCCAGTGGTGCCGGTCCGACCGCGGCTTTACCGCCGCGGTCGGAATCCCCATTGAAGCACCGCCGGCTTGTCGGCGGTGCTCCCGCGGTCCTCCGCCCTGGCGGTCAAAGACCGCCAGGGTCAGAATGAGGGCCATAGTATGTGTTTTATATGTTCTGACAGTGAAATGTTGTTAAATTTGTTTTTCACTGTTGCAAGGCCTGTCCCTCTCATAGGTTAACATGGGGGCGACCTTTAAATCTGATTAAAGTGTAGATTCCCTTTGGGAACGGATGGGCATGTGGAGTTTGGGGTCTCTGAGCTCACAATTTAAAAATACATCTTTTATGAAAGTTGATTTTAAGATTGTGTGTTTGAAAATGCCACTTTTAGAAAGTGAGCATTTTCTTGCTTATACCGTTTCTGTGACTCTGCCTGTTTGTGGATTCCCTGTCTGGGTCAGTTTGACAGTTGGGCTGGTTTCACCTCACACTAGACAGTGACACAAAGGGAGCTGGGGTGTAGTCTGCATTTCCTGATGAGCCATCTCTGCTAGGAGGGAGGGAAGGAGTGATCACTCACACCTGAAAGGGCTGTGCCTGCCCTCACACAATGCAGTCTCCAACCCCCTGGTGAGTGTCTGGGGCCTGGCCTGAGGAAGGCAGGATTTCACATTCAAGAGAGACTTTTCTTTGAAGTAGGCCTACTTCAAAGGGAAAATTGGGTATAAGAAATGCACCCAAAAACCACACACTTTAGAACACTTCTAGAAACCAAGAGGAACTTCTGCCTGGAGAAGAGCTGAAGAGCTGAGGAAGAAGAGCTGCCCTGCCTGTGACTGTGCTTTGTGGAGCTATCCTGCAGTTGCTCATTCTGCCTGTGATAGGGGACAAAGACTGACTTTGTGGTATATTCCTGCTTGAAGAAGTTCTCCAAGGGCATGATTTAGAGCTTGCCTCCTGATGTTTGAAGTCTCAGGGACAGCAAAGACTTCTCTCTGCCAGCACCTGTAGTCTCTGGAGATACTCCTACTCTGCCCTGTGGTGCTCATCAGGTTCCTGGGACCCTGAAAGGAGAAGCTCGCAGCCTAAGAGGAAGAAATCCACGCACAGAACGCTGTGTGGGGAAAAGATCAGCGCAACTCCGATCTGCGCCTGAAACAACACCCTGCCAGCTTTGCGGCTGAAAACCGATGCTCGCCTGCAACGCGAAGGAAAAATCGAGACACAGAGCTGGAGAAACAACGCGCAGCATCGCTGACAGAGGCTGGGTGGTCGCAACCCGCTCTGCGTGGTTTTCTGATCATCATGCGGCTGGATTTTCAACGCAAGTACCGCTGGGCGTGTAAAAACAACACAAGGCCTGCCAGGACCCGAGAGTGCTGACCTGATCGACACATTGCTCTCCTGTGGAGAGAAGTAACGACGCACTCCGACGAAAGGAAAAATGATGCAGGGTCTCGTTTGTGAGTGAATTTTGAACATCGCAAGCTGTTTTTGATGCACACTCACCAGTGCAGGGTTATTTTTGACGCACCCAAGGTACATTTTCATGCTAACAGTGTTAGTGTGTGTTTTAAACTACATAAAGACTCTTTTTGCTTTTTAATTGATAACTTGACTTGTGTATTGTGGATTTTTGTCTTTTTGGTCTTGTTCTGTTTAGATAAATATTTCATATTTGTATAAACCTATGTTGTGTCATTTTGTAGTGTTTTCATTAAGTTACTGTGTGTTTTGGTACAAATACTTTACACCTAGCACTCTGAAGTTAAGCCTACTACTCTGCCAAACTACCAAGGGGGTAAGCAGGGGTTAGCTGAGGGTGATTCTCTTTTACTCTGACTAGACTGAGGGTCCTCTGCTTGAACAGGGGGTAACCTGACTGTCAACCAAAGACCCCATTTCTAACACCAGTCATTAAAGCATCATCAACTGTCTATTTTCTGTCCACATGATCAAATGCATGTTAACGTTTGACTTACCTTCCAAAATAATTGTTGGAAATGTGGCCCCATTTCCATCTTTCCTCCACTGATCTCCTTTCCTTGGTGTGCTACTGTCTTGGTGGTGGAATATCGTCATCTTCTGCCTCAGAGTCTGAGTGACGTTTTGATTTGTAGTCTTCTCCTGGTGGCAATGTTGTGCTGTACTGCACAAATTACTAACATTTTGCATGTTGTTTCTGGTGCATACTGTAGTGCCCCTCCACTCTTGTTCAAACACCGAAATCTGTTTTTCAACAGCCCAAATATCTGCTCAATTATCCCTCTTGTGCGTTTAAGTGCAACATTGTAGCACTGATCACTGGGATAATTTGGTGAGAGGTATGGTGTTAGTTGCCAGCATCTTAAGGCATATGCACTGTCACCTGTGCAAGACTTACACATGAGTATCTGGTCATAACATGAATGTCAAAATAATTGCCTTTACACTGTAGTACACTGCATTACCTAATCGATATCCAATATCAAACTCCGCATGTTCTAGCCGTCATGAGATGCCACTGTGCCTTAACATGAAGGAATCAGGGGTTCTTCTAAGATACAGTGTCAGTGATCATGTTGTGTGCATTACACACAACTTGTATGTTAAATGAATGTGCGTTTTTGCGGTTTTGGAATCTGTATTCCAGGTGTGATGGTGGGCATATGGCCACATGTGTTCCAGCCACACACCCTACCACATGTGGAAAATTGGCAATCCTATAGAAATCCTATTTCATGGCTTGGCTTTCAGTGACATTTCTGGGTAGAAATAAGTTTTGCTTGATATGTGTTAACATGTCATAGAGGAAAGCACACAAATACATCACAATGCATTCTGACACATGCCACCAGCAACATCAATGATGCCCTGGTAACTACCAAATGCTAAGAGATGTATTGAGCACAGCTTCTTCACTTGTATGGGGATGGCATTCCCGTGCCTTCAGTTGCTTTCAAGGTGGTCTCAGGTGTCACTCAGATCTAATATATACAGCATTATTAAATCTGCATTTGTCATAGATTTCCTTCTCTGGCTGGTTGAAGATGATCACCCGGAATCTGCATATCCTCTCCTGCCTCCTCCTCCCCTCCTCCTCAGCTGAACCAAAATCCTTATTCTCATTGTTGTCTTGTACAAAGCCGTCATCTCGGAAGGACACTGATGCATTTTAGACCTTTTTGATAGGTTGCAGTCAGCTACCACCTGTATTAACTTGCAAATTTGCACGTGCTAAATTGTGACTGACTCCCCATTTGCAAATTGTGAATGTATTGAACATACAATTATCGAATCGATATTTGGTATTTCCTAATAGTGAGTCACAATATTTGGTCACAATATTGAGGGAATCGCAAAGCATTCGCTTCGCTATTCTGTGATTGTGAATGGGTTTCGGATGTACCGTTTCAGTTAAATAGAGGCTGCAAAGCACTTAGCGACTGGGCCAATGTCCGTTAGATATTGATTCTTCATGTTCACAAAAGGACCCGTTACAGCAGGGACTCAGGATTAACAAGATGCCGAATTGTTATAGTGATTGAAAATAACCAGACCCAAGTACGTCCTGCTATAGGAGGGTAAGATCCCAGTACTAAATTACATTTCGTGAGCACCTCATGACGCAGGGAGTGTGGATACCGAAACAAAAATAGTTGAATACTCTGCAGGGAGGAAAGTTAGTGCATTTCCATAGGAGAGATTGATCATTGGAATAAACATCAAAATAAATATATTTTTTTTATTCAATAACCAAATGTGAGGCAAACAAAGAGCAAATTATACCTCATTTTTTTCCGACTCACTACAAACACTTTTTAAGGCCACCGTCCACCACTCGGAAAAACATCTTCTATGATGCGTTCAGCCTTTGGTAAAAACCCAGGCCTACCTATCACTATGGAGTGAAACGTGTGTTGGCTACCTGGCTGCATAAGAGGATGCTTTTTCTCAGCATGAAGAAAGACAGAACCAAGATGCATGAATAAAAAAATACCAAACCTATAAGTTAAAAAAACCGAGAGTGAATGATATGTGTTTGTATGAGTAAACCATGATTGGGCAGAATGGGAAGTGGTAGAATTTGGCAACTCCATGTCACTCTTGTTAAGCAGAGTTCTGGCCAAATTCCACCAATCGATGAATGGCAGAATTTTTTTCCCCATGGCGTACAGAAATATGATCTGGCAAGTGCAAGTGAGGTTTGGTGTTCCCTAGCACGATTTTCTAACATGACGAGTGCAAGCGGTCGCAGTCAGAGTGCTGCTTCTCGGGTAAATTTGCTGCTACTTGAGTAGGTGTTCTACTAGACCTGCAGCAAAATCAACTCTAAGTGGCCGAGCACTCTTGCACACAGTGCATGGTGCTAATTTTTTCTGCGCTTCTCATGCTACTGGCACTAAATTGCCACGCAAGCATCAAGATGTGCATATTTTCTGCTTGGTGATGGAATATTACAGAGTTTTTTCTGTAACTACATGGAATTCCATAGAATGGAACTCCAAGAGTTCCACCCTCCCCTAAAGTAAACATGATAATGACTCTTTAATATTGTAATTTAAATGAATATGTAAACTTAATTAAGGGTGCAACCTTTCCTATCTACTACCTTACTTTTTATGGAGTAGTAGGCCCCAAATACTGAGTTCACTTTTTCGGCACTCTATTCTATTGAGATAGCTCCAGCCCAAGGCAATATACATGGCACAGGAGCTTCCCACCCTATTGCTTATTTTTGGAAAAATTTAGTTTGTGCATTTGCTATTGTTAATCTATGTTTGCGCTTTGCAGAGAGTATTTTTGGACATTGTAAGACATTCCACTAAAATATAAATATTATGTCTCATAACTATAAGGACAAAAGTTTCTTAATGAGTTTAGGTATGCCACTGTAGAGTGTAGAGTTTCTCACTCTCTTACACTAATTATGCTACGGGAGTCCATTCAGACATAATATTGCAGAGCTCATCTGTTCATCAGAATTTGATGGAATATTTCATTTCAAATATGTTCAAAGTTCATTAGATTAATTAGAAACTATTTGTTCAGTCCTTTTCTAGAAATTAAACGCAAGCATGGGCTAAGTGGTCTGTAGATAAAACTGTAATTATAGCAAACTGTATTTTGTTGAGGCATACATCATTATCATGTAGTTAAATTATTCAGTGATTCCTACGCCAAAGCAGTGTGTATAATTTATCACTTGCATTCAAATTATTTTAAAATTGTATATATTTGTGCAACCTGCATGGGAACATTAAATTGAGCTTGTGTAACATTTAATGTAAAAAACATATATTTAACTTATTTTTACACCTTAACGACTGAAATTATAGACCTTTAGGGCAGATCAGAAAAGTAAATGATAAAGCAACCTAAGGGGGGTCTGATGTGTTTACTTGCCATTTTTATATTCAGCATTGGTAACAGGAATGCTGTAGATGGCGAAAAGTTGCATATAAGGACAAATCCTTGAGGGGTTTAAATTAGGAGTTTGGGATGACTCTGCATGCATGGTATGTAAGGGTGTTTTGCGACTCCAGAGACTGTGATCTGCAAAAAACAACATGTGCAATAGTGAAACACTTTTTGAATGAACCAAATCCCTTTCATAAGGCAGGGCTTGATTTTGAATTCAACAGCGAAATTACTCAGTCACAAACTTGACAGATACACCATCCGCCATATTACAAGTGCATTATATTCTATGGAACTTGAAATATGGTAGATGGGATACCTTTCACATTTGTGATGAAGTAACCCATCTGCCGAGCTCCAAATCAGGCCCTTAGACCTTCCAACTCATAACAGGGCTTTTGAGATACATAACAACTCACGAAGAGGACAGTGTATGAAAAATGTATTCCCTCCTACTTAGGATTCAGAATTGAATGTATCAATGGTCTGTGACCTCAGCAGCATCTACAAACCATTAACCTATTACTAAAACCCAGGTTTGGGTGGTAACTGATTCACAAAGGAAAAGCAGATTCCTTGGGAGAACAGCCTATTATTCTGTTCTAAAGGGAAACTTGTTTTTTTTATAAAAGCAGCACCTGTCCCTTTAAAGGACATGGGCTGCTTTAGGAAAAAAAAAGTTTTCCTATCTTGGAATTCAAATGCAGGGATAGAGGTCGGCTGCTCTTGCAGGGCTCCATTCCTGTGTTTGCAGTCAATCACAGGTGTGTTGCAAACTATGACCTGCCTAATTATTATTCATTATGCAGGCCATTGGGCGTCCCTCTCTGAATGTAAAAATTGTGATGTGACCTATTTGTACCTATGTTGAATCACAAATTGTATTTCCATTCCTGAGCCAGTGGAAGTGTAAATTGCACATCCCTAGTTTTCAAATGTGAGTACTTGATAAGGCCTTCGATTGAGCTTTTGCAAAAGAGCAGTTTGGTCATGTACATAGCATGGATGAAACTCGTATCTGTGCAGAATGGAAATTCTAAAAACCCTCAAGTACATTAATGTTCTGCTGTCTAGCTGTGGCGACTGTTGCGCAAGCAAATGTTTTAAGACACACAAAAGGGTTGGACAGCGTATTCTGGTTACTCATTCTGAGAAAAAATCATTGAAATGATGTAGGAGGATAGAGGTGAAAAAACATTTAGAGGTTGTAAGCAAAACAATGTCAATACATTATTTTAACTAGTCAGGTAACGTGCAGGTAACAGAAAACACAATGAGGTTTTGTGCATGTGAGGCTGAGGGTGTCAGGCAAGTGAGAGGTGACATGAATTGAGCATAGATTTTTGCTTATATAAAAGTGATGCAGGCTTACTTCGAGTAAAGTGGCAAAAGGTGTATTGAAAGAGGGTGCAGGAGATTAAGATGAGCATAGAAGGGAGTATGAGAAATCCTGGCAAAAGCTTAGTGGTTGATTAGTTAGTGGTGGGAACAGTGCATCACGTGAGCAATGGTAAGAGAGTGTTATAGGCTCATAAACCTCAATTGAGGCAGACTATTAATGGTCACAATTGACTTATTGAGGCACAGTTCACTGTTAGGCACAGCTCATTTCAAGCATGGCAAGGCAGTTCCTAATAGCCGTCCAATAGGTTAACCAGTGATTATCACAGTAAAATAAGTGTATTGTTTGGAAAATGCTCACTGAACCACTTTATATTGATAAATATGGACACCTATGGGACTTGTCAGTTGAAGAACCATGATATGCAGAAAAATATGGAATACTGGAATAAAGCTGATAGAAAGGTGATAAAGCTGTCACAAAGCTGTGATTAGACGATATGTGGCATCGAGAAAAACCTTAAGTTTCCCCAAGTTATGATTACTTCTGACCTCAAAATTTAACGGTTGGGTCAGGGCAGGTGTTAAAATGGGGAAAACACACCTGTATTTAATCAGAACACACAGAAGAAACAGCAGAGCAGCAGAGCAGCAACAGGGAGCCATGGAGGTCATTCTAATCCAGCGTGCACGCAGACGCAGAGCCCAGCAGCAACAACAGCAGCTACAACAACACCAGCAGGGACCCCAAAGGTAGCGCAGAAGGCAGGAGAGGATATTCCGCCCAAGAACCACCCTTCAGGGCCTCAGGGAACACGACATCATACAGAGGTACCGGTTGAACTGGCAGGCTATTCAGCAGCTGCTGCGCAACATTGAACAGCAGTTGGCCCCCACTTTGGTGACACCCCACACCATACCAACAGAAACAAAGCTGCTTGCCGTACTCCACATGCTGGCAAGTGGCTCATTTCAAACAACTGGTGCCCTGGTTGCCGGAATATCACAACCATCATTCTCCGCATTTCTGCCCAAAGTACTGGATGCCATCATTCACCTGACACCCCGCCACATCTGCTTCCCTAACACACTGCAGAAGCAGCAGGAAACTAAACAGGGGTTCTACGCAATCAGTGGCTTCCCACACGTCCTTGGTGCAATCGACTGCACACATGTACGCCTTGTGCCACCTGCTGCAACTGAACACCTCTACCACAACAGGAAGCACACACATTCCATCAACGTGCAGGCCATAGTCGATCACCAAGGATTGATCACCAACATCGTGGCTAAATGTCCTGGGAGTGTACATGACTCATTCATCTTCCATCACTGCATCATCAACCAACACTTCCAGGATGGACGGTATGGCAATGGACTACTTGTTGGTAAGTACAAAAACCTACTTATATACACACTGCACAGCAACCCTCTAGGACACACAACACATACACCACAACAGCAACATGTGAACAGGAACACACTGAGGTCCTTACATCATTAGCCATGTTTCTTAAGTCACCATTGAACCTGTCACACATCGGAATTTACTGTACAGCCTAATGTGAAGACATTAATGAGTGTGGTTGCCGAAATGTCACCTTGCAAATTGTAAGTGTCCCAATGACCTTTACATTAATACATTGCATAAGCCTAAAGGTATGGGATGTCCAGGGTACTTTGATATGGACGTGTTAACAACACATAAATTAAACTCTACATTGAACTATCAACTCACCCCAAGTGAAGACACAAGGACACCTGTATCAGAAGTCACAATGCTAGGGAGGGCACACTGCACTGAAAATCCCAAAACATACAGATGACAAACGGTTAGCAGACAAACACTTGCTCAGCCAAGGAAACAACACAATGCAGATGGTATAGCCTACAAGTATAGGATGTCACATCAGTACACAAAAGAGTCACAGACAACACAAGACAACTACTGCCATTAAAGGTCTATTCAATAGTGGCAGCTAGATCAACATGATCCCATTCTTTTTCTCTTTCAGCTGATCAGGGGTATGGCATCCAGCCATGGATAATGACACCATTTGGCAACCCGAGTACTGCTGCAGCGCGGGCATACAATGAGGCCCATAAGAGGACACGCAGCATTGTCGAGCGGACCTTCGGCATCCTCAAGTCAAGGTTCCGCTGCCTCGACATCACTGGTGGTAGCCTACTATATTCCCCCGAGATGGTCTGTAGGATCATCCTCACATGTGCAATATTGCACAACATTTGTGTCAAAAGGAACATTCCCCTCCTCGAACCAGACCCATACATGCCTGAAGTCGAGGAAGAGGAGGATGCTGCCCTGCAACAGGAGGGGGAACAACCAAACACGGCTGCTGGAGTGCGTAGGCACCAACAAATTGTGAACAATGTTTTTTAATTATTATCACCATCACCACTTAATGAACTATTGTAAATAAACACTGATAACAAACACAACATCATGGTCTGGCTATTCATTTCTGCACACCTTTAGCTCTAAATATCAGAAGAAGAATGTTGCCTCATGGAGCATTAATGATATAACAATCAGGACACAGAAAAATACACTACAAATGTGATGCCTATCATACAACGGTCACATACACACACAATGTAAATGACTGACATCCTGTACAGTTTATCTTTGAAGGGCAATAGCTGAGGACCACACCTATTACACACATACATGTAGGAAACATGGTTCATCGCAGCAGATGTCACACAACTAAAACACCATCACTCAACTAGGGGAAAACAGGCCTCATACATCAGGCAGTTGACATGCTTTTGCTTCAGGAACAGGAATGTATGACCAGACTCTTGGCAGCAGTAATTCCAACTACATACAATCTCTGCAATGACTATCTGTCACTAGAGTTACACATAAGCAGAACATACACAGCACAAGTGCCACACATTTGACAAGCATCCAGCACATCACATCCCATCTACATCAGCCCTTTTCTAAAAACCTTACACACCCATGCGCCTGGTCACACCCCACCTGTCTGAAGAGGTCCCTGGAATGCTGATATGTGTACCCTGAGATTCCCTCATCTACATACACACACTCACAAGAGTCATCCAGTGTGCCACACCCTTTCCTATGCCTACCATTGTCATAGTACCATCTCACTGCATGGAAGTCAGCTCAAATAATACACTGGCTTGGAGTTTTTAAGGCCTGGTATCACCTGTAGATTGATTCTCGTGTGAAAGATACTGTAGGCCATTTTAAAGCAAATCTCATCCGACAGGACTTGTGAGACACTGATGGAGGCCACACCAGTGATCCCCTCCATGCACACCACCCAAATTTACATGCCCCGTCCCTGCTGATGCCTCCTACAGCATAGATGTAGACATTTGGGCAATTACACCACTAAACATTGCTACTAATGTTGCAGTGTAACACTTTATCAGGGTTCATGTGTCACCTTCAAAACAACACAGGACATACACAGTGTGGCATGTCAACTGTCTACTGCTCCCTCTGATCAGTCCTAGTCAGACCACTGATCATGTAATTTGTGAAAGAGCTGGCTCCTGATTGACCCAGCATCCTGTCAGCCTGACTGGCACCTGTCCGTGGGTCACCCTAAAGATACCCGGTGGCCACCTATGGACCACACTTGCTGTCCAAATCCTCTCTTTCCTCAGAGGCTATTTTGTCATTTGCCTCATCAATGTATACTCAAATACATTGTATTGCATCATCTGACTTTTCTTTGTATCATATTTGTGACAGTGCCCTTGAATAGCTAAATCATGGACCATCCATTGTCTGGGCCTCATTAATGCCTAAACTACAAAGTGTGACAGTGTACCTGGGCCCTAGCCTTTGATGGTGTACGTGGACTCCAGCAGAACCAGCAACCTCAGATGATGTCCATGAAACGTCGACACATATGAGGACCCTGACAGTTCACACGCTGAGTAACATTGTTCAAATAATAGAGATGGCTCGTGTGTGGTGAATACCAGCCATTTACTTCTGCACAGAGGCTATGATGTTTCCTGATGCATTTCCATCCACAGAGGCCAACTTGAGTACAAATGTTGCAATGACACATGCTGGATCCAGACACCTGAGACATTCTCTCACTCAGCACACCACAGTTGCCCAGTTGAAAGTCTCATTACACGTCTTCAGTGACAGGGTGGGACCATCCACGTGTAGGTTACCATGTCCTCAATGACTTTAGTCACAGTTAGCTACAAACGATACTCATTAGATACACGATTAGCTGCCAATAACTCATGATGAGACCTGGACGTTACAGTGACAACATACACCTTAACAGTTGATACTGGATCAACATTGGACCACACACATGTACATGTACCATCCAATCAAAAAAATGATTGCAAGCAGCCTATCACAGTAGTGTCCCAGTTGTAACCTAGCAGGAAGAATGAAACATGCCACTAAACCAGGTAATGCATAAAGGGCCACATACATCAACAACCTATTTGCTATCATGACATAAGTAACATTGAGAATTTGCTATTAAATCAATGCTAAATGGTATGTCAGAATTCTCCAAAGAAGTAATAGGGCAAACTTCAAATGGGCAAATGGTATTACAGATTAGCAAACAGAGAATCATACTCAATTTGCATCTATGGGCCTGCTGCCAATGGTTTAGCATTACTGAATTTGGGAAAACCTTTGATAAAGTTGCAAGTCAGGAACAGCAAACCCCAGGATGCTGGGGTCCTAAGTCCCCCTCTGCGGCACCACAAATATACATTTTTCATGCACATGTGAAGCACACACATGCATAAGGGGCATGTGTGCCCTACATATCAATAGTGGAACATATTTTAGCTACATTAACTCGTAATTAGCACATGGTTACCCCAAAAAAGGTTTAGGCGACAATTGCATTACCTAATTGGCCTTTATGCTATTTGGAATAGCTTGATACATGTGCTCACAAATTTGCTAAGGAATACATCCTGGTATCTCTTTCATATTTTGAAAGTTGCAATCAGCAATTACCTACATATGTGTGCAATTATGAGTAATATCCATTCAGGCTAATCATTACTACTGCACTGTGAATACCTTCTATACATCCTATAAGGGACATTTGCTATAGCTAACCCCAAAGTTTATCACTTAGCACCGTTTGGTCAAGCAAAATTCCATTACTCATTTGGACAAATGAAATACATATTTGTCATAATGCGTCATATTTTCACGCATACAGCTTGTGCGTCATAATTTTTCTACGCACAGGAGTGCAAATAATGCAGAGTCAAATTTTTTTTAAATAGATATCATATTTGGCTGCGGCTTAATTTTACCTCTGGAACTGTAAATTATGCCGCAAACAAATATTATTTACCAATTATTAAAAATATTTTGACTCTGCATTATCTGCACTCCTGTGCGTCAAAAAATATGACGCACAACCTGTATGTGTGAAAATATGACGCATAATGGAAAAAAACGGCGGCCATGTTATGCAGGATGTGATGTAATAGGATATCCTGTTTACAGATTCAGTACAGTGGGTGTACTTTCACTTTCACTTTGCAGTCTCTGATTATTCTAGACTGTGTGGCTGTGTGCAAAGTGTTGTCCTGTGAATTTGTGCTTTTGTGTCCAGAGTGCCATCTTACTTGTTGTTTTGTCATCAATATATTGTTGTAGAATACTGTCTGAGTGTGTGTTGTATAAATTTGTCCAGTCCAGTGTTGTATTTATTGTCTGTGGGAGTCTGTTGTGGGTACTGTTATATAGGGGATAGTTGGGCTCTTCTATTTGTTAAGTTTTCTTTGTATTTCCTCACTCAAACTTTTCCCATTTCCCCCTTTTCTTTTTTTCTACTACTTTTTCCCCTTTTTCTGTGCCTAAATGTCTGGTAGGCCACGGCTTTCCAGGATGGGTGAGGAGGAATTGGTGGGTTTCATATGGCTGGTTTGCCATTTCCTCCCACTGATGCTGGAGGCTGGGGGTAGGGTGATACAGGGGTATCACACGGAGGCCCGAAAAGTCCGGTGGGGGAAGGTGCGCCATCACTTGGTGCGTCTGTATGGGAGCCAACGTAATGACCATCAATTGAAGCACCGCTGGGCTGACCTGATCTCCAGGGAGCAAGATCTGCTGGACCACCTTTGAATCATGATTGGTGGCCATGTTGGTGAGTACAGATCATGTAAATGTGCACAATTAAAAGCTGTGTAGTGACATGAGATGATTGGTACCCAATCTGCCAGATAAGTAGCTGACTGTGTGTAATGCTAGGGAAATATACAGGGTAATTGATGCACTATGTGAAGGATGACAAATGCTAGCAGTCAGGTAGCTCATGTTTTCCACACATACAGGTTGCTTATAGCAGAATGTAATGTAGTGCCGCCTCTGTGTCAGACAAGCGACACATTAATGACGCAACCAGGACTCTACAGGTCACAATTGCCAGTGAAGTATGGATGTAGTAACATCATACCTACATATGTTGATGCTATAGCTAGACTGACATTGGAAACCCTACATGATGCTGAAAATGAGTGCTGCCTTCACGTCAATTGATGATAGCAATGTGGCCCAGACAAATGTCTCATGTGTGTCTGGTTAGTGTGTAGGGAAAGTGTTCACGGAAGTGCCATGCCTGTTCGGGATAAATGTGCTCCTTCACATTTTATTGATACATGCCAGATCTGAACATGAACCATATTTGTAAAGGACTCAGGTGCCCTCAGCTAACATATTAGACAGGTATTTATTGTCACTTGTGCCAAAATCCGATTAGGGATGGCAGTCCAAAGGTATGGACTAGGGTACAAACATCTATGTTTGGTGCCAATCACCATTGTTTGGACACATTAATTTAGGAAAATGTAACAACATGAGGTATTGCCAAAGTGCCTGGCCCTCTGTACCATGTACCTAACTGTCATGACCACTTAGGCTGTTTGACAGGTCATGCAGTCCTCAAGTAACCAGCTTTTGGATGTCTCTCTTGGATGCATATGATGAGATGAATACACACCTATATTGTTGCTGCACACTAATGGAGGTGCATGTTTCCCACCACATGACAGTCCGGGCCACTGCATGTGTGTAGAAGTGTGTGTAACTGTAGCAGGAGACCCATCCTATGTAAATGTTGCACAGGAATTATTCCATGCAGTATGAGCATGTCTGAAAGTGTTTCATTACTCATGTCAGATTATCACATTTTATTTGTATTTGAAATTGTTTGTCAGTGCACGGATTCTGAGCATATTCTTCCTTCCATGCTTTACAGGTGGGCCTGCACAGTACACAGTGGGAGCGGTGGATCGTTTTGAGGACCCCGACACCTACAGTGAGTGTTGACATGTGTGGTATGTTTTGTATTTGCTGGTGATGTGTGATGGACTACTGTGTGTTGAACACATTGTAAGGTGTGATGCGCTGCCCAATCATTAGTCTTGTTCCATTAGTGGGATTTCAGTTATCACATTATTTTGAGTTGACCAATGCTTATCCATTTGTCGGATCTTGGGTTTGTAGGCCATTCCTGTAGGGCCCGCTATGGGAACTGGGGTGAGTCATGTGGAATTCACTAGTTACAATAAGAGTTGCACTGGGACTCGTCTCGGACTGAGTCTGCATGTCAGACTGACATTCTCCCATATAGCTTCTGCAAATGGCTTGTCTGAAAACTGCTGCTTTCCTATTAACCGATGTACTGAGTACACTGTAGGTTGGATCTTCCGAGAGCATGTACTTCCACAAGTTGTACTAGAAGTGTGTGGGACTAGAGTGCAACGGCCTAGTTGTGCATGCTATTCATGATCATGGGTGTTCTTGCTCCTCTGTGTCTGTTGAAATTATGCCTCACTGGAAGTATGTGATGTTGCCCTAGGTCAGTACATTTTGACATGTGTGGACCTTGGATAGGACAAGGTTTAGCTGACTCCAATTTGTTGATAGCCCTTACTGGTGGTGTGTGTGTGGAGGCAAAAACATGTTGAGCTTTCTATACACTCCTGGGTGTGCATCTATTTTGGGATTGTTTGTTGTTCTTCCCACCCCCCCTCAAAGACAGGCATGGGTTTGTGAATAGGGTACCTAGGACTGAAGCAACCAGTATGTTACACATACTTGTGATTATATGAAATATGGTTTTGAACCTAGTGTACACACTCAGTTATGGCACATGAGTTCTATACTAGCAAATCCCATTACAAATTGCAGACCTTGAAGTTTGTGATTGTTATCACATACACTGACATATGTAGTCCAGGCAATAGGCGGAGGAGGTGCAGCATGATTGTTAGCTGCAACTGTAAGTACTTTGATGACAAGTTATTGCCAGTTGTTACCCATCATGTAGATTATTGTATGTGCTATGTGTGAGATGACCTTTGTAGGCAGGCTTTCCATGTACTACCTCTGAGACTTTCAATGATCTGTATGGTGATATGAGCTGTTACAAGTACAGTAAATGTATTGTCAGATTGACCACTTGTGCTATTCCACACAATGCAGTTCCTATGGTAAATAGTTGCCCTTTGCAAGTATATTGTAGCTGCTTGGCATATACGTATTAGTTCCCTGGGGAAAAATGATGATGAGGAACAAATTTTAAAATTAAAAAAAAAAAAAAAAAAAAATGTTTTAGCTGTTATATTTTAACTATGCACCTAAGACTGAAATAAAACCCAATGCTTAATTTAAATGATAGGTACTAGGGGGTCAGGTGCATTTTTTAAGGAAAGTAATTTTATGTGTTTTTAAGGTTGAACATATGTTATTCTATTCTATTTTTATCGTTTTTTAACTAAATTTCCTTTTCTTTTTCACTTAATTGTTGGCTGTTTGCTTTTATGGTTGAAAGTAACCGAATAAAGCTATGTGTGTAATAATAGTTGCCCTTTGTCTTCACAGCTGCAAACATGAGTGCCGCACAGAGGCATGAATTTGAGAGGCGGACCATGAGGTACCGACACATCCTGCAGGTGCAGTCGGGGTTCCGACGGATGGCCTGTAAATACCAGTCGGATCGGGCCTCCGGAGCATGGTGGGCTTCACCACAGGGTGGCCCAAGGTTGCCCACTACAGCCACCACCACCTCAACCACTGGTTCTCCCCAGGTGGCCCCAGCCACTGCGGGGACAGTTGTCCCTGCCTCTGCAGCACACCCAGGCCCCAGCAGTGTGACAGCTGCAGGACAGTCCAGTGGGCTAGGCTCAACACGCACACAGAGCACCTCTGCCGGGACCCAAACAGCAGCAGCACCTCCAATCGACCCTGCGGCATTCCTGGCTTTGGAACACAAAATGGACAAAGTAATAAGGAAGGTGGACAATCTAAGCCAGGATGTCGCCTACATCACCAAGCGGGTCAGGTCTATCACGCGGACCCTCCGGAGGGCCAACCTCTAGGACTGATGTATTCAATGGACATAATTCCCTCCCCTCCATCCTCTTTCCTTGTTCTCATGATTAGTGGGCTTGGGGGATTAGTGTTAGGTTAGTATAGGTTGTTAGTTTAGTTAGTGTTAGGGAGGAGGGTGGGGGGTCCTGATTCTTTCTACTTTTCCTTATTAAGTGTGTGGGAGGGTGGGTGGTGCTCAATGTTGGGGTTCCTGTGTGTTTAAAAAATATATATATATATATATATATATTTTTTTTTAAATAAACAAAAAGATATATGATTGTTTAGGATAGTATAGAATGTGTGTAGGTTAGTATGTGTTGTCCTGCATGTGTCCTGTCTCATAATGGTGGGTGGGGGGTTGATGTTTAGATCAATTTGTTATATGTGAAGAGTAAGTTTAGCTTAGGTTAGTTAGGGACAGTTGTGGGTAATGAGTAGTCAGGTTAGATCAGTGTAGGTATGACTTTTCCCTTAGTTGCCTCTGGTGTGATTAGTTCTGAATAAATATATAGATAACCCTTTGCATTATGTGTTAACTGCTACTTGATCATGGCCTTGCCATCAGTGTAGGTGATTGTTGTTCTATGACATTTGTGTCCTATGCTACAAACAAATACTAACTGAGGTGTAAAATGGCAGCTACCCCTGTGCTACCTTGGTAAGTATCCACCATTTGTTAGAACTACCAATCGGAGTTGACATGGATCACAAAGGATTTGTGTCGATGAGTATATTTTATACGTCACAAAGTGTGCTTCCAGACTTTGTATTGTGGGGACATTTTTAGGTCGGACTGCAGTGTGATGTTCAGGGACATCTTTGAAGATGAGGTCTTGTTAACACTCTTGTCTTCTTGTCTTCATTACTGACATTGATCATTTGTGCTAAAATTCAGCATGATTACCTATTTGGATGTTTACTCAGAAAGGTTGATTGATGCTGTGTTTTGTAGTGTTTGCTTAGATTAGACTGCATAGTTCAATGTGTTAGTATTGCATGGTGACAACATTTATCAGCCACTATTAGTTGACTTTGATTTCTCTTGATGAAGCATTATTCTGTCCAACACAGCATGATGGTGTGTGGTTTCTCCCTTCATCAGTTATTCTCGTCAGGATGGGCAGGCTATGATGCAATCCTGGCCACTGCACAGATGTATCTGACTACATGATGTCAGGACAGTTGTATTGACAAGCTACATGGTTGTCACACAGGCACATTTGTGTTATCTACTGCACAGTTGATGTGTCAAATTACACAGAGACATATTTGGTGTGCAAGTGCAATTTATTGATAGGTGCTGTAGTGCAATATGTACATTGTCCATGTTTGCTGAGTCCGTTCTAGTGCAATCTTACATGGTGATCCTACAGAAGGGGTGTGGTTAGCAGAACAGTCATTGAGTAGAGTTGTTGTAAGACTGGCATTTGACAAAACGTAGGACCTTGGTCAAAGTAGGCCATGGTGCAGGGACTAGTGCTTCCGGGTACTCTTCCGTGTGAATGTGATCTGTTCCATGTCTTCTTCTGCTGATGTGTGTGTTGCCTGCTTCGTCCTTGTTGTTGTTGGTTGTGAAGGGGCAACACACACCTCAGTGTTAGAAGACGTGGAGTCAGACATCCCGGTCGCTGCTCCCTGTGAAGGTCTTAAGGGCAGTACTGCAGCAAGGAGGGTCTGCTGGTTTTTGAGAATAGCAGCCACATCACAATGGTAGGCAGCCAGGTCGGCTCTGAGGGAGTCATGATTGCATTCGTGCATGCAATGGAAGGTATGGGGTGCGAGGTGTTGCGGCAACTTCCTTACTGCAGTGGTGAATTCCTTGACAGTTTCTTGTAGTCCTTGCAGTATGGATGTTAGGGCTTGCATAGCTGCTGCCTGATCTGCAGATGACATCATGCACGAACGCACCCCCTCAAGGCTGGCTGCCATATTTTCCATCCCCACCCGCACCTCCTTGGCCAGCTCCCGCTGTACTCCAACTACAGTTCTTTCAAAGCTGGTGCCAGTGTTGTCAGAGTCCTCAGCTGTATTGGAGCTGGCAGATCTTGCAATTGAGGTGGTGGGTGGATCCTCTGCGCTGGCTGCTTGTTCTGTGCTCCTCCTTGTGACTGAAGGTGGGGTCTGGAGGGTTTCAAGGACCTTTTGGATGGTCTCCTGGGGAATGTTTATGGGCTCGTCATCCATGTCATCAGGGAAATCTGGGACAGGCATATCGGCAGGTGATCCATCTTCCTCTGCAATGAAACAGGGTACAATTAGTGTGTCTGTGTTGTGACAATTTTGACGTGACATGCCTGCCTTTTGATGAATTCACTTTGTGATCTTGTTTTGTATTGATATCTGCTGTCCTTCAGATGAGCATTGTTATAGGCCTATGGCCCACCTGTGTGTCACATGTATGTTATTGAGTTATCAGACTTGTCAGCCTCATTGCCTCTAGGTGTTGCTTTATGCCAAATAGAGAATAGCCACCTTTTTGTCCTACTCAACCCTCTGTGTATATCCATTCTCATGGTGAGACCTTTCACTGGCTGTGGGTGTTCTGATGGTCCTGGCAGCACACTTGACTCTCAGGACCTGCCCCAATCCCTGATCGTTCACATTGACTTAATTGTAATTGACATGTAGCATATCCTATGCATGGCAATGTTATGATGTGATATGGATGTTGATATTGTTAATGTGTCCTGCTGATGTTGGCTAATGTGTGTTACATTGGATTGCCCTGATAGTCGTATCAATGTCCTATTTCCCCCTCTGACTGTGCAGGTGTATTTCAGTGACCAGTTCCATGTGTCCCCTCCTCAATGCTGTTGTCTGAGCAGTATGACTTTTGTGATGTTGCCTTGTTTGCCAGCCACGGGAAGGACCCTGACATATGCAGCATGGGTGTGTCCTTAGTGCTGTGTCACTCCTATTGTTGTTTACATTGGCTGATGTTTGTGACACCTATGGGCATTGACATTTGCGTGTACTGGGGCCTTTGTCTTGTTTCAGGAGATTGTTGCAGATGTCATCCTCACCCCCTAATTTAGGTATGTATGTTCCATGGGGAGGTTACTGCCATTGGCTACTATAGCTGCACACAGATCAGAGGTGGTAGGGTCAACTGTTGTGGCAGTTACATTGCAGTTGTCGTTTTGGCTAGAGGATTGCTAATAGGGCCCTAGTTAATGTAGGAGATATGTTGGCTGACGAGTGCCAGGATGTAAGTTTGACGTAGTGGCCTTCCCTCCTGTCAAGGCTTTCCCTTTGCTCCATTGTTGGCATGACAGCATGCCCCCAAAGGACTGTTGTTGGTGTAGTGTAATGTTGTGCCCCAGCTTCTGTTTGTGCAGGCCATGCCCCCCTGCAGTACCCCTTTACCCATGCCACTCCATGTATATGATGACTTACATGCAATGTGTAGTAGGTATTTCCCCCCCTGCTTACAGACAACACTATTGTATTTTAATTCCCCATGCAACTTACCCTGCATGTGTGTTGTCTCGTGGTAGTCTGCGCTGTCCTGTCCTTGAATCCCTGTGACAATCTCCTCAGGGATGATGGCTGCGACCATCTCCTCCATGTGGTCCAGGGCCTCCTGGTGTGCTGGACTCCCACCTCCAGTCTGCAGTGCTGCCTTCCTGTTCCTGTCCATCTTTTCCTTGGTCCTGCGTTTGCAGTCATGCCAGCGTTTCTTACACTCGGTGACTGTCCTGCGTACTTCAGCCACACTGTTGATCTTGTCAACAATTTGTTGCCATATAGCCTCTCTCCTACTGATTGGCAACTTTGAGGTGATAAACAGTTGGTGCTGGTGTTCCGTCACCTCTTTAACCAGGATTTCCTGCTCCTCTGCACTGAAGCGACACTTTATTTTCTTTCTATAAATGTCCTGGTTCTTGTATGGATTGTCCTGGCTGGTTCCTGGTCTGCTGTCATCTTCCTGGGGTCAGTAGTGGCATCTGGGATCCATTTTGGCTCTCCTCTGGTGCACGTGCAGTGTTCGCGTTTTTTTTTTACGCTATTGCGTCAAAAAACGGCGCATATCCGGGTTGCGGTGTCGTAAATTGACCCACAGTAATTTCTGCCGCGTTAACGTAGTTTTCCTTTGTGACTTGACGCCACGGTGTGCGTAAAAAATAATGACTCCCACCTGTTGATTGCGCCGCCGTGCATCAAAGTATAAATGTGACGCCCGCACGGCGCTACGAAATGGCGTTAGCCGGCGGTAAACTTTTTGACGCAAAACTGCAGTGGCGCAGTTTTGCGTTAAAAAGTATAAATATGGCCCCAAGACTTCTAACCCATATCATAGAATCTCGTAGCGCATCCAGCATGCCAGAGTCAAAAAACAAATATGGGGAGATTTATCGAAGCACTTGACCACTGGTAGCACAGCTTGCAGCTGCACAGTAACACCCATCAGAAGAACTATCCCTGCTCTCGCCTTTCACTGATGGAGCAATGAGAAACGGCATGAAGGAGGCTATCTTCTCATGTCAGCAGAGTATGACACCTACACACTCACTCCTTGAAAGAACCAAGACCCTCTTCCAATCACATAATAGACTCAACATTAGTATTGTGTTAAAATACAGCATGGCTGCCTGCCACTGTTTAAAAGCTCCTGCCGGAATGTGCAGTTCTTTAACTATCATTGAAGTAGAAGGAGGCAAGGTAATATACTGTATTTAGACAACGAAAATCGTAACTTGGAGACTTTGTCACAAATAAACTTTAGTGCAGTGCAAGTATGGTTTCTCACCAAACTCAGACCTACTTGTGAAATCTACACTTTCCATTCCTCTCATCCAGGGCCTCATTTACAGGAATCTGACGCATCAGCATTGATGTGTTGTATTTCTTCCACTTCCCTAAAATCCCCTAATGACCCCAGGGATGCACTTTATTTACAATACAGAGCTCCATGGTGCACGTTTTCACAGATGCATCAGAATTTCTGACGCATCTGTTGCTGCTAACTGCACGCATTGCTGAAGTGGAGTCATTAAAATTATGCTACTCCAGAAATGCATAGAGGCTCCCATTGGAAAAAGCCCTGCATCAATTTTACTACTGCTCTGAGCAGGCAGTAAAAATCTGATTTAGTGAAGTCGCAGAACGATGCAGTAGAAATTTTGTAAATTTAACTGTGTGAGTTCTGCGTGGCTTTTTGCCTGGCAAAGCCCTCCCGGCTTACATTTTACCTGGCACAGCAGGGTTTTGCAAACTGATGCATTGGGCCCAGTGCCTCACTTTGGAAATCTGGAGCAGTGCAGTGCACGGCTAGCACCACTGCTGCATCAAAAAAATAAATGAAACAGCGGTGGAGCAAGGGGGTTGTAAATGAGGCCCCCCAGTGTATTTACAGCAATGGAAAATGTTTTTTCAGCACTCAAAAAAAAAAACAATGAAGAAGTAGTCAGAGGCTTGCCAGAGTTCTATTTTCTAAATAATTTTGAATTTTATTAATCAGGAACTTCGAGTTACTATATTGTGTAGATTAAGATTAAAATCAAATTAATTAACAGCAAAGAGGTTTACATGTTGAGGGGATTAAACACAAGCAAAACACCGAATTAATTAAATATCAGCCTGCCTACAGTGCCTGCTTTACTTTTCATTCATTGGGAGTGTAGGTGTTTTATATTCGGAAAAAGAAACACACCACAAAATACAAAATTGCACTGATTGCACTCACAAAAGTTAGACACTTCAAAAGAATGTTTCTCCTAATGCTAATCAACTTTCTGTGAAGGCTACTGCTATTCAGTAGTGCATAATTTCATCTATTGGCTCTTACATTGATGAGTTGGTCTCTTTCTAATTAAATCGTCATTTGCTTTTAATTGTACCATCACTCAATTGAGCACAAACGATCTCCTTTTAAGCAAAGACTGTGGACATCTGTTAGTAATTGAGATACCGTGTAATAGGGCATATGAAAATTGTTCAGGCGTAATAATGTCGCTTGCCCTCACAGCTCTCATCCTCGCTTTGATGGACACTGGACTCAGTACCAGTTCATTTAAAGTTCATCAGCTGGTTGGGAGTTTATTGGGCGGGTTAGTGTGAAGTTACCATTAGCAGTTAGCCCCCCTGCCCTCCCTGAAGCATCTATACGTCATTACCAGTATTCCACGGGTGCATCGATTCTCTTTGGGACGAGAGATACAGGTTTGGGCGATAATAAAGAGGGAAATGCATTTTGTCTCCTAGACCTGTTTATCATTCTCTCATGGATTCCTCGAACAACAAACCCAAGTAGGGTAGCTGGCACTTGGGACATATTTACAGATGGGCCTGCTCAGCGGTAACAAACACAGAGCGGCCTCGCAGGTGCTCTGTTTTGCATTTGGTCGCTTGCCAGCAACAGACTGCTTCCCTCTTCTTCCAGTCCCCGGAAGTTTAAATTATAAGGGCAGATGCGCAATCTGGGCTGTTTTCCAAATACCACTTCTAATAATGGGAGGCGACCAAAATAAACAACCTTTTTCAATTGTGGATGCGTAATATTTTGTTTTGTTTATCTCGAAACCACACTTTTGTGTTCCCGTTTGTTTTCTTGTACTTCTAAAAAAAAGATCTTTATCCATCGTCTGCTTTTCTAACAAAAACATCTAAAACGGTGATACGCACGGCTAAATAAAATTATGTATATTTCTGGTCTCTATTGTGTCACATGTGTAGTGCGAACACTAACTCGACATATCGAGAACCACGGAGATACGGGCACAGTTGCGGACCTATCTGGTCGACCGAATATCTGATTTATAAATCGTACTTGCTTCAAAAGATGTGCAGGAAGGTATTCCAACGTAGGCCCTGATTTATAAACCAGTAACGTAACCTTCCTGTGCTCTGTTAAGTGACAGGAAAAGGGCAGGAAAGTGCTATGTCTACCAAGACATGGTGCATTCTTGCCATCTCCCTTTGGTGGCGCACTGGGTGCAGCTTAGAGCCAATGCGCCATGGTGCAAAGGTGCCTGTGTTACAGGCAGGATAGTATTTGTTATAGAAGGCACAAAAGCACTCCCATGAGGCTTTTTCCTCTTTCTACATATGCTGCAAAATGCGGCACATGCAGAACTAGAAAAAACGGGGAGAAATAAACATATTTGTCCTCATGATGCCTCACTTAGGAAGGTGTAGCATGTTGACGCAATTTCAGGTTTACTTGTGTAACTAAATCTGGGAATGTGGCAAGAACCAGGAGTGGATGTGTGGGAACAATACAAGGCAGCAACTTGTGCTGCCTTTCAAGACTCTAGATTTACAATGTCACGCAGAGCCATGCATAATGGCTTTGAGTGAAATAGTAAATCCCATTTAAGGGCTTACATTGCCTTGCCTCGTTTTGTGATACAAGAACAGTTCAAGCCCTTGATAAATCTATCCCATGATGTCTGATATAGTCCCATCACTATGAGAGACAAACTCATTGTGTAGATGACAATGAGTTCCCTCTTAGGAATTCTGATGTAATTCACACTCTGTATATAATCATTATTATACATCAATAATATATTTGACAATCTATTAAATGCAGCAGCGGGCACTGCAAATCTCCGGAGGGGGCGAAGAGGATAAAAAAATAATTAAAAAAAAGTACCTCTTGCAGCTGCCTCTGCCATGCCACCACCTGCCGCTGCGATCCTCTTCTGGTGTCCCAGCGTTCACTGGGACGCCAGCACAGGCTCCCCAGCAATCCTGATGCTGCTTTCATGCTAAACATAGCATGAAAGCAGCATCAGGATTGGTCTGAGCAGCTTGGACTGCCCCTCAGACACAAACCTGGGGTCTTTGCAGTGTCTCCAGCCCGGCTGTTCAACACAGCCGGGCTGGAGAAACCTAAGTGTGCATGTGTGTTTGGCCAGCCTGAGATGGCCAGCCAAACACAAGGTGGTGTACTTAGGTGCACCCTCTGCTCCTCCCCCAACTACTTCCCATGGCCCAGCCTACCCCTCCATTAAACATGCTGCTGGCTGAGCCAGCAGCTGAAAGATAAATTGATAAAGAAATATTGTTTTATCTTTCAGCTCCTGGGTTAGCCAGGGGGGCGACGCTCCTTTGCCATTGTGAAGGAGCCATCCATGCTTAAATGTGTGATTTAAGTCAGTATTTTTTCTGCTGGACACTTAAAAATAAACATAAAAAGTGCCAAAGATTAAGAAAACACTTGATTTACATTTTAGAATTGAAAGCCTAATCTGTAGTTAGGGTTTTGTTTTACAATTTGTTATCAGAAGTAGGAAAGGGAATACTAAGATGGAGTTCTATGCAAATAAGCACCAGGTTCACAATAATGATTTAATTTGGCAGTAACTAAAAGGTAGCTATGATTAGTGTTTATAGCATGCAGAAGAAAGGGAAAGTAAAAAGGAGGAAGGTCTCATGCTTTGCTTATTAATCATGGTGGGATAGAGCAAGAGATATGAAATGGTGTTGCCTAGTCTTTTTTGCAATTTTATATAGAATGATCTTGGCCTAATGACATAACATTCTGATTTGCAGCTTCCCGGATACTTCAGGGACCAGAGAGAGGTGGTAGAATCAGTCGCGGCTCGCAGGTGTTACGGGGGGGGGGGTTGGAAATAGCATAAAAATAAAAAATAAAAAATAACAAACCTAACTGTATGCCATGATCCTCCACCACTCTCCCATCTTTTGTGCTCTCGTACTACCAACCACTAGCTAAACTTGGTGCTCATTGGTGACTAAGAGGAGACTTCAGTCAATGCTGACAGTGGCTCAGTGAGAGCTGCTGCAAGCACAGGGTCTGCAACTCTTAGAGGATAGAGCATGGATTTTATTGCTGAGGGATTTAGATTCCCAGAACATAGGGCCAGATGTAGGAAGGTTCCCTTTTGCGAGGTGCAACTTGCGAGTCCCAGCGACTCGCAATTTGCACCTCGCAAAAGGAAATGCAGAAAGGTGTCTCAGACACCTTCTGCGACTCGCTATGGGGTCGCAAAGACCCACCTCATAAATATTCATGAGGTGGGTTTCAGTTTGCAACCCCATAGCGAGTCTAGGCACTCATGGGGATGTTGGCCTGCTGGAGACAGCAGACCTCCATGTCCGTGACTGCCTTGCAATAAAGCAGTTTTTTTTTTCTCTTTGCAGCCCGTTTTCCTTAAAGGAAAACGAACTGCAAATAGAAAAAATACCGAAACCTTTTAGTTTCGTTTTTTTTCAGAGCAGGCAGTGGTCCATAGGACCACTGCCTGCTCTGAAAAAATATTATTGTGAGCATTCAGAAAGGGGAAGGGATCCCATGGGGACCCCGTCCCGTTTGCAAATGAGTTACCATCCACTTCAAGTGGATGGTAACTGCGAGTTGATTTGTGACCGCTTTCGTGGTCACAAATCAACTCTACATTGCGGTGCAACTCGCAAATAGGAAGGGAACACCTCTTCCTATTTGCGAGTCTGAAACACATTTTGCGAGTCGGTACTGACTCGCAATATGTGTTTCTGCATCGCGTGAGGGCATTAGCGCCTCGCAAACTGCGTTTTTCGCCGTTTGCGAGGCGCTAATGCCTTCCTACATCTGGCCCATAATGGGGAAGATTTGCAGGACAAATACTAATTTGGTTATAAAATACTGAATTTGGACACAGGAATATTTTTTACAAGAGATATTCACTGACAAAACTGTTAAAGTAAACGGGTCCACAGAAAAACAGAAATCACAATCTTCCTTTCCACTCACTGCTCCAAATGTCATACATGAAATCACAGCTGACACGTTTATTGACATTGTCAGTAAATTAGGCCTGGAAGTAATTTTAAGTACACCAGGGTACTCAGAGTAAGTTTGACAATTCTTTGTTACTCTTTTATGCAATTACATCCACTTGCATATTTAACAGTATTTTGGCTGAAGTTTAGTGGGTTTGAGCGTCTGTTTAATGCTGCTGTTCTGTTGCATTTAGCATTATTTTCTATGCACAAAATACATACTCACATTCATTGTGGATGCAAGTGTGCATTTAGCATTTTCAAAATACTAAAAGTAATTTAGGCAAAAATCGTTCCCCAAGTTCACTTATAGAAATTGTAGGTGTTCTGCACATGCTTCTATTTGTGTACCACTTTAGACCCCATTTTCAAACTAAGAAATATTTAGGCAATTCTCATGAATTGCACAACACTGAATTACTCAATTTACGTCCACCCCTACAATAAATAACAAGTACATCTGAATTGACATCATTAAAGTTCCATCTCTTCACCAAGTTGCCTGCTGAGCAGTCATTGTGAGCAATAGGTTGGTGTGTCCTGCAACAAGGCCCATAATTAGCTCCTTCTCCACCAGATTCATTGCCTTTAGCTGTACACAACAAACTCTAAACAAAGGACCTAGCCTGTGGTCAAACCCTGTGGTATCACCCACATCAATCAATCGTATTTGCAGAGCATGGTTGCATCACTCATAAGAATCTCAAGGTGCTGGGAGGACGAGCTGCCGGCTCTTCTATTGGTTTAACATCCAAGTTTTGTGGTCCGTCCGGAACTGCTGGAACGATGGTGAGGCTCTGAGGTACAGCGGAAGGGCGTTCCAGGTCTTAGCTGCCAGGCGGGAGAAGGAGCAGCCCCTGTTGGTTCGGTGGATGCAACTAGGGGCTACTAGGGAGATGGATTCAGAGCAGAGTTTCCTGGTAGGTTGGTGAAAGTTCACTCGAGTGTTGAGGTACACTCGTCCTTCATTGTATAGTGCCTTGTAAGTATGGGTGAGAAGCTTGGCTGGCATCTCTTCGCGATTGATAGCCAGTGGAGTTTTCTGAGGTGAGAGGTGATGTGAGTCTGCCTGGGGAGGTTGAGGATGCGTCTGGCTGTAGTGTGGATAGTCTGGAGTTTTGTCATGAGTTGGGTGGTAGTTCCAATGTAGCTGGAGTTGCTGTAGTCTAGTCTGTTGGTGACAAGAGCTTGTGTGACTGTTTGCCTGATGATGGGAGGGTCATTTGAAGACATTCCTGGGCATTCTGAGGGTGAGGAATCAAGCAGAGGAGACAGCGTTGCCCTGCTTCTTCATGGAGAGCTAGCTGTTGAGGATGATGCCAAGGTTGCAGGCGAGTTCAGTGAATTTGGGGTTGGGACCAGCTTGTTTGGCCACCATTCATTGTTGCAGAATGTGTTCTTGTCTTTCCCGAAGATGACTACTTTTGTCTTGTCTTTGTTGAGTTTGAAACAGTTGTTCATCCAAGCAGTCATATCTCTCAGAATCTTTGTGATTTGTTGTTGGTGGTCGTAGGTACGTTAGCCAGGGAGGATGAGTTGGGTGTTGTCCAAGTAGGAAATGATGTTGAGTCTGTGGCTCCTGACAATGTTTGCCAGGGGTGTCATGTATAGATTGAAGAGGGTTGGGCTGAAGGGTGAGCTTGGGGTACACCAAAGCCAATGTTCCTGGGGAGCAAGGAGAAGTGTGGGAGGATGATCTTTTGTGTTCTACCTTTGATGCAAACCACTTGATGGCTGCTCCTCGGATGCCAATCTGGTGGAGTCTATTTAGCAGTATATGGTGGGATACGGTGTTGAAGGCTGCTGAGAGGTTAAGGAGGATGGGGGCTGCTGTTTTTCCACGGTTCAACAGCATTATGATGTTATCTGTGGTTGCTATTGGGGCTGTCTCTGCGCCATGGTTTGCTCTGAACCCTGATTTGGAAGGCTGGAGGTTGATGGCTTAATCAATGACCTTAGCTGGGATAGGGAGGAGGGAGATAGGTTGGTAGTTCTTAGGTTTTCTTGGTCCTGCGGATGGCTTCTTCAGCAATGGCTTCATGTCGACATGCTTCCATTACTGGGGGAAGCCGGCAGTGGTGATGAGAAGTTGAGGACTTTGATGTGTTCTTTGTTGATGGGTTGATTGCCGGGGTTGAAGATACGGTGTGGACAGGGGTAAGCTGGGGCTCAGGAGCGGATGTATCTCATGATGGCTGTTGTTTCCTTCTCTGAGAGGATGTTCTATGAGTTTAGCAGGTGTGGGTATGCGTTGGTCAGTGTGATGCTATAGATGCTGTCCTCATCAGGGGGTTGAGTTGCATGTCTTGCTAGGTGGTACTGAGTTTGTTCTGGAAAAAGTCTGTGATGGTGTTACAGAGAACCTGCAAGGGAGTGATGTTATTTTCTGTCACTGAGGGGTTGACTTTGTTGAAGAATTCCTTGCTGTTGGTGCTATCCATGATGCAAGTGGCTAAGACACTCTTTTTTGTGCACTTCAGGAGGTAGTGGTATCTGTTCAGAGTGTCTTTAAAATGTTTCTGGTCCTCGGGGCTCTTACTGGTGTGCCAACTTCTTTCCTTGTGTCTGCATTCCCATTTCTTGAGGAGGTTTTGAGCTCCTCCGTGAACCAGTTGGGGTGTCATGTGCATTTCTTGGGGTTGGTTTGTTTCTACGGTCTGCCAATTGTTCTGTGTTTCCTGTGGTTGTCAGTAGTGGGGAGTTGAGGGCGATCGTCCAGGGTTGTTCTGATACCTTTGCCCAGATGCGCTGGGCCTGGCTGGTGGAGGAGGTGGGGATGCTCGGCGGTTCAGAGATGACAAAGTAGATGCAGTGGTGGTTGGTCCAGGTGTGCTCTTCGGCATGAGTGTATTTCACTGTGTTGCTGGTGGAGAAGATAGCGTTGAGTGTGTGTCCTGTGTAGTGGGTGGGGTCAAGGAGCAGCTGTTTGAGCCAGAGGTTGGCCATACTTTCTAGGAGGTGGATCATGTTGGCATCTTTGATGTTCTCCAGGTGGAAGTTGAGGTCTCCTAGGAAGGTGTAAAGATTCAAGTCAATGGTGAGGAGGGCAATGAAGTTGGGGATGACATTGCATAAGGTGGGGCAGGGTCCTGGAGGCCTGTTGGTGAGGGTGCCTCTGATAGTGGTTTTGCTGTTGTTTCGGAGTTGAAAGTTGAGGTGTTCCATGAACGTGGTGAAGTCGTCTGTGGTGGTGGAACATTCAAGTTTCTCTTTGTAGATTATGGTGATGCCACTGCTGTGTCTGTTGGATCAAGCCCGGTGTGCAATCTTGTATCCATTGGGGGTGGCTGTGGGAATGTCGGGAGTGGATGCAGGATTCAGCCAGGTCTCAGTGATGAAGATGGCTTCCAGGGCGTGGGCCATTATGGTGTCCCAGATTTCTGTGGTGTGTTTTCCGAGTGAGGGTGCAGTGATCAGCAAGCAGTAGATCTTTCTGTAGGTGTTGGCAATGGCCTTGTTGGTGATCGTGTGCGACGCAGAGAGGCAGGCAGACGTGGCATGGAAAAAGGGCCTTTGGTGGTCCTGGGGGAGACATGGGCACAGTTGTTTTCCTAGGGTTTCAGGTTCAGGGCTCGAAGTTTATCCGAGGTGTAGCAGTGATGGACCATGGGGTTAAGGGGTTCTGCCGCTGGATGTGGTTCCAGCGCATGTGTGATGTGCCCTCTGAATGCGTCCACCAATGTGGTCTTGCTGCAATCCCCATGGCAGAGTGGGGACAGGTGTGCAGGGGGGAGGTACCTGGCATGTCATAGAGGAGCAGGAAGAGGGAAAGCAGTGACTACTAATTGGGCAGGGGCAGCAGGTGCGGCTCACCCAGGAGGAGGGCAGGCAGCCTGAGGGGCAGCAATGTAGGTGAGGGAAGGCTGGGGGAGCAGTGTGAGGTGGCAGGCCGCAGGAGGGAAGCAGAACCAGACAGGCAGGGGGCAAAAACTGAGCATGGTCGCAGGAGGAGGAAGGCAAGGTTTCTTACCTGCAGGCTGAGTAGATATATAATAAATAGCCTTAGTACACAAAAAATAATAACACATTACAACAACAAAACATACAATTATTCATATATATATATATGTATATATATATATATATATATACATACATATTCCCCATAATGTTAATATAAAAAATGAACACATTATATAAAAGTAAATATTATTAAAATTGAATAATATTTGTATTACAGTACATTAAAATGAATTAAAATAACGTTATCAGTTAAAAAATATTAATAATACAATACAAAATATTGAAACAGAAACACTAATCAGTGTCTACAAAAATGTAACACTTGAAAATCCAACTCAAAAAGCACACAAAATAGCTAATATAATTGACCATAAAATAAACTAACAAGGACAGGTCCTCCTGGGAGTTGCAGTCATGTTATTCCCAGTACTACACACAGTGTACAAATGTTATCCTCCCAGGAGAGTACACTTCCATTGTCAGTTAATGCACAAGGGTATTTGGACACTGGGCTTGTGTTTGGAGACGGAGAGACAGAGGCTCCTGGCCTTGGCATTCTTGCCACTCTGTCTACTTCATACATCTGAGAAATATCACCCTACCACGAGAATACACTTCATGTGAGAGTTCCAAAACATGTTTTTGGGAGAATTGAACTCTGGACCGGTGGTTGAAGTGACAGCAAGGGGGCCTCCTGTGAGCTGAAGTCATGTAATTCTCTGTACCACACACACTATATAAATGGTTTGCTCCCAGGTGAGTACACATCAATTGAGAGTTGAGACACAGGGGTCTTTGGAGAAGAGAAAACTCTGCTGGTGATTGGAATTACCGAAACTGGGCCTGCTGTAAGTTGCAGTCTTGTCACTCTCTGTAGTACACTTATTATATAAATGTTATCCTCCCAGGTGAGTATACTATAATTGGGAGTTACCAAACAAGGGTATTTGGTGAAGAGGACACAGGGCTGGCTTAGTGGAGTGGTAGTAACAGTGCCTCATGACCATGGCAGTCATGTCAGTCCCTGTACTACACACACCATTCATATGTTGTCCTCCTAGGTGAGTGCGCTATAATTGGGAGTTAACAGACATGGGGATTTGGAGAAGGTGACACTGTGCTGGTGGTTTGAGTAACAGTAAAAGTGCCTGCTGTGAGTAGTAGTCATGTCAGTCCCTGTACTACACACACTTGGCAAATGTTATCCTCCCAGGTGGGTACACTTCCATTGGGAGTTAATAAACTGGAGTATTTGGAAACACTGGTCTAATGTTTAGAGTTATAGAATATTGCCTGCTGGGAGTTGTAGTCATGTAACTCCGTGTAATACACACACTATACACAGATGTTATTCCCCCAAGTGAGTCTACTTCAATTGTGAGATGCCAGAGAGGGGTCTTTGGACTGGTGGAAACTAGGCTGGTTAGTGGAGTGACAGTGAAGGTGGCAAAGGCTGATCAGTGAGCATGTATGACATTGCAATTTGGTGACATTTTTAGTGTTGTGACAACAGACTCCACTCACCAGATATTCCGGTCAAGCCGTCAGGATTCAGGATGGCCAAGACCTTTTCCCAGGGATAGAGTTGTTAGGGGTAGTGGGAGGGCCACCACCAGTCGTCCTGGCCTGATGCTAGTGCCTGGAGACCAGGGACCGAACCTTTCCCCTGAGGTCATTCCACCACTTCCTAATGTCCTCCTATTTACGCAGGGTGGTGCCTACAGCATTCCCTCTGTTGACTGTCCTGTCCCACCTTTCCATTTTCCTACTGAGAGGAGTGTGCTGGACCTGTGCTCCAAACAACAGTAGCTCGCTCTGTGAACTTGAACTGTGAACTTCACACTTGCATAGCGCACTACTCACCCGTTAGGGTCTCAAGGTGCTGTACGCATACCGCTGTGGAACCCCTCCGGGCTTTCCCTGTGAGGCACCCACTCCTGGACAGCCCCAGGGTGAAGCCAGGCATCCAAGCTCTGTGAGGGCCGTTGTGGAGATTAAGCAAGCTATTCCCCAGAGTTATAGAGTGGGACCCATTAATTAGATTAGGCACTAAGGTGAGAATTATCTGGTCCAAGGGAATTGAGCCCAAGTGCCGCCGAGGTGGGAATTGAACCTTGGTCCCGGGCCAGATCTCTGCATCAGGGTCTGCTACTCCAACCATTGTGCCACACTTCTCCACCTTACAATGCTCTACTCTTATAATTTCATCCACCATGACTCTTAACTGCTCATCTGTGAAACAGGGATTCTTGGATCGTGACATGGTGGAAAATTTAGAATAGTGACAGTGACTTACTAAAAGGGGGTAGTGCAAAAGGGTGTGACCAGATAAAAGTGTGTGCTGGTGAAAAGAGATGGTGGTGTCTTATAAATGTTCTGTGTACAAAGGTTGCTCTGGCTTGTGTGTGTTGCAATGTTAATGTAAAGGATTCTGGTGTGTGAAGGGGAGTGTTTTATAGTGTCCTTTGCAGGTTTGTTGAGTGTGGCAATATGTGTCAGCTGTGCTGTCCTCAAAAGCATCCAATGTGAAGTTGTGTATTACTTTGCTGACCGTGGACTGTTGTGGTCCAGACCACCATTGGCTGACTGCCATGGGTGCCCGCCACTGCAAATTTAGGTTTGTAATACAGTCAGTGGTTGTTCGCTGTGCTGTCAGGGTTTGAAGTTGGACTGCCTTTTTCCAGACCTCCATGCCGCTGCCGGTCTGCCTTTTTTGGTTGGCACACAATGGTAATGTCTGTTTAACTCATAATAGGGGAGTCTGTAAGACCTCCAACAGAGCAGTCATCTTTCCTGAGGGTTCCCATAGTTGGGCTGATGTTGGATTTTGAAGGGTATTGGAGCTATCCATATTTCCAGCAGAATACAGTGTCCATAAAGACAGCCCAACATTGGCTCACTGTACTACCACCTCACTAATCACAAAGTTGCATCCGTCTCCGGTGAACTGGGGCAGTAATATATGTGGATCGAACACACCGCCCCTCAGGCATAGCAAGGACTTTTAGCAGGACTCCAAGAGAACACTGACTGCCCACATGCAGGGTTAAAACAGAGATGTGAAAACGACATGCAAGAGTTCCAAGCTAGTTGTTAAGGTTGCAGGTTTGAGGCCCAGTTCTTAATACTAATCAATAAACATCTATCAGAGTCCTAGGGGAGAAGCTTGAGGAAGGGCTTGCGGAGAAAACATGAGACCTTTGAAGGTTTAGACATATGGGTGAAGTACAGCAGAAGTTCTCCCTTTGTAAACAAGGGATAAGTAGACATTCCTCCTGATAAGGTGAATTATATTGTGGTATTAATTATTATTACTATCTTTTCAAAGGAAACTGTAAGCTAACATCATTGGTATATAAAAATTAGTCACCAAATCTTAGAATTTGCTGAAACTTGCTAAATCAGCCTAACAAAATCTTGACATGCAAAATGTTGTCTGATCCAATCAGATGGGAAACATTACAGGATGGATCTTTTGGAGGATTCAAGTATCTGGAAAATTTGACTAGCAGAAAGAAACAAAGGCCCAGATTTAAGAGGGCCTAGCGCCTTCTTACACAACATTAGTGCAATTTTGTTACACTAATGTGGCCCAACGAGGCCAAAATCGCCATGCCAGATTTACAAAGTACTGCAATGTATACATTGTGCCACTTTGTAACCCCTTGTTCCACATGTTCGCAAGGGGGGGTATTCCCCCATTAGGCAGGCAGAAAAAATGGTGGAAAGAAATGTAAAGATTTCTTTGTGCCATTTTTTTCAGCATTTTTTAAATGGGTTAAAAGGGGGCACCCCATTGATTGCAATGGGCCCCTACGCACTGTTCAGCATTAGTGCCAAAACGTATGATGCTACTGCCCCCTACCCTGTGCCAGTGTGCACCGTATTTTAAATACGGTGCACACATGGTGATGGTAGAGGGGGCTGAAGGGTGCAAGAAAAGTGGTGCTGCACTTGGTGCAGTGCCACATTTTTTAAAAATCTGCCCCTAAACATTTTTGCTGTGACGTACATTACACAATGCTAGGCAATAAAGCCTGCACCCTAGTAAGGTCAAAGAAGGCAAAATGGAGGCTGGGGAACATCATCTGACTCTTGTAACCCCTGTGGATAAACCAGGATCTTTGGCCAACCCTGGGCTGTGGTACTTTCTTCAGTTGAGTTAGAGTGGGGCCCATACACCCAAACCCATTGTACAGTCAGTGTCCTCAATGACGTAACCAATGAACTTACATATGATCTTATAAAACTGTTTCTGTGTAATACACGCAACAAGTTAGCTTTTTGAGAGGTTTTGAGGTTTTAGGCTCTCTCACTACCTGTCACTTGTACCAATGTACAAAGTGCATTATTACTATAGAGCAATATGATGAACATTATTGTCATCCATTGTTACAGTTTTCACCATACCTATCACTGTAAATGTGTATATTTTCATTCTGGTTTATTGATTTGAAGACACTTGTCACCAGGTAGCCATAAGCTTAAGTCACAGTTGATCTACTCTTCTTATTATGTCACATTTGGGTTACCATAGCTGTCCGCTTTCTTACCATACAGTGACTGGTCTGCTGGATGTGTGTTTTTCTGGGAGACACCTGAGAAGTGGTATGCTTAATTCACCTTTAGTCCATGTCTGCAGCCATGGTTCCTCCAATACCATACCTCCTCCAACAGCAGCAGGACTCAATGGCAATTCTTTCTCAACTCCTCTGGTCCAGAAAGCACATGGAGTTGGAGACTTCTCTTTTTTATGTGTTATATTGCTTAAGGAACTGGTTGTTGCAAAGTGTAGTTGGCTGCTTTATTAAATGAGCCTGATTGCAATACATAGCCAGCCTTAAGTCTTTTTCTGACTGTGTGCTAGTTACACGTAGAACGAATGAGAGAGATTGTATGTATGAAAATATATATATATATATATATATATATATATATATATATATATATATATGTATATATATGTGTATATATACATATATATATATTAAACAGAAGTTCTGTGAAAAAAGTTTACATTTCGCCAGTATTAAAATAGATGGCACAGAGTCCATCAGTGTTTTGGAGGAAAAAGCATGTTTTTCCACTTCTATTAATAGTCACTTAATTAAGCAGTATATCTCTTTTTTTGTGAGGGTAATCAATAAAGAAAATCAATATTCCAAGCAGTTAGTAAAATGAATTCATTAATTATGCAGAAAGCTTCATAAAATGTATAATATCAAGGCATGGGAGACCAAGGAACCATTCATCAGGCTCAGAATAATCAAATACCAGAGCCAGGGACCCGATGTGGCAGAGCTGACACTTTCAATAGACAGTCAAATAATGAAAAATACATTCACAGTATCTGTGAAATGATAGAATTCTGTCCTCTCTCTGTGACCCTCAGGCCCTCTGGGTGGTTAGTTTTAATGCAGATTATACAGTTTCAAAATGAAAATGAAAATATGATGGCCCACATTCCAACATGCATGATGTCTGCAAAAAAATGAATTTATGTAGTATCCCCTTGATTAATACTATTGTAAGTCAGAACCTTATAATTTGGGGTAACAGTCCCAATATGTCAGTTTTTTTCATTAAATATGTGTTTTGTATGGGGCTCTTTAGATGGGAAGATACACAAGGTATAATGGATGCCTTTTATGGCCATAAGGCCCAACGTCTTTATCCATTTGTAAGACATTGTAGTAAATGACTGATTTTGAGAGTCACAAAAAGGAAAAAAATAAAAAGATTGATATCGTATTTTTTACCATGTAAATAATTTGCTGGTGGTATCATTTTAGGAATAGTGGTAAGTTCTAAGTTGATTTTACCCTGCTAGAATTGCTGATACTCTAACGGGATTTGATGATGCACATGTGAGCGAAAACTGTTTTTACTCAGGATTTTCTCAAATAAATTATGGAGAAGATAAATTGAGGGTACATTCTCTATAAATTGACAAAGATCCTCCTCAACCGTGTGAAAAAACAGTCTGACATACTGAGTAAACATGGATTCCCAAGAAGAGCAGCTGTCTGTCAGTTGAATCCCTAGGTCCTGATTCACAAAAGTAAACTTACACTTTGTGTAAGTTTACTATTGTTTGCTATTCACAAAGGTATTTTACTAATAATGTATTTATGGCTGCGGAGTCTCCACACAGAAAAAGGTAGGACAGTCTTAACCTTGTTTGCTATTCACAAAGGTATTTTCTAATAGTATCTTTGCGACTACGACTGTCCTATCCTTTTATGTGCTGAGTGTCTTTCAAACGTGATGGTCTCAAGGTCAACTAAGGCTGATTTGTGGATTGGGACAGGTGGCAGAGACAGGAAGACACGCACTGCTTCCGTAGCTCTAATAAAATGCCATTGTCCTTGCCTTCATCAGAGCTCGGAGCTCTTGGCGTCCCCAAGCATTTTCTGTACCGTTGCACGCTTGTAACCCGCTTGTACCCTGGGCGCTCTGCCTGTGTGTCTGCATGCAAGGGGCCAGTGGGGTTAGTGCTAGACTGTATGAGGTGTATTTCTCTCACGTAAACCAAGAGGACTCAATGCCAAAAGAGTGCATCACTCTTAGTCTCAATAATTAATTTATTAAGTCACTTCCCTAATGTCAATAAAAGTCACACAAGTATATGAGAATAAGCATACAACTCAAATGCAGCAGAACATGTTTATATACAAAGATAAATGCACATATCAGATTGTCAAGACTGAAAAAGAAATGTGCAGTGCATTAACAGAACATTTATACCTGAGCTAAATAATCAGTATTTAAAATATTTCTCCAACTGGATTGACATCATCCTCACCAGCGCAACTGGAGAACCCTTTTTTTCAGTCTAGGAAAAGACCCAATCGGGATCAGAAATCAGATCCTGGCAGCACGTCCGCTCCACAGATGAGCTCCTACCTGAGCGTCAAGTCTTCCCGTCTTTTGTACCTTAAAACACCTCAAG
The DNA here is from genome assembly GCF_031143425.1 of Pleurodeles waltl. NCBI lineage: Eukaryota > Metazoa > Chordata > Amphibia > Caudata > Salamandridae > Pleurodeles > Pleurodeles waltl. The sequence goes on from NC_090439.1 coordinate 1,056,284,150, forward strand.
AAAAATATTCTAGAACCCTCCCCATCTCCTCTGGTATGAAATTAAACACTTGCTGTACTTCATCTGCGTCACAAACACCCCTGGAGGCTGGCCAGGCTCCCAGTGTTTGTTCTGTTGCAGATCGTATATTCCTCTGGTAAAAACAGTCTCAGCCTTGTGAACTCTTATGAAGTCTGCATCCCATATAATATGTTCCAGCTCTGTCCGACTCTTCACTGGTGAAGAGAAAAACATGTTTCATGAGGAAAAACACCTGTGCTGCCCTGCAACTACAGCAGGGCACAAAATGGAGTTACTCAAGCAAAATGGAGTTGATGGTCAAATGATGGTCAAATCTAAATAGCATCACATGAGGTGTGAGGTGGATGAGGCAGCATGAGGTGGAACACCAGGCAGAAGGAGAAGGAGACAAATGCAGAAGACAAATGCAGTAGAGAGAGGCAGCAAGGCGATGCAGCAGTGAGTAAGGCTTTTTGCTGGAGCAGCAGGCGGAAGTTGGGGTCCTGCTGGAGGAGCAGAAGCAGCCAGCAGTAGGTCAGTGCGGCTTGCTCCTGTGGCAGGTCCGCTCCTTCCCCCTCCCTTCTGGTTTACACTTGCCTATTCTTGCTTACCTTGCCTCAACAATATGTGTGTCACTTGGCTACATGGATACCTTGGCTCCTTAGCCTCATACTTTGACCAGAAGTGCACTAAAGAGCCCTTGGATAAACACCCTCTTCCTCTCAGGACCCCTTGTAGAGCGTGCTTATGCTCCCCCAGGAAGGTGCAAGGGGTGAGGCAGCGCACTAGGGCATGTAGAATATCTGCAGTGATTGAAAGTGGGTGATAGACACTTGAGCAGCCGCGGATCCTGTTGGAGGAGCAGAAGTGGCTGGTAGCAGGTTGATGCAGCTTGCTTCTGTGGCAGGTCCATTCCCTCTCCCATTCTACCTAGGTTTACTCCTACATTAGTAACTTCAAGGACACTTGGCTACTTAGTATCATGCCTGATGGGCCATATTTGTGACCAGAAGGGAGCCAAAGGGGCCTTAGATAAACAACTTCTCCCTCTCTGGACCCCTGGGTAGAGGGTGCTCATGTCCCCCTAGGAAAGGTCAAGGGTGTGGCAGCACTCAGAGGTATGCAGATTCTTGCAGAAACAGTGATTTCCAGTGCTCGCAGAGTGCAGTAGTAAAGGAGTAGTAGAGTGAGTCTAATTCTGATTCCTATGGACCCTTACATTCAAGGTTTACAAGGTTTGTACATCAATAATGGAAAAGCCAAATTAATAAATATAGTCTGCAGAAGGACATTAAATGCTTTATATGAAGGTTTTCTTAGGTTTTATTAGGCTCTCATAAAAAAGGGACTGGAAGGACACTAATGGGCCAACATGAGGTCGGGACACGAAAGGGCGCCACATACACAGATACGAAGGAAGAAAAGGCTGCAAACATCAGTAACATCGAACAAAGTGAAGGCTAAAAAACTAGAGAAAATCAATCATTAATTTCACGGGTCATCAGCATGTTTGAAAGATCACAAAAAATACAGGAGAAATTTGTTTTCTGAAAGGATCCAGGAGGAATAATGTTTGTCCAATCAGTGTGATGCCAATTTCCTTTCAGGTCCTATTTTACCAACAAAAAATAATTGTAGTTTATCAGAAACTGTTACAAAAAGTTCAGAGCCCCCGGCCACCACTTGTAAGCAGGGCCCTGAAGAAAACAAGGAATATAAGGGGTCTGCATGGGGCCCAGTTAGTGACGTAGAGCTTCTGTCACTAATACCTCTGTCCCAACATTCGCCTTTAGAACAAAAGTTATCACATATGTCTCCTAGACCGATATTAAAGAAATAAGCTCTTCTCCCAATTGAAATGATTTTAGAAGTAAATACAGGTAAAAATAAAGCAGTTTCAAAGTTAATAACTCAAAATAGATCTGGTTCAGTAGAAATTGACAATGGAAAATTGGGAAGTGTAGAGGATTCTTCGTTAATACACCAAAATAATAAAGAAGGTAAGGGGGAACACTCAGAGGTTTATTGTCAAAAGAATTCTCCAAAAAATGAACTGGCTGCAAAAACAGACCCTGGAACAATATGGAATATTTTAGTTAGGTAATCCCAGTTGACTCTTGATGCTTTAGCATATCAGTCAACTAAAATGGATGTGCAAGTGGACATATTAAATCAAATGGCCACCTCAATTGCCGGAATCAACCAGAAGCTAGCAAACTTAAATACTCTGATAACTCACAGGCAATTATATGCGGTGTCGGCTACCACAGACTGTACTTGTGCACCAGTGGTAAAAAAACTCACAACAATTCCCGAGCTATTTTCTACATTATTAGCAGATCTAAAAATACACGTAAACTTCTTTTAGTATAATAGAGAAACACAATTGGATCAAGTCAAACACCAACAAAAAAATGGCCTTTAGGAGCCCAATTATAATAGCTGGATGTGATGAGGAAGTTTTTTTTTGTGATGAGCCACAATACCAAACTGTCACTTCTATAGAACCTAAAGATTCATCCACCTAGCCCGCAAGTAAACTATGTGAGGAGTGCATTAGTGAAGTTCAAACAATCCAACAATGATGAAAAAAACAGATGAGAAAATTACATAAGGTGAGGAGTAAACAAAGATAAAGTACAGCAAGGGCACACAGATCAATTACAATAAAGCAAAGGAACATCAAAACGATTATTATGCATGAATGAGAACAACAATAATGCCATGGTAAAACACATGAAATTCTTTCCACTGCCTAATATGACACAGGAATCTACAGTTAGGGGAGGACTAAAAGAAGTACCAGCTAACTATGTGGTTGTTTCTACAAAATCTTCCATATGTAAAAATGAAAGCATTATAAAGGAATACATTGGGAAAACAGCAGAGCATAGGGAATAGGTGCAACAACAGTAAGTGTCAAGCGACAGGAGCACTTCAGTGTATGTGGAAGTGAATAATAAAGATAATAGTGATAGCATTAGAAATGATTACCACAATTTGAATAATTGATGTGGAAATAAAGACTCAGGAGGAAAAAGGATTACAACTGATTCCTCCAGGAAAGGGGCTTCAAGATCTGTTGGATTGAGGGAAATCAAGATAACTAGTCTGCCATCTGAATCTATTTCTCAAAACCTTATTTCCTCATGCAAAGCAATCTTTACTCTGATTTACAAATCAGGCAGGCATAGTATTCTAAACTGAGGCAACATTTTAAAATTATTACAGGTGATTCCCACCCTTAGCAAAATGATGGTAGATATAGAATTGATTGAATTCCTAGGTTCAATGGATAGTAAGACTCATGAATCAACTCTTGTGACCTTCACAAGAAGCAAAAATGGTGCTTCAGGAAGAGGAATGTTTCTTGGCTTGGGGGACTCAAATAAGCATGCTCCCCCCTGTAGCTTATCCAGAATCCTTTGTTTCAGCAAGTTTGAATGTAAATCTAAATACACCAGAAGATCCTACTCAATCATATTCAATTTTGAAAAATTATTTTGGGAAATCATTTATACCACCCCACTCACCACAAAATGTTGTGGTCAAGTCAGATAAAATTGTGAGGATGAAGCTAAATCTAGGCTGGCCCACAGAAGCCTTGCATGACTTCATGCAGTTAGTAAGATTTAAAGATCTCCTTTACCCAATCAAGTAGAAAGTCTAAATATATGTTCATAGAATATTGTATAGTGCGCAATCTAAAACACAGGAAACACATCTTTCAGAATTATTGGAGGGAAATCATATAATATGTTTACAAGAGACATGGGCATTAAAACCATTTATATGAATGAGCTTGACGCCTTTTTTAGCTCTGCAGTAAACATAAAAAGCTTTGGACATCCTGGAGGGATTTGGCCACTTTTATAGCTGTAGCCCTGCAGCTTGAAATTGAGCAACTGGAATCAGTTGATGGAAACATCTTATTAATCAAACTTACAAAGTGGTACAAAGGACAGGAACCCTTCTTCTAATAATAAATGTCTATATACCCTCTGAATCAGGAACAAATTCCACATGTATATCAAAACTCCCAAGCACACTGCTAGCCAGCATGCAAGAACAACAAGCTCTGGATGTTTTAATCACTGGGGATTTTCATTTCAACCTATTGAAATCATTTGCGTGTGATGATCAAATAAGCCAACAGAACTACATATGGTCTGTCCCTATTCAATCTGCAAGGGACTTAAGCAAGAAAACACAAGATGTTAAGGCAATAAATTTGATAAAAGATCTTGAATCATTAGGTCTAAGAGTTTTGAACAGCAGATATCAGCAAGATACTCCCCTCGAGTGGTCCTCTCATTCCACTGTTTCAAATTCACTATTAGATTACACTATTGCCTCTCTCTCATTACTCTGCTTAGTTAGATCCTTCAAGTTTCTTCAAATAGCTAATCATGACTATGGTCAACAACAAATAGTAATTAATGCCCATAATAGGCTTCATCCAAAGGCACCCTTCTTATCAGGAAACCTGGGTAGAATTCACAACAGGAAGCTTTGTTGGACAGGGAATACAAATAAAGGTATTGTGGATTTAGTTAAAAAATAGCAGCTATCTGTTTTAGTAGAGCTACACTCAGTCCAGTCGCTAAATGGTTTCTCTTTACTGAAGAAATGATGGAAGATCAGCGACTAGGTCCCCACTACCATCCCACAATAAAGAATATGTTGAAGATAAAAGAAGAATCAAATTATCTCCCTATAGTCGGTCAGTTAGGAAGGAATGCAATAGATGTCGGAATCTGGTGAAAAAAGATCAAGAAAACCCTGAAATATGTGAATCGCTAAACAGATTAAATAACATTTTTAGGAAAATAATATGGGCTGAAAAAACAAGTGTAAAGGAAAACTTCTGTGCAAAGGTATTATGGGGGTCATTACGACCCCGACGGTGGCGGTAGTACTGTCAACAGGCTGCCGGTGTCTACCAGGTGTATTATGACTGTGGCGCATTCGCCACGGTCATACCGGCGGTACCGACAGCCTACCGCCAGGTGGTCGTAATCCGCAAGGGCAGTGCTGCAAGTGTATCGTGCACTTTTGGAGGTGTTCTAAAGTATAAGGTTTTTTTGTAAAAGATAGAATTTTATTAGGGATTTTATTAAATAGAAGTACCTAAGGAAATTAACTGTTTCTTAAATGAATTCCTTTATTTATAATTTTGATAAAATGTTATATAACGTTTCTAATGCTATTAGCATAGAAGATTTTAAATGGATGAGTGTTGAAAAATCTTAAGAATTTGTAAAGGTTTTTACTAACCGTACAATAAATTTTAATTTGACACTGTTGTAAAGATACTACTAGTAAAATACCTTTGTGAATAGCAAACAATTGTAAACGTATGCAAATGTTCAAGCTCAGCTTTTTGAATCATGCACTCAATGTTCCATTGCAGCTTCACCATTGAGTTCTAGTAAGGAATCCGGGACAGATTTCTGAAAGTACTGTGCAATGCAGAGCAACAATCAAAAATGTTGCTCTATATTGTGTGAGGTGCCGCATCCCAGGTGGTCTAACTCCCAGATTACTGTCCTGGCAGTCAAACCACAAGGAGACCGCCACTACTAGCAGGATCGGAGAGCGGCATTGAAAACGATGTCAGCAACAGCGGTGCCAAGTTCAGCACTGCAATGATGATCATAACTTTCCTTTCTGCCAGCCGTTACATGTCTGAGTCCCCACCATGAAAAGGCTGGGGCAAAAACAAAGTTGGGGTCACAGGGGGACCCCTGCACTGTCCATGACCATGTTGTGGGCAGTGCAGGGGCCCCCATGTCAGCACCCTTGGAATACGTACTGTCTGCTATGGCGCACAGTGCACATTCCGAGGGTGCTGGGGTCACCGCCTGTAAACTGATATTCGCCTTGTCTCTCTGAGGGAGCCGATGTCGATACCACCACACTGTTTTCACCAGCCAGCGCAGCAGAAACATCACATCTCAGTGCTGGTGATGTCACCGGCTTGACGGCCTCCTCCCCACCAATGTAATGGAGTTCAGGCTTCTAACCATCCAAACCCGTATTTAGGGCCTAAGAGGCAACATCTCAAACATTTGGCATAACCTCACTTTCTCCACCTTTTGTAATTATTCTGACCTACACCATGCATGCTTTTTTACCAAGTGTTTAACAGAGTTTCTGTATAAATGTTCTTGATAATAAGGCTTCTCTTTTGGTTCTGTCTATTGTATGTATTTTTTATTTAATATGTTTCTGCTTAATAATCTATTTCTGTGATCGATATTTCCCACTTCAATGAACATGATTAGGATGAGTCTTAGTTAGGTCTGTGGAGTTGTTAGTATATATATGGCAAAGCTCATGGGACACCTGGCAATTTTTTTCACTGGAATGTGTTAGGATGCAAAGCATGACAACGTTTGTTGGATCACTTTCCTATTGTGATTTGATGTAGCATTCTGGATGGATTGATAGAGTTTGAGTCTTTTTTACAGAGAACAGTACAATATTTACAGATATTTGTGTTGTTTTATTATGACCATGGATGTGCCACTAAGAACAGTTGTTTCTTTTACTTTCTATTACTTTTTAGTTGATGATGACTGTCAATCTGTGTTAGTCTATCTTTGAACAATGAGGCTCCTGTAGAGGGTTATTAGTTCATTAGAGCATGTGATGTTTGATTGATTGTGTGGGTTCAAGGGATTGTATTTGATGAAACATTTTATAGTCAATTTGAATGAATCCTAAAATGCACATGCTCAGTAACAAGGGAGAATTCTAGGTTTCACAGTTCAATTAGAAATATCCTTCATGGAGCTAAAAACTACTTTTTTTCGAGACAGTTAATGTAATGTGATATTTGTTAATGTGAACCCTGGATCTGTAGCCTGCCAAGACTTTCTTCATACCTATGAAAGAGGACTGCAGTCTCCTTTTCCCCATGTATGAAACACTGCTTCTTTAGACATCAGCAGGCACAGCACTTCAGATAACCATCTGACTAATTTTCATAAATCAGTCAGTGCATGGCAGACATGTAGTTAGAGCCTTTGTGTTGGACCTGGCACCTTTTGCAGGGTCAGCCCCAAACATTTTGCCTTTCTCCTCCTACCTTTTGCTGAATTTAATTTGGTTGCTCTTAGGACTCTGTGCACTTTACCACTGCTAAGCAATGATAATGAGCTTTCTAGTTAAAACACTGTAACATTGCCTTCTACCCAATAAACATACTTAACTTACTTGTAAGCCCCTAGTAACGTACCATTACATGTGCCAAATGCCTGTAAATTAAATGCTCCTAGTGGACATGCAGCACTGATTGGGCCACCTGCTTAAGTAGCCCTTTACACATGTCTCAGACCTGCAATTGCAGAGCCTGTGTGTACAGTTTAAACTGCCATTTTGACCTGGCAAAATAAACCTTTTTGTAGGCCCAAACCTCACTTTTTAATACATATGAGTCACTCCTAAAGTAGGCCCTGGTTAGCCCCAAGGGCAGAGCTCAGTGTACTTAAAAAGTTAGACATGTACTTTTAAGATTTACATTTTCTAGCAGTGAAAACCTTTTAAATGTGTTTCTCGCTACTGCAAGGCCTGCCTCTAATATAGGACAACATTGGAGTCCCCTTATTACATTTTAGAAGTATTATTTCCAAATGGGATGGCTGGTTCATGTTTGGTGTCTCTGGAATCCTAATTGAAAATTGTATCTTATGGTGAAGTCAGGTTTTAAATTACAGCTCTGAAACTGCTACTTTTATGAAGTTGGCATTTTCATGAACTAACCATTTGGTGCCTGCAGCCTTTCTCTGGGTCATATGACAGGGTGCAGTTAGCAGTAGGACTTTGTGTCGTCCTCCTAGACAGTCACAATGGGACCTTAGGTGTGACTGGATGGGCCAACACTGGCAGAATAGGAAGGAGAAGCTGAGTCCAGCCTCACTCTCACCTGAATAGACTGTGCCCTGTCTCCACACCAAGGGTTGTATACCCCATGTAATTAGTCTGGAGCCAGGCAAGGAAAGGTAGGACATAGGTGCACTTAAAAGGCATGCCTCTAGAAGCTTCTGCTCACTTCAAAGGCACAACTGTGTATGAAAGAAGGACCTCAGACACCACCATTTCATTACATTTCTGATGGACCTGTGGATACTCTGCTGGGAATAAGGACTGCTGTGCTGCTGTGCTGCTCAAAGACTGCCACTCTCCTGGACTGCTGCTCTGAAGGAACTGCTGCCATGCTGTGCTGATCTGCTACCATGTTGCCTGGGTTAGAAGGACTGAACCTGCATCTCTGGAACCAAAAGCCCAGAGTGACTCCAAGGGCTAGTTGGCTGGGCTCCTGATAAGATGCCTCAGGGACATAACGGGCTTCCAACAACCTTGAACCCAGCACCTGGTCTCTGCCATCTGGGTGTCCTACTCCCTCACAAGTAGTGCCATCCCAGTTCTGGACCCTTGGAGGTGAACCGGAAGGTGCTACTGTGAAGCCAATCTATGGTTCTGATTGGAACCAATGTGAAGCACCATAAGACCTCGCTGCACAGCTTCCAACAACCTTGAACCCAGCACCTGGTCTCTGCCATCTGGGTGTCCTACTTCCTCACAAGTAGTGCCATCCCAGTTCTGGACCCTTGGAGGTGAACCGGAAGGTGCTACTGTGAAGCCAATCTATGGTTCTGATTGGAACCAATGTGAAGCACCATAAGACCTCGCTGCACAGCTGCCAGCTTCATCAACCCCTGCAAAGCCTCACCGGACAGGTCATCAGAACTGATGCAGAGACCCAAGCCCCACCATGCTACCAAGGAGGTTGAGCACAGGATAATTTGGGCTATTCTTGTACCATACCCTCATTAGGATTGTGGTTGCTGCTTGACAAACAGTAACCTAAATTCTGAAGCTCTGCGTTTCATGAGAGTAAACATATGCAACTACCTTTGAAACAAACACATTCAGGTCCAGGGCTTTGCTGGGGAAGCTTCACAGCTGAATATTTTGGTTTATCCACCTGTAGTCTATAGAGTGTGTTTATTTAACACATTTTTTCTCAAAGTTAGTGCTTTATTTTTAACTTGTACAGCTCAGAAACAGAGAACAAGCTTTCCCTTTTTCTGTTTCTATGATGTATTGCACAAAAAAATAACATTATTAGCTCTTTACTGTTATTAAGCACTCTACCTGTACTTAAAGAACAGATACTTATTCATACTGGGATGAAGGAGTTAATTTTAGCAAAAGGAAATGCTAGAGTCATATAACAGACACTTATTCATACTGGGATGAAAGAGTCATATTTAGAAATGGTGAATACAATTACAGTAGAAACTAATTACAGTATACGAGAACATGAGCAATCCTGCTTCCTGTGAATGTAGAATGGAGGCAGAAATTGATTTGATAATTTGTGTTATTAATAGTGTATTTATACTAATAATTATCTGTCTGGAACACCTGTTCATTAATGAAATGTTCATTATGCATTGCACCTAATCATTGTCTGCAACTTAAAAGGATATAAGGATATGTCATATTTTAGTTTCACATTTTTTTCATATTTTTCATTTTATTATGGGAACCTCAAAATAAACTTTTCGATATAATTAAAAAAAGTTGTGTTCTAGTCTTTCCTCAAGGAAAACTAAAGTGAGCATGCAAAATTATAAGGCAGGTATTTCTCATAGCAGTTGATCATTACATTAGCTTTAATCTTTCGATTGACCCACTGCGAGTTAGGGAGGCAAATATTTAGGGATTAGTTATGGTTTTGCTGATAATTGGGATTTGCTAATGTCCCTAAGAACAACATGAGATGAAACAAATACACAGGGCTAGATTTGCAAACCTCTTGCACTAAGTTTGCATCACAAAAAATATTTTTTGCTGCAAAGTTGCCTGAAAGTATCAAAAAAGCAATTCAAAATGGCACAAAACACCACAAAGCACTGTTTTGTGTTACTTTGCATCACAGGGGCATTCTATGGGCAATACATGGGCATTCCCATGCAGCCATCCATGGTTTTGGATACAAAACCCTATCTACTAATATTAGAAGTCATTCTTTTGCACCAAAAATTACTTCCACTTTGAGGCAGGTGTTAAAAAGGAGAAATACTTTTATTTCTCCTAACTTTTCCCACTTTGCATGTGTGCTGCACTGTACAGCATTCCCCCCCGAATAGGTAAATGTTTTGAAAGTAGTTTAAGCACAGTATTTTGTACTGAAAAGTGTTCCTTCCAATACAATTGTTCTTGGTGGCTTTATTGGGCACCGGCGGTGGAGAGAGCGCAGGATAGTGCTGTAGCTATAGATATAAATAGTCCTAATCTCTCCCTGTCACACATGGCAGCAACTCTAGTTGCTGCACTGCACTGTGTTATAGTTTAATAAATCTAATACATAGTGCTCTTCACAAACTGAGACCTAGATTTACTAACATCTAGGCACACAGCAGTGCATGAAAATACACTGCTCTCTGTGGTGAGACTTTACTACCTTATTTACTTTATTTACTAAATGTTGCACATGAATGATATTGAAGGCCATGCTTCCTCTCAAAATATTGTGCTAGTACTATGCAAAAGTCTTTCACCATTGTGCAAATCGGGCTCAGTTCCAGGAACTTTTATCTGGATGGACCAAGGCTGCATTCTGTGGCACAATGTGTGCCCATTTTTTGGTGATTCTGAAAGTAGCCTACAACCCCTGAATTTACATTAGTCATACAGAGCAGGCAGAGAGTTATTTCAAATTAAAAGCTGATTTCTATACTCATCAGGCTCAACCAATTTCCAACAGGCCATGCTTCAATAACAGCACCTGGATACTAAGCATATTGTCATAGTACTTCAAGTTTAAAGAGGTCTCTTTAACAAAACCCACTCATTTTTCATCTTTGCACTAGGCTGACCCTCTATTTACTTTCTGCAATGTGCCCAGCACTTAATTCTTCGCACACTGTGATCTTTGTAACTATTTATTTCCATGTCATTCATTTGCTTTCATTGATAAAAAACATAGAACCAAAAAAAGAGTGACGACAGTTTGCACAGCTGGTAATTGGTCAAAGAGGTAAAGTTTTGGATGTATCACAAAAAGAGACTTGAGGGCACATTGCCCCACTTGGTGCGCCCTGGTGCACCATGGCATTACAGAGTGGTGTTGCTTGTGCAGCCCTCTCTGTAGTACTGATAGCCCTGTACACATGTAGAGCCAGTGCTATCTTCAGAGGACATTATGGCCCTCATTCTGACCCAGGCGGATTGAATCCGCCAGGGCCGAGGGCAGCGAATGCACCGCCAACAGGCTGGCGGTGCATTCATGGGCATTCTGACCGCGGCGGTAACGGCGCGGTCAGAAACGGGAAACCAGCGGTCTCCCGCCGGTTTCCCGCTGCCCATGGGAATCCTCCATGGCGGCGCAGCAAGCTGCGCCGCCATGGGGATTCCGACCCCCTTCCCGCCAGCCTGGTTCTGGCGGTTTACACCGCCAGAACCTGGCTGGCGGGAACGGGTGTCGTGGGGCCCCTGGGGGCCCCTGCAGTGCCCATGCCAATGGCATGGGCACTGCAGGGGCCCCCTAACAGGGCCCCACATTGCTTTTCAGTGTCTGCTTAGCAGACACTGAAAAGCGCGACGGGTGCCACAGCACCCGTCGCACACCTTCCACTCCGCCGGCTCCATTCGGAGCCGGCATCCTCGTGGAAGGCGCTTTCCCGCTGGGCCGGCGGGCGATCTTTTGCAGATCGCCCGCCGGCCCAGCGGGAAAGTTGAAATGCCCCCCGCGGTCTTCTGACCGCGGGGCGGTGTTTGGGCGGTTTCCGCCCGGCGGGCGGCGTCCGCCGCCCGTCCGGGTCGGAATGAGGCCCTATGTCATTTTCATGTGAGCATGGCCCCATGCAAACAAAGAAATTACTTTGCCTCTGTGCCACCCCATCTCATGGATGTGGGCATGGGGCAAATAGATCCTCAGGATATGGACTGACAATACTCCACAAGAAGGAGGTGCATAGTCTGTGTGCCTCCTCAAGCCAGCCTTCTGAAAGTTGCTGAAGGGCTTCCTGGGACTCCCCAGACATCACCCTAAACACAGGTGCAGGTACTAACTGCAACTACCTGCAAGGAGAGCACAATCCCCTTTTTGGATTGCAGGCAGCATGATGCCTGCATTGTGAGAACCATGATTTTTATACTTATAAACAGCTTTTCCATATTTCACTGAAAGCACTGCCCCCAGGGCAGTCGCGGGGTCCCATCTATGTAGGAAACAGAGCACTAACTGTAACAACGTGCATTGACCCGATTTGCACCGAGCCCACCTGTTTAAAGGTGGGTTGTGATGCACACAGGGACAGTGCTATCTATAATTCAAGCCCTGTTCTTTGAAAACTTTTTCATAAACTCATTCATAAATAAGTTTGCTGTGAGCTCCATTTCATGTGCTAAACTGGTCAAATTCTGTTTCTACTCATTGTGTGACGGAAAAGTGCGAGTGCAGGAGATAGTGTTGAAAAGGTGCTCTCAAAGGTGGAATTTCAATCCCTATAACAACTACATGTACACGCATTTCATGAAGTACTGGAAAAGCTTCAGCATAATCATGCACACGGTCACAAATGTTGGCAATATCTGCACTAGCGTAGCTACTTGAGGTGAAGTGAGATATCTGTCTTCAGGGTGTGAAAGCATGAGGTGCTGTCAGCACTGACTTGGACTGTAGTGTCGCATTTGCAGATAGTTACGATCCTGCGTTTTTTGGCATGGGTGTTTGGGGTGGGGGTGGTCCTGGGAGTAGGTCCTAGCTCTGTTGGCGACTAGTATAGTTGCATGGAAAAGAGCTATCCCCAGAGAGCACTGCAAAGGCAGGAAAACACTGTCTTTACTCGACACACACTCTCTAGAGCAAATTTATACATGCAGCTAACCAACCAATGTTAAGGCATGTAAAACGTGTAATTTCAAATTAGACATGATAAGCCATATTCAGCTAGCTCCTTGTTTACATCTGTTTTCATTTGGAGCCACAGTTTCAAATGAAGACAGGTCCTGCTACTTTAGTTGATCTGTCTTTGCATGGACTACTAATGGTGTTTGTACTGTTCCTGCCACCTTCCATGGGCCACCTGAAAGCAGGAACAGAAGCCTGTGAAAGAGAAAGCCACGATCAGTCCAAGGAGCATAAAACAACGCTGCAGCATTGAAGGAAAGTCTAAATTAAGAATGCTGCTCTCCAGGGGGAGCAGAGCTGAACATGCACTGCCTCCCAAATAATCTGTGAGTAAAAATCAGTGTTTGAACTAGCTGATGCTTGGGTGGGGGAGTGGAACCAGTTTGCGAGGAAGTAAGTGGTGGTAAAGGGGCATATTTTATTGTTTATATTGGGCCAGTGACCGGCCCTAAGAGCCACTGAAGCAAATCCACCCAAAACTGGAGTACAAAATGTGAATACCAGGGTATTTGGAGGTGACCATGCTCCCTATTTGGAATAGAAGGGTAGTGAATTTGAGAGTGGTCAAAAGAGGGGCTCCTTGGGTGCACTGGACCAGGTCTCAGAATACTGGGGAATTTCAAAGGGCATAGCAGCATTTACCCCATGGCTCACATGGGCATAAAAGAACAGCCCTAAAGAATCCTACAACAGATGTGATATTTTGGGGCCTCACAGACACACCATGGAGGCCAGACAGTTCGGGCCAAGTGGCAAATGTGAGGTTCAGCCAGTGGGCCCCCAGAAAGCCCCCAAAAAATGAGATAAGGCCCTGAATGGTCGACCTGTTACAATATTTGAGAATATGAAGGGGAACAACAAAGGCCAGAGCCCACAGCAGCAAAGTAAAAGAGAAAAATATGCCAAGCCTCACCTGCCTCTGATCCACAGCCCTCAGCACACACCACACTCAATGGTGAGTTTGTTGTCTGATTCACAAGTACCTGGTTCGCCGAAGTAAATCATACCCAAAATGTACAACTGATAGTGGCTGGAGGGCTTCAATAATAAACTCCACATCACTAACGCAGTCTTCCACACAGTTTTCTTTTCTCTTTTTCTGATTTGCACTATTTATTTACTGTGAGAAAACAGAGCTGATTGCAGAGGCCCCATAACTTTTTGCCCCCCTTTTTCACTCTTAGCTGGTGTTTTCCTGACTCTGATGGTGCCCTGGGTGCTGCTAACCAGTCTCAGGGCCTGTGCTCTGTGTAAAATGAGTATGCAAATTAGGCTAATTATAATTGGCTATGTCAACCTACCTATATGTTCCTAGAATATGGTAGGGCATTTAGGGTTAGGGATCCCAGTATAGGTAGTGCACCCATAGTTGCAGTGATGAGGTGTCCAGTGTCATTTTAAAGGCAGGCCTACCTTGCTGGCTGCTTTTAAACTAAAGTTATTTGCAAATTCAACTTTGGAATTAAAAGTACTTCCAAAGTCTTAAACAACCTTATTTGTACATATGTCACCCCTAAGTGTGCCCTATATGCCCCTAGGGTTGGGTGCCATGTAACTATAAGCAGGGACCTTATAAAAATAGTAGCAAATGGCCTCCATAGGCTAAAATTGAGGGACTTTATTTTAATTAACAAAATCCCCTTAAGCATCAGATACCTCAAATTTGCTATCAAATTATTTGTTATAATAAACTTCACAACTTACAATTGTTGGATTTAATATAACTAGATCAGGTAGAGAGTGTAAGACTCTACCTAATAAGTTGCAAACTTCAGCTCTATAGTGCCCTTCTCTGATTGGCCAGCCTCTGGCAGCCTGGCCAGGCTACCTTGATGAGTTGTGAAGTGGCCTGGCTTCACACAAAGAGATGTGCCTGTGGGAGGGAATTTCACCTCAGCAGATGGTGAGGCAGGAAGGGGGAAGGCTGCCAAACTGGTCTTCAAAGGCAGAGAAGGACAGTTGGAGCAACCCAGCAACACCCCCACTTCCTGCATCCCCAGACAACAAGGTTGCCCCCTTGATTAGATTAGGAGAGGGCAGGAGAGGGGTGTGTTTATGATTTTTAGCCACACCAGTGGGTGGGCTCAGCCAGGTGTAACCTCCAAAAATCAAATTCAGCCATGATGGATTTTTGAAGAATGTTGCCTCCTGGGACTGATTTTTGCCACACTTCCCAGGAAGTGGTCATCACAGGGGGAAGGACCCTGCACCTGATTGGAGAATCAGGACCCCCCCGTTTTTCACCCAGGAGCAAGGATAAAACTGGCAGACCTGCACCCACACCTCAGATCCCCATCAGATTCCAACAAGGAAGAACCAAAGGAGAAGAAGGACTGCCCTGCTGGACCCATGGCCTGCACTTGGAACCTGCACTCTGAAGGACTGCACCAGCTGCACACTTGGGCTTCACCACAAGAAGAACTTTGCCTGGCTTCAACTGGTTCAAGGAGGGACTCCCTGTTTGCTACAGGTGAAAAATTGCTAACCAGGGTCCCCTGCACCAACTCCTGAAGAAATCAAGCAGCTGGCCACTGCCCAGTGGCCAAAAAGGAGTTTGCGCCAGGTGCATTCTGGGAGTTGAAGTCCACACCCCCAAGGATCATCTCAGAACTTCTTGACCCTTGGGGTGAGCTGTGGACCCCAAAAGAACTTTAAAAGAACATCTGGGAGAAGACCCAGAAGTTTGGAGAAGTTTGGAGAACTTTTGGAAAAAAGCTCCATAGAGGGACCGACCCGCCGCGGCAACTCTAGCCGGCTTGCCTCAACCACGACCCGGCCTGATTTGCAGGTTCATCCCGGTAAAGAAAATCTCAGAAAAAGAGACTAAGTCCGAAGGTAAAAAGTTGACCGGGACATCCCAGCCAGCGTATCTGAGGAGGGCTCCAAGGACATCGGATCAAGATCCAGGTTTACCCCGGTTGAAGGATTTTCACCTCGAAAAAACAACTAAGTCCGAAGGTAAAAATCTCCACTGAGGGCTCCCGCGATGCGTAACTGGAGAACAGTTCCAGGAGGTCGGATTGGACTGGCAGGTTCGTCCAGCTGAAGAAAATCTTCAGAAAAGAGACTAAGGGGGTCATTCCGACCCCGGCGGGCGGCGGGCGCCGCCCGCCGGGCGGAGACCGCCAAAAGACCGTACTGCGGTCAAATGACCGCGGCGGTCATTTTGACTTTCCCGCTGGGCAGGCGGGCGACCGCCAAAAGGCCGCCCGCCCGCCCAGCGGGAAAGCCCCAGCAACGATGAAGCCGGCTCCGAATGGAGCCGGCGGAGTTGCTGGTGTGCGACGGGTGCAGTGGCACCCGTCGCGATTTTCAGTGTCTGCTTTGCAGACACTGAAAATCTTAATGGGGCCCTGTTAGGGGGACCCTGCAGTGCCCATGCCAGTGGCATGGGCACTGCAGGGGCCCCCAGGGGCCCCACGACACTCGTTCCCGCCAGCTTCGGCTGGCGGGAAGGGGGTCGGAATCCCCATGGTGTCGCTGCTTGCAGCGCCGCCGTGGAGGATTCCCTGGGGCAGGTGAAAACGGCGGGAAACCGCCGGTTTCCCTTTTCTGACCGCGGCTTTACCGCCGCGGTCAGAATTGCCCCTGAAGCACCGCCAGCCTGTTGGCGGTGCTTCCTCCGTCCCCGGCCCTGGCGGTCCATGACCGCCAGGGTCGGAATGAGGCCCTAAGTCCGAAGGTAAACTTTTGACCGAGTCCTCCCGCGAGCTGTAGCCGAGCAGGGCTCCATCGCGGTCGGCCTTAAACTTTGACTTTGCCCCGGTCGAGGTGCAACCAGATGACCAGATTAGCGCTTTTTGTTACTAGGTGCTAAAAAACAATAATTCTTTAAAAATTCATATTTCCGGTTCCCCTTATCTGATTTTATATG
This sequence comes from Pleurodeles waltl, assembly GCF_031143425.1. Lineage (NCBI taxonomy): Eukaryota > Metazoa > Chordata > Amphibia > Caudata > Salamandridae > Pleurodeles > Pleurodeles waltl. The sequence continues at coordinate 1,056,300,952 of NC_090439.1, forward strand.
TTTTTGTGTCATTTTAAAGATAAAAATATGATATATCTTTATAAATTGGTTTTGGATTTTTAAACTGTTTCCTGTGTTTTATTTAATTACTGTTTTTTGATATTTGAATGCTTCACACTCTGTCTCCTAAGTTAAGCCTTGTCGCTCGTTGACAAGCTACCAAGGGTTGAGCTGGGTTTAATTTACTGAGACCTAACTGGATCTAAGTGGAGGTTAGTGGCCTATTGCTAAGTGTAGGTACTTACCTGCCCTTACCAATAACCCATTTTCCAACAAGAATACATTCCTTTATACGATAATCAGAAAAATTGACCATAGTGGTGCAAGGATATTTTGAGCTGGATGAGCACTGAGCCAGAACTCGGTGGACACTTGTTATGGTTAAATCCCCTGAAACGTCAGGCAATACATTGACCTTAATAAAAGAGGGTACCTATTTCGGGTACCTGCTGACCCTTACACTCTTCTGGGATACTGAAATTGAGCAAATTTGAAAGGCAAGCCCACAAACCAACCAAACTGATAGGCATGACATGGGAGTGGTTACAAGCCCATAGACAGATCACAACAGGGACAGAGAGCTTTGGGGCACTTGACTCTAAAAGCTTAGATAGTTTCATCAGCATGCACACACGTGTTACACATTCTGATTGTATTCATGACGTATTTTATTTTTGGAAGGGCAGCCAGGCGCAAGTTTATCTTAGCGTTCAGTTTTCATGATCATTGTTCAATATTGAACTAAAACACACGTATTTGTCACTTTTTTGGATTTTTTGTTTAAAAAATTGCCACGAGGTCAGGTAACCTCCTCTGCTATTTTGTCACTGCTCCTTTCTCTGTATTTTCTGAAGCATGCTAAAGAAACCGTTTGATTAAGTTGGAGGTCAAGTTAGGTTTCCTTCAAAACACACTTGAAAATATCCAAAGAAATCGGTAGCTACATTTGATACTGAGCAGATGATTTAGTATTACAACCAAATGTGAATTTAAACCGAATAGAACAAGAACAAAATCTGTGGAAAATGTGCCCCCAGAACACTGTAATTTATTTTCAATATCACTCATCACATACTGCATTACTATCAGTCAAAATGTACGCTTATACATAAAAATGTTAATTTGCTCTCTCTGTCTCAATGCACTAATAAACATTTTAAAATCAGTTTCTCACTGTTCTTTTTAATCAAACGCACATTTGCATAGAGAGGTACATGGTCAAATTGCATTGAAATAAAATCATAGATTTATATAATTGCTATCTAAAAACTGCTGTCTGAAACAGACCACTTGACATTTCTACATCTAATTCTCAAAGCCTCTCTGTCAAACTTAATCGTGGTGCAATTATGATGTCTCCATTCCCTCGAAGTAAATACTGAATATATCTGTGACTTGTCTAATTCATAATTGAGTTGTACTTTAGTTCAGCTTTATTTAGCTATTGGTCTGCTGCTCTTCGCATAAAAAAGATATAACATGTAAGATTACATTTGAGAATCTGAATAAAAATAGATATTTTCTGGAACATAAAAAGTATTCCTTTAAATGAAAGAGGAGAATCGGGATTAAAGAATGGAAATTAGGCTACTCAAAAAAACGAACACTGATCACATTAAGCAGTTCATAGTTTTAACAGAGTCCATGCATCCAATCCTCCTGGACGTGGGAGTTTATCAGTGGGACAAATGGAGATTAAAGAGGGGCCTTATTAGCACAGATCAGGGGAATTTTGCAGGGCCTGGTCTGGTCCGACGACATTTTCAACAGATAGAGCATGAGTACACATGCCTCAGAAGGGTGTACAGAATGTATCCTTCTTAATAGCATCTCATAACTAATGTTCGAGTAAATACCAGGGCCCACTTTTACGAAAAGGTCACGCAAGGCAATGCCCCAAGACAACTTGCTGTGCTGCGCTGTGTGACTGAAAGAGAGCAGCAATGCATCATATCTAATAAGATATGATGCATTCATGCTCTCTTCCTGAGCTGGCTCACTTAGTGCTGCTTAGCTTCAACACAGGCACCGTGCCTTGGTTACAGGCAGGATTGTTATTGTGTGGAAAGAGATACTTTCCTGCACAAAAGCACTCTTCAGAGGCATTTCCCTCTTTCCATATGTGCTACAGAATGCACCACACATAGAGGAACTAAAGAGGAGAAATAAACATATTTCCCTCTATTACGCCTCTTTTGGGTAGGTGTACCATGTAGACATTTTCCCAGGTTTGCTATTTTGAGTAAATCTAGGAATGTGCCAAAATCTATGGGTGGATGTGTGGGAACACCCGTATTCCAGCTATGGAATATTTTACCAAGGCATAGTAATCACTGCCTTGTGTTAATCTAGGTTTACTACGCCATACAGAGACACGCAAAGTGGCTTTGCATGGTTTAGTAAATCTTCCATGAGGGCTTGTGTTGCCTTGTGTCACTTTGCAAGACACAAGTGTAACACAAGCCCTTAATACATTTGGGCCTAGGTCTTATTCCCCGGTAAATTCCAGCACATGTGTCCTAGTAAAATTGATCAGGGTATGCAGACTTTATTTCAACTGGAAACAATCTCAGTGAAGGCACTTAGAAACTCATAGGAGGTTAGGCACAGGCCATCTGCACTAATACTTTATAACTACTGAAAATAGTTGCTTAGTAATTGTTGGACCTGGCTTTTTGACAGGGACATCCCCAAACTTTTTGCCTCCTTCCTCCTATTTTTTCTGACCTGCTGTTGTTGGCTTTTGACCTCTGAGCACTTTACCACTGCTAACCAGTGCTAAAGTGCATATGCTCTCTGTGTAAATTGTACTATTGATTGGTTTATCCATGATTGACTATTTAATTTACCTGTAAGTCCCTATTAGAGTGCACTACATGTGCCTAGGGCCTGTAGATTAAATGCTACTAGTGGGCCTGCAGCACTGGTTGTGCCACCCACCTCAGTAGCCCCTTAACCTTGTCTCAGGCCTGCCATTGCAAGGCCTGTGTGTGCAGTTTCACTGCCACTTCGACTTGGCATTTAAAAGTACTTGCCAAGCCTAGAACTCCCCTTTTTCTACATATAAGTCATCCCTAATGTGTGCCCTAGGTATCCCCTAGAGCAGGGTGCTGTGTAGGTAAAAGGCAGGACATGTACCTGTGTAGTTATATGTCCTGGTAGTGTAAAACTCCTAAATTCGTTTTTACACTACTGTGAGGCCTGCTCCCTTCATAGGCTAACATTGGGGCTGCCCTCATACACTGTTGAAGTGGCAGCTGCTGATCTGAAAGGAGCAGGGAGGTCATATTTAGTATGGCCAGAATGGTAATACAAAATCCTGCTGACTGGTGAAGTCGGATTTAATATTACTATTCTAGAAATGCCACTTTTAGAAAGTGAGCATTTCTTTGCACTAAAATCTTGTTGTGCCCTTCAATCCACGTCTGGCTAGGTTTAGTTGACAGCTCCTTGTGCATTCACTCAGACACACCCCAAACACAGGGTACTCAGCCTCACTTGCATACATCTGCATTTTGAATGGGTCTTCCTGGGCTGGGAGGGTGGAGGGCCTGCCCTCACACAAAGGACTGCCACACCCCCTACTGGGACTCTGGCAGACAGGATTGAACTGAAAGGGAACTTGGTGCCTTTCTTAGAGACTCTTTGAAATCACCCCCACTTCAAAGGCACAACTTAGTATAAAACAGGGCCTCTGCCCTACCTCATCAGACACTTGCTGGAGAAGAAACCTGAACCAGAAACTACATCCTGCCAAGAAGAACTGCCTGGCTGCTCAAAGGACTCACCTGTCTGCTTTCTCCAAAGGACTGCTGTCTTGCTGTTGCCCTGCTGCCTTGCTGAACTCTTGTCTGGCTGTGAAAGTGCTCTCCAAGGGCTTGGATAGAGCTTGCCTCCTGTTCCTTGAAGTCTCAGGACCAAAAAGACTTCTTCCTTTCACGTGGACGCTCCGTGCGCCGAAAATTTCGACGCACAGCTTGTTTCGCGGCGAGAAAAACGCCGCACACCGACGCTGACCAACGCGACGCCCTCGGGACGATCGAGACTTCGACGCACAACCTCGCAAGGACAAAGCCGCCCGACTTCCAAGGAGAAATCGACGCGACGCCTACCGTGAGTGCGAAACTTTGACGCACGGCCTCGCAAGGACAACGCCGCCCGACTTCCAAGGAGAAATCGACGCGACGCCTGCCGTGAGACCAAAATTTCGACGCACGGCCTCGCAAGGAAAACGACGCCCGACTTCCAAGGAGAAATCGACGCGACGCCTACCGTGAGATCGAAACTCCGACGCGCAGCCCCGCAGAACGACGCGCAGCCGGAAAATAAGCAGGAGAACCCACGCACAGACCCGGGACATCTGGTAATCCCCGCGATCCACAAAAAGAGACTGTCTGCGCGCCGGAAAACGACGCCCGACTTCCCCGCGTGGAAAAGAACGACGCAAGTCTGTGTGTGCTGAGCGGAAAACGACGCACACACCCCTTTTTCCACGCATCTCTTCTCCTGTGGCCCTCTGAGGAGATTTCCCACCAGAAACCAGGTACTCTGTGCTTGAAAGACACTTTATTGCTTTTTAAAGACTTAAAGACTCTTAATATCACTTTTCAGTGATATCTTTACAAATTCGTATTGCAACTTTGATCGTTTTGACCTACAATTATCCAGATAAATATTCTATATTTTTCTAAACACTGTGTGGTGTATTTTTGTGGTGTTATACTATGGTGTTGTATGATTTATTGCACAAATGCTTTACACATTGCCTTCTAAGTTAAGCCTGACTGCTCGTGCCAAGCTACCGGAGGGTGAGCACAGGCTGATTTTGGATTGTGTGTGACTTACCCTGACTAGAGTGAGGGTTCTTGCTTGGACAGAGGGCAACCTAACTGCCAACCAAAAACCCCATTTCTAACATTGGTGGCAGCGGTGGGATAGGACTTGTGTTTGTGCAGTGACATACAGTAGCTAAGTATTTCACTACCTACCCACAGTTGAAGGTCAACTTGATTTTTCATCTTTTTTGGCTTTGTGTTCTCTGATTTCCTCCTGGATATACTAGTGATATTTTGGACTTTGGATTTTGGTTTTTGCGGATAAGATCTTATCAGAATGGGATTGCTTACCAACTCATGCTTTGTTCGTACTGACCACCTCACTAAGGCTGACCTAAGGAAGCTTTGCAGACAATGGGGCCTTCCTGTAGCAAGGAGATCTACTAAAGCGGAGATGCTCCATCACTACATAGTCTGGGGGGAGGAAAGATGGGCAGAGAGAGAGGCAGCAAGAAACCAAATGACTAAGTACCCCTCAGATGAGGAGGAAGACTACTCAGATGAGGAGGAGGGCTACTCAGAGTTGGACAGTGACCCAGAAATAGATGAATGGCTCCGAAGTCAAAGGCGACAGGAGCAACAATTAGAGGAGTATCTTGCAGGGGTTGAGGCAAAAAGACTTTTAGCCCTGGAAAAAGAAAAGATTGCAGCTCAAGAGCTGAGCTGTAAAGAGCTGAAACTGGAGGCCGGAAGGGCTGAGTCCAGTTCAGATGGTGGCAGCAAAAATCTTGCATCTAGTACTGCTGAAGAAGGGCACAAGCCCAGAGATGTGGTACCCAACTTGAAGAAGAGAGTTGACACACCCCAGGCGGTTCAAGGGTATGAGGTAGTTCCCGTTATGCACAGGGTCCCTGAGAAGGATTGGGGAACTGGCACAGGGAGTCATATTCCTACTGGGGGGAGGGACACTTTACTGACTCTAGCAGAGAGTGACAGAGAAAAGGTTCCCCCCCTGGTGGACGTCCTGGATATAGAGTGTAGAGACATCCCAGAAGAGTTTGGGTTGAGTATCAGGGACAGACAGAAACTGTCTCACCAGTCTCAAGAGGGTGATGTAGAGTGCTTTTCCAAGGCTGAGTTACTAGGTGGTTGGGTGAAGGGTACTGTGGTTAATACATGTGAAGGGCAGAGTGATGTAATTGCTGGAGAGCATATGTCTGGTCCTTATTTTCCAGAGCTACGCCAACACCAGGTGGAGTGTGAGTTCTCTGACCCCAGGGAACTTACAGTGGAGGCAGACTTTTGGGTGAGTACCAGAGAGTCTGAAGAGGCATTTGGGGGTGCTCCTGAAGGGAGTGGTCTAGGTGGTTCCCGACCAAGTGAGGTGGGAGAGGATTGTAGTGTCCCAGGTAGGTCTCAGAGCCTAACCTGTACCGTAGGGCCACCTTTTGAGGGAAGCCCCGCAGTGTCAGAAGAACTTGGGGGGATGACTGTAGACAGCATCCCAACAGTTCTGGTGTCTGGCAGTACCACTCCTAGTGAGGGGGTGCAGAAGTCCAGACATAGGGTTGAGAGGGGGTGGCAGACCCCAGTGGAGGATCTTGAAAGTCAGGGGTCAGCTCTGAGAGCAGAGCCCCCCAGGAATGACCCAGGTGAGACCGTTTCTGGTTTGGGGGAAACCCAGACTCTGCCGGATGGGCAGAGGTCGGGAGACCTGCGCCAACCAGACTCTTGTGTGGCCCTTGGGGACGGCGTGTCCCTTGTGGGGGGTGAGAGTGCCCCCCAGGAAGTCCTGGCATGCCAGGCAAGGATTCAACCTCAGGGTGGTGACTCTGGGTTGGATAACCGGGTTCAGAGGTTAAACTTTGACCTGGTGGGGGGTAGATGTGCCCCCCAGAAAGTCCTGGAATGCCAGGCAATGGCTCAACCTCAGGGTGATGACTCTGGGTTGGCTTACCAGGTGAAGAGGTCAAACTCTGACCTGGTGGGGGGTAGGTGTGCCCCCCAGAAAGTCCTGGCGTGCCAGGCAGTTGTCCAACCTCAGTGTGTCGACTCTGGGTTGGATGGCCAGGTTCAGAGGTTAAACTCTGACCTGGTGGGAGGTAGGTGTGCCTCCCAGAAAGTCCTGGGGTGCCAGGCAATTGCCCAACCTCAGGGTGGTGACTCTGGGTTGGCTAACCCGGTTCAGAGGTCAAACTCTGACCTGGTGGGGGGTAGGTGTGCCCCCCAGAAAGTCCTGGTATACCAGGCAATGGTTCAACCTCAGGGTGGTGACCCTGGGTTGGAGAACCAGGCTCAGAGGTTAAACTCTGACCTGGTGGGAGGTAGGTGTGCCTCCCTGAAAGTCCTGGCCTGCCAGGCAATGGTTCAACCTCAGGGTGGTGACTCTGGGTTGGATATCCAGGTTCAGAGGTTAACCTCTGACCTGGTGGGGGGTAGGTGTGCCCCCCAGAAAGCCCTGGTGTACCAGGCAGTTGTCCAACCTCAGGATGGTGACCCTAGGTTGGAGAACCAGGTTCAGAGGTTAAACTCTGACCTGGTGGAGGGTCAGTGTGCCCTCCAGGAAGTCCTGGCGTGCCAGGCAATTGTTCAACCTCAGAGTGCTGACTCTGGGTTGGATACCCAGGTTCAGAGGTTAAACTCTGACCTGGTGGGAGGTAGGTGTGCCTCCCAAGAAGCCCTGCTGTGCCAGGCCATTGTCCAACCTCAGGGTGTTGACTCTGGGTTGGATGACCAGGTTCAGAGGTTAAACTCTGACCTGGTGGGGGGTAAGGGTGCCCCCCAGAAAGTCCTGGCGTGCCAGGCAATTGCCCAACCTCAGGGTGGTGACCCTGGGTTGGGGAACCAGGCTCAGAGGTTAAACTCTGACCTGGTGGGAGGTAGGTGTGCCTCCCAGAAAGTCCTGGTGCGCCAGGCAACTGTTCAACTTCAGGGTGATGACTCTGAGTTGAATGGTCAGGTGCAGAGGTTAAACTCTGACCTGGTGGAGGGTCAGTGTGCCCTCCAGGAAGTCCTGGTGTGCCAGGCAATTGTTCAACTTCAGGGTGGTGACTCTGAGTTGAATGGTCAGGTGCAGAGGTTAAACTCTGACCTGGTGGAGGGTCAGTGTGCCCTCCAGGAAGTCCTGGCGTGCCAGGCAATTGCTCAACCTCAGGGTGGTGACTCTGAGTTGAATGGGCAGGTGCAGAGGTTAAACTCTGACCTGGTGGGGGGTAGGTGTGCCTCCCAGGAAGTCCTGGTTTGCCAGGCGGTGACCCAGTCTGAGGGTACAGACCCTGGGCTGGAAGACCAGGTTCAGGGTGTCCCCCCGGACCTGGAGGGAGGGGCTACTGATAACAGTGCCCCTACCATGTTGTCTTCTGAGGAGGCCACTCCTAGTTGGAGGGTGCTGGACCCCAGAAGGGAGGGCAGGGGGAGGGAAGCCTCACCCCGGGCCCTAGTCCAACCTGAAGGTACAGACCCCAGGTTGGAGGGCCAGTGGCAGGTTAACAGCCCTGCACTGGTGGAGGAATGGTACAGGGCAACTTCTGTAAGCCCCCTGGCCATGTTGGACTCTGGGGGTACCGCTCCAGGAAGGAGGGTACAAAGCCCCAGAGGGGAGGACCAGGTTCAGGCTGTCATCCCTGACCTGGTGGAAGGGAGAGTGGTTAAAGGGTGCCCAGCACCTGGGGCTACCGCCCCCCACTCTCCACAGCCACAGTGGTTGGAGAGCTTTGAGAGGCCTGGGGCCTGGCTCTCATCCCTGGCAGCTGTCAGTAATCACTGTGGCTTGCTGTCCGGGTGGACAGAGTTATCCCTGGGGAGGGGACAAGTGTCACACCCCAGGGGTAGAGTGGGCAACACCACTATGTTGGTCATGGGGGTACTATCCTGCTCCTGGGATACATCTGTGAGCAAAGTAAGGTTAGGTGCTGCACAGATGGGATCCGCAGGAAAGGAGAAAGGTTCCCCATGGATGGGCTTAGTGGGCCCTGAGAGTATGGACAGAGGGATCCAATTGGAGTCAGGAAGGCGAAGAACTGGAGCATGCCCCTGCTGTTGTGGGCCTGGGTCCTTGTTCTGTCACCTCAAACAGGGAAGTACATCAGGATAGTGATTGTTCTCCCCTGGCTTTAGGCTGGTGGGGGGTCATGTTGGACCTGGCTTTTTGACAGGGACATCCCCAAACTTTTTGCCTCCTTCCTCCTATTTTTTCTGACCTGCTGTTGTTGGCTTTTGACCTCTGAGCACTTTACCACTGCTAACCAGTGCTAAAGTGCATATGCTCTCTGTGTAAATTGTACTATTGATTGGTTTACCCATGATTGACTATTTAATTTACCTGTAAGTCCCTATTAGAGTGCACTACATGTGCCTAGGGCCTGTAGATTAAATGCTACTAGTGGGCCTGCAGCACTGGTTGTGCCACCCACCTCAGTAGCCCCTTAACCTTGTCTCAGGCCTGCCATTGCAAGGCCTGTGTGTGCAGTTTCACTGCCACTTCGACTTGGCATTTAAAAGTACTTGCCAAGCCTAGAACTCCCCTTTTTCTACATATAAGTCATCCCTAATGTGTGCCCTAGGTATCCCCTAGAGCAGGGTGCTGTGTAGGTAAAAGGCAGGACATGTACCTGTGTAGTTATATGTCCTGGTAGTGTAAAACTCCTAAATTCGTTTTTACACTACTGTGAGGCCTGCTCCCTTCATAGGCTAACATTGGGGCTGCCCTCATACACTGTTGAAGTGGCAGCTGCTGATCTGAAAGGAGCAGGGAGGTCATATTTAGTATGGCCAGAATGGTAATACAAAATCCTGCTGACTGGTGAAGTTGGATTTAATATTACTATTCTAGAAATGCCACTTTTAGAAAGTGAGCATTTCTTTGCACTAAAATCTTGTTGTGCCCTTCAATCCACGTCTGGCTAGGTTTAGTTGACAGCTCCTTGTGCATTCACTCAGACACACCCCAAACACAGGGTACTCAGCCTCACTTGCATACATCTGCATTTTGAATGGGTCTTCCTGGGCTGGGAGGGTGGAGGGCCTGCCCTCACACAAAGGACTGCCACACCCCCTACTGGGACTCTGGCAGACAGGATTGAACTGAAAGGGAACTTGGTGCCTTTCTTAGAGACTCTTTGAAATCACCCCCACTTCAAAGGCACAACTTAGTATAAAACAGGGCCTCTGCCCTACCTCATCAGACACTTGCTGGAGAAGAAACCTGAACCAGAAACTACATCCTGCCAAGAAGAACTGCCTGGCTGCTCAAAGGACTCACCTGTCTGCTTTCTCCAAAGGACTGCTGTCTTGCTGTTGCCCTGCTGCCTTGCTGAACTCTTGTCTGGCTGTGAAAGTGCTCTCCAAGGGCTTGGATAGAGCTTGCCTCCTGTTCCTTGAAGTCTCAGGACCAAAAAGACTTCTTCCTTTCACGTGGACGCTCCGTGCGCCGAAAATTTCGACGCACAGCTTGTTTCGCGGCGAGAAAAACGCCGCACACCGACGCTGACCAACGCGACGCCCTCGGGACGATCGAGACTTCGACGCACAACCTCGCAAGGACAAAGCCGCCCGACTTCCAAGGAGAAATCGACGCGACGCCTACCGTGAGTGCGAAACTTTGACGCACGGCCTCGCAAGGACAACGCCGCCCGACTTCCAAGGAGAAATCGACGCGACGCCTGCCGTGAGACCAAAATTTCGACGCACGGCCTCGCAAGGAAAACGACGCCCGACTTCCAAGGAGAAATCGACGCGACGCCTACCGTGAGATCGAAACTTCGACGCGCAGCCCCGCAGAACGACGCGCAGCCGGAAAATAAGCAGGAGAACCCACGCACAGACCCGGGACATCTGGTAATCCCCGCGATCCACAAAAAGAGACTGTCTGCGCGCCGGAAAACGACGCCCGACTTCCCCGCGTGGAAAAGAACGACGCAAGTCTGTGTGTGCTGAGCGGAAAACGACGCACACACCCCTTTTTCCACGCATCTCTTCTCCTGTGGCCCTCTGAGGAGATTTCCCACCAGAAACCAGGTACTCTGTGCTTGAAAGACACTTTATTGCTTTTTAAAGACTTAAAGACTCTTAATATCACTTTTCAGTGATATCTTTACAAATTCGTATTGCAACTTTGATCGTTTTGACCTACAATTATCCAGATAAATATTCTATATTTTTCTAAACACTGTGTGGTGTATTTTTGTGGTGTTATACTATGGTGTTGTATGATTTATTGCACAAATGCTTTACACATTGCCTTCTAAGTTAAGCCTGACTGCTCGTGCCAAGCTACCGGAGGGTGAGCACAGGCTGATTTTGGATTGTGTGTGACTTACCCTGACTAGAGTGAGGGTTCTTGCTTGGACAGAGGGCAACCTAACTGCCAACCAAAAACCCCATTTCTAACAGTAATGTTTTGAGCTAGTCCCATTTCTGAGATACAGTATTAGGATTTTAATCTGTATTCTGCTTTTCTATATAGGACAGTTAGTCCAGCCAAAGGGAAAACTATCTTTTTCAGTTCTATGCCATGCACCCTGCTTTGTGAGGAACAAGGCTTACAAAGACATTTCTTATTAATATTTAAAAGGAGGTTTTGACCTGTCACAAGGGTTTATTTTGACAGGTTTAAATCCTGTTTCTAAACTGCTCCAGTTTGGCTACCCAGTGTAGACCTAAAGCCATGTTTACACTGCCTCTCTATTAGATGGCACAATAGGTGCTGAAGTCTACTAGTTGTATATAGCTTTCAGACACTGGGTACACTTTGTACTATATACTAAAGACTTTTAGGCAAGTTAAACATGCAAATTGCTCAACCATGCTTAAAGTGGAAGCACAGGAACTTTACTATTCATTACCAGATGTAAAGTGCAGTGAGTAATAAAACCAACAAAAATATATGGTCCAGCAAAAGTAAAAAAAATCTGACTTGACCATGCAGAAAAGACAGATTTCCTGCGCAGGTCACCAGAGCCAAGAGCTAGGGTAGACTAATCGATCCATCATTGGGCTTTCCTGCGCAGGTGAGAGCACTTAGACAGTTCTCTGTCTCTGCAGTGCCACTTGTCTGTTCTGCACCCCTTTGAAATTGTCTGCTATCCTCTGACAACATGTGCCCCAGTCACTAATCTTGTCCATGGGAACTATTATCTTTTCAAACAACGAAAAACAGACAAGGCTGGTGCATTCAGACAACAGAGGGTATACACAAGAAGAAATCTTATAAAGATGCAGGAAAACTTAATGTTGTGTGTGTCTCCCTATTTATAAGAACTAAGAATGTTTACAAAATATTAACTTTGGGCCTCAAGCACCATCCAGGTGTCATGCTTCATCACTGGCATAGCACAGTCGCCAGAGAAAATTCTAATGACATTTGCTACTTGTACTAATAGGAAGTATTTAGAATGGGATCCATGAGTAGTGGAGTTTGGGATGAGATTATTAAAAACAGATGAACCATGATGCCTAGGGGGTATCAATTACTCCAGCAGTCAGCTTAGTCAATATGTTTCAGCCTTACATTGGCCCTTATCTGTGGCACCCAGATGTTGTCAGGACCGGCATCCCAAGTAAACTACCTCATTGACAAACCATATTAATTCACTAACAGCATGGATACATACAATAGCCAACTATTGTAATGCTCTAATCCACAGTATGCCACACTACTGTACTCCAATACACTGTACTCTATTCAAGTGTATAGCACTCTACCGTATGACACTTCAATTTATGCTATTTGACTTTCTGCCAATCCACTCTTCTACACTCCACTGTACACAATTAGTCTGTATAGTATTCTTCTGCACATTATTATACTATATAGTACTCCACTTCATGGTACTCCAGTCCGTTTACACAGTTTACAGAGTATGTCACTGCACTCTACATGGCTCCACTGTACAATACTCCCTTCTAGGAGTGCAGTCTGTCAAAGTATATTGCCCTTTATGGCACCATAAACTACTCTACTTCACCCTATCCGTGCACACTCCACTGACGAACTGTACATTCCAATTTATGCCTGTACATACTATTGTACAGAACATTGTACAACACTTTTTTCCTCTAAACAACTCTTTTTAATACTGTTTGATACAGCCCTCCTCTCTACTTTATGGGACACCACTTCATCTTACGAGTTTGCTGGACTATACATTGGACTATATACATCTTCTAATTCACTTCACACTATTCTACTCTTCTACTCTAGGGTACTCTATTACACTGTATTATACTTTACACGCCCCTATTTTACATAACTCCACTGCACTCTACTCTATTAAACTCCACTATATAAGACTTTACCTTGTTCTACGGCACTTTCCTATCATCCTCTCTATACAGTCCCACAATACAAGACACTACTGTACTTTATGCAACTCCACTCTACAACACTCTACTACTCTGTTTGCCGCTCCACCCCACTACATTCTACCATACTGCACTCAGTTCCACAGAACAATACTCCACAGCATGATACTTGACTGTATGACACTCACCTTCATTTTTTTGTAGGACACTCCAAAGAACGATATCTTCATAAATAACATTCAATACTATGACTTAAAACACATTTTGATTAAAAGCATAAAAATAATTGAATTTCCATAAAATGTTTACACATAAGATAGAGTTAGGAAAACTGAATTTATTCTTTTCATATAAACACTACTTAACCTACACAAACATTAGAACTTTGTTAGAATTGACACACCACTTTCACATTACTATCTCACCCACTATATATGCATTGTTACTCATAATTTGCATTTTAACTTAACACACCACCTTGAATAACTTTAAGTTGTTCAGCTAGGTACAAAGTGTCCTCAACTGAGTTGTTGTACTACATAAACTATAACCCACAACTCTACCATGTACTGTGTTCTATGTTTTCACATGGTATGAGAAATGTCACATCAAGGGTATAACCAGTGCAATGAGAATATGTGATTTATAGTTTATGTGTTATAGCAAGTGAGGTGAGACCACTGAGTATGACGCTGTTTTAAGAACCTGTGGAAAGACACTCATAAACATCACAGGTCCTAGGTTCATCTGGAATCAATGCTGGCCATGCTAGCTCCCTGAGTTCCTAGCAGAAAAGAGAGACAATCAGCATGCTCTATTAACTATACAAAAATGACCCACTCACTCCATCCATTTATATACTGCATTTGTAACTTTAATTGAGAACCTTCTCATCATAGGCGTACTTGCTATTTGGTATGCAGATGTTATGGAGCTGTATTATGTCCCACACTCTGATTGTGCACCAACTCTACTTAGCTAAGGTATGAGAAATTAGGTTGTGGGGTGACTGGGATTTGAGCCCGGGTCAAGCAGCAACCCCAATTCTGGTCAGGATAAGGCACAAGCAAATGCCAAATTAGCCATTTGTACAACACCCCAAACAGTAAAACAGCGAAGACACCAAACAAAAGGATTCCATACCAGGCTAGAGAAATAAATCATCATTTAATAAATAAAACAAGCCCAAAATGATACAACTCCAATAAGTAGAACTTGAGTTATAACTGTTTAAAGAATAAACTGAAATAGCACTTAGAAGCATGAAGTGCCAACTGGAGCTATCCGATCGCGTGGGACTGGGACAAAGTCAAAAGTTCAGGCCAACCACAATGAAGTATCGGCCAGCTACAGGAACCCAGTTGGGCCCGCTAAACCAAAGTACTTTAAATCCTCATTGCGGAGTGTTTCAGCGGTCCCGTAACGCACAGTAGCGGGGATGCGTCAATTTACTCCACGCAATAGCAATGATTCTTCAGTTTCGAGAGAGAAACTGTGATTCCAGAGATATTAAACTCGAAAAGTTTATTTCTTCCTGATTGTGATTTACACTTATAAGATGTAATAAGGCACTCCTAGTATTATCCTATGAGGGAGATAGGCCTTGCTGTAGTGAAAAACGGCTTTGGGAGTTTTTCACTACCAGGATGTGTAAAACTCAAAGGTCCATGTCCTGCCTTTTAAATACATTGCGCCGTGCCGTCTGGGTTGTCCAGTGCCTACCTTAGGGGTGACTTATATGTATTAAAAAGGAAGGTTTGGGCCTGGCAAAAGTTTTAGTTTGCCAGGTCAAAATGGCAGTTTAACACTGCCCAAACACAGGCTGCAAAGGGAGGACTCAGACATGTTTGAAGTGTTTAAGTGGGTGGCACATTCAATGCTGCAGGCCCACAAGTTTCATTTAATTTAGACTCCGGGCACACGTAGTGGACTTTACCAAGGACTTAGATGTAAATAAAATATGCAAATTGGGGATAAGCCAATGTTACCATGTTTAAGGTAGATAGCACAGGCACTTTAGCACTGGTTAGCAGTGGTAAGGTGCACAGAGTCCAAAAGCCAGCAAAAATTAGGTCAGAAAAGCAGAGGGGGTGGCAGTTTGAAACTGCATGCACACAGGCTGCAATGGAAGGCCTGAGATATGTTTAAAGTGCTTCAGTGGTTTGCAAAATCAATGCTGCAGGCCGACAAGTATAATTTAATTAACAGGCCCTGGGCACATGTAGAACACTTTACTAGGGACTTTTAAGTAAATGAAATTGCCAATTGGGAATAAGCCAGTGTTGCCATGTTTAGGGGAGAGAGCCCAAGCACTTTAGCACAAATTAGCAGTGGTGAAGTGCACCGAATCCAAAAGCCAGCAAATATCAGGTCAGAAAAGAGGAGGCGGTAGACACAACTTTGGGGATAAAATGGCCCTAAGGTTGTCAGCTCCAATAACAGGCTACAGGCATTCTCTGACATCCCCTCCATATGTGTTGGCAGCTATATGATCAACTGATTGTGTGTGAATGAGGGTCTCTGGTGGGCTGTTTGTGACACAATAAGTGAGTGTATGAGTAAGTTGCTAGGAGTGAGTGACTGCATGCGTAAGGTTCATGCTTGAGTTAATTTGAGTGCATTTATATCAGTGAGTCCATTGGTCAGTGTCAAAGGTGAGAAGGTGTAATGGGTACTTGCGGATACAATGAGAGAATTCATGTGTGTTGGTGTGAGTGAGTGTATGTGTGGAGGCATCAGGAAAACAGCTGGAAGTGAGTGTTTTGTGGGACAATGAATGAGTGCATGAGTGTGTTGCTGGGAGTAAGCATACTGGGTGAGCTGATGTGATGGGTTCATGGTGGTTACTGGGTGACAGACCATGTGCATGAGTATATTTTAATGGGTGGGTGAGAGTGATAGCTAGTGCAGAGAATGGAATAGAGCAAACCATTACAAATACTTGTGGCAACATGGGTCTTTTTTTTAACTATTTAGCTGTACTGTTAAAGCATGTAAACCTTTGTTTAATCCATTTCTAACACGTATTATCAAGCTGTAAAACTTTGCTTATTACCAAATATTTACGACAAACCTACTAGCTTCAGCGAAGCTTGTTACTTTAAAGATGTGCTTTTTGTACAATGATCTTTGATTTCATTCAGAAAATACAATTCCATGCAACCAATTATTATAATCACCTCTACTCTGTATGATTCTGTGTGTATTCTAGAATTAAATGGGCCTCATTATGACTGTGGGGGTCCGAGGAGCGCCACACTTGCATTGGCAGTCAGACCACCGCAGTCTGGATAAAGAAGAAGGAAAGCACGGGCACACTGGTTAGACTAAATAAATTAAACTGCAAAAAAAAGAAAAAGTGAAGGAGGAAAAAATGGTAAGTGAGAAACAGAGCAAGAAATTCAAAGGATGAAAACAGGAGAATAGGGGTACAGACATATGCAGGGAGAGAGACACAGAGTAACCATAAAGATAGACAACAACAGTAGCAAAGATAACAAATAAAAAATAAAAACAAAGCAAAAGAGCCATAAAAACACATAACAGGCAAGAAATAGATAAATTGAAAATAAAAACAAGCATATATATATGCAACATACCAACACAAGTCACAAAACACCCAAAAATGAGGGACAAATATAGCTAGTCCATGAAGCTGTCTTCATAGCAGAGAAGTATAAAGAGTGTCATAAATAGGATGGGCATCATATCCATCTGTGGATCACGAAGTGCCTTTTACTGTGATCAAAGAAGTAGTAGGAAATGTGGACGAGCACTTTTGAGACATTGATGCTCTGCAAATGTTGCAACAGCCTAAGTTCTGTTGTTGAGCAGAACAACAGCCTGTCTTCCCAACAGAACAATTCACACACCAGCACTGCTATTTGCTTTTACTCTTTCTAGTTGTGAACTCCTCTTTTCTTCACTTCTTTCCAATTGATTGCTTCAACTCCCACGTCTTCCTTGTTCTGAAACACGCAAAAATCACAACAAAACCGAGATGAAAAACAAAAGAGCTACTGTCAGCTTTAATGTTAAAAAAATCAACCCCTTGCTGTCTTTATTTTTTCTACCCTATTGCTCTCAGACTGTACGCTATTATTCATGTATTTAGTTAGTTTTAAATGAAGTAAATACAAGCTCTAGTTATTTTCTGTAGATAGATGGATATGTTTTAAAACCAATGCACATAACAGATAGGAGAACCTTTGGGGCATATAGTATTGGGATTCAATGCCGGTCCTGAGAGGGTTGGCCAGCACCTGCACCCATACCGCTTCGGACAACCAGTCCCTGCTATGTGCAGCCTTAATGTGATCAACCAACCCTGCTCACCTTTTTTGGCCGTGCACAGCTGGGCTTGGTTCCACAGCTTGGTCTGTGGCTATCCCATGCTCCCATATTGCTGTAAAGGATCTGCCCATAGTGCATTAAGCCATTTGAAATTTGAAGCTGACTATTACCTCAATTGAGCATTTACAGGACTTGAGGACTGCAGTAAAACGTCCCCAGTTGAAGTAATAGCACTATAACTTAGACGAGGTGGCCTGGTTAATTAAAAAAAAAAACATTTTAAAACTAAAGTATAGCAAAACGAAAACAGTGAACACATTCAAACTAAATATTTCTAAAGGTTTCAATGCATTTTAATCTAAAAATTAAAAACATTCCTCCCAGTTTGACAATTTCGTCTCAATATTGTGCAAATCAGCATCAGATAATCTGATTTGAATACTCATGTAATATCACTGAAAACTAACAATCTTTAATGGTTTACTGTTACTTCTGGGCCAGCAAACACCCTTGTCCCAAAACATGTTTTTTTTTTTATATTGACAAATGTCAAGATTTAAATTTATTGTTTGCATGTTACGTGTTTAGAAATGAGATCCTTTCCTTGAAGAGTCTGCGGCAAATTAATGTTAAAATTTCTTACTGCGATATTCAAACTTGAAAAATTATTTAGTTTGGCCTTGTGGGCCAAGCATTAGGGCTCATATGTGAAGTCCCAATACTGCCTTCAAGGAGTGCCCGTAGTATCATGAAAAAAGAACTATTAGGAGAGGAAAGAGAGAACAGGTATTTATTTATAATAATTCCGGGAACTCTAGTGTGTACAATGTCTCGCTTGACTTGGCAACGTTCACTGCTCTTCAGCAACCACTTCGAAGGAATCAGAGCAACTGTGCCTGCAGGGTTATCTCATCTGATATGCATGATTACTATTTGATGCAGTCAGTGATACTAGCCATGATTCGAAATGATATGTGCATTTCTTCAGGTCCTATAATAGGAGTTTTAATTTAGATTTATTATAAAATATGTGTCCCTTATAGCTCACAGTTAAGATATTTCATTACAACTTCAGTTTAAATAAAGAAAAAGTGGATAAAAAAGGAAAACAAATTTGAGATTATCATTTTTCTTCCTTCGGATATCTACACAATATGTTGATATTCATGTTTCTGAAGACATTTAGGGCCTCATTTTGACTTTGTCGGTCCCACTATGGAACCGCTAAAGCCACAGGGAGGATACCACCACCATGGGGGGTGGCATCCTGAACCACCATATTCCAATGTTCCTGTCAGCCTGATCAGCGGGAACATTGTAATAGAGCATTCCAGCCAGGCTGACAAGCAGGAACAGTGCTACGAGATAGCACTCAGCTCCCTTAAAGAAGAAGACTGCTATCTTATAGCCCAGAAGCGGCCGACCAGCACCTTCGGAAAGCGCACTGTCTACGCTACTGATCTCTGCCCTACTCTTTGTCTCTTATTCTTTTTCTTGCTCTGTTGATATTTGGTTTCTTTTTTCACTCATTTTACCATTGCACTTTACTCTTTTAAAGTCTCTAATTTTCAATTGTCTGATACATTTTTGGATTTGTCTCCCGAGCATGGTCTGAGAAAAGGTCTAGAATCTTTCGCTTCAATGAACAACATGAGACAGAGAGCCCAGTGCACTGCAACCCACCCGAGCCCACTGACTATTACATTAGTGCAGGGCCTATTAGTTAACACTTAGGGCCATGGACCGCCAGATTCGCAGTGGCGATTGGACCGCTGCTGACTGGGGGACACATTATAACTGTGGCAGAGCCACCACGGTCCGACTGCCTGCACCGCAAGGTTGCCATCATCCGATGGCCTGGTGGTGCCAGCGGTCTTAATCTGCCAGGGCAGCATTGCTCCAGATTATGACCTAAGTTTCCACCAGCCTTTGCATGCGGCATGGGCAATGCAGGGGCCCCCAAGGACAGCCCCGTCACGCTTTTCACTGCCCAAATTACAGGCAGTGAAAAGCGCAAAGGGTGCTGCTGCACCCGACTGTAGGAAAGTCCTTTTTTTTGCCTGATCACCCCCACTCTTTCTGGATAGGTACTGGTGGTTACTGACTCTTGGCTGTGCCCTGGGTACTGCTTACCAGTCCCAGGGCCAGTGCTCTGTGTAAAATGGATATGCAAATTAGGCTAATTATAATTGGCTAAGTTAACCTACCTATAAGTCCCTAGTATATGGTAGGGCATGTAGGTTTAGGGACCACAGCATAGGTGGTGCACACCTAGGTGCATTGCTGAGGTGCCCAGTGTCATTTTAAAAGCAAGCCTGCCTTGCTGGCTGCTTTTAAATTAAAGTTATATGCAAATTCGACTTTGGAATTAAAGGTACTTCCAAAGTCTTAAACTACCTTATTTTTACATATAAGTCACCCCTAAGGTGTGCCCTATGTGCCCCTAGGGCTGGGTGCCATGTAACTATAAGCAGGGACTTTATAAAAATAGATTTATAAGCCCTGGTGAGGTAAAAACAGCCAAATTCGTTTTTCCCTCATTGAAGTAAATGGCCTTCATAGGCTAGAATGGGCAGACTTTATTTTAAATTTTAAAGTCTCCTTAAATGTTACATACCAAGAATTTGGTATCAAATTGATTGTTATAATAAATCCCACAACTTCTAGTTGTTGGATTTAATATAACCAGTCCAGGTAAAAAGTTTAGACTTTACCTAAAAAGTTGCCAATTTCAGCTCTGCATTGTTTTTGCTGCTGTGCTCTGATTGGCCAGCCTGCAGCAGCTTCTGCCAGGCTACTTTAATGAGGTGTGAAGTGGCCTGGCTTCACACAAAGGAATGTGCTTGGGGGAGAGAATCTCCCCTCAGCAGATGGTGAGGCAGGAAGGGGGAGGGCTGCCAAACTGGTCTTCAAAGGCAGAGAAGGACATCTGGAGCACCCAGCAACACCCCCACATCCTGCAACCCCAGACAGCTAGGTGCCCCCTTGATTAGATTAGGAGAGGGCAGGAGAGGGGTGTGTTTATGATTTTTAGCCACACCAGTGGGTGGGCTCAGCCAGATCTCTCCTCCAAAAATCAGATTCATCCATTTTGGATTTTTAGAGACTGTTGCCTTCTGGGATGGATTTTTGCCACACTTCCCAGGAAGTGGTCATCACAGGGGGACGACCCTGTCCCTGATTGGAGAACCAGGGCCCCCCTGCTTTTCACCCAGGAGCAAGGATAAAACTGGCAGACCTGCACCCACGCCTCAGATCCCCACCAAATTTCAAGAAGAAGGAACTACAAGGAGAAGAAGGACTGCCCTGCTGGACCCCTGGCCTGCACCTGGACCCTGCACTCAGAAAGACTGCACCAGCTGCACACTTGGGCTTCACCACAAGAAGGACTTTGCCTGGCTTCCACTGGTTCAAGGAGGGACTCCCTGTTTGCTACAGGTGAATAATTGCTATCCAGAGTCCCCTGCACCAACTCCTGAAAAAGTGACCAGCTGACCACTGTCCAGTGGCCAAAAAGAAGTTTGCGCCAGGTGTATTCTGGGAGTTGAAGTCCGCACTTCCCAAGGACCATCACAGAACTTCTGGACCCTTGGGGTGAGCTGTGGACCCCAAAAGAACCTTAAAAGAACATCTGGGTGAAGCCCCAGAAGTTTAGAAAAGATTGGAGAATTTTTGAAAAAAAGCTCCATAAAGTGACCGACCCGACGCGGAAATTCTAGCCGGCTTGCCTCAACCGCGACCCGGCCTGACTTCGTGGTTCGTCCCGGTAAAGAAAAACAGCCAAAAAAGAGACTAAGTCCGAACGTAAAAAGTTGACCGGGACCTTCCAGCCATCGTATCCGAGAAGGGCTCCACGGACGTCGGATCAAGATCCAGGTTTACCCCGGTTGAAGGATTTTCATCTCGAAAAAACGACTAAGTCCGAAGGTAAAAATCACCACCGAGGAAACCGACTTCGTGTATCCGGACAAGGGCTCCAGGAGGTCGGATCCAACTGGCAGGTTCGTCCCGGGGAAGAAAAACATCAAAAAAGAGACTAAGTCAGAAGGTAACTTTTTAACCGAGGCCTCCCGCGACTTGTAGCCGAGCAGGGCTCCATCGCGGTCGGCCTGAAAGTTTGACTTTGCCCCGGTCCTGGTGCAACCAGCTGACCCGATTGGCGCTTTTTGTTTCTAAGCGCTAGAAAATAATAATACTTTAAAAATTCATATCTCCGGTTCCCCTGAACCGACTTTAATCGTTTTTGTGTCATTTTAAAGATAAAAATATAAGCTATTTTAATAAATTGGTTTTGGATTTTTAAACTGTTTCCTGTGTTTTATTTAATTACTGTTTTGTGATATTTGAATGCTTTACACTTTGTCTCCTAAGTTAAGCCTTGACGCTCGATGCCAAGCTACCAAGGGTAGAGCTGGGATTAATTTACTGAAACCTAACTGTACTTATGTGGAGGTTTGTGGCTTGTTGCTAGGTGTAGGTACCTACCTGCCCTACCAATAACCCATTTTCCAACATAATTGGAAGCAGCGACGGGATCCTGTACTTGTGTTCAATATCACGTTACAGTTTTAGATAAAACAAATTAAAAATCCTTTAAATTGTCCTAGTGCAAAAATTGTTTTTAATTTTTAATTTTATTTTTTTTTTAAATTAATTTGGATTAATTTCAATTATTGAATTTTTGTAATTTTTCTAAATTCTTGTTACCAATTTTTGCAAAAAGTTTTTGTTGACACAAAACTAGGGAACCATGGAGCTTGATCTGGCTAGCCTACCCACACTGACAGTAGTCCAGCTTAGGGGGTTGTGTATTGAGAGAGGGTTGCCTGCAACCACTGATCTCAGGAAGCAAATCCTGATTAAATCCCTGACAGCATGGGCTGAGGCCCAAGAGGTAGAGACAGAGGAAGCTCCAGAGGAGGAAGAAAAAGGGGAAGATGCTAACTCTAACCACTCAGGGGAGGGAAGGCATCCGAGCCTAAGTGAGGAAGAGGAAGAACGGTCCTCAGTAGACACAGTCACTAGGGCCAGACCCAAAGCTAGTGGTAGGAAGGGGGTCCTTTCAGGAGGAGAGAACCCATCCATCAGAGAAAGAGAGCTGGAAGCCCAGCTAGCCTACATAGCTTTGGAAGCAGATAAGCTTGCCCTAGAAAAGAAAAAGTGGGCAAGCAAAGAAAAAAAAGATGGAGGCAGCGAGAAAGAAACTGAGGTGTCCCTGGGTGGGGGTTTTGCCCCCAGATTACCCAAAGGGGTGGTTCCTGCCTATGTAGAGGGGGATGACATAGATAAGTGGCTGGGGGCCTTTGAGAGGGCCCTCCAGATGAGGAAAGTCAAGCCTCAGTACTGGGGTTCACTCCTTTGGGAGTTAGTTCCCAACTCTGGGAGGGATAGGCTCCTAACCATGAGTGGGGAGGATGCAGACTCATACCCCAGTATGAAGAGTTGCTTGACTAAAAAGTTTGGTCTAACCCCAGAGCAGTATAGGCTTAAGTTTAGGGACACCCAAAAGACAAGCACCCAGTCCTGGGTGGACTTTGTGGACATTTCAGTAAAAGCACTGGAGGGCTGGATACAGGGCAACAAGGTAAGTACCTTTGAGGGGCTGTACAATTTGATTATGAGGGAGCACCTTCTAACTAATTGTGTCCAAGAGAGGCTCCGCCAGTATCTAGTAGACTCTAGGTTGACCAACCCCAGAGAGCTGGGGGAGGCAGCAGATGACTGGTTAAGAACTAGGGTTAACCAGAAACCCCCAGGGGGTGATCAGAAAAAGGGAGGACATGGTTCTTCTCAGGGGAAGAACCAGGGGAAAGATGACAAAAAACCCAAAGAGTCCTCACAAGAGTCCCCAAAAACTTCTCAGGGAGGGGGAGCCCCGAGCCAATTCACTTTTAAAGGGAAAGGGTATCAGGGAAAGAATTATGATCCTGCTAAAGCAGGAAAGTTTCAGGAGCTTGCTAAGGCCGGCAAGTGTTTTGACTGTCATCAGCCAGGACATAAAAGAGGAGATGCTATCTGCTCCAAGAAGCCCCCCACTGGTGGGCAATCCCAGGGGATTGCTAGTGTAGGGTTGGGGGTGGAAGTTGGCCCAGGGGTGGAATCAGGGTACACTGAGGTCACCTTAGTATCCGTGGGTGGGGTGGACATTGCAACTATGGCCACCTTACCTCCCATCATGGAGAGGTATAGGCAGAGGCCTAAAGTCAATGGGACTGAAGTGGAAGCTCTGAGAGATACAGGAGCCAGTGTGACAATGGTCGCAGAAAAGCTGGTTTCTCCAGAGCAGGTCTTACCTGGTGTCTTCCACCAGGTGACTTATGCAGATACCAGAACCAAACTCCATCCCATGGCTATGGTGAGTCTGGAATGGGGAGGTGTGACTAGCCCTAAAAAAGTAGCTGTAGCTCCTGCTCTCCCAGTAGAGTGTCTACTGGGGAATGATCTTGAAGCATCTGAGTGGTCAGAAGTGGAAAGAAGGGTCCATGCACAGATGCTGGACCTCCCTGAATGGGTGTGTGCTGTGACCAGGTCACAGGCGGCACAACAGGGGAATGCTGGACACTTGGACCCTGGAACAATGGGCCAAGCCTCCAAGAAAAAGAGAAAAGGCACTGGGTCTGGCTTGCCAGCCCCAACAAGTACAGAGGGTCAGGAAGAATCCAACCCTGAGGGGGAGGATCTGAACTCTGAGGGAGGGCCATCTTCCCTGCAAACTCTGCCTGACTTGGCAGAACTGCAAGGGGCAGGTGGGCCCACCAGAGAAGATTTGTGCCAGGGACAAAGAGAGTGTCCCACTCTTGAGGGCCTGAGGCAGACTGCTGCCAGGCAAGAACAAGGGGATACCAGTGGTACCCACAAGGTTTACTGGGAGGATGGAGTTCTCTACACTGAGGCAAGGGCCCTCAAAGAAGGGGCTACTAGGAGAGTAGTGGTCCCCCAAAAGTATAGAGAATTCCTCCTTACCTTAAGCCATGATATCCCCTTAGCTGGTCATTTGGGACAGACCAAGACCTGGAGCAGGCTGGTCAACCATTTTTATTGGCCCGAAATGTCAGAAAAAGTCAGGGAGTTTTGCAGTTCCTGTGTCACCTGTCAAGCCAGTGGCAAGACAGGGGGCAAGCCAAAGGCTCCCTTGATTCCACTGCCAGTGGTTGGGACTCCCTTTGAGAGGGTGGGGATTGACATTGTTGGTCCCCTAGACCCACCAACTGCTTCAGGTAACAGGTACATTGTGGTGGTAGTGGACCATGCCACCAGGTACCCTGAGGCAATACCCCTCCGGACAGTCACTGCTCCCACAGTGGCTAGGGCCCTACTTGGTGTGTTCAACAGAGTGGGATTCCCAAAGGAGGTGGTTTCAGATAGGGGCACAAACTTTATGTCAGCCTATCTGAAAGCCATGTGGGAAGAGTGTGGTGTTACTTATAAGTTCAGCACACCCTACCATCCACAGAC
Source organism: Pleurodeles waltl (assembly GCF_031143425.1). Classification (NCBI taxonomy): domain Eukaryota; kingdom Metazoa; phylum Chordata; class Amphibia; order Caudata; family Salamandridae; genus Pleurodeles; species Pleurodeles waltl. Next base: position 1,056,325,776 of record NC_090439.1, read on the forward strand.
CAATGGTCTGGTGGAAAGATTCAATAAGACCCTGAAGGGCATGATCATGGGTTTGTCTGACAAACTCAGGAGGAGATGGGATGTCCTCCTCCCATGCCTGCTGTTTGCCTACAGGGAGGTGCCACAGAAGGGGGTTGGATTCAGCCCCTTTGAGTTACTGTTTGGGCACCCTGTAAGAGGCCCATTGTGCTTGGTGAGAGAGTCTTGGGAAAAGCCTCTCAAGGAATCCAAGGAGAATGTGCTGGATTATGTACTAGGCCTGCGGTCTCGCATGGCTGAGTATATGAAGAAGGCAAGCAGAAACCTGGAGGCCAGTCAGGAGCTCATGAAGCTCTGGCATGATCAAAAGGCTACCATGCCTGAGTATCACCCAGGACAGCTGGTGTGGGTTTTGGAGCCCATGGCTCCTAGGGCACTACAGGCCAAATGGACTGGGCCCTATCCAATCCTAGAGAAAAAAGGTGAGGTCACCTACTTGGTGGACCTTGGCACCCCCAGGAATCCTCACAGGATCCTACATGTAAACAGGATGAAACCCCACCAGGACAGGGCAGACATGACCATGCTGATGGTCACTGATGAAGGGAAGGAGGAGGAGGGTGAACCTCTGCCAGACCTCCTGTCCTCAAAGGAAAAAGATGGGTCAGTGGAGGGAGTGGTACTCTCTCCCAAATTGACAGATCAGCAACAACAAGACTGTAAGCAAGTCTTGGGACAGTTTGCTAGTCTGTTCTCCCTGACCCCTGGACTCACCAATTGGTGTGTCCGTGATGTTGACACTGGTGACAGCTTGCCTGTCAAGAACAAGCTGTACAGGCTGTCTGACCAGGTCAAGGCCAACATCAAAGCTGAAGTGGCTAAGATGTTGGACCTGAAGGTAATTGAGCCCTCTGATAGTCCTTGGTCCAGTCCAGTGGTACTGGTGCCCAAAGCTAATCCCCAAGGTGGGAAGAAAGAATTAAGATTCTGTGTGGACTACAGAGGTCTAAATGCAGTCACTAGGACTGATGCTCACCCCATACCTAGAGCTGATGAGCTCATTGACAGGTTGGGGGCTGCCAAATTCCTGAGCACATTTGATCTGACCTCAGGATATTGGCAGATTGCCTTAAGTCCAAGAGCTAAGGAGAGGTCAGCATTTTCCACACCAGAGGGCCACTTTCAGTTCAAGGTGATGCCCTTTGGCATGAAAAATGCTCCTGCCACCTTCCAACGGTTGGTGAACAGAGTCCTATCTGGGTTGGAATCTTTTAGTGCAGCTTATCTGGATGATATAGCTGTATTTAGTTCCACCTGGAGGGACCACCTGGTCCACCTGAAGGAAGTGCTTCAGGCCCTGCTTCAAGCAGGCCTGACTATCAAGGCAAGCAAGTGCCAGATAGGGCAAAGTTCTGTTGTGTATCTGGGCCACCTTGTTGGTGGAGGCCATGTACAACCTCTCCAGCCCAAGATCCAGACTATCCTGGATTGGGAGGCTCCAAAAACCCAGACTCAGGTCAGGGCCTTTCTTGGCCTGACTGGGTATTACAGGAGGTTTGTTCAGAATTTTGGGACCATAGTGGCCCCTCTGACTGAGCTTACCTCCAAGAAACAGCCCAAGAAGGTCATTTGGACCCCAGAGTGTCAGAAAGCTTTTGACACCCTAAAACAGGCTATGTGTTCAGCACCAGTGTTACTGGCCCCTGACTATAGCAAGGAGTTTGTAGTGCAAACAGATGCTTCAGAGGAAGGGATTGGGGCAGTGTTAGCACAAGTTAATGAAGAGGGCCATGATCACCCAGTTGCCTTCATCAGCAGGCGACTACTCCCCAGAGAGAAAAAATGGAGTGCCATTGAGAGGGAGGCCTTTGCTGTGGTTTGGTCCCTGAAGAAGTTGAGGCCTTACTTGTTTGGCACTCACTTCCGTGTACAAACTGACCACAGACCTCTCAGATGGTTGATGCAGATGAGGGGGGAGAACCCAAAACTGTTAAGGTGGTCCATTTCCCTACAGGGGATGGACTTCACAGTGGAGCACAGACCTGGGACTGCTCATGCCAATGCAGATGGCCTTTCCAGGTTTTTCCACTTAGCTGATGAGGACTACCAGGGTGTAGGTTAGTACCCATCACCTTTCATCTGGGGGGGGCAGTGTAGGAAAGTCCTTTTTTTTGCCTGATCACCCCCACTCTTTCTGGATAGGTACTGGTGGTTACTGACTCTTGGCTCTGCCCTGGGTACTGCTTACCAGTCCCAGGGCCAGTGCTCTGTGTAAAATGGATATGCAAATTAGGCTAATTATAATTGGCTAAGTTAACCTACCTATAAGTCCCTAGTATATGGTGGGGCATGTAGGTTTAGGGACCACAGCATAGGTGGTGCACACCTAGGTGCATTGCTGAGGTGCCCAGTGTCATTTTAAAAGCAAGCCTGCCTTGCTGACTGCTTTTAAATTAAAGTTATATGCAAATTCGACTTTGGAATTAAAGGTACTTCCAAAGTCTTAAACTACCTTATTTTTACATATAAGTCACCCCTAAGGTGTGCGCTATGTGCCCCTAGGGCTGGGTGCCATGTAACTATAAGCAGGGACTTTATAAAAATAGATTTATAAGCCCTGGTGAGGTAAAAACAGCCAAATTCATTTTTCCCTCATTGAAGTAAATGGCCTTCATAGGCTAGAATGGGCAGACTTTATTTTAAATTTTAAAGTCTCCTTAAATGTTACATACCAAAAATTTGGTATCAAATTGATTGTTATAATAAATCCCACAACTTCCAGTTGTTGGATTTAATTCAACCAGTCCAGGTAAAAAGTTTAGACTTTACCTAAAAAGTTGCCAATTTCAGCTCTGCATTGTTTTTGCTGCTGTGCTCTGATTGGCCAGCCTGCAGCAGCTTCTGCCAGGCTACTTTAATGAGGTGTGAAGTGGCCTGGCTTCACACAAAGGAATGTGCTTGGGGGAGAGAATCTCCCCTCAGCAGATGGTGAGGCAGGAAGGGGGATGGCTGCCAAACTGGTCTTCAAAGGCATAGAAGGACATCTGGAGCACCCAGCAACACCCCCACATCCTGCAACCCCAGACAGCTAGGTGCCCCCTTGATTAGATTAGGAGAGGGCAGGAGAGGGGTGTGTTTATGATTTTTAGCCACACCAGTGGGTGGGCTCAGCCAGATCTCTCCTCCAAAAATCAGATTCATCCATTTTGGATTTTTAGAGACTGTTGCCTTCTGGGATGGATTTTTGCCACACTTCCCAGGAAGTGGTCATCACAGGGGGACGACCCTGTCCCTGATTGGAGAACCAGGGCCCCCCTGCTTTTCACCCAGGAGCAAGGATAAAACTGGCAGACCTGCACCCACGCCTCAGATCCCCACCAAATTTCAAGAAGAAGGAACTACAAGGAGAAGAAGGACTGCCCTGCTGGACCCCTGGCCTGCACCAGGACCCTGCACTCAGAAAGACTGCACCAGCTGCACACTTGGGCTTCACCACAAGAAGGACTTTGCCTGGCTTCCACTGGTTCAAGGAGGGACTCCCTGTTTGCTACAGGTGAAAAATTGCTATCCAGAGTCCCCTGCACCAACTCCTGAAAAAGTGACCAGCTGACCACTGTCCAGTGGCCAAAAAGGAGTTTGCGCCAGGTGTATTCTGGGAGTTGAAGTCCGCACTTCCCAAGGACCATCACAGAACTTCTGGACCCTTGGGGTGAGCTGTGGACCCCAAAAGAACCTTAAAAGAACATCTGGGTGAAGCCCCAGAAGTTTGGAAAAGATTGGAGAATTTTTGAAAAAAAGCTCCATAAAGTGACCGACCCGACGCAGAAATTCTAGCCGGCTTGCCTCAACCGCGACCCGGCCTGACTTCGTGGTTCGTCCCGGTAAAGAAAAACATCCAAAAAAGAGACTAAGTCCGAACGTAAAAAGTTGACCGGGACCTTCCAGCCATCGTATCCGAGAAGGGCTCCACGGACGTCGGATCAAGATCCAGGTTTACCCCGGTCGAAGGATTTTCATCTCGAAAAAACGACTAAGTCCGAAGGTAAAAATCACCACCGAGGAAACCGACTTCGCGTATCCGGACAAGGGCTCCAGGAGGTCGGATCCAACTGGCAGGTTCGTCCCGGGGAAGAAAAACATCAAAAAAGAGACTAAGTCAGAAGGTAACTTTTTAACCGAGGTCTCCCGCGACTTGTAGCCGAGCAGGGCTCCATCGCGGTCGGCCTGAAAGTTTGACTTTGCCCCGGTCCTGGTGCAACCAGATGACCCGATTGGCGCTTTTTGTTTCTAAGCGCTAGAAAATAATAATACTTTTAAAATTCATATCTCCGGTTCCCCTGAACCGATTTTAATCGTTTTTGTGTCATTTTAAAGATAAAAATATAAGCTATTTTTATAAATTGGTTTTGGATTTTTAAACTGTTTCCTGTCTTTTATTTAATTACTGTTTTGTGATATTTGAATGCTTTACACTTTGTCTCCTAAGTTAAGCCTTGACGCTCGATGCCAAGCTACCAAGGGTAGAGCTGGGATTCATTTACTGAGACCTAACTGTACTTATGTGGAGGTTTGTGGCTTGTTGCTAGGTGTAGGTACCTACCTGCCCTACCAATAACCCATTTTCCAACACTGCAACATTGCCACCAGCTCAGTTACAAGCTGGTGTCAATGTTGTGGTGAGCATTCCTCTGGGCCAGCGGGGAGAAATGCTGTTTCCGCCCAATGGCTCAGTGGAAAACTTATAATAGGGTCGGCAGGCAGAAAACCTGAGTTGCGGTTTTCCATCTGAAAGAGGCTGCCGCCAAACTTGAAATGAGGCAGTTAGTCTTGTGAGACTCACAGGAATAATAAAAGTAAGCCCTCTTTCACCCTTAGGGACACTCTGACCACTAGGAAGCTATCAATATATTTTCAAGATTTATTACATTCAAAATCATATCCTAGTGCACACAAATTAAATACTAGTTTTTAAAACATTATATTGACAACTGTATTTGTCAACTGGCAAAACAACCAACAATATTGTAATATTACGATGCTATTTTGGGATTTCTTTGCAATCCCTTCCTTCCCTCAGATAAGTAACTGAAACTTAGCTTCAAGAGGATCCAACTCAAGTTTCATAGATGTGTCACACCTGCATACCTTTTCTGAACAATAAAACCAGTGTTCAATAAAGAAAGAGCAGCTGCTGTTCTTGTCTCTATGTCTCAGGGGCAATGTCCTTGAGACAGCAGATAAGCAAAGTGGGGAACTTGATCTGCCTTCCCTGTAGCCTTCAACAAGGAAACATATTTATATATAATAGATGACTCTCAGTCTCAAATCCCTTAAGCAAGGTGAATTATCACATTGCAATGAAGCATATATTTTAACAATATTGGCATTTAGTATTACTTCATACTCAGACTGATATTGAAGTCTATTCTCTGAATATAAATAAATACATGTATTTATGAGCAGTACTACCATAAAAAACTTGGCTATAATATTTATACTCTGTGTTAAATGTTGTAGATTGGTGCTATTGAACTGTTGAGTCATGGAAAACTGGGCACACAAAAAACAGAAGTAGATCTCAGGAAACACTGCATAAAGCCTACAGCTATTGGCTGTGTGTTTCACTTAAATGGGACAGCCTTCCCTTGTGCTCCTGGGCTACTAGCTGCTGCTCCTTGCTTCTTCTGCTTCAAAATGGAAATCAGCTGCCTGAGGGTTTGCAGCTGCCTTATGAAGCTGCTTCGCCACTTGACAGATTCAAGCTTCCATTCCTGTTTCCTTCCCTTTTCCTCCATGACTGCTTTGTTTATGAGTCCTTTCTGGTTTTCTCAATCCTTTGTGTTTTCCTGTTATGTAATATTTAATGCCATTTTCTTTTCTTTTTCTTTTTCTATATAAAGGCTTCAGTAGGGTTGAAGGGTGCATTACAACAAATCCATGTTCCTTCTCTTAGTTACTCTCTCCCTCTACTTGCTAATCTGGACTCCTCACTTCTGAAGAATTCCACTATAGGAATTATGATTCCTGGTTTTCTTCTTTTCTCCGGAGTTTTCATCCAGCAAAGATGTTTTCACCGCTTTGGTTTTTACCTCCTGAGAAGGTGGAAGCTTCTTGAGCGCATTTGCCTACCACCTATTCCAGTGTGTGGTGACATTGTAGCTTCTGAAAACAGTTGCATTAGACAGAGGTAGACACGTTTCTGATTACAGGTAAGTGCCAGGCCGGTACATGTACAAAGAGTAAAAAAAATGAATGCAAAATTGATCAAAAGCAAAAAGCTAATTAAAGAATTAATATGTAAGCATACACTAGTAGCTTATGATTGTTCAATTTACGTTTACATTGTTAACCCATTTAGCATGGTTTTGCCCTGTGTACAGACATTTTGGTCAGCTATGTTTAGAGAATGTGAGCCAATCACTGGTGAAACTATGACAAGAATGCCTCTGCTGACGCTGATGTGATAGAGATGTGCCAGTGACCGTTAGACAACTAGTGGCCATTGGCCTACTGTTTGCAAAGGGCATGATAGCAATGTGCTGGGCCTGTGGCCCACTCCCACGCTTCAAAGAATGGCATAAGGATATGGCCTTTTGCAACATGCAGTCCGACACTTACCATGAATTGCTCCTGATTAGCAGCTGGCTGAGGGATATCTGTGACACTATCCAAAACTGTGGAAGTGGAAGTGAATGACATTGAAACTGTTGGCATATCAGAGGGGTAGTGAAGCCCAGGAGATTACTGATTACGTATAGATACTTACAGTACAAGATATTTGTGACATGATTCCCTTTGTAGTTGGGTATTGCATGTACGGCTATAACCACAATTGTAATATACTTCTGCATGGGCTGACCTCCCCAGGCATCACAAACAAAATGTACTGTCTTCAGCATGTATACTGAGATGCAAGATTTACCTTGGTACCATGTCAAGGTCAGATGCCCAAGCATCCTGACTGTATCTGCCCTCCTTTTTTTCCTAACAATAACTACTGTCACTACAATATATACACCTTTACTCACAGTTGTTGAAAAATGGGTTATTGGTAAGGGCAGGTAGGTACCTACACTTAACAATAGGCCACTAAGCTCCACTAAGGTCCAGTTAGGTCTCAGTAAATTAAACCCAGCTCAACCCTTGGTAGCTTGGCAACAAGCGTCAAGGCTTAACTTAGGAGACAGAGGTGGTCATTCTGACCCTGGCGGTCTTTGACCGCCAGGGCGGAGGACCGCGGGAGCACCGCCGACAGGCCGGCGGTGCTCCAATGGGGATTCCGACCGCGGCGGTAAAGCCGCGGTCGGACCGGCACCACTGGCGGGGTCCCGCCAGTGTACCGCGGCCCCATTGAATCCTCCGCGGCGGCGCAGCTTGCTGCACCGCCGCGGGGATTCCGACCCCCCCTACCGCCATCCAGATCCCGGCGGTCGGACCGCCGAGATCAGGATGGCGGTAGGGGGGGTCGCGGGGCCCCTGGGGGCCCCTGCAGTGCCCATGCCACTGGCATGGGCACTGCAGGGGCCCCCGTAAGAGGGCCCCTAAATGTATTTCACTGTCTGCTGCGCAGACAGTGAAATACGCGACGGGTGCAACTGCACCCGTCGCACAGCTTCCACTCCGCCGGCTCGATTCCGAGCCGGCTTCATCGTGGAAGCCTCTTTCCCGCTGGGCTGGCTGGCGGTCTGAAGGCGACCGCCCGCCAGCCCAGCGGGAAAGTCAGAATTACCGCCGCGGTCTTTCGACCGCGGAACGGTAACCTGACGGCGGGACTTTGGCGGTCGGCCTCCGCCGCCCGCCAAGGTCAGAATGAGGGCCAGAGTGTAAAGGATTAAAATATCACAAAACAGTAATTAAATAAAACACAGGAAACAGTTTAAAAATCCAAAACCAATTTTTAAAAATAGATTAAATTTTTATCTTTAAAATGACACAAAAACGAATAAAATCGGATAAGGGGAACCGGATATATGAATTTTTAAAGAATTATTGTTTTTTAGCGCCTAGAAACAAAAAGCGCCAATCTGGTCATCTGGTTGCACCTCGACCGGGGCAAATTCAAAGTTTAAGGCCGACCACGATGGAACCCTGCTCCGCTACAGGATGCGGGAGGCCTCGGTTAAAAGTTTACCTTCACACTTAGGGGGTAATTACAACATTGGCAGTAAAAGCCGCTTACCGCCGTGCAGAAGACCGCCAATACACCACCGCGGCCGCGGAATTCCGCCACAGCTATTATGACCCACATCTCGGAATCCGCGAAATTCAGACACCCACACAAGTCCGCCACACCAAAGGTCAGTGATAAACTGGCGAAAACAAATCCTCCACCGTCACGCCAACAGAAACACGCCCACGCTATTACGACCCATGAATCCATGCGGCGGTCTTTCAACCGCGGTATTCCATTGGCGGTACACACCGCCGCGCTCAAAATACACACACATCTCCAAAACACCGCCACATTGGACAATTCAAAATACACACACCTGATACACATACAAGCACCACTCCCACACACCCAACAAAATATAAAATACACACCCACATCACCCACAAACCCCTACGACCAAAAATTTGAGACGAAGGTGACAGAGAGAGAGAGCACAGCAATAGACTACCCCACCACACAGAGACACACAACACCATCACCCACACAACATCCACGCACAAAACACCCCACACCACTACACATCACCACACTCATCACCACATACACCACCCCACACATCACCTACACTACCCCATGGCACGCCAAAGACACCCCATGTTTTCGGAGGAGGAGCTCAGGGTTATGGTGGAGGAAATCGTACGGGTAGAGCCACAGCTATTTGGATCACAGGTGCAACACACCTCAATAGCTAGGAAGATGGAGCTATGGCGAAGAATCGTGGACAGGGTCAATGCAGTGGGACAGCACCCAAGAAATCGGGAGGACATCAGGAAGAGTTGGAACGACCTACGGGGGAAGGTGCGTTCCGTGGTCTCCAGGCACAACATCGCGGTTCAGCGGACTGGCGGCGGACTCCCATCTCCTCCCCCACAACTAACAACATGGGAGGAGCAGGTCTTGACCATTATGCATCCTGAGTGCCTCGGAGGAGTCGGTGGAGGAATGGACACTGGTAAGTCAAATCTTAACTATCTTATCTCCCACCCTACCTGCATGCTATCACATACCCCCACCCTCACCCCCTCCCCTATCACTCCAACTCCTCACTAATGTACTAATAGCACAAACCACACATCCCAACACCAAGCCCTGCATGACACAACAAAGCATGGACACCCATCACTAAAGCATGCACACTGCACATACCCATAACACCCCCTAACCATCATCACACAAGCCCCCATACAGGAATGCTAGCACTGGGGTACACGCCCACCCACCCATTGCACACCATGACACACACACAGATGCAATAATCATGCTTTTATACCCCTGCAGGACCACTACCGAAAGTCACCAGACAGGAGGGTCCAGACATCTTTACCCCACCCACAGAAGATGCCCACAGTGATGACAGCAGCTCTGGCCAACTGGATCCACATGACCAGCCCGGACCATTGTGGGCCTCGGGACAGTCGGTTCCCCTCGCACAGGCACAGCCCAATACTGACCTTCCACCCTCTGGTAACACCAGCACAGCACCCACCCAGCGGGCCCATACCTCCGTACCCAGGACACGTCAATGAGCTGTGTGTCCACCACTACAGGGAACCCAGGATAACCCACCACCCCAACAACAACAGGAACCTGGGGGCAGTGGTAGTGGGCACACGGTCCAGGGAACGGGGCCCAGGAACACAGGGGAACTGGGAGGGCTGCTGTGCGACAGGGGGCGGACAGGCCAAGGGAACCCACTGTCCACGAGACCCTCACCTCCATCATGAGAGCATACCACCACTCCCAGGAGACGGTGGCTACGGTCCTGGCCAAGTTTCAGGAGACCCAGCGCATGCAGGAGGAACAGTATTTGGGGTTCAGGGATGAGCTCAGAACCATCAGCTCTGCCCTGGGCACCATCGTAGGGGTGCTGAAGGACATACAGAACACCATGAGGGACACCATGGCACTCCAAGGGGCCCCTGACACTAGCCTGGATGATGAACTGCCAACCACCTCCGCCGGCGCTAGTGGACAGGACGCCCCGCCACAGGACCAGCACACCAGCACCCCACGCCTTGCAGACGGAGAACCACCCCGCAAGCGGTCCCTGAGATCCAGGAACAGGACAGAGCACAATGGCAAGACCCACCAAGAAATGAGACCACCCTGATTGTCATCTCACTGTCCCACTTTGTTACCCTGTCCATACCTGAACTGACCCAGCTCCACTTCCTATGCCCATAGGGGCAGTGCACCTGTGAGACTAATAGACTGGACTCTGCCATGGACATTCCTCCACCATCACCCATCACCATTTTGCCACCCCCTCCAATAATTAGCACTTCAATAAACACCCTTGAACCACAAAACAATCTGGAGTCAGTCTGTGATTTTTAAAATGTGTATTATCTATAACAATGAAAAAATCCTTTCGAAAATGTAATGTCAACATACCTATGTCACACATCACAAGTCCATGAAGGATGCAAGCAGATGACACACGTTGGTAACCACACCTGTGAAACCGTAATGGAAATGTACGACTCAGTTACCAAATACTGCTTCAAATTGACAGACAGGATAGAGGTAGAAGTGTGAAAGTAAATGTACTAGTAAAGAAATTGTTCTCACCTGTGTGTCACTGGAAATATTGCTGTATGACAGAGTCCCTGTTGTCAATGTCTTCTTCCTCAGCTTCATCCTCATCACTATCCACTGGCTCCACAGCTGCCACAACACCGTCATCTGGACCATCCTCCTGCAGAAAAGGCACCTGGCGTCGCAAAGCAAGATTGTGAAGCATCGAGCAGGCGATGATGATCTGGCACACCTTCCTTGGTGAGTAGAATAGGGAACCAGCTGTCATATGCAGGCACCTGAACCTGGCCTTCAGGAGGCCGAAGGTGCGTTCGATCACCCTCCTAGTCCGCCCATGGGCCTCATTGTAGCGTTCCTCTGCCCTGGTCCTGGGATTCCTTACTGGGGTCAGTAGCCATGACAGGTTGGGGTAACCAGAGTCCCCTAATAGCCACACCCGGTGCCTCTGGAGTTGACCCATCACATAAGGGATGCTGCTATTCCGCAGGATGTAGGCGTCATGCACTGAGCCAGGGAACATAGCATTTACCTGCGAGATGTATTGGTCTGCCAAACATACCATCTGTACATTCATCGAATGATAACTCTTCCGGTTCCTGTACACCTGTTCACTCCTGTGGGGGGGGACCAGAGCTACATGGGTCCCATCAATGGCACCTATGATGTTAGGGATATGTCCCAGGGCATAGAAGTCACCTTTAACTGTAGCCAAATCCTCCACCTGAGGGAAAACGATGTAGCTCCTCATGTGTTTCAGCAGGGTAGACAACACTCTGGACAACACGTTGGAAAACATAGGCTGGGACATCCCTGATGCCATGGCCACTGTTGTTTGAAATGGCCCACTTGCTAGGAAATGGAGCACTGATAGCACCTTCACTTGAGGGGAGATTCCTGTGGGATGGCGGATTGGTGACATAAGGTCTGGCTCCAACTGGGTACACAGTTCCTGGATTGTGGCACGGTCAAACCTGTAGGTGATGATTAAATGTCGCTCCTCCATTGTCAACAGGTCCACCAACGGAGGTTTCCGCTATCTCCTCACATGTCCCAGCTGATGGTGCCTAGGAAGGACAACAGCGACCACAGAATCAAGCAACTCAGAGGTATGTACCCACAGCTACACAGAACACGAAACAAAATCCAAAAAGTTGTCTGTATGTGTGTTGAGTCCAGGCCTAGGTATGTGTGACGCAGTAGAAAATGAAGCCATGTGGGCCCCTGAAATGGCGGCTGCCTGACCTCTAAACTGGGACAATGGGATGTGAGGTAACTGCGCTGGCGTTGTACACCGTCGCGGTAGGCGGTCGAAGACCGCAGCACAATGCTGCATTGGTTAACATTGGACCCTATGGGTCCCAGGAACCAATGACGAAGTGCGCCGGCGGTGATGATACGCACCGCCGCGGATGTCACCGCCGCGGACGTGACCGCCATTTTCTATCTGTTCAATCACTCGATACCTGATCTTCGACAGGAGAGGACCTTCACTGCAAGTGCTGCTGTGACCTCAGTCTGGAAGAGACAATGGCACGTGCGTCTGGGGAAAGGGCCCCTGCCTTCACTGCACAGGAGTTGGAGAAGCTTGTGGATGGGCTCCTCCCCCAGTACACGCTACTCTACGGTCCTCCAGACCAATAGGTGAGTACATAGGGTGCAAGTTGTATGGGCTATGCCTGGGTGGAGAGGGCTGGATGTAAGAATGAAGGAGGCAGAGTTTTGCGAGCATGAAGGACTGTGAATGCATGTGCCACGTGGCAAGGCTAGGGTTGTGGGCCACTCACTTCGACAGTGCAGTTGATAATGACTTCTCTTCTTCCCCTGTACATGTCATGTAGGTCAGCGCCCACCAGAAGAAGGATATTTGGCGTGCCATCGTCAAGGACGTCCGGACCCTGCGGGTCCCCAGGGACGGAGCACCCACTGCTGTAATAGATGGGAGGACATTTGCCGCTGGAGCAAGAAGACGGCGGAGGCTCAGCTGGGGATGGCCTCCCAATGTGGGAGGGGTACCCGTCGCACCATGATCCCCCTGATGTTCAGGATCCTGGCGGTGGCCTACCCTGAGTTGGATGGGTGCATGAGGGCATCACAGCAGACACAAGGGGGTGAGTACACTCTCATTCTGCTGACTTTGCGCGCAGTGGAGGGGTCTGGGTGGGGGAGGAGGGCTGTGGGTTTCCCTAGGCCAGGGCGAGTTCCGTAGGCTAGGCCCCTCCATAATGCAGGCCATGTGGCACTCCACCCCACCTCTGTAGAGTGCCCCTGTGTCACCTATGTGTGCAGATGTCCACCATAGCCATGTAGGCCATATCCCAGGAACTGCATCTGTAGAGCCCAAGATCGCGGCGTAGTGCAGGGGGCTGCTGTGTCTGTATTGTCCGCCAATGGTAGCGGTAAGCCATTCACTCAACCTGTCTTTCTTCTGTTTCCCCACCCCTTTTTGTGCTCTCCCTGATCTTTTGTGCATCAGCATCATCGGGCGGAGCTACAGGGGCACTGGAGCACGAGGGGGCTGCATCCCACATGGCCATGGAGGGCCACACCACGGACTCTGAATACACCAGTGGGACGGAGGGCGAGGGGAGCTTCACAGCGGTCACCAGATCAGCGACACAGACTCGTCCTCCGATGGGAGCTCCCTTGTGGTGGCGGCACCATCTGTGCCCCCCACTTCTACAGGTACAGCCGCCATCCCCCCTACCAGCACCGCCCTCCCAGCAGCCCCTCAGCCTTCGCCCCATGCCCGCTCATCCAGGAGGGTGGGCATCACTTTCACCCCAGGCACCTCAGCCCCTGCCCCTGTCACCCCTGCTGCCCTCAGTGAGGAAGCCATTGACCTCCTCAGGTCACTCATTGTTGGGCAGTCTACCATTGTGAATGCCATCCAGGGTGTAGAAAGGGAGTTGCAACACACTAATGCATTCCTGGAGGGCATTCATTCTGGTCAGGCTGCCCATCATCGAACCCTGCAATCTCTGGCCTCAGCACTGATGGCAGCCATTGTCCCTGTGTCTAGCCCCCCCCTCCAACTTCCTCCACCCACACCCAATCCCCTGTACCTCAGCCTATCCCAAGCACACCATCAGACCGCCCTGCACACACCTCAACACACAAGGGCAGCTCAGCCAAACATAGGTACCACACATCCCACAGGCACTCACACAAGCATCACCCACATACAGACACAGCAACTTTCACTGCCTCCACTGTGTCCACCTCCTCCTCGTCTCCCTCCTCCCTCCCAGTGTTGTCTACACTCTCACCTGCATGCACTACCACTACAGCCACTAGGACTCGCACCAGAGCACCCAGTACCACACCCAGCTCTCCTGCACTCACCACCCCACTACCATTTACACGTCCCCTGTGTCCTCTCCCAGTGTGTCTGTGACTCCCCCTCCCAAAGTACACAAATGCGGGCACACACGCACCCAACATCCATTCACCTTACGACAGCCTCCAGAATATGCACCTGCACCCAAAGCATCAAAAGTTACACCTCCTACAACCACCTCCTCTTCCTCCACTCCCAGACCCCCTCCAGCTACCCGTCCCAGTGTTCGTCAGAAACTTTTCCTGAGCAACCTTGACCTCTGTCCCACCCCCCCCTCCAATTCATAGGTCCTGTACTAGCACCTCAGCCAAAAAAAGTCTGGTACCAGTGGTGCCTGTTAGAGGTATGTGGAGTGCACCGGGCACCAGGGCAGCCAGTGTGACATGGAGCCAAAGCACTGCCAGTCCACCCCCTGTGAAGCACCAGAAGTTGGACAGTGTCCAATGGGAGAGGATGAAGACTCCTGCCGGCAAAGCAGCTCACAAGGGTCCCGGGGGGAGTGTCGAGTCAGCTGTGACTCCTCCCAAGGTGGGGAAGGGGCAGAAGAAGTCGCCAAAGTATGGGAAGAGCAGCACGGCGGAGAAGGCCGCCATCCTCCCCGCTGCCCAGGACACCACTGCCAGCCCCATCGTCACTGGTCCGGAGACCACCACCAGAGTCAGTGCCCAGGAGGGCAGCACAGTCGTCACTGGTCCGGAGACCACCGCCAGAGTCAGTGCCCAGGAGGGCAGCACAATCGTCACTGGTCCGGAGACCACCGCCAGAGTCAGTGCCCAGGAGGGCAGCACAATCGTCACTGGTCCGGAGACAACCGCCAGAGTCAGTGCCCAGGAGGGCAGCACAATCGTCACTGGTCCGGAGACCACCGCCAGAGTCAGTGCCCAGGAGGGCAGCACAATCGTCAGTGGTCCTGAGACCACCACCAGAGTCAGTGCCCAGGAGGGCCCCGGCAGCCACAACCCCGCTGGGCAATGAGGGACCGCCATGGCACACACTGCTGCACAGGTCAGAGACAGCAAAGTCAAGCCCGGCTGAACAGGACAAGCACCGCTGAACAGGGCAAAGACCACCATGGCAAGCACCGCTGAACAGGGCAAGAACCGCTGAACAGGGCAAAGACCGCTGAACAGGGCAAAGACCGCCATGGCAAGCACCGCTGAACAGGGCAAAGACCGCCATGGCAAGCACCGCTGAACAGGGAAAGCACCGCTGAACAGGGCAAAGACCGCCATGGCAAGCACCGCTGAACAGGGCAAGCCCCGCCAACTCAAGCATCGTTAGCCCATGTGCGGCAGGGGCAGTGACGGAACTGGGACCGTCACGGGGAGCGTGATGCACTCTGGGCACCAGTCCCCCTCCAGAACCAGTGGAGAACAGCATCCACTACCTGAGTCCTTAACAGGATGAAGCACTATGAGCATCAGTCCCCCTCCAGAACCAGTGGAGAACAGCATCCACTATCTGAGTCCTTAACAGGATGAAGCACTCTGGGCACCAGTCCCCCTCCAGAACCAATGGAGACTGTTATCCACTTGAGAGTCTGTGGCTTTGCACTCCCCAGGATGGTACAGTGGGCAAACCACCCACTGCAAAGACTTGTGAGACTGTGGCTTTGCACTCCCCAGGATGGTACAGTGGGCAAACCACCCACTGCAAAGACTTGTGAGACTGTGGCTTTGCACTCCCCAGGATACATCAATGGGCATGGAGCCCCGTCGTGGATCTGGAGTGGTGCTGTCATCTGGCTGAGGTGCCCCCCCTTCCCTTCCCCCTGAGGTGCCTGTTGTATTTCTATCTGATGCCCCTGCAGTGTTCTCTCCGTTTCTGGACAGGTATCGTGTGTGGGCCTCGCCCATGCATTTTGGGCCAAGTGGTCCACGGACATTGATATGTGCATACCTGCACTATTAATCGTGATGTATATATTTGGAATGTGTATATATTTATGTATATATGAGCTTACTGCATTTTGATACATTACAATGGTTGTACTGAATTCCTTTTTGTCTTTGCATTCTTCCGGGGGGGTTGTGGGTTGTTCCTGTGATGTTTGGAAATGCATTGGTGTGTGTGTTGTAGTGTGCGAGGGTCGGGGTGGGGGTGGGGGTGTTGCATGTGTGTGTCCCTGACTTTGTGTGTGGCCAGCTGGTTGATTTCTTCAGGACTTGGTGCAGGGGACTCTGGTTAGCAATTTTTCACCTGTAGCAAACAGGGAGTCCCTCCTTGAACCAGTTGAAGCCAGGCAAAGTCCATCTTGTGGTGAAGCCCAAGTGTGCAGCTGGTGCAGTCCTTCTGAGTGCAGGTTCTAGGTACAGGCAAGGGGTCCAACAGGGCAGTCCTTCTTCTCCTTTGGTTCTTCCTTGTTGAAATCTGATGGGGATCTCAGGTGTGGGTGCAGGTATGCCAGTTTTATCCTTCCTCCTGGGTGAAAAGCAGGGGGGTCCTGGTTCTCCAATCAGGTGCAGGGTCCTTCCCCCTGTGATGACCACTTCCTGGGAAGTGTGGCAAAAATCGATCCCAGGATTCTCCAAAAATCCATCATGGCTGATTCTGATTTTTGGAGGTTACATCTGGCTGAGCCCACCCACTGGTGTGGCTAAAAATCATAAACACACCCCTCTCCTGCCCTCTCCTAATCTAATCAAGGGGGCACCTAGTTGTCTGGGGTTGCAGGATGTGGGGGTGTTGCTGGTTGCTCCAAATGTCCTTCTCTGCCTTTGAAGAACAGTTTGGCAGCCCTCCCCTTTCCTGCCTCACCATCTGCTGAGGGGAGATTCCCTCCCACAGGCACATTCCTTTGTGTGAAGCCAGGCCACTTCATACCTCATCAAGGCAGACTGGCCAGGCTGCTAGAGGCTGGGCAATCAGAGCACAGCAGCAAAAACAATGCAGGGCTGAAATTGGCAACTTTTCAGGTAAAGTTTAAAACTCTTTACATGAACAAGTTATATTAAATCCCACAACTGGAAGTTGTGGGATTTATTACAACAATTAATTTGATACCAAACTCTTAGTATCCATCATTTAAGGAGACTTTAAAAATTAAAATAAAGTCTCCCCATTCTAGCCTATGAAGGCCATTTACTACAATGAGGGAAAAATGAATTTGGCTGTTTTTACCTCACCAGGGCTATAAAACTATTTTTATAAGGTCCCTGATTATAGTTACATGACACCCAGCCCTAGGGGCACAAAGGGCACACCTTAGGGGTGACTTATTTGTAGAAATGAGGTAGTTTAAGACTTTGAAACTACTTTTAATTCCAAAGTCGAATTTGCATATAACCTTAATTTAAAAGCAGCCAGCAAGGCAGGCCTGCCTTTAAAATTACACTGGGCACCTCAGCAGTGCACCTATGGGTGCCCTACCATATACTAGTGACTTATAGGTAGGTTAACTTAGCCAATTATAATTAGCCTAATTTGCATATTGATTTTACACAGAGCACAGGCCCTGGGACTGGTTAGCAGTACCCAGGGCACCATCAGAGTCAGGAAAACACCAGCAAAAAGTGGAAAATTGGGGCAAAAAGTTAGGGGGCCTCTGCAATCAGCCCTGTTTTCTCACAGCAGCCATGCCTATACACTGTATATTGGGACAAGTTTTAAAATAACATTTTAAAATAAAAGATTACATTGTTATGAAGACACACAGGCATTTACAAATTTGCAACTCAGAAAAAAACAGTATCCAGAAAAAAATAATGATGAATCTTTTGTAGCAAAAGAGACCAAAAGCCCTATACTGCATTGAAGATTTATGAATGTTTTCAAGATGGCGATGATGGTGAAATGGCCAAAAGCCTTTCTCAAAAAATGAAGATGTTCAAACCACAAATGAAAATTGAGTCAGGGGTATCAGTGGTGATGTTGAAGACAAAGTTGAGATATTTGGCAAAATGATACCAATTGAATAAAAAAATGTAGAAACTGTTGGTGGTCTGGTGCTTACTGGGGTATGCACTGATAGCAACTCAGGTGATGGAACATTATCATATGTATGCTTGGTGCGGCATGATTATCCAGATTACTCCCCAGATGTCGAGGGGTTGTTGTTCCAATGGAATATCAAGATACATTGTTTGTAAGAAATCATACACCAAAAGCAAGCTTTATTTGAGTGGTTTGAAATTTGTGGAATAATAAAGTCTGTCTCTACTTTAAACTGTTCCACAGGTCTATTCCAACCTAGAAAGACATTGCACTTCACATCATTGGTATTCAATTGGGTTGATATTATTTCCAACAACTATGGGAATCATACCGACTTTATTGTTCCTTCAGGAAAAAATGTTAGTGCACAACCAACTATCTGAAGTGTAATTGATACTTCACTAATTTGATTTCAAAATGGTCTTAAAGCCAGTCAGTAGGTTAGATCCAGTCGTCTTAAAAACAGAAACTATATCATTTGTGTTGGAGGAATTAAATATGTTGTGCAACACGTCACTAAAATAGGTTGTTTGTGGGGCAAAAGGTTTGGCTGCAGAAGTGAAAAACACCTCTTTTGGTGTCAAAACTGCAATAGGCTTCTTTAATTTATCAAAGTATGTATTTATTATTTCTTGTTTTGGTAGGGTGTAGGATTCTGCACACCCAAAAGTATAGGGAATGTAACGTTGTAAAACTCCACATGTAGTTTGAGAATGACGTGGTATTAGGCTTTGTTGCCTACAAAATGTATTACAAACTTCAGTTTGTGAATCAGGTCCAAGGCGTTGAACTTCCAAGTCAGAATCACAGTACTTTCTATCTATTGATAAATGAAACACAGCTGATCTGTTTATGTGTGGACTTAGTACTTTATGCATTTTCAGAGTTTGAAATGCTCATTATAAATGTGTTAATGTTTGCATTTGAGCCTGCCTTACTGCAGAACAATCAAATCCTTTAATAGATTGAAGGCAGTAATGATTGAGATCGTATATGCATTTGGGAAGTGTTTGAAAGCCATTGTCAATAAAAATAAGTTATTTGCTCCTTGATCGTTTTTTCTCATTCTTTCTGCAGCTTCTCTTTCAGAATATGAATGCTTCTCTTTTATCGCAGCATAAATCAGGGTTTAGATAAATCTTTAATTTGTTGTGGGTTATTATTTCACTGCATTGAAATTAGAATGGAACAGCTTTTCTGGCATTATTTTCCTATGCCGTATGTATTGACAGCCATGGGAAAATATATATTGTATCGGGAAACTGGTCTGTGTGCCAGGGGACATGCATCTTTTGACAGCAACGTGATGCATGTATCAGTATTAATTGGCCATAAGGCTGTTCCATCTGTGCCAATCAATGTTAAATTAAATTAAGGTAAATTAAATTAAATTAAACATTTTGAACCATTTGCATTTAAACATTACAAGTAAAGTTGTCCTAAAATGTTACACCTGCAAAGTGTGTCAAATTAATTTTGCAATTAATAGTGTCTTCAAACAATAAAAGATGCACAGCTCATGCATTTGGTTTGAAATACTGTCTTATGTAGAGATAAGTCTCTGGCAATTGTGCATGCTGTAAACGAGACATCAGTGCCCTTAATTTGTCAAAACATAGTCCACATAGATTTTTTCTCTAATATGTTATTTCCAATATGCATAACTGTGTTGCAAATTAAACAAAAATCTGTGGGGAATAAATAAACTTGTGATTCTTGCTCAGGACACGTTACTGAATTTTTGGGTCCTGAGAATCATAAAATGCAGATTAAACAAACCTGTCATCACTGGTAAAATAGGGAAAACTTCTCTTTTATTTTTTTAAAGAAAGATTTTATTAAACACTTTTTCCATGTACATAAATTAGGAAATGGCCATGAATAAAGTTTGTATTAGGTGTTATTTAACAGAGAATACCCTGCATTTCTTCAATTCCCTTAGGTGAACATCTCCATGGGGGGAGTACACAATCTGCAAACATGTTTCACTGCGTTTTCTATCACACCTCAGTTAATGTCGTTCATAGTACATCACACCTGAGCTACTCTCTCAGTGAGAAGACAGTACTTCATCCATTATCTCTCTTTGTGAAAACATCACAGGTATTCATGGTGGTCTGTGATCATTTGTAGCAGACAGCTTTGTCAAAATAACATCCACTCTCCAATACTTAACTGCACTTTACCCCAACCTGTACCGAATGTATGAGTGTTGCGATTTCAGCTCCCATCCATTTGCACAGTTCTTTTTTACCAGTCTTTAGTGACAGAGCTCCCATTCTGTTTCAGATCATTGTTATTTGCCACTAGTCCAACAACACTATGAGTACCACAAAGCAGTATGCCACCTCACTGATCCTCTGAGGTCTAATTTAGAGTTTGGCCGAGGGGGTTACCCGATCACAAATATGATAGATATCCTGTCCAACATATTACAATTCCATTATACCCTATGGAACTGTGATGGAGTAACTCCTCTGCCATACTCTAAATCAGGCCTTTAGTCACGTTTTCAGTCACAGAAAAGATATGTTAAAGGTCAACTTCTTGTGCCCTACATCTAGGACATGCATCACAAACAACACAAAACATTGCATGTAGTCTGCTAGGTTTCAGGTATACACAGTGTAAAATTTAAGTTGCAACAACCAAAATCTTGCATTTTGTACCACGGTCCTGGTTCTTATAAAAAATGATCCCACCCATGTCTGCTGTCCATAACTCCTTTAATGTTATCAACTTCAATTTTGTTATGCTAAATAATGGTTAAACCTTGATGGAAATTTGTAGGACCATCTATGGTTAGTATTTGACAATGCTCCCAGTACATGTAATTTTATACTCCCCTATGGCTGTTAGATAAATAAATATATTGCTTTTTCTAATAATGGAAACAAAACAGCTCCTGATGATTTTCCACATTGTGCTATTTGTCATCAGATAGAACTACCAAACAAATTGTAACAGTGTGACAGTAGTTTAAGGTTTCTCTGCATCAACATCCCAAATCTTCCCTTCCCTCAGCTAACAAAGCAGAACCTAGCACCAGAATGGGCCTACCTGAATTTCCTAGGTAGCTCACACGGCCCACCTTTCTTAGGCATTAGAGACAGTGTTCAATAAAGAAACAGAAGCTGGTGTTCTTGTTTCTGCATCGTAGCGGATATGTCCTCTGTAGCATTCAGCAAGGAGAGGTGTTTACAGCTACTGGAGGACTTTAGTCTTGAAACCCTGGGTCAAAGTTCCTCTCTAAAAAAAGAAAATACTTGAAGATTATATCATGGCTTCACTTGCATTGTGTAATTTACATACTGCCTTTCAGTTCTCCTACCATTATTTGGTTCTCTTTATGTGTCTCTCTTTCTGTCTCATTGTCACCCTCTCTTTTTACCTCTGTCCCTCTGTGTTTTCCCTGTCTTCTTATCTCTTTGATTGTGTCTATTACTATTATGCTTGTCTTATCTTCTACTTTCTCTTATCCACTGCCTGTCATAATGTATTTTGTATGTGTTGTGCTGTAACCACTGATGCCAGTGAAGATGTCATCAATGATGCAACTTGTGATGTCATATGGAGCGCAAAGGGATAACAAGAGTCAGGGTTTTCATCACAAACCATAACTGTCAAATTTCAGTGGCCAGAACTATAACTCAGTTTCTGTGTTTTTCAGTGAATTTGTCAGCTTATTGTATGGTATTGCAATTTTTATTTGAAAATTCCAGCGAAAACAAACGTGTTCCTTATCTTATGTTCTCATATTCTGACCAATCTCTTCTCTTACTAACTTGAAACCTTTAATTTATAATTGTTTTGAGTAGTATATTTCTAAGAGTAACAAAATAATATTTAATTTAAATATTATTATGTGCACATACAGAATAAACGCCATGTGCTTCATTTTTGACAATAAAGCAAGATGTACTTGTTAAAAAGAAGAATACAAAAATTAATATTGTTTCAAATATATTCTCTATGTATATTTTGTAATGGTTGCCAGACACAGCTTCTGCAACCATTGTTTAGTGTAATTGTTAATTTAAGCAAAGTGGGAGTGCCGTGTAACTTTCTGTTTGATATTCATTTCTTGAGGAGGGAAGGATCCTATTGAATTTAAAACATCCTTCAGATTTGGGTTTTAAAACTCTGTCATACAAAATGGAATTGAGAGGACACATTTACGTACAACCATATTACACTATGGTCCTGAATTTATGCTTTTGAATTTTCCACTTTTCGGTATTCACAAACTGAACTTTTGTAGTAACTTACTGATTTATAGCAACCTGCAATTCTGTATTAAGTCCTGCACTACACATTGCCAACCATTAACACTGCAAAACTCACCATAGAAATTAATGGTCATAGAGACTTAAAATAAAAACTCATTGGATAGTTATGTAAAATTAATTTAAAAACATTAATAAAAGCATTAGTAAAAACATTAATAAATACATCAGTGTTGCTAGAATATATGAAAAAGTAAATATTAATCAATTAATTATACAATATTTAATAACCTAAAATGTATAAAAATAGTCCACATTTATCATTTAAATATAAAATATTTATTAACATAATATAGACCTTCAATCCTAGTTATGTGTCCATTTCTTGGGTAGATAGTTTTATCTTGAACAATGACTTCGGTTAACAAGCCATTTAATACATTGCTAAAGCACTTAAATAGCATTCTTACATTCCCTCCTTTAAAGATACACTGTTATAAACAATATTCAGAAAAATATGAAAGCAAATATTGCATGCCAGCCACTAATGACTTTGAGTCACTGTATTTTCTTGGTTAGACCTTTCATTTTGGCCACTGTCATTCTTCAACCATACTTGGACATAAACGATCTATATGAAAGAAGGAGAGAATAGGAGGCAGGGAAGAACAGAGGGAGAGTTACAGAAATGAAAGGAGAGACAGTGAGAGGTAGGGGGAGAATAAAAGAAAGTCTGAAATATAAATAGCCAATAAATGACAAAGGGACAGGTAATGAGAGTCACAAAGAGAGATGTGGAAGAATAGTATGAAATGGACATCAATATAAATGATAATTAGAAAATAGAGGAGAGATAGTAGAATGGAAAAAAAGGTGAGAAAGCATGCATGGTGAGGGATGCGGAGAAAGAGGAAGGGTTGAAGAGTGCAACAGAGAGAAAGAGGGTGAAAAGTAGTCATAGATAAGCACCACATGTGAGGCATTAGAAGGCAGAAATAAAGGCAGTCAAAATATGTAGCAGAAAACAGAGTGGAGGAGAAAGGGAAGTAGGACTGGATATATATATAAAGAAAGGTGGGATAGAATAAACAGATGAAGATTCATGGACAGAAATTCAGAAAGTAATTCACAAAGTTAGATGGAGAGTGAAATGATAGCAAGACAAAGGAAAAAGGATTTTCCAAAAAAAGAGTGTCAACAAGCTGTAAAATAAGACAGTTGGAAAGGAACATATTCAGAGACATAGAGTGGGTGGGGGACAGAGAAACATGAGAACCAAAAAAAGAAAGAGAGGGAGTTATAGTTTGAAAGTTGTAGAAAGAGTACAGTTGAGGTAAGGAGAGAAAGTGTTATTGTAAGATAAAATAAGAGTGATGAGCAGAGCTATAATCAGTGAGTTTGATGGAGAGAGAACATCTGAAAGGTAAAAGCTTAAGAAGATCAAAGAGTATAAGTAGTTGTCAGAGCTATAAACAGAGATATGAAACACATGCAGTATTCTTTTTCTTTCACTGCTTTGTTATCTTTTTTTAATGATTTATTTTTAACATACAATGGGTCTTTACCCTGTAAATAAACTCTATTATGTAGCACTAAATGTTGTGGCTGTAGGCCATACCAGTTGATAAAGGCCCTGACCTATAATAAACGTTATAACCAGAATAGCCCAAGAGAAAATGGCTTTAATGAGATTAAAATATTTCACTCGCTGAGTGTAAAATGTTCTAAATTAAAAAAGGGGAAGCAGAACAATAAATATGGGGATGTTGGAGTAGAAGGCACATAGCATCTATTGTTCGTCCTGACCCATTTCAATGCATTCAATTAAATAGATCAGGAGATATCATTATTGCAATTTACTATTAACTATTAATTATTACATCATAACTTTTGGAAGCCTTCATATTGTGAGGGTCCCCAGGAATAGTGGAAGCCTTTAACAACTGCTACAAAGAGTACCTTTCTAGTAGGACTGTGTATTAGATCAACACAAACTTCACAACATAGAGACTTAGGCCCTCATTACGACCCTGGCGGATGGTGGTACAATGAAGAAAAGTACTGCCAACAGGCTGGCTGTACTTTTCCTCACAATATGACATTGGTGGTTTGACTCAAGCCAAACCACCAATGTACCACTCCGTCCGCCATGGCGGTAAGCCGCCAGGCTGGAGACTTCAGTCTCCAGCCAGGTGGTCGTCACTAGTCCACTAGCAGGATTATGACCCCACCTACCACCATGGTTTTCGTGGCCTCCTTACTGCCACAAAATCCATGGCAGTAGGCACTATCAGTGACAGGGAATGATAGAGGTCTTCCCAACCACCCCTCCCCAGATATACCCCCACCCACTCTACCACACAATACACACACTCACACGTCCACACATGCCACACGCAAAGCACACCCACATTCACGCACACACAAACATACACACACACACACAACACCCACCGCCCACTTCTCCTGTCAGAGCACCCGACTTACCTTTTGCGATGGGGTCCTCTGGCAGGAGACAGGATGGGGCGCTGCTTCCAGCAGCAGCGTCCACCAGCAGAACACCTCCAGGCCGTATCGTGGGTCATGATACGGTCTGTGGTGGTCTACCAGCAGCAGCGCCACCTTACCGCCATCCGCCACCATGACTGCAGCCGGAATTCCACCATCCTTTTGGCGGAATTCCATCTATGGTCATAATATGGCAGACGGTTGGTAGCTGCGGCAACAGTCTTTTGGCGGTCGTCGCTGCAGCGGTAGGCGGTTTTTACAGCCACTGTCATAATGAGGGCTTTAGGGCCTGATTTAGATCCTGGCAAAGGGGATTACTCCATCACAAAAGAAGTGGATAGCCTGTCCGCTGTATTACAATCCCATAATATCACATGGAGATTGTAATTTAGCGGACCGAACATTTGTCACATTTGTGATGAAGGTATTCCTCCACCAGGATCTAAATCAGGCCCTTTGTCCACATATATCATCAGTAAATGTTGGTTTGTATCAGGCTAGCTCACAGTGCCACATCTAACCCCTAACTTTACCAGGGTAATAGATGTTCTGGCAACTTCAAACACAACCACTCTGCTTCCCAAAGATTCATGGAAACAAGCTAACTCTTTATTTGTGTTACTTTTGCATCCCCAAGGTATGCACGAGAAAGATACGAAGATAAGTTTTCAAAATAATTATTGAAATAATTATATTCTTGCAAAGAAAATGTGAGCTGTGACTATTAAGCAAATGAAACATATTACTGGTATGAGTATTATTAGAATGGTGAACAATAAAAACAATTCAACCATAGTAATTGCTACTAATATTACTCTCCTCCTATATGTTACTAGTACTATACTAAAGAGATCATAGCAGGAGCACCTTCTGCCAGATCGATTGGGATAGTCTAAACCCCAGAACTTGGTCCTAGGTGTCATACATAGTCACATGTATGTGTGTGAATGTGTATGCATGGATGTGTGAATATGTGCATGCATGGATAGGGGGTATGTATGAGGTTCAGGGGCATGGGAGGGTGGTGTCTATGAGGTTCAGGGGTGGGAGGGGGGTCATGGCTGTTTCGTGGGGGTGAGGGAGTCGCATACTGGTGACAGAAATGTTAATTCCTATTGCCAGTATCCTTTCTACCAGGGATTTTCTGGTGGGGTTGCTGCCAGGAAATTCCTGGCGAAATTGAGACTCATAATACCGTCAATGGTATGAGGTGGACTTCTGGGCCAAAGGTGGTACACCTTCAGTCCGGTGGTCCCACTGCCCTGGCGGCACAGACGGTAAACTGGCTGCTTTCAAGCACATTCACCGGCCTGATCATAATTTAGCGGTCCTTCTCCACCACTCTGTCAATGGTGTTACTGCCACCGCCCGCGTGGCGGAGCAGGACCGCCAGACTCATAATGACCACCAAAGTATTCATGATGACGGATATTTTGCCCCTAAAGATAATGGATAAAAAATGACTTTCTTGATGTGAAGGCGCTTAATTAAAATAGTCCTGACCCAATGATGTAGCACTCTTACTGAATAAGAGGTTTATTGGTGCTCTGTATAGTTGTTCTTGTTTCTTCTTTCCCTAGGTGTCATTCCTAGATCATGAGAGTTTGTACTAGCAAACTCCACAGAAGCTGAAGGCACAGGTGCCAGAACTGTAGGCTTAGATGAGGAACCAGGTGCTAGAAACTCAAGAGCAGACATCAACTCATAATGGGCCTCATACAGCAAAGGCAACAACATAGGACAACACTGTTGATACACCCTCAAAAGATACATGAGCAGAGCCATGTCTGTAGGCTGGGGCAATTGTGTATCAAGGTATATGTCTAATGCACTCTCAAAAGAGCACCAGTGGTAGTTAAACACAGACTGTACCACACAGGCTGGAAAGACTAAGGCCCTCATTACAACCCTGGCGGTCGGTGTTAAAGCAGCGGTAAAACCGCCAACAGGCCGGTGGTAAAAAAAATGGAATCACGACCGTGGCGGAAACCGCCAACATAGACAGCCACCTTAACACTCCGACCGCCAACAGACAGGCGGAAGACAAGGTTCCGCCCACTGTATTACAACAGTCCAATCCACCACCTTTTCTGGGGCGGATTCACAGTGAACAAAAACACGGCGGAAACAGGACTTGGAAGGGAAAACGCTCACCTCTATACACCCCATGAGGAATCAGGACGCCATGGAACCCGAGCTCCAGAGACTGCCAGCCTTTATCTTCCTGCTTCTCTACCAGGAACAACAAAGACGGCGGCGAAGACCACGGTGAGTACTGCACCTACGACACAGGGGAGGGGGAAGGGAAAAAAGAGTGACACACACATGCAACACTCCCACCCCCACCATTACCCACTACAACACACACACAAGTACATGTTGATACATTACATTAACAACCCCCAACTCCCCCTGGAAGAATGCAAGGACAAAAGGAAATTATTTGAATGTTTGTAATCTATTCAAATAGTAATCCAAAATATATGCATTCATATACATATATTTAAACTAGAAACAAATATATACACCAAGAATACAAGTCCAAGGTATTCCACCATCATAGTCCGTGGACCACTGGGCCCAAAATGCATGGACGAGGCTCACACTCAATACCCGATCAAAACGGAGAGAACACTGCTGGGGCATCAGATAGAAATACAACAGGCACCTCAGGGGGAAGGGAAGGGGGGGCACCTCAGCTGGATGAGTGCACAATGCCAGATCCACGAGGGGGCTCCATGCCCATTGATATATCCTGGGGAGTGCAAAGCCACAGTCTCTCAATTCTCTCCAGTGGGTGGTTTGCCCACTGCTTTATCCTGGGGAGTGCAGAGCCACAGTCTCTCAAGTCTCTCCAGTGGGTGGTTTGCACACTGCTTTATCCTTGGGAGTGCAAAGCCACATTCTCACAAGTGGATAACAGTCTCCACTGGTTCTGGAGGGGGCCTTGTGCCCAGAGTGCTTCATCCTGCCAAGGACAGAGGTAGTGGATGTGAATCTCCACTGGTTCTGGAGGGGGCTTTGTGCCCAGAGTGCTTCATCCTGCCAAGGACAGAGGTAGTGGATGCCTTTCTCCACTGGTTCTGGAGGGGGCTTTGTGCCCAGAGTGCTTCATCCTGCTCGTGGCGGCCTCAGTACAGTTGAAATCTTTGGCGCTCACTGGCCTGCGGTGCCGGTGGAGGCGGTGTCCTGTTCAGCGGTGCTGGTGGCGGCGGTGTCCTTGGCAGCAGTGCTTGTGGTGGCGGTTTCCTTGGCAGCGGTGCTTGTGGCGGCGGTGTCCTTGGTAACGGTGCTTGTGGCAGCGGTGTCGTTGGTAACGGTGCTTGTGGCAGCGGTGTCCTTGGCAGCGGTGCTGGTGGCGGCAGTGTCCTTGGCAGCGGTGCTTGTGGCGGTCTTGTCCGCCGTGCAGCTGTCTCCACACTCCCAACTGTACCCCTGGGAGAGGCTTTGGTGGAAGATTTTTTTCCTCTCTCCCACCGGGCACTGGCCAACTTTTTGTGCTTTTGAGGTGGGGGACTGTCTGTGCTCTGGCTCCTTGGCACACTGGCTGCCCTGCTGCCTGGCGCACTCCAGAAGCTGGTTACTACTGGCACCACTGTTCCTGCAGATGTTGTGGCTGAGGCGCTGGGTTGGGACCTGGAGAGGCGGGCCCTAGGAGACTGAAGGGGTGGGGGAGGTGAGGGGAAGAGGTCAAGGTTTGACAGGAAAAGTTTTTGGGACACACTGGGATGAGTAGATGGAGGGGTTTGGGAGTGGAGGAAGAGGTAGTGGTTGTAGGAGGTGTACGTTTGGTGACTTTGGGTGAAGGTGCATGGGCTGGAGGCTGTCGTGAGGTGGATGGCTGTTGGGTGGGTGTGTGGCTGCATTTGTGTACCTTGGGAGGTGGGCTCAGAGACACACCGGGAGAGGACACAGGGGATGTGTGAATGGTAGTGAGGCTGGTGACTGCATGTGAGTGGGGTGTGGTGGTGAGTGTGCTGGTGATGGAGGTAGTGGCTGACAATGTAGTGCATGCAGGTGTGAGTGGAGATGAGACTGGGAGGGGGAGGGAGACGAGGAGGAGGGGAACACAGTTGAGGCAGTGGATGTTGGTATGTCTGCATGTGTATGATGCTTGTGTGAGTGCCTGTGGGATGTGTGGTGCTTATGTTTGCCTGAGCTTCCCTTCGTGTATTGACGTGTGTGCATGCTGGTCTGATGGTGTGCTTGGAATAGGCTGAGGTACAGGGGTTTGGGTCTGGGTGGAGGAAGTTGGAGGGGGGAGGCTAGAAACAGGGACAATGACAGGGACAAAACAGTGCTGAGGCCAGAGTCTGAAAAGCTCGCTGATGGGCTGCCTGACCAGAATGAATGCCCTCTAGGAATGCATTGGTCTGTTGCAACTGCCTCTCTACACCCTGGATGGCATTCAAAATGGTAGACTGCCCAACAGTGAGGGACCTGAGGAGGTCAATGGCCTCCTCACTGAGGGCAGCAGGGCTGACTAGGGCAGGGCCTGAGGTGCCTGGGGCGAAGGAGATGCCCACCCTCCTGGGTGAGCGGCCATGGGACAAACGCTGAGGGGCTGCTGGGAGGGTGGTGCTGGTAGGGGAGGTGGCGGCTGTACCTGTAGATGTGGGGGGCACAGAGGGGCCGCCACCGCAAGGGAGCTCCCATCAGAGAAGGACTCCGTGTCGCTGGTCTCAGCTTCTGTCCCTGCCGTGGAGCTCCCC
This sequence comes from Pleurodeles waltl, assembly GCF_031143425.1. Lineage (NCBI taxonomy): Eukaryota > Metazoa > Chordata > Amphibia > Caudata > Salamandridae > Pleurodeles > Pleurodeles waltl. The sequence goes on from NC_090439.1 coordinate 1,056,355,182, forward strand.
TTGCCCTCCGTCCCACTGGTGGCTTCTGACTCCGTTGTGTCGCCCTCCATGGCCATGTGGGATGCAGCTCTCTCCTGCTCCGGTGCCGCTGCTCCTCCGCCTGATGATGCTAATGCACACAAGCACAGGGAGACCACAAAAAGGGGGGGGAGACAGAAGAAGTACATGTTGAGTGCATCCAGTACCGCTACCGTTGGCGGACAATACAGACACAGAAGCGCCCTGCACTACGCCGTGCACTTGGAGTACCCTAATCAATCACAGGGACATGGGTTACAAGGCTATGCCCGATTGCTGCACACATGGAAGTCACGGGAGCCTGACTAGGTGTAGTTGGCTCTGTACACAGGTGGGGTGGGGTGGGGTGCCACAGGGCCTGCCTTAAGAAGGGACCTTGCCTACTAAACTCGCCCTGGCCTAGGGGAACCCACAGCCCACCTCCCCCACCCAGACACCTACAATGTGCGCTGAATCAGCTGAATGAGAGTGTACTCACCCCCTTGTGGCTGCTGTCAAGCGCCCATCCAACTCTGGGTACGCCACCGCCAGGATCAGGAACATCAGGGGGGTCATGGTGCGACGGGCACCCCTCTCACGTTGGGAGGCCATCCCCAGCTGGGCCTCCACCGTCTTCTTGCTCTAGCGGCAAATGTCCTCCCATCTTTTCCGGCAGTGGGTGCTCCGTCTGTGGTAGACCCCCAGGGTCCGGACTTCCTCGGCGATGCACGCCAAATATCCTTCTTCTGGTGGGCGCTGACCTACAGGAATAGTACAGGGGAAAAAGAGAAGATATAACCGTCCGCACCATCACAGTCATTGGCCCGCATCCCTACCCTTGCCCTGACGCACATGCACTCTGTTGTTTCATGCACGCCTCATTCTCCCCCCCCTATCTTTCATCCTCACCACTCCAAACATGCATTGCCCATAGAGCATGCTCACAGTGTACTCACCCGTTTGTCTGGAGGACCGTGGAGTAGCGTGTACTGGGGGAGGACCCCATCCACCAGTTTCTCCAACTCCTCCGTGCTGAAGGCAGGGGCCCTTTCCCCAGACACACGAGCAATTGTCTCTTCCAGACTGAGGTCACAGCAGCACTTGCAGTGTAGGTCCTCTGCTGTCGGAGATCAGGTATCAAGTGAGTGAAGAGGGTGAAAATGGCAGTGACGTCCACAGCGGTGCGTACCGTCACCACCGGCGTACATCATCATTGGCTCCTGGGACCCATTGGGTCTAATGTTAACCAATGCAGGATTGCGCCATGGTCTTCGCCCGCCTACCGCGACGGTGTACCACGCCAGCGCAGTTACCTCATATCCTCTTGTCCCACATTACAGGTCAGGCAGCTGCCATTTTAGGGGGCCACATGGCATTATTTTTGACTGCGTCACACATATCTAGGCCTTGCTTAAACACTAATACAGCCATATGTTGATTTTAATACATTTTCCGATTAGGTTGTGTTTACGTACCTCAGAGTTGAATGACTCTCTGCTCGCTGTTCTCCTCCATAGAGCACGTCCGCTGGGGCAGGTGAGGAGATGGCAGCATTCTCCGGTGTACAGACCGCTGGTGGACCTGTCGACAATGGAGGAGCAACATGTAATTATCACCTACAGACTTGATTGTACCACAATCCTGTAACTGTGTGCCCAGCTGGAGCCAGACCTGATGTCAGCTATCCGCCATCCCACAGGAATCCCCCCTCTAGTGGAGGTGCTGTCAGTACTCCATTTCCTGGCAAGTAGGTCTTTTCAAACGACAATGGCCATAGCATCAGGGATGTCCCAGCCTATGTTCTCCAACGTGTTGTCCAGATTGTTGTCTGCCCTGCTGAAACACATGCGCAGCTACATCGTTTTCCCTCAGGTGGAGGATTTGCCTTCAGTGAAAGGTGACTTCTATGCCCTGGGACATATCCCCAACATCATAGGTGCCATTGATGGGACACATGTGGCCTTGTTACCCCCCGCAGGAGTGAACAGGTGTACAGAAACCGGAAGAGTTACCATTCTATGAATGTGCAGATGGTGTGATTGGCAGACCAGTACATCTCCCATGTGAATGCCAAATTTCCTGGCTCAGTGCATGATGCTTACATTCTGCGGAATAGCAGCATCCCTTATGTGATGGGGCAACTCCAGAGGCACCGTGTGTGGCTATTAGGTGAGGACATGGACCCAATTCAGTGTGACTAGGTGTCTGGGTCTGGGGATGTCCCTAAGAGTTATTGTGTGTCTAACAGTTGTCCCTTGACATTTGCAGGTGACTCTAGTTACCCCAACCTGTCATGGCTACTGACCCCAATGAGAAATCCCAGGACAAGGGCAGAGGAACGCTACAATGAGGCCCATGGCCTGACTAGGAGGATTATAGAGAGGACCTTCGTCTCCTGAAGGCCAGGTTCCGGTGCCTCCATATGACAGGTGGTTCCCTATTCTACTCACCAAAGAAGGTGTGCCAGATCATCGTGGCCTGCTGTATGCTTCACAACTTGGCTTTGCAACGACAGGTGCCTTTTCTGCAGGAGGATAGTCCAGATGGAAGTGTTGTGGCAGCTGTGGAGCCTGTGGACAGTGAAGACGAGGAAGCAGAAGAAGAGGACATAGACAACAGGAACACGTGAATCCAGCAATACTTCCAGTGAGACACAGGTAAGAAAACAACACTGCCTGCTACATCTGATTTAATTCTTTTACTTCTCATCTGTCTGTCCTTTTCACCCAGTGTACGGACACTGAGTTGTCACTTTCCCTTTCGATTTCACAGATGTGGGTCCCACTGTGTGACCTCTGCTTTGTTTCCGCATGGACTAGAGTTGTGTGACATAGGTATGTTGACATTACATTGGATATAGCATTTTGCCACTGTTATTGCAAATACACATTTTCGAAAGCACAGACTGACTCCAGATAGTTTTGTGATTTAAGGGTGTTTATTTAAGTGCTAAATAGTGGAGGGGGTTGTAAAATGGTCAGGGGTGATGGTGTAGGAATGTCCATGGCAGAGTCCAGTCTATTAGTCTCACAGGTGCATTGTCCAAAGGGGCATAGGAAGTGGAGCTGGGGCAGTTGATGGATGGACAGGGTGACAAAGTGGGACAGAAGGATGACAATCAGGGTGGTCTCATTTCTTGGCGGGGGTCTTGGCATTGTTCTTTGTCTTTGTCCTGGATCTCAGGGACCGCTTGCGGGTTGGTTCTCCATCTGCAGGGGGTGGGGTGCTGGTGTCTTGGTCCTGTGGCGGTGCCTCCTGTCCACTAGTGCCGGCGGAGGTGGTGGGCAGTTCATCGTCCAGGCTAGTGTCAGGGGCCCCTTGTTGTGCCACAGTGTCCATCCTGGTGTTGACGAGTTCCTTCAGCACCCCTACAATGGTGCCCAGGGTGGAATTGATGGATTTGAGTTCCTCCCTGAACCCCAAATACTGTTCCTCCTGCAGCCGCTGGGTCTCCTGAAACTTGGCCAGTACCGTTGCCATCGTCTCATGGGAATGGTGGTAGGCTCCCATGATGTTGGAGAGGGCCTCGTGGAGGGTGGGTTCCCTGGGCCTGTCCTCCCCCTGTCGCACAACAGCCCTCTCAGTTCCCCTGTTTCCCTGGGCCTCCATCCCCTGAACCGTGTGCCCACTACTACTGCCCCCAGGTCCCTGGTGTTGTTGGGGTGGTGGGTTAACCTGGGTTCCCTGTAGTGGTGGACACACTGCTGCTTGACGTGTTGTGGGGACAGAGGTATGGGCCCGCTGGGTGGGTGCTATGCTGGTGTTTCCAGAGGGGGGAGGCTCTGTTGTGCCTTGTGCCAGTGTGAGGGGAACCAACTGTCTCTAGGTCCCAGATGGGCCGGGCTGGTCATCTAGATCCAGTTGGACAGAGCTGCTGTCATCACTCTGGGCCTCTTCTGTGGGTGGAGTGGACATGTCTGGACCCTCCTGTCCGGTGACGTTGGGTAGGGGTCCTGCAGGGGTGTAAAAGCATGAATATTGCATCTGTGTGTGCCATGGTGTGCAATGGGTGGGTGACCCTGTAGCCCAGTGCTTGCATTCTTGTGTGGGACCTTGTGTGATAATGGTTTAGGGGGGTGTATGGGAATGTGCAGTGGGCATGCTTTAGTGATGGGTGTCCATGCTTTGGTGTTACATGCAGGGCTTGGGTTTGGGTTGTGTGGTTTGTGATATTGGGACATATGTGAGGAGATGGAGTGGTGGGGGTGAGGGCGAGGGTGGGGGTATGTGATAGCATACAGGTGGGTGGGGGATGAAGTAGTTAAAGGTTTGACTTACCAGAGTCCATTCCTCCAGCTACTCCTGCGAGGCCCTCAGGATGCAGTATAGCCAAGACCTGCTCCTCCCATGTAGTGAGTTGTGGGGGAAGGAGGTGGGGGTCCGCTGCCAGTCCTCTGAACCACAATCTGGTGTCTTGACACCACGGAACGCACCTTCCCCCGTAGGTCGTTCCAGCTCTTCCTGATTAATCCCTAGTTCTTGGGTGCTGTCCCACTCCGTTGACCCTGTCCAAGATTCTTCGCCATAGCTCCATCTTCCTAGCTATGGGGTTGTGCTGCACCTGTGATCCGAACAGCTGTGGCTCTACCCGGATGATTTCCTCCACCATGACCCTGAGCTCCTCCTCAGAAAACCTGGGGTGTCTTTGCGGTGCCATGGGGTGGTGTGGGTGATATGTGGGGTGGTGTGCATTGTGATTTGTGGGGTGATATTTAGAGGTGTGTTGTGTGAGGTGCGTGGATGTTGTGGGAGTGATGGTGTTGAGTGCCTGTGGATGCTATTGTTCATTCTGGTGGTGTCTCTCTCTGGCCTCCTGTCGCAATTGTTGTCGTAAGAATTTTTGGGTGATGTGGGTGTGTGTTTTATAGTGTATTGGGTGTGTGGGTGTGGTGCGTGTATGTGTATCAGGTGTGTGTATTTGGAATTGTCCAATTTGGGTGTGTTTTGTAGATGTGTGTGTATTTTGAGCGCGGCGGTGTGTACCGCCTATGGAATACTGCGGTTGAAAGACCGCCACGTGGATTCGTGGGTCGTGATAGTGTGGGCGTATTACTGTTGGTATGATGGTGGAGGTTTTGTTATTGCCAGTTTATCACTGACCTTTGGTGTGGCGGACTTGTGTGGGTGTCTAAATTTTGGCGGATTCTGAGCTATGGGTCATAATAGCTGTGACGGAATTCAGCAGCGGTGTGTTGGCGGTCTTCTGCAAAGCAGTAAGCGGCTTTTACCGCCAATGTTGTAATGACCCCCTATGTCCCATTGGCATTCTGTTCCAGTAACAAAGACAATCCAAAGTACTGCACTATTATAATGGGGTCTTTGGTTGGCAGTCAGGTTACCCCCTGTCCAAGCAAGGACCCTCACTCTAGTCAGGGTTACTCTCACACAATCCAAATTAGCCTGTGCCCATCCTCTGGTAGCTTGGCACTGAGCAGTCAGGCTTAACTTAGAAGGCAATGTGTAAAGTATGTGTGCAATAAATATTGCAATAACACAGTATAGCACCACAAAAATACACCACACAGTGTTCAGAAAAATATATAAAATTTATCTGATAAGATGCAGGTTAAAACGATTAAAATGCACCAAGCATATGTTGACATATCACTGTAAAAGTGATATAAAGTGTCTTTAGTCTCTTAGAAGCAGCAAATGTTTCTTACAAGCACAAAGTACCTGGTCTGCGTGCAAAATGTGTGGAAAACAGGGAGATGTGCGTCGATTTCTTGGGCCGCTCTAGGCGATACATCATTTATTTTTCATGCAGGGAAGGATTTGCTTTGATTTCCGGCTCTCGGTCTTGGATCCTCTTCGGGTCGCGGGGTTTACGATGCCCCAGGGATGATGCATTGAGATCTGGCACTGACAGGACAAAGTCTGCATTGATCCGGTTGGCGTTTCGTAGAAATGTCTACCGCACATCAGACGCTGCGTTGATTCCTCTATGGAAGTTGGGCTGCGTTGTTCCGGCTCAGCTGTGCGTTGATTCAGTGGGCCATGTATCGAATTTCCGGTCGCTACGCTGGCGCTGCGTCGATCTTCTTGTTGCGATGTCGGGCTGCATCGTTCCGGTTCGGCGTGCGGTTCATTTTTCACGCTGTGCGTTGTTACTGGTAGGCTGTGCATCGATTTTCACCACACAGGGAGTTCTTCTTGCAGAGATGAAGTCTTTTTGGTCCTGAGACTTCAGGGAACAGAAGGCAAGCTCTATTCAGGCCCTTGGAGAGCACTTCTCACCACAGCCAGAGAGCAACAAGGCAGCAGGGCAACAGCAAGGCAGCAGTCCTTCACAGAAAGCAGTCAGGTGAGTCCTTTGGGCAGCCAGGCAGTTCTTCTGGGCAGGTTGCAGGTTCTGGTTCAGGTTCTCTTCTCCAGGAAGTGTTTGAGTTTTTAGGGTCAGAGAAATACCCAAATGTGCCTTTGCAGTGGGGGAGACTTCAAAGAGTGGCTTAGAAGTATACAAGGTCCCCTTTCAGTTCAATCCTGTCTGCCAGGGTCCCAGTAGGGGGTGTGGCAGTCCTTGGTGTCAGGGCAGGCTACTGTCCTTTGACATGCAAGTGCCAGGCCCTCCACCCTCCCAGCCCAGGAAGACCCATTCAAAATGCAGATGTATGCAAGGGAGGCTGAGTATCCCATATGGGGTGTGTCTGAGTGAATGCACAAGGATGCTGTCAACTGAACCCAGCCAGACGTGGATTCTAAAGCACAGAAGGATTTAAGGGCAGAGAAATGCTCACTTTCTAAAAGTGGCATTTCTAAAATTGTAATATTAAATCCAACTTCTCCAGTCAGCAGGATTTTGTATCACCATTCTGGCCATACTAAATATGACTTTCCTACTCCTTTCAGATCAGCAGCTACCACTCAAACAGTATATGAGGGTAGCTCCAATGTTAGCCTATGATGGGAGCAGGCCTCACAGCAGTGTAAATACGAATTTAGGAGTTTTACACTAGCAGGACATGTAAACTACATGGGTACATGTCCTGCCATTTGCCAACACAGCACCCTGCCCTACGGGTTACCTAGGCCACACCTTAGGGGTGACTTATATGTAGAAAAAGGGGAGTTTTAGGCTTGGAAAGTACTTTTAAATGCCAAGTCGAATTGGCAGTAAAACTGCACACACAGGCCTTGCAATGGCAGGCCTGAGACCAGTTTAAGGGGCTACTTAGGTGAGTGGCACAATCAGTGAAGCAGGCCCACTAGTAGCATTTAATCTACAGGCCCTGGGCACATATAGTGCACTTTACTAGGGACTTATAAGTAAATTAAATAATCCAATTGGGTATGATCCAATGTCATCAGGTCATCGTGTTTAAAGGGAGCGAGCATATGCACTTTAGCACTGGTTAGCAGTGGTGCAGAGTCTAAAACCAGCAAAAACAGTATCTAAAAATTGGAGGGAGGCAGACAAAACGTTAGGGGTGGCCACCATAAGGCTGTCAGGTCTAAAATGCGCCATATGTTTACAACAAGAAGGAAATATAGCAATTCCATTACCATTTTGCCTTGTTGTGGAACATCCAATGAGGAGCATCAAAATAGGACAAAAATAGCAATAACCAGAAATAACCCCAGAAGTATGACTCTAAAAATGCTTGAAAAAGGGGTGTATGAAAGACAAAATCACTCCAAGAAGGTAGTGTGTCGGAACACAGGCATTTACGACGCCTTCCTTAAGAACGTGGCCCAAACCATGAATGCGTCCATACAATTCATTTCTTTACCACGCAAGTCATTACAATGACTTGCCTTGGAGAAAGCGCTGGAGTTTGGAATAGTATAATTTACTATTCCAACTCCAGTCTGCACCACAGTAGGGAAAGTGTTGGACATAAAGTCCAAAATCAGTCCAACAACACTTTCCCTAAGGCAAGTCGTAGTAATGACTTGCGTGGTTAAGGAATGCGTTGTAAAGACATATTCGTGGTTCGGGCTTCTCTTTAAAGCACAGCGTGGTTTGAGCCACGTTGTTAAGGCTGTTTCCCCTCCAAGAAGTATAATCTGAAATGTAGAAATTAGTACAGACCCAATCAAAATGTGTTTAGTCCAGCGGTTTTAAAAATGTTGTGCACAAGTTCACCAGAATCAACTCAGGTAGACATTATTGCACTTATCTCATCTGCTCCCGGGTTGACCCCAACCCCATTTCTGAGAACAGTGTTCTTGCATTAGTTAGCAAGGTTAAATCTGGATCTCTGTTAGACCCTGCCTCACCACATATATTGGTTAAAGGGATGCAAATCATCCTCTCCATCTTAATGGAATTACTGAATATCTCTCTCTCTACTGGGAGAGTACCTAAGAAGTGGAAACATGCGGTAGTTAACCGTCTGCTAAAATAACCCCACCTGGATACCACTTCTCCAGGAAACTACAGACTGATTTCCCTGCTACCCTTGTTAGCAAGGTCCTTGAAGAGCATATGAATCAATGCTTCTCACTGTTCCTGGAAGAAAATCAGTGTTTGCATGGTACTCGGATGAGTTTCCACACTCAAAATAGCATGAGAGCAGCCCTCCTAGGAGCATCTAAAGAGCTAAAAGCTATACTAGACAAGGGAGGAGCCACTGTGATAATTTGGCTGGAGTTAAGCACAGGGTTTTATACAGTGAATCATACAATTCTTACTGATAGACTGAGAGGTGCTGGAGTTCAGAACTCTGCACTCAAGTAGGTCACCTCCTTTTTGAAGAACAGAATTGTTCAAATTTGTGAAATTGCATGCTTTTCTGATGTACTGCCGGTGAAGTGTGGGGTCATACAGGGCTTTGCTTTAGTGAAAATGTTGCTGGAATTTGGATTATCACTCATTTTTTATGCTGACGATATACAATTGATGATATCCCTGGCTACCTACAAATCGTCTCTTGGCTAGTCCCTTGTCTAGAGAAAGTGACCAGATGAATGGTGAACTTCTGCCTGAAATTGAATGGGGAAAAAACTTAGCTTATGATCCTAGGGAACAGGCTAGACCCCCAACTTGCGATTAGCTGGCCAGAATACCCAGGAAAGCCAGCTCTACCTTCATCTCCTATACAAAGACTCAGAACGTGGCTCGATAAATCACTTTCCATGGACAAACATGCCAAAAAGCTTGCTGCCACCTGTTTTGGTGTTCTCAGAGTCCTACACAAAATTTGGGATCTCATCCCAACTACATGTCAATGAATGGTGGTCTAATCCTTGGTTCTGTCACGGTTGGACTACTGCAATTTATTGTACCTAGGCTACCCAAAATATGTCATCAAAAGGCTTGAGGTGGCGCAGAATGTGGCCACCTTCTTAAGAGCCTGAGATCTGCCTCTGTAAAGGAGGCCATGGCCTCATTACACTGACTTCTCATTGATTGAAGAATAACATTTGAATCTTTATGCTTGGCATATAAAAACCTGAACCCTAAAGGCGCTCAGAAGATCAGGTCGCTGCTACTCCCCTACATTCCTGATAGGACCCTACGATCAGCCACTGGATGCTCATTGAAGGTACCCGGAATTCACAGATCAAGATTGGATTTAAGATCATCTGCATACTTAGTACCCAAACTTTGGAATTCACTCCCCTCTGATTTAAGATGTGTGGACAGTGAGCCTCGTTTTATGAGATTACTCAAGGCCTGGCTCTTCCCCCATTAACTTTGCCTGCAATTGCACCTGGCTGTTTCTCTCTCAGCTGCTTATCTTTAGTGCTAGATAGCCTTAGGGTAGCCACAAGCTTTATGAATGCACCTATACTAATCTAATCTAATCTAATCTAATCTGTGGCAAATTAATGCACAAACGCAATTGTACTTCTGAGAAAAAGATGGCAACTAGGAGATCACAGGTTTCTTGGGCAGATGTTAGTGCCACATGCTTTTGAAACAGTAGGGCTTTGAGTCAGCTTAACTTAAAAAAGTTAATTTTAGAAATACGGACTGTAGGCCACAAGGTAACATTCCCAGTTGCGTGAGCAGAAGGATACAAGATATTCATACCGCAAGTCACAACCTCGGAAACAGTGCCAACATATGGGACACCAGCTTTCATTCCACTGCATCCCTGAGCATGTAGAATCAAGTAACTTCTATTACAAAGTAGCTGAAATTTTGACCTAATTAAGGCTACTGGAACTCACTTCAAATAAAATACTGTTAGCCATCTACATTTTATATGCTCCATGAACTGTTATCTGTTTACAGAGTAAGACAGTCACAAAGAAATTCCACATTTGTGTCCACTAATAAAAAACTTTTTGTCCCTGCTCAAAAACCTGCAATTGAAAGGAAGGGACCAAGGGCCTGATTTCAAATACAGAGGATGGATTTCTCTGTCACCACAGTGATGGATATCCTGTCTGCAGAAATCTAAATCACATAGGATAGAATGGGATTTAGATTTTGGCGGACAGGATATCTGTCACCGTTGTGACAGAGTAACCCATTTGCGGAGTTCTAAATCAGGCCCCATTGCAAAATACATGTCAACTGACTCTGGCCCTTAGGAAGCAGAGGCATATCATTCTGTATGATTTAAAATGCAGATGAAACAATATTATTCAATGAATAAATGTGACTTGACAATGTAGTCATCCCATTATCGACAACAGCCAAAGCTTTTTCACTTCCTTCCTTAAGAACTTGTTGAAACTGTTGTGTAGCCATTTTAGTTATAGCTCCCTGCACTTTATTTTAGCTTACTAGGCCTGCCACTGTGCACTTTAACCTAGATATATTTTAATCAGCTACATTTTACTATTCTTACAATATTCACTTTTGCAGTCTTGTTTTATTTTACTCTACCTTGCTGTTTTTGCCTAGGCCAGCACTGCGTTCTCAAACAAAACATTCTTGCTCACTTCACGGGTGTAGTAAGATAGATTGCTGATGAATGTAGTATTCATAGAAAAATACACATCCTTACGTAGGGACATTTTCTCAGAACATCAGTTGTTTTACTTTAAAAACAATGGGAAGAAAGGGCTGCAGAAGAAAGCCTGTAGGTTTTTCTCTGAAAATGGCATCAAAAAAGGGTTTGCAATGCTAAAATCATCATCTTCCCAGCTTTCAGGAAAAGGCAGACTTGAATCAGAAAACAACATTTTTCAAACCAGTTTTTCTATTTTACTGGGACATACCCCACTTTTATTATTTTTTGTGCTTTTAGTCTCCTTCCAGTTAGTGACAGCAATGGGTGTGAAATCAATGCTGGATCCTGGACAGTTAAACATTTCTGAAAAATAGACAACATTCTGAATTTATCAAGAGGTCATTTGTGTAGATCCAACAAGGTTTTTCCAGAGAAAATAATAGCTGAAATAAAAAGATATTGAAATGGAGGTAAAGCAAATAGCCATTTTTCTCCACGTTTTACTCTGTACCTTTTTCCTGCAATGTCAGATTTTCAAAAGCTATATACTGTTACGTCTGTTGGACTGTTCTAGTTGTGGGGATATACAGGGCTTCCAGGTTAATCAAGAAATCTAGGTACCCAGAGGCAATAAATGAGCTGCACCTTGCAATGGGTTTTCATTGTACACCGAGTATACAGCAATTCATTTGTTGAAAAATAAAGAGTGAAAAATAGGTATCAAGGAAACCTTTGTATTTACGAAATGGGCACAAGATAAGGTGTTGAAAAGCAGTGGTTATTTGCACATCTTTGAATTCTGTGGTCCCCACACTAGAGTGTGAATACAGAGTAAATAGGCGTCTTTTTTGCACATTGCCTTACATTTGGAAGGAAAAAATGTAGAAAAAGGCAAGGGGCAATAACACTTGTTATGCTATTCAGTGTTCTCCCAAGTCTCCCGATAAAAATGGTACCTCACTTGTGTGGGTAAGCCTAGTGCCCGAGACAGGAAACACAACATGGACACATCACATTTTTACATTGAATTCTGAATTGTGCCTAGCTGTGGATTTTGGACTCTAGCTCAACCGGAACTTAGGGTAACCTACCAAACCTATGCATTTGAAACTAGACACCTACGGGAATCCAAGATGGGGTGACTTGTGGAGCTCTCACCAGGTTCTGTTACCCAGAAGCCTTTGCAAACTTCAACATTTGTAAAAAAAAATAACTTTTTCCTCACATCTCGGTGATAGAATGTTCTGGAATCTGGGAGGAGACACAAATTTCTTTCCACTCAGCATTCCCCCAAGTCTCCCTATGGAAATGGTACCTCACTTGTGTGGATAGGCATAGTGTCCGTAAGAGGAAATGCCCCAAAACTCAACATGGACAAATCACAGTTTCCAAAAGAAAACTGGCCTGTATTTTTAAAAGTGTCTCGCTGTGGATTTAGGCCTCTAGCTCAGCTGGCACCTAGGACACCTAGCAAACCTGGACATTTCTGAAAACTAGACACTGGTGCTCTCACCAAGTTCTCTTACCCAGAATCCTTAGCAAACCTCCAAATTTGGCAGGAAAAACACATTTTCCTCACATTTCGGTGCTGCAAAGTTCTGACATCTGAGGGTAGCCAAAAACTTCTGTCTACCCAGCGTTCTCCCAGGTCTCCCAATAAAACTGGTACCTAATTTGTGCAATAGTCTAGTCCCCGCAACAGGAAATGCCCCAAACACTATGTGGACACATCAAAATTATCAAATACAAAACTATGGGGGTCATTACCACCTTGGCAGGCGGCATCAGCCGCCCGCCAAGATCTGACCGCCATGCGGCCGTCAATGCGGCCGCATCCCCGCCGCGGCAATTTGGAGATCCCCGCTAGGCCGGCGGGGATCACAGCCGCAACATAGGAGCCGGCTCCAAATGGAGCCGGCGGTGTTGCGGCCGTGCAACGGGTGCAGTTGCACCTGTCGCGCTTCTCACTGTCTGCATAGCAGACAGTGAAAAGCTGCATGGGGCCCTGTCAGGGGGCCCCTTCACTGCCCATGCCAGTGGCATGGGCAGTGCAGGGGGCCCCAGGGGCCCCACGACTCCCCGTTCTGCCAGCCTTTTCCTGGTGGTGCAAACCACCAGAAAAAGACTGGCGGTCGGGGACTCGTAATCCCCTGGGCAGCGCTGCAAGTAGCGCTGCCCAGGCGGATTATCACCGCCGGGGCAAAAGTGGCGGAATACCGCCGGCCCCGGTGGTGCGACCGCGGCGCTTCCGCCGCGGTCGTAATACACCTGGAAGCAACACCAGCCTGTTGGCGGTGCTTCCGTCGTTTTAGCCCTGGCGGTCCCGTACCGCCAGGGTCAAAATGACCCCCTATATGTTTTTGCCGGGTGGTACCTCCATTTTCGGCCCTGGGCTCAGCAGCCATCTAGGGAAACCTACCAAACCCAAAGATTTCTGAAAACTAGACACACAAGGGAGTCCAAGGAGGTGTGACTTGCATGGATCCTCCATTGTTCACTTACCCAGAATCCTCAGCAAACCTCAAATTTAGCTAAGAAAATTACATGTTGAAAATGAGGTGGAACCAAAGCAAGTTCAAAGAGCAGTTTAAAAACCCCAAAAACATTTTTAGGCTGGCAAGTGGAACATGATTTTTATCTGTATTGATGCGACAATGCTGGGTGGTAAGAATTTTGTGAATTCATGCTGATTCTAGAAGTTTCCATCACAAAAATGTGGGAAAAATGTGTGACTTCAATCAAAGTTGAAGGTTTGCAGGGCATTGTGGGTAAGAAAATGGTGTGGGTGCATGTGAAGCACACCACCCTGGACTCACCCAGATGTTCAGTTTTCAGATGTCTCTAGGTCGCAAAGATTTTTCTAAATGACAGCGCCCCAAGGTCCAAAAAGTGCAGCCCTCATCATTCTAAGTTGGACGATTTTGAGAGTTAGACAAGCTCTCATGACCCAAATGTAAAACCAAAACCCAAAATAATAAAATGTCCTCTTGTTTTCCGTTGGATGAGATATTTTAGTGTGCGGGTGGAGAGCTTAAAAACTCTCACCCCCTTCTGTTGGGGTAAGTTTTCTGCCCCCGTGGGGAGTGGATCGGGGGTAATTGCCCCATCTGCCTACCAGTGGGCAGAACAACTTTGTCCCCATTTATTTGGGGTGGGTGCATGGCCAGACCCACACCTTTTAAAAAAAAAAAAAACAATCTTCCCTGGTCTCTGGTGGGCTTTCTGCCCTCCTTGCGGCAGATTGGCTTTAGAAAAATAGGACTATATGCTCCTAAGGGGGTCAGAAATGTCCAACAGTAATGTGCCCCCATGGGGTGCGACCCTTGCCCAAGGGGCTGCTCCCCAAACAAAACACACACACACCTGGTGCCTAACTGGTTTGTGCGCAACCTAGGGGCAGATGGGCCTAATAGAAATAGGCCGATCTGCCCCCATGGGGGGCAGAAATGGCCTGAAATAAATTTTTCCCCAGGGGAGCGACTCTTGCCTAAGGGGTTGCTACCCATCTGTAAGAAATAAAAAAATAAGAAAATCCCTGATGTCTAGTGGTTTCTGCCCCCTTTGGGGACAGATCAGCCTAATTAAAATAGGCCGATCTTCCCCCAAGGGAGGCAGAAATGGCCTAAAATAAATTTTCACCCCAGGGGAGCGACCCTTGCCTAAGGAATCACTCCCCTTGTGTGAAACTGAGGTAAAAAACAAAAAAACCCTGGTGTCTAGTGGTTTCTGCCCCCTGGGGTCATATTTGCCTAAGAAAAATAGGCCGATCTTCCCCCAGGTGGGCAGAAATGGCATAAAATTAAATAGCCCCCCAGGGGAGCGACCCTTGCCTAATGGGTCGTTCCTCACCAAATAAAAATAAAATCCCTTGTGTCTAGTCGTTTCTGCCTCCCTTGGTGGCATATTGGCCTAAGAAAAATAGTCCAATCTGCCCTCAAGGTGGGCAGAAATGGCCTAAAATAAATTTGCCCTCCAGGGAAGTGACCGTTGTCTATAAAAAAATAAAAAATAAAAATCCCTGGGGCCCAGTGGTTTCTGCCCCCCTTGGGGGCAGATTGGCCTAATTAAAATAGTATGATAGAAATTGCCTAAAATAAATGTGTGCCCCCCTAGGGGAGTGACCCTTTTCTAAAAGGTCACTCCCCTTGTGTGAAACTGGCAAAAAAAATCCCTGGTGCCTAGCAGTTTCTGCCTCCCCTGGAGCAAATAGGCCTAAAAAAAATAGGCTGATCTGCCCCCAAGGGGGACAGAAAGGGCCAAAAAATAATTTGCAAGGGTCCCTCCCCACCACATGTAAAAAAAAATAAAAAAATTATATCTGGTGTCTAGTGGGTTCTGGCCCCTGGGGACAGATTGGCCTAGTTAAAATAGTTCGATGTGCCACTAGGGGGAGGCAGAAATGGTCAACAGTAATGTACCCCCATGTGGATCAAACCTTGCCCAAGCGGCTGCCCCCCAAACAAAACACGCATACACACACCAATTCCTGGTGCCTAAGTGGTTTCTGCCCACCCTGGGGGCAGATAGGCCTAATAGAAATAGCCCGACCTGCCCCCAAGGGGTGCAGAAATGGACTGAAATACATTTGCCCCCCAGGGGAGTGACCCTTGCCTACGGAGTCACTAGACATCTGTAAAAAATAACAAAATCCCAGGTGCCTCGGGGTTTCTGCCCCCCTTGGAGACAGATTGGCCTAATTAAAATGGGCCGATCTGCCCCCAAGGTGGGCAGAAATGTCTAAAATAAATTTGCCCCATAGGGGAGCAACCCTTGCCTACGGGGTCACTACCCATCTGTAAAAAAAAAAAAAAAAAAAAACCCTGGTGCCTCAGGGTTTCTGCCCCCTTTGAGGGCAGATTGGCCTAAGAAAAATAGTCCAATATGCCCCCAAGGTGGGCAGAAATGGCCTAAAATGAATTTGCGCCCAGGGGAGTGACCCTTGCCTAAGGGGTCACTCCCCGTCCGTAAAAAAATAAAAAATAAAAATCCATGGTGCCTAGTAGTTTCTGCCACCCTAGGGGGAAGATCGGCCTAATTAAAATAGGTCAGTCTGCCACAAGGGGGGCAGAAATGGCATAAAATAAATCCCCCCCCCCAGGAGAGTGACCCTTGCCTAAGAGTTAGCTCCCCTTGTGTGAAACTGACAAATTAAAAATCCCTGGGGCCTAGTGGTTTCTGCCCCCCCAGGGGCAGATAGGCCTAAAAAATAGACTGATCTGCCTCCAAAGGGGTAGAAATGGACAAAAAAGAATTGCCTCCAGGGGAGCGACCCTTGCCTAAGAGGTTGTGCCCCACATGTAAAAAAAAGATCCCCGGTGTCTAGTGGGTTCTGCCCCACCCCCGGGGCTGATCAGTCTAGTTAAGATAGTCTTATCTGCCTCTGGGGGACAGAAAAGGCCTTATAATTAATTGCCCCCTGAGGAGCGGTCCTTGCCAAAGGGGCTGCTCCCCTTATTCACAAACACACATAAACAAAACAAAAAATCCCTGGTTGCTAGTGGGCATCTCTGCAGCCCGATCGCTTCACGATTGGGCTGCAGAATTGCTTACAGAGACATGAAAGGAAAGCCCTTTCCTTTCATGCCTCTGCCTGCCCCACCTTCCAATGTTTGACATTTCTCTCCCGGATCGCACTGGAATCTGAGCTACCAGCATGATGGGAGGTGACCTCTGATGAGGTCAGCGCGCGATTATGCACTGACGTCATCTGATGTCACGAGGTGGAGGAGAGGTTGAAGTGGAAGGGGAAGCGATTCCCCTTCCATTCCTGAAGGGGGGATGTGGGTGAGAGGCCCACAGGGAGCACTAGCGCTTCCCTCTTGGACCGAGTGCAGGATGAACTGGTCTTATCCTCGGCACACAGGAACCGTGACCGAGGACGAGACCAGCTCATACCGGGCAACCAGGGGGTTGAGGAATACAGGCAGTATTGCAAAAACAAAAAAATTTGCTTTATTTAAAAGCAATCACAGACATGATGGTCTGCTCAACCCTGTGATTTCTGCTCTTCCCAATTAGTCGCAACGCAACGCGAGACATACTCACAAATAATAATGAGGTATGTCTATTTGCGACCCACTGGGAATCACAGAAAGTGTTTTGGTGTTTGTGATTACCAAATAGACAATCACAAAAGTTTGCTATTTTGTAATCACAAACCTGAACCTACGTACATCCTGCCCTTAGTCTGTTGCAATGTTTTGTTTAAAAAGACCATTTGTCATGGGATAATACAAGCCCTAAATTAAGCATTGTGCCCTGGAACTGCCAGCGTTGTGTACCTCAGACTGATTTCAAATCAATATTCTCTTTCCTTTAAGCATAACCCTTTAAAAACAATTAGGAAATGGAGGAATAAGAACAAATCACCTTCGATGTGTCAGCATATTTGTGGTTAGTGGGGAAAGAATATGTTTATAATAAAGAGAAACTGGATCTGTGAGCACATGACCAGAGAAATATGTAACCCTCTTTAAATATGTTTTTGACCTACCCACAGATGGTGTCAGGCAATGTTCCCATTGTGCATATATAACAACAGCACAATGAGTTCTTGTTCTATGTAAGTAGTAATGTGCATAATGATGGTAACAAAACATTTCACCATATTTGGCCCAATTGGAATAAAATCTTCATTTTCAAATGGAGTATTAGAAGCAGTCGCAACATCCCATTAATCCGAAATTAAATTTGGGGTTATTATATCATCCGTGGCAATCATAAAAAATAAAAAAAAATTGAATTTACAAAGTTTCTGTAGGACCAAAAATTTCATAAGGGGCCTTATCCCAAACAATACCATCATGGATGGAAAATGCAGTAATGTTGACAAAGGGCAAATCCCTTCGGACCTTGTGTGAAGAGAAATAGGGCACAAGTACTTCAGCTACCAGTTATGCAGAAAAGTAATCTGAGAAATAATGTACATTCAACAGCAGAAAAAACTGTAACAAATCTAATCCAGATGAATAGAAAAAACAACAAAATAAAAACCCAAAGGTAGAACCAGTTAGGGATCAGATATTTCTGTTTAAACCAGTCTTTGTGTGCACCATGCATGGAAGTACATAAGAATCTGAAGAAAAATCATCAATATCAATTAAAGTAACCAGAGACAGTCTGAGCAAAAACGGGACCTCATTGGGCAAAGGAGAGCAGAAAGTTACCTCCAAAGGCTGTTGATAATACATAATTTTCTTACCAATATCAGAAGTAGATAGCTCTAAACCCACCTTTAGAAATGTATCTTGTGTGCCAATAGAAACTGGCACAAGGGACATTTTAGCATAAATGGTCCACAACCAGGGAGTAGTGGAAACAGGACTACTTAGTGCTTTTGCAGCTTCATCAGCCAATGAATAACCTATGATATGTGCACCAATACAATGATGAATCAATGTGTGAATGACATGAGCCTGTGGAAAAGCATCTTTTAGATCTACCACTTTTCCCCAAAGCAATTTATCATTAATACCATTACCTTCAGAATCTCTGAATCCATCCAAGCGCCAATAATATAAATTATCATTAACTGGACACAGTAATAGGAATTAAACACTATAGGTGTCTGGAATTCTGGGGGGCGTGGCTTGAGGAGCCATCATGAAGGATGCTCACTAGAGGAGGTCTGCGGCACCACAGAGTTATCCTGCAGCAATCTGGCAGCGTGAGGGGAAGGCAGACGAGAGGCGGTGTGCACAGAGAGTCGTGAACCTGTGGGGACGGCAGCCGGCTCCTGCCCCACCCCAGAGTCTGTAAATAGCCAGTGGGGCCGAGGGTAGTGGTGCGGCCTGGGCACCAACATGGCGCGCTGAGGGCTAGGCAGCCCTGAGTGTAGCAGTGGCAATCGGTGTGAAAAGCCGGCCGAGCGATGCTGAGAGACACCCCAAAATAAAAAGAGGTGAGCTGGCCCCGGGGACTGCCTGACAGCGGCCGTATCCCTCAAACGAAGAGGAGTGGGACCGCGTGGGGCACTGAAGTACACTGTGAAAGCAGGAGTCACCCTGCTGCAGCGGCAAGAGGCTGGGGACTCCCTGGAGTGCTTGGGCCCCATCCAGCGGATATTAAAGCTGGAGGAGAGACGTGGATGCGGCCTGCTACCGGCATTATCGTAGGGACTCCCTGACGGCAGGGCCCCCTTTTTCTCCCTGCATACTGGAATAATTCTGATGGATCCAGACTGCACTGCTGCTCCGGCCTGTGATATTGTGGGCTAGCTGTATCTTGCCGGTGGAACTGTGCTGCGATTTCCTGGGTTGGGCCTACTTGAGCCTGCTGGGCTAATATAGACTGTGTGATAGACACTGGGGCTGTTCCCTATTGGCAATTCCATTGCGCCCATATCTGGCTGGCGGAGCACACTGACAATAGCCCAACTCTGCTACTCTTTGCAGTACCCTTTGGAGATATATCCCACAACGCGAGCCACTAACGGGCAGAAGCGGATCACACGGTGCTATCTCCTCACCCCTGATACATCGCTGATCTGCTGGTCCTGGGTCAACAGCAACCTGGGGGACAACCACCTGGGTCTGAGTGCCGGGGGGACCTCACTGAACCCACCCTCTACTATGACGACCACTGAGCACCCCGGTGCACTAGCGGACAAACTGGATGCCGTACTATTGGCTATCTACGGCACTCAGACCTCACTAGAGTCTAAGATAGACGCGGTCTCCTTGGATTTGAGTATCCTCTATGCAGACCATAGAAAATTGGCAGACCCGGTGACACTAGTGGAGCAAACTGTCACAACTTTGCCGTCCAGAATGACCCACTTGGATACCTCACTCACGGAACTCTCAGAAAGAATATGAATACTGGGGCAGCGGGCGGAGGATGCAGAGGGCAGATCCTGTAGGAACAATGTCCGCCTGGTAGGCTTGCTTGAGGAAACCCAGGGGTCTGACCGAGTGCGGTAGATTGAGAACTGGTCGTGCACGGTTATCCCCCTGGAAGCCCTCACCCATTTTTTCTCCATTGAGCGGGCACACAGTGTTCTGGCCGGCGACCCCCGGAGGGTGCCAATCCTTGGCCGATGGTCATACCATTTCTTCAGTACCGTGATAGAGACATAGGCCTTCATTATGACAGCGGCGGTAAATGCTGCTTACCACCATGCTGACGGCTGCCAACATACCGCCGCGGTGGCGAATATCCGTTCGCCATAGTATCACACACACACACACACCAATCTGACAAAATATAGCCACAGCCTAAAGGTCAGTGCAAAAGTGGCGGTCCCAACACCCATAGCTTTACACCCACAGAACAACGGCCACCACATTATGACCCACGAATCACCACGGCGGACATTCAACTGTGGTAAACCATTGGCGGAACATACCGCCGTGCTCAGAATGGACACCCACATACAAAACACCACCACATTGGCCAATACGAAAAACACACACCTGACACACATACTCACACCCACAGCACTATAAAACACCCACCCACATTACCCACAACCTTTTATGAATACAAAATATTGCCACTAGACTGACATCAAGACCACTGAGACAACTAGACACACACCACTTACACAAATACATCCCTCACGCTCCCCACATTACACACCACGCCACATTACTCAACACACTCTCACCAACACACACAACACAACACCCATGTCCCCAAAAAGGCACCCCTGTTTCACAGATGAGGAGTTAAAGGTCATGGTGAAAGAAATTGTCAGGGTAGAGCCACAGCTGTTTGAAGCACAGGTACAGCAAATATCTATTGCAAGAAAGATGGAGCTTTGGCGGAGGATTGTGGAGAGGGTTTACGCCATATGACAGCACCCAAGAACAAGGAATGACATCAGAAAGAGGTGGAACGACCTACGGGGGATGGTACGTTCCATAGCAGCAAGGCACCAGCTCACCATACAGAGGACTGGCGGTGAACCCCACCTCCTCCACCACAGCTCACAGCATGGGAGGAGCAAGTCTTGGCAATACTGCTTCCTGAGCGCCTCACTGGAGTTCCCGGAGCCCCTGCACCCCTGCATGCCATGACATCCCCTCACCCTCACTCCCATCACTCCACTCCATCCCACATGCTGTACCTACACATATGACTAACATCAATGCCAGGCCGTGTATGCGATACCAATGCATGGACAGCCCTCCCAGCCCTGCATGGACTCCCATCACAAAAGCATGCACAGCATGGGAAACTAACAATACCATAATGCATCACCATAAACAAGCAAAAGGAGGCAGGGCAACACCACCGATAGAGGCGAAGACAGGGATGTACAATATGTCATACACATAAAGCATATTATATCACTTACATCCCTAAAGGTACCCCAGCCAATATCAGTGGAGAGGAGGTGCCATGACTATCCAGTCCCCCAACAGAAGATGCCCCCAGTGATGACAGTAACTCTGGACTTCTGGATCTGGATGACCTACCTGGCCCATCAGGGACCACTGGGCAGCCACTCACCCAAACCCACTCACTGACCACCACAGGGTCTCCCATATAAGGAGAGGCATACCCACACCTCTGTCACCAGGACATGTCAATCAGCAGTGTGCTTACCTGTACAGGGACCCAAGTCCACACCTCGCCCCCCAAGACAATCAGGGACCTGGGGTCAGTGGCAGGGGGCCCACCCTTCAGGGGACAGAGGCACAGGCCAACAGGGACATTGGGAGAACTGCTGTGCACCAGGGGAAGGACAGGATGAGGGAACCGACTTTCCAGGAGGTGCTCTTTGGGATCCTGGGAGCCTACCAACATTCCTAGGACACGATGGGCCAGATCCTTGACAATGTGCAGTAGAACAGGCGGGTGCAGGAGGGACAGTATCAGGGGATCAGGGAGGACTTGCAGGTCATTAACACCACCTTGATCTCCATAGCAGGGGTTCTGGCAGACATGGCCAACATTTTGAGGGAGGCAACAGCACACCAGCAGGCCCTTACCACTAGCCAGTCCATTGATCAACCATCCACTTCCTCTGCCTCTAGTGAACAGGAGGCCCAAGTGCAGGACCCAAAGGCCACCAGCACCCTCCCCCTGCAGAAGGTGAACCACCCCACAAACATTTCCTGTGATCCAGACGGAAGCCAGAGACACTTGCCAAGACCCCCGCCAGGTAATGAGACTCTCCTGAATGTTAGTCTTGTGTCCCACTCAGTGACCCTGTCCACTTCGAGCTGCTGTTTCTCCCCTTACTATGGCCCCTGCTATGAACAGACTGGAACAATACCCTGAACTTTGCTCCATCATCACCCCATTCCATTGCACATTCCCCTAAATTTCTTAGCTCTACAATAAACACCCTTGAATACAACTCGACTACTAGTATTTCATGTGTTGCAAATGTGTATTTATGGAAGCAGTTACCTCCATTGCAAATGAACTGTACATTGTGAGAGCATAAAATAATGACCTGTAGCTGGCTTCAGTCAGCACATCTGTACACAGTTGTCATATCACCAACAGCTGTAAAATGACAAGCCATATGTGACAGTTAGCTGAGATGTAATGGAAGTTAATGCCATCATGCTACATCCACACAGAAAACATCAATAGTCAGCGGAATGGTCAGTTGCACTGTCTCACCTGTGTGTCACTGGAAGTACTGACGGATAACTGATGTTCTGTTGTCCTGTTGCAATTCCACATTGGATAATATGGGCCTCTATGGAGTACAGTGGCCAATGGGGATCTACGCCGGCAGTGACAGTGTACACCGCTGCGTACGTGACCGCCATTTTCTATCTGATTCCTCACTTGTTTCCTGACCTTCAACAGGAGAACACCTACACTGCGTGTGCTGCTGCGAGCTGTGTCCGGAACCTACCATGGCCCATGTGACCGGGGAAAGGGCCCCAGCCTTCACTTCGGAGGAGTTGGAGAAACTGGTGGATGGGGTCCTACCCCAGTAAGGACTGCTGTATGGTCCTCCAGGCCAACAGGTGAGTACACTTTGGGCACAATACATGTGGGAGAGATGCGTGGAAATTTGTGTGCAAGCATCGTGTAAGGGGCTAGGGGGAATGTCTTGTGGCGGTGTACATGGTGTGTGCTGGGCTAAGTGTGTGCCAAAGGTAACGGAAACGGGTATTGTGGGCCATTTCTGTGACAGGCTGGACTGTTTGTGTTGGAAAATGGGTTATTGGTAGGGCAGGTAGGTACCTACACCTAGCAACAAGCCACTAACCTCCACATAGGTACAGTTAGGTCTCAGTAAATTAATCTCAGCTCAACCCTTGGTAGCTTGGCAACGAGCGTCAAGGCTTAACTTAGGAGACAAAGGCCCTCATTCTGACCTTGGCGGTCGGCGGAGAGGCGGCGGTCGGACCGCGAACAGACCGGCGGTCAAAAAAATGCCATTCTGACCGCGGCGGTCACCGCCGCGATCGACCGCCACTTCCCCACTCCGACAGCCACGGCGGTCATGACCGACGGGCTGGAGTCTGCGCACTCCGGTCCGGCGGTCGACCCAAGACCGCCAACGGTATCATGACCCTGCTTACCGCCGCGGTTTCTGGCGGTCGGGAACCGCCATGCGAACCATGGCGGTAGGCACTATTGGGGCCAGGGAATTCCTTCCCTGGCACTGATAGGGGTCTCCCCCACCCCCCACTGCCCCCCCGAGTCCTCCCCCCACACCCTCCACCCCCCTGCCACCCCCAAGAGGTGGTACGAACCCCCTCCCCACCCCCACCCCGACATGCACATACACGCACCCCGACATGCACACACCCCCAACATGCACATATACACACCCCCTACACACACACATACAAAACGGGGACACATACCCGCACACATACATGCCGACATGCGCACCCGCCGAACTACACACATTGCCCATAGGCACAGCAGCACTCCCCGCCCGCATGCACGCACTCACACACCCCCTCTACACACTCACACGCACACCCCCATGCATGCACACATCACACAACACCCCCCCACCCCCTCCCCTCACGGACGATAAACTTACCTTGTGCGTTGGTCCTCCGGGAGGCGACAGGAGCCATGGGGAGGTGACCGCCAACAGAAGACCGCCAACAGAAGACCGCCACACAGAAAAATGGGTCGTAATTCTGTGGGCGGTGTTCTGCTGGCGTGGCGGTGGAGGTTGACCAGTCTCCACTTACCCGCCGACCGCCAGTGTGGCTGCTGGCGGTTTTCCGGCGGAACGCTCCCAGCGGTCGGAATGCGCACAGCGGCATACCGCCGCGGTCGGCGGTCTTCACCGCGGCGGTAACTCGGCGGTCTTGCGAAAAGACCGCCAAGGTCAGAATGACCCCCAAAGTGTAAAGCATTCAAATATCACAAAACAGTAATTAAATAAAACACAGGAAACAGTTTAAAAATCCAAAACCAATTTATAAAAATAGTTTATATTTTTGTCTTTAAAATGACACAAAAACGATTAAAATCGGTTCAGGGGAACCGGAGATATGAATTTTTAAAGAATTATTACTTTTCTAGCGCTTAGAAACAAAAAGCGCCAATCGGGTCATCTGGTTGCACCTCGACCGGGGCAAAGTCAAACTTTCAGGCCGACCGCGATGGAGCCCTGCTCGGCTACAGGTCGCGGGAGGCCTCGGTTAAAAAGTTACCTTCTGACTTAGTCTTTATTTTGAAGTTTTTCTTCACCGGGACGAACCTGCCAGTTGAATCCGACCTCCTGGAGCCCTTGTCCGGATACGCGATGTGGGTTTCCTCGGTGGAGACTTTTACCTTCGGACTTAGTCGTTTTTTCGAGATGAAAATCCTTCGACCGGGGTAAACCTGGATCTTGATCCGACGTCCATGGAGTCCTTCTCGGATACGATGGCTGGGAGGTCCCGGTCAACTTTTTACCTTCGGACTTAGGGGGTCATTCTGACCTTGGCGGTCTTTTCGCAAGACCGCCGAGTTACCGCCGCGGTGAAGACCGCCGACCGCGGCGGTATGCCGCTGTGCGCATTCTGACCGCTGGGAGTGTTCCGCCGGAAAACCGCCAGCAGCCACACTGGCGGTCAGCGGGAAAGTGGAGACTGGTCAACCTCCACCGCCACGCCAGCAGAACACCGCCCACAGAATTACGACCCACATTTCTGTGTGGCGGTCTTCTGTTGGCGGTCACCTCCCCATGGCTCCTGTCACCTCCCGGAGGACCAACGCACAAGGTAAGTTGATCGTCCGTGAGGGGAGGGGGCGGGGGGGTGTTGTGTGATGTGTGCGTGCATGGGGGTGTGCGTGTGAGTGTGTAGAGGGGGTGTGTGAGTGCGTGCATGCGGGCGGGGAGTGCTGCTGTGCCTATGGGCAATGTGTGTAGTTCGGCGGGTGCGCATGTCGGCATGTATGTGTGCGGGTATGTGTCCCCGTTGTGTATGTGTGTGTGTAGGGGGTGTGTATATGTGCATGTTGGGGGTGTGTGCATGTCGGGGTGCGTGTATGTGCATGTCGGGGTGGGGGTGGGGAGGGGGTTCGTACCACCTCTGGGGGGTGGCAGGGGGGTGGAGGGTGTGGGGGGAGGACTCGGGGGGGCAGTGGGGGGTGGGGGAGACCCCTATCAGTGCCAGGGAAGGAATTCCCTGGCCCCGATAGTGCCTACCGCCATGGTTCGCATGGCGGTTCCCGGACGCCAGAAACCGCGGCGGTGAGCAGGGTCATGATACCGTTGGCGGTCTTGGGTCGACCGCCGGACCGGAGTGCGCAGACTCCAGCCCGTCGGTCATGACCGCCGTGGCTGTCGGAGTGGGGAAGTGGCGGTCGGTCGCGGCGGTGACCGCCGCGGTCAGAATGCCATTTTTAATACCGCTGGTCTGTTCGCGGTCCGACCGCCGCCTCTCCGCCGACCGCCAAGGTCAGAATGAGGGCCTTAGTCTCTTTTTTGGATGTTTTTCTTTACCGGGACGAACCACGAAGTCAGGCCGGGTCGCGGTTGAGGCAAGCCGGCTAGAATTTACGCGGCCGGTCGGTCCCTCTCTGGAGCTTTTTTCCAAAAATTCTCAAATCTTTTCCAAACTTCTGGGGCTTCACCCAGATGTTCTTTTAAGGTTCTTTTGGGGGTCCACAGCTCACCCCAAGGGTCCAGAAGTTCTGTGATGGTCGTTGGGGGGTGCGGACTTCAACTCCCAGAATGCACCTGGCGCAAACTCCTTTTTGGCCACTGGACAGTGGTCAGCTGGTCGCTTTCTTCAGGAGTTGGTGCAGGGGACTCTGGTTAGCAATTTTTCACCTGTAGCAAACAGGGAGTCCCTCCTTGAACCAGTTGAAGCCAGGCAAAGTCCTTCTTGTGGTGAAGCCCAAGTGTGCAGCTGGTGCAGTCCTTCTGAGTGCAGGGTCCAGGTGCAGGCCAGGGGTCCAGAAGGGCAGTCCTTCTTCTTCTTTAGTTCCTTTCTTGTTGAATTCTGGAGGGGATCTGAGGTGTGGGTGCAGGTCTGCCAGTTTTATCCTTGCTCCTGGGTGAAAAGCAGGGGGGCCCTGGTTCTCCAATCAGGGACAGGGTCGTCCCCCTGTGATGACCACTTCCTGGGAAGTGTGGCAAAAATCCATCCCAGAAGGCAACAGTCTCTAAAAATCCAACATGGATGAATCTGATTTTTGGAGGTTACATCTGGCTGAGCCCACCCACTGGTGTGGCTAAAAATCATAAACACACCCCTCTCCTAATCTAATCATGTGGGCACCTAATTGTCTGGGGTTGCAGGATGTGGGGGTGTTGCTGGGTGCTGCAAATGTCCTCTGCCTTTGAAGACCAGTTTGGCAGCCCTCCCCCTTCCTGCCTCACCATCTGCTGAAGGGAGATTCTCTCCCCCAAGCACATTCCTTTGTGTGAAGCCTGGCCACTTCACACCTCATCAAGGCAGCCTGGCAGAAGCTGCTGCAGGCTGGCCAATCAGAGTACAGCAGCAAAAACAATGCAGAGCTGAAATTGGCAACTTTTTAGGTAAAGTCTAAACTTTTTACCTGAACAAGTTATATTAAATCCAACAACTGGAAGTTGTGGGATTTATTACAACAATTAATTTGATACCAAATTCTTGGTATGTAACATTTAAGGAGACTTTAAAATTTAAAATAAAGTCTGCCCATTCTAGCCTATGAAGGCCATTTACTTCAATGAGGGAAAAACGAATTTGGCTGTTTTTACCTCACCAGGGCTTATAAATCTATTTTTATAAAGTCCCTGCTTATAGTTACATGGCACCCAGCCCTAGGGGCACATAGGGCACACCTTAGGGGTGACTTATATGTAAAAATAAGGTAGTTTAAGACTTTGGAAGTACCTCTAATTCCAAAGTCGAATTTGCATATAACTTTAATTTAAAAGCAGCCAGCAAAGCAGGCCTGCCTTTAAAATGACACTGGGCACCTCAGCAGTGCACCTAGGTGTGCACCACCTATGCTGTGGTCCCTAAACCTACATGCCCTACCATATACTAGGGACTTATAGGTAGGTTAACTTAGCCAATTATAATTAGCCTAATTTGCATATTGATTTTACACAGAGCACAGGCCGTGGGACTGGTTAGCAGTACCCAGGGCACCATCAAAGTCAGGAAAACACCAGCAAAAAGAGGAAAATGGGGGCAAAAAGTTATGGGGCCTCTGCAATCAGCCCTGTTTTCTCACACCCCCCCCCCCCCCCAGCCCACACGCCCAGGAGACTCAGCCCAACCCTGGGAGAGTCTTCCTGGGTTGTTAGGCGAGGAAGACAGTGAAGAAAACTGGCTGTCCCTTTGCAGGGCCTACTCTGCCTTATATTCTCCTGTCAGGGTCACTCCCTATGGGTAGTGAAGCCATCCCAACAGTAAAAGGACCCAACTCAAACTGAAACTTTCCTCTAGGGGGGTCTTCCTCCTTTCTCTCTGCCAACTTGGGTAGGGAGGTGCCCACCTCCCCTACTCCAAACTTTGCTAGGGCAACACCTAGCTTACCCAAAGAGGTCACCCAACACCTGAGCAACCCCAGCATGACCAATAGGGTCAGGGGGCCTACTTTGCCATTGGCCCTGGGGTCTGCCTCCCAGGCCAAGTACAGTGCTGCCAGGAAGGCTAGCACCCAGCAGAGGCTACTGACAGCTGTCACTACCCAGAACCACACCCTAAGCTCTCCACTGACAGGTGGCTGAGCTGCTTTAGGGGCAACTTTGGGGTCCTGGCACCCCTCTTGCTGTCTAGAGTGGGGGGCTACCACCTCCTGTGGCAGACACCCTCCTTCCACTTTCCCTTCTGTCAGTGCAGGGGCAACACCCTGCATCTGGACAGCTGCCTGACTACTCAGGACTTCCTTGGGGTCAGGGGAGGCCTCACCAGTGCCAACTCTGGGCTCCCCCCCTACTGGGGCAGAAGGCCCTTGGCTCCCTGGAACTCTCTTTAAGAGTGGCCTACCCTTCCTTTTCTTCTTTCCTGTTCTTGGGGACCCCTGTCTCCTAACTGTAGGGACTGACTCCCCAGGACTTTGGGTTGGGGGGGCGCCCTGGGCGACCACCCCATCTGTGACCAGACTCACCTCTGGGAGGTCATTGCCCAGGATACAATCTAGGGGAAGGTCAGCACTGACTACCACCCTAATCCAGTCAAGGATACCCTCCCTCTCTAGGGGCACTATGGCTACAGGTTTGGAGGTGACCTCCCCTGTGGCTATCCTGACTTTCTTTGTCTTTCCTGGGACATACATGTCTGGGGTCACTAACCGGTCACTCACTATAGTGTGACTGGCACAGGTGTCTCTCAGGCCAGTGGTAGGGATCCCATTCACTTGAATGTGGTGGAAGTGCCTACTCCCACCCTCAGGGATCACCAGCTTACCATCTGGTCCTGTCTCCCAGCTCAATGCTAGGAGGACTTCATCATCTGAGGAATCCTCCTCTATGGCTACACTGGACAGCCCAGTGCTAACCACCTTCTTTGGACAGGCTGCATCTCCTCTGAAGTGACCTGTCTGCTGACAGTCAAAGCAAGCCCTACTGTCCAAGAGCTTTTTTAACCCTGGGTCTAACTGTCTCTGCTGGTCAGAGTGGTAGTGGGATTTACTCTCCTCCTTCTTAGGGTTCTGGGGTACAGAGGGAGTCTCTGTGGTGGGCTTCCCACCTCCCTCCTTAGGTTTTTGGGGACCTGTCCCCCCCTTCTTGGAGTCTCCCCCCTGGGACTTGACAACCACCCTGGTTCTCAACCACTCATCAGCTGCCTCCCCTAGCTCTCTAGGGTTGGTCTGCTTAGAGTCCACTAGATGCTGGTGTAACCTTTTTTGGGTACAATTGGTCAAGATGTGCTCTCTCATGATCAGATTGTATAACCCCTCATAAGTATCTACTTTGTTACCAATAATCCAGCCCTCTAGTGCCTTTAGTGAAATGTCCACAAAGTCAACCCAAGACTGGGTACTGACCTTCTGGGTGTCCCTGAACTTCATTCTATATTGCTCTGGGGTCAGACCAAACTTCTTGGCTAAGCACCTCTTCATACTAGGGTATGAATCTGCCTCCTCCCCCCTTAAGGTCAGAAGCCTATCCCTCCCTGAGTTGGGGACCAACTC
Organism: Pleurodeles waltl; assembly: GCF_031143425.1. NCBI lineage: Eukaryota > Metazoa > Chordata > Amphibia > Caudata > Salamandridae > Pleurodeles > Pleurodeles waltl. The sequence goes on from NC_090439.1 coordinate 1,056,384,533, forward strand.
CCACAAAAGGGAACCCCAGTATTGAGGCCTAACCCTTCTCATTTGGAGTGCCCTCTCAAAGGCCCCCAGCCACTTATCTATGTCATCCCCCTCTACATAAGCAGGAACTACCCCCTTGGGTAATCTGGGGCAAACTCCCCCACCCATGGACACCTCAGCTTCTTTATCGCTGCTTCCATCTCTTTTCTCTTTGTATGCCCACTTTTTCTTTTCTAGGGCCAGCTTCTCTGCTTCCAAAGCTATGTATGCTAGCTGGGCCTCCAGCTCTCTTTCTCTGATGGATGGGTTCTCTCCTCCTGAAAGGACCCCCTTCCCACCACTAGCTTTGGATCTGCCCCTAGTGACTGTATTTACTGAGGACCGTTCTTCCTCATCCTCACTTGGGCTCAGATGCCTTCCCTCCCCTGAGTGGTTAGAGCTTGCATCCTCCCTTCTTTCTCCCTCCTCTGGAGCTTCTTCTGACTCTACCTCTTGGGCCTCAGCCCATGCTGTCAGGGATGTGATCAGGATTTGCTTCCTGAGATCAGTGGTTGCAGGCAACCCTCTTTCAATACACAACCCCCTAAGCTGGACTACTGTCAGTGTGGGTAGGCTAGCCAGATCAAGCTCCATGGTTCCCTAGTTTTGTGTCAACAAAAACTTTTTGCAAAAATTGGAAACAAGAATTTAGAAAAATTAAAAAAATTCAATAATTGAAATTCATCCAAATTAAAAATTAAAAACAATTTTTGCACTAGGACAATTTAAAGGATTTTTAATTTGTTTTACCTAAAACTGTAACGTGATATTGAACACAAGTACTGGATCCCGTCGCTGCTTCCAATTATGTTGGAAAATGGGTTATTGGTAGGGCAGGTAGGTACCTACACCTAGCAACAAGCCACCAACCTCCACTTAGGTACAGTTAGGTCTCAGTAAATTAATCCCAGCTCAACCCTTGGTAGCTTGGCAACGAGCGTCAAGGCTTAACTTAGGAGACAAAGGGCCTCATTATGACCCTGGCGGGCGGCGGAGGCCGCCCGCCAGGATCCTGCCCTCCAAATTACTGCGCCGCGGTCAAAAGACCGCGGCGGGTATTACGAGTTTTCCCCTGGGCTGGCGGGCGGTTCCAGTTAAACCGCCCGCCGAGGGGATTCCGACCCCCCCTACCGCCATCCAGATCCCGGCGGTCCGACTGCCGGGATCCGGATGGCGGTAGGGGGGGTCGCGGGGCCCCTGAGGGCCCCTGCAGTGCCCATGCCACTGGCATGGGCACTGCAGGGGCCCCCGTAAGAGGGCCCCTAAATGTATTTCACTGTCTGCTGCGCAGACAGTGAAATACGCGACGGGTGCAACTGCACCCGTCGCACAGCTTCCACTCCGCCGGCTCGATTCCGAGCCGGCTTCATCGTGGAAGCCTCTTTCCCGCTGGGCTGGCGGGCGGCCTGAAGGCGACCGCCCGCCAGCCCAGCGGGAAAGTCAGAATTACCGCCGCGGTCTTTCGACCGCGGAACGGTAACCTGACGGCGGGACTTTGGCGGGCGGCCTCCGCCGCCCGCCAAGGTCAGAATGAGGGCCTTAGTCTTTATTTTGAAGTTTTTCTTCACCGGGACGAACCTGCCAGTTGAATCCGACCTCCTGGATCCCTTGTCCGGATACGCGATGTGGGTTTCCTCGGTGGAGACTTTTACCTTCGGACTTAGTCGTTTTTTCGAGATGAAAATCCTTCGACCGGGGTAAACCTGGATCTTGATCCGACGTCCATGGAGCCCTTCTCGGATACGATGGCTGGGAGGTCCCGGTCAACTTTTTACCTTCGGACTTAGTCTCTTTTTTGGATGTTTTTCTTTACCGGGACGAACCACGAAGTCAGGCCGGGTCGCGGTTGAGGCAAGCCGGCTAGAATTTCCGCGGCGGGTCGGTCCCTCTCTGGAGCTTTTTTCCAAAAATTCTCAAATCTTTTCCAAACTTCTGGGGCTTCACCCAGATGTTCTTTTAAGGTTCTTTTGGGGTCCACAGCTCACCCCAAGGATCCAGAAGTTCTGTGATGGTCCTTGGGGGGTGCGGACTTCAACTCCCAGAATGCACCTGGCGCAAACTCCTTTTTGGCCACTGGACAGTGGTCAGCTGGTCGCTTTCTTCAGGAGTTGGTGCAGGGGACTCTGGTTAGCAATTTTTCACCTGTAGCAAACAGGGAGTCCCTCCTTGAACCAGTTGAAGCCAGGCAAAGTCCTTCTTGTGGTGAAGCCCAAGTGTGCAGCTGGTGCAGTCCTTCTGAGTGCAGGGTCCAGGTGCAGGCCAGGGGTCCAGCAGGGCAGTCCTTCTTCTTCTTTAGTTCCTTTCTTGTTGAATTCTGGAGGGGATCTGAGGTGTGGGTGCAGGTCATTATGACAGCGGCGGTAAATGCTGCTTACCACCATGCTGACGGCTGCCAACATACCGCCGCGGTGGCGAATATCCGTTCGCCATAGTATCACACACACACACACACCAATCTGACAAAATATAGCCACAGCCTAAAGGTCAGTGCAAAAGTGGCGGTCCCAACACCCATAGCTTTACACCCACAGAACAACGGCCACCACATTATGACCCACGAATCACCACGGCGGACATTCAACTGTGGTAAACCATTGGCGGAACATACCGCCGTGCTCAGAATGGACACCCACATACAAAACACCACCACATTGGCCAATACGAAAAACACACACCTGACACACATACTCACACCCACAGCACTATAAAACACCCACCCACATTACCCACAACCTTTTATGAATACAAAATATTGCCACTAGACTGACATCAAGACCACTGAGACAACTAGACACACACCACTTACACAAATACATCCCTCACGCTCCCCACATTACACACCACGCCACATTACTCAACACACTCTCACCAACACACACAACACAACACCCATGTCCCCAAAAAGGCACCCCTGTTTCACAGATGAGGAGTTAAAGGTCATGGTGAAAGAAATTGTCAGGGTAGAGCCACAGCTGTTTGAAGCACAGGTACAGCAAATATCTATTGCAAGAAAGATGGAGCTTTGGCGGAGGATTGTGGAGAGGGTTTACGCCATATGACAGCACCCAAGAACAAGGAATGACATCAGAAAGAGGTGGAACGACCTACGGGGGATGGTACGTTCCATAGCAGCAAGGCACCAGCTCACCATACAGAGGACTGGCGGTGAACCCCACCTCCTCCACCACAGCTCACAGCATGGGAGGAGCAAGTCTTGGCAATACTGCTTCCTGAGCGCCTCACTGGAGTTCCCGGAGCCCCTGCACCCCTGCATGCCATGACATCCCCTCACCCTCACTCCCATCACTCCACTCCATCCCACATGCTGTACCTACACATATGACTAACATCAATGCCAGGCCGTGTATGCGATACCAATGCATGGACAGCCCTCCCAGCCCTGCATGGACTCCCATCACAAAAGCATGCACAGCATGGGAAACTAACAATACCATAATGCATCACCATAAACAAGCAAAAGGAGGCAGGGCAACACCACCGATAGAGGGGAAGACAGGGATGTACAATATGTCATACACATAAAGCATATTATATCACTTACATCCCTAAAGGTACCCCAGCCAATATCAGTGGAGAGGAGGTGCCATGACTATCCAGTCCCCCAACAGAAGATGCCCCCAGTGATGACAGTAACTCTGGACTTCTGGATCTGGATGACCTACCTGGCCCATCAGGGACCACTGGGCAGCCACTCACCCAAACCCACTCACTGACCACCACAGGGTCTCCCATATAAGGAGAGGCATACCCACACCTCTGTCACCAGGACATGTCAATCAGCAGTGTGCTTACCTGTACAGAGACCCAAGTCCACACCTCGCCCCCCAAGACAATCAGGGACCTGGGGTCAGTGGCAGGGGGCCCACCCTTCAGGGGACAGAGGCACAGGCCAACAGGGACATTGGGAGAACTGCTGTGCACCAGGGGAAGGACAGGATGAGGGAACCGACTTTCCAGGAGGTGCTCTTTGGGATCCTGGGAGCCTACCAACATTCCTAGGACACGATGGGCCAGATCCTTGACAATGTGCAGTAGAACAGGCGGGTGCAGGAGGGACAGTATCAGGGGATCAGGGAGGACTTGCAGGTCATTAACACCACCTTGATCTCCATAGCAGGGGTTCTGGCAGACATGGCCAACATTTTGAGGGAGGCAACAGCACACCAGCAGGCCCTTACCACTAGCCAGTCCATTGATCAACCATCCACTTCCTCTGCCTCTAGTGAACAGGAGGCCCAAGTGCAGGACCCAAAGGCCACCAGCACCCTCCCCCTGCAGAAGGTGAACCACCCCACAAACATTTCCTGTGACCCAGACGGAAGCCAGAGACACTTGCCAAGACCCCCGCCAGGTAATGAGACTCTCCTGAATGTTCCTCTTGTGTCCCACTCAGTCACCCTGTCCACTTCGAGCTGCTGTTTCTCCCCTTACTATGGCCCCTGCTATGAACAGACTGGAACAATACCCTGAACTTTCCTCCATCATCACCCCATTCCATTGCACATTCCCCTAAATTTCTTAGCACTACAATAAACACCCTTGAATACAACTCGACTACTAGTATTTCATGTGTTGCAAATGTGTATTTATGGAAGCAGTTACCTCCATTGCAAATGAACTGTACATTGTGAGAGCATAAAATAATGACCTGTAGCTGGCTTCAGTCAGCACATCTGTACACAGTTGTCATATCACCAACAGCTGTAAAATGACAAGCCATATGTGACAGTTAGCTGAGATGTAATGGAAGTTAATGCCATCATGCTACATCCACACAGAAAACATCAATAGTCAGCGGAATGGTCAGTTGCACTGTCTCACCTGTGTGTCACTGGAAGTACTGACGGATAACTGATGTTCTGTTGTCCTGTTGCAATTCCACATTGGATAATATGGGCCTCTATGGAGTACAGTGGCCAATGGGGATCTACGCCGGCAGTGACAGTGTACACCGCTGCGTACGTGACCGCCATTTTCTATCTGATTCCTCACTTGTTTCCTGACCTTCAACAGGAGAACACCTACACTGCGTGTGCTGCTGTGAGCTGTGTCGGGAACCTACCATGGCCCATGTGACCGGGGAAAGGGCCCCAGCCTTCACTTCGGAGGAGTTGGAGAAACTGGTGGATGGGGTCCTACCCCAGTAAGGACTGCTGTATGGTCCTCCAGGCCAACAGGTGAGTACACTTTGGGCACAATAAATGTGGGAGAGATGCATGGAAATTTGTGTGCAAGCATCGTGTAAGGGGCTAGGGGGGTGGGGGGAATGTCTTGTGGCGGTGTACATGGTGTGTGCTGGGCTAAGTGTGTGCCAAAGGTAACGGAAACGGGTATTGTGGGCCATTTCTGTGACAGGCTGGACTGTTTGTGTTGGAAAATGGGTTATTGGTAGGGCAGGTAGGTACCTACACCTAGCAACAAGCCACTAACCTCCACATAGGTACAGTTAGGTCTCAGTAAATTAATCTCAGCTCAACCCTTGGTAGCTTGGCAACGAGCGTCAAGGCTTAACTTAGGAGACAAAGGCCCTCATTCTGACCTTGGCGGTCGGCGGAGAGGCGGCGGTCGGACCGCGAACAGACCGGCGGTCAAAAAAATGCCATTCTGACCGCCACTTCCCCACTCCGACAGCCACGGCGGTCATGACCGACGGGCTGGAGTCTGCGCACTCCGGTCCGGCGGTCGACCCAAGACCGCCAACGGTATCATGACCCTGCTTACCGCCGCGGTTTCTGGCGGTCGGGAACCGCCATGCGAACCATGGCGGTAGGCACTATTGGGGCCAGGGAATTCCTTCCCTGGCACTGATAGGGGTCTCCCCCACCCCCCACTGCCCCCCCGAGTCCTTCCCCCACACCCTCCACCCCCCTGCCACCCCCAAGAGGTGGTACGAACCCCCTCCCCACCCCCACCCCGACATGCACATACACGCACCCCGACATGCACACACCCCCAACATGCACATATACACACCCCCTACACACACACATACAAAACGGGGACACATACCCGCACACATACATGCCGACATGCGCACCCGCCGAACTACACACATTGCCCATAGGCACAGCAGCACTCCCCGCCCGCATGCACGCACTCACACACCCCCTCTACACACTCACACGCACACCCCCATGCATGCACACATCACACAACACCCCCCCACCCCCTCCCCTCACGGACGATAAACTTACCTTGTGCGTTGGTCCTCCGGGAGGCGACAGGAGCCATGGGGAGGTGACCGCCAACAGAAGACCGCCAACAGAAGACCGCCACACAGAAAAATGGGTCGTAATTCTGTGGGCGGTGTTCTGCTGGCGTGGCGGTGGAGGTTGACCAGTCTCCACTTACCCGCCGACCGCCAGTGTGGCTGCTGGCGGTTTTCCGGCGGAACGCTCCCAGCGGTCGGAATGCGCACAGCGGCATACCGCCGCGGTCGGCGGTCTTCACCGCGGCGGTAACTCGGCGGTCTTGCGAAAAGACCGCCAAGGTCAGAATGACCCCCAAAGTGTAAAGCATTCAAATATCACAAAACAGTAATTAAATAAAACACAGGAAACAGTTTAAAAATCCAAAACCAATTTATAAAAATAGTTTATATTTTTATCTTTAAAATGACACAAAAACGATTAAAATCGGTTCAGGGGAACCGGAGATATGAATTTTTAAAGAATTATTACTTTTCTAGCGCTTAGAAACAAAAAGCGCCAATCGGGTCATCTGGTTGCACCTCGACCGGGGCAAAGTCAAACTTTCAGGCCGACCGCGATGGAGCCCTGCTCGGCTACAGGTCGCGGGAGGCCTCGGTTAAAAAGTTACCTTCTGACTTAGTCTTTATTTTGAAGTTTTTCTTCACCGGGACGAACCTGCCAGTTGAATCCGACCTCCTGGAGCCCTTGTACGCGATGTGGGTTTCCTCGGTGGAGACTTTTACCTTCGGACTTAGTCGTTTTTTCGAGATGAAAATCCTTCGACCGGGGTAAACCTGGATCTTGATCCGACGTCCATGGAGTCCTTCTCGGATACGATGGCTGGGAGGTCCCGGTCAACTTTTTACCTTCGGACTTAGGGGGTCATTCTGACCTTGGCGGTCTTTTCGCAAGACCGCCGAGTTACCGCCGCGGTGAAGACCGCCGACCGCGGCGGTATGCCGCTGTGCGCATTCTGACCGCTGGGAGCGTTCCGCCGGAAAACCGCCAGCAGCCACACTGGCGGTCAGCGGGAAAGTGGAGACTGGTAAACCTCCACCGCCACGCCAGCAGAACACCGCCCACAGAATTACGACCCACATTTCTGTGTGGCGGTCTTCTGTTGGCGGTCACCTCCCCATGGCTCCTGTCACCTCCCGGAGGACCAACGCACAAGGTAAGTTGATCGTCCGTGAGGGGAGGGGGTGGGGGGGTGTTGTGTGATGTGTGCGTGCATGGGGGTGTGCGTGTGAGTGTGTAGAGGGGGTGTGTGAGTGCGTGCATGCGGGCGGGGAGTGCTGCTGTGCCTATGGGCAATGTGTGTAGTTCGGCGGGTGCGCATGTCGGCATGTATGTGTGCGGGTATGTGTCCCCGTTGTGTATGTGTGTGTGTAGGGGGTGTGTATATGTGCATGTAGGGGGCGTGTGCATGTCGGGGTGCGTGTATGTGCATGTCGGGGTGGGGGTGGGGAGGGGGTTCGTACCACCTCTGGGGGGTGGCAGGGGGGTGGAGGGTGTGGGGGGAGGACTCGGGGGGGCAGTGGGGGGTGGGGGAGACCCCTATCAGTGCCAGGGAAGGAATTCCCTGGCCCCGATAGTGCCTACCGCCATGGTTCGCATGGCGGTTCCCGGACGCCAGAAACCGCGGCGGTGAGCAGGGTCATGATACCGTTGGCGGTCTTGGGTCGACCGCCGGACCGGAGTGCGCAGACTCCAGCCCGTCGGTCATGACCGCCGTGGCTGTCGGAGTGGGGAAGTGGCGGTCGGTCGCGGCGGTGACCGCCGCGGTCAGAATGCCATTTTTAATACCGCCGGTCTGTTCGCGGTCCGACCGCCGCCTCTCCGCCGACCGCCAAGGTCAGAATGAGGGCCTTAGTCTCTTTTTTGGATGTTTTTCTTTACCGGGACGAACCACGAAGTCAGGCCGGGTCGCGGTTGAGGCAAGCCGGCTAGAATTTACGCGGCGGGTTGGTCCCTCTCTGGAGTTTTTTTCCAAAAATTCTCAAATCTTTTCCAAACTTCTGGGGCTTCACCCAGATGTTCTTTTAAGGTTCTTTTGGGGGTCCACAGCTCACCCCAAGGGTCCAGAAGTTCTGTGATGGTCCTTGGGGGTTGCGGACTTCAACTCCCAGAATGCACCTGGCGCAAACTCCTTTTTGGCCACTGGACAGTGGTCAGCTGGTCGCTTTCTTCAGGAGTTGGTGCAGGGGACTCTGGTTAGCAATTTTTCACCTGTAGCAAACAGGGAGTCCCTCCTTGAACCAGTTGAAGCCAGGCAAAGTCCTTCTTGTGGTGAAGCCCAAGTGTGCAGCTGGTGCAGTCCTTCTGAGTGCAGGGTCCAGGTGCAGGCCAGGGGTCCAGAAGGGCAGTCCTTCTTCTTCTTTAGTTCCTTTCTTGTTGAATTCTGGAGGGGATCTGAGGTGTGGGTGCAGGTCTGCCAGTTTTATCCTTGCTCCTGGGTGAAAAGCAGGGGGGCCCTGGTTCTCCAATCAGGGACAGGGTCGTCCCCCTGTGATGACCACTTCCTGGGAAGTGTGGCAAAAATCCATCCCAGAAGGCAACAGTCTCTAAAAATCCAACATGGATGAATCTGATTTTTGGAGGTTACATCTGGCTGAGCCCACCCACTGGTGTGGCTAAAAATCATAAACACACCCCTCTCCTAATCTAATCAAGGGGGCACCTAATTGTCTGGGGTTGCAGGATGTGGGGGTGTTGCTGGGTGCTGCAAATGTCCTTCTCTGACTTTGAAGACCAGTTTGGCAGCCCTCCCCCTTCCTGCCTCACCATCTGCTGAAGGGAGATTCTCTCCCCCAAGCACATTCCTTTGTGTGAAGCCTGGCCACTTCACACCTCATCAAGGCAGCCTGGCAGAAGCTGCTGCAGGCTGGCCAATCAGAGTACAGCAGCAAAAACAATGCAGAGCTGAAATTGGCAACTTTTTAGGTAAAGTCTAAACTTTTTACCTGAACAAGTTATATTAAATCCAACAACTGGAAGTTGTGGGATTTATTACAACAATTAATTTGATACCAAATTCTTGGTATGTAACATTTAAGGAGACTTTAAAATTTAAAATAAAGTCTGCCCATTCTAGCCTATGAAGGCCATTTACTTCAATGAGGGAAAAACGAATTTGGCTGTTTTTACCTCACCAGGGCTTATAAATCTATTTTTATAAAGTCCCTGCTTATAGTTACATGGCACCCAGCCCTAGGGGCACATAGGGCACACCTTAGGGGTGACTTATATGTAAAAATAAGGTAGTTTAAGACTTTGGAAGTACCTCTAATTCCAAAGTCGAATTTGCATATAACTTTAATTTAAAAGCAGCCAGCAAAGCAGGCCTGCCTTTAAAATGACACTGGGCACCTCAGCAGTGCACCTAGGTGTGCACCACCTATGCTGTGGTCCCTAAACCTACATGCCCTACCATATACTAGGGACTTATAGGTAGGTTAACTTAGCCAATTATAATTAGACTAATTTGCATATTGATTTTACACAGAGCACAGGCCGTGGGACTGGTTAGCAGTACCCAGGGCACCATCAAAGTCAGGAAAACACCAGCAAAAAGAGGAAAATGGGGGCAAAAAGTTATGGGGCCTCTGCAATCAGCCCTGTTTTCTCACACACCCCCCCCCCCCAGCCCACACGCCCAGGAGACTCAGCCCAACCCTGGGAGAGTCTTCCTGGGTTGTTAGGCGAGGAAGACAGTGAAGAAAACTGGCTGTCCCTTTGCAGGGCCTACTCTGCCTTATATTCTCCTGTCAGGGTCACTCCCTATGGGTAGTGAAGCCATCCCAACAGTAAAAGGACCCAACTCAAACTGAAACTTTCCTCTAGGGGGGTCTTCCTCCTTTCTCTCTGCCAACTTGGGTAGGGAGGTGCCCACCTCCCCTACTCCAAACTTTGCTAGGGCAACACCTAGCTTACCCAAAGAGGTCACCCAACACCTGAGCAACCCCAGCATGACCAATAGGGTCAGGGGGCCTACTTTGCCATTGGCCCTGGGGTCTGCCTCCCAGGCCAAGTACAGTGCTGCCAGGAAGGCTAGCACCCAGCAGAGGCTACTGACAGCTGTCACTACCCAGAACCACACCCTAAGCTCTCCACTGACAGGTGGCTGAGCTGCTTTAGGGGCAACTTTGGGGTCCTGGCACCCCTCTTGCTGTCTAGAGTGGGGGGCTACCACCTCCTGTGGCAGACACCCTCCTTCCACTTTCCCTTCTGTCAGTGCAGGGGCAACACCCTGCATCTGGACAGCTGCCTGACTACTCAGGACTTCCTTGGGGTCAGGGGAGGCCTCACCAGTGCCAACTCTGGGCTCCCCCCCTACTGGGGCAGAAGGCCCTTGGCTCCCTGGAACTCTCTTTAAGAGTGGCCTACCCTTCCTTTTCTTCTTTCCTGTTCTTGGGGACCCCTGTCTCCTAACTGTAGGGACTGACTCCCCAGGACTTTGGGTTGGGGGGGCGCCCTGGGCGACCACCCCATCTGTGACCAGACTCACCTCTGGGAGGTCATTGCCCAGGATACAATCTAGGGGAAGGTCAGCACTGACTACCACCCTAATCCAGTCAAGGATACCCTCCCTCTCTAGGGGCACTATGGCTACAGGTTTGGAGGTGACCTCCCCTGTGGCTATCCTGACTTTCTTTGTCTTTCCTGGGACATACATGTCTGGGGTCACTAACCGGTCACTCACTATAGTGTGACTGGCACAGGTGTCTCTCAGGCCAGTGGTAGGGATCCCATTCACTTGAATGTGGTGGAAGTGCCTACTCCCACCCTCAGGGATCACCAGCTTACCATCTGGTCCTGTCTCCCAGCTCAATGCTAGGAGGACTTCATCATCTGAGGAATCCTCCTCTATGGCTACACTGGACAGCCCAGTGCTAACCACCTTCTTTGGACAGGCTGCATCTCCTCTGAAGTGACCTGTCTGCTGACAGTCAAAGCAAGCCCTACTGTCCAAGAGCTTTTTTAACCCTGGGTCTAACTGTCTCTGCTGGTCAGAGTGGTAGTGGGATTTACTCTCCTCCTTCTTAGGGTTCTGGGGTACAGAGGGAGTCTCTGTGGTGGGCTTCCCACCTCCCTCCTTAGGTTTTTGGGGACCTGTCCCCCCCTTCTTGGAGTCTCCCCCCTGGGACTTGACAACCACCCTGGTTCTCAACCACTCATCAGCTGCCTCCCCTAGCTCTCTAGGGTTGGTCTGCTTAGAGTCCACTAGATGCTGGTGTAACCTTTTTTGGGTACAATTGGTCAAGATGTGCTCTCTCATGATCAGATTGTATAACCCCTCATAAGTATCTACTTTGTTACCAATAATCCAGCCCTCTAGTGCCTTTAGTGAAATGTCCACAAAGTCAACCCAAGACTGGGTACTGACCTTCTGGGTGTCCCTGAACTTCATTCTATATTGCTCTGGGGTCAGACCAAACTTCTTGGCTAAGCACCTCTTCATACTAGGGTATGAATCTGCCTCCTCCCCCCTTAAGGTCAGAAGCCTATCCCTCCCTGAGTTGGGGACCAACTCCCACAAAAGGGAACCCCAGTATTGAGGCCTAACCCTTCTCATTTGGAGTGCCCTCTCAAAGGCCCCCAGCCACTTATCTATGTCATCCCCCTCTACATAAGCAGGAACTACCCCCTTGGGTAATCTGGGGCAAACTCCCCCACCCATGGACACCTCAGCTTCTTTATCGCTGCTTCCATCTCTTTTCTCTTTGTATGCCCACTTTTTCTTTTCTAGGGCCAGCTTCTCTGCTTCCAAAGCTATGTATGCTAGCTGGGCCTCCAGCTCTCTTTCTCTGATGGATGGGTTCTCTCCTCCTGAAAGGACCCCCTTCCCACCACTAGCTTTGGATCTGCCCCTAGTGACTGTATTTACTGAGGACCGTTCTTCCTCATCCTCACTTGGGCTCAGATGCCTTCCCTCCCCTGAGTGGTTAGAGCTTGCATCCTCCCTTCTTTCTCCCTCCTCTGGAGCTTCTTCTGACTCTACCTCTTGGGCCTCAGCCCATGCTGTCAGGGATGTGATCAGGATTTGCTTACTGAGATCAGTGGTTGCAGGCAACCCTCTTTCAATACACAACCCCCTAAGCTGGACTACTGTCAGTGTGGGTAGGCTAGCCAGATCAAGCTCCATGGTTCCCTAGTTTTGTGTCAACAAAAACTTTTTGCAAAAATTGGAAACAAGAATTTAGAAAAATTAAAAAAATTCAATAATTGAAATTCATCCAAATTAAAAATTAAAAACAATTTTTGCACTAGGACAATTTAAAGGATTTTTAATTTGTTTTACCTAAAACTGTAACGTGATATTGAACACAAGTACTGGATCCCGTCGCTGCTTCCAATTATGTTGGAAAATGGGTTATTGGTAGGGCAGGTAGGTACCTACACCTAGCAACAAGCCACCAACCTCCACTTAGGTACAGTTAGGTCTCAGTAAATTAATCCCAGCTCAACCCTTGGTAGCTTGGCAACGAGCGTCAAGGCTTAACTTAGGAGACAAAGGGCCTCATTATGACCCTGGCGGGCGGCTGGGAGGTCCCGGTCAACTTTTTACCTTCGGACTTAGTCTCTTTTTTGGATGTTTTTCTTTACCGGGACGAACCACGAAGTCAGGCCGGGTCGCGGTTGAGGCAAGCCGGCTAGAATTTCCGCGGCGGGTCGGTCCCTCTCTGGAGCTTTTTTCCAAAAATTCTCAAATCTTTTCCAAACTTCTGGGGCTTCACCCAGATGTTCTTTTAAGGTTCTTTTGGGGTCCACAGCTCACCCCAAGGATCCAGAAGTTCTGTGATGGTCCTTGGGGGGTGCGGACTTCAACTCCCAGAATGCACCTGGCGCAAACTCCTTTTTGGCCACTGGACAGTGGTCAGCTGGTCGCTTTCTTCAGGAGTTGGTGCAGGGGACTCTGGTTAGCAATTTTTCACCTGTAGCAAACAGGGAGTCCCTCCTTCAACCAGTTGAAGCCAGGCAAAGTCCTTCTTGTGGTGAAGCCCAAGTGTGCAGCTGGTGCAGTCCTTCTGAGTGCAGGGTCCAGGTGCAGGCCAGGGGTCCAGCAGGGCAGTCCTTCTTCTTCTTTAGTTCCTTTCTTGTTGAATTCTGGAGGGGATCTGAGGTGTGGGTGCAGGTCTGCCAGTTTTATCCTTGCTCCTGGTGAAAAGCAGGGGGGCCCTGGTTCTCCATTCAGGGACAGGGTCGTCCCCCTGCGATGACCACTTCCTGGGAAGTGTGGCAAAAATCCATCCCAGAAGGCAACAGTCTCTAAAAATCCAACATGGATGAATCTGATTTTTGGAGGTTACATCTGGCTGAGCCCACCCACTGGTGTGGCTAAAAATCATAAAACACCCCTCTCCTAATCTAATCAAGGGGGCACCTAATTGTCTGGGGTTGCAGGATGTGGGGGTGTTGCTGGGTGCTGCAAATGTCCTTCTCTGCCTTTGAAGACCAGTTTGGCAGCCCTCCCCCTTCCTGCCTCACCATCTGCTGAGGGGAGATTCTCTCCCCCAAGCACATTCCTTTGTGTGAAGCCTGGCCACTTCACACCTCATCAAGGCAGGCTGGCAGAAGCTGCTGCAGGCTGGCCAATCAGAGCACAGCAGCAAACACATGCAGAGCTGAAATTGGCAACTTTTTAGGTAAAGTCTAAACTTTTTACCTGAACAAGTTATATTAAATCCAACAACTGGAAGTTGTGGGATTTATTACAACAATTAATTTGATACCAAATTCTTGGTATGTAACATTTAAGGAGACTTTAAAATTTAAAATAAAGTCTGCCCATTCTAGCCTATGAAGGCCATTTACTTCAATGAGGGAAAAACGAATTTGGCTGTTTTTACCTCACCGGGGCTTATAAATCTATTTTTATAAAGTCCCTGCTTATAGTTACATGGCACCCAGCCCTAGGGGCACATAGGGCACACCTTAGGGGTGACATATGTAAAAATAAGGTAGTTTAAGACTTTGGAAGTACCTTTAATTCCAAAGTCGAATTTGCATATAACTTTAATTTAAAAGCAGCCAGCAAAGCAGGCCTGCCTTTAAAATGACACTGGGCACCTCAGCAGTGCACCTAGGTGTGCACCACCTATGCTGTGGTCCCTAAACCTACATGCCCTACCATATACTAGGGACTTATAGGTAGGTTAACTTAGCCAATTATAATTAGCCTAATTTGCATATTGATTTTACACAGAGCACAGGCCGTGGGACTGGTTAGCAGTACCCAGGGCACCATCAAAGTCAGGAAAACACCAGCAAAAAGAGGAAAATGGAGGCAAAAAGTTATGGGGCCTCTGCAATCAGCCCTGTTTTCTCACAGTTTGTTTAATGTTTTCTCCTGTCTTTGTTGCCTCTGCAGGCCAGAGCCCATCAAAAGAAGGGCATATGGCATGCCATCCCCAAGGACGTGCAAACCCTGGTGGTCTATGGTGGGTGGAGCACTCACTGTCAGAAATGATTCGAGGGCCTGAGATGCTGGACACATAAGACCACGGAGGCCCAGCTGGGGATGGCCTCCCAACAAGGAAGGGGTGGCCATCAGACCCTGACCCCCCTGATGGCCTGCATACCTGCAGTGGCCTACCCTGAGCAGCAGCCATAAGGGGGTGAGTACAGTGGGTACCATTACATATTTTGGCTGGTGGGGTGGTATCCGGATGGTGGATGTGTGTTAGTGGGTGACCCTAAGGCCAGGACAGACATTGCAGTGTGGGTCACCTGAAGGGTAATGGGTGTGTGGCAAATACAGGTAACCTAGCTTGTTAGCTGTCCATTTCAGCCAGGGCATTGTGGGTCCCAGGAGTGCTGCAGTTGGCGGTGTGTTGTCCTCATCTTGCCTTAGTGACTAGCCATTTCACTGGTAGTGCAATGCATAGTGCTTAAGCCTGTTCCCTGTGTGTGAAGGTGCTGTGTATGCCAACGGTGGTGTTAGTGCAGTAAATGACCTTGTGCTCCCTTTCTCTCTCCCCCCTTTTTTCTTCTGTCATCTGGTCCATGTGTGCATTAGCATCATCTGGCAGAGGAGCTGGAGCACCGGCAACAGAGAGAGCTGCATCCCACAGGACCCAGGAGGCAGAGTCAACTGACTCCGAGGGAACTAATGGGACGGAGCGCGAGGGGAGCACAACTGCGGAGACTGGAGGAGACAACACAGACTCAGAATCCTTCTCCGATGGGAACCCCCTGGTGGTGGCGGACACCTCTGTGACCACCCCAGCTACAGGTACAGCTGGCACCCCTGTACCAGCACCCCCCTCCCAGCAGCCTCTCAGCGAGGTGCCTGTGCCCGCTCACCCTGGCACCTCAGGTCCTGCCCCACTGAGCCCTGCTGCCCTGAGTGAGGAGGCTATTGACCTCCTGAGATCCTTCTCTGTAGGGCAATCAACCATTGTGAATGCCATCCAGGGGCAATGCATTCCTGGAGGGCATTCACGGTGGATTGGAGGCCCAACAGAAATCGACTGAGGTTCTGGACTCCTCTCTGATGGTAGCCATTGTCCCTGTTTCTAACTCCCCCCTCCAATGACCATTTGCCAGTCCCATTCTCCTCAACCCCAACCCATCCCAGACACACATACAGATGAGCATGCACATGAGGCAACACCCAAGAGTGGCACAGGCAAACACAAGCACCACACTTCATCCCACAAGCACTCATGCAAACACCATGCAGTTGCAGACATGACAACATCCACTGCCTCTGCTGTCTCCCCCTCCTCCTCCACCTCCCACCCAGTCACGTCCACACCCACACAGGCATGCACTACATCAACATCCACCACCAGCATCACCACACCAAGCAGCACACACACCTCACTAGCAGACACCTCCACAACAGCCATGCAGGCGTCCCCTCTGTCCTCTCCCACCCTGTCTGTCCCCCCCTCCTAAAGGACACAAACTCAAAAACTCACACACCCATCCACCTCACACCAACATGTAGCCCATGCACCTGTACCCAAATCCAGCAGGCATACACCTCCTACAATGACTCCCTCAACCTCCACTCCCATCACTCCACCCGCCCCACCGTCCCTAAAAGCTTTTCCTTGGCCAACTTGACCTCTTCCCTCCCCCATCCTGCCTGTATGAGCAGGGTGACAAAGACCCAGCCCAGCACCTTATCCAAACAGTCCATGGGGACAGTGGTAGCACTACCTACTCGTGGTGGTAAGGACATCCATCGAAGAAGGCGAAGGAGCCTGCACCTACAGGAAAGGGAGAGAAGGAGCCTACACCTCCATCCAAGAAGGAGAAGAGGCCAGCCACCCCTGCCAGGAAGGGTAAGGAACTCACACCCCATGTAATGGAGGAGACAAAGCCCTCTACTCCAGTGGAGGCTTTCAGGGTGACACCTCCACCACCACCAACTGTCACGGGCCCCACAGGCACCACCATCCACCACAACACTGCAGCCATCAGCAACTGCAGAGGCTGCTCAGGAGGTACCTCCATCCACCACGACACTGCAGCCATCAGCAACTGGAGAGGCCGACCAGGAGGCACCTCCATCTGCCAACACAGTGCAGTGGTAAGTGCCAGTGGATGCCATGTAGGCCATGCTCAAGGGGCTGCTGTACGAGGGCCCTAATCCAGAACCAGTAGGAAAGTCACCCACCTGAGAGACTGTGGCCTTGCACTCCCTAGGACAGAACAATGGACAAGTTGCCCCATCCAGAACCAATGGGAAAGTCACCCACTCCAGAGACTGTGGCCCTGCACCCCCCAGCAAAGAGAAATGGGCAAGTTGCCCCCTCCAGAACCAGTGGGAAAGTCACCCACTCCAGAGACTGTGGCCATGCACTCCAAAGGACAGAGCAATGGGCAAGTTGCCCCCTCTAGACCCAGTGGGAAAGTCGCCCACTCCAGAGACTGTGGTCTTGCACTCCCAGCAAAGAGAAATGGGCATGTTGCCCCATCCAGAACCAGTGGGAAAGTCACCCACTCCAGAGACTATGGCCCTCATTCTAACTCTGGCAGGCGGCGGTTGCCGCCTGCCAGGCGGGAAGCGCCATTTGGCCGCCACGCTGTCAACATACCGCTTCCCGCATTCTGACATTCCCGCTGGGCCGGCGGGCGCTAAGCAAGTTAGCGCCCGCCGGCCCAGCGGGAATGAGGGCCGCAACACAGGAGCCGGCTCTGAATGGAGCCGGTGGTGTTGCGGCGGTGCGACGGGTGCAGTTGCACCCGTCGCGCTTTTCACTGTCTGCTAAGCAGACAGTGAAAAGCCGCCCTGGGCCCTGTTAGGGGACCCCTGCACTGCCCATGCCAGTGGCATGGGCAGTGCAGGGGCCCCCAGGGGCCCCAGGATGCCTGTTCCCACCAGCCTCTTCCTGGTGGTGAAAACCGCCAGAAACAGGCTGGCGGGAAGGGGGTCAGAATCCCCAAGGCAGCGCTGCTTGCAGCGCTGCCCTGGCGGATTCGCCCAGCCGGGGGTAAACCGGCGGGAAACCGCCGGCCCCGGTTTTCTGACCGCGGCTTTACCGCCGCATCCAGAACCAGTGGGAAAGTCACCCACTCGAGAGACTATGGCCCTCATTCTAACTCTGGCAGGCGGCGGTTGCCGCCCGCCAGGCGGGAAGCGCCATTTGGCCGCCACGCTGTCAACATACCGCTTCCCGCATTCTGACATTCCCGCTGGGCCGGCCCAGCGGGAATGAGGGCCTCAACACAGGAGCCGGCTCTGAATGGAGCCGGTGGTGTTGCGGCGGTGCGACGGGTGCAGTTGCACCCGTCGCGCTTTTCACTGTCTGCTAAGCAGACAGTGAAAAGCCGCCCTGGGCCCTGTTAGGGGACCCCTGCACTGCCCATGCCAGTGGCATGGGCAGTGCAGGGGCCCCCAGGGGCCCCAGGACGCCCGTTCCCGCCAGCCTCTTCCTGGCGGTGAAAACCGCCAGAAACAGGCTGGCGGGAAGGGGGTCAGAATCCCCAAGGCAGCGCTGCCCTGGCGGATTCGCCCAGCCGGGGGTAAACCGGCGGGAAACCGCCGGCCCCGGGTTTTCTGACCGCGGCTTTACCGCGGCGGACAGAATGGGCTAGGAAGCACCCCCAGCCTGTTGGTGGTGCTTCCGTCATTCGCGGCGGAATGACCCCCTGTGTGCCTTGCACTCCCCAGGACAGAGCAATAGGCATGGAGCCCCATCCAGAGCCAGTGGGCTTGTTCCCGCATCCGGCTGAGGTGCCCACCCTCGGTGTGTGCCCATTTGCAAACTGATGATCCTGAAGAGCACTATCCGGATGAAGTCAGGATTCGAGTTGGGCCTTAGACTGTGCCCTGTGGCCATGTGGGCCCTTTGAACATTGGACTGGGCAGTGTCCCTCTGTGTACATGTGTACATATCTGTTTCACTAACGCCCTCCTTACAACCCTGGTGGTCGGTGTTAAAGCGGCGGTACCACCGCCAACAGGACGGCAGTAAAAAAAAATGGGATCACCACCACGTCAGAAACCGCCAACACAGACAGCCACTTTAGCACTCCGATGGCCACGGCGGTAGCAACAAACACCACAGCGGTCACCGCCAACACACAGGCGGAGGACAATATACCGCCCACCCTATTATGAGAGGCCAATCCGCCAGCTTTTCCCGAGCAGTACCAACAACATCAAAACCATGGCGGAAAAAGTACATCAAAGGGAAACCACTCATCTTTCGACACTCCACGAAGAACCAGGACGCCATGGAGCCCGAATTGCAGATCCTCCCCATGTTGGTGTATCTTCTCATACACCAAGAAGTCGAAAGGAGGTGACAGGGACAACGGCGAGTACTGCACCTAGCACACAGGAGAGGGGGGAGGGAAAAGAGATTGACACACACACGCGGCATGCAAAACCCCCACCACCCACCCTCACCCACAACAACATACACCCTAACACATCCAACAACATTACTGATACACCCCGTAACCCTCTGGAAGAATGCAAGGACAATAGGAAATGAGTCTAACCAGTGTTATATTGGAACATTCAGATATAGCAATAGAATTTTAAATAATCAGTATATACAAAGTTTTACATTATATACACAGGGCCGTACACTGTCCCTTGTAAATGTCCGTAGACCAGTGGTCCCAAAAAGCATGGGCGAAGCCCACACATGACACCTGCCTCAAAACGGAGAGAACACTGCAGGGGCATCAGGTCGAAACTGCTTGATCCTGGGGAGTGCAAAGCCACAGTCTTTCAAGTGGGTGGCATCTTCCACTGGTTCTGGAGGGGGCATTGTGCCCAGAGTGCTTCATCCTGCCAAGGACAGGGGGAGTGGATGCATTTCTCCACTGTTCTGGAGGGGGCATTGTGCCCAGAATGCTTCATCCTGCCAAGGGTAGGGGGAGGTGATGCATTTCTCCACTGGTTCCGGAGGGGGCATTGTGCCCAGAGTGCTTCATCCTGCCAAGGATAGGGGGAGTGGATGCATCTCTCCACTGGTTCTGGAGGGGTCATTGTGCCCAGTGATGCTGCACCTGGGGTTTGGCAGTTAACATCCACTCACCTTGGTGTCTGAGCCACGAGATGTACAGGGAACAGGTAGCATGATACCCAAGGGGGACAGAAAGGGCCAAAAAATAATTTGCAAGGGTCGCTCCGCACCAAATGTAAAAAAATAAAAATAAATTATATCTGGTGTCTAGTGGGTTCTGGCCCCTGGGGACAGATTGGCCTAGTTAAAATAGTCCGATGTGCCACTAGGGGGAGGCAGAAATGGTCAACAGTAATGTACCCCCATGTGGAGCAAACCTTGCCCAAGCGGCTGCCCCCCAAACAAAACACGCATACACACACCAATTCCTGGTGCCTAAGTGGTTTCTGCCCACCCTTGGGGGCAGATAGGCCTAATAGAAATAGGCCGACCTGCCCCCAAGGGGTGCAGAAATGGACTGAAATGCATTTGCCCCCCAGGGGAGTGACCCATGCCTACGGAGTCACTAGCCATCTGTAAAAAATAAAAAAAATACCTGGTGCCTCGGGGTTTCTGCCCCCCTTGGAGACAGATTGGCCTAATTAAACTGGCCCGATCTGACCCCAAGGTGGGCAGAAATGTCTAAAATAAATTTGCCCTATAGGGGAGCAACCCTTGCCTACGGGGTCACTACCCATCTGTAAAAAAAACAAAAAAAACAAAAACCCTGGTGCCTCAGGGTTTCTGCCCCCTTTGGGGGCAGATTGGCCTAAGAAAAATATTCCAATATGCCCCCGAGGTGGGCAGAAATGGCCTAAAATGAATTTGCGCCCAGGGGAGTGACCCTTGCCTAAGGGGTCACTCCCCGTCCGTAAAAAAATAAAAAATAAAAATCCATGGTGCCTAGTGGTTTCTGCCACCCTAGGGGGAAGATCGGCCTAATTAAAATAGGTCAATCTGCCACAAGGGGGGCAGAAATGGCATAAAATAAATTCCCCCCCCCCAGGAGAGTGACCCTTGCCTAAGAGTTAGCTCCCCTTGTGTGAAACTGACAAATTAAAAATCCCTGGGGCCTAGTGGTTTCTGCTCCCCCAGGGGCAGATAGGCCTAAAAAAATAGACTGATCTGCCTCCAAAGGAGTAGAAATGGACAAAAAAGAATTGCCTCCAGGGGAGCGACCATTGCCTAAGAGGTTGTGCCCCACATGTAAAAAAAAAGATCCCCGGTGTCTAGTGGGTTCTGCCCCACCCCCGGGGCTGATCAGTCTAGTTAAGATAGTCTGATCTGCCTCCGGGGGACAGAAAAGGCCTTATAATTAATTGCCCCCTGAGGAGCGGTCCTTGCCAAATGGGCCGCTCCCCTTATTCACAAACACACATAAACAAAACAAAAAATCCCTGGTTGCTAGTGGGCATCTCTGCAGCCCGATCGCTTCACGATTGGGCTGCAGAATTGCTTACAGAGACATGAAAGGAAAGCCCTTTCCTTTCATGCCTCTGCCTGCCCCACCTTCCAATGTTTGACATTTCTCTCCCGGATCGCACTGGAATCTGAACTACCAGCATGATGGGAGGTGACCTCTGATGAGGTCAGCTCGCGATTGTGCACTGACGTCATCTGATGTCACGGGGTGGAGGAGAGGTTGAAGTGGAAGGGGAAGCGATTCCCCTTCCATTCCTGAAGGGGGGATGTGGGTGAGAGGCCCACAGGGAGCACTAGCGCTTCCCTCTTGGACCGAGTGCAGGATGAACTGGTCTTATCCTCGGCACACAGGAACCGTGACCGAGGACGAGACCAGCTCATACCGGGCAACCAGGGGGTTGAGGAATACAGGCAGTATTGCAAAAACAAAAAAAATTGCTTTATTTAAAAGTAATCACAGACATGATGGTCTGCTCAACCCTGTGATTTCTGCTCTTCCCAATTAGTCGCAACGCAACGCGAGACATACTCACAAATAATAATGAGGTATGTCTATTTGCGACCCACTGGGAATTACAGAAAGTGTTTTGGTGTTTGTGATTACCAAATAGACAATCACAAAAGTTTGCTATTTTGTAATCACAAACCTGAACCTACGTACATTCTGCCCTTAGTCTGTTGCAATGTTTTGTTTGAAAAGACCATTTGTCATGGGATAATACAAGCCCTAAATGAAGCATCGTGCCCTGGAACTGCCAGCGTTGTGTACCTCAGACTGATTTCAAATCAATATTCTCTTTCCTTTAAGCATAACCCTTTAAAGACAATTAGGAAATGGAGGAATAAGAACAAATCACCTTCAATGTGTCAGCATATTTGTGGTTAGTGGGGAAAGAATATGTTTATAATAAAGAGAAACTGGATCTGTGAGTACATGACCAGAGAAATATGTAACCCTCTTTAAATATGTTTTTGACCTACCCACAGATGATGTCAGGCAATGTTCCCATTGTGCATATATAACAACAGCACAATGAGTTCTTGTTCTATGTAAATAGTAATGTGCATAATGATGGTAACAAAACATTTCACCATATTTGGCCCAAATTGAATAAAATCTTCATTTTCAAATGGAGTATTAGAAGCAGTCGCAACATCCCATTAATCCGAAATTAAATTTGGGGTTATTATATCAACCGTGGCAATCATAAAAAATAAAAAAAAGGAATTTACAAAGTTTCTGTAGGACCAAAAATGTCATAAGGGGCCTTATCCCAAACAATACCATCATGGATGGAAAATGCAGTAATGCTGACAAAGGGCAAATCCCTTCGGACCTTGTGTGAAGAGAAATAGGGCACAAGTACTTCAGCTACCAGTTATGCAGAAAAGCAATCTGAGAAATAATGTACATTCAACAGCAGAACAAACTGTAACAAATCTAATCCAGATGAATAGAAAAAACAACAAAATAAAAACCCAAAGGTAGAACCATGGAGGGATCAGATATTTCTGTTTAAACCAGTCTTTGTGTGCACCATGCATGGAAGTACATAAGAATCTGAAGAAAAATCATCAATATCAATTAAAGTAACCAGAGACAGTCTGAGCAAAAACGGGACCTCATTGGGCAAAGGAGAGCAGAAACTTACCTCCAAAGGCTGTTGATAATACATAATTTTCTTACCAATATCAGAAGTAGATAGCTCTAAACCCACCTTTAGAAATGTATCTTGTGTGCCAATATAAACTGGCACAAGGGACATTTTAGCATAAATGGTCCACAACCAGGGAGTAGTGGAAACAGGACTACTTAGTGCTTTTGCAGCTTCATCAGCCAATGAATAACCTATGATATGTGCACCAATACAATGATGAATCAATGTGTGAATGACATGAGCCTGTGGAAAAGCATCTTTTAGATCTACCACTTTTCCCCAAAGCAATTTATCATTAATACCATTACCTTCAGAATCTCTGAATCCATCCAAGCGCCAATAATATAAATTATCATTAACTGGACGCAGTAATAGGAATTAAACACTATAGGTGTCTGGAATTCTGGGGGGCGTGGTTTGAGGAGCCATCATGAAGGATGCTCACTAGAGGAGGTCTGCGGCGCCACAGAGTTATCCTGCAGCAATCTGGCAGCGTGAGGGGAAGGCAGACGAGAGGCGGTGTGCACAGAGAGTCGTGAACCTGTGGGGACGGCAGCCGGCTCCTGCCCCACCCCAGAGTCTGTAAATAGCCAGTGGGGCCGAGGGTAGTGGTGCGGCCTGGGCACCAACATGGCGCGCTGAGGGCTAGGCAGCCCTGAGTGTAGCAGTGGCAATCGGTGTGAAAAGCCGGCCGAGCGATGCTGAGAGACACCCCAAAATAAAAAGAGGTGAGCTGGCCCCGGGGACTGCCTGACAGCGGCCGTATCCCCCAAATGAAGAGGAGTGGGACCGCGTGGGGCACTGAAGTACACTGTGACAGCAGGAGTCACCCTGCTGCAGCGGCAAGAGGCTGGGGACTCCCTGGAGTGCTTGGGCCCCATCCAGCGGATATTAAAGCTGGAGGAGAGACGTGGAGGCGGCCTGCTACCGGCATTATCGTAGGGACTCCCTGACGGCAGGGCCCCCTTTTTCTCCCTGCATACTGGAATACTTCTGATGGATCCAGACTGCACTGCTGCTCCGGCCTGTGATATTGTGGGCTAGCTGTATCTTGCCGGTGGAACTGTGCTGCGATTTCCTGGGTTGGGCCTACTTGAGCCTGCTGGGCTAATATAGACTGTGTGATAGACACTGGGGCTGTTCCCTATTGGCAATTCCATTGCGCCCATATCTGGCTGGTGGAGCACACTGACAATAGCCCAACTCTGCTACTCTTTGCAGTACCCTTTGGAGATATATCCCACAACGCGAGCCACTAACGGGCAGAAGCGGATCACACGGTGCTATCTCCTCACCCCTGATACATCGCTGATCTGCTGGTCCTGTGTCAACAGCAACCTGGGGGACAACCACCTGGGTCTGAGTGCCGGGGGGGCCTCTCTGAACCCACCATCTACTATGACGACCACTGAGCGCCCCGGTGCACTAGCGGACAAACTGGATGCCGTACTATTGGCTATCGACGGCACTCGACCTCACTAGAGTCTAAGATAGACGCGGTCTCCTTGGATTTGAGTATCCTCTATGCAGACCATAGAAAATTGGCAGACCCAGTGACACTAGTGGAGCAAACTGTCACAACTTTGTCGTCCAGAATGACCCACTTGGATACCTCACTCACGGAACTCTCAGAAAGAATATGAATACTGGGGCAGCGGGCGGAGGATGCAGAGGGCAGATCCTGTAGGAACAATGTCCGCCTGGTAGGATTGCTTGAGGGAACCCAGGGGTCTGACCGAGTGCGGTACATTGAGAACTGGTCGCGCATGGTTATCCCCCTGGAAGCCCTCACCCATTTTTTCTCCATTGAGCGGGCACACAGTGTTCTGGCCGGCGACCCCCGGAGGGTGCCAACCCTTGGCCGATGGTCATACCATTTCTTCAGTACCGTGATAGAGACATAGGCCTTCATTAAGACAGCGGCTGTAAATGCTGCTTACCACCATGCTGACGGCTGCCAACATACCGCCGCGGTGGCGAATATCCGTTCGCCATAGTATCACACACACACACACACCAATCTGACAAAATATAGCCACAGCCTAAAGGTCAGTGCAAAAGTGGCGGTCCCAACACCCATAGCTTTACACCCACAGAACAACGGCCACCACATTATGACCCACGAATCACCACGGCGGACATTCAACTGTGGTAAACCATTGGCGGAACATACCGCCGTGCTCGGAATGGACACCCACATACAAAACACCACCACATTGGCCAATACGAAAAACACACACCTGACACACATACTCACACCCACAGCACTATAAAACACCCACCCACATTACCCACAACCTTTTATGAATACAAATCATTGCCACTAGACTGACATCAAGACCACTGAGACAACTAGACACACACCACTTACACAAATAAATCCCTCACGCTCCCCACATTACACACCCCGCCACATTACTCAACACACTCTCACCAACACACACAACACA
The DNA here is from genome assembly GCF_031143425.1 of Pleurodeles waltl. Taxonomy (NCBI): domain Eukaryota; kingdom Metazoa; phylum Chordata; class Amphibia; order Caudata; family Salamandridae; genus Pleurodeles; species Pleurodeles waltl. The sequence goes on from NC_090439.1 coordinate 1,056,409,708, forward strand.
ACACCCATGTCCCCAAAAAGGCACCCCCGTTTCACAGATGAGGAGTTAAAGGTCATGGTGAAATAAATTGTCAGGGTAGAGCCGCAGCTGTTTGAAGCACAGGTACAGCAAATATCTATTGCAAGAAAGATGGAGCGTTGGCGGAGGATTGTGGAGAGGGTTTACGCCATATGACAGCACCCAAGAACAAGGAGTGACATCAGAAAGAGGTGGAACGACCTACGGGGGATGGTACGTTCCATAGCAGCAAGGCACCAGCTCACCATACAGAGGACTGGCGGTGAACCCCACCTCCTCCCCCACAGCTCACAGCATGGGAGGAGCAAGTCTTGGCAATACTGCTTCCTGAGCGCCTCACTGGAGTTGTCGGAGCCCCTGCACCCCTGCATGCCATGACATCCCCTCACCCTCACTCCCATCACTCCACACAATCCCACATGCTGCACCTACACATATGACTAACATCAATGCCAGGCAATGTATGCGATACCAATGCATGGACAGCCCTCCCAGCCCTGCATGGACTCCCATCACAAAAGCATGCACAGCATAGGGAAACTACAATACCATAATGCATCACCATAAACAAGCAAAAGGAGGCAGGGCAACACCACCGATAGAGGGGAAGACAGGGATGTACAATATGTCATACACATAAAGCATAATATATCACTTACATCCCTACAGGTACCCCAGCCAATATCAGTGGAGAGGAGGTGCCATGACTATCCAGTCCCCCAAGAGAGGATGCCCCCAGTGATGACAGTAACTCTGGACTTCTGGGTCTGGATGACCTACCTGGCCCATCAGGGACCACTGGGCAGCCAGTCACCCAAACCCACTCACTAACCACCACAGAGTCTCCCATATAAGGAGAGGCATACCCACACCTCTGTCACCAGGACATGTCAATCAGCAGTGTGCCCACCTGTACAGAGACCCAAGTCCACACCTCGCCCCCCAAGACAATCAGGGACCTGGGGTCAGTGGCAGGGGGCCCACCCTTCAGGGGACAGAGGTACAGGCCAACAGGGTCATTGGGAGGACTGCTGTGCACCAGGGGGAGGACAGGATGAGGGAACCGACTTTCCAGGAGGTGCTCTTTGAGATCCTGGGAGCCTACCAACATTCCTAGGACACCATGGGCCAGATCCTTGACAATGTGCAGGAGAACAGGCGGGTGCAGGAGGGACAGTATCAGCGGATCAGGGAGGACTTGCAGGTCATTAACACCACCCTGATCTCCATAGCAGGGGTTCTGGCAGACATGGCCAACATTTTGAGGGAGGCAACAGCACACCAGCAGGCCCTTACCACTAGCCAGTCCATTGATCAGCCATCCACTTCCTCTGCCTCTAGTGAACAGAAGGCCCCAGCGCAGGACCTAAAGGCCACCAGCACCCTCCCCCTGCATAAGGTGAACCACACCACAAACATTTCCTGTGACCCAGACGGAAGCCAGAGACACTTGCCAAGACCCCCGCCAGGTAATGAGACTCTCCTGAATGTTCCTCTTGTGTCCCACTCAGTCACCCTGTCCACTTCGAGCTGCTGTTTCTCCCCTTACTATGGCCCCTGCTATGAACAGACTGGAACAATACCCTGAACTTTCCTCCATCATCACCCCATTCCATTGCACATTCCCCTAAATTTCTTAGCACAATAATAAACACCCTTGAATACAACTCGACTACCCCATAAATAGGGGTATTCGCCAGGGTTGTGTGCTGGCACCTTTTTTATTCTCTATTTTTATTAACGAGGTTGTACAGGTTTTAATGATGTGCCAGAATGATGCCCCCACCCTATGCGCTCAAAAAATTCCAATCCTTCTTTTTGCTGATGATTCTCTTCTTATTTCTAAATCTCCCATGGGCCTTCAAACACTTATCAATAGATTTAATTCCTTTTGTCGAGACTACGGCCTAGAGCTAAACCATAAAAAGACCAAGCTAATGGCGTTCCGCTCAGGAGTGCGGAAGAAATGCACTATCCATTCAGAAGGGAACCTCTTGGATAAGGTTTCCTCCATTGACTACTTGGGCGTAAGGATTGCTGATAATTTAAACTGGGGAGAACAGATTAACAAAAGTGTGGGCCGCTTGCAACATGGTGCGGCATCAATCCTGCGCTTCTACAGGGGTACGACAGTAAAAACTGTCTCCCCGGCAATTAAGATCTATATCGCCAGAGCACAGAGTGCCGCCGCATATGGAGCAGAGGTCTGGGGTTTTGCAGACTGCAACAGGCTCACCATTAGTGAGAACAGTTTCGCGAGGTCATTGTGTGCTTGTCCTCCTAGTACTCCACTGATACCACTGTTCTTAGATTTGGGCCTGAGACGCATAGCCGATCTAATTATCTTAAGACCATTATTATATTGGATACGACTATGGACCAACCCCGAATTAGATGTCTATAAGACCTCACTCCACGACCTGCTAAGGTGTCCCAATTCAACCTCCATTACTTGGGTCAAACATGTATCCAGTTGGTTTAACAAACTCGGCCTTAGTCACTTCTGGGAGGAACCCTATAAACTAGAAAAGGCTCACTCCATTGTGCTGAAACGCATATATTGGTCCTATGTATGTAATGACCATATTACCCACAGAACTTATGGCACCTTAACAAATCGCTTCACAGATTTTAAGTGGTATCCACAATTTGAACCCTACTTAGACAATATTCCTAACATCCTTGGTAAAAGCTTATATGCCAGATTCCGTTTCGGGTCACTGCCGTTGATGACGCTGATGTGTAGATGGGGTACAAAAACAGAAACAAGTACATGCCCAGCCTGTGGTGTAAAAGCAGAAACGGTTGAACATTTTATGTTTTTTTGCCCCGTATACTCCCTTCCCAGGTCTAAGTGGATCCGTCATATTTGCCGCGATATGGGGATAAGAGATCGTGCCTCTGCTTTGAGGATTTTAAAAAGTCACCATTCCACGGTTTTAATACTTGCTGTCAGTAAATATTTATTAGCAGCATGGAGAATACGCAATTCCATTGTAAAGACTGTGGTGGTCATTCTGACCTCGGCGGTAAAAGGCGCCTACCGCCGGTCAGAAATCCTCCATAATCCCGCCGCGGTCGCGGAAACCCGCCACGGTCATTCTGACCCGCAGAAGGCAAACCTCCGAAAATCCGACCGCCACAACAGACCGCCAGACCAGCGGTCGGCGGAAAGGTGGAGGTGACCAAACCTCCACCACCACGCCAACAGAAATACGCCCATGCCATTACGACCCACGAATCCACGCGGCGGTCATTCAAACGCGGTATTCCATTGGTGGGACACACCGGCGCGGTCAGAATACACACAAACGAACAAAACTCAGCCACATTGGACGATTTGAATCCCACACACCTGATACACATACACACACCACTCCCACACACAAAATACAATATAAAACACCCACCCACATCACCCACAAACCCCTACGCTTAAAAATTCGTAAAGAAGACAAGAGCGAGACACCAGCATCCAAAACATAACAGCCACAGCCACTCAACACCATCACCCACACACTATCCACACAGAAAACAACACACACCACCACACTCAACTCACTTAAATACACATACTCCACCCCACACATCATACACACCACCCCATGGCACCCCAAAGACAACCCCGCTTCACAGACGAAGAACTCAGGGTCATGGTGGAGGAAATCGTTCGGGTAGAGCCCCAGCTGTTCGGCACACAGATACAATACACCAGCATTGCCCGGAGGACGGAGCTATGGCAGAGGATTGTCGACAGGGTGAACGCAGTGGGACAGCACCCCAGAAATCGGGAAGACATCAGGAAGCGATGGAACGACCTACAGGGGAAGGTGCGTTCCATGGTATCCAGGCACAACATCGCCGTGCAGAAGACTGGCGGAGGACCCCCACCTCAACCCCCACAATTCACATCATGGGAGGAGGAAGTCTTGAACATCCTGCATCCTGACGGCCTCGCAGGAGTCGGCGGAGGAATGGATACTGGTAAGTTGAAGCTTCAATACTGCTTCCCCCCCACCTGCATGCCAAATCAGACCCCAACCCTCACCCCCATCCTCGAACCCCCACCCTCACCCCCACCCCCATCCTCACCCCCACCCTCACCCCCACCACCATCCTCACCCCCATCCTCACCCCCACCACCATCCTCACCCCCACCCCCAGCACACCTATTCCCCGCCAATGTCTCACCATCACAACCCACACATCCCAAAACCTAGGCCTGCATGCGTCCACTAAGCATGGACACCCATCACCAAAGCATGCCCAATGCATATACACATCCCCCCCACAAGCCACCCTCACCAAAGCCCCCACACACGAATGCCAGCACTTGGGGACACGAGAACCCACAGATACACCCATATGCCACACATTTAAACTATAACCATACCTCTATACCCCTGCAGGACCCGACCGTCAACACACCGCGGCGGAGGGGCCAGAATTATCCACACCCCCCACCCAAGAGGCCGTCACCGATGACAGCAGCTCTGTCGACCTGGACACCGATGACCAGCCCGGACCATCGGGGACCTCTGGACAGTCGGTTCCCCTCACACAGGCACAGGCCACTACAGACCCAAACCCCTCTGGGAACACCAGCACAGCTCCCACGCAGCGGGCCCATGCCTCTGTCTCCAGGGCGCGTCAATCTGCGGTGTGTCTACCACTACAGGGCACCCAGGATAACCCACCACCCCAACAACAACAGGGACCTGGGGGCAGTGGTAGTGGGCACACCGGCCAGGGGGCAGAGGCCCAGGGAAACAGGGCAACTCGGCGGGCAGCTGTGCGACAGGGGGGGGAGGAGAGGCCCAGGGAACCCACTCTCCACGAGGTCCTCACCACCATCATGGGAGCATACAACCGCTCCCAGGAGACGATGGCGACGGTACTGGCCCGGTTCCAGGAGATCCAGGTGCTGCAGGAGGAACACTATCGGGGGTACAGGGAGGACATCAGAGCCATCAACACCACCCTGGTTACCATGGTAGGGCTGCTGCAGGACCTCGTAAACAGCAGGGCGGACACTGAACAACACCCAAGGGCCCCTGCCACTAGCCTGGACCAAGAACAGCCATCCACCTCCGCCGGCGCTAGTGGACAGGAGGCCCCCGCACAGCAGCAGCCCACCAGACCCCCACCTCCTGCAGGAGAAGAACCACCCCGCAAGAGGGCCCTGAGATCTCGCAAGAAGACAGAGTAGGATGTCAAGACCCCCGCCAGCAAAGGATACCACCTGATGTCATCCCACTGTCCCACATTGTCACCCTGTCCATCCTTGAACTGCCCATGCTCCATCTCTCCACAGGCCTCTGGACAATGCACCTGTGTGACTGTTACTCTGGACTCTGCCATGGACATTCCTTCACCATAGCCCCCACCCACTTGAAACCACCCATCCCATTTTGAGCACTTCAATAAACACCTATTTTGCACCAAAATATCAGGAGTCTGGCTGTGATTTCAATAGATTGTAATTGACATGACAGTGCAAATATGTCCTTGTACATGGTGAAGTCAACAAACAGCTGCCACAAAGCTGTAGTCCATGGGGAAACGAAGCACAGGGCTCGTAGTGGGGACCCCAGATCTGAAATAGGGAGGGAAAAGCCAAAACTCAGTCATCATACACTGGGGCAAATAGACAGGCAGCAGAGATGCTGCAGAGTAGTTAACATTTACTAAATTATCTTTGAAATGTTACCTGTGTCCTATTGGAAGTACTGTTCAATGATTCTGTCCCTGTTGTCTGTTTCAGCCCCGTCGTCTTCCTCCTCGTCACTCTCCTCAGGTTCCACCGCTGCCACAACACCACCGTCTCGACCATCCTCCTGCAGGAAAGGCACCTGGCGGCGCAAAGCCAGGTTGTGAAGCATGCAGCAGGCCACGATGATGTGACACACCTTCTTAGGTGAGTACATTAGGGATCCACCGGTCATATGCAGGCACCTAAACCTGGCCTTTAGGAGGCCAAAGGTGCGTTCGATCACCCTCCTAGTACGCCCATGGGCCTCATTGTACCGTTCCTCTGCCCTGGTCCGGGGATTCCTTACTGGGGTCAGTAGCCACGACAGGTTGGGGTACCCAGAGTCCCCCACTAGCCATACACAGTGTCTCTGTAGCTGTTCCATCACGTAAGGGATGCTGCTATTCCTGAGGATGTAGGCGTCATGCACTGACCCTGGGAATTTGGCATTTACATGCGAGATGTACTGGTCAGCCAAACACACCACCTGGATGTTCATTGAATGGTAATTTTTTCTGTTCCTGTACACCTGCTCCCTGTCTCTTGGGGGAACCAAAGCCACATGGGTCCCATCAATGGCACCAATTACGTTGGGAATATGTCCAAGGGCGTAGAAATCACCCTTCACTGTAGCCAATTCGCCCACCTCAGGGAAAATGATGTAGTTCCTCACGGATTTCATCAGGGCAGACAACACTCTGGATAACACCTTCGAAAACATGGGCTGAGACATTCCGGAAGCAATTCCCACGGTTGTCTGAAATGACCCACTTGCCAAGAAATGTAGTACTGACATGACCTGCACCAGAGGGGGAATCCCTGTGGGTTGGCGGATGGGGGACATCAGGTCGGGCTCCAGCTGGGCACACAGTTCATGGATAGTGGCACGGTTAAGACGGTAGGTCAGGATAATGTGGCGTTCTTCCATTGTCGACAGGTCCACCAGCGGTCGGTACACGGGAGGATTCATCCGTCTCCTCGCCCAACCCAGCGGACGGTGCCTAGGAAGGACAACATGGAGCACACAGTCAAGCAACCCACAGGTACGTACTCACAGCTAGCACAGTATACGATTCTCTATGCAGTGAATGGCGTGTCTGAGTGGCTATGCAAGGCCTAGGCCTGTGTGACGCAGTTGAAATTGAGCCATGTGGGCCCTGGAAATGGCGGCTGCCTGACCTGTGAAGTGTGACAATGGGATGTGAGGTCAATGCGCTGGCGTGGCACACCGCGGCGGGCGGCGGGCGAAGACCGCGGCGCGAAGCCGCATTGGTTAACATTGAAGCCTATGGGTTTCAGGAGCCAATGGCGAAGGGCGCCGGCGGTGGTGGGACGCACCGCCGCGGTACGCACCGCCGCGGACGTTACCGCCATTTTCTATCTACTTATCCACTTGCGACTTGAACTTTCACAGGAGAGGACCTATACTGCAAGTGTTGCTGTGACCTCGGTCTGGAAGGGACAATGGCTGCTGCGACTGGGGAAAGGGCCCCTGCCTTCACTGGAGAGGAGTTGGAGAAACTTGTGGATGGGGTCCTCCCCCAGTATGCGCTACTCTATGGTCCTCCAGACCAACAAGTGAGTTTAATTCAATATGGATTTGGGGCCACTGGCTGGCTTGGGGGCCTGGCGGGGATGGGGGGCATGTTGGGGCTGGTGGGGGGCCTGGCGGGGGGCCTGGCGGGGATGGGGCATGTTGGGGCTGGCGGGGGTCCTGGCGGGGGGCCTGGCGGGGATGGGGGGCATGTTGGGCATGGCGGGGGGCCTGGCAGGGATGGGGGGCATGTTGGGCATGGCGGGGGGCATGGCGGGGGGCCTGGCGGGGATGGGGGGCATGTTGGGCATGGCGGGGATGGGGGGCATGTTGGGCATGGCGGGGGGCATGGCGGGGGGCCTGGCGGGGATGGGGGGCATGTTGGGCCTGGGGGGGGCATGGCGGGGATGGGGGGCATGTTGGGCATGGCGGGGGGCATGGCGGGGGGCCTGGCAGGGATGGGGGGCATGTTGGGCATGGCGGGGGGCCTGGCGGGGATGGGGGGCATGTTGGGCATGGCGGGGGGCATGGCGGGGGGCCTGGCGGGGATGGGGGGCATGTTGGGCATGGCGGGGGGCCTGGCGGGGATGGGGGGCATGTTGGGCATGGCGGGGGGCATGGCGGGGGGCCTGGCGGGGATGGGGGGCATGTTGGGCATGGCGGGGGGCATGGCGGGGATGGGGGGCATGTTGGGCATGGCGGGGGGCCTGGCGGGGATGGGGGGCGTTGGGCCACTGGAAAGGAAAATGCTGAGAAACTTGAACGTGGTATTTCTCCATCCCTGTACGTGTCACATAGGTCCGCGCCCATGAGAAGATCGGGATTTGGCGTGCCATCGCCAAGGAAGTCCGGGCCCTGGGGGTCCACCATCGACGGGGCACCCACTGCCGCAAGAGGTGGGAGGACATCCGACGCGGGACCAAGAAGACCGCCGAGTCTCTGCTGGGGATGGCCTCCCAACGTAGGCGGGGTGCCTGCCGTCAACTGAGCCCCCTGATGTTCCGGATCCTGGCGGTGGCCTACCCTGAATTGGATGGGCGCGTGAGGGCAGCACAGCAGACACAAGGGGGTGAGTACAAGCATTATCTACTCTGTTGTCGCGCAGTGGAGGTGTCTGGGTGGGGGAGGAGGGCTGGGGGTCCCCCTAGGCCAGGGCGATATCTGTAGGCTGGGCACCCCCGTAAGCCCCTGTGTCCCCAGCCACCACCCTCAGTAGTTTGTCAGTACAGCCATCCCTGGGCCGTGTCATCCATGGGTGCAGTTGTCAACTCTAGTCGTGTAGGCCATGTTCCACGGAATGCGTAGCGTACCCCAAGTGCGCAACTTAGTGCAGGGGGCATCTGTGTCTGTCATGTCCGCTAACTGTACCGGAGATCCATGTACTCAATATGCCTTTATTTCTCTCCCCCCCCCCCTTTTTGTTTGTCTTTCTGTGCTTGTGTGCATCAGCATCATCAGGCGGAGGAGAAGTGGCATCGGGGCAGGAGGGAGCTGCATCTCACATGGCCCAGGAGGGCCATGCCACAGAGTCAGACTGGACCAGTGAGACGGAGGGCGAGGGGAGCTCCACGACGGGGACGACTGGACCCTGCAGCGACACGGACACCTCCTCGGAAGGGGGCTCCCTTGCGGGGGTGGCACCATCCGTGCCCCCCGCCATTACAGGTACAGCCGCCACCCAGCGCACCATCTCCGCCCTCCCAGCAGCCCCTCCGCGTTCGCCCCGTGCCCGCTCTGCCAGGAAGCCGGGCATCTCCTTCGCCCAAGGCACCTCAGGCCCTGCCCCTGTTACCCCCGCTGCCCTCAGTGAGGAGGTCATTGACCTCCTCCGAACGCTCATTGTTGGGCAGACTACCCTTTTGAATGCCATCCAGGGGGTGGAGAGGGAGGTTCATCGCAGCAATGCGTACCTGGAGGGCATTCATTCGGGTCAGGCTGCCCATCAGCGATCGTTCCAGGCTCTGGCCTCAGCACTGACGGCAGCCATTGTCCCTGTCTCCTGCCTGCCTCTACTAACTCCCTCCTCCCAGTCTCCTGTTCCTCTGCCTGTCCCACCCACACCATCAGACCAGCCTGCACACACCTCAACACCCAAGAGAAGCTCATCCAAACATAAGCACCACAGATCACGCAGACATTCACACACGCAACATTCCGATGCAGACATGCCAACAGTCACTACCACCTCTGTGACCCCCACCTCCTCGTCTCCCTCCTCCCTCCCTGTGACGTCTACACTCACACCTCCATTCACCTCACCATCAGCCAGTGTTTCCATCACCAGCACACCCTCCACTCCAGTCCGCACACGTGCAGTCACCACCCCCACTGCCATTTACACGTCCCCTGTGTCCTCTCCCACTGTGTCTGTCACCCCCTCTTCCACACCACACAAACGCAGCCACCCACCCACCCAACAGCCATCCACCTCACGACAGCCTATCCCTCCTGCACCTGCACCCAAAGACAGCAAACGTGACTCACCTACAACCACATCCTCTCCCTCCACTCCCATTCCCACTGTACCTACCACTCTCCATTGTCCCAAGAAGCTCTTCCTCGCCACTACTAACTTCTTTCCTGACCCTGAGCCCCCCCCTCCTTCTCGTCGGGGTAAGAAGAGCACCTCAGCCACCACCAGCCCTGCAGCCCCCTTGACAAGGGTGCAGGGGTATTGGAGCCCGCCAGCCCGCATGTCTGGATCTTCGCCCAGCAGCAAGGGGACAGCCAGCCCACCCCCTGGGAAGAGGAGCAGAAGGCGGAAGGGGCGCCGCAGGAGCCCGCCTTCTACATCCCCCCCGGACACCACCCAGAGACAGTCACCAGCCACAGCTCCAAAGGGAGGAAAGGGCCACAGGCCGACGACTAAGGAGGGCAAGGGCAGCAAGTTGGAGAGGTCAGGCAGCAGGCCTGCTGCCCAGGAGGAGCCCACAACCCCCATAGCCGCTGCCCCGGGAGGAACCGGCACAGCTGCCCCGGGAGAGCCCACCACCCCCATAGCCGCTGCCCCGGGAGGAACCGGCACAGCTGCCCCGGGAGAGCCCACCACCCCCATAGCCGCTGCCCAGGGAGGACCCAGCCCAGCTGGCCAGGAGGGCCCCACCACCCACAGCCCAGGTGGGCAGTGAAGGAGCACCATCCCCGCTGCCCAGGAGGGCACCACCAGGCAATTAGCAGTTGGCCATAGACCGTCCGCCGTCTCAAGAACCGCTGAACTGGGCCCTTCAAGGCAAGGACCGCTGAACTGGGCCCGCCGTCTCAAGAACCGCTGAACTGGGCCCCGCCGTCTCAAGAACCGCTGAACTGGGCCCTTCAAGGCAAGGACCGCTGAACTGGGCCCCGCCATCTCAAGAACCGCTGAACTGGGCCCTTCAAGGCAAGGACCGCTGAACTGGGCCCCGCCGTCTCAAGAACCGCTGAACTGGGCCCCGCCGTCTCAAGAACCGCTGAACTGGGCCCCGCCGTCTCAAGAACCGCTGAACTGGGCCCCGCCGTCTCAAGAACCGCTGAACTGGGCCCCGCCGTCTCAAGAACCGCTGAACTGGGCCCTTCAAGGCAAGAAGCGCTGAACTGGGCCCCGCCGTCTCAAGAACCGCTGAACTGGGCCCCGCCGTCTCAAGAACCGCTGAACTGGGCCCCGCCGTCTCAAGCACCGCTGAACTGGGCCCCGCCGTCTCAAGAACCGCTGAACTGGGCCCCGCCGTCTCAAGAACCGCTGAACTGGGCCCTTCAAGGCAAGAAGCGCTGAACTGGGCCCCGCCGTCTCAAGAACCGCTGAACTGGGCCCCGCCGTCTCAAGAACCGCTGAACTGGGCCCCGCCGTCTCAAGAACCGCTGAACTGGGCCCCGCCGTCTCAAGAACCGCTGAACTGGGCCCTTCAAGGCAAGAAGCGCTGAACTGGGCCCCGCCGTCTCAAGAACCGCTGAACTGGGCCCCGCCGTCTCAAGAACCGCTGAACTGGGCCCCGCCGTCTCAAGAACCGCTGAACTGGGCCCTTCAGGGCAAGAACCGCTGGCCCTTTGGCAGACGTGGCAGGGCAGGATCTATCTCGGGCAGGGCTGCAGGATGTCCTCTGGCCAACTTGCCTCCTCCAGTGGCAGTGGGGTCTGTTATGGACTGTATGGACTGTGGCTTTGCTCTCCCCAGGATGGCCCAGTGGGCAGGCCACCCACTGTATGGACTGTATGGACTGTGGCTTTGCTCTCCCCAGGAGGGCCCAGTGGGCAGGCCACCCACTGTATGGACTGTATGGACTGTGGCTTTGCTCTCCCCAGGATGGCCCAGTGGGCAGGCCACCCACTGTATGGACTGTATGGACTGTGGCTTTGCTCTCCCCAGGATGGCCCAGTGGGCAGGCCACCCACTGTATGGACTGTATGGACTGTGGCTTTGCTCTCCCCAGGATGGCCCAGTGGGCAGGCCACCCACTGTATGGACTGTATGGACTGTGGCTTTGCTCTCCCCAGGATGGCCCAGTGGGCAGGCCACCCACTGTATGGACTGTTTGGACTGTGGCTTTGCTCTCCCCAGGATGGGCCAGTGGTCATGGAGTCCCCTCGTGGATCTGGCGTCGTGTACTCAAGTGGCTGAGGTGCCCCCCCTTCCCTTCCCCCTGAGGTGCCTGTCCTATTTTCTTTCTGATGCCCCTGCAGTGTTCTCTCCGTGGAGTTCTTGTCGTGGGACTGGGCCTTGCCCCTTTGCACAGGACCCCTGTGATCCACGGACAGTGGTTGGACTACATTTAGTAGCTGTATATATTTTGTACATAGTTTATTTATTAATTGGGATTACTGGTGTACATATTTCAATATATCTGCCCGTTTATGATCTCTTCTTTTGGTCTTTGCATTATTTCGGAGGGGGGTGGTTTGTGGGTTGTGACAGTGATCTGTGGGAATGCATTGATGTGTGTGTTGTAGTGGGTGTGGGTGGGTGGGTGTGTGCCGGTAATCTTTTCCCTCCCCTGTGTCGTAGGTGCCGTACTCACCGATGTCTTCCGCGCCGCCGGGCGTGCTCCTGGTATATGAGCAGGAATAGGAGTGCGGGGATGACCTGCAACTCTGGCTCCATACTGCCGGAATCTCGCGTGGAGTGCGTAGAGGTGAGCGTTTTCCCGTTCGTAGTCTGTTTCCGCCGTGTTCTTATCGGCGGTGCTCCCGCCCCGGAAAAGGTGGCAGATTGGTGGGTCGTAATAGGGTGGGCGGTACTTTGTCTGCCGCCGGGCTGTTGGCGGGAACCGCCGCGCTGTTTGTTTGTACCGCTGTGGCGGTCGGAGTGTTAAGTTGGCGGGCTGTGTTGGCGGTTCCCGCCAGGGTCAGAATTGCATATTTTAGACCGCCGGCCTGTTGGCGGCTTGGCCGCCGCTTTATCACCGACCGCCAGGGTCAGAATGAGGGCCTGTGTCTTAATCTAGAGCCTTATTTTCATTCTTTTACTCTTACAAGAACTGTAGGAAGGGGGATGGAACCGTATTATATGTATTATGTGTATTATGTGTACTGAGAATTTTAATTAGACTATGCTTTTAGGAATCCATGTTTTAAAATAACCTTCATTTATGTTCTATAATATTATTACTATTGGTTTTAGTTCTATTTTATTCTTTATTATTGTACATTCGCTTTGATGATTGATTGATCGAATAAAGCATGTGTTAAACACAACTCGACTACTAGTATTTCATGTGTTGCAAATGTGTATTTATGGAAGCAGTTACCTCCATTGTAAATGAACTGTACATTGTGAGAGCATAAAATAATGACCTGTAGCTGGCTTCAGTCAGCACATCTGTACACAGTTGTCATATCACCAACAGCTGTAAAATGACAAGCCATATGTGACAGTTAGCTGAGACGCAATGGAAGTTAATGGCATCATGCTACATCCACACAGAAAACATCAATAGTCAGAGGAATGGTCAGTTGCACTGTCTCACCTGTGTGTCACTGGAAGTACTGACGGATAACTGATGTTCTGTTGTCCTGTTGCAATTCCACATTGGATAATATGGGCCTCTATAGAGTACAGTGGACAATGGGGATCTACGCCGGCAGTGACAGTGTACACAGCTGGGTATGTGACCGCCATTTTCTATCTGATTCCTCACTTGTTTCCTGACCTTCAACAGGAGAACACCTACACTGCGTGTGCAGCTGCGAGCTGTGTCCGGAACCTACCATGGCCCATGTGACCGGGGAAAGGGCCCCAGCCTTCACTTCGGAGGAGTTGGAGCAACTGGTGGATGGGGTCCTACCCCAGTAAGGACTGCTGTATGGTCCTCCAGGCCAACAGGTGAGTACACTTTGGGCACAATACATGTGGGAGAGATGCATGGAAATTTGTGTGCAAGCATCGTGTAAGGGGCTAGGGGGGTGGGGGGAATGTCTTGTGGCGGTGTACATGGTGTGTGCTGGGCTAAGTGTGTGCCAAAGGTAATGGAAACGGGTATTGTGGGCCATTTCTGTGACAGGCTGGACTGTTTGTTTAATGTTTTCTCCTGTCTTTGTTGCCTCTGCAGGTCAGAGCCCATCAAAAGAAGGGCATATGGCGTGCCAACCCTGGACGTGCAAACCCTGGTGGTCTATGGCGGGTGGAGCACCAACTGTCAGAAATGATGGGAGGACCTGAGATGCTGGACACATAAGACCACGGAGGCCCAGCTGGGGATGGCCTCCCAACAAGGAAGGGGGGGCCATCAGACCCTGACCCCCCTGATGGCCTGCATACCTGCAGTGGCCTACCCTGAGCTGGATGGGCACTTGAGGGTATCACAGCAGCCATAAGGGGGTGAGTGCAGGGGGTACCATTACATATTTTGGCTGGTGGGGTGGTATCCGGATGGTGGATGTGTGTTAGTGGGTGACCCTAAGGCCAGGACAGACATTGTAGTGTGGGTCACCTGAAGGGTAATGGGTGTGTGGCAAATACAGGTAACCTAGCTTGTTAGCTGTCCATTTCAGCCAGGGCATTGTGGGTCCCAGGAGTGCTGCAGTTGGTGGTGTGTTGTCCTCATCTTGCCTTAGTGACTAGCCATTTCACTGGTAGTGCAATGCATAGTGCTTAAGCCTGTTCCCTGTGTGTGAGGGTGCTGTGTATGCCAACGGTGGTGTTAGTGCAGTAAATGACCTTGTGCTCCCTTTCTCTCTCCCCCCTTTTTTCTTCTGTCATCTGGTCCATGTGTGCATTAGCATCATCTGGCAGAGGAGCTGGAGCACCGGCAACAGAGAGAGCTGCATCCCACAGGACCCAGGAGGCAGAGTCAACTGACGCCGAGGGAACTAATGGGACGGAGCGCGAGGGGAGCACAAATGCGGAGACTGGAGGAGACAACACAGACTCAGAATCCTCCTCCGATGGGAACTCCCTGGTGGTGGTGGACACCTCTGTGACCACCCCAGCTGCAGGTACAGCTGGCACCCCTGTACCAGCACCCCCCTCCCAGCAGCCTCTCAGCGAGGTGCCTGTGCCCGCACACCCTGGCACCTCAGGTCCTGCCCCACTGAGCCCTGCTACCCTGAGTGAGGAGGCTATTGACCTCCTGAGATCCTTCTCTTTAGGGCAATCAACCATTGTGAATGCCATCCAGGGGCAATGCATTCCTGGAGGGCATTCACAGTGGATTGGAGGCCCAACAGAAATCGACTCAGGTTCTGGACTCCTTTCTGATGGTAGCCATTGTCCCTGTTTCTACCTCCCCCCTCCAACGACCATTTGCCAGTCCCATTCTCCTCAACCCCAACCCATCCCAGACACACATACAGATGAGCATGCACATGAGGCAACACCCAAGAGTGGCACAGGCAAACACAAGCACCACACTTCATCCCACAAGCACTCATGCAAACACCATGCAGTTGCAGACATGACAACATCCACTGCCTTTGCTGTCTCCCCCTCCTCCTCCACCTCCCACCCAGTCACGTCCACACCCACACAGGCATGCACTACATCAACATCCACCACCAGCATCACCACACCAAGCAGCACACACACCTCACTAGCAGACACCTCCACAACAGCCATGCAGGCGTCCCCTCTGTCCTCTCCCACCCTGTCTGTCCCCCCCTCCTAAAGGACACAAACTTAAAAACTCACACACCCATCCACCTCACATCAACATGTAGCCCATGCACCTGTACCCAAATCCAGCAGGCATACACCTCCTACAACGACTCCCTCAATCTCCACTCCCATCACTCCTCCCGCCCCACCGTCCCTAAAAGCTTTTCCTTGGCCAACTTGACCTCTTCCCTCCCCCATCCTGCCTGTATGAGCAGGGTGACAAAGACCCAGCCCACCACCTTATCCAAACAGTCCATGGGGACAGTGGTAGCACTACCTACTCGTGGTGGTAAGGACATCCATCGAAGAAGGGGAAGGAGCCTGCACCTACAGGAAAGGGAGAGAAGGAGCCTGCACCTCCATCCAAGAAGGAGAAGAGGCCAGCCACCCCTGCCAGGAAGGGTAAGGAACTCACACCCCGTGTAATGGAGGAGACAAAGCCCTCTACTCCAGTGGAGGCTGTCAGGGTGACACCTCCACCACCACCAACTGTCACGGGCCCCACAGGCACCACCATCCACCACAACACTGCAGCCATCAGCAACTGCAGAGGCTGCTCAGGAGGTACCTCCATCCACCACGACACTGCAGCCATCAGCAACTGGAGAGGCCGACCAGGAGGCACCTCCATCCGCCAACACAGTGCAGTGGTAAGTGCCAGTGGATGCCATGTAGGCCATGCTCAAGGGGCTGCTGTACGAGGGCCCCAATCCAGAACCAGTAGGAAAGTCACCCACCTGAGAGACTGTGGCCTTGCACTCCCTAGGACAGAACAATGGACAAGTTGCCCCATCGAGAACCAATGGGAAAGTCACCCACTCCAGAGACTGTGGCCCTGCACCCCCCAGCAAAGAGAAATGGGCAAGTTGCCCCCTCCAGAACCAGTGGGAAAGTCACCCACTCCAGAGACTGTGGCCATGCACTCCAAAGGACAGAGCAATGGGCAAGTTGCCCCCTCCAGACCCAGTGGGAAAGTCGCCCACTCCAGAGACTGTGGTCTTGCACTCCCAGCAAAGAGAAATGGGCATGTTGCCCCATCCAGATGCAGTGGGAAAGTCACCCACTCCAGAGACTATGGCCCTCATTCTAACTCTGGCGGGAAGCGCCATTTGGCCGCCACGCTGTCAACATACCGCTTCCCGCATTCTGACATTCCCGCTGGGCCGGCGGGCGCTAAGCAAGTTAGCGCCCGCCGGCCCAGCGGGAATGAGGGCCGCAACACAGGAGCCGGCTCCGAATGGAGCCGGTGGTGTTGCGGCGGTGCGACGGGTGCAGTTGCTAAGCAGACAGTGAAAAGCCGCCCTGGGCCCTGTTAGGGGACCCCTGCACTGCCCATGCCAGTGGAATGGGCAGTGCAGGGGCCCCCAGGACGCCCGTTCCCGCCAGCCTCTTCCTGGCGGTGAAAACCGCCAGAAACAGGCTGGCGGGAAGGGGGTCAGAATCCCCAAGGCAGCGCTGCTTGCAGCGCTGCCCTGGCGGATTCACCCAGCCGGGGGTAAACCGGCGGGAAACCGCTGGCCCCGGTTTTCTGACTGCGGATTTACCGCCGCGGTCAGAATGGGCTAGGAAGCACCCCCAGCCTGTTGGTGGTGCTTCCGTCGTTCGCGGCCCTGGCGGTCTTTGACCGCCAGGGTCGGAATGACCCCCTGTGTGCCTTGCACTCCCCAGGACAGAGCAATAGGCATGGAGCCCCATCAAGAGCCAGTGGGCTTGTTCCCGCATCCGGCTGAGGTGCCCTCCCTCGGTGTGTGCCCATTTGCAAACTGATGATCCTGAAGAGCACTATCCGGATAAAGTCAGGATTCGAGTTGGGCCTTAGACTGTGCCCTGTGGCCATGTGGGCCCTTTGAACATTGGACTGGGCAGTGTCTCTCTGTGTACATGTGTACATATCTGCTTCACTAACGCCCTCCTTACAACCCTGGTGGTCGGTGTTAAAGCGGCGGGGTACCACCGCCAACAGGCCGGCAGTAAAAAAAATGGGATCACGACCACGGCAGAAACCGCCAACACAGACAGCCACTTTAGCACTCCGACGGCCACGGCGGTAGCAACAAACACCACAGCGGTCACCGCCAACACACAGGCGGAGGACAATGTACCGCCCACCCTATTATGAGAGGCCAATCCGCCAGCTTTTCCCAAGCAGTACCAACAACATCAAAACCATGGCGGAAAAAGTACATCAAAGGGAAACCACTCATCTTTCGACACTCCACGAAGAACCAGGACGCCATGGAGCCCGAATTGCAGATCCTCCCCATGTTGGTGTATCTTCTCATACACCAAGAAGTCAAAAGGAGGTGACAGGGACAACGGCGAGTGCTGCACCTAGCACACAGGAGAGGGGAGAGGGAAAAGAGATTGACAAACACACGCGGCATGCAACACCGCCCCCGCCCACCCTCACCCACAACAACATACAGCCTAACACATCCAACAACATTACTGATACACCCCGTAACCCTCTGGAAGAATGCAAGGACAATAGGAAATGAGTCTAACCAGTGTTATATTGGAACATTCAGATATAGCAATAGAATTTTAAATAATCAGTATATACAAAGTTTTACATTATATACACAGGGCCGTACACTGTCCCTTGTAAATGTCCGTAGACCAGTGGTCCCAAAAAGCATGGGCGAAGCCCACACATGACACCTGCCTCAAAACAGAGAGAACACTGCAGGGGCATCAGGTCGAAAAAACACAGGCACCTCAGGGGGAAGGGGAGGGGGGCACCTCAGCCGGAAGATGGTACGACGCCGCTTCTCCTCGAGGGGGCTCCATGCCCACTGGCTGGTCCTGGGGAGTGCAAAGCCACAGTCTCTCAAGTGGGTGGGTTGCCCACTGCTTGGTCCTGGACGTGCA
This sequence comes from Pleurodeles waltl, assembly GCF_031143425.1. NCBI lineage: Eukaryota > Metazoa > Chordata > Amphibia > Caudata > Salamandridae > Pleurodeles > Pleurodeles waltl. Next base: position 1,056,427,945 of record NC_090439.1, read on the forward strand.
AAACCACAGTCGTTCAAGTGGGTGGATTGCCCACTGCTTGGTCCTGGGGAGTGCAAAGCCACAGTCTCTCAAGTGGGTGGATTGCACAATGCTTGGTCCTGGGGAGTGCAAGCCACAGTCTCTCAAGTGGGTGGATTTCCCACTGCTTGGTCCTGGGGAGTGCAAAGCCACAGTCTCTCAAGTGGGTGGCATCTTCCAATGGTTCTGGAGGGGGCATTGTGCCCAGAGTGCTTCATCCTGCCAAGGACAGGGGGAGTGGATGCATTTCTCCACTGTTCTGGAGGGGGCATTGTGCCCAGAATGCTTCATCCTGCCAAGGGTAGGGGGAGTTGATGCATTTCTCCACTGGTTCCGGAGGGGGCATTGTGCCCAGAGTGCTTCATCCTGCCAAGGATAGGGGGAGTGGATGCATCTCTCCACTGGTTCTGGAGGGGGCATTGTGCCCAGTGATGCTGCACCTGGGGTTTGGCAGTTAACATCCACTCACCTTGGTGTCTGAGCCACGAGATGTACAGGGAACAGGTAGCATGATACTCCATGGAGGCAGAGCCACACTCCATCCTGCGACGACTTAGGCTGCAAACTGCTGGTAGTGCCAGTGCTGTGGTGGTGCCTCAAGTGGCGTGTCCAGGACATCACCTGCAGCCTCAGACGGCTGCCCGCTGGGGATGCTGCTGACGTCCGATATAGTGGCACCGGCTGGACACGTGGCGGTGCAGATGGTGGTGCAGGTGTCTGCGGCGGTGGCTGCGGCGGAGATGCTGCCGGTGCTGCCCGTAGTGCAGGTGTCTGTAGTGGTGGAGGGAGCCACCTGACCCTCTCCGGCAGCCTTTGATGGCTGATCCTTGGGAAGGATGCTGCAGACTGACGTTGTGGCTGCGGCGGTGCAGGCGGTGGTGCAGGCAGCGGTGTAGGAGGTGGTGCAGGTGGCGGTCACTGCGACAGTGGTGACCGTGGTACATGTTGCTGCATCTCTGAGGAAATGGTTGTCACCAGTCCCTCATCAGGAGGCATTGTGCCCTGATGTGACTTGCCCTTTGTCTTGTGTCCCTTCCCCACCTTGGCAGTCACTGCTGGGCCCTTGACACTGTCCTCTTTGTGTTTGAATGAGGCCTTGCTGGGTGGGTGGTGCGACTTTCCCCTTTTGGATGCCGGCCCCTTCTTGAACTTGGCATGTGGTGGAATCAGGTGGGCCTTCTTATCTGTAGGTTGCACATTGGCAGTTCTGACGGGTGCCCCCTTCGATCCACCCAGACTTGCAGGGATCACAGCAGACGCAGATTTGGTGGCTGAGGTGCTGGGCAGGGATCTAGACATCCTGGCCCTAAGGGAAGGACGGGGGGAGGTGCAGGGAACAGGTTAATGTTGGCTAGGAAATGTTTTTTAGACACACTGGGATGGGAAGATGGAGGGGGTGTGGGAGTGGAGGAAGAGGCAGTGGTTGTAGGAGGTGTATGTCTGCTGAGTTTGGGTGAAGGTGCATGGGCTGGATGCTGTTGTGAGGTGGATGAGGTGCATTGTAGGTCCTCTCCTGTTGATGGTCAGGTATCAAGTGAGTAAAGAGATAGAAAATGTCCGTCACATCTGCGGCGGTGCATACCGTCACCGCTGGCGTACACCGCCATTGGCTCCTTGGACCCATAGGGCCCAATGATAACCAATGCAGAGTTGCGCGGCAGTCTTCGACCGCCTACAGCAACGCTGCACAATTACCTAATTTCCCTTTGTCCCTCCTCACGAGTCAGGCAGCCGCCATTTCAGGGGACCACGTGGCATGACACCTAATTGCGTCACAGCACATATTGGCACATATACTGACTCATGATTTAACACACAGATTCTGTAACATTAGTTCAGACACAGTTGTGCTATCAATGTGGTAAATGACCTTCTGCTCACCGTTCTCCTCCATAGGCTACAACTGCTGAGGCAGCATATGAGATGACGGCATTCTCCGGTGTACAGACCCCTGGTGGACCTGTCGACAATGGAAGACAGACACATCATAATCATCTACAGACTTGATTGTGCCACAATCCAAGAGCTGTGTGCCCAATTGGAGCCAGACCTAATGTCAGCTATCCTCCAGCCCACAGGCATTGAGACGCCAGGTGCCTTTTCTGCTGGAGGATGATCCTTGTGATGGTCTTGTGGCAGCGGTAGAGCCTATGGACAGTGAGGAAGAGGAGGCAGAGGAAGAAGATATTGACAACAGAACAAACATCATCCTGCAGTACTTCCAGTGACACACAGGTAAGACACTGTAACTCATCTTCACATATCAGTTTACTTTAGGACATTGTACATGGCAGACTCTTAATCTATGTCTATGGACACTGACTGCTCCCTTTGGATTTCATTTTTTCAGATCTGTGCACCCCATTCTGGCTTCTGCTATGTGTACTGCTGCCCAATAACTGTCATACATTGGTACGAGTAAATGAACATATACCTTGCAATGCTTTGCTAATGTTGTAGTAATAAATGTGTTAATCATCAGACTGACTCCAGATTGGTATTTGATTAAAGGGTGTTTATTTAGGTGCTAATGAGTATAGGGGTATGTGCAAGGGGCTGGGGTGATGGTGGAGGAAGGTCCATGGTAGAGTCCAGTCTCTTGGTATCACAGGTGCATTGTCCAATGGGACAAAGGGAGGGGAGTAATGGCAGTTGAAGGTGGACAGGGTGACAGAGTGGGACAGAAGGGTGACAATCAGGAGAGTCTCATTTCCTGGCGGGGGTCTTGGCAATGTTCTCTGTCTTCTGCCTGGATCGCAGGGACCATTTGCAGGGTGGTTCTCCTTCTGCAGGGGGTTGGGTGCTGGTGGCCTGTTGTTCCTGTGGCGGTGCCTCCTGTCCACTAGCGCCGGCGGAGGTGGAAGGCTGTTCCTCAGTTTGGCTGGTGTCAGGGGCCCTTTGTTGAGCCACTGCCTCCCTCATGGTCTTGCCCTTGTGTAAGAAAATTACTCTCTGTTGCAGTTACCCCCCACTTTTTGCCTGATACTGATGCTGACTTGACTGAGAAGTGTGCTGGGACCCTGCTAACCAGGCCCCAGCACCAGTGTTCTTTCACCTTAAATGTACCATTGTTTCCACAATTGGCACACCCCTGGCACACAGATAAGTCCCTTGTAAAAGGTACCAGTGGTACCAAGGGCCCTGTGACCAGGGAAGGTCCCTAAGGGCTGCAGCATATGTTGTGCCACCCTAAGGGACCACTCACCTAACACAGGCACACTGCCATTGCAGATTGTGTGTGTTGGTGGGGAGAAAAAGGCAAAGTCGACATGGCATCCCCCTCAGGATGCCATGCACACAAAATGCTGCCTGTGGCATAGGTAAATCACGCCTCTAGCAGGCCTTACAGCCCTAAGGCAGGGTGCAATATACCATGGGTGAGGGCATAGCTGCATGAGCAATATGCCCCTACAGTTTCTAAGTCTATTCTTAGACATTGTAAGTACAGCGTGGCCATATTAAGTATATAGGGGGTGATTCTAACTCTGGCGGGCGGCAGAGGCACCCACCAGTCAGGACAGCCCCTAGGTGCCCTGAGCTGAGGTAACCCCTGCCTTTAGAAATCCTCCATCCTGGTTTTAGAGGATTCCCTCAATAGTAAAAGGGATGTGCCCCCCTCCCATCAGAGAGGAGGCACAAAGAGGGTGTAGCCACCCTCAAGGACAGTAGCCATTGGCTACTGTCCTCCCAGACCTAAACACACCCCTAAATTCAGTATTTAGGGGCTCCCCAGATCCCAGGAAATGAGATTCCTGCAACCTGAAGAAAGAGGAAGGACCTCTGACCTACAAGCCTGCAGAGAAGGAGGAAGGCGACAACTGATTCGGCACCAGCCCTACCGGCCTGTCTCCAGCGACGCATCCGACAGGGACCAGCGACCTCTGAAGCCTCAGAGGACTTCCCTGGACTACACGATCAAGAAACTCCCGTGAACAGCGGCCCTGTTCACAACCTGCAACTTCTTGGCAACAAAGAAGCAACCTCCAAGGACTTCACGTTTCCCGCCGGAAGCGTGAGACTCTACACTCTGCACCCAATGCCCCCGGTTCGACCTGCAGAAAACCAACACCTCAGGGAGGACTCCCCAGAGACTGCGAGCCCGTGAGTAACCAGAGACGATCCCCCTGAACTCCCACAGCGACGCCTGCAGAGAGGCTCCCCCTGGCCGCGACTGCCTGTAACAACACTGCACCCGCAGCTCCCAGGACCTGAAGGAACTGAATCTCAGTGCAGGAGTGACCCCTAGGCAACCCTCTGCTGAGCTCAGGTGTTGGCTGTCCCGAGAAGCCCACCCTGTGCCTGCCTGCACCGCTAGAGTGACCCTGGGTCCCTCCATTGTTTCCTACCTGGAACTCGATGCCTGCTTTGCACACTGCACCCGGCTGCACCTGTGCTTCTGAGGGTGTGTTTTGTGTGCCTACTTGTGTCCCCCCCAGTGCTCTTCAAAACCCCCCTAGTCTGCCACCCGAGGACGCAGGTACTTACCTGCAGGCAGACTGGAACCGGAGCACCCCTGTTCTCCATAGGCGCCTATGTGTTTGGGGCACCTCTTTGACCTCTACACCTGACCGGCCCTGAGCTGCTGGTGTGGTAACTTTAGGGTTTCCTTGAACCCCCAACGGTGGGCTGCCTATGCCCCAGGACTGAGACATGTAAGTGTTTTACTTACCTCCTAACCTAACCTTTACTTACCTCCCCCAGGAACTGTTGATTTTTGCAGTGTCCACTTTGAAAATACCTTATTGCCATATAGTAGTAAAGATTTGACTTACCAGAGTCCAGTCCTCCTGCTACTCCTGTGAGGCCCTCAGGATGCATGATCGCCAAGACTTGCTCCTCCCATGTTGTTAGTTGTGAGGGAGGAGGTGGTGGTCCACGGCCAGTCCTCTGTACTACTAGCTGGTGTCTTGATACCACAGAACGCACCTTCCCCTGTAGGTCGTTCCACCTCTTCCTGATGTCATCCCTGGTTCTTGGATGCTGTCCTACGGCGTTGACCCTGTCAACGATTTTCCGCCATAGCTTCATCTTCCTTGCAATGGATGTCTGCTGCACCTGTGATCCAAATAGCTGTGGCTCTACCCGGATGATTTCCTGCCATGATGTGGTGTGAGTGATATGTGTGAGGTGATGTGTGTTGTGCTGTGTTATGATGCATTATGTGATGTGCGTGGATGGTGTACGAGTGATGGTGTTCTGTGCCTCTGGGTGAAGGTGTGTTCTTTGCTTTTCGCTCTCTGCTTGTTCTAATTTGTTCGTTGAAAGGGTTGTGGGTAATGTGGGTGTGTATTTTATTGTGGTATGATTGTAAGGGTGTGGTGTGTGTATGTGTGTCAGGTGCGTGTATTTTGAATTGTCCAATGTGGTGGTGTTTTGTAAGTGTGTGTGTTTTTTGAGCGCGGCGGTGTGTACCGCCAATGGTTTACCGCGTTTGAAAGACCGCTGCATTGATTTGTGGGTCATGATACTGTGGGTGTATTCCTGTTGGCGTGACCATGTGGGTTTTGCTATCGCCAGTTTATCACTGACCTTTGGTGTGGCAGACTTGTGTGGGTGTCTGTATAGTGAAGAATTTCTCAGTGTGGGTCATAATACCCGTAGCGGAATACCGCTGCGGTCACGGTATGTTGGCGGCCGTCGGCACGGCGGTAAACAGGATTTACTGCCACGGTTGTAATGAAGGCCTAAGTTTTTTAGATGTTGATTTGATTACAATCACTTTTGCCCATTCCTGTTGTCCTTGCATTATTCTGCTGTGTTTTGGGGGCAAATCGTTTTTCACCTGTAGCTGGTTGTGTGTATGGTGTGTGTGTTGTGCATGTGTGTGTCACTCTCTATTTCCTCCCTTGTGTGCTGGGCCGTTATACTCAACGTTATCGTCTTCGTCGGCGTTGGTGTTACAGGTGGAGCTTAACGTAGAAGACCATTGTGAAAACTTGCAGTTCGGGTTCCATGGCGGTGTTGTTCTTCTCTCTGTCTCCGATGGTGATTCCTTTCTCTTCTGTGATGTGTTTCCGCCAGGCTTTTGATGGCGTTGGTACCGCCCTGGAAAAGGTGGAGGATTGCAGGGTAAAAATATGGTGGGCTAGACTTTGTCTTTCCTCCTGGCTGTTGACGGCTACCGCTGTGGTGAGTGTTATTTCCGCCCTGAGGTTTGGTGTGGTACATTGGCTGTCTATGGGAGTTATTAACGCCATGGTCATAATTTGGTGGTTCTTAACACCAGCCTGTTGGCGGTATTACCGCCACGTTATCACTCACCACCAGGGTCATAATGAGGGCCATAGTGTTACAGAAACCCTCCACATGACAGAGATGCGGGTGGGCAACGCTACTGTGATGTTCTTTCTGAACTATACACCTTCCATGAAGAAACAGAGTAATAACTTCCTGGTAGTGAAGCGGCATCTCCATGAAATGGGATTTGCGTACTCTCTTCTCTTCTCGGCCAGGCTCCAGGTGGTGGCCGCTGACACCACGCACTTCTCCGCCACCCCTGAGGAGGCATGGCACTGGCTGGAGAGCACTGGAGCCATTCTGCACGGCCAACCCTGTGTCAACAAAGGACGACCACATCCGGCAGAACCACAGGGGACAGCGTCGGATGAAGATGCATGGTGGTGGATATCTCCTGGTGGTTCCAGATTTGTAGCAGAGACTTCAGGAGCGGCACAGTCCCTTTCAGCGCGTGGCCACGCTCTCTGGTACGGGGCATTGATCTGGACCGGATGCTCTATACTCCCTATTTTCTGAATGAGCAAGCTCTGTCGCCTTCTGGCCATCTGTGCACAGCCTGCATGCTTCTCCAGAAATAACCCCACAGACATCAGACAACATCACTTGAACGCAACAGTTTTCCTATTAATGCCTTTATTAATGTATGGTTAGTGCTTGATAATGTTGAATGCTTCTTGTGTAGCCGCAAATGTCAGCCTGCCTCTAAAGTGGTACCCAATGTATTCCCTCTGCTGTTACATATTGCGGGTCCTCGCCTGATCCCCCCATTGTAAGACCAACTGTCTTTTGTTTTAGTTATTAACACCCAGTTTGGGTGGCCACTTGTTTCGGTGTGGTACTCTTTTGGTATTTGCAATATTATTGTTACAATATGTTGTTCTGTGTTACCCACCCATCAACCTACCCATCACTAGGCGATTCATGACGTTACTTACCACACACTACTCTACTCCCTCACTTGCACTAAGGGCGCTACCCACCGTATAGCGACCATGTGTGGTGCCCTAGGTTGTTCATTTTCCATATAATGGTGCACATTAACGTGGTGGCATGAAATGTTCGTGGCATGCACACCCCCGTGCATCGCTGGCCCATATACTCCTATCTGAAGCACTGCAATGCTAATATATCTATGCTACAAGAGTAGCACCTAATAAGCTCAGAGGTAGAGGCGCTTAGACGGAGGTGGTGAGGTCAGGCATATTCTACAAACTACTCTTCTTATGCATGGGGTGTGTTAATATGGATTAGACCAGGGGTCCCATTCGATCTGATAGAACAAGTCACAGATACAGATGGCCGGTATGTGCTAGTTGAGGGCAACTAAGTGGCCGCCACATTCTCCTTTGCAACATTTACACTCCAAATGTAGACCAGGTTTCATTTTTAAATGCACTCAATCGATTACTGGCGCAATGGCATGATGTCTTCTGGTTGATTGGCAGGGACTTTAATTGTGTACTAGATAAACATCTAGACAGGTCCTTTCCACCATTGCAGCACACCACAGCCACCTCTAATGCCCGTTCTTTAGTATCCTGGCAACATCACTTGCAATTGACAGATGTCTGGCATCATTATAATGCAATAACTAAAGTATGCTCCTTCTATTCGGCCCCTCATGATCTGCATGTCCAACTCGACAGACTACCCTGCACGGCCAATCTGGTCCCAGCAGTTGAATGAACCGATTATCTGGGCCGTACTCACTCCGACCACAACCCCCAGTATCACCCACCCCCTTCCCCCACGTAGAGGTTACAGACTGCATCTTTAAAGGACCCATTGTTCAGTGAGTCAATTGACCACCAGATAAACAGTTACTTTGAAATCAATGTAGGCACTGCCTCATCTCGTTCAATGGAGTGGGACTCGTCCAAGGCCATGCTATGGGATCACTGCATGGGACTTAGCTGTAGTATCCGTCAACAGCTGGACCAAGAAGTGTCCGCTGTGGAGCACCATACTGTTACAGCATGAATCAGAAGCGGTCCAGAACACCGGCACCCTATCTGAACTGCAAGCCGTCATTAAAACTTATTCGGAGCTCCTCGAACAGTTGAGGTGCCTTAACTTTGCAGCGCATTCAGCCAATACACATGCCAGGGCGGATAGAGCTGGAACACTACATGCCCGACTGATACATCAAGACACTCCCCACAACACAGTAATGTCTATCCAGACATCCAAATGGTTTGCTGTGCACGCAGGAAGTTCAGAACTAGATAACCCTCTCCTACTATCCGAAGTGCGGGATGCCATTTTCTCCCTTGCCAATAGTAAAGCACCAGGCACGGATGGGCACCGGCTGAATTTTATAAGGCATACTCAGCTCAACTAGCACCCAAATTATTCACTTTATTTGAGGAAGCATTGTCAAAAGCCCACTTGCCCCATACATTGAGAGAGGCCACACTGGTCTCCCTCCTGAAACCGCAGAAGGATCATACCAGTCTGCACTCCTATAAGCCGGTGGTTCTCCTCAATACAGATTATAAAATATTAGCCAAACTTGTTGCAATGCGACTGGCCCCACTGGTACCTGCACTGGTGCATGAAGACCAGAATGGCTTTGTACTGGGCCGCACGACGTCCCTCAACCTGCGTAGAGTTTTATCAGGTGATGCCCTACGCTCCCACCTGTTGGCCACGAGCGGGCTGCCTAGTGATAGACCTAGAGAAAGCATTCGACTCGCTGAAATGGCCTTACCTTTTTGCAGTTTTGTCCAAATATGGCTTAGGCCCCTGTTTAATACAATTAGTTCAATTGCTCTACACACTGTCTTTGACTCGAACCAAAACGGGACGCCTAGTTTTGCCCTCTATCTGTATCATGAGAGGCACACAGCAGAGGTGCCCTTTATCCCCATCACTTTTCACTTTGGCGGTTGCAGGGCGATCTTGGGGCACAACACTGGGCAATGAGAAACATGCGGTCTCTTTATATGCGGATGACCTTCTGGTGTACATTAGAGACATAGGGGGTCATTACAACCCTGGCGGTTGGTGTTAAAGCGGAGGTAAAACCGCCAACAGGCTGGCAGTAATAAAATGGAATCACGACCGTGGCGGAAACCGACAACATAGACAGCCACTTTAACACTCCGACTGCCACGGCGGTACAAACAAACACCGCGGCGGTAACCGCCAACAGAAAGGCGGAGGACAATGTACCGCCCACACTATTACAACCAACCAATCCGCCACCTTTTCCGGGTTGGATTCACAGCGAACAAAAACACGGCGGAAACAGGACTTCGAAGGGAAAACGCTCACCTCTACACATCCCACGAGGAACCAGGATGCCATGGAACCGGAACTTCAGATACTCCCAGCCTTTATCTTCCTGCTCCTCTACCAGGAGCACGAACGCCGGCGGCGAAGACCACGGTGAGTACTGCACCTACGACAAAGGGGAGGGGGGAGGGAAAAAACAGTGACACACACACGCAACATGCAACACCCCCACCTCCACCCTCACCCACTATAACACACACACTAAGACATGTTGATACATTACAGTTACTCCCCCCAGACCCCTCTGGAAGAATGCAAGGACAAAAGGAAATGAGTCGAATAATTGTTATATATTCAATTAGATAAAACAAAAATATTTACAAATATATACATTTATACTATATACAATTATATACACCAAGAACACAAGTCCTAGGGTTCCACCATCACAGTCCGTGGATCACTGGGACCAAAAGGCATGGGTGAGGCCCACACTCAATACCCGAACAAGACGGAGAGAACACTGCAGGGGCACCAGATAGAAATAAAACAGGCACCTCAGGGGGAAGGGAAGGGGCGCACCTCAGCCGGTTGAGTGCACGACTCCAGATCCACAAGGGGGCTCCATGCCCACTGTTCAATCCTGGGGAGTGCAAAGCCACAGTCTCTCAAGTCTATACAGTGGGTGGTTTGCCCACTGTTCAATCCTGGGGAGTGCAAAGCCACAGTGTCTCAAGTCTTTACAGTGGGTGGGTTGCCCACTGCTATATCCTGGGGAGTGCAAATCCACAGTCTCTCAAGTCTCTACAGTGGGTGGTTTGCCCACTGTTCAATCCTGGGGAGTGCAAAGCCACAGTCTCTCAAGTCTCTACAGTGGGTGGTTTGCCCACTGTTCAATCCTGAGAAGTGCAAAGCCACAGTCTCTCAAGTCTATACAGTGGGTGGGTTGCCCACTGTTCAATCCTGGGGAGTGCAAAGCCACAGTCTCTCAAGTGGATGCATTTCTCCACTGGTTCTGGATAGGGCTTTGTGCCCAGAGTGCTTCATCCTGCCAAGGACTGAGGTAGTGGATGTCTTTCTCCACTGGTTCTGGAAGGGGCTTTGTGCCCAGAGTGCTTCATCCTGCCAAGGACTGAGGTAGTGGATACCTTTCTCCACTGGTTCTGGAGGGGGCTTTGTGCCCAGAGTGCTTCATCCTGCCCGTGGTGGCCTCAGTAGCGGCGGAATAATTGGCGCTCACTGGCCTGCGGTGCTGTTGGCGGCGGTGTCCTGGGCAGCGGTTCTGCTGGTGGCGGTCTTGTCCTGGCCTGTGGTGCTGCTGGCGGCGGTGTCCTGGGTGGCGGTTCAGCTGGTGGCGGTCTTGTCCTGGCCTGCCGTGCTGCTGGTGGCGATGTCTTGGGCAGCGGGGCTGCTGCTGGCGGTTCTGTCTTGGGCAGCGGGGCTGCTGCTGGCGGTCTTCTCCTGGGCAGCGGGGCTGCTGCTGGCGGTCTTCTCCTGGGCAGCGGGGCTCCTGGATGTCTTGTCCGCCGTGTTGATCTTCCCAGACATGCCGGTTTTAATGTGCCCCTTCCACACCTTGGATGGTGTTGCAGCTGTCTCCACACTCCCAACTGTACTCCTGGGAGCGGCTTTGGTGGCTGATTTCTTTCCCCTCTCCCGCCGGGCACTGTCCAACTTTTTATGCTTGACAGGTGGAGGGCTGTCCGTGCTGTGGCTCCTTGCCACTCTGGCTGCCTGGTGCACTCCATAATCCGGTGACTACTGGCACCACTGGTCCCGCCGATGTTGTGGCGGAGGTGCTAGGTTGGGACCTGGAGAGTCAGGCCCTAGGAGACTGAAGGGGTGGGGGAAGTGTGGGAAAGAGGTCAAGGCTGGCCAGGAAAAGTTTCTTAGGAACACTGGGACGGGTAGCTGAAGGGGGATTGGGAGTGGATGAAGAGGTAGTGGTTGTAGGAGGTGTAATTTTGGTGACTTTGGGTGAAGGTGCATGGGCTGGAGGCTGTAGTGAGGTGGATGGCTGTTGGGTGGGTGTGTGGCTGCGTTTGTGTACCTTGGGAGGTGGGCTCACAGACACACTGGGAGAGGACACAGGGGATATGTGAATGGTAGTGGGGGTGGTGACTGCACGTGAGTGGGGAGTGGTGGTGGGTGTGCTGGTGATGGACGTAGTGGCTGAGGATATAGTGCATGCAGGTTTGAGTGGAGACGAGACAGGGAGGGAGGAGGGAGACGAGGAGGAGGGGGACACAGTGGAGGCAGTGGATGTTGGTGTGTCTGCATGTGTGTGACGCTTGCGTGAGTGCCTGTGGGATGTGTGGTGCTTATGTTTGCCAGAGCTTCCCTTGTGTGTTGAGGTGTGTGCATACTGGTCTTATGGTGTGCTTGGGATAGGCTGAGGTACAGGGGTGTGGGTCTGGGTGGAAGAAGTTGGAGGGGGGGCGGCTAGAGACAGGGAAAATGGCTGCCATCAGTGCTGAGGCCAGAGTCTGAAAAGCTTGCTGAAGGGATGCCTGACCAGAGTGAATGCCCTCCAGGTATGCATTGGTCTGTTGCAACTGCCTCTCTACACCCTGGATGGCATTCAAAATGGTAGACTGCCCAACAGTGAGGGACCTGAGGAGGTCAATGGGCTCCTTACTGAGGGCAGCAGGGGTGAGTGGGGCAGGGGCTGAGGTGCCTGGGGCGAAGGTGAGGCCCACCCTCCTGGGTGAGCGGGCACGGGGCAAGCGCTGAGGGGCTGCTGGGAGGGCGGTGCTGGTAGGGGAGGGGGCGGCTGTATCTGTAGATGCGGGCACAGATGGGGCCACCACCGCAAGGGAGCTCCCATCAGAGGAGGAGTCCGTATCGCTGGTGTCAGCTCCTGTCCCCGCCGTGGAGCTCCCCTCGCCCTCCATCCCACTGGTGACTTCAGACTCCGTAGTGTCGCCCTCCAGGGCCAGGTGGGATGCTGCTCCCTCCTGCTCCGGTGCCACTGCTCCTCCGCCTGATGATGCTAATGCACACAAGAACAGGGAGACCACAAAAAGGGGGGGAGAGACAGAAGAAAGACATGTTGAGTGCATGCAATACTGCTACCGTTGGCGGACACGACAGACACAGAAGCCCCCTGCACTACGCCGCACACTTGGAGTCCACTATTCAATCCCTGGGACACGGCTTACAAGGCTATGGCCGATTTCTGCACACATGGATGTCACAGGAGCCTGACTAGGTGTGGTTGGCACTGTACACAAGTGGAGTGGGGTGCCACAGGACCTACCTGAAGAAGGGAACTTAACTACTAAACTCGCCCTGGCCCAGGGGAACCAACAGCCCACCTCCCCCACCCAGACACCTCCAATGTGCGCTGAATCAGCAGAATTAGAGTGTACTCACCCCCTTGTTGCTGCTGTGATGCCCTCAAGCGCCCATCCAACTCCTGGTACGCCACCACCAGGATCCTGAACATCAGGGGGGTCATGGTGCGACGGGCACCCCTCTCACGTTGGGAAGCCATTCCCAGCTGTGCCTCCGCCGTCTTCTTGCTCCAGCGGCGAATGTCCTCCCATCTTTTCCGGCAGTGGGTGCTCCGTCTGTGGTAGACCCCCATGGTCCGGACTTCCTTGGCAATGGCACACCAAATGTTCTTCTTCTGGTGGGCGCTGACCTACAGGAATTGTACAGGGGAAACAGAGAAGTAATTACCAACTGCACTGTCACAGTCATTGGCCCGCATCCCTACCCTTGCCATGACGCACATGCACTCACCGTCGTTTCATGTACGCCTCATTCTCACCCCCCCATCTTTCATTCACCCCACTCCACACAGGCATTGACCATACAGCATGCTCACAGTGTACTTACCTGTTTGTCTGGAGGACCATAGAGTAGCATGCACTGGGGGAGGACCCATCCATGAGTTTCTCCAACTCCTCCTTGCTGAAGGCAGGGGCCCTTTCCCCAGACATATGAGCCATTGTCTCTTCCAGACTGAGGTCACAGCAGCACTTGCAGTGTAGGTCCTCTCCTGTCGAAGATCAGGTATCGAGTGATTGAACAGAGAGAAAATGGCGGTCAAATCCGTGGCGGTGCGTACCGTCACCGCCAGCGTACATCGTCATTGGCTCCTGGAACCCATAGGGTCCAATGTTAACCAATGCAGAATTGCGCCGCGGTCTTCGACCGTCTACCGCGACGGTGTACAACGCCAGCGCAGTTACCTCATATCCCATTGTCCCACTTTACAGGTCAGGCAGCCGCCATTTCATGGGCCCACATGGCATTATTTTTGACTGCGTCACACATACCTAGGCCTTGCCTAAACACTCATGCAGGCAAATGTTGAATTGTTAATATTTTCTGAGTAAGCTGTGTTTACGTACCTCAGAGTTGGATGACTCTCTGCTCGATGTTATCCATAGGCACTGTCCGCTGGGGCATGTGAGGAGATGGCGGTATCCTCTGGTGTACAGACCACTGATGGACCTGTCGACAATGGAGGAGCGACATGTGATCATCACCTACACGCTTGATCGTGCCACAATCCTAGAACTGTGTGCCCAGTTGGAGCCAGACCTGATGTCAGCTATCCGCCATCCCACAGGAATCCCCCCTCAAGTGCAGGTGCTGTCAGTACTCCATTTCCTAGCAAGTGGGTCTTTTTAAACTACAGTGGCCATAGCATCAGGGATGTCCCAGCCTATGTGTTCCAACGTGTTGTCCAGAGTGTTGTCTGCCCTGCTGAAACACATGCGGAGCTACATCGTTTTCCCTCAGGTGGAGGATTTGCCTACAGTGAAAGGTGATTTCTATACCCTGGGACATATTCCCAACATCATAGGTGCCATTGATGGGACACATGTGGCCTTGGTACCCCCCCCCCCGCAGGAGTGAACAGGTGTACAGAAACCGGAAGAGTTACCATGAATGTGCAGATGGTGTGTTTGGCAGACCAGTACATCTCCCATGTGAATGCAAAATACCCTGGCTCAGTGCATGATGCTTACATCCTGCGGAACAGCAGCATCCCTTATGTGATGGAGCAACTCCAGAGGCACCGGGTGTGGCTATTAGGTGAGCACATGGACCCAATACAGTGGGAATAGTTGTCTGGGTCTGTGGATGTCCCTATGAGTTAGTGTGTGTCTAACAGTTGTCCCTCAACATTTGCAGGTGACTCTGGTTACCCCAACCTGTCATGGCTACTGACCCCAGTGAGGAATCTCAGGACAAGGGCAGAGGAACACTCCAATGAGGCCCATGGACGAACTACGAGGATTATAGAGCTGACCTTCGGCCTCCTGAAGGCCAGGTTCCGGTGCCTGCATGTGACTGGTGGTTCCCTATTCTACTCACCAAAGAAGGTATGCAAGATCATCGTGGCCTGCTGTATGTTTCACAACTTGGCTTTGCAACTACAGGTGCCTTTTCTGCAGGAGGATGGTCCAGATGAAGGTGTTGTGGCAGCTGTGGAGCCTGTGGACAGTGAAGGAGAGGAAGCAGAAGAAGAGGACATCGACAACAGGAACACAGTGATCCTGCAATACTTCCAGTGAGACACAGGTAAGAAGACAACACTGCCTGCTACATCTAATTTAAATCTACTACCTCTTTACTGTCTGTCATGTTCACCCAGTGTATGGTCACTGAGTTGTTACTTTCCCTTACGATTTCACAGATGTGGGTCCCACTGTGTGACATCTGCTTTGTTTCCTCATGGACTTGAGCTGTGTGACATAGGTATGTTGACATTACATTTGAAAGAGCATTTTGACACTGTAATTGCTAATACACTATTTCGAAATCACAGACAGACTCCTGATTGTTTTGTGTTTTAAGGGTGTTTATTTCAGTGCTCAATATTGGAGGGGTTGTTAAATTGGTTAGGGGTGATGGTGGAGGAATGTCCATGGCAGAGTTCAGTCTATTAGACTCACAGTTGCATTGTCCAAAGGGGCATAGGATGTGGCGCTGGGGCAGTTTAAGGATGGACAGGGTGACAAGGTGGGACAAATGGATGACAATCAGGGTGGTCTAATTTCTTGGCGGGGGTCTTGGCATCGTTCTCTGTCTTTGTCCTGGATCTCAGGGACCGTTTGCGGGATGGTTCTCCCTCTGCAGGGGGTGGGGTGCTGGTGTGGTGGTCCTGTGGTGGTGCCTCCTGTCCACTAGCGCCGGCGGAGGTGGTGGGCAGTTCATCGTCCAGGCTAGTGTTAGGGGCCCCTTGTTGTGCCACAGTGTCCCTCCTGGTGTTCAGGAGTTCCTTCAGCACCCCTACACCCCAACAAGTAAGTTTAGCTTAGGGTTGTTAGGGCCAGTTGTGGGTAATGTGTAGTTAGGATAGGTTAGGTTAGTTAAGGTGTTTCCCCTTGTTTTGGCATCCTATTTTTACATTTTAATAAATATGTAGGTACTCCTTTACAGTATGCGTCATATGCTTGGGGATCATGGCCTTGGCATAGGTAAACAGTGTCAATTTCAATTCAAAGAAGAAGCTTTATTGCGGCTACAGGAGCCAAAAAAGCGCGAGCAGTAATAAATACAAATAAATGCACATGATAAAATAAAATTGCAGGTAAATATGGTGATAAAAGGGAATGAAATATAAATAAAAATTAAAATGGAATAAAAATGAGATAGAATAAAATGGAATGAAATTAGAAAAAATGAAATGAAGTGAAATGCACTCTGCAGGATGTTGGGACAGTCTTATTTGGAGTCTTTGTCCAGGAGAGTTTTCCCTCTAATAAGCGAACTAGCTCCGAGGAATTTGGCGATAGCGATCACTAGCGTTGGTCTGGTGTCTGATCTAAGGATTCGCAGAGCTAGCGCAGAGCAGCGTGCTCCCAGTAGTCTGCATGCCGGGGCCAGCCATTTCCTACGGGGGGCAGTATACGCGGGGCATGCAAAAAGGAGGTGAGGGAGATTCTCCACGGGGGCTTTGCAAGCAGGGCATGCGGTGGATTCGTTGTGTGACCAGCTGCTGGTGAAAAGTCTTAATGGGAGTGTTCCAATGCGGAGCTGGAAGTACAGTTTCCTTTCCCTTGGGGCCGTGATTAGGTCCCAAAAAGTTTCGTACTTGCATGACTCTTTTAGGTTGGCAAAGTCACAAGATAATGTAGTGTGGAGTGCAGCCCGAGTGTCTTCGTTGTTGGCCCTTTGCCAGTAAAGTTTCTTTAGTTTGCTTTTCGAGGGAAAGACTGACGTGGCTGGTGAGTTCCAGAGATCATCGAGCCCGATAGAGTGGAGTAAATCCTTGATGGATCGTAGCCAGGGGATTCTGTGCAGGTGGTCGGCTTTTAGGATGACCTGTAGAGCTTCGGTGAAGATGACAAGTTCCGGAGTGGTCCAGAGACGCCGCCAGTACAGCAGAGGTCGCAGGCGGGCTTTGTGACCAATGCGTTTGATGCCGAGGTCCTTGAAAAGAGGGAACAGTGGGGTGCTTAGCGGAAGGGACACAAGGTTTCTTAAGAAGTTGTTTTCAGCGGTGGTTAGGTCTTGGGTTTTGGTATAACCCCAAAGTTCAGCCCCGTAGAGCGCTGAGGAAACTGCCTGGGCTTCGTATAATTGTAATGCTGGGCGAATTGGTTTTGTGTGTGAGAGGTGGAAGTTTTTTAGTAGAGCCCCAGTTGTTTGTCTTAATTTAAGGGCTTGTTTTCCTATGTGTGGCTTCCAGGACATGTTGTCAGTGAGTGTTATGCCCAGGTAGCTGAAAATGCCCACCTTCTCGAGTGAGGAGCCCTCTAGAGTAAATTTCCCTTTGAAAGATCTGTGGGGATTAAGGGTCATTAGTTTGGTTTTCGTTGCGTTGATTTCGAGTCCCTGGGATGAGCAGAAATGCTCGAAGCACGCAAGGAGTTTCCTTAGACCACTAGGGGTCTTAGATATCAAGAGAGTGTCATCGGCAAAGAGTAAGACTGGGATTTTTTGTGTGCCAAGTGAAGGTGCATCAGCCTGCAGTCTGAGGAGGGAGGGGACAATTTCGTTGATGTACAGGGAAAAGAGGGTCGGGGCAAGTACGCAACCTTGCCGCACACCCCTAGAGACGTGGATTCTATCGGTAAGTTGGCCCTTGTTGCCCCACCTGACTTGTGCGTAGTTGTCCTCGTGGAGTCGTATCAAAATGGCAGTGTCAATTTAGTATTTGCATTTGGGTTCCATCCTGCATCCAAATTCCAATTGCGCTGTCAGTTTGGCAGCTACACCAAAGCTACTTCTCTATGCATCTGCCATTCATTGCACCCACCACTCAATGTTACTATGGTTCCCAACGTGTTGTTAAGTTTGGATGTATGTTTTCAATCTGTCATACCTTGAGACCATATGTTGTTTCTGGGACATTGTGGTATGTATAAGGGGAGTGATGGTATAATCTTATGTAGTATAGTATAGCTAACTCACACCTATCATTTCTTACATTGTACTGTCAGGTTACTTATTTGTCCGTACACTCGTACACATCCATACCTGCTGTATGGTGTGTGTGTGATGGCATTTTAGAGTCAAATGTCACATACCTAAAGATTGTCTAGAATAAAAATTTGAAGACATTGATTTTCTGCTTAGACATCCCTTGAAGCAGACTTTTCTGTCCAACACAGCATTATACTGCAGTTTTTCTATTTACTTCAGAAATAACCCTCAGGAAGGGCAGATGATGGTACAATCCAGACCCCAGTGCATAGATATGACCCACAATCTTTCAAGGCAGTTGTATTGACATTCTATGGCCATTGACATGAGGCAAACATCACTAATCGCCTACACAGTTGATGTGTCACATTACACAGAGACAAAGTGGTTGTGTAAGTGCTATTTATTTTAAAATGCTGTAGTGCTATATTTACATAGTCCAGGATTATGAGTCCATTAGTGTGACGCTTCCATTGTAATACTACACAAGTGCAAAAAGAACATGTCATTGGACATGCTGGGTTGAAGTGTCATACGTTGCAGAGGAACATGAATTGCCAATGAGGTAGTGAGAGACAATCACAGAGCATAGAGTTAAGGTAAACAGTGGGCTGGAGAACAGTGCATGTGAGCAGCTGTTGCAAGACTGGCATGTTATGAAGCACAGGACCTTGGAAATAAGTGCCCATTTGGCATGGACTTGTGCCACTGGGTACTCTTACAGGTGAAAGTGATCTGTTCCACGTCTTCATCTTCTGATGTGTGTGTCATCTCCTCTGCCCTTGGTGGTGCTGGGTTTGAAGGAGCAACACACACTTCAGTGTTTGAAGACTTGGAGTCAGAAATCCCGGTAGCTGGCAACTGTGGTGCTATTAAGGGCAGTACTGCAGCAAGGAGGAGCTGCTGGTTCTTAAGTATAGCAGCTACATCACTAAGCTAGGCAGCCAGGTCGACCCTGAGGGGGGCAATATTGCATTTGTGCACGCAGTGAAAGGTTTGGTGTGCGAGGTGTTGTGGCAACTCCCTTACTGCTGTGCTGATTTCCTTCACACTTTGTTGAAGTTCTTGCAAGGTAGATGTTCGCCCTTGTATGGCTGCTGCCTGTTCTGTAGATGACATAATGTACGAATGCACCCCCTCTAGGCTGGCTGCCATATTTTGCATCCCCACCCACACCTCGTTGGCCAGCTCCCGCTGTACTCCAACTACAGTCCTCTCAAAGCTGGTGCCAGTGTCGTCAGAGTCCTCAGTTGGGTTGGAGCTGGCAGGTTGTACAATTGGGGTGGTGGGTGGGTCCTCTGTGGTGGCTCGTACTTCTGTGCTCTTCCTTACGACTGAAGGTGGGGTCTGGAGGATTCCAAGGATATCTTGGAGGGTCTGCTGGCTGATGTATGTCAGCTCGTCATCCATGTCATCAGGGAAGTCCAAGACAGGCATATCCCCAGGAGAGCCTTCGTCCTCTGCAATGAGATATTGTACAATTAGTGTGTCTGTGTTGTGACATTTGTAATGTGAGTTTCCTGACTTCCTATTAGTTGCATATTGTGATCTTGGTTCCTGTTCATTGTTACTGTCATCAATATTAGCATTCTCCCAGGCCTATGCACCACCTGCATGTCACATGTAGTGTGGGCCGTTTGGGGAAATGTGTGCGTCACATCCTCTAGGTGTAGGTTCTGCCCAAATTGTATGTTGCCACCTTCTTGTCCTATCCAACCCTCCGTCTATTTCCATTATCATGGTGTGGCCTTGCACTGCACCACACTTAACAATCTGGAACTGACCCAGTCTCATATATTTCACATCCAGCTATATGTTGCTGAGACCTAGCATATACTATGTATAACATTGGCATGGCACAATACAGGTGTCAGCATTGGTAGTGTGTACTGCTGATGTTGGGGAATGTGTGCTACATTGGATTGCACTGATGGTCCTAGCAGTGTTCTATTTCCTCTTCTGACTGTGCGGGTGTGTTTCACTAGCCTGAAACACATACCCCCCCCCAATGCTGTTGTCTTAGCACTATGACACTTGAGATGTTGCATGGTGGCGTTACAGCTATTGTGACCCAGGCATAGGGTAGACCCTGACATGTGCAGCATTAGTCTGACGTTACTGCTGTGTACCTCATAATGTTTATGACAATGCCTGATGTTTGTAGCGACTATGGACATTAACATTTGACAGGATTAGCACATTTGTATTGATTACAGGGGATTGATAATGTTGTCATCCTAAACCCTCTAATTTGGATGTGTTTGATCCATGGGCACGTAACTGCCATTAGCTCCTTGACTTGCACACACAGCAGAGGTGGTAGTGGCAACTGTTGTCAATGTTTAAAACCTCTTGCAGATATGGCCTGAGACTGGAAATTGAGCCCTTGTTCATGTAGTGACAATATCAGCTGTCATGTGACAGCATGCCTGTTTTACTTTATACCCTACCCTCCTGGACTGGCTTTGCTTTTCCAACATCCTTGGCATGGCAGCATACCCCCATGCAAAGGTTGTTGGTGTAGTGCTGTGCTGTGCTGTGCCCCAGGTTTGCCCTGCACAGCCCATGCCCCCATGCCATGCCCCTTTGCCCTTTCCGCTACCTGATTATCATGGCTTACATGCATTGTGTAGTACGTATGTCACCCCCCTGCTTGCAGTTTACAATTAGGCATTTTAGTTCCCCATGCCACTTACCCTGCATCTGTGTTATTTCCTGGTAGTCTGCACTGTCCTGTCCTGTCCTAGAATCCCTGTGACGATCTCCTCTGGGATGACTGCTGCCACCATCTCCTCCATGTGGTCCAGGGCCTCCTGCGGTGCTAGTATCCCACCTCCAGTTTGCAGTGCTGCCTTCCTGTTCCTGGCCATCTTTTCCTTGGTCCTGCGCTTGAAGTCATGCCAGCGTTTCTTGCACTCAGTGACTGTTTTCCGTACTTCTGCCACACTGTTGATCTTATTGACAACTTGTTGCCAAATTGCCTCTCTCCTCCCAATTGGCAATTTAGAGGTGACAAAAAGTTAGTGCTGGTGTTCCGTCACCTCTTTCACCAGTATTTCATGCTCCACTGCACTGAACCGACACTTCCTTTTCTTCTTTTCCCTCTCCTGGGTCTTGTGTGGGTCCTTCTGGCTGGTTCCTGGTTGGTTGTAATCTTCCTGGGGTCTCTCATAGCTGCTGGAATCTATTTTGGGGCTCCTTTGCACATTTTGCAGTGTTTGCGCCGCTTTTTGACGCTATTGCATAAAAAAATGGCGCGTATCCGGTTTGCGACGTGGTAAACTGGATCAAAGTAATTTGCCCCACGTTAACGTCATTTTTCTTTACGACGTGGCGCATTGGTTTGAGTAATAAAAAAGACTTGCACCAGTGGTTTGTGCCGCTGTGCGTCAAAGTATAAATTTGACGCCTGGGTGGCGCAATGAAATGCCGTTAGCCGGTGTTAAAATGTTTTACTCAAAACTGCGTCAGCGCAGTTTTGCATCAAAAAGTATAAATATGGGCCTAAATACTTGGGGTATTCTAGGAGGTTAGAAATAGCCAATTGGCCGCACCTGTATGGGTGACTGAGAACTGGGAGCACACAAGAGCTGTGCAAGCTGCCTACCTAATACCTTTGCTTGTCAACATTGATCAGCACACAGCCCCAATCACAGGTTTATTGACCCCACCCAGCCCAATCAACATCTTTTACCATATTTACATGGTTATACAATAAAAGCCCACAGCAACTTGCCAGGTACACTAGTGCACAACAGCTGGGCACTTTTCAGAAACACCAACCTTCAGAGGTGGTACACTCATCAAAATAACAATGTACGGGGTGGCCTCAGGGGACATTTAATATAGTTAAAGAAAGTTGAGATCTGGGGTTCACACTAAGGGACCTTACAGAGGTAGCCCTTTCTTGGATGTGAAAGATTTATTAGCATGATTTGGGACCGGGTGTTTAAAAGGCTTAATAGGAAGAACATTTTCTGGGGGTTGGAGGTGGGGAGCTTCACATTACTTTAATTACATAATTTTAAGTCTTAAAATGCAAATGGCTAACCTCACTGTTGGACCTGGCCCTTTCTGTAGCCAAGTGTTTTGCCTTTACCCTCTACTTCTTTTCTGAATTTGTTTTTAAAGGCATCCGTGCAATTTACCACCGCTAACCAATGATAAAGTGCTTGTGCTCTCTCCTTAAAACATGCTGGTATTGGTTTACATCCAATAGCCACATTTATTTTACTTGTATATCTCTAGTAGATTATGCCCCATGTACCCAGGGCCTGTAAATTTAAATGTTACCGTTGTGTCTGCAGCAGTAATTATGCCGCCCACTCATGTAGCCATTCTAAACATGGCTTAGGTCTGCCGTTGTAGTTTTAAATTGACAAACTGACCTGGCAAAATAAACCTTTATCCTGTTCTAAACCTTCCTTTTTAATACATATGTCACCCCTAAGGGTAGGACCTGGACAGCCCGTAGGGCAGTGTGCATTGTGTTTCAAAAATTGGACATGTACTTTTATGTTTTACATGTCCTGGCAGTGAAAAACTCTTCATTTTGTTTTTCACTACTGCAAGGCCTGCTCCTCCCACAGAATACCATTGCAGCTACCTCGTTGTATGTAATAAGCATCACTTCCAGGAGCAGAAAAAATTGTTCATGTTTGGTGTCTTAGGATTGTTATGAAAAGTCCTCTTCTATGGTGGAGTTGGATTTTTTATTACAAGTTTGAAAATGGCACTTTTAAAAAGTTGGCGTATTCCTGCCTTAACCATTTAGTGCCGGCACACTGTCTATAGGTCACATTACTGGCTGTAGTTAGCACCAGGTATTTAGCTATTCTCCCATGTGTGCCTAGATGGGTCATCACTGGTAGGATGGAGGGATTTACATTTGAATAGGATGTGCCCTGCCTTTACACAAAGGATTGTATACCCCCTTTAGTTAGTCGGGAGTCAGGGAAGGGGAGGCAGACAACCTGAGCACTTCAAGGGGAATGCTCTAGAAGTTTCCCCCACTTCAAGGAAGGCTACAGATCATAATATTGGACCTCAGTCACTAACTCTTCAGTACAATCCTGGACCTCTGGATACTGCCGAAGAAGGACTACTGTGCTGCTTTGCTGATAGATGGACTGCCCCTATGCTTCCCTGCTACTCTGTTGCTCTGATGTCCTACTTGCTGAGAAGGAAGATTGGACCTACACCCTTCATGCCAGACTGAAGTGACTCCAAGAGTCAGCCAGCGGACCTCCTGTTCTGAGCTACAGGGACATAACATGCTCCAGATGCTCCCTGCAACTGCCCAGCTGACCTGCTGCAATGATCTGCAACTGAACCTGCCTGATCCCTGCCAGCATCTGTTGGAGTGAATTCTGTAGTGTCTTGTGAGTTAGAGATGATAAGACCCTTTTGAATCCTGACGGACTGTAGATCTATGACTTAAGTGCTCAGGTGTGTTTAAGAGAATTCATGATTTCTAATGTTGTGTTAGCAGTTTCAAGCTGAAGAATAAAGTTGTGTAATACCAAGCTCTATGTGTGGAGCAATCCTTTATATGTACAGAGGCTGGGGCGGACACTACAACTGGAGACAAGATACGGGATACACAACCCAAAGAACCAACACTGCTCACCCAGAGAAGTTGCAATAGTCTAGCAAACTGCCACATGTGCCTAAGTCGGACTGAAGAGCAGCTTTTGGTATATGTGGAGTTGAAATGCCATTCCAGCCAGTGCAAATCTTTTAAAGAAGATGAAGGCCTTACAGTTTCTGGAACTTAGAAACTTTTAGCTAACTTTGTGCTCTGAAAACCAATGGAGGATCAGAGCCAACATGTCGAGCTGATCTGACAAAGATGTGTTGCTACTGGGATAAAGATTCAGATTGTTCTGAATACATTTTTCTCCGCAATAGCAAATCAGATTCAGCTACTGCCTTCATCCTAGCACAGGTGAAAGAATATGAGCTCCAAAAAAATTACTAAGCCAGAAAGCTTCAAATGTGCGTTGAATAATGGTATTATTTCGCTTGAGAACTCTACTATGGGAGTCATTACAACATTGGTGGTAAAAGTCGCTTACCACCGTGCAGAAGACCGCCAACACACCGCTGCAGCCGCGGAATTCTGCCACCGTCATTATGACCCAAAGGCCGGAATCCGCCAAAATTTGAAAAACACCCACACAAGTCCGCCACACCAAAGGTCAGTGATAAGCTGGCGATAACAAAACCTCCACCGTCACGCCAACAGGAATACGCCCACACTATCACGACCCACGAATCCACGCAGCAGTCTTTCAACTGCGGTATTCCATTGGCGGTACACACCGCTGCGCTCAAAATACACACACATTTACAAAACACAACCACATTGGACAATTCGAAATACACACACACCTGATACACATACACACACCACTCCCACACACCCAATACAATATAAAACACACAACCACATCACCCACAAACCCCTATGAAAAAAATCGAGAAAGAAGGCCAGAGAGAGACACCACCATCAACAACACTAGCATCCACAGGCACTCAACATTATCACTCACATAACATCCACGCAACTCACACAACACACCTCTAAATATCACCCCACAAAACACAGGCTGGGACATCCCTGATGCTATGGCCACTGTTGTTTGAAAAGACCCACTTGCTAGGAAATGGAGTACTGACAGCACCTGCACTAGAGAGGGGATTCCTGGGGGATGGCGGATAGCTGACATCAGGTCTGGCTCCAACTGGGCACATAGTTCCAGGATTGTGGTACGATCAAGTCTGTAGGTGATGATCACATGTCACTCCTTCATTGTTGACAGGTCCACCAGCGGTCTGTACACCGGAGGATGCCGCCATCTCCTCACCTGCCCCAGCGGACGTTGCCTATGGAGGAGAACAGCGAGCAGAGAGTCAACCAACTCTGAGGTACGTAAACACAACTTAATCGGAAAATGTTTGCAAATCAACATTTGGCTGTATTAGTGTTTAAGCAAGGCCTAGATATGTGTGACGCAGTCCAAAATAATGCCATGTGGGCCCCTGAAATGGCAGCTGCCTTACCTGTAAAGTGGGACAAGGTGATTTGAGGTAACTGCGCTGGCGTTGTACACCGTTGCGGTAGGCGGTCGTAGACCGCAGCGCAATCCTGCATTGGTTAACATTTGATCCTATGGGTCCCAGGAGCCAATGACGATGTACGCCGGCGGTGACGGTACGCACCACCGCGGACGGCACCGCCATTTTCTCTCTGTTCAATCATTTGACAACTGATCTTCGACAGGAGAGGACCTACACTGCAAGTGCTGCTGTGACCTCAGTCTGGAAGAGACAATGGCTCGTCTGTCTGGGGAAAGGGCCCCTGCCTTCAGCACGGAGTAGTTGGAGAAACTAGTGGATGGGTTCCTCCCCCAGTACACGCTACTCTACGGTCCTCCAAACAAACAGGTGAGTACACTTTGAGCATGCTGTATGGGCAATGACTGTTTGAAGTGTTGTGGATGAAAGATGGGGGGGACAATAAGTCGTGCATAAAACAACGGTGAGTGCATGTGCGTCATGGCAAGGGTAGGGATGCGGGCCAATGACAGTGACGGTGCGGACGGTTATATCTTCTCCTTTTCCCCTGTACAATTCCTGTAGGTCAGCGCCCACCAGAAGAAGGATATTTGGCGTGCCATCGCCAAGGAAGTCTGGACCCTGGGGGTCTACCACAGACGGAGCACCCACTGCCGAAAAAGATGGGAGGACATTCGCCGCTGGAGCAAGAAAATGGCGGAGGCTCAGCTGAGGATGGCCTCCCAACGTGGGAGGGATGCCCGTTGCACCATGACCCCCCTGATGTTCCGGATCATGGTAGTGGCGTACCCGGAGTTGGATGGGCGCTTGAGGGCATCACAGCAGCCATAAGGGGGTGAGTACACTCTCATTCAGCTGATTCAGCACGCATTGTAGGTGTCTGGGTGGGGGAGGTGGGCTGTGGGTTCCCCTAGGCCAGGGTGAGTTTAGTAGGCAAGGTACCTTCTGAAGGCAGGCCCTGTGGCACCCCACCTGTGTACAGAGCCAACTACACCTAGTCAGGCTCTTGTGACATCCATGTGTGCAGCAATCGGGCATAGCCTTGTAACCCATGTCCCTGTGATTGATTAGGGAACTCCAAGTGCACGGCGTAGTGCAGGGGGCTTCTGTGTCTCTAGTGTCCGCCAACGGTAGCGGTATTGCATGCACTCAACATGTCTTTCTTCTGTCTTACCCCCCTTTTTTGTGGTCTCCCTGTTCTTGTATGCATTAGCATCATCAGGCGGAGGAGCAGTGGCACCGGAGCAGGAGGGAGCTGCATCCCACATGGCCCTGGAGGATGACACAATGGAGTCTGAATTCACCAGTGGGACGAAGGGCGAGGGGAGCTCCACGGCGGGGACAGGAGCTGGGACCAGCGATACGGACTCCTCCTCTGATGGGAGCTCCCTTGCGGTGGCAGGCCCATCTGTGCCCCCCGCATCTACAGGTACAGCCGCCACCCCCCCCTACCAGCACCGCCCTCCCAACAGCCCCTCAGCGTTTGGCCCGTGGCCGCTCACCCAGGAGGGTGGGCATCTCCTTCGCCCCAGGCACCTCAGCCCCTGCCCCTGTCACCCCTGCTGCCCTCAGTGAGGAGGCCATTGACCTCCTGAGGTCCCTCACTGTTGGGCAGTCTACCATTTTGAATGCTATCCAGGGTGTAGAGAGGCAGTTACAACAAACCATTGCATACCTGGAGGGCATGGCAGGCTTCTGGAGTGCGCCAGGCAGCAGGGCAGCCAGTGTGGCAAGGAGCCAGAGCACGGACAGACCCCACCTCAAAAGCATAAAAAGATGGCCAGTGCCCGACGGGAGAGAGGAAATAAATCTGCCACCAAAGCCGCTCCCAGTGGTACAGTTGGGAGTGTGGAGACAGCTGAACCACCATCCAAGGTGGGGAAGGGGCACAGTAAAACCGGCAAGTCTGGGAAAACCTGCACGGTGGACAAAACGCAACAAGCACCGCTGCCAAGGACACTGCCACCACCAGCACCACTGAACAGGACACCGCCGCCACCAGCACCGCTGCCAAGGACACCGCCGCCACCAGCACCGCTGCCAGCACTGCTGCCAAGGACACTGCTGCCACCAGCACCACTGAACAGGACACCGCCGCCACCAGCACTGCTGAACAGGACACCGCTGCCACCGGCAGCGCTGCCAAGGACACCGCCGCCACCAGCACCGCTGCCAAGGACACTGCTGCCACCAGCACCGCTGAACAGGACACCGCCGCCACCAGCACCGCTGAACAGGACACCGCCGCAACAAGCACCGCAGGCCAGTGAGCGCCAAAGATTCCAATGCTACTGAGGCCGCCACGAGCAGGATGAACCATTCTGGGCACAAAGCCCCCTCCAGAACCAGTGGAGAGATCCATCCACTACCTCAGTCCTTGGCAGGATGAAGCACTCTGGGCACAAAGCCCCCTCCAGAACCAGTGGAGACTGTTATCCACTTGAGAGACTGTGGCTTTGCACTCCCAGGATGCAGCAGTGGGCAACCCACCCACTGTAGAGACTTGAGAGACTGCAGCTTTGCACTCCCCTGGATAAAGCAGTGGGCAACCCACCCACTGGAGAAACTTGAGAGACTGTGGCTTTGCACTCCTCAGGATATAGCAGTGGGCAACCCACCCACTGGAAAGACTTGAGAAACTGTGGCTTTGCACTCCCCTGGATAAAGCAGTGGGAAAACCACCCACTGGAGAAACTTGAGAGACTGTGGCTTTGCACTCCTCAGGATGCAGCAGTGGGTAACCCACCCACTGTAGAGACTTGAAAGACTGTGGCTTTGCGCTCCCCTGGATAGAGCAGTGGGCAGCCCACCCACTGGAGAGACTTGAGAGATTGTGGTTTGCACTCCCCAGGATAAAGCAGTGGGCAACCCGCCCACGGGAGAGACTTGAGAGACTGCGGCTTTGCACTCCCCAGGATGAAGCAGTGGGCATGGAGCCCCCTCATGGATCTGGCATTGTGCACTCATCCGGCAGAGGTGCCCCCCCTTCCCTTCCCCCTGAGGTGCCTGTTGTATTTCTATCTGATGCCCCAGCAGTGTTCTCTCCGTCTTGTTCGGGTATTGAGTGTGGGCCTCGCCCATGCATTTTGGGCCCAGTGGTCCATGGACTATGATGGTGGAATCCCTTGGACTTGTATTCTTGGTGTATATATTTGTTTATAGTGTGAATATCTTTATATATGTATATATTTTTTATTCATGTATTTGAACGTATTACAATCATTCAACTCATTTCCTTTTGTCCTTGCATTCTTCCAGGGGGGGTTAGGGGTGTAACTGTAATGTATCATGATGTATTAGTGTGTGTTGTTGTGGGTGAGGGTGGGGGGGCGAGTTGCGTGTGTGTGTCACTCTCTTTTCCTTCCCCCCTCCCCTGTGTCGTAGGTGCAGTACTCACCGTGGTCTTTGCCGCCGTCTTTGTTGTTCCTGGTAGAGAAGCAGGAAGATAAAGGCTGGCAGTATCTGGAGCTCGGGTTCCATGGCGTCCTGATTCCTCGTGGGGTGTGTAGAAGTGAGCGTTTTCTCTTCCAAGTCCTGTTTCCGCCGTGTTTTTGTTCGCGGTGAATCCGCCCCCGAAAAGGTGGTGGATTGGACTGTTGTAATTCTGTGGCCAGTACATTGTCCTCCGCCTGTCTGTTGGCGGTTACCACCGCGGTGTTTGTTTGTACCGCATTCATAGTTCCATATATTGTTAATTGGTAACCAATTTCATGGGGTACAGTGTAGGAATTACCGCTCGGGTCCAATGGATGTATAATGGCTGTGAGCGTCATTTTTCAATGCATATGCCACAAGTTTTGACACATATGTGTATTTTTTTATGCATTTGCGTCAAAATATCTGTCTTTTACTGTGTTTGTGTCATTCCTCTAATTTTCAACGTAGATTAAAGCTGTAACTGTACAGAGATAGGTTGTCTGCCCCTGCACTGTGTGTTCCAGTGTTTGGGCACATATGTCAGACCACACTACTGCGGACCATAATACTCATGTTGTTGTACCAGATGAGCACTCTTAACTGACGCAACAGCAACCCAAACATTTTGAATAAAAATTGGTATTACCTAGTTTGAGCAGGTTGAGCGTCAATAGAGGATAGCAAGGCTATGCAACTTAATACATTCACTCATGGCCTGTGTGTATATGTCTGTGAATTGGCTATTTTAATTGTTGTTGGGCCTCTGTCGGAACGTAACAAGACGTGCTTTCATTAATGTGCTTGTATGCATGTGTTGTAAATGTAGATAACCATCAGATGCTATTCAGTGTGCAAATGAGTCAGGATATGTGTTTGTCATACACGTAGCATCTAGTGCTGTGTGAACTTCCCTGACTTTTGGGACAAAACATCTCCCATAACAAACTATGCACAGGATAGATACACTGGAATGTTCGATACCACTTCCTGGTCACTTGTTTGTATACTACCCATGAGTCAGGGATTTGAAAATGATATGTAGGTACAGTGTTTGTGACACAGTATCCCAAAACCAATCCAAAAATGTAATGTCACTCCATAGTTTGCGTCATATAAATGACCTATGTTTCTCTTGTGGCAGTAGAGGGCCAGCAGACCAAGCTGCATGTGTTCACATATTTCCAGTGGTTAACTGCACAAAGGTGTCCAGTTCAAGTGTGTGGGCATGTGTACCCTGTGTCATTATTGGCCTCCATTGTCACAGTTACGTGCAGGTCTAGTCATGAGTCTGTGGAGCCATTCCCTGCATTAACAGAGTATCCTTCAAAGCAGAATTGACCGAAAGCCAAAGAGGAATTGACAGCATACATGGGGATAGTCCAGCTACGGCACAGCAGACGTTTTGTGAGGCTCACAACAGGGCAACCTTGGCGTGCTCACAAACGTAATGGATCAGTAAATAGAAACCGGCAGGTTTAATCACAATTGTACACAGGGTGGTGTTAGAAATGGGGTCCTTGGTTGACAGTCAGGTTACCCCCTGTTCAAGCAAAGACCCTCACTCTAGTCAGGGTAAAAAAGAATCACCCTCAGCTAACCCCTGCTTACCCCCTTGGTAGCTTGGCAGAGCAGTAGGCTTAACCTCAGAGTGCTAGGCGTAAAGTATTTGTACCAACACACACAGTAACTCAATGAAAACACTACAAAATGACACAACACAGGTTTAGTAAAATAGGAAATATTTATCTAAACAAAACAAGACCAAAACGACAAAAATCCACCATACACAAGTCAAGTTATTAATTAAAAATCAAAAAGAGTCTTTAAGTAGTTTTAAAAACACACTAGCGCTGCTAGAGTGAAAATGTACCTGGTGTGCGTCAAAAATAACCCCGCACGGGCGGGCGTGCGTCAAAAATAACTCCGCACGGCGGTACTCGAGTCAAAAATCCAGCCGCGCGGTGAGTTGACGATCCAGCCGCGCAGGTTGCGATCTCCCAGCCTCCGTCAGCGATGCTGCGCGTCGTTTCTCCTGCTCCGTGCGCCGATTCTTCAGTCGCGTTTCCTGCGAGCGTCGTTTCTCAGCCGCGGAGCTAGCGGCGCGTCGTTTTTCAGCCGCCGATCGGATTTGCGTCGATCTTTTCCCCGCACGGCGCTCTGTGCGTGGATTTTCTTGTCTTTAGGCTGCCAGCTTCTCCTTTCAGGGTCCCAGGACTGGATGGGCACCACAGGGCAGAGTAGGAGTCTCTCCAGAGGCTCCAGGTGCTGGCAGAGAGAAGTCTTTGCTGTCCCTGAGACTTCAAACAACAGGAGGCAAGCTCTAGATCAAGCCCTTGGAGATTTCTTCTCAAGATGGAAGGCACACAAAGTTCAGTCTTTGCCCTCTTACTCTGGCAGAAGCAGCACTGCAGGAAAGCTCCACAAAGCACAGTCACAGGCAGGGCAGCACTTCCTCCATAGCTAACAGCTCTTCTCCAGGCAGAGGTTCCTCTTGATTCCAGAAGTGTTTCTGAAGTCTGTAGATTTGGGTGCCCTTCTTATACCCATTTTAGTCTTTGAAGTCACCTTTCTTCAAAGGGGACTCACACCTACTTGTGAAATCCTGCCTTGCCCAGGCAAGGCCTCAGACACACACCAGGGGGTTGGAGCCGGCATTGTTAGAGGCAGGCACAGTCCTTTCAGATGAGAGTGACCACTCCACCCCTCCCTCCTAGCAGAGATGGCTAATCAGGAAATGCAGGTTACACCCCAGCTCCCTTTGTGTCACTGTCTGGTGTGAGGTGAAAAACAACCCAACTGTCAAACTGACCCAGACAGGGAATCCACAAACAAGGCAGAGTCACAGAATGGTTTAAGCAAGAAAATGCTCACTTTCTAAAAGTGGCATTTTCAAACGCACAATCTTAAAATCAACTTTACTAAAAGATGTATTTTTAAATTGTGAGTTCAGGGACCCCAAACTCCACATGTCCATCTACTCTCTAGGGGAATCTACGCTTTAATCATATTTAAAGGTAGCCCCCATATTATCCTATGAGAGAGACAGTCCTTGCAACAGTGAAAAACGAATTTAGCAGTATTTCACTGTCAGGACATATAAACCACATTACTATGAGGGTCATTCTGACCCTGGCGGCCGGTGGCCGCCAGGGCCACCGACCACGGGAGCACCGCCGACAGGCTGGCGGTGCTCCAATGAGCATTCTGACCGCGGCGGTTCAGCCGCGGTCAGAAGCGGAAAGTCAGCGGTCTCCCGCTGACTTTCCGCTGCTCATTGGAATCCTCCATGGCTGCGGAGCGCGCTCCGCAGCCATGAGGATTCTGACCCCCCCTACCGCCATCCAGTTCATGGCGGGAAAGCCGCCATGAACAGGATGGCGGTAGGGGGGGTCGCGGGGCCCCTGGGGGCCCCTGCCGTGCCCATGCCAATGGCATGGGCACGGCAGGGGCCCCCGTAAGAGGGCCCCAAAATGTATTTCACTGTCTGCCTTGCAGACAGTGAAATACGCGACGGGTGCAGTAGCACCCGTCGCACCTTCCCACTCCGCCGGCTCGATTACGAGCCGGCATCCTCGTGGGAAGGTCGTTTTCCCCTGGGCTGGCGGGCGGTTTAACTGGAACCGCCCGCCAGCCCAGGAGAAAACTCGTAATACCCGCCGCGGTCTTTTGACCGCGGCGCGGTAATTTGGAGGGCGGGATCCTGGCGGGCGGCCTCCGCCGCCCGCCAGGGTCATAATGAGTCCCTATATGTCCTACCTTATCCATACACTGCACCCTGCCCTTGGGGCTACCTAGGGCCTACCTTAGGGGTGCCTTACATGTAAGAAAAGGGAAGGTTTAGACCTGGCAAGTGGGTACACTTGCCAAGTCGAATTTACAGTGTAAAAATACACACACAGACACTGCAGTGGCAGGTCTGAGACGTGATTACAGAGCTACTTATGTGGGTGGCACAACCAGTGCTGCAGGCCCACTAGTAGCATTTGATTTACAGGCCCTGGGCACCTCTAGTGCACTTTACTAGGGGCTTAACAGTAAAACAAATATGCCAATCATGGAGAACCAATTACGTACACATTTTAAACAGGAGCACTTGCACTTTAGCACTGGTTAGCAGTGGTAAAGTGCCCAGAGTAACAAACACAATAAAATCAGAGTCCAGCACACATCAACAACCTGGGGAACAGAGGCAAAAAGTTAAGGGAGACCACGCCAAGGATGAAAAGTCTAACAGGTGGCCTCTAAAATTCCCACTGCAACAGAGAACATCAGTGCCTCTGTGCTGATTAATCTCACAGCTAGTTACGACGCAAGCACCAACATTGGGTTGCAGCCAATGTGAATCTGTGTGTTGAGCATCAGGGCAAAAAGCTGTTTTGTCCTTTCATGCACATTAGCAAACGTTGTTTGTTGAGCTGGAGGCACCATACCAAATTCATGCATACAGCCATAGTACACTGTCACTGTTTGTCACTCATGCATACATGAAACCCAGACAAGGGATAGGGCCGGGATTAGGCTATTTGAATACATGTCCCAGACCATGATACGGTAAGTAAACGGATTACACTATACAATCTATTTGTGGATCCATCGTAGACCTACCAGACACAATACCCCAGGAGGAAAGTGAGGGCATAGAAAGCAACTATGAGACAAATGTAGCCACAGGGAGCCTTTATGGTAACACAAAGACATGGACCAATCAGGCTAACAGGATGCAGGCTCTGTCAGGAACTAACATGAACAAGGCAAACGCACAGTGAGCAGACTCTGACTGGGAAAAGCTGGAACAACACTGTGGAAAATAAAAACTGTATTTGTGCTGTGGGCTGCAACGTTACACAATAACCCAAGGCCTGTGTTACACAAGTGATTTATACAGCAATGCACAACAAGGATATACATAAAATGCCAGCCTCTAAGCCGTTACAGGCAGCAGCAATGAGAGTGCAGGTTGAAATGGCTGGTCTGCATGGAAGTGCTCACAGGTGTATGCAGCTTCGGTCTCTCACAAGTCCTGTAGGTGAGAATCAAGTTCAAAGGGCCAACAGTACCTTTCACATGGGAAACAATAGACAGGTGATTACAGGTCCTACAGACTACCAGGCAGTGCATTTTCGGACCTGAATTCCATGCAGACAGATGAACTAGGACTATGGCATGCCATACTAAAGAGGGAAGCACACTGGAGTCAGAATGTGGGTCTGGGCGTGTGTAGATGAAGGATTATCAGGGTACAAATAGTCCAGTTACAGGGCCCCCTAGAGAAGGGTGGGGAGAGACTGAAAACATGCCTGTGGCAGGACTTATAACCTGGGATGACATGTGCAGGTTATGTCTTGTGAGCAATGCTTGTCATACCTGGGGCACTCGTGCTATCCATTTGCAGAAGTTTTGTACAATGTGTTGTCTCCAACGGAATCCTGATGCAGTGTTTGGATGGTCCCCCTCATGTTGATGGACAACATCCTCCTCTTCCTCCTCTTCATGCATTTGTGGGTCTGGTTCATTGAGGGGGATGTTCCTCCTTACACATATGTTATGCAGGATGGCACAGGTCAAAATGATCTTGCAGAATATTTCAGGTGAATATAAGAGGCTGCCTCCGGTGATGTCGAGGCACCTGAATCTGGACTTTAGGATGCCAAAAGTCCTCTCAACTATAGTGCGTGTCCTCCGTGTGCCTCATTATAGGCACGCTCTGATGCTGTGGTTGGGTTGGCAAATGGTGTCATGATCCATGGCTGGATCCTGTAACCTTGATCAGCTGAAAGAGAAAATTAGTGTAAACATGTGGATGTTGGTTGCACCTTGATTATCACTTTGCATGGCAGTTGTTATCTTGTGTCGTATGTGACTCATCTGTGTTTGTGTTATTGTGTGGGATCCTAGGCTTCTAGGATGTTCTTTCTGCATTCGGTTGTTTAATTATCAAAACTGGTGTTTGGCTGATTGGCCTGGTATCAGCGGTACATTTGTGAACTTACAGTTCATTGTGTATCTCCCATGCATTATGTCATGTGAAAGAAGTGTCCATGCGCCTTCACTGGTAGTGACATGATACTTCCACAAACACAATTGATTCCACTGTGGTGGTAACACGGTTGCACTATATGGCCTGAATATCCAGTCCAATTCAACATATGTAATAGCATGTGATAAACAACAGTGAGGCCCTATGATTTGGCTAGGTGACAATGTACTACACATCTCCATACGTTGGCAGCACTGAAGTGTTCACAATTGACAATACACAAATATCCCATGTGTGACAAGTTCTAGGCAAACCTATTTTTGTGCCCTCACTGAGTTGGCTCACGTGGTGAAGGTTTAATTGTCAGAAGGTCCATATGCCTGTACATCTGTCGTGTAAACGTGTAATTGTCTCAATCCACATGTGTAGCAATGTGCACTTTGCAATAATGTCACATCAATATGTGTTCTTAGCACAGTCCACTTGCTTATTGGTAGCGGGCAATGCCACTCCAGGAGTGATGTGAGATGTTGGTACTGCCTCAATAATTCCATGTCACCTTCATTAGAGTCATCATCATCATGCTATGTGTCTCATGGTGTTTGACCTACAGCGAAACACATTACAGACCCCTTACACAGTACGTATTGGTTGGAAGGGTGTGTGAATGAGTGTTATTGATGTGATATTGTAACCACAGTGTCTTCCTGGCCACGTGTCAATGTAGTGATGTATGTGTTGTGTGTCCTACAGGGTTGCTGTGCAGAGTGTACATAACTGGGTTTCTGTACTTACCAACAAGTAGGCCATTTCCATATCGTCCATCCTGGAAGTGTTGATTGATAGTGCAATGGCGGAAGATGAATGAATCATGTACACTCCCAGGATACTTTGCCACAATGTTGGTGATCAATCCCCGGTGATCCACAATGGCCTGCATATTGATGGAGTGTGTGTGCTTCCTGTTGCGGTATAGATGTTCGGTTGCAGCAGGTGGCACAATCCATACATGTGTGCAGTCTATGGCACCAAGCACATGTTGGAAGCCGTTGATTTCGTAGAAGCCCTGTTTGGTCTCCTGCTGCTTCAGCTGTGTGTTGGGGAAGCTGATGTGGCGGGGTGTGAGGTAGATGATGGCATCCAGTACCATGGGTAGGAAGGCAGAGAATGAGAGCTGTGAGATCCTGGCAACCAGGGCACTAGTTGTTTGAAAAGAGCCACTTGCCAACATGTGGAGGACAGCTAGCAGCTTGGTCTCTGGTGGAATAGTGTGGGGTGTCTGCAAGCTGGGTGCCAACTGTGGCTCAATGTTGCGAAGAAGCTGCTATATGGCTTGCCAGTTTAGTCTGTACCTCTGGATGATGTCATGTTCCCTGAGGCCCAGAAGGGTTGTCCTGGTCCGGAATATCCTCTCCTGCCTTCTGCGTTGCCTTTGGGATCCCTGTTGGTGTGGTGGAAGCTGCTGCTGTTGGTCCTGTCCTCTGCGTCTTCGTGCATGCTGGATGAAAAGTACCTTCATGTCTTCCTTTTTGAGCTCTGATGTTGCTTCTGTGTGTTTTCCTTAAGTACTGGTGTATTTGCCCCATTTATAACGCCTGCCCTGACCCAGGAGTTAATTTTTTACACAAATCAGACTGTGCACCATTTTTCGCCTCCGCCTCCAAGCTGTGAGGGATTTTTGCACGGTTGGATAAATATGGCGCACAGGTGTTTAAGTCATTTTTTGGAACAGGAACGCCAACCTTGCATGTCATTAACACAAGGCGGCTGCACGCATCCAGAAAATGACGCACACATCGGAATTTTGACGTTCGCGGGGTCGGGCGGCAAAGTATAAATATGCTGTTAGGTTTGCCCCGAATTTGCGTTAAAAAAAATGATGCAAACCTGGCGCAAGCAGAGTATAAATGTGCCCCTTAGTACTCCCAGGCACCCGCCTTCCAACTATCTTCCGGGTTTGCAGAAAAGTTTAATATTACTCCAAAAAATAGTTTTGAGCTGCTTACTTCTTTGGACATCACTGATCGACTAGATGAAAATGTCTCTAATGCTTGTAAGGCCTCACCACTTAGTAAAATGGGTGTTATAACTGAATCCAAGACTGTTTCTATCACAGTGATTTTTTTAAGGTAGAACAATGCTGGATCGGGTAACAAGGAAGATGATAGTTCATGGCATAATTTCTTTCAAAGTTTCTACGTTGTTTGTTTTCAGGAAATACGGGCAGTTCGTAACACTTCCTTTGTGGAAGGTTACAGATCTTTTTTTGCTGTGGCTATTCCTGCTACATCAACTAGAACTGAAGGTGCTTGAATTAAATTGTCTTACTTAAATTGAATTATAAATTTAGGACCAGATTTATAATTGTTGACGCAAAACTGCCCTAATGCAGTTTTGTGTCAAAAAGTTTAGCGCTGGCTAGCGTAATTTCTTACTGTCATCCATGCGTCAAATTTATAATTTGACGCTGGGTGGCGCTAAGAATAGGTTAGAGTCATTTTTCCTGACGCTAACCATTGCACCTTGTTGTAAGGCAAAATGACATTAACGCAGGAAAAATAACTGCAATCTGGTTTGCGACACGGAAAAACATTGCATAACGGATATGCACCATTTTCCCCCGCTATGGCATCAGCAAGCGGAGCAAACACTGCTAAGGAGCCCCAAAATGGATCCCAGAAGCCAGGAGAGACCTATGCAGGGTAAGTTGCATGGGGGACCAAAATGCCTAAATGTCAAGTGCAAGAAGGGGGAGGCACATACCTACTACCCAAAGTATGTCAGCCCTGCAAATCAGGCAGTGGAAAGAGCAAAGAGGCATGGCACAGTACTTCCTGCAATGCCCATGCCAGGTGCATGGGCTGTGCAGGTACATCCAGGGGCACAGCACAACACAACACCACCAACCTTTGCATGGGGGTACACTGCCATGCCAAGGCCGCTGGAAATACTGAAGAGGACCAGAAGGGTAGGGTAGAATGTAAA
This sequence comes from Pleurodeles waltl, assembly GCF_031143425.1. Classification (NCBI taxonomy): domain Eukaryota; kingdom Metazoa; phylum Chordata; class Amphibia; order Caudata; family Salamandridae; genus Pleurodeles; species Pleurodeles waltl. The sequence goes on from NC_090439.1 coordinate 1,056,465,287, forward strand.
ACTGGTCTGGTGTCACAGGACAGCTGGTATTGTCAGAATGTAAACTAGAGGACAATGCCCAGTCTCAGGCCATTGGCTCAAGCAGCATTTATCATTGATAACAGTTGCCACTACTACCTGTGCTGTGTGCGCTGGTCAATTAGGATATGGCAGTTAGGTGCCCATGGCACAAACATTCAAAATGAGGGTTGAGTATGACCACGTGATCAATCCCCATCAATTCCTATCCCAGTGCAACTCCTGTCAACTGCTCATGTCCATAGACTCAATAACCATCAGGAACTGTCACATACACAATGATGTACACAACAGTAATCTCATACCCATGCTGCCCATTCCTGGGTTTACCCATGTGCCTGTGTCACAATAGCAGCAATGCCACCATGCAACATCTCAGGTGTCATAGTGCTAAGACAACTGCATTAAGGGGGAGGACATATGTGTGTAGGAAGGCAAACACACCCACACAGTCACAAGAGGAAATGGAACTCTGCCAGGCCCATCAGTGCAATGCAATGTAGCACACATATGCAAACATCAACATGAGAAACTACCAATGGTAACACCTGTATTGTCTCATGGTAAATGCCATACAGGGTGTGGTGCTAGGTATCAGCACCCCATAGGTGTATGTGAAAAATGATAGACTGGGACTGAACCATATTGTTATGTGTGGTGCTGTGTCATCAGCACACCAACAATCATTGCAAGGCCTCACCATGCAAATGGAAGCAGAGGCAGGGTTGATGAGGACAAGAAGGTGGCAAGCCACAATTTGGACAGAGCCACACCTAGAAGATGTGACGCAGACAATTGCCCAAACTGCCCACACAACATTTGACATGCATGTGGGGCATAGGGCTGAGAGACTGCAAACATTAATGACAGGAACAATGCATGGGAACCAACATGACAATGTACCACCAATAGGAAGTCAGTGACGTCACATTACAACTGGCACAACACAGACACACTAATTGTACAATATCTCATTGCAGAGCACGATGGCTCTCCTATGGATCTGTCTGTCCTGGACTACCCTGATGACCTGGATGGCCAGCTGACAACCATCAGCCAGGAAACTCTCCAAGATGTCCTGGGAACCCTCCAGACACCACCACCAGTTGCAAATAGGAGCATACATGTAGGAGCCATCGCAGAGGACCCACCCACCATCCCAATATACGACCTGCCAGCTCAAACACAGCTGAGGACTCTGACGACAAAGGGACCACCTATGAGAAGACAGTAGTGGGAGTACAGTGGGAGCTGGCAAAGGAAGTGTGGGTGGGGATGCAAATGATGGCAGCCAGCCTTGAGGGGATTCGCATGTGCATGATGACGTCCGCAGAAGAGTCTGCAGCATACAAGTCACACAATCCATACTGCATGGAGTCCAACAATGTGTGAGGGACCTAACCACTGCTGTGAGGGAGTTGCCACAACACCTGCCTTCCCAATCGTGCTGCTGCATGCATGACAACACGCTGGACTCCATGCAGTGGGAACTGGCCTCCATCAGGGCTGCCTACCACAGGGATGTTGCTGAAATCCTCAATAATCAGCAGCTCTTCCCTTCCTGCAGTTATGCCATATGTAGGCCCACAGACAACAGCTGCCGGGAATTTGGTGTCCATTTCTCCAACCACTGAAGTGTGCGTTGCCCCCTCAAAACCACCAGCACCACCATCAAGGGCAGAGGAGATGACACACACATCAGAGGATGAAGATGTGGAACAGATCGTCTTCACCCGTAGGAGTACCCGGTAGCACCAGCCCATGCCACATGGGCACTGATTCTCCTTTGTCCTGTGTTTGACAACATGCCAGTGTTGCTACAGTTGGTGACATGCACTCTTCACAGACACACTGTTAACCTTTCAACTATGGACTGCAATTGTCTCTCACTACTCCATTGACAATTCATGTTCCTCTGCACTGAACAACACTTCATCTCAGCATGTCCAATGACATGTCCCTCAACCTTGCACTTGTGTGGTGTCACAATATAATGCTTTAAACTAATGGGGTCACAGACTTGACTATGTAAATATTGCACTACAGCACTTTTAAATAAACAGCACCTACACACCCACTTTGTCTCTGTGTAATGTGACACATCTATTTTGCTGGAGATTTGTGATGCATATAACATGTCTATGGTCACAGAGTGTCAATACCAGAATGCAGAAATAATGTGGGCAGATATGTATGCACAAGGGCCCTGATTTATACTTTTTTTGCTCTGTATTAGCATGATTTCTTTACGCAAAAGTGGCGCAAACTTACAAAATATCATTGTATTTTGTAAGTTTGCGCTGCTTTCGTGTAAAAAAATGATGCAAATGAAGCACTAAATAAGTATAAATCAGGGCCAAGGTATCTACAAGATGAAAGTCAATGCTGGCTACATCTCCTACAAGCATGCAACATTTGCTTTAAAAAATACATGCCTCACTCACAACATACCTAACAAACAATGAGGCAGGTACCCTCTAACCCTTTTGACAAGGGTAGTAAATGTAAATAGATTAATGGTCAATCCAAGGGGGAAGTAACCTAGACTTCTGCGGTGAAAGTGATAAAAATGTGCAGAGAAGTGAAGGTGATATATACAAAATGTACAACGGGTGGTTTTAGGAATATTATGGACTTCTAGTGGCTCCGTCAGTCAAGGAAGCCCTGAAGTCACATAAGATTTCTTTACAGTTCTATATTCCACACTCAAAGGTATGTCGACGTTTCAACCCAATTGCAGAAACAAATCAAAGGTGGGTCATCATCAGGACTGGGAAAATCCAAGTCGGTAGCACCTAAGATCCAGTGTAGAAATACGATCTGTTAGTCTGGGACATCTTCGTGTTATGTAGTTCACTGTATCACGAGGACGTGGTCTGGGAGTCAAATAATGATCCAGTGGTCAGTGTTGTGTCTTCCAGGTCATAAAAGCACAGAGAGCCACACTTTCACTGTTTTATTAGGAGCACCTATTCAGACAAATATAACCTTGTGTCTAGAATAACATGTTTAAAGAAATATACAATGCAATAAATTTCTATTGATGTTACATTGTTTGTACACTTAGAATTATTTTAGTCATTAGATCACCGCGGAAGTCTAGGTTACTTCCCCCTTGGATTGACCATTCACCCACAACATACAGCAGGAATTGCTGTGTAAGAGTGTTTGGCCAATAACGTCAGCTGGGAGTACAAGTAAAACACATAGGTGTGAAATTTGTATACTTTACCTCATCTGAAATTGGCACTACTCAGTTTAGCAGTGTTGACATGAATTTCAGGCTGCAGGCAGGCGTCCCACAGTGCCCGACTTCACGACATAGGATCAAAACTATTACAGCTTAAAAAGCACACCTAATTGTTCAATACATGGGAACCATAGTCACGTTGAGTGGTGGGTACAATGGATGGCAGATGCATTGAGATTTAGATTTTTTGTAGCTGCCACTGTGACAGCTCATTTGGAAGTGTGAATTAACATGTCAAGAGAGGGATGTGGATGCAGTACAGAATACACAGGCCAACAGACAACTGGCACTGTACACTCATGCAAAGACCCCGAGCCCCAAGCATATGACACATGCAGTAAGGGAGTACCTAAATCTTTCATAACTATGTTCAAACCAGAACTTAAACCTATGTAACACACCTATACTAACCTAATCTATCCTAACTATACATTACCCACAACTGGCCCTAACTACCCTATGCTAAGCTTACTTACCACATTTAACAACACACTCAAAACATTTGCCCCCGACCCCCTTTATATGACGAGACACATGTAGGACAACATATACTAACCTAAAAATATACTACCTAACACTAAACAAATATATATATATATATATATATATATATATATATATATATAGATAGATATACATATATATATATATATATATATATATATATATATATATATATATATATATATTAATACAAAAAATCCCAAACATGAACCCCACCCACCCACAAACATGTAATAATATGAAACCCCCACCCTATTTATCCTATCTAAACTACTACCCTACTACCCTACTTAGCCAACTAAACTACTACCCTACTCTAACCTATCAAAACACCCCTTAAACCCCCTACAAAATAGGATGAGGAAGGAGGAGGGAGGGGACTGAATTAGGGGTGAGGGGAGGCAAGAGTTCTCAGGTTTGCCCTCCTCAGTGTATTTTTAATTGCCTTGAGCCTCCGAGTATTTTTGTCCACATCCATCTGTATTGTGTCAAACTTTTTCAACACTTTCCTCATGTCCCTCCAGAGCTCAGCAATTGCAGCCATGTCCATTGTAGCAGGTGTGGTGGTCTGTGTTCCAGACATTGAAGGTGCAGCAGGTGTGATGGTCTGTGCAGCAGATGTTGAAGGTGTAGCTGGTGTGGTGGTTGGTGGTGCCCTGGTTGAAGGTGCAGCAGGTGGGGCTGAAGTGACAGTGGCCGCTGTGTTTCTGGGTGCAGTTGTGGTGGTTGCTACAACCTTTGTGGCCAATGCCGGTCCCCCTTGCCTGAAAGCCCGCCATTCTCCTGTGGCTCTCTCTCTCTAATAGCGCCTTGTCATCCTTCGGTACCCAGACTCGACATCTAAGATGTGTCTGTATCTCACTGCCCGCTTCTGGAAAGCCCTGATCTCCGCTAGATCCATGTTGGCAGCTGTAGAAATTAAACAGGCAACCATCAGTGTCATCATTGTGTGGTGCATGTACAGATAATAATCTGCCTCAATTTGCACATATAGTCCAAATCACAGTCCAGATGATATAATGTCCCTGATTAATGTAATGGCAATGCTGCCTACCCATCATGTCTTTTACACCACAGAAAAGCCCAACAAGAGTTGGACCAAATAAAGTGGTCTGTGCATTGATATAGTGCAGTGTGTCACAATGCAAGGGCAGCAACTACTTAACATGGGCCAGTCCGAATAATCCTTATCATCTGAGTCAAATTCAAGGCACCCAAAACCAGTGATTTGTAGATGTAATTGGCAGGATAGTATGCACTTGCAAATCTTAAGGGTTGTTTGGGACACATGCATGCTTGAATGAGATGACTGTCATCTACTCTGTGACCATCACATCTACCTACATATGTTGTTCCCCTACCTCTGTGCCTCAGGGGGAATGTACATGCAATACATCATCCCAACTGTTGAGGACAACCAGGAAGGCATGTCTACTTGTACATGGATTTAGTGAGTGGAACACATGTGAGGAGGGCTGCCACCTATGAATAAGATATCCATAGCTCATTCACATCTACATTCATGTGTCCAGTTGTGGACAACCATCAACACCTGATCAGCCAACACAATTCCCAAAGCACCCACATTGATGCCAGCACACTTTTGGCCTTGATCTGCATGCACGCCTATTGCATACCACACAGGTGTCACGTAAATGAAGTACAACTTATGGGGCTAGATGCTGGGGGACAGTTACCCATACAGTCGCGTGGACAACATATCACAGTGTGTAAAATTTTATATGAGTGAGCTGGTGATCCTGCATGTAGATACTCCAACAGACATACCACTGCAAACTCACATTGACACTGGCACTCCAGTGAGTGATAGATACACATCTGCACACATGCACTGGGCCTAACAATCATGTGGTGCTAAAGCCGACTACAAACATTTGTGGCTAATCCATTTCAGATGGTACTCCATGTCATGATTTGTATTTGGGTGACAATTTTAATGGCACTTTCCTGGTGCACTGCAATAGTAGTGACTCAGGTATTGTGGCTTGTGCATCATGGGACACTGCGTTACTGTGTGATGACATGGGGCTCAATTTTCAGTCTGCAATTATCATGCATTCAGTGGTCCATAAAAGATGTGGCATAGTTGTATGTAGGTAACAAATGCCACATTGGCAGTGTCCCCTAAGCCGTGTATGCCTCCTTTGTCAAAATAATGGCAGGGATCATGTGTGTGTAATGATGACAATTTAGCGCTAAACATGGACTGCCCACTTTGCTGTCCTGATACAGTGAAATGTGGTATGCTGACAGTGTCTTACCTGATCATCATTGACAGAATGCATGGGCACAGGTGTCGTAATTGCATCTGAAATGTATAACCAAGGGCCAAATGTACGAAGATCAGGTTTTTTGAGTCACACGTTGCGAGACTTAGCAACTAGCAATTTGCGAGTAGGATGGTCTGAGTTACAACACTGTCAATGACACTGTTTGCAAATCACAAATGGGGTAGCAAATGACCTACCTTATGAATGTTAATGAGGTAGGTCTCATTTTGCAAAGCCCTTGGGAATGGCGGCACTCACAGGGATGCTAGCCTGCTGGGCTCAGCAGACCACCATGTCTGTGACTGCTTTCAAATGGATATGTATATTTATTTAAAAAATGCAGCCTTATTTCATCAAGGGTAAACAGAAAGCATTAAAAAAAATATTAAAGTCATTATATTGGTTTTTGAAATGCTTTCTGTTTACCCTTGCTGAAATAAGGCTGCATGGGACCACTGCCTGCTCAGAAACAATTTTTGGGCATGCATTCACAAAGGGGAAGGGATTTCATGGGGACCACTCCTCTTTTGCAAATGGGTTAGCACCAACTTGGAACTTGTGGCAACTACAATTGTTTAGTGCCAGCATTCGTGGTCACCAAACAATCAATCAGCGGACTGTGACTTGCTAATAGGAAGGGAACTCCCTTCCTAAATGCCACTAGCAAACCCTGCTTTGTGATTCGGCAATGTGATTGCAGAATAGCAAATTTGGGGATGTGCATTTAAATAAACATGTTTTCTTTATGTAAACACACAAAAGCTGAAAACTAGGCTGTTTGAATCAATTAAAAATAGCTTGTTACATGTGGCCCTAAGAGATAGTTGTACATGACTCAACAAACCTCAGGACTGCATTAACATGCATAGATATGTGGACTACATCTCAGTACTGGGACACTAACAGTTTGTTCTGCTTGCATTCAACATGGCCACAACTATTGTATGCAGCATGTCAGGACATCTGCTACTGTCACTCAGGAGCATTCTACTGTACACATTTGTCAATGTGATACTCACCAACAGGGCCACCGATCACCACACCCAGGTGGTCCAGCAGATCCTGCTCTCTGGCCACCAGGTCAGCCCAGCGATGCTTCAGCTGGTGCTCATTCCTGCTCATGTGGAATACTTGTTTGAGGTGGTAGAGCACCTTGCCCGACTGCAGCTGCCTTGCCTCTGTGTGATACCCCTGCATCACACGCCCACCCATCTCCAGCATCAATGGCAGAAAGTGGCACACCAGCCTCACAAACCCGCAAAGCTCCTCCCCCCATGAGGGTCAGCCTTGCCCTTCCCGACATGTCCCTGCACAACAAAGCAAAACAGAAGAAGTGTAAAAAAGAGGGAAAATAAATGTAAAAAAGAAAACTTACAGCCCAAACCTAAGAAGCCCAACTAACCCAACTCATCTAACACCCAAACAGACACCCGACAGTACAAATACAATCCAAAAGGCAATAAACTACACAAAAGCACGTACACAGGTACAATAAACAAACAGAATACACAAAAGACACAAGAAAGACACCACAAGATACAAGAAACGAAATCCAGACACCAGCAACACCAAGACACAGCCACACAGTCATGAAAAAGCACAGACTGTAAAGTGAAAATGAAAGTACACCCACTGTACCATGCCTGTATACATAATTTCCTATTTCATCACTTCCTGTCCCCTGTGAGGCCCATTTTCCGCCATGCGTGTATTTTTTTTTACGTATACGGTGTTTGCATGAATATTTTCAATGCATAACCTACATGTGCGGCAAAATACCACGCATTACCAGTAAACTTCAGTTTCAATAGATATCCGCATGCGTGTGGCCCCATGTGCTGTTAGTTAGCATTTGAGTGTTTTTTGGGCGCATTTGCTCTAACATTTTTGACTCAAACTGTGATTGGGTGATTTTCAATTATTTAACATGCATGCACCCTTTATTAATATGAAGATTTGATGTTATGGCCTGCAGTGTGTGGTATAGTGGTTGGCCACATGTAGTGAAGCATGCAACTGTGTGTTTTGTGTGTGAATGATTTGTAACAACAATATGTGTGATTCTGAAGGAACGGCATGCAATACATTGGACGTAATGCTCATGTATGAATGTGTTATAAATGGGTATCTACATCTGATGGCAATCAGTGATCTACAACAGTGATGATATGTGTTTGTAATATGTGTTGACTCATTTGATGTGTGTTGTTGTTTGACTTTGGGGACATTATATTTCACACAACAAACAAAACTCAGGGCTGATGAGTGCTATGTCGGATATGTTCCCCCTCATATGTCATTAATTGTTGGTTACGACTTCATGGTGACTTGTGTGTGAACTACCCATATTTCGGCCATGTGTACATGTTTGAGACACTGTGCCTTAATTCCAATCATAAAATGTTGTGTTTGTGTCATTGACCTGGGATCTATGATTTTGCTTTGAAACTGTTGATCAGTATGTATGTACCATGCGTTGCGTAGTGTCCTACATGTTTAGTGTTCTTTCACTGGACGAAACATGATACCTCCACACATACAATAGATTCTAATGTGATGGTAACATGGTTGCACTACATGGCCTGGACATCCCATCCAATTAGACATATGTCATTGCAAATGAAATGCAACAGTGAGGCCCTTTGTTTTGGCTTGGTAACAATGAACAACACATCCCCATATGTTGGCAGCACTGAGGTGTTCAGTATTGACAATGCACAATTGTCCCATGTGTGACTTGATTCTAGGCAAACCTTTGTTCTTCCCTCTGCAGGTGGCTCATGTGCAACCATGCACCTTAACTACCAAACTTGCTCCAGGTAACCTGGCTAACTGCCTTGTGGAGGAAGATGTATCTGTGCAGGAAGGGCCATCTCCCTGTCTGCTTGTTATTTTGGTGGACAATTGCCTCTTTCAGTCTATGCAGCAGTGTGCAGTTTGCATTAGTGCCACATCAATATGTGTTCATAGCACAGTCCACTTCCTTATTGCAACCTGGAAACAGCACCTCAGGAGTGAGTTATGATGTTGGGACTGCCTCAGTGTTTCCATGTTACCTACATGTGAGTCAGCATCATCATGCTATTTGTCTCATGGTGTTAGACCTGCAGCAACACACATTGAACACCCCTTCCAAGCTACATAATGCTTGGGAGAGTGCCGGATTGACTATGTGGCCTAATGTAATTGTAAATGGTTCATATTCTAAGTTGTACTTCCAATGCAGGTAATGTCATTGTCACTGTGTGCTTTGACATTGGTCACTTGTAGCTCTAGAGTGGCAGCTAATGTTTGTGGCAGCCATCATTTGTTCATAGGTGTGCATCCCATTGTCTCAGGGTGTACAACATAAATACCTGTGTCACACCTCATTGTTATCCTGCCCACATGTCAATGTAGTGGTATATGTTTTGTGTGTCCTACAGGGTTGCTGTGCTGTGTGTACATTGCTAGGTTTATGGACTTACCGACAAGAAGGCCATTGCCATATTGTCCATCCTGGAAGCGCTGATTGATCATGCTGTGGCGGAATATGAAGGAATCATGTACACTCCCAGGATACTTGGCCAAGATGTTGGTGTTGTGCGCTGCAATATGGGTTGTAGCTCAGCTATCAGGTCAAGTATCATGGCTGAGCTCAACCTGTACTTCTCAAATATTTCCTCCTCAGTCTGGTCAAAAAGGGTAATGCGCACTCTGAAAATGCGCTCCTGTCTCCTCCTCCCTCCTCTGAATTTACTTTCACTTTTACTTACAGTCTTGTAGTCTGTGCTTGAGAGAGGTTGTGTGGCACTTCAGCTGGTGTGAGAAGTATTGATTTTAGAGTGTTTTGTGATGTGTTCTCTCTGTGTCTAGTGCAATTTGTTAATTTTGTAAGTTTTTTGTACATTGTTGTCCTGTTTTTGTACAACCATTGTTGTGTATCTGTCTTGGGGTAGTTTAGTCTGTTGGGGTATTTTGGGTTAGGTGGAGTATAGTTTTATTATTGTTGGGGTTATTATTTTGCAGTAGAGGGAAACTGCAAGATGTCGTGGAAGGGAAGGGCACATCAGATGAGTGGTGATGAACTGGGAGGATTCATATGGCTAGTGTGCCACTACCTCCCCGACATGGTGGCTATGGGTCATCATGGGCTACCCAAAGGAGACAAGAAAGCTGTGATGGGGCAAGATACTCTACCAGTTTTGTAGGATCTTCTCAGGGGAGTGCACGGACCACCAGCTGAAACACCAGTGGGCAGACCTCATTGCCTGTGAAGGAGATCTCCTTGATCACCTGGTGATTTGGGTTGGCTGACCTGTTGGTAAGTACCGCTTTTACATTGCAACATCCTAATTTGCATGTACATGACAGTAAGACATAAGGATAATTGCAGCATGTCATGACAATGGTTGTGTCCCAACCAACCTGTATTTATGAGAGGTCAGCAATGTACCAATTGCAGACAATTTGCACATTCCTCTCTGAGTATACATATACGTATAGAAGTGCTGAAAATGGTAGAGATGTGCAATGGTGCAAGGGTTCATGTTTCCCAGACACAAATGTACATGTCCATCATGGGCTTTACAACTGTGAAAATGTGCTAAGTAATTTTTAAGCGATGACAAACATGATCCAGGATTATTGGTAGTCATGGGTGTGAGTGTTCCCTGATTCATGTATGTGCAGAGTGACACAACAAGTACACAAATGTAAGAAGGACTAATTGGCATAGTGTTTGAAGCTAAGGGGGCTGATGGAGGCAAGTATTACCACACCAAGGGCCAGATGTACCAAAGGATTTTACCCATTCTGTGTCTATGGGAAAAAGCTTTCGTTCATATGGCCTCAAATCAAAAGTTGCACAATGCAAGCATTGTGGCAGTTTTAAAGCCTGGTGCCACATGATGGCAGCACCAGACCTGAAGAATGCAAGATGAGTATTCGTGCCTTAGGTGGCACATGAAAAAAGAGCCTTTAAATCAGCTTGGTTCCACTGTGCCATTTTTGGAGTTTACTTGTATTTGTGCCTAAGGTAAGTTGGTAAAAAGACACTTCCATTGTTATCAAAATACCTAATTTCAGTTAGCAGGTTTAGCACCACCATGTATGATGCAGAGCATTCTAAGTGCCACCATCATGTCATAGTTTACAACATCAGTGACCTGTCATGTGCCATGGTGTGCTGTATGTTACATATGGCACACACATGATGGAGTTATGTGGTGGCAGTATGGGGTTGAAAAGAGTCAAGCATCTGAGTGGTTGCTCCACTTTCACATAGATTACCTACAAAGTTCTAAGCTTCTGCCAATGGACAGTATCCTGTCCCCAAACATTTTGTGTAACGTATGTATCTGAGACATGTATGTATGTGTGCATCCCATATCTGTACGTTTTTGTGGGCTAACTATGTCTTTCTGACTGACATGTGATAGATGGCGGTTGTTCATTCCTAACACTAAGTAGACTAGCTCACTCAGTTAAAAAAAAAGTGGAATGTGTGACAGTTGACCATGCTTTTATTTGTTCAACAATCACAAAGCTATGTTTTCCTGTCATGCCTTGCAGGTGGACCTCCATACTACACTATCGGAGAGGTTTCTTGTTTTGAAGCCCCCGATGCAGTCAGTAAGTGTCACCTTGTGTGTCACATATGTAGATCCAGGGTTGTGTGTGAGAGGGTATGATATGTTCAATGCCATGTAAATACGGCATGTGTGTCAATTAAGACACCATCATCTATGTTTTGGTATCAACATCATGACTGCTGTTATTTTGAGGATGTTGAATGAGTTGAATGATACACAGGTGCCAACATGTGCTGCAATGGATTTGTGGGTCTTAGAAAAAGGTAATTATGCCCACAGTGATATCAGTCAAGATATGTGTCAGAGGTGCTGACTTTTGGAATTGCATGGATGTTGCCATCATATTTGGCACAACACATGTTACTGTACTCTGTGCCACATGTTGCACTAATTTACTCTGGACATGGTACAATTTATATACATGTGTTGAGGTCTCCAAAGGGCTTATCATTGAGACACTTACACCACCAGTGCTTCACTAATCTTCCAAAATTAAGTGAGGCACCGGCCATGCAAGGAGCTTTTTGTGAGGGGCAGCAGTCAGTTGAGTACATATAGAGATTTCAGCTCTTCTCCAGATGGATGTGGGACATGTCTACGGATGGTGGCAAACAAGAAGTGGGCAGAAGAACCTACATAATTTACCCATCATGATAATTGTGAGTGACTATGGTCACATCACATGTGTATCAGATGTGCATGAGATGTGCATGATGAGTGTTTACCTGGTACTTAGGAGATGTAAGAAGCTTGTGCACAGATAGGGTCATATTTAAGAAAAGTGGCACTGCACACAGTGCAGTGCCACTTTTTCTGCACCCCTAAGTGCACCCCTACCGCTCCATGTGTGCACCGTATTTGTAATTCAACACACCATGGTGCAGGTTGGGGGTAATAGCATAAAACAAATTGGCACCATTGATATACTGTCCAGGGTTAGCACAAAATGTTTTAACACTAACCTGAATTGTACATAGGGGCCCATTGTAACCAATTGTGTACCACCTTGTAACGCCTGCTCTGAGCAGGTGTTGATAGTATCCAAAATCAATGACGCTGTGGAATCTCTTGGATTCCCCTGTGCCATTTTTGCAGCCCCCCTACTGGGGGAACGCCCCCTTGCTTACTTATGTCTGGCCAAGGCATAATGTGGTGCAATGCATGCATTGTGCAACTTTGTTAATATGGCACAGGGAACTTAGCCTTGTTTGGCCACATCAGCATCACAATATTGATGACCCTAATATGGTGCAAGGAGGCACTAGTCCCTCTTAAATCTGGGCCTTAGTGTGCAACATTGGATAGCCATTATCCATGTGACATGAACATGATACCATAGATGCCTGGTAGGCAGATTTGTATAGACATTGTTGTAGTATGTCTGGTGGACAATATGTGTCATCTGAAGATTCTGTATACATTGCATAATTGTTCTTCCTCTACCCAACGCAGTTTTTGATGACATGTTCTCCTTAGTTTCAGCAGCCACAATGACCCCAGCACAGAAGCGTGCATTTGATAAGAGTACCGAGTGTTTCTGCCACATCTGCAAAGTCCAGACAGGTTACCACAAGATGGTCAAGAGGTACCATAGGGAGAAGGCATTGGGGTCATTACTAGCGTTCCTACATGGGGAAAGCAAAACAGCCTGCAACCAGTGCCCAAAAATATGTGACCTCAACACCAAGGGTCAGGGGTGCCTCAGCAGGTCCCATCCCCTCCACATCCACAGCACATATAACACCAGCAGCCCAGCAACAGCCACTACCAGCTGCCACAAGCTCTACTTTTGAGGCAGACATGCAGAAGGATGAGGCAGAGGTCAAGGCAAGGTTAGCCAAACTGGAGGCGGTCAATGGCCGTAACTACAAACTCTTGAAATACATCAAGAAGAAGCTAAGGAAACTATGGCCTAGATTATTTTGTGCTAATGTGGCATTATTTGGCCACAAATGCTGCCCTAGATTTACAAAGTGGCACAATGAATGCTTTTGCATTACATCGTTCATGTATGGGGCTCCCGGTTTTATGGTATTTTTTTTTTTTTTACATTTCTGTCTGTATTTATCCATTTTTATTTTTTGTCTGTTTTATTTGTATTTATCCATATTTATTTTGTGTCCTATCAACAGATGAGGTGATAACTCATATATTTCCACATTTATTTGATGGATACATTTCCTGTTAGGTTTCAGCACATTACACACCCAAAAATAATAAAATAATAACACCACATTAAAGAATTAGAATAATAGCACAAGTACATGTTGTGATATTCAGTATTTTAAGCAAATCTCATTGAGTTTTGTAACTCCTGATGCTGACTATATGTACAGCTATTTGTCTGACATCATTAATCTCAGCATGGAGAGTCACTCAAAAAAAGCCAAATGATCTGTATTTTTCTGCATTTAAAAATAAATACAGACAGAAAACATAGGTGGTCATTACAACCCTGGCGGTCGGTGTTAAAGCGGCGATAAAACCGCAAACAGGCCGTGGTAACAAAAATGGAATTACGACCATGGCGGAAACTGCCAACATAGACAGCCACTTTAACACTCCGACCACCACGGTGGTACAAAAAAACAACGCGGCGGTAACCACCAACAGACAGGCGGAAGACAAGGTTCCGCCCAATGCTTTACAACAGTCCAATCTGCCTCCTTTTCCGGGGTGGATTCACCAAGAACAAAAAATATGGCAAAAACATGACTTGGAAGGGAAAACGCTCACCTCTACACACCCCATGAGGAACCAGGATGCCGTGGAACCCGAGCTCCAGATAATCCCTGCCTTTGTCTTCCTGCTCCTCAACCAGGAACATCAAAGACGGTGGCGAAGACCACGGTGAGTACTGCACCTATGACACAGGGTTAGGGGAGGGAAAAATGAGTGACACACACCCTCACCCACTACAACACACACACACAAGTACATGTTGATACATTACATTTACAACCCCCCGGAAGAATGCAAGGACAAAAGGAAATGAGTTGAACGTTTGTAATCTATTAAAATACAGTAATAAAAAATATATATATATATATTTACACTATAAACAAATATATACATCAAGAATACAAGTCCAAGGAATTCCACCATTAAAGTCCGTGGACCACTGGGCCCAAAATGCATGGGCGAGGCCCACACTCAATACCCGATCAAAATGGAGAGAACACTGCAGGGGCATCAGATAGAACTACAACAGACACCTCAGGGGGAAGGTAAGGGGGGCACCTCAGCCGGATGTGTGCACAACACCAGATCCACGAGGGGGCTCCATGCCCATTGATGTATCCTGGGGAGTGCAAAGCCACAGTCACAAGTCTTTACAGTGGGTGGTTTGCCCACTGCTGCATCCTGGGGAGTGCAAAGCCACAGTCTCTCAAGTGGATGCCTAACTGGTTCTGGAGGGGGCTTTGTGCCCAGAGTGCTTCATCCTGCTTGTGGCAGCCTCAGTAGGGTCGGAGCTTTTGGCGCTCATTTGCCTAAGGTGCTGGAGGCGGCGGTGTCCTGTTCAGCGGTGCTGGTGGTGGTGGTGTCCTTGGCAGCGGTGCTGGTGGCGGCGGTGTCCTTGGCAGCGGTGCTTGTGGCAGTGGTGTCCTTGGCAGCAGTCCTGGTGGCGGCGGTGTCCTGTTCAGCGGTGCTGGTGGCGGCAGTGTCCTGTTCAGCAGTGCTGGTGGTGGCGGTGACCTTGGCAGCGGTGCTGGTGGCGGCGGTGTCCTTGGCAGCAGTGCTGGTGGCGGTGGTGTCCTTGGCAGTGGTGCTTATGGCGGCGGTGTCCTGTTCGGCGGTGCTGGTGGCGGTCTTGCCTGTTTTTCTGTGCCCCTTCCCCACCTTGGATGGTGGCGCAGCTGTACTCCTGGGAGAGGCGTTGGTGGTAGATGTTTTGCCTCTCTCCCGCCGGGCAGTGGCCAACTTTTTGTGCATTTGAGGTGGGGTACTGTCCGTGGTCTGGCTCCTTGGCACACTGGCTGCCCTGCGCACTCCAGAAGCCGGTTACCACTGGCACCACTGTTCCCGCAGATGTTGTAGCTGAGGTGCTGGGTTGGGACCTGGAAAGGCAGGCCCTAGGGGACTGAAGGGGTGGGGGAGGTGAGGGGAAGAGGTCAAGGTTGGACAGGAAATGTTTTTTGGACACAATGGGATGGGTAGATGGAGGGGGGCTTGGGAGTGGAGGAAGAGGTAGTGGTTGTATGAGGTGTACATTTGCTGACTTTGGGTGAAGGTGCATGGGCTGGAGGCTGTCGTGAGGTGGATGGCTGTTGGGTGGGTGTGTTGCTGTGTTTGTGTACCTTGGGAGGTGGGCTCACAGACACCCTGGGAGAGGACACAGGGGATGTGTGAGTGGTAGTGGGGGTGGTGAGTGCAAGTGAGCGGGGTGTGGTGGTGGGTGTGCTGGTGATAGAGGTAGTGGCTGAAGATGTAGTGCATGTAGGTGTGAGTGGAGACGAGACTGGGAGGGAGGAGGTAGATGAGGAGGAGGGGACACAGTGGAGGCAGTGGATGTTGGTATGTCTGCATGTGTATGATGCTTGCGTGAGTGCCTGTGGGATGTGTGATGCTTATGTTTGCCTGAGCTTCCCTCTTGTGTTTAAGGTGTGTGCATGCTGGTCTGATGGTGTACTTGGGATGGGCTGAGGTACAGGTGTTTGGGTCTGGGTGGAGGAAGTTGGAGGGGGAGGCTGGACACAGGGACAATGGCTGCCATCAGTGCTGAGGCCAGAGTCTGAAAAGCTTGCTGTTGGGCTGCCTGACCAGAATGAATGACCTCCAGGTATGCATTTGTCTGTTGAAACTGCCTCTCTACACCCTGGATGGCATTCAAAATGGTAGACTGGCCAACAGTGAGGGACCTGAGGAGGTCTATGGCCTCCTCACTGAGGGCAGCAAGGCTGGCAGGGGAAGGGGCTGATGTGCCTGGGGCGAAGGAGATGCCCACCCTCCTGGGTGAGCGGGCACAGGAAACATGCTGAGGGGCTGCTGGGAGGGCGGTGCTGGTGGTGGGGTGGCGACTCTACCTGTAGATGCGGGAGGCACATAGGGGCCCGCCACCGCAAGGGAGCTCCCATCAGAGGAGGAGTCCATGTTGCTGGTTTCAGCTCCTGTCCCTGCCGTGGAGCTCCCTTTGCCGTCCATCCCACTGGTGGCTTCTGACTCCGTTGTGTCGCCCTCCAGGGCCATGTGGGATGCAGCTCCCTCCTGCTCCGGTGTCACTGCTCCTCCGCCTGATGATGCTAATGCACCAAGAACAGGGAGACCAGAAAAAGGGGGGGAAGAGAGAAGAAAGACATGTTCGGTGCATGCAATACCGCTACTGTTGGCGGACACTACAGACACAGAAGCCCCCTGCACTACGCTGTGCACTTTGAGTTCCCTCATTAATCACAGGGACATGGGGTACAAGGCCTATGCCCGATTGCTGCACACATGGAAGTCACAGGAGCCTGCCTAGGTGTAGTTGCCTCTGAACACTGGTGGGGTGGGATGCCACATGGCCTGCCTTAAGAAGGGACCTTGCCTACTAAACTCGCCCTGGCCTAGGGGAAACCACAGCCCACCTCGCCCACCCAGACACCTACAATGTGCGCTGAATCAGCAGAATGAGAGTGTACTGACCCCCTTGTGGCTACTGTGATGCCCTCAATCTCCCATCCAACTCCGGATATGCCACCGCCAGGATCCGGAACATCAGGGGGGTCATGGTGCGATGGGCACCCCTCCCACGTTGGGAGGCCATCCCCAGCTGGGCCAACGCCCATCTTGCTCCAGCGGCGAATGTCCTCCCATCTTTTACGGCAGTGGGTGCTCCGTCTGTGGTGGACCCCCAGGGTCCGGACTTCCTTGGCGATTGCACCCCACTATCCTTCTTCTGGTGGGCGCTGACCTAAAGGAATAGTACAGGGGAAAAGGAGAAGAAATAACCGTCTGCACCGTCACAGTCATTGGCCCGCATCCCTACCCTTGCCATGATGCACATGCACTCACCATCGTTTCAAGCTCGCCTCATTCTGCCCCCCCTATCTTTCATCCACACCACTCCACACAAGCATTGCCCATTCGGCATGCTCACAGTGTACTTATCTGTTTGTCTGGAGGACCGTAGAGTAGCGTGTACTAGGGGAGGACCCCATCCACTCGTTTCTCCAACTCCTCTGTGCTGAGGCAGGGGCCCTTTCCCCAGACACATGAGCCATTGTCTCTTCCAGACTGAGGTCACAGCAGCACTTGCAGTTTAGGTCCTCTCCTGTCGAAGATCAGGTATCAAGTGAGTGAACAGACAGAAAATGGCAGTCACGTCCGCGGCGGTGCGTACCGTCACCGCCGGCGTACATCATCATTGGCTCCTGGAACCCATAGGGTCCAGTGTTAACCAATGCAGGATTGCGCCACGGTCTTCGACCGCCTACCGCGACGGTGCACAATGCCAGCGCAGTTACATCATATCCCCTGGACCCACCTTACAGGTCAGGCAGCCGCCATTTCAGTGGGCCACATGGCTTTTATTTTGACTGCGTCACATATATCTAGGCCTTGCATAAACACTAAAACAGGCATATATCAATTTACAAAAATTATGGAATAAAGTTGTGTTTACGTACCTCAGTGTTGGTTGACTCTCTGCTCGCTGTTCTCCTCCATAGAGCACGTCCGCTGGGGCAGGTGAGGAGATGGCTGCATCCTCCGGTGTACAGACCGCTGGTGGACCTGTCGACAATGGAGGAGCGACATGTAATTGTCACATGCAGACTTGATCGTACCACAATCCTGGAACTGTGTGCCCAGTTGGAGCCAGAACTGATTTCAGCTATCCGCCATCCCACAGGAATCCCCCCTCTAGTGCAGGTCCTATCATTACTCCATCTCCTGGCAAGTGGGTCTTTTCAAACAACAGTGGCCATTGCATCAGGGATGTCCCAGCCTATGTTCTCCAACGTGTTGTCCAGAGTGTTGTCTGCCCTGCTAAAACACATGTGCAGCTACATCGTGTTCCCTCAGGTGGAGGATTTGTCTACAGTGAAAGGTGACTTCTATGCCCTGGGACATATCTCCAACATCATAGGTGCCATTGATGGGACACATGTGGCATTGGTCTCCCACCGGAGGAGTGAACAGGTGTACAGAAACCGGAAGAGTTACCATTGTATGAATGTGCAGATGGTGTGTTTGGCCGACCAGTACATCTCCCATGTGAACGCCAAGTTTCCTGGCTCAGTGCATGATGCTTCAATTCTGCGGAATAGCAGCATCCCTTTTGTGATGGGGAAACTCCAGAGGCACCTTGTGTGGCTATTAGGTGAGGACATGGACCCAATACAGTGTGACTAGGTGTCTGGGGATGTCCCTAAGAGTTAGTGTGTGTCTAACAGTTGTCCCTCGACATTTGCAGGTGACTCTGGCTACCCCAACCTGTCATGGCTACTGACCCCAGTGAGGAATCCCAGGACAAGGGCAGAGGAACGCTCCAATGAGGCCCATGGGTGAACTAGGAGGATTATAGAAATGACCTTCGGCCTCCTGAAGGCCAGGTTCCGGTGCTTCCATATGACAGGTGGTTCCCTATTCTACTCACCAAAGAAGGTGTGCCAGATCATCGTGGCCTGCTGTATGCTTCACAACTTGGCTTTGGGACGACAGGTGCCTTTTCTACAGGAGGATGGTCCAGATGGAGGTGTTGTGGCAGCTGTGGAGCCTGTGGACAGTGAAGACAAGGAAGCAGAAGAAGAGGACATAGACAACCGGAACACGGTGATTCATCAATACTTCCAGTGAGACACAGGTAAGAAGACAACACTGCCTGCTACATCTGATTTAATTCTTCTACCTCTCATCTGTCTGTCACTTTCACCCAGTGTATGGACCCTGATTTGTCACTTTCCCTTTCAATTTCACAGATGTGGGTCCCACTGTGTGACATCTGCTTTGTTTCCGCATGGACTAGAGGTGTGTGACATAGGTATGTTGACAATACATTGGATATGGCATTTTTCCACAGTTATTGCAAATACACATTTGTGAAAGCACAGACTGACTCCAGATTGTTTTGTGATTTAAGGGTGTTTATTTAAGTGCAAAATAGTGGAGGGGGTTGTAAATTGGTCAGGGGTGATGGTGGAGGAATGTCCATGGCAGAGTCCAGTCTATTAGTCTCACAGGTGCATTGTCCAAAGGGGCATAGGAAGTGGAGCTAGGGTAGTTTGAGTATGGACAGGGTGACAAAGTGGGACAGAAGGATGATATTCAGGGTGGTCTCATTTCTTGGTGGGGGTCTTGGCATTGTTCTCTGTCTTTGTCCTGGATCTCAGGGACCGCTTGCGGGGTGGTTCTCCATCTGCAGGGGGTGGGGTGCTGGTATCGTGGTCCTGTGGCGGTGCCTCCTGTCCACTAGCTCCGGCAGAGGTGGTAGGCAGTTCATCGTCCAGGCTAGTGTCAGGGGCCCTTTGTTATGCTACAGTGTCCCTCCTGGTGTTGATGAGTTCCTTCAGCACCCCTACAATGGTGCCCAGGGTGGTGTTGATGGATTTGAGTTCCTCCCTGAACCTCAAATACTGTTCCTCCTGCAGCCGCTGGGTCTCCTAAAACTTGGCCAGTACCGTTGCCATCCTCTCCTGGGAATGGTGGTAGGCTCCCATGATGTTGGAGAGGGCCTCATGGAGAGTGAGTTCCCTGGGCCTGTCCTCCCCCTGTCGCACAGCAGCCCTCCCAGTTCCCCTGTGAACCGTGTGCCCACTACCACTGCCCCAGGTCCCTGGTGTTGTTGGGGTGGTGGGTTAGCCTGGATTCCCTGTAGTGGTGGACACACTGCTGCTTGACGTGTCCTGGGGACAGAGGTATGGGCCCTCTGGGTGGGTGCTGTGCTGGTGTTTCCAGAGGGGGGAAGCTCTGTAGTGGCCTGTGCCATTGGGAACCGACTGTCCCGAGGTCCCAGATGGGTTGGGCTGGTCCCCTAGATCCATTTGGACAGAGCTGCTGTCATCACTGTGGGCGTATTCTGTGGGTGGAGTGGACATATCTGGACCCTCCTGTCCGGTGACGTTGGGTAGGGGTCCTGCAGGGGTGTAAAGGCATGATTATTGCATCCGTATGTACCATGGTGTGCAATGGGTGGGTGACCCTGTACCCCAATGCTTGCATTCTTGTGTGGGACCTTGTGTGATAATGGTTTAGGGGTGTGTGTGGGTATGTGCAGTGGCCATGCCTTGGTGATGGGTGTCCATGCTTTGTTGTTGCATGCAGGGCTTGGGTTTGGGATGTGTGGTTTGTGATAGTGGGACATGTGTGAGGAGTTGGAGTGATGGGGGTGAGGGCGAGGGTGGGGGTATGTGATAGCATGCAGGTAGGGTGGGGGATGAAGTAGTTAAGATTTGACTTACCAGAGTCCATTCCTCCAGCTACTCCTGCGAGGCCCTCAGGCTGCAGTATAGCCAAGACTTGCTCCTCCCATGTTGTTAGTTGTGGGGGAGGAGATAGGGGTCTGCCGCCAGTCCTCTGAACTGCAATCTGGTGGCTTGAGACCTCGGAACGCACCTTCCCCCGTAGGTCGTTCCACCTCTTCCTGATGTCATCCCGTGTTCTTGGGTGCTGTCCCACTGCATTGACCCTGTCCACGATTCTGTGCCATAACTCCATCTTCCTAGCTATTGTGGTGTGCTGCACCTGTGATCCGAATAGCTGTGGCTCTACCAGGATGATTTCCTCCACCATGACCCTGAGCTCCTCCTCAGAAAACCTGGGGTGTTTTTGCGGTGCCATGGGGTGGTGTGGGTGATGTGTGGGTGGTGTGTGTTGTGATGTGTGGGGTGATATTTAGGGGTGTGTTGTGTGAGGTGCGTGGATGTTGTGTGAGTGATGGTGTTGAGTGCCTGTGGATGCTAGTGTTGTTTCTGGTGGTGTCTCTCTCTGGCCTTCTTTCTCAATTTTTGTTGTGGGGTTTGTGGGCGATATGGGTGTGTGTTTAATATTGTATTGAGTGTGTGGGAGTGGTGTGTGTATGTGTATCAGGTGTGTGTATTTTGATTTGTCCAATGCGGATGTGTTTTGTAAGAGTGTGTGTATTTTGAGCGCGGCGGTGTGTACCGCCAATGGAATACCGCGTTTGAAAGACCGCTGCGTGGATTTGTGTGTCGTGATAGTGTGGGCGTATTCCTGTTGGCGTGACGATGGAGGTTTTGGTAACGCCAGTTTATCACTGACCTTTGGTGTGGTGAACTTGTATGGGTGTCTACATTTTGGCGGATTCCGAGCTTTGGGTCATAATAGCTGTGGCAGAATTCCACTGCTGTGGCGGTGTGTTGGCGGTCTTCTGCACGGCGGTAAGCGGCATTTACCGCCAATGTTGTAATGACCCCCATAATGTTTTTGTCTGTATTAATCTGTAAAAATCAGTAAAAATGGAAAACAGAAATCCCTATTCATGTGCCATGCATAAAGTATGCAAAGGTGGCATACCCCCACTTGGGGGGCGCGAACAAATGGCACAAAGAAATCTAAGAGATGTCTGCACTGGTCACGTTAGACAAATACCTTTGGGTGTGCATTCAGTATTTATTTAAATGTGTATCCCCTATGGCCAAGGACCTGTCTGATTGGCAGTGGCATGACAGAAGCTACTCAATACACTTTTCAGCGCAGTTCCTGACAGTCGGATTGTGTATGGATATTCTTAGATAGGTAATCATGCAACATCAAGTGTTAGTGCTAAGGTCTGTAGATGTACAAGTGGAGATGTACAGAAATACTTAGGGTTTGGTTTAACAGATATTTAAGTAAGTAACTTGCTCATCTGCTACACTACGTGTCTTGTTGGAGTAATGGAAGGGTCTGAACTGTCCACATGCATCCCCCCAACCACTTTGAGTTGTGTGTCCAGGATCCTGCACCACCCATTCTGAGATTCAACCACCTTGTGTGTATGTCTGCAAACAGAATTTTCTCCCTTCCTGCAGGGCAACACTCATCCATGTATCTCAGGTTTCCGTGTTGCATAGCTGCAAGGATGGCTGCATTGCTGGACTGAGTGTTGTTTTGGTGGAAGTTAGACCTTCCTGTTTGCACGCATGCACACAAGGTGGTTGACTGTTATGTTGTGTGGTGCAGGATGCAGAACACATGACTCAAAGTGGCTAGTGGGATGATGTGGAAAGCCCACCCACCTCCATCACTCTGACAACACATGTGGTGGGAGGCAGGCATGATACATTTTGAGGCTTGTTGATGTGAGGATGTATGATATGGGACACCACATCAGGGGTGGCATTGTAGTTGTGGTATTTAGGACTGACGTTGTTGTGATCCTATTGCGGACTACTGTCAATGTGTGCAATCATCCAACATTGTAAGTGGCAGACAGCATTCCTGTTAGTAGGTTTAGCAAGATGTGTTCCTTCTTGCTGATGTGCATTTGGACCAGCAAAAGGGACACCCCTACACCATGCAGATTGTGTGGCACAGATGGTATTGTATTTCATATATTTAGGCGTTACCAATGTTAGTAGAGGGATGCATTGACTCTCTATGACAAGTACACATCCCTGCACATTTGAATTGATGCTGCACAGCAGAGCAAGCTTAGCTGTTGCATTGCATGTTTCTTCATGTTTCTTCGTAAATGGGTAATTATGAGCCAGTATATCCAGACACAGACATCATAGTGCTCTACCCGAGCATATTCTTTTTTTGACTTCTACTCCAGTGGTGGAGAGTGATAGGTCATACTAAACATACCAGATGAGGCACCTTACGTACATTATCCTTATTCTGGTGTGTTTTTCATGTGCTCCTCTCACACCTGATATTCCACATGTTAGGCATTCCATGTGTTTATTTTTTATCTTCCCATGCAACACGTGTGGGCCATCCAGCTTCGGATGCCTTTGAAAAGATCTGCACATCTGGATTTGCTTGAGTGTAGTCCAAGAACTCAGGTTGGTGTGAGAGTGACAAGTGGGTGTGTAACAAAATCTTTTACTCGTACTGCAGATTCTTCTTGTTAGTGTTTTTCATATCCACATGCTGATTCAAAGCATATGTTGTTTGGATGCCCTCCTATTCACCAATTTTGGAAAATGTCTGGTAGCAAATAAATACGATTTTTAAAGTTGCTATTCTCTTTTCCATATCTAATATTTTCTTGGGTAGCTTAACTCCTCATTGGTCTCACATGCCCCCCTTCTTAAGTTGATAGATTTACTATTGGCTGTTGCTTTACACTTAATCACATCAAACTGGAAACAAGCTCAATATGTTACTTTGAAATCGTGGTGGAATGCCATTTGCTTTAATCACAGACTTATGTATCTCCTATATCATTAGCTTTACAGAGAGATATTTTACGGTTTCCCCTAACAACATATTTATCCCATTCTCCTTCTCCCGTTAATAAAATGATTACAAAAACTGATGAGGTAAGAAAACCACCATGAACTCACCCTACTGCTTTACTTTTTTACTGAAGCTTGTTTACCATGCATAAATGTATTTATATGATGTTTTTTAATGTTTTATTTCCTTTTAAAATGTCTACGGTTCTTTGATATTAACATTGTTTTTAAATCTGCAAAATACAGTTTATATTGTTCACTTCACTTTGTTTTCCCCCTTAACTGCTTATGCAGTTATACAGTGTAATGTACACAATTAGAGCACAATTTATATTGTCTTCTATGGTTATATATATTTTTGGTACTATTAATTCAAGTTACTCTATATTTATTGCTTTCCAATATTACATTTATACGACTTAAATCAACATTATTTGGCAGTTGATTGTTATTCTCAAAAAAAGTCAAACTAAAAAAATGCTGCTAAGTAAAAACACAGGTGTGGCTGAAGGTGTCATAGGTCTTGGGACATCCTGAAGTGTTCTTTCTTATATATGACATCATATGTATCCATTATATATTCCTCGGTGCTCCCAGATGCAAACCACGTTCAGAATTCATGAGGCATATCGCCCAGAACTGTAAATGCTCTAGTGTTGTGCTGATATACAGCTTCGGCTGCTCCCCATCACACCGTGCTCTTTCCCTGGCCATTCCACTACGCTCTTCCCTGTGCCACATCACGCAGTGGTACTCTCAGAAAACCTCACCCCTTACTTCATTGACGAGCCACACTCCGCTTCACTGAGTTGCATCACGCTAGTTCAAATCACCCTGAAACAGTGTTTAATTTGTCAATAAAAACGTGCCGGTGCCCAAAGCCCTCCTCTTAAATACGCGGCTGCTCCAATTAAATGTGCGAACACGGAATACTGAGGCAGCATAATCCTGAGGCCATCTCGGGCCACTTCAATCCATTTACAGCCCCTCCCTGCCCACTCAGTTCACTGCTGCAGCTTTCTGCTTTCTCACATTGTCAAGCTTTTTCGTTTTTCTCTTCTTCTGCCTGTCCCATATGCGTCTTTCGCTCGCAATAAATGTTTGAGGCATAAAATTAAGCACCGGCCCTCAAAAATAAGTGCTGGCGCTCCGCACCGGGAACAACAAGCACAAATTAAGCACTGCCCTGAAATCCTGTTTGCACATGGTCTTTGCCTTCCCTATACATATACTAAGTTCCAATGCACGTCGCCTTATGCTCCCTACTGCACATTAGATGCCGCTTCATTAATGCACATTGGGCTGTGCCCCAAGTGCACATGCTATATGGTGATTGTTCGTTTGTGTCCATTGATAGCTATGTTTTATGTGCTCACAGATACCTACATGTCTTTTGAACAATTGTAAAATGGATGCCCATATGTGTGCAGCAGGTACGCATCAGTGTTCTGTATGTATTGTGCACATACTAAAACAAAGACAAGCATATTGACTATTTTCTGGAGCTTTAAATTGCATAAATGATGAGACGAAAACCGGAGAGTTTGTTTTGCTTTTGTGCTTTAAAGTTTTTACGTGTTTCGCTCATATTTAATCATTATATGGCGTCGCATGGGCACTCAAATCATATATCCGTTGGTCAAAATAGGCAAGGAATGGAAAAAAAGAAAATATGAGCACGCTGCATTTAGTTGAACACTGTTATTTAAATGAAACGTGTTAGACTACAAGACTGAAAAATTAATATTTTTTCACATTTAAAATGCACAATCGCCAGCGTGGTAGAAGACGACCTCATCTATTTCGCTTTCCTGGGGAAATCTCACAAATTGCCTTTAATCCATGGCGTTGCAGAAGTTACCGTAAGCCATCCATAAAATTCTATGTATAATTCATTCAAAGGTCCCAATATACTGAGCATTTGCAATGCTTTTAAAGGATCACATTAATACAATTTGACTTCCAGCATGCTGTGTTTATTTATTTAAACCTTTAATTAGGCTGATCATAATTGCGTTTAGCATTGACTAACATAATTTTACAGAACAGCAGTAGACGAAAGTAATTTGGGTTAGCGTTCGGAAAAATAGGAAAATGGAGACACATCATCATAAAATAACAAGATGGATTTTTTTTGCTTTTAGAAGCCTTCATTAAAGAACACAATTATGCTTTAGTTTTCTACTTACAGTAATACTTACCAAATGAATGGAAAGAATGTTATAAGGCAATTTTCTGAGAAAATGTGAAATCACAGAGTGAAACCTACAGTGGCTTCAGAACTTCAGAACTGAATGTCGTCTCTTCTTCTAGAATGTTGTAGACCACATAAATGTATTTGGTAAATTTTCCTTTGATAAATAAAAAGCCATTTTGGCAACACAAAAATGGCTCCTGTCCCCGAGTGCATAATACAATAAAGGGTCATGTTTTTCTTAATGAGTGGTCGAATATTTTTTTCAGCATCCTGTGGATAATTGTATCCAGAGTCTGTCCACAGTCTGTTTATGTACGTTTTCACTCAGTGCTTAATGTGTGCTTGTTGTGTCCGGTGCTGAGCACCGGCACTTATTTTTGAGGGCCGGGGCTCATTCTTTTGCCTCAAGCATTTGCTGCGAGCAAAAGACACATATGGAAAAGAGGATGAAGGGAAAAACAAAAAAGCGTCACAAAGAGAGAAAATAGAAAGCTGCTAGAGTGAGCTGAAGGGACAAGGAGTGGCTTTATATGGATTGAAGAGGCCCGAGATGGCTTCAGAATTACGTTCCCTGAGTATTCCGTGTTCACACATTTAAATGCAGCAGCCGCGTGTTTGAAGAGGGCTTTGAGCACCAGCACCTTTTTATTTACAAATTAAGCACTGTTTTCACTTCTCTTTGGTATTAAATAACTCTTTTTCACAAGTATCTGAAGTGACAGCACACTGCAGACCTTTAGAAGATAACCAGGTTTATTTGTAGTCAGAAGTACAAAGAACAGGTCCGTTGAGGGAAGATGCACAGGATCAACTGACTCCAGGAGACTTACGTACTAGAACGTGGAATCTCCCTAGGTCAGCATCCAAGAGTATTCCATAAAAGAAGCAGAACACACTACATATCCCCCTTCTTTTCCCACAACAAGAAAATTAAAAAAAAAAAAAAAAAAAAAGAATTCAAGGAAAAAAATCCATTACTACACGTAAAACATGAAAATCAAAGATATGTATCCTAACAATCAGAAAAGTTAGAAATGTGTCCTAACATGTAATCCTTTAACCAACCAGGAGGTGTCACCTTTCTTTTCCCTTCTACAGAGTCACACTGCTGCACACAATCAGATAAACACAAATCCCCATTCTCAGAGTCAGCTACTGAGTCACTCGTCACACCTTCCTCCTCACTCATAGCACAATCATCTTGAATGTGTGAAGACGCATTCCTATTTATCGCGTCATGAACATTAACCTCATCCTCCAACCATTCTGCATTTTCCTTTTCACACCTCCTATTGTTAATATGAACACTGCCACATCCAAATTCCTGTCCATTTCTAAGTAGAACAATGCGCTTAAGATTCCACACCCTACCATTACTCAGTTTAACAGCATTATGTAAAACCTCCATAAATCGCTCAGGATTAAAATACTGGCTCTCACCCTTCCTTACCTTATTAGGTTTCTTAACTTTAACCCAATCTCCAACATTGATTACCACTGACTTGACGTGATGGAGCTTGTCATAATAAGACTTTGACTTCTCTGGAGACTTATCTAAATTATCCCTTACTTCCTCCAAAGACCAGTGTTGAATACCAGTCTTAATCAACCAAGCCGGGTTATGTTTGCTTCTCGGACTTCTACCCCTCATAACAATGAAAGGGCTGAGTCCAGTAGTAACATTCTCAGTAATTCTATAAGCCCACACTGCTTTAAAAAAGGCGATGTGCCAATCTTCTCCACCATCCATCGCACCCTGAATTATACCTTTAATGACTCTGTTGAACCTTTCTACTGCGCCATTGCCACTGGGATTGTACAATGAAGTGGTCTTATGCTCAATCCCCACTCTTCTAAAATACCTTTTAGCAGCATCTGACATAAACTGTACACCATTATCACTTAATAATTTAGAAGGAATACCTTCAGCAAGGAAAACCTTACCCAGAAACTCCAACACACTGGTAGTATATGCTCTTTCCAAAATACCAATTTCAGGCCATTTAGAGAACAAATCAATCATAACAACTACAAACTCTTGAGAGCTACCCACCGGACCAAAGAGATCAATAGCAACATATTCCCATAGTTGCTTAGGTACGAACGTTTGCTTCATAGGTGGTCTAAGGGTACACAAACTCTTGTCAGCGGAGGAACACACATGGCAAGTTCTGACAAATCTTTCCACTGATTTGTCAACACCAGGCCACCAAAACAACTCCTTCACTACAGACTTAGTTCTGACGATGCCAAAATGGCCCTCATGACACAACTCTAAAATTGCTTCTCTTATATCCAATGGGGGAATTATTCTATCACCTCTCCAAAGAACATTGTTCACAACAGAGAGTTCATTTCTAACTTCCCAAAAACTTCTGCATAATTCAGACATCTGATCCTTCTTGGGCCATCCTTCTAAAACATATTTCAAAACGGACAGTAAATTGGTGTCTACTTCCATTTCCTTCCTCCAACTATCTTCATTAAGAGCAGGGCTACCTGAATCTTGTACAAGAGCCACACTCCACTCATACCACGGGTCATCAACACACCTTTCCAGCAAATTAGGTAGTCAGGAAAGGCAATCCGCCATTACATTACTCTTGCCAGGTACATAAACAATACGATAAATGTAATCCTTTAAACGCATGGACAACCTTGATATCTTAGCTGAAGCTAGTACACTTACTTCACTTGTAAGAAGTTTAATTAAAGGTTTGTGGTTGCACCGAATAGTAACGTCTTTTCCCCACACAAATGCTCGGAAATGCTCCAAAGCCCAAGCACAGGCTAAGGCTTCCTTCTCTATAACCGAATACTTCTCTTCTGATGGGGACAATGATATAGAAGCGAAAAGTATGATCCTTTCCTTACCATTACAATCCCTTTGAGACAGGACAGCACCTAGACCCTTATTACTAGCATCAGTGGTAACAAAGGTATCCAATTTCGGGTCAAAACTTTCCAAACATGCTGCCTTTCTCAAATCCCTTTTCACGTTCTCAAATTCTTTATTGCATGCATCACTCCACGTGAATGGAGAGTTTTTTTTTAGTAACCCTCTTAAGTTATAAACCTTGCTGGCAAAATTCGGAATAAATTTGGCACAAAACTCCGCCATGCCCAAAAATGATCTAACCTCATCCTTAGATATAGGAGGTGACATCCCCACTATAGCATCCACCAAGGATGCCTTAGGTTTAACACCCTCACCACTTATCTCATGACCCAAATATTCCACACTCCTTTTCGCAAACTTGTACTTACTCAGTTCCACAGTTAATCCTTTATCACCTAACACTTCCAAAACGTGTTCCAACCGCTCATCATGCATACTCTTATCTTTCCCAAAGATTAATATGTCATCTTGAAAGCACATAACCCCTTTGATTTTCCCAAAACGTTTGTGCATTAGACGTTGAAAAACTGCTGCAGCAGACGCAAGACCGAAGGGCATCCTCTTGTATTGGAAGCATCCAAAGGGTGTAGTGAAGGCAGTCAGGTTTTTGGAATCTTCAGATAAGGGAATCTGATGATACGCGGATGACAGATCAATAGTAGAAAACCAGCACGCTCCTTCCAGACTAGAAACCATTTCCGTAATCTTGGGTAAAGGGAACTGATCAATAAGAATGTTATTATTTAAGTATCTTAAGTCCACACATAAGCGGATTTTCCCATTGCTGCGCCGAGCTATTACTACAGGCAAAATCCATTCCGAGCTTTCAATTGGTTCTATCACATCCATAAATACTAATTTATCTAGCTCTTTTGAAACTTCTTCTCTGATCATGATCGGCACAGTTCTGACTTTATGAATTTTAGGTACAGCCTCCTTCTTTAAAATGATTTTGTGCTCGAAACCAGAAAGTTTCCCCAATCCTTTACTAAAAACCTTGGGAAATAAAGTTTCTATCTTGGAGGTCAAGGAATCTTCATCATCCACCATTAAGACCTTTTCTTTGCCGTTAGGATCCAAGATCATTTGCAACTGTCCTTGATCCTTCCAACCCAGAACTGACAGCCCTTTTTTAGCCACATATAGTTTCCCACTAGTGCTCCTGTTCTTGAATGAAAACGTTAACCATCTAAAACCTAACAGTTCAATCTTTTCTCCTGTGTAACTTTCTGGTTGAATGTCTGGTGGAGCAAGCTGATTGCCAATTTTTTCCACGAAAGTTTTGTTCCACACATCTTCATTTACAATTGTGAAAGGTGAGCCTGAGTCAGCATACATTGTAATTGGTACTACACCAATATCCATATTGCATACAGGTTTATCCTTGGTGTTTGCCTCCATTATATTGAGAATAAATTCTTATCCTCATCAATTCGTCTAGGTTTTTCTTCCATAACCTCCTTAACAACGTTTTCACACTCATATATACATTTAACTATTTTCTTTTTAGTTTTACAAACTTTTGCAAAATGGCCCACAATTCCACATTTGTTACACTTCACCTTCAAAGCCGGGCACAATTTGGAGTGAGCTAAGTGATCCTTGTTATCACATCTGTAACATCTTCTTTCAGGTTCCCCACTCTGTAAGCCCTTGCGATTGGTCACTTTATAAATGCCATCCTCATTTTTTCCAGTAGATTTTAGTTCAGAAAAACACCTTTCAGAGATCTCTGCCTTCCATACTATAGCTAGAATTTCTTCCAGAGAAGAGTCACCATTAACCCAAAGTCTTTCCTGAATGGATTGATTGTTGCAATGCATGACTACCTGATCTCTAATAAGTTCATCATGAATTGTCCCAAATTTACAGTCAAGAGCCAGTTTCTTTAAGTCCGCAACGTAGTCATCCACCTGCTCACTTTTTTCTTGTTTCCTTTGGAAGAACTTATAACGGACAATTCCCATACAAACTTTTGGAGCAAAATATTTGTCAAGATCTAGCATTGCGGAATTGAAAGCACACATATCTCCACTTACAGGGTTTTTGGACATCTTATTATAAGTTTTTAGACCCATTGGGCCCAAAGAATGCAAAAGGATCCTCTTTTTCTGTTCTGCAGACATCTTGTTATCAACATCAATAGCACCTAAATAATTTAAAAAATAGTCCTTTCACTCCAGCCATTTGATGGGAGGTGAATTACCAATGGCCTAAAATACTTGTGGGGGAACTATGGTAAAATTGGCTTGCGCCATATCAGAGACCAAAGATAAGGCACAAGGAGTAACTTAATACGTTAATTAACTAATAAAAAAAAATATGTCCAACTCCTCCCTTCCCGGACCTGTTCACAATATATATATATATTACAGCCCATAACGGTAGGATAAACCCTTTGTTACTTCCTTCTTTCTTAAAAAAAATTATGTGGTCTTACTTCTTCCTTCTTTTTTTTTTTTCCTTTGATTGAGTCCTTTGTGTTAGGAACAACACACGAAATCCCTCGTGAACGCTGAATCTTTCAAAACTGGAAAGAATTAGTCTTTGCGCCTTTCTGAGGACGCTCGAAGAAGTGCAGGCCAAAGTTGGTGTCTCCGTCGCCTAGGAGACAGTAGCGGAAGCAGCCTCCGTGCTCCGCGTCTCCGTGAAGATGATTTCTTAATAGCTAGCGTCTCCGTCTCCTAGGAGACGCTAGCAGAAGCGGGGACAATCTCCCCCAGCATGTGCGTAGCAGGGAAAGTGCACGTGAAGTGCCTGCGTCAGTCTCCTCAACGTTGCCAAGGAGATGCTGGAGAGATGCGACGCGCGCTCCACCTTAACGGCCCTGATGGTGCTAGAACGGAAAAAGCTGGCTAAAAAAAAAAGATAAATAAAATAAACTAAGGACACCAAAGTTCACCAAACAGTCCCACGACGGCGGATCAGGTCAGGAGGCACCACAGGCTAGGCACAGGAAAACGAGTGCAATCAATCAGTTTTGAACGGAAGATCATGCGAAGATTCGTTGAAGTCAACACCCATGTCGCCAAATTTAAGTGACGGCACACTGCATACCTTTAGAAGATAACCAGGTTTATTTGTAGTCAGAAGTACAAAAAACAGGTCCGTTGAGGGAAGATGCACAGGATCAACTGACTCCAGGAGACTCATGTACTAGAACGTGGAATCTCCCTAGGTCAGCATCCAAGAGCATTCCATAAAAGAAGCAGAACACACTACAGTATCCCTTAATCCCTTAATCTTCCTTCCTTTCTTTCTGTTATATCTGGAGTTTCTGGTTGTCAGAGTAGACACCCTGTACCTGAAGGAACCAACACTTCTAGTCAAGGTAGTTGGCTAAGCACTTGGAGATAACCGATGCATCACCTTCGCCGTTGACACTACACCACTGCATCACCGCTGCGCAAGGATCAAGGACTCCTCATCGCTGTCAACAGTGCCTTGCTGCAGCAAGTTTCAGGTCACTGCATTGTTGACTCCGTGACACATCGACCCCCCGGTGTGGCCTAGAATCGATGCATCACCTTCGTCCTCCAGATCGAAGCATTGCTTCACTGCTTTATTTAGTGCAGACCAAGAACCGATGTATGAGCATCACTGGGCCAATCGGAACCAACGCATCTCAAGGACCAGGGTATTTTTGCTCAGCGGGCCATGGGTGGGTCTTGTAACTCACCTGCCCTCCATCGTGATTGGCCTGAACGTTTGACTTTGGTCTGGTCAAGAGGAACCAGAATACCCCAGGTAGCGATTTCTGATTCCAAGCATTACAATTTAATTCATTCTTTAAAAATTCCTATCTCAACTCCAACTTTATGAATTTTTGGCATTTTGGTCTTACTTTGTTGGTTAAATTAATCTCTATTTTTCTGACCTGATGTGGAGCATATTTGTGTGATGTTTTCTCTGTTTTACTGTTTGAAGTGGTGCACAAGTTCTTTACACATTACCTCTTAAGTTAAGCCTGATTGCTCTGTGCCAAACTACCAGAAGGTGAGCACAGGCTAACTTCGAGTGTATATCTGAATTACCCTAACTAGGATTTTGGTTCCTGCTTGGACACAGTGCATACCTCTTCCAACCAAAAACCCAGTTTCTAACATAGTGTATATTAAATGCAGTGTAGCACAGTAGCTACTGGGTGGAACTGCACTTTCCTCAGGCAATCAGCAATAAAGATAGAGAACCTCTCACTATGTCCAGTCCTTTTTTCTGACTGGGGATAAAAAGGTACTCTACAATGGCACATTAGCAACAACTATCATCACAGCGAGATATCCTGCAGCTCCTATACACTTAAATGTATAGATAGATCAGTATCAATGGGATGATATAAAATATACATAATGCCTCTTTTTGTTTGAACAGCTGCCTTCTCAAGCTAGGTGTAAAGTGATAGCACTGCTAAGGAGGTAAAAACGCAATCCCCAAGTAGAAAAGAGATAGCATTATGTTTTCACGCAGCATGGTGCAGCACCAAAGTATGTTGCACTGTATTGTATAATGAGAAAAAACAACTCATTTTGGTGAGCTTCTGGAATCATTATCTGTGCTAGACATAAATAGGCAGTAGGCCTCAGCGAAACTTAAGTGACACCATCGTAATTTTAGGAGTTTTGTGTTACATATATCATGCTATTATGCCCCTTCATTTACCATGAACATAGTGGGAAAGCAGAACGCAAGCTGCTGTTGTTTGTAGTGCTTTTGTCTTTCGCACTATTATATTAGTTCATGTTTATGTCAATAAATGACAAAAGGATTCAATTTCACTTTTTTCACTTTATAACATAGCACACAATGATGCTTTTGCACTTTGTGTAACTACGTGTAATTTTGCATAATTTTGCAGAAAATTTGCATAATCACATGAAAGCAGATTATGCAAATTTCGCACAGACCTACCAGTCAATTGCCCATTGTTAGACCCAGCTTCCTTGGCGTGGTCTGCCTTTACTTTTTTGCCTTCTGACCTCCTGTTTGCTGACTTTGTTTTTGCTGGCTTTAAGACTCTGGGCAAATTACCACTGCTTGCCAGTGATAAAGTGCACGTGCTCTTTCCCTAAAAGATTATGCCATTGGCTTATACACAATTGGCATATTTAATTTACATATAAGTCCCTAGTAAAGTGCACTGCATGTGCCCAGGACCTGTAAATTAAATGCTACTGATGGGCCTGCAGCACTGATTGTGCCACCTACTTCTGTAGCCCGTTAAAAAGGACTGAGGCTTGCCATTACAAAGCCTGTTTGTACAGTCTGAAACTGCCATGTCAAAGTGGAAGGTCAACCCAATTGCCAGGCCCAAACCTTCCTTTTCACTACATGAAAGTCACCTCTAAGGTAGGCCATGGACAGCCCCGAGGGCAGGGCACATTGTATTTTAAAATGTTGAACATATACTTTTTAGGTTTTACATCCCATGGGAAAGATAGGCCAAGCAGTAGAGAAGAACACTCATACAATTGTTTTTCTCTACTGCTTGGCCTATCTTTCCCATGGGATTGCCATATTACATTTTATAAGTGTAAATTCCATGAGATGGAAACCCCAATTTGGCGCCTCTTGAATCACAATTTAAAATACCAATTTAGAAACTTCTGGTGAAGTTGGGTTTCAAATTGCAATATTGAAAATGGCACTTTTAGAAAGTTTTCTTACTTTAAATCATCTAGCACCTTCTGCCTGTCTCTAAATACATGTCTGGGTGGGTGATGCCTGGGCTTTCATGTGTTACCTTCAGACGGCCACACAAAAATGGAGCTTAGGTGTGACTGAGTGGCCATCTGCATATTGATGGGCCATCCTGGGCAGGGAGGCAGGAAGGAGGTGACACACCAGAATGGACTGTGTCCTGAGCCCTCACAAAGGGCTGTAGAACCCACACACAAAGGTAGCTCAGGTGTGACTGAGTGGCCATCTGCATGTTGATGGGCAATCCTGGGGAGGATGGGAGGAAGGTGCTGACACTTACACCTTAATAGGTTGTGTCCTGACTCCTCACAAAGAGCTGCAACTTCCTGTGGTGTCTAGAGCTGGGGCAGAAGGGCAGGGACTTTGTCTGAAGTCTCACCCACTTACAAGGCACCACTGAGAATAAGAATTGGCTCTCTGACCCCACCAATTCAGTGTACTTCTGGACCTGAGCACATTCTGCCATGAAGAAGGATTGCTGTGCTGCTGAAGGGACTGTCACTCTGCTGGATTCTGCTGGAATTTGTTGGACTCATGCTCTGCTGTTCCTACCCTGCTGCCCTCCTTGCAAGGGAATGAGAAAAACTGGACCTGCATCTCTACATTCCCAGAACCAAAGTGACTCCAAGGGTTTGCTGGTTTGCCTCCTGTTCTGAAGTTTCAGGGGCATCAAAGACTTCACTCCATCCTGCTACAGCTTCTGGACTCTGCCAACTGTGAGTTTTGCCCTGCCAACTGGTGGCCATCTAGCCCTGGGTCCATGGAAGTGGGTTCTTTGGCTGTTTCTACAAAAATCCATGCATCACTGTCACTGTGCCGATCAGAACCGGTGCATCACCTTCCCAATGCCAACACATCACTATCGCCGCCAAGGACATCACAACATCAGCTGTTTGGTTTAGAGTCAATGCACCGCTCTCAGCACTGATGCATCACCAGTTGCGCGGCTCAATGCCAATGCCAATGCATAACCTTCAACACAAAGGATTCACCCATGACGCATCCCTGACTGTGAAGATCAGAACCAACGCATCTCCTGCACATCGCCTCCTGTGCTTCTCACATCAGGACTTTAATTTTGATGGCGAAGCATCCTCCACCTAAAAGGTATTTTTTGCTTGGGTAGCTGTACTTCACAGCTGCCCCCAACGATAATCTTGGATCGACTTTGACTTAAGCTAAATTGGTTTCGGACCATCCTTGTCATTGAGTTTGGGGGATACCTTGTTATTACACTTATGTAATAAAAGACATATTTACATTGTTTTTATTATCATTATAGTATTTGCGCTAGTCTCCTGGCACGTGGATTCCTATGGAGCCAGATCCATAATGGGAGACGGTAAGCAAATGCATCTCTGCATTGCACGCTACCACTGAGCATGTCAGCACTGTTTGATTCACTGAATGTTACACTTCCATCTGTTCATACAGTGTATGACAGTATAAACATTGGGTTACAAATGTTTGCCCTCTGTCAGTTGTTTCACAGGTTGACCTTTACATGTGACTAGCCTGACGTGCAGTTTATTCTTGTAAGTGACCGGAGTTGTTGAGACTGACAGTTGGAGACTGATTGTTGTCTATATGTAAAATTAAGGAGAAGTATTGAGCTACCTGGTACTGATGAAGCGTCATTGGATCCGTATGGACTCTTGAGATGCGAAACATGTTGACCCATTAAAGGGGTTGTAAGGTAGTTCCCTCCCCTAGTTTTTCAGTGTGATTCAGAGAGTGAATGAGCATTATCTCATTTCCCACTCTCCTTGTTGTTCTAACCTTGGCCAAGGTCCTCTTTGGATCAATAATTAATTGTTTTGCACTTGGTTTTGAGACAATTTTATCTTTTTTCTATTTCTC
Source organism: Pleurodeles waltl (assembly GCF_031143425.1). Taxonomy (NCBI): domain Eukaryota; kingdom Metazoa; phylum Chordata; class Amphibia; order Caudata; family Salamandridae; genus Pleurodeles; species Pleurodeles waltl. The sequence continues at coordinate 1,056,501,899 of NC_090439.1, forward strand.
TCCTATCTATTATGTGCCTATATCTCTGTTTACAGCACCAAAACATTGAGAAAAGATCTCTGGCAAAGAGACCCCCTTGTGGGGTGCCCGTCAGACATTGCAGCGCCGGTCTGACGAGGAGCAGGCCCGATGATGAAGCATGACATCCATGTGGATGTGCAAGGGCTTTTGCTTCAAACAATAGGACTTCCCTGAGTTCTCTTAGCCTTTTTTGACTTTGGAACAGTGTATCTTTTTTTGTTAGTATTAGAGTTGGGAGGCAGTACACTGGACCATCAATCTCCCTGAACCTCATCTGTAATATGCCCAAAGGACTCAGCTGACTGGTTTCGGTGAAGGACTGCTGCCTTGCTGTTGCCCTGCTGCTTGGCTGCTCTCCGGCTGTGGTGAAGAAGTGCTCTCCAAGGGCTTGGATAGAGCTTGCCTCATGTTCCCTGAAGTCTCAGGACCAAAAAGATTTCATCTCTTCAAGAAAGACTTCTTGTGTGGTAAAATTCGACGCACAGCCTGCCAGAAACGACACACAGCCTGCACCGGAGTGAAAATTTCACAAGACGCTGAACTGGAACAACGCAGCCTGACTTCACAATGAGAAAATCGATGCAGGGCCAGCGTAGCGACCAGAAATTTGACACACGGCTTACTAGATCGACGCACAACTGCCCCAAGTATTCAGTCTACCAATGTTTAAATCAGGCACTCAGTCCCACATTACACCCTGATCTCCACCACAAATGTTTTCCAACAGATATGTTCTCTTGGCAATAGGAGAAGTTACTCTATAGGAAGGTAAATTAGAGAGACTAAGCTAGGTAGATATTCAGATATGAAAAGTTTGGGTGTCACTGATCATGTGCTACGCTTGTGCTTAGTCACATAGGTTGACAGCTTGATGAAAGGAAAAAATAGGAAGAGGTGTACATCTGTCATGGGAGCCATGAAATATTAGTCACTTCGGTAGGAAATTGTGACACATGCAGAGAAGAAAAGTACATTTTTGGGAGGCTGGGACAGAAGGAAAGAATGATGTGCATAGTAATAGTAGGGTAGTGAGTGGGCGCTAGGAAACACACCTTGTGTTCAGTTTGTATTCATTACAAACCTTGTAATGGGGCAGTAAAGTTAATGATTGTATTGGGTTCTACAATTTCATCATGAGAGAGCACATGCTCAGTAGCTGTAATCCAGAGCTGCACCAGCACCTACTTGCTAGTAAGCTGACTGACCCCAGGAAGCTTGCTGAGCAGGCAGATCTCTGGGCCAGTACCAAGAAATCCAAGAAGGTATCTGGGGGGACACCCGCAAAGGTGGTCAGGTTTGTAACCAGAAGAAAGAGGGGGGAGAAAAACTTAAAGAACTTAGAAACAAGGAGTTCCCAAAAGTCCTCCAAAATAATTTGTAAGATTATATTGGGAAACATTCCCAATCTGACTCTAAAAAGAAGTGTGTTCTTTGATAAGCAGGCAAGGAGGTTTGTACCTCAATGCTTGTTGGCCTCAATTATGGCCACTCGAAGGCCTATCCCAAATGTCCCAGGAGGTCACAGCCCACCACTGGTGGGCAGACACCTAGGTTGGAGCATGTAGTGCTCGGGGAGGAGATAGTCCCAGTTAGCCTGGGGATGAGGAAATGGTGTCAAAAGCCCAAACACCTGCTAATACATTTATGTACAGGCAGTGGGTCACGATTACTAGGTAACAGGTAGAGGCTCTGCAAGACATAGAAGCCAGCATGACCACTCTAAAGTGCCAGCTGGTATCTGTAGAGCATATCATACCAAACATATTCCACCAATTCATAGTCACTGACAAATGCAAGAGACATCTACCTATGGCTCTGGTTCTCTTTTAGTGGGGCGGGGGGTGTCAGGTTCTTTGAAAGTAGCTGTGTGTCCTGCCATACCCGTTGATTGTTTGCTAGGCAACAACCTGCAACATACAGACTGAAGGGAAGTAGCGGTCAGGTCACACTTGGAAATGTTGGGATTGCCTTAGTTGGTCTGCATGACCACACAGTGCATGGCTGGCGGGAAAGGGAGTCAAGGGCCGTGGCCCTGATGCCACCAACTCAGACCTCTTCTGGACCTTTGGATACTCTGACAGGCACAAGGACTGCTGTGCTGCTTCAAGGACTGCCACTCTGCTGGACTCCTGCTTTGCTGTGCTAACCTGCAGCCTGCTGACCTTTTGTCTTGGAGTGAAAAGGACTGGACCTGCATCTCTCCAACCCAGAACCCAGAGTAACTGCAAGGGCCAGATTGAAGTCTCAGTGATGTAAAAGACTTCCAACGCACCTACATCTAAACCTGGACTCTGCATCTGTGAATTTACCGTGCCAAGTGGTGCCACCCCCATCCTGGACTCTTGGAAGTTGGCTAAAGGTGATGCTGCAGCTTAAATGATTCATCGCTCCCACTGAGGTGATCGGACTGGTGCATCGGCCCCCTTGCATGGATTGGAGTTGACTCATCGCCCCACCAATGTGGATAGACCTCAGCTCACCGCCTTTAGAATCTCTGCATCTCATGCCTGAAGCATCACTGCTGTTACGTGGAAAAACCAATGCATCTTCGGGACTGCCTGGAAAGGATTGTCGCATTGACACTACTGAGGAAATCAACACACATGGATCGCTTTAGCCTGATTCCCACATCTTTGATGTTGCCGCAGCCAGGATTAAGGTACTTTTGTTCAGCATGCCCAACAGAGTCCTTGTAGCTGGCCCATGTTCCCTTTTTTATTTTTTTTTTTTTTTTATTTTGTTATTAGTACCCAAAACAACCATAAATAAACATATGTATAGTTACCAAAAAATCACAACAATAAATCTGCAGATCATCTAACCACATGTAACATATCTTGTACAGTTGTCACTTATTGGCAAGCCATTCACCCAAAAAAACCCATATTTCTCGCCCTTTTTGTCTCCCTCTTTTCCGTTTTCACTCATAGAGGGCCTTTTCCAGCTGGTATACTGCAAGGAGACGATCTAACCAATTCTGATATGTAGGGGGTGTTTGATCAAGCCATACCGAAGAAATACCGAGTCGATATACTGACATAATCATAAAAAGACATTTTCTGACAGTAGGCTTCCTTTGCTCCGTGACTCCTAATATGACCACCCCCAGTGATAACTCAATTTCTAATACGACAATATCTTTAACAAACTGTTCCAATTTCCCTTGAAGATTCTCTAATTTTATACAAGTCGCAAACATATGGATTATATCCATCCCATGTTGCCGACATCTTGGGCAATGTACCCCTTGTTCCAGACCCCATTGTGCTAATTTCCTGGGTGTAATATACAGGTCAAATATTGTTTTATAATGTTGTGCCTGGAGAGATGCTGACAGTAGGGAGGTACACCCTAACTCTAGAGACTCATAGAAGGCTTCCTCTTCCACATTTAGCTTAATACTCTATTTTTGACGATGCTTCACCAGATCATCAGAAAGATTATCTGTCAATTCCACATATAATAATCGTATCGTATTCTTATCAGGTGAAATCATATTTTCTAGTAAAGAATTCTTAACAAACCCTACTGGTTCACCAGTCTTTCGTAAAATAAAGGGGCTGATTCTGACTGTGGCGGGCGGCGGAGGCCGCCCGCCACAGTCCCGCCGACAAATGACCGCACCGCGGTCAAAAGACCGCGGCGGCCATTCTCACATTTCCGCTGGGCCGGCGGGCGCTCTCCAAAAGAGCGCCCGCCGGCCCAGCGGAAATGCCCCTGCAACGAGGATGCCGGCTCCGAATGGAGCCGGCGGAGTTGCAGGGGTGCGACGGGTGCAGCTGCACCCGTCGCGTATTTCAGTGTCTGCTTTGCAGACACTGAAATACTATGCGGGGCCCTCTTACGGGGGCCCCTGCAGTGCCCATGCCATTGGCATGGGCACTGCAGGGGCCCCCAGGGGCCCCGCGGCACCCCCTACCGCCATCCTGTTCCTGGCGGGAGACCCGCCAGGAACAGGATGGCGGTAGGGGGTGTCAGAATCCCCATGGCGGCGGAGCGCGCTCCGCCGCCATGGAGGATTCCCCCGAGCAGCGGAAAGTCGGCGGGAGACCGCCGACTTTCCGCTTCTGACCGCGGCTGAACCGCCGCCAGGGTCAGAATGACCCCCAAAGTCTCTTACTTGTAGGTATTTGAAAAAGCTTGTTTGGGCTAATTCGAATTTCCCCCGCAGGCTTCCAAAAGCCATAATTGTAGAATCCTCAATAAAATCCCCGAGCCTTTGTATGCCCTGTTGATTCCACTGCTCCATAATACTGTCATGAAAAATCCCAGGGAGGAACATGTTATCTTTGATCAAAGTGTAATAATTATACCTTCCCAACCCAATTTTCTTTCGCCATGAACCCCAAATTTTAAAAGCTGCCTGAAGAACTTTAAACCAAGTTTTCTTAAAGTAGGTTGGTTCCAAAAGCTTAAACATCACCCCTTTTGCATCCGGGCCAATTAATACCTCATAAATACTAGGGACATATTCCCTATCATTTACTAGTGTTCCCCTTATAAACAATGATTGCATATGCTGCATCGCAGCTGCATCTGATACAATTTAAAGTTGGGGAGGGACCATCCACCCTTTCCCCTTGAAAGTGTCATATATTTGCTTGCCCTGTGTATCTTACCATATGACCAAACAAACCGCATAATTAATTGATCTAATTTCCTAAACCAAGATTTCTCAATTTCTAATGGAATTGCACGAAATAAATATAGTATTTTCGGTAGAAACGTCATCTTTATCAAATTACACCACCCCACGATCGTCATATACAAGTTTTTCCATCTACTAAAATTATATCTGGCATTTTCTATAATAGGCAAAAGATTAGACCGGACAATCTCCTCTACCTGAGGTCGAATATCAATCCCTAAGTACACTGTGTGTTCTACTTTCCGTGTATCTGATGACCTACAATACTCATTCATAACTATTTGTGTCTTATCTCTGTTGAGGAGATAGCCAGAGACTGCGCCAATATTTTCTGCTGCGTCCTCAATTTCTCTCAGGGCAAGATCAGGGCTCGCAGTTATAACTGCCACATCATCTGCATAAGCCAAAAAATTTTGTTGACCACCCATAGCAAATGACTGGCTGAACATTCGTATTCTTTTCCAAAAATCGTAGAAAGGGATCCAAGTATAGCGCAAATAATAATGGTGAGCATGGACATCCTTGCCGTGTACCCCGTCTAATCCTAAATGGATGGGAGCATTCTCCCCCGATCCGTATGCTAGCACTCGGTTCCTTATATAGCGCTTTGACAGCTGTGGTGAATCTTTCTCCTAAGCCATATACCTTTAATATATCCCAAAGATACTTCCAGTTAACTCTGTCAAATGCTTTCTCTGCATCCAATAAAATCATGGCCATAGGCTCTGCTGCCACATATGTAGCATCAAATAATTCTATAACCCTCCTTATGTGATCAGTTGTGTCCCTACGGGAACAAAACCATGTTGGTTACAGCTAACCAGCTTATGAATGCATCCAGACAGTCGAGTCGCTAATATTTTGGAATTAATTTTTGCATCACTATTCATCAGGGTGATAGGGCAGTATGAGCTTAAACTATCCGGGTTCCTTCCTTTCTTTAAAAATACCACAATATTAGCAGAGCCCCAGGGTGGAGGGGGATTACCTCCCATCTTCACATGAATCATCAATTCCAACAAAACTGATGAGAGCAGCTTCTTAAAATGTTTATATAACTCTAAAGGAATGCCATCTGGCCCCACAGCTTTCCCACTTGGGAGTGCCTCAAGTGCATCTAAAATTTCCTAAACTGTCACCTCCTGTTCCAGTACTATTTGATCATCTGCTGTAATCTGGCTATACCTAGTCGGCATCAGCTAGTGACTATCAGTATGCTCCTGTCCCATATTAGCCGTGCCATATAATTCTGTATAGTATTCCCGGAAGGCTTCCCTAATAGAGTCAGGTCTCGTTACTGTCAGCCATGCCTTATTTTGTACTTGCATGATTATACCTGAAGTTGCCCTCTGGCGGGTCCGCATGGCTAATATATGCCCTACTTTTTCACTGCATTCATAACACTCACTTCGTTTTGTTGCTATTTTTCCCTCTAACCTCTCGATTGCATAGTTCCTGAAGGCCATTTTTGCGATTGAAACCTGAAGTATAGCGTCCTCGACCCCAACATCACTCCTAATAGCCCGGATAAGCTGCTCTTCTGCTGTCTGTAATTTCCCCATATATATCTGAAGTTGAGTTGTCGCCTGCTTCCGTCTCTTTATACTGTACCCCATAGTTTCCCCCCATATAACTGCCTTAATGTATCCCAAACTATTTCTATTGGGGCTGTTCCAATATTGTGCTGTATGTACAAAGGATCATTCAAGAAACCACGCTCAAATGTCCAATTCTTCTGAACTCTCTGGCATTCTCTATCCTTAATCACTAATACCAGTGGCTTATGATCCGCCATAAAGCGAGGGTATAACGTAATCTCTAATTTGCCTAGGAATATTGCGGACACTAGAAAAGAATCCAATCTAGCAAATTTCCTATGTGGTGCAGAAAAATAAGTATATCCCGGTTTAGGGCCTTCCAGAGCTAACCATGCATCTATTAATCCAACCTCCCTTTGCATATTCTTAAGAGCCTGAAAAACTCTAGGCTTCCACCCTGGATATTTATTGCTTCTAATATCTCTTATGCTCTGTGTCCCATCCCATGACCCATTAAAGGTCAAATCACCACAGATGATGTATGGTGCGGGCCAAAGTGTAAGTTCTGCAGATATAAAATCAAATAATGAGGGGTCATCTTCCACTGAGCCATATAATGAACATAACGTAAATCTAACATTACCTACTAAGCACTCCATTATTACCCACTTACCAATTGTATCCACTTTCTGCCGATTAACAATGCAGCTAGTACTAGCTGCCATGATCGCAACCCCCTTTGTTTTGGTCATCTGTTCGGTATACCATAATAACCGCAAACCCAGGCTTTCTAACAATTTCCTATCTGCCTTTTCTACATGTGTCTCTTGCAGGCAGTAAATATCTGCTTTTAACGTTCTCAAATCATCTGTGTTTTTTTTCCTCTTCCGGGTGTATTTAACCCACATATATTAATGGTTGCTATCCTAATACTTGACATGTGTACAATCTCACTTGACGATATTTGACTAACTTGGGTGGTTTAGCCTTACACCTAACCAGTGACCATCTTACATTGGTAGAATCATACATAACGCTACACATCTTTTTGGGTACAAATATTTCTCTTTTCCCCCGTCTCCTAGCCCAAACTGAGCTTGTCCCCACCCCATCCCCCCATCTCCCCCAAACCCCCCTGACACCCCCCTCACCTTCCCCCCAAAAAAAACCCACTGCCTCTCTTACCCCACCCCCCTTGAGACAGTCAGACCACCGTTGGCCTGAATGTTGGTGTCGCCTAGGTGCCTCCTGCTGCCCACCACCCCCATCCCCTGGGTAACCGGCCTCTTACGCCCCCCTCGAGGACACCGAGACTACATAAATTCTTCATATCATATTAGATTACAGCACAAGCAAATACTCTTTAGCCTGGACTTCTGAATTAAATACTCTAGTTTTCCCATTGAACACAGTTTTAAGACGAGCAGGAGCAAGTAAATACGGCTCTCCCCCTTTATCTTGAAAGGGCTTAATCAGCTGCCGCAGTCTCCACCTTCGCTCCACTGTAACATGACAGTAACCGGGTCGAGTGAAAAAAGTTGCTCCGCCACCAATGCGCAGGGCGTCGGGACAGGCTTTTTCATGTATAGACTGTCTCAAAAGATAGTTCCCAAAATAGACCAAAATAGCTCTAGAATGTTTAGACTCCTCTTTGCGGCCTTCCCGGCGTACTAGTGGGTACCTATGTACCCTCTGGACTTCAGCTTCCCAATCCCAGTTGGAAAGCACTGGAAACGCTTCCTGCAGTACTCTAATCATATAGGTCCTAATATTGCTGACTTCTGCTTCTTCTTTGATGCCAAGAAAGCGCAGATTATTCCTCCTTTGCCTATTTTCCTGATCCTCTAGCTTCCACATAATGTCAGATAATTGTCCTTCATGCGTTGTAGTTTGCGCTCTCAGAGCCTCGATCTCTCCTTCAACGACTGACGTCCTCTCTTCCATTGAACTTAGTTTCCCCTCAATTTCTGTGCAGGATTTGACCACCTTACGCACTGTTCCTTGTAGCTGTTTTGTAGCCAACTGTGCTCTACGGCTTTCTGCTCTTGTCTCAGTTTGTAGCTCCTTTATTGAATTGTATATAAACTGTAGCATTTCAGAATCTGTATGTCGATCATCAATTGTATGGGCTGGGCCACATACCGATTCATCATCCATCTTAGTTGCATTCTGGGAGGATTGGGCCTCTACTGTGCTCATAAGATTTGTACCTGAATAGTCCCATTTGAGAGCTTTCCGGGTCTGGGCTGAGGGCTCTGCATTATCTCTACTAGGGTCCACCCCCTTGCTTTTCCGCCTCCGCTGTTGCACCGTGGACTCTGCGAGGGACAAAAAGCTAGCAGATTCCGAAGAGATGCTATCTCTACTTTCACTTGACCCTAGATCACTGTTAGTAGAGTCTGAGTCCTCTGTCAAAGAATAAAATGTGTCCCCTCCATCTTTGGACAATTCTGGCACCCTTGCAGACTCCTTTGATGTGCAGATAGCTTCTTGAGGGACTTGGGGTAGGACACTATTTCTCTGTTCTTTGAACCTGAATTGAGAATTCCCTTCAAGGGCCGTATATGTTTCTACATCCTTTGGCCTTACAGACTCCTCTCCCCCCTTGAGCACTGTGCTCTCAGCGACTTTCAAGGACATAGACGTTTGCTGCCAGTCCGAAGGGAGGTCCTTCTCTTCACTTCCACCCTCAGGAAGCTCTTTCACTTTTCTATCATCCACCTGTTTTATGCCTACTGTTGATTGCGTTCCTACTTGGGGGGGGAGAGAAATGCGCAAGATTGCCCTCTTGTATGGCTCCCTTCCAAAAGCCCCTAATAATAGGCTGTGCTTTCTTTCCCCCAGGGGGAGACATTAGAGGGGCATTGATTTTGCCTTCTCTACTTGTTCCCATAGCCTGTTTCCCGCTTATTTTCCCAAGCGTTAGGGTTGGTCTTTTATTACCGGTAGCCATTTCGCCACTAGATTTTTTAGCCCGGGCAGCTTGTGTCCCTTCTCCTTTCTCCCCAAGGTTTTGACTGTTTTTGGGTGCCATGATAACCATAAGATTGCTAATAATTAAATCACAAGTTCTCTCCAAACGTACTAGCCCAGTTTGCGCGCTCAACAACAATGCAACAAAGGTTTTCAAGGAACAGAAATTCACAAACTTCAAGTAGGCTTGGCTGTACATATCCTGATGTCTAATACAGTTCAATTTCGGAGCACAGTTTTCAATCTGAGTATTTCAGGAAAATCATTACTCCTACAAGCTCTAACTTAGCAATCAATTACTAATTTTTAGCACTGTCCCATAGTCCCATTCATGTAATGTCCATGCACATGCACTATGCAAGAGCCAACTCACGAAAAAGGGGGGGGGGGCTGGTTCCATAGAAGATAGCGTAGTACGACCCTTATGGAGCCTCTGCCACAGACTCAGTACCTGGTTGCATTTGTTGCCCAGCCGCTTCTGGATATCCTCCTGGGGGTTTTATCCTTCTGTTTCTCACCCTCCTGCTGCTTCTTACATCCCAGAACGGGGAGGGGGGGACACGGAGGCCCCAAACCCATGCAAATGGTGCCGGTGAAGTAAAAAAAGCAGAGTCCGCTTTAATCAGCAAAAAGAAAAGATAATCCAAGCAAAACACGCTGACAGGCCGGTGCGCGCCAAGCTAGTAGGCGCGACCCGGCCTCGGCGTGCAGGGGACTCCGCAATCTGAGCAGATTGGCGAGGCAGCGGCATCTCAGCGACCTCGCTCGCTCCGCGCAGAGAAGACGCAAGGAGCCCCGGCCGACCTCCGATACGCCCTCCGATACGGGTGAAAAAGAAAAACAAAGGGCAGCGTTTCTCCCGGGTTGAGGAGCGTCCTCAGCCCACTATCAACCTTCGTTCGAACTGGCACCGGAGGTGGGCGTGGCGTAGCGTGAACGCGACTACGCTAACGCCATCTGCCTCCCTCCAGCTGGCCCATGTTCCATTGCAGTATGCCTGAACTTTTTACTTTGTCCTGGACTAGCACAACCATATATCCCCAGTTGGTGTTTTTTACTTCAAGGTACTTTTCTACAGTTTATCCTTTAAGAAGTGATATTCTGATTTCTACTTGTTTTTTGTCATTCTGATCATGCTTAATTTTTTTTTAATTAGGTTCTATTTTTCTAACCAGGTGTGGTATTTTTTTGTGTGGTGTTTTCACTGTTTTACTTTTTCTAGTGTTACACAGATATTTTACACATTCTCTCTTAAGTTAAGCCTGACTGTTCTGTGCTAAGCTACCCAAGTATGTACACAGTTTAAATTAGAGTGTGTTTGTGACTTACCCTGCCTAGGACTGTGGTTTCTCCTTGATCAAGGTGCATACCGCTATCAACCTGAAACCCAATTTCTCACAAAAGTGTATCAGCACTGGCATCTTACACCACCTGCCCACTTTTTTTCAGAAAAAGAGACAGTGGATGCACCTCCAAGCACTCATCTGATGCTGAAGATGCATTTATATGAGTGGCACACACTAACATTAAGAAACCACTTGCCTGAACATTATGTAGAGAACATACACACACATATATGCTCATATATATGTATATATATTCACTGAAAACAACAAAGGTTACAGGGATGTTCTAATTAGGATCTGAATTTACTCATAACAAAATCGAAGAAATTCAGCTGTTACGTTTAGAGTTATTTCAAGTAACTATAACTCGAACCCTTAGGTAATTATAACTCGCTCCTCTGCCATGCACAGTTTCTTTATTGAATATTTTGACTGCCAATATTTCATGTATATTTTCATTGATGTTATAGAAGTTGTCATGAGTGTTCTAATATTTGCAGCGCATGTTGAGAGCGTGAGTTATAGTTACTTTGGGTACAAGTTATAGTTACTCGAAATAAATCTAACTGCTGAATTTTATGGGTTTGTCCGAGTAAACTTGGATCCTAACTATAAAGTCCCTGTAACCTCTGTTTTTTTCAGTGAATTTCTATGGTTGTTTAAATTCTGTTTCCTAACTATAATGGTCCTGTAACCTTTGGAGTTTTCAGTGAACTTGTATGTTATTTTTTTAACATAAAGTCATTTTCATTATTATACATTAATCCAACCACCACCTTGCGTGGTAATGATTGGCTGCAGAGCCTGCAGCCAACCCCTATAACCACCAAATCCTGGGCTGCACAAGGTGGAGTTGGCCACTGGGTCTAGCCTGGAGCTAGTCCCTGCAGCCATCCCCTATAACAACCCAATCCCGCATGGCTCCCCTCCCCAGGCTGATCTCAGTTTCAGGGACCGTTTCCCCTGGGGCCCAGTTTAAATATTCAATTATTTTGGGGACCGGAAGCTGTGTGGTCCCTCCTCCCCAGGCTGATCCGGGCCCAGAGAACCCATCCTCCAGGGCGCACCCTAATTATTTAATTTTTATTTGGGTGGAGTGCCACATTGCCCTCCTCCACAGGACCTTTTTTTTTTTTTTTAGAGGGGGCCACATGGCGCCTTCCACAGAGCTGATCTTGTTCCCAGGGACCCCATCTCTCAGGGTCCAGCCATGACATTGGGGACCATGGGGGAAGCCTGAAGGAACCCACAGTCCCAGCTGGCTCCCCACCTTCTGTAGGAGTCAGCATTGCTGTCAAAGAGATGGAGCTGCAACAGCAACTCTTTTTCTGTGAGAGCAGTTTTCTCTATCTGCCGGTCTGCATCTCTGACTTACAGCTCTTCCCTCATCGGAGCACAGTGTTTGCTGTGACAAACAGCTATGTTCCGGGGTGGTACCACAGCAAATAGAAGGAGCTGGCCCTGGGGGCTGGCAGTCCCCAGGGCCATCAGTGGCTCCTCCTCCACCATACATGGCCCCAGGGAGGTGTTGGTCCCCGGGGCTGCAGGGAGTCTGAAATGGACTCCAGATAGATTTTTTTTTCAATCTGCCCTAGGGAGGTGGTGGTCCCAAGGGCAGCGGGAATGTGATGCAGCCCCTGCATGTAATTGCTAATCTGCCCTGGGGAGGTGGTGGTCCCTTGGGCTGTGAGGGGGTCACGCTGGCCCACTGCACATCTTTTCATAAATACCCCAGGGAGGTGGTGGTCCCTGGGGCTGTGGGGGGGGGCTTTGCAGCCCCACCGCACCTCTTTCCATGAGGGCCACATGGATCTGCACATCTTTTCATAAATCGACTGGGGAGGTGTTGGTCCCCAGGACTGTGGTTGGGCCATGCAGCCCCACCGCGCATATTTTCATAAATGTCACGCAAGCCCCCTACACATCTTTTCATAAATGCCTCTGGGAGGTGGAGGGCCCTGGAGCTGCGGGGGTTGGGCAGCACCCCAGCACATAATTATTAAAGTGCCCTACGGAGGTGGTGGTCCCACGGGCTGTGGTGGGCTGTGGGGGCTGCACATCCCCCACACATCTTTTCATAAATGTCTCGGGAGGTGGTGGTTCCTGGAAGTGCGGGAGGCCATGTGGCGCCCCTGCACATAATTGTTAAATTGCCCCAGGGAAGTTATGGGGCTGTTGGGGGGCGCACGGACCCCAACATCATTTTACAAATTGACTCAGGGAGGTAGCGGTCCTCAGGGAGTGTGGAGCAAGCAGCCCCCCGCACATGTTTAACTCATCACCCTGGGGAAGCACCCGAGGATAAAGGAAGTCCTAGGAGGGGGGCCCCATATACCCCCTCGTCATTAAGGACCCCAATGCCGCAGGACCTGGCCCACTCAGGGGCTAGTAAAAATAAAATGGCAGGAGACTGCCCTTTTGGAAAAATTCACAGATCCGCAGAATTTTCATTTTTTTTTTAATGCTTTTCAGCAAAAACATCTTGGTAGAAGTGTTGCCAGCCAATCACATATCAGCACGGGGACAGTTGGATCAGCGGAGGATAGGCGACCCTATATATCCATATTATTAGGTCTTAAATTTCTCCAAAACTACTGAATGGATTTTTTTGCCAAAACATAAAAAGTGTGATCTGCACAACAGGATCTAGCTGCCTGCAAAATTTGGTGCAATTCCGTTCAGTGGTTTAGGCTGTAGGTGTGTCTAAATGTCCTACAGAAAAAAGAATGGGCAAAATGCGCATTGGGGAGCCCACCGTTTCTTTCGGCCTCCGCTTGACAGACCATCCCGAAACTTTCAATACAGCAGTTGCACTGACCAAAATATAACTTTTGAAAATTTTTTGAAGATTCATCAAGCAGCGTCAAAATGATAGGCAAAACATAAAATGTTCCATCCATTGAAACTAGGTCCAAACTATTTCTATGTATGCATGTATTATATATTCAGACAACATACATTAACACAATTAGTACACACACATGTAATTTACATTCTATAATAAATTAACACATTCACATGATGTATAAATATATTATATTAATAAATACTTACTCACATATTGAATAATGAATATGCACACATATTAACCAGTGTGAAATAAATGTATTCTTCTAAATAGCAAAAATATAAACATAATTATATATATTACATTATATATAAACATGTGTGTACATAGGTATATATATATATATATATATATATATATATATATATATATATATATATAATCATCACATGAAAATAACTTACCTGCGATTGTGTTGCTTAAACAAAAACAAATTTATTGCACACTGACCCCCACATCCTCCACACCTATTAGGTCGAGCAGGTCCTGTTCCCTGTCTAAGATTTCTCCCCAGTGGTGCGTCAGCTGCTGCTGGATGTGTTTGAGGCATGTGCTGCGGCACACATATCCCGGCGCACTACCCTCCTCTGCAGCCGATGCTTCTACAGGGCGTAACCCTTAATGGTCCTGCCACCTGCTGCCAACATGCGGGGAAGGTAGCACTGCGCTCAAAGGATTAGTCCAGCCACATTGTTGAAAACGAGGCAAGGCTCCACCCCTGCTCACCTGCACAGCCCACAGGCGGGCCGAGTGGGGCTTCCTGCTTTTGCAATGGTAGCCTGGACAGGTTGGGATGGGAGAGAGTTGGACTGGGATGGGAAGGAAAAAGGAAACAGGATGAGGTCAGGAAAGGATAACAAAAAAAGGGCAAAAAAATACAAAAACACACCCAGAAACATAAATACGCACAGGGAAAGACAGACAGTAATAAATAAAATTAAAAAAAGGTGAGATTGGGAAGTGGTGATCAAATGAGGGTGGATGAGGTAGGATTAAGTTGGGAAAGAGAGCAGGCAGAAGAAAGCTAGGCAAAAACAGTAAAAACTAAGGGCCAGATGTAGGAAACTAGCAAATTGCGACTTGCAATTTGCGAGTCCGTGCGACTCGCAAATTGCAAGTCGCAATTTGCTATGCAGAAAGGTGTCTCAGACACCTTCTGCGAGTCGCTATGGGGTCGCAAAGACCCACCTCATTAATATTAATGAGGCGGGTCGCAATTTGCACCCCCATAGCAACTCTAGGCACTCACGGGGATGGAGGATTGCTGGTAACAGCAGACCTCCATGTCCGTGACTGCTTTTAAATAAAGCAGTTTTTTTTTTCCAAGTGTAGCCCGTTTCCTTAAAGGAAAACGAGCTGCACTTAGAAACAAAAACCGAAACCTTTAGTTTCGGATTTTTTAAGGGCAGGTAGTGGTCCCTTGGACCACTGCCTGCCCTGAAAAAATAATTTTGGGTCCAGTCACAAAGGGGAAGGGGTCCCATGGGGACCCCTTCCCGTTTGCGAGTGGGTTACCATCCACTTCAAGTGGATGGTAACTGCGACCCCATTGCAAATGGAATTGCATACCACTGCGACTCGAAAATAGGAAGGGAACACCCTTTCCTATTTGCGACTCGGAAATGCATTTTGTGAGTCGGTTCCGACTCGCAAAATGCATTTCAGCATAGCAAACACGCATTTGCGAGTCGCAAACGGCGATTTTCGCAGTTTGCGAGTCGCAAACAGTTTGCTACATCTGGCCCCTAAATGGCCATGCCCTTGTGCACCCCATAGTGCGGTCCGTGCTGATTTTTCAGTGCAGAACGTGCTACCAGCACTAGAACTCAGCATGAGCATGGCAATGTGTACTTTTCAGCCCGCTCGCGGTAATTCGGGGAATCCTCATTTATTATGAAACTCATCAGAATTCTGCAGAGTTAAATTCCATGAGTTCAACCAAGGCCCTACTAATATCACCAAAGAAAAATAAAAAACAAACAGGGAGAGGTAGATTGAGCCGACTTCATCACTACAAATGTGTGAAAAAAAACAAAAAACGGAAATATTCAGAGATTTAATCATCACCTTCAGCACATCAAAGGTTTTGCAATAGAAAAAAAACATTATTGAATCCAGAATATCCTTAACTATTGCACTACCAAAGTCAATTATGCAGTAACCTCAATGACAGAGTGGCAGATAATGTACTATACACTCATAGCCGTGAAAATCCTCACTATGATGTTAATAATTAAAAACAACTCAGTAGGCACGGTTATCTTTCATTTCATTATTCCCAGCATTTGTTAAACGCTCATTGCAGACTATATCGTACCCAGGCGACTCCTTTGGCAAATACTCAGAGTTCTTCTATACCGGCAGCACACCTCACAAATTCTTTATTTACAACCTTTTTCATTTAGCTAAATAAAGCAGGCTTAGACTGTCCTTTGTTCGTCAATATACATTTTTCAGGTTATAGCACGGGTCGCATCTTGCCATTGATTGCACTCTACTAAAATATATGAATCTATTTAGTAATTTTCCTGACATGAACTGCTTGTTTAATAGTCAGTAAGGAATCTATATTTCATTAGAATGAAAACATTGCGCTCGAACAATCTCCCGTCGTCCCAGCTATTGATCGAAGGTGCGAAACACTTGTACGGCCCATCGTAAATCGGCGCAGATTTGAGGCTGTCTTTGTGTAATCATTGATTCATCGCACTGAGGCCGCAGTGGCGTAGATCACAACTTGTTACACAATGTTGTTCAAAGGCCCGATTCTTGCTATTGAGCGATTTCGCAAGTACAGGTTTCCCGCCTTTTATATCAGACTCATAAAGCGTGTTGATAATGAGAGGGAAGTGCAATCAATATTCAGAGCGTAAGTGAGAGAAATACGAAAGTGTTATACTAAATCTCCGCAATAACATCATTGAACCTCAACATAGCAATGGGTGAGCTATTGGAAGTCGCAGACTTCCGGTTTTCCACAGAGATAGGGCTTAATTCACGAAGGTAAACTTAGGGGAAGATTTACAAGCACCTACAGCTGCCTTAATACCGCCTTAGTGTCATTTTTATGGTACCAAGGCCCATATGTATGAAAAATGATGCAGACTTGTGCTAACACAGTTGGGCATCGTTTATTTTAACACCTACTAATGCCATTCCCTAATGGTATCGGTGCTCCATATTAATTTAATGATGCACAATGGCGCTAGGGACTGGCTAGCCTCAAAGAAAATGATGCTAGCTGGGAAGAAATGTCGCTAGGGGAAATGGCAATGGTGGGCCAAAAATGACAGTAGACTGGTTTGCGGCAAAAATATTGCTGCAAGTGAGAATAGCACAATTTTTTGATGCACAAGCAGCCAAAAAATGACTCTTAGCTAAGTTTAGACAAGAGTCATCCCAACCACCCCAATGCCCACCCCAGGGGACCAGTCCCCCAAGGGCGTGCCCAACATACCCAGTGCCAGGCAGGGGCCCCATGTAAGGGGCCCCCAGTGGCATACCACACACATACACTTATAGTTACCAGCAACTTACCTAGGATGGGCTCCCTCCTCCAGTAGTGCCCCTGTGGTGTGGGTGGTGGTGTTTCTGGGGGTTGGGGTGGGCATCTTTTGTGTATTCCATGGTGTTTACCTGTGGAAATGGGCCTACCTGCACTCTAACGCCTGGTCTGACCCAGGTGTTAAATGATGGCACTAAGCAGGCTTAGCACCATTATTTAAGTCTGCCTCCTCCTTGCGTGTTGTTTCAGCATTGGGAGATAAATATGGCGCAAGAGGGTTAGCGTTGTTTATAGGAAGTGAACGTACACCTTGCATCTCATTGACACAAGGTGGGTTGGTGCTTCCTAGAAATGGTGCTAACACCAATATTTTGACACTAGATGGGTTGAGCATCAAGATATAAATATGGAGTTAAGTTTGTGCGATTTTAGGGTAAAAAAAGTCACACTAAGGCGGTGTAAACCTTCCATAAATATGGGCCTAAGGCGGTGTTAAGGTGGCCATTCCCCTACGCCATATTTACAAAGTGGTGCAATGCATGCATTGCGCCACTTTTAAACCCCTTGCACCACATTATGCCTGTGTTAGGCCTAATGTATGCAAAGGGGTATTCCCACGCAGGGAGGCTTGAGAAAATGGCACAGTGAAATTTACACGATTTCACTACGCCATTTTTCCATTATTTTTAACTCCTGCTCAGAGCAGGCTTTAAAGTGACGCACCCATAGTCACCTATGGGCCTCCCTGTGCTTTGCTGTATTAGTGTCAAAACGTTTGATGCTAGTGTGCAAAGCTCCACAACGCAGTTGTGGTAACGACCACCATGGGGCGCAATATTATAAACATGGCGCAACCATGGTATTGTTAGGGACATACAGGGGGACGCAAGAAAAGTGGTGCATTGGGACCAATGCAGCAATTTCTTGTAAATATGCCCCTTTGACTTTTGATAGAAACCTAGACCAAAAGTCTAAAATCAGGTCCAATATTTCAGTTTTCCTGATGTCACCTTTTTTCTGTCAGGGAGTAATGTGTTCTGCACATTACCTTCTATTTCCACATTGCCATTTAAAGTAGTTTTCAGCTACACAGAGACCAATATCAACTATGTCATTTATGTACAACTGGATTTTAACGCCCTATATGAGATTTCTGCGGACATGTCCAGTAATTATGAAAAACAGCGTTTAGGACAGATACTGATGAGAAACTTAAATGCACAGAAAAGACACAATACTGAACTTGTTTTAAAATATTATGGCTTTTCAAAGACAACAAATATGCCTGAAAAGAACATAGAAAACAATACGAATGACAACTAAATATTATCAGGCTCCAGGTTATCCATCAGTAACATTTTTGGGTCAGATATTCTGGCTGTTAACGGTAAAATGTATTCTTTTGTGACAATGTTATTGTGATAAAAAACGGTTTTTAACTCACTATGCACTCATATTATGTGTGTTGGACCTGGCCCTTTTTGCAGGGTCATCCCCCAACTTTTTTGCCTCCTTCCTCCTATTTTCCCTGACTTGTTTATGTTGGCTTTAGGACACTGAGCACTTTACCACTGCTAACCAGTGCTAAAGTGCATATTCTCTCTGTGTAAGTTGTACTGTTAATTGGTTTATCAATGATTGGCATATTTGAATTACTGGTAAGTCCCTAGTAAAGTACACTAGAGGTGCCCAGGGCCTGTAAATCAAATGCTGTCAGGGATGAGAGCCAGGCCCCAGGCTTCTCAAGGCTATCTAACCACTGTGACTGTGGAGTGTGGGGGGCGGTAGCCCCAGGTGCCTGGCACCCTTTCACCACTCTCCCTTCCACCAGGTCAGGGATGACAGCCTGACCCTGGTCCTCCCTCTGGTGCACAGTACCCTCTGTCCTGGAGGGGCACCCCCAGAGTCCAAAATTGTCAGGATGCTTATAGAAGCAGTCCTGCACAATTCTACCGCCAGTGAGGGGTGTTAACCTGCAACTGGTCTTCCAACTTGTGGTCTGGACCTTCAGGTTGGACTAGGGCCAGGGGTGAGGCTTCCCTCTCCCTGCCCTCCCTTCTCGGGTCCTGAACCCCCAACTAGGAGTGCCCCCGCCCCCCAGAACACAACATGGTAGGGGCTCTGTTAGCAGTAGCCACTTCCTCCAGGTCAGGGGGGACACCCTGAACCTGGCATTCCAATTCAGGGTCTGTACCCTCAGATTGAACTAGGGTCAGGGGTGGGTCTCTTCTTTCCCTGCCCATACTCCCAGGGTTACGCACCCCCCCTCAGGGAGTGTACCCCAAGAAATCACACCGGGGGGTGATTGGGCAAACCGCCCCTCTTTCAGGTCAAGGTTTAACCCCTGCACCTGATCCTCCAGTCCAGGGTCTGTACCGTCAGACTGGACCACTGCCTGGAAGCCAAGGACTTCCTGGGAGGCACACCTACCCCCACTAGGTCAGAGTTTACCCTCTGAACCAGGTCCTTCAACCCAGAGTCACCACCCTGCGGTTGAACCATTGCCTGGCACACCAGGACCTCCTGGGGGGCACACCTACCCCCTACCAGGTCAGAGTTTAACCTCTGAACCTGGTCATCCAACCCAGAGTCACCACCCTGAGGTTGAACCATTGCCTGGCACGCCAGGACTTCCTGGGCGGCACACTCACCCCCCACAAAGGACACACCGTCCCCAAGGCCCACACAAGAGTCTGGCTGGCACAGCTCTCCCGACCCCTGCCCATCTGGCAGAGTCTGGATCTCCCCAACCCAGAAATGGTCTCACCAAGGTCATTTCTGGGGGGGTCTGGTCTCAGAGCTGACCCTCTTGGTCCTCCATTGGGGTACGCAGCCCTCTCTCAACCCTCTGTCTGGACTTCTGCACTCCCTCATTAGGAGTGGTACTGCCAGACACCAGAACTGGTGAAGTGCTGGCTACAGCCACCCCCCAAGTTCTCCTGACACTGTGGGGTCTCCCTCAACAAATGACCCTACGGAACAGGCTAGGCTCTCCTCCTGGTGTTCCCTCATGCAACCCACCAGGACCAGGGGCTGGATCTCGGGCACCCTGGGCCTCAGCCCATCCCCATTCCCTCTCATCTGAGACCGGACATGGAGTCCCTCACCCATCCCAGGTAGATACCTGTGACACTGCAGTCCTTTCCCACCTCACCTGGTTGGGAAACTCCTAGACCACTCCCTTAAGAGCACCCCAAATGCCTCTTCAGACTCTCTGGTACTCACCCAGAGGTCTGCCTCCAGTGTAAGCTCACTGGGGTCAGAGAACTCAAACTCCATTTGGCGTAGCTCTGGAAAATATGGACTAGACATATGCTCTAGCAATTACATCACTCAGACCCTCACATGAATTAACCAAACTACCCTTCACCCAACCATCCAGTGACTCAGCCTTGAAAAAGTACCCCACATCACCCTCATGAGACTGCTGAGACAGTACCTGACTGTCCCTAACACTCAACCCACACTCTTCTGGGATGTCTCCACACTCCATAACCAGGACTTCTACCTGGGGGGAGCCCTTTTCCCTGTCACTCTCACCTAGAATCAGTAAAGTGTTCCTTCCCTCAGTAGGAATATGACTCCCTGTGCCAGTTCCCCAGTCCACCTCAGGGACCCTGTGCATCACAGGAGCTACCTCATACTCCTGAACCTCCTGGTGTATGTCAACTCCCTCCTTCAAGTAGGGCTCCACTTCTCTGGGCATGTGCACTTCTTCGGCAGTACTGGATAAAAGATTTTTGCTTCCACCATCTGAACTGGACTCAGCCCTCCTGGCTTCCAATTTCAGCTCTTCACAGCTGAGCTCTTGAGCTCCAATCCTTTCTTTTTCCCAGGCTAAGGCTCTCTCCCTGCCTCAGCTCTCTCAATCTCTGCATCTAGCTTTTCCATTCACTTCTCCTGAGCTAGGAGCCATTCATCTTTCTCTGGTTCCCTTTCCTCATCCAAACAGTCCTCCTCCTCAGACTCATCTGGTAGTGTTGCCTGCCAGCCTTTCAACTCATACTGAAATGGGGCTGACTCAAGATCCTCCCTTCTGGATTTCTTCTTTACAACCAGTCCCCTTTCCTTGCAGAATACTTTGAGCTCCTTCTCTTTATAGATGAATATGTGCCAAAAGTTGACTTCCATTCTGCCAAGGCCTCACAGGTGCAACCTAAAACCAGAGTCCAAACATATAAACAATATATCCATGAGGACATCAGAGAACAAAAAGCAAAAATATGGAAAATCACGTTGACCTTCAACTGTAGGTAGGTAGTGAATACTTAGCTACTGTTTGTCACTGCACAAATACAAGTCCTATCCTCACCACTGATCACCAATGTTAGAAATGGGGTCTTTGGTTGGTAGTCAGGTTACCCCCTGTCCAAGCAAGGACCCTCACTCTAGTCAGGGTAAGTCACATGCAATCTAAATTATCCTGTGCCCACCCTTTGGTAGCTTGGTACTAAGGAGTCAGGCTTAACTTAGAAGGCAATGTGTAAAGTATTTGTGCAATAAATCATGAAAAAAACACAGCATAGAACCACATAAATACACCACACAGTGTGTAGAAAACTAAGTAATATTTATCTGATAAGATGCAGGTCAAAACTATTAAAATGCAATAAGTAAATGTTGAGATATCACTGTAAAAGTGATAGAAAGTGTCTTAAGTCTTTGAAAAACAAATAAGTGTCTTTTAAAAACAATAAATGTCTCTTGAAAGCATAAAGTACCTGGTTTGCGTTCAAAATCTTCACAAGGGAATGCAGAGGAGACGATGCGTGGAAAATGGGGAGGTATGCGTAGGTTTCGCCCTTTCGCACACCGATTTGTGTTGTTACTTTCCACATGGGGGAAGACTTTGTGTTGATTTCCGGCACGTGAACTTGGTTCCTCTTCGGGTTGCGGGGTTTTCTGGCGCCCCAGGGACGATGCATGGAATCCTGGGCTTGCGGAGCGAAGTTACAAGTGCTGCGTCGATCCAGTGGGTGTTGCGAGAAAATTTCTCTCTGGAAGTCGGGCTGCGTCGTTCCATATCGGCTGTGCGTCGATCCAGTGGCCCGTGCGTTGAAGTTCCGGTCGCTACACTGGCGCTGCATCGATAATCTTGTTGTGAAGTCGAGCTGTCGTTCCGGTTCGGCGTGCAGGGAATTTCTCACCCCAATGCAGGCTGTGCGTCATTTTTAGCAGGCTGTGCATTGAATTTTCACGGCACAAGGAGTCCAGTTGCAGGAGTGAAGTCTTTTTGGTCCTGAGACTTCGAGGAACAGGAGGCAAGCTCTATCCAAGCCCTTGGAGAGCACTTTTTAGCACAGCCAGAGAGCAGCAAGGCAGCAGGGCAACAACAAGGAAGCAGTCCATCTCAGAAAAGCAGTCCAGGAGAGTCCTTTGGGCAGCCAGGCAGTTACTCTTGGCAGGTCTGATTCAGGGATTCTTCACCAGCAGGTTTCTAGTCCAGAAGTGTCTGTGAGGTAGAGTGTCTACCCCAAGAAGTGTGTAAAGTCTGTGGTTTTGGGTGCTCTTCTTATATCCATTTTGGCCTTTGAAATAGGGTTACTTCAGAGGAAAGTCCCACTTGTTTGTGAAATCCTGCCTTGCCCAGGCAGGCCTCAGACACACACCAGGGGGTTGGAGACTGCATTGTGTGAGGGCAGGCACAGCCCTTTCAGGTGCGAGTGACCACTCCTCCCCTCCCTCCTAGCACAGATGGCTCATCAGAATATGCAGGCTACACCCCAGCCCCCTTTGTCAATCAGATAAATCAATCAGATAATTTATAAAGCGCACTATGTACCAGTCAGGGTTTCGAGGTGCTGGGGGGGGGGGGGTGCTGCTAGCGTTCGAAGAGCCAAGTCTTGAGGAGTCTCCTGAAGGTGAGGAGGTCCTGGGTCTGGCGAAGAGAGGCGGGGAGAGAGTTCCAGGTCTTGGCGGCGAGGAAGGAGAAGGATCTGCCGCCGGAGGTCTTGCGCTGGATTCGGGGGACGATGGCGAGGGCGAGGTTGGCAGAGCGGAGTTGACGTGTGGGGATGTAAAAGTTGAGTCTGGGGTTGAGCTAGGTGGGTCTGGTGTTGTGTAGAGCCTTGTGGGCGTGGATGAGGAGTTTGAAGGTGATCCTTTTTTCCACGGGGAGCCAGTGGAGGTCCTTCAGGTGGGGGGAGATGTGACATCGGCGGGGCATGTCGAGGATCAGGCGGGCGGATGCATTCTGGATGCGCTGGAGTCGTTTGATGTCTTTCGTTGGGATGCCTGTGTAGAGTGCGTTGCCGTAGTCAAGTCTGCTACTGACGAGGGCTTGAGTCACCGTCTTTCTGGTTCCTGTTGGAATCCACTTAAAGATTCTGCGGAGCTTGCTGAGGGTGTTGAAACAAGAAGAGGAGAAGGCGTTGACTTGTTTGGACATGGTGAGATCGGAGTCGAGGATGAAGCCGAGATTTCTTGCGTGGTTGGCTGGGGTGGGTGGGGGTCCGAGGGCAGTGGGCCACCAGGAGTCGTTCCAGGCCGAGGGGGTGCGTCCGAGGATGAGGACTTCCGTCTTGTCGGAGTTGAGCTTCAGGCGGCTATTGTTCATCCACTCGGCGATGGATTTCAGTCCCTCGTGGAGGTTGGTTTTGGCGATGAGCGGATCTTTGGTCAGGGAGAGGATGAGCTGGGTGTCGTCGGCGTAGAGATGATGCTGAGGTTGTGTTGACGGGCCAGTTGTGCGAGGGGGGCCATGTAGACGTTGAACAACGTTGGGCTAAGAGAGGAGCCTTGGGGGACGCCGCAGATGAGGTTGGTGGCTTTGGAGCGGAAGGGGGAGAGTCAGACTCTCTGGGTTCTGTCGGAGAGGAAGGATGAGATCCAGTTGAGGGCTTTGTCTTGGATGCCGGCTTCGTGGAGACGGGCCAGTAGGGTGCGGTGGCAGACTGTGTCGAAAGCGGCTGATAGGTCGAGGAGGATGAGGGCTGAGGTTTCGCCGTTGTCCATTTGTTGTCTGATGTCATCTGTGGCGGCGAGGAGTGCGGTCTCAGTGCTGTGGTTTCATCTGAATCCAGATTGAGAGGGGTCTAGGATGGAGTTGTCTTCTAGGAAGTGGGCGAGCTGTGTGTTGACGATCTTCTCGATGACTTTCGCTGGAAAAGGGAGGAGAGAGATCGGACAGAAGTTTTTGAGATCGTTGGGGTCAGCCTTGGGTTTCTTGAGGAGAGGTTGGATTTCTGCGTGCTTCCAGCTGTCCGGGAAGGTGGCGGTGTTGAAGGAGAGGTTGTTGATCTTGCGGAGTTTGGGGGCGATGGTGGCGTCGGCTTTGTTGAATACGTGATGTGGGCACGGGTCCTTGGGAGAGCCTGAGTGGATGGAATTCATGGTTGTTAGGGTTTGTGTCACTGTCTGGAGGGAGGTGCAAACAGCCCAACTGTCAAACTAACCCAGACAGGGAATCCACAAACAGGCAGAGTCACAACAATGGTTAAAGCAAGAAAATGCCCACTTTCTAAAAGTGGTATTTTCAAACACACAATCTTAAAAACCAACTTTACTAAACTGTATTTTATATACAGCAACACTGAGGCTGAGACGTTCTCATGGCAGGTAACAGGACAATTACATATACCTGAATGAAATCACACACACTTGACACACATTCCTTTCAACCAACACAAATACTACCCACACTCCACATTTTTCCTCTTTGACTTTCAGGTCTTGCAGGCATCACATTTTTCTGGAAAAATGTAGGCCACTACTTTGAAGAAGAAACACAACTTCCCTGAGGAAGACACAGTCCTTGTCATTCAATGTGTGTCAAAATACTACAAACAACTACACAGGCTACCTCAATCCCACCTTAGTGGTAAAGAAGGCAACTTTATGGCATTTGGTGATAGACTCTGTTAATGAGTTGGAAGAGGAGGCATGCACTGTGGGGGGTATTAAAAAGAAGTGGCAAGATGAGAGGAGACAGGTAAAGGATGTGTTCTTCAAGATTCAGCTGGCACAAGCACCATCTAGACAAGCACTTGAATAGTGTCTCCTTCTCACCCCATGACTGACTTTTCCACTTGCTATATTAGACAACAAAAATGGGGTGCTAGGTAAAACTCCAACCACCTTTCTCACCTGAAAACAAATGTACAGTCACTCACTGATATTTGTACTTCACTCATACCTACACGGCACATACATATCCCTCAAAAATACCCTCTAACACATACCCTATAATACCTAGATGGTTTGGAGACTTTTGTTTTCTACTTTTTTCATACAGCCGTTCATCAAACAGATCGGTTGCTTGGCTGAGGCAGCAGACATTGTAGATTCAGATGGGCAATACACAGAGCATGACTCCCAATGCTACCCAAGTACACAAGGATGCATGTCCTAATCTACCAATGTTACTTATCTATAATAGGGGGTTTGTCTCTCTTGATCTATTAAACCCTAACGTTATATTCCATAATATGTATTATAAACACTTATAATTGTAGTCAACTCTGTCTATGACATTTCTATTATGAAAAATTGGGTTGTTGGTTGACTGGGGTTTGAGCAACAACCATAATTTGTATGAGGGTAAGGTACAAGCAAACCCCAAATTAACCTGTGCTCACTCTCTGGTAGCTAAAAAAACAAGGTGATGGATGGAATGCTTGAATTAACCTCAGCACCTGGCAATTGCTAGGGCCGCATCCCACTCCATTATTTTTCATCTACCATCCCACCTCAATTTGGACCTCTATTTGCAAATCAGTCTTGACCATGCTCCAATAGGAACAGTCAAGCCGAACTGCCAAACCAGGTCCTTGCTAAACCATAACAAAAGTAACCCAGGCCAATTTCCCCCTAGTTATGGGCTCATCAGCTGGGAACAGCTTGGTTCCATGACACAGTGTGCACAGGACCCAGGTTGGGCATACCAGTCCCACTTAGGATGACACAATAAGTATACAAAACAGTAATGGATGGAGTTCGTGAATTACTTTCAGTTACTGGTAATAACGTGGGCTGCATCCTAATCCAATGTTATTTTGCAACCATGCCACCTCAGTTTGGGCCCACACTCTATCACTGGAACCAAGTTGTACCCAGCTGATGAGCCCATGTAAAACCTTAAAGGATATGTCCTGCCTTTTTTATTACATATCACACTACTCTGTGGGCTTCTTAGGGCCTACCCTAGGGGTGACACATATCAACAAAGGCTTGCCAAGGGGTTTAAAATGCCAAGTCAACATGACAGTGAAACTGCACACACAGGCTCTGCAGTGGCATTCCTGAGACATGTTTAAAGGGCTACTTAATTGGGTGGCACAATCAGTGTTGGCACATGTAGTGCTTTTTACTAGGAACTTATAAGTACATTAAATGTGCCATTTGTAGATATACAAATGTTACCATGTTTTAGGGGAGAAACACGTGCACTTTAGCCCTGGTAGGCAGTGGTAAAGTGCTCAGAGTACTAAGGCCAACAAAAACAAATTCAGCAAAAAGTGGAGCAAAAAAGGCAAAAGGTTTAGGCGTGACCATGTAGAAGGGTCATTTCCAACCTGACCTTCCTTCAGCCTTAAGCCAGGGGAGACCTATACCTTCATGGACTTCCCTGCTTGGACAATGGCATGTGGACAATGGCCCACTAGTGCAGGTACACATCAGTTGCATGTACCTCTGAACTCATTTGGATCCCTTTGTCTATACTCTTCTGAACCACTAGATGGAACCATAGGGCACCCTTCTTCTCACCTGTAGACCACATCTGTGCAGTACCTAACCATAATTTGCTCACAGATAAATACCAGTAGGCAGACAGTACCACCATGGACAACAAAGTGATGTGGTTCATTTTACCCTTGGCTCAGACTTCTGTCTCCAACACAAGGAAAGCTCTCTCCACAATGACAGCAACCAACAGAGGCCACTGACAGTTGTCAGTGTCAAGAGCCAGGTTCCAGGCGATCCAGGGCTTTCTGACCTCTGAAGTTTCTCAGAGTAGGGGGCAGTAGCCCCAAGTGACTTGCACCCTTTTTCTACTCTATCTCCCATCATTTCACAGGTGATAGTTTGAAAGTGATCCTTCAACCCAAGGTCTGTATCCATAGGCTAAACAGGGGACCGGGGTGAGTTCTCCCTCTCCCTGCCCCTCAACTTGGGATCCCTTAGCCTCCTCTGGGGAGGGGTACTTTAAAAAAAAACTGCACTGACAAGGCACTCTTGGTGGCCGCACCTCCCGGTTCTCCTGCCAGCAGGGGTAACTCTTTCCCAGAATGCAGTCTATGGGCATCTAGGGACTAACTACGACCCTCCTCTGGGTCACCTCCCCACCCCACTGCAGGAATACAAGGGCCATATAGCAGAAAAAGTCCTGCCCATGGACTAGGGTCACCCTAGACACATGGTCGGTATACTGCTCTGGGGAAACTAGCCTTTACACTATTATGACGTGGCTACCACCAGTGTCCTTCAGAGCATTGACTGGGATGTCATTCACTTCCACCTACTGGAAGTAAAGACTGCTGTCTTCAGGGATCACCAGCTCACCCTCTGAGTCTATCTCCCAACTAAGAGAGATTAGGCCATATTCTGTTTTCTGCCCCAGGGGATCTACCTCCCCCTAAGGCCAAATGGGCAGCTCCTGTAGAGTTCCACCTAAACCTCTTTCTATACTTTTCAGGGGCCAGTTCAAACTTGTAGACTAAAAGTGTATATATGGGGTGTACTGTGTCTGCACAACTGCCTCTAGTGTCAAGAGTGTATCCCTCCCCAGTGTGGCCATGTACCTCCACAGATTAGCCTCCCATGACTCCTCAGGAGCCTTGTGCACATTTAGAGATACTTCATATGACAAATACCATTTGTATTTTTCCTTCCCCACAACAAAACTGGGCATCAAATATTGAGCTTTGGACCTTCCTTTCTCCACCAGACACTGCAGGTACGCTGCCACCATTGCTGATGGACTCCATTTGTAGGGCTTTATGGTCCAGCTCCCTGAGGCTTACCTCATGGTTCATCTTCCTTAGCTCTACTTCTATGGCTAGTCTCTTTTCCTCCATGGCTTTCTTCCTCTCTAATTTTGCCAGCTCCAACTTGAACTTCCTCTCCTCCCTCCTGTCCTCCAGCTCCTTTGGGGGCAGGCTCATTGATGATACACTGCTCCCTGCCCTGGGGGAACAACCACTCCTGGGAGGATATTGGCCCCCTGTCCCACAGGCAGTCCCACATTCTTCTCTGTAATATTGGTTCAGCTCCTCTTCATCCTCTAATATCTCCTCCTCCTCCTCTGGGGACACAGGTACATCGTCAGCTTCTAACCAGGCCCTCAGTGCCATTTGTAGCTCCAACTTCCTAGTGAAGCCAGCTCACAATCCACTTCTGCAGGTACAGGTGCATATGTAGGACCTCTAGTCAGATATATGATTTTAGAAAAAAGCTCAAATGCAAAGCAGTGAGAATACAAAAATGTAAAATGGCAATTAGAGAAAGTAGGGAAAACATTGACAATCAAGAGCAACTTAATTTATTTAAGAAACAAAACGGTAACTACATAACTCCAGTAAGTAGAAGTAGATATATGATTTTTTAAAGAATAATTTAAACTGCAGTGCTAAAAAACATAGAGTGGCAACCAGAGCTATATGCTTGTGCTAGACTGCGCCAAACCTGAAAAGTCAGGCTGATAATGATGGAGCATGGGTGGAATACAGGGTCCAACCTTGGCCCGTTGAAATCAGCACCTTGGTTCGAGATTGCATTACAAGGGAAGATATGAGAGATGATGTGAGGGCTGATGCAAAGCTGATGTGTCATCTTCGATCCTGGCAGTGTAGGTGATGCCTCATTTCCAAACCTCACATTCAGGGATGCATTGCTGTTCAACCCTTTGTGATGCAGCCGGCGATGCAATGTTCTCGACCAGTGATGTGCCAGAGGATACGCGTCAGGTCCGATCAGCGCAACAGGGGCAAAGCATGGATTTTGGCAGCACCTATGCCCACTTCCAAGGGCCCAGGACTGGATAAGCATCACTTAGTAGGGCAAGAGGTACACCAAACAAAGGCCAGGTACAGTTGCTGGTTCGCATTGGAAGTCTTTTGAGTCCTTGAGACTGCAGCAGAACTGGAGGCAAGAGAGCAAACCCTTGGAGTCACTCTGGGTTCAAGTGAGATGGGACCAGTCCTGTTTCAGCAGGGCAGAGAGCAGCAAGCAGAAGGCAAGCATAGCACAAATGCAGTTCTTGCAAAGCAGCAGTCCTTCTAGCAGCAGAGCAGTCCTTCTTCCCGGCAGTGTTCTTCAAAGGTTCAGGAGTGTACTGAATTGGTAGGGTCAGAGTTCCAGTACTTATACCCAGTTGTGCCTTTGAAGTGGGGATGACTTCAAAGATGGATTTTTGAAGTGCACAGAGGTTTTTTTTTTCCTGCCCTGACTCCAGAATCACTAGAGGGTGTTAAGCAGTCTTTTGTATAAGAGCAGGACACTCCCAATTCAGGACCTTCCTCCCATCCTGCCCAGGATGGCCCAGCAACATGCAGATGGCCACTCGGTCACACCTACCCTTCCTTTCTATGAGGCTGTAAGGAAAACAGCTGTCACCCCACCCCAGACATATATTGAAGACAGGCTACGGGCACACAGGGCTAAGAGCAGGGAAATGCCAATTTAAAAAAAGTATCATTTTCAAAATTGTAATAATAAATCAGACTTTACCACTAATGAGGATTTATCGTTACAATTCCACAGATACTAAGCATGACAGTTATACTCCTTCTCAATTAGGATTTACACATTATGAAAGGTAATAAGGAAAGCCCAATGTCAACATATGTGAGGAGTAGGCCTCTTTTGGAAAATGGCCCTATCTAAAGGGTCAGTCCAAATGTTTTGCTTTCCTCCTCCTCTTTTTTAGACCACAATTTTGCTAGTTTTAGGACTCTGTCCACTTTACCACTGCTAACCAGTGCTAAAGTGCTTGTGCCCTCTCCTCTAAATATGTTAACATTGGCCCATACCCAATGAGCATGTTTAATGTACCTATAAGTCCCCAAGAAAGTGCACTAGATGTGAACAGGGCCTGTAAGTTAAATGCTACTAGTGGGCCTGCAGCACTGATAATGCCACCAACCGAAGTAGCCCACTAACCATATTTCAGGTCTGCCATTGCTAGTCTATTTATGCTGGTTCACTGCTGCATCAACTTGGCATTTGAAAGTACTTGCCACACCTTAAATTCCCCTTTTCTCTCACCTAAGTCACCCCAAGACAGGTTCTAGGTAACCCTTTGGGCAGGATGATTTATAAGTAATAGGCAGGACATGTACTTATACATTTTACATGTCCTGGAGGTGAAACACTCCCAAAGTCATTTTCCACTACTCTTAAGCCTGCTCCTCTCATACGCCAGCATTACCGATTCCCTTTAAAATCATCATTTT
Source organism: Pleurodeles waltl (assembly GCF_031143425.1). Lineage (NCBI taxonomy): Eukaryota > Metazoa > Chordata > Amphibia > Caudata > Salamandridae > Pleurodeles > Pleurodeles waltl. Next base: position 1,056,532,169 of record NC_090439.1, read on the forward strand.
TGATCTGAGAGGAACGGACTTGTCATGTTTGATATGGTTAGAATGGTAGTAAGAAATACTACTTACTGGTGAAGTTGGATTTTACATTACTATTTCAGAAATGCCACTTTAAGAAAGTAGGTATTTCTCTGCACTCGCTGCCATCTGTTCCTTACAGCCTGTCTCCAATCCATATCTGGTCTGTGCTGGTTGACAGCTCCTCTTGTGAATTCTACCCAGACAGCCATATACACAGGACACTCTGGTGCATTTGCATTCATCTGCATACAAATGGGTTTCCCTGGGCAGGAATGGTAGAGAGGCTCTCTCTTACACTTCAAAGGCTAGTGGCCTGCCCTCACACAAAGGGTTGATAACCACCAAGAGAGCTCCTGGCAGACAGAGCTGCGTTGAAAGGGGAACTTGTGCACTTCAAAACCACTCTTTGAAGTTTCCCTCACTTCAAAGGCACTTTTGGGTGACCTACAACTTGACTCTGTCAGAGGGACTTTCTGGCTGCCCAAAATACTCAACTGGACTGCTTTGCTCAAAGTTCTGCTGGCCTGCTAGCTGTTTTGCTTGCCCCTGAGTCTACTGGAAGGACCCTGTCTTCCTCCACAAGTGCTCTCCAAGGGCTTGGATTGAGCTTGCCTCCTGTTCCCATGTCTCAAGGACATCAAAGACTTGAATCATATGCACCTGGACTCTACAAGCTGTGAGTCTGCGCTGCCCTGGAAGTGGACCTAAGGTGCTTTACCTTCACAGGTGTTCGTTAGAAGTGCTGCAAATCAATGTGAAGCCTTGCAAAGCCTCACCGGATATCTGCCAATCTCATCCGGCTCAACGCCGGGCGGCGCAAAGCCCTGCAAAATCTCGCCACTCAATTGCCAGCCAATAGGAACCAACAAACTGCAACTCTAAGCCCTGCAAAGCTTCACCGCAAAGCTCCCTGGGATCAACAAAGCAGAAGCCAAGCCCCAAAAAGCATCGCCACATGGCTCCCCAGGAGCAACACAAAGCAACAACAATGCCTCGCCGCACAGCTTCTCAGAACCGACGCCAGTTGACAGGAAGCTTCTCAGAGCCACATGGTGCAAACCACGCATCAGGACTTAAGGTACTGTGTTCAGCAGGCCCAAGTAGGTCCCTGTAACTGGCCCCTGCTCCATCATGGTCGGCCTGAACTTGTGACTTTGTCCCGCTCCAGCATGCCCAGATAATCACAGTTGGCGCTTTAAAAAAAAAAAATCTTTAAAATTGTATATCTCAGGATCTACTTACTGGACTTTTATAATTCTGGTCTAATTTGATTTGGATAAATATTATCAATTTTGCTACACTGGTGTGGAGTTTTTTTGTTGTGTTTTCACTGTGTTGCTGTAGGAGTTATTGCACAAATATTTTATACATTGTCTTCTAAGTTAAGCCTGCCTGCTCTTTGCCAAGCTGCCGGAGGGTGAGCACACGATAATTCAGTTTTTGTTGTGCCTTGACCTGACTAGGACTGTGGTCCCTACTTGGACAGGGTGTATAACTCTGCCAACTAGAAGCCCAATTTCTAACAGCCTCACAGTGGTGAAAAATGAATTTGGGAGCTTTTCACTACCAGAACATATGAAACATAAAAGGATATGTCCTGTCTTTTGATTACATAGTACCCTGCCTAGCAGGCTACCTAACGCCTGCCTTAGATGTGACAATTAGGTAATAAAAGGGGAGTTTGAGGCTTAGCAAGCAGTTTTAAATGCCAAGTCGACATGGCAGTGAAACTGCACACATAGGTTCTGCAGTGGCAGGCCGGAGATATGTTTAAATGGTTACTTAAGTGAGTGGCACAATCAGTACAGCCCATTAGAACATTTATTTACCGGTGCTGGGCACATATAGTACACTTTACTAAGGATTCATAAGTAAATTAGTGAATTGGGTCCTATGATTTTAAAGTGTAATAGAGATGAAAGGAGTGTGTCTACTGCCAGCAGATTTCCCTCATTGACCTCAGGTAAGATAAGGTTATCACATATTACTGACTTAGGATGAAATCCATCATTCAATTGCTGAATCAGATTGCACCAGGGCTGTAGCCACCAAGTGTCAGGGCATCCAAACATTCCTCCTCGGATAAAGCTTATGGTTTCACATGCTGGCATCTGGCTCATTCCAGACAAAAATAGCCAGAGAGGCAGTAATATCCCAGTCATCTTTCTGTGCATTCCTATCCTCTGTCCTGGATGCAAGCAGTAGCCTTACACTTCAGTTCAACATTTTCCTCAAGACAAAACAACAACAACAGCTGGATACCAAGCAAAGCTTGTATGCCATTTCAGGGGTCCCATATGTCTTGAGGGGCTATGGACTGCAATCATGTGCAATTGGTTCCTCCTGCAGCAACATCACACCTGTTCTGCAATAGAAAGAACATATACTCCATCAACATCCAGGCAATTGTGGACCATCTGAGAATGTTTACAAATGTTCTGGCCAAGTACAATGGGAGTGCTCATGACACCTATATCTTCAGGCACTCCATCATCAATGAGCACTTCCAGAATGGGTAACATGGGAATGGCCTACCTGTTGGTAAGAACATCTGAAGTAAATACCAGACCTATTAAAAGTAAATAATCTATGCCATAATAGCCATGCCTATGTCTGCTGACTGAGATAGAGCATATTTAGGTGGGTGTGCCTCATAGTTTTACCATGCATTATGGCACATGTGCAATTCAAGCCCCCAACTTACACTTGTTTGACACGCAAAGCCACTGTGTGTGCATTCCAGTGGTGGAAAGCTCCAGAGCAATGCAACGTTAGACAAAGTGCAGTGTTGCATCACTGTGTGCAAAGAAGGGCTTCCATGACTGTTGTCTCTATGTCCACATGCAATTCCCGTGGTTCATGAGACATGTCATGTATCCCACACCAGGTAAACTGTGAAATGCATCAAATCAATTTGTCTTCCCAAGTCATATGTACCTTGGAAAAATAACTTAAGTCACTGTAGGCGGGTGTCATCCACCTCGCCTACAGACGCGCTGACATGGCGCCGGCCGCGCACCTTCTCCGTCCCCGACCCGCGTCATCATGGAGACGCGTGGGGGCGGGACTCTCCCTCGGCACCGGACTTCCGGGTTGCCGCAGGGGGAGGAGAAAAGAACGCCGAGACGAGAGAGGAGGCCAGGCAGCAACGCGGGAACGCGGATGCACCGAGGAAGACGGAGGAAGCCCGCGAACCCGAACCAACAGTGGCCAAATGGAGTATCGAGGAGAAGAAGGCCAGCACAAGCGGTGAAGCTCAGAAGACACAGCGAGGAGGAGGGAAATCCGGCCACGACCCAGGAGGGTCGTGGCTGAACAAGGTACGGCCCATATTAAAGGGGCACCATCAGTAAAGGGATCAGGGGGTGGTGGTGGGAAGGGAAAGGAGGCCGGAGAGGGTAGGAAGGGAACAGAGAAGGTTGTTTTGGGTATCAGAAATTTGGACATCACGGACCGCCTTTCCCACCATATCACCAGTATACAATAACCACAGTAATAGTCCACTCCACCCTCTCTTCTCTTCTTTTTGCATAACCCCACCGGCACTATCTCCTATAGTTCCTTCCCTCACACCCCCCCTCCCTTTTTACTAACAGATAACAGAGATAACAAAATACCGTCCTACTTACCTAGAAATATCCTCTTCTTTCTCCGAGAGCCCACGGGAACCAAGAAGAACCCTCCTGGAGTTCGCCACCTAAAAGAGAAAGAAAGAACATTAAAGAGACTGACAAGTCAACCCAAACCAACAACAGAGAAACACCAAAGAGAAGTACAGCCGTTATTACTACAACCATCCTGCTATAATAAATAAATGGTGTTTACGCCCTTATAGGGCCCTCACGTCCGAGTCCGAGTCCTCTGTACCACTGAACCCAACCCACTCCCCCCAACAGTGGTGTCAGAAGTGGGATCAGGGTATACTGATCAAAACCCCCCCCCTGGACCGTAGGACCGTATAGAGGTGTTGTAAGCATGGAGGAGAAACCTACCCTCGAGGACATGATAAAACAATTGGCAGAGGGTCAACGCCACCTCCAACTAGTTTGGGAGGCCCAACAAAGGGAGGCCAAAGAGGACAGAGAGGCCCTTCAAGCCGCCCTAAAAAGTAAGGCTACTATAATGGCCAATAATCAACTAGTTAATGAGACCGCCCTTCAAAAATTGACTGATACAATTGCAGCAAAGTACACCCAAACGTGCCTAGCTCGGTATTACAGAAATATCAAGAGGGTGAGGATCCCGACTCCTTTTTTACGAATTTCAAAAGAGTAGCCTCATCAGCTAAGTGGCCTGAAAACCGATGGGGCCAATACATCGCTCCCCTCTTAACAGGCACCCTCCAATCCGCCTATCAGGCTGCAAATCCCGGTGGCACCACCCCGAATTCCGATATCAAGAAGAGTATTCTTGAGAGAGTGGGGCATGATAGGGAATATTATAGGGTGAAGTTTCACAAAGCTAAATGGGGTCAGAATGAAGATCCACGTACCTTTTACTACCGGGTGAAGGACTTAGGACTAAAGTGGTTGGGGCCCTTAGGGACTAACCGCGAAGACGTCATTAAGGCCATCATTTTAGAGCAATATCTAGACTCCCTTCCTGCAAGCACCCGAAACTGGATAAGACAGCACCCTAAAATCGACACTGAACTAGCCGTCGACTTGGCGTGCGCCTACCATCGGTCGGTAGATGTTAAAAGTCAAACTTCTAGACCCCTGAGTAAAATGCCCATAACTCCTCCTCAATATACAACCAGACGAACCCTTGAGGAGCCTGGAACCTCCCGGAATACAGAGCGAAACCCTATGCAACAACCTCAATCCTTCAATTGTGGGGAGTGGGGCCACATAGCTCGAGGGTGCCCCAAGAAACATGAGGGAGTGGAGCCGATGGAAATAGGGGTTACTCGAGGGAGGGTACTGTGCACAGGGAAAGGCGATACATCTTTCAAACACCCCCTGCGAATAAATGGACAGTCGGTTATGGCCTTGATTGACTCCGGGTGTAGTCAATCAGTAATACGTTGGGATGTAGTCAAGCCTGTTTATTCTACCGCGGGTCACTGGGTGACTATATGTTGCATCCATGGGGACCGAGCTCAGTATCCGCTTGAGGTGGTAGAAGTGGAGTGGGACACGTCTCATGACTTCCTCCAGATGGGTCTCATGGATAACTTGATAGAAGAGTGTGTCATTGGGACTGATTATCCGCGATTTCATGACATTTTAGACCAAACATGAAAGTCCAACTCTATGGATAGCTGGTGGGTAGACGCTACATTTCGGAATACCCCCATTTGTAGCCCATCCGAATGGAAGAAATTAACTCAAAAAGAGAAAAGGGCAGAGAAACAAAAATTTGCTGCTAATCAATGACAGGAGAAACCAGTGGCTAATATAACCAGCGCCCCAGTGTCATTTAGAGTAAGCCAACGCGAGGATCCCACCCTCGAGCACGCTTGGAGAAGTGACAGTAATGACTCTACCGGAGAGGTAGGCCCCCACTTTATAATACATAAGGACCTACTACATAGGGTTTCCACGTCGGTAAATGGTGAGAAGAGGCAATTAGTGGTCCCTGAGCCCTACCGGACTCAGGTATTATTCCTAGCTCATAACCAGCCGGGAGGAGGTCATTGTGGCCGAGAGAAAACAGAGGAATACTTATTGAGACGTTTTTACTGGCCGGGAGTCTATGCCCAGATCCGAAAGTACTGTACCCAATGCCCAAAATGTCAACTAGTAGAACCAGGAGCCACTAGGAGAGCCCCGTTACACCCACTACCGATCATAGCTACTCCCTTCAAAAGAGTAGGCATGGATTTAATCAGACCCCTTTTACCATCTACCAAGGGCCACACCCATATCCTCGTTCTAGTTGATTATGCCAGCAGATATCCCGAGGCCATCCCTCTTACTAGTACAACTACCAAAGCCGTTGCACAAGCCATGATAAAAAAAAATTCACGGGTGGGATTCCACGAAGAGATTCTTACCGATCAAGGGACACCCTTCATATCTGGACTCATGAAACAGATATGTAAGACCCTAGGCATTACCCAAATAAAGACAGCGGTATATCATCCTCAAATAGATGGTTTAGTGGAGAGGTATAACCGCACCATTAATACTCTCTTGGGGAAAATAGTAAGCGATTCGGGAAAAGACTGGGATCAGAAACTACCCCTAGTGCTTTATGCAATAAGGACACATGAGCAATCCTCTACTGGACATAGTCCGTTTGAATTGGTATTCGGGAGACAGCCCCGTAATTTACTAGACATGGCGGCAGAATTGTGGGAAGAAGAGAACAAGAATGAGAGACCCCTCCTAGAGTATATCCACAATTTAAAAACGCACCTCCAGACCATCTGGGAGGATGTAAGACACCATTTAGAAAAAGACCAAGAAACTCAAAAACATTATTATGATCAGGGCACCAAACTGAGGGTTCTTCTTCCCAACGACCAGGTATTAATCATGCAACCCACCTCTGAGCATAAGTTACTTGCAAAATGGCAGGGGCCGTATCGAGTAATAAAAGCAGTCACCCCGGTTACTTATTTGATTGAACTACAGGAGCACCCTAAGCGGACTCAAATTTACCACATTAATCTGCTAAAAAAATGGGAGAATCCTGAGACCAATAGGGATTCTCCAGCTACGGGATACCTAGTAACACCGACCAATTTATTAGGGCTAGAATTATGTCCCACCCTCCAACCAGAAAAACAAAGAAGCCCCTGTATTAATGATTCCCTACCGGATACAGAGAAGTGTCAATTACTCGAGTTAATCCAGAATCATTCTGAATTCTTTTCAGAACTTCCCGGACGAACGTCTATGGTCCAGCATCACATTCGGACACCTGAGGGCCAAACCGTATGCCTACGGCCTTACCGAATTCCCGAAGCAAGAAAAACTCTGATAGAAGGGGAGATAACAAAAATGTTATCTTTAAACGTCATTGAACCGTCCACGAGTCCGTGGTGTTCCCCTGTCGTCTTGGTTCCGAAACCGGCAGGTTCTGTCAGGTTTTGTATCGACTTCAGAAAGCTCAATGAGATATCACTGTTCAATACCTATCCTATTCCCCAGGTGGACGAAGTCCTAGAGAAGATAGGACATGCACGTTTTATGTCCACTATTGATCTAACGAAGGGATATTGGCAGATTCCCTTAGCCCCACAAGACAAAGAAAAGACAGCGTTCGCAACCCCTTCTGGTTTATATCATTTCACCGTCCTTCCCTTTGGACTCAACGGGGCACCTGCTACATTCCAACGCTTGATGGACCGCCTCCTACGGCCCTTTCAAGAGTTTACTGCCGCCTATCTTGACGACATCGTCATTTTCAGTACAACCTGGGCAGAACATCTCCAACACCTAGAAAAAGTGTTCTCTACTATAGCAAGAGCAGGGCTCACCGCCAATCCTACAAAGTGTGTCATAGGGCAAACCCAAATATCATATCTCGGATATGTCATCGGTATGGGGGTGTTGCGTCCTCAGAAAGATAAAGTAGATACCATTAGACAGATACCGCTCCCCAGGACCAAAATGGAACTTCGCTCTTTCCTGGGGTTGGTGGGGTATTATCGTAGATTCATTCCGCAATACTCTACTATTACTGCCCCCCTCACAGACTTGCTAAAAAAACAATATCCCACCACCCTTCCTTCTTTTACTCCTTCTGAACTTCAGGGCTTCCAGTTACTTAAAGAGGCCCTCTCAACCGAGCCAGTATTAAGATATCCAGATTTTTCTAGGCCCTTTCACCTTTTTACCGACGCTTCCAATGTCGGCTTAGGAGCAGTCCTAGTGCAACCAGACGATCAGGGATATGACCACCCAATAGTCTATATTAGTCGTAAGCTGTTACCTAGGGAAACGCACTATCCCACTATTGAGAAGGAATGTCTTGCCATAAAATGGGCGATTGAGTGTCTCCAATATTATCTCTTGGGCCGGCCCTTCGTCCTCTTAACCGACCATGCCCCATTGACTTGGTTAGCCTCCCATAAGGATACTAATTCCCGGGTGTTGCGCTGGTTCCTTGAACTCCAGCCCTTTACCTTTCAGGTCCGCCACATCCCTGGGTCCAACCAATGTCCCGCTGACTTTCTCTCCCGCTGCCCGGATTCTACGGTCCTATACCAGTCCCGTTCATGTCGATGGGGTATGTGGGCGGGTGTCATCCACCTCGCCTACAGACGCGCTGACATGGCGCCGGCCGCGCACCTTCTATGTCCCCGACCCGCGTCGTCATGGAGACGCGTGGGGGCGGGATTCTCCCTCGGCACTGGACTTCCGGGTTGCCGCAGGGGGAGGAGAAAAGAACGCCGAGACGAGAGAGGAGGCCAGGCAGCAACGCGGGAACGCGGATGCACCAAGGAAGATGGAGGAAGCACGCGAACCCAAACCAACAGTGGCCAAATGGAGTATCGAGGAGAAGAAGGCCAGCACAAGCGGTGAAGCTCAGAAGACACCGCGAGGAGGAGAGAAATATTGTCTGGATCGGTCAAGACTCATCATTTTCAGGAGAGTATAAAAAAGTATTTTGTTAATTACTGCATCACACATGCCAGAATACTGGAATGTTGATTAAAGTGTCAGGAACTGTCGCGTAGGTTTTCATTATCCTAATGAGACTACTGGATTCAGGCGGTAGAATCACCTGTACTGTGGGGGACTGAGTCTCATACTCACCATGTGACATCTGTCGGCCTAATCTGGGTTTGTTCCGGCTAACTAGCAGTGCCTCATCTCCACCCAAGAGCAAGGATGATTGGGACAACTGGGCGCATGACCTACATTACTCCTCAGGGGAATCGTGGTCACTCAGATCTCATCTGTTTCTGTCAGTTACATTAGTCTCACGTAAGCAAAGTATGGAAAGACGATCAGAGGCAGAGTAAAATTCAATAAGGTTTTATTGAAGTAACTGCATCTTAGATAATAAAGCATGTATTGCAATAAGTAGGACGATGAAGCACAATAAGATTAAAATTGTGACAAGGAGAGTGGATCACAAGAATAACGCTACCATACTGTCACTAAGGTTTGTAGAGATAATTCCTACCTAAGATATGTTAGAGCACAGCATGTTAAGCTCTAATTCTTCCTTTCAGGTTCCCCCTGGGAACACACCATCCCTCATACCTGAGCAAGATGCCTGTAGTCTGCATAAGCAGCTGCAGCAAAGCAATCAGCAATCAGCATACAGTTGTGGTCATCTGGCTGGAATCTCCCTCTAATGTACAAGGGTCAAAGTAGTGTTTTTACAATAAAACATCTGATGTTCCAAGAAAGGATTCCAAGTAAGAGTGTGTGTGTTTCTGTGAACATTGGAGACAAAGCGTATCACGTTTGCCGACAACCTATCTTACTGCAGCCTTGAGAAAAGTGCAGAGAGAAAGAAATATCTTATTTAAGAATACAGTGCTGACCTAGGTGAAGAACAGCTAGATAGAAAAAATAAAACAAGACCACAAATGTGGCTAATGTTAAAATAATATAACAAAGCTAAATTAAAATATATCTAGGTTAAAGTGCACAGTAGCAGGCCTAGTTTGCTAAAATAACGTGTATAAAACTATAGCTAAAAAATGACACGGGTAAAAATCTATACTGGAACCCAATGTGACATCAACAGTACAAAAACACATATGTCTCAGCCATACTGACAGCCCACGTACAGACATACACTCAGGATTACAGCCACATCAACAAAATGCAATGTTTTGGATCTCCTGTTCTGTGCGGTAAGTTGTTCAAAGGAAAACCATATGAATTCAGCAATGTGCAAGTCACAAACACTAACACAATGTTGCCAAATATGGCATTCACCAATCATCAACATAGAATTGAATGCAACCTGGACTTGGCACCACAGTGTACTAAAGATACCAGTTACAACATTCCTTTGATAGAATCATTGCATATAGGTACACAATCCACAACATGTTACAGTACAACACAAATGTGTGAAGACTAATGTATTATTTGCAGGTCTGTGGTAGGCAGATATAAGCCACAACACAAGTATGTCCTACATAGAGATGCCCCATAGTGCATCCTTATGTGTCACTCCCAGTGCACCATGTCTTACTGAATGATGTAAAGGAGCATCTGGAGGCTAACAATAAATCATACATCTATCCATGGAACATGTTTCGAATGCACCACATGTCCTCACCAAAATGACTTGCTAAAGTAAGTGAAGAATTCAAAGGCTCTGTCGTTGTCAGGTAGTGCAACACACAAATCAGTGGTTTTACAGGGACGTAGGTAAGTGTGAGTGTGAAACAGATTGGTACTGTCACAGCCTACTTAGGGATGACCAAAAGATCAACATTAAGAACAACATACTGTCACTTTGCACACTCAATGAGTGCACATAACGTATAGTGGCACTAGACCTTTCAAAACAACAATAACACTAAGCTACTGCCCAAATGTTACTGTTGGATTGTGGCAGTGTCAAAAGTAACAGGGCGTGCACCTCATTTGATATGTCACAGAGAACTGGAATCGACATCTGTAATAAAATGTGCAAATGTATATGTAACCAATATTGTCAAATGCTGGTAAAAATGTGTATGAGTCATTCAACACACATAACAGACTTACCTGAATGTGTGTGTATCAATCACCATGATCTTTGACTGAATTTCACTTTTTCGTAATTTCAGCTGCCCAAGGACATGGTTTGAGCCATGGGTCTAGACCCCATAGGTGCATTCCCAGACAGAGGCTGAACACATCTACAACCAGGCACTGGGCAAGACCAGGGATATTGTTGAGAGGATGTTCAGAGTCCTAAAATCTTTATTCTGGTGTTTAGATATGTAAGGGTGAAAATTGTTATACTCCCCCAATGGTGTGCAAAATAATACTGGTCTGTTGTATACTTCACAACATATGTGTGAGGACAAATGTTCCAAGGGGCGTGGCCCATGAGGAGCAGGAAGCAGATGAAAAGGATGAGGATAGAGGAGAAAATGTACCAACAATTGTGGTTAGCTGTGACACAATCACATTGTCCAGAACTTCTTCACATAAATGTGATATATCATGATGCCCAAAATCTGTTTTTTTAAATGATTTTTGCAAGATGTCAATTAATGTTCAAACGCTACCTTTGTGTTTGAAACTTCATGTCACTGTAAACATCAAAACACTCACATTTGATCAACTTTAATTTGGCCCAACCCAAAGGTCTGTAGCAAGGTGTTACACTCATCCCAGGAATACATCATGCAGACAAAAATACGTACGTATATCAACACCATGTGCCAAATACGTGTGCCTGTGCAACAATTATACAACAGGAAGACAGCAATGATTAACAGTGCACACAAGCAGAGATTGTGTGTGCTGATACAGTATGTTTAGCTACAGACCCTGTGCTACAGTCCAAAGTGTGTGTAGTATCAAAGAGTGTGGGATGACTGAGTGTGTCCTGCACTTCATGAGTGACATGCACTCGCCTGGTCTAAACCAGTGAGATGACCTTGACGACCATGCTGGACCTCCTATCACTGTCAGCTCTGCACAGCATCAAGGAACAAGTACTCCTTCAATCCTGTGTGGACCCTGTGGGAAGGTGGTTTGGGACCAAAATAGAAAAATGGAGACTGGCGTAACTTCATCTGCCCTTCCACTGTGTAACTGTAAGGATGGTATGCCAGCCAAGATGATTTGTAGTTTGTCTTTATTTTTATAAGTCTTGTACACGACACCTCCAGCACAGCTCCTTCTTCAACCTCCTTTTCACTTCTTCCCATCCTCTTTTCCCTCTCTACATTCCATCTATTACATCATAGACCCTGGACATTCCACCCACAGCCTGCTTGTTGAGACAACTCCACACATCTTTCCCTTTACAACATTGAACAAAAGTGAATTAATAAATGGTAACAGTGTTAATAATAGAAAATACCAAACTAATTACTTACATTCGTACATATTACATGAAGTACACACAATAGAAGTTTACTTGTTCTGAACTTTACATACGTTTCCTAAACTCCACACCAACCCATTATCAAGAGTTACAAAACTACGTTACTCTATACGGGGTTGAATACTTACTCTCCCCTTTCTTGACCATCTTCCCTTTCTTTACAACAACCCAATCTCCCATGCATACGTGGCATTGCTTGGCTCCCACTTTTTTATTGTAATATAAAGAAGCTTTTCTTTGTTTATCTTCCACTCTCCTTTTCACCAGCACGATCCACCTTCACCTTTCCCTTCTCCTTTAGCCACACAGGACTCTCTTTTACTCCTGGTTCTCTACCCTTCAAGGACACAAACGGTGATACACCAGTTGTTGAGTGAGGAGTCGTCCCATGTGCCAACATCATTTTCTTTAACTCACACCTCCATGGAAGATGATTGGCAAGCGACAATTGAATATTATCCATTATAATGCGATTTACTCTTTCTACCAATCCGTTGGCTTGAGGACGGAACATGGCAACCTTTTCATGAATTATCCCCATCCTATTCAAGTAATCAGTCATCTCCTTAGAAACAAATTGTACCCCATTGTCCGATACAATCGTCTTAGGTATGCCTTCTTCAATAAAGACCTCTTAGAAAAACTCAATAACCACAGATGTGGTTACTTGCATAACATCCTTGATCACAAACCACTTTGAATGATAATCCACCAAAACTACAATGCACTTGCTCTTCTCCCCAAATTTAGCAATTGGACCTATAAAATCTATGGCTAATTTTTCCCATGGTTTAATCGGAAATGGCACCGCCCTCAAGGGAGGCTGCAGCACAACCTTAGTTTTATCACTGTTCGCACATGCCATACAATTACTTACTATTTCCTCCACCTCTCTATCCATTCCTGGCCACCAAAAGAATTGCCTCACTTTCCTCTTCATCATTCCTTTACCTAAATGACCTTCATGAACGAATTTGATTATGTGCTTATGAACTCCACCAGGTGGAACAAATTGTTCCCTTCTTATCAGTCTACCGTCCTGCACACTCAATTGATTTTTTAACTTACAGTTACTCAATAATTCTCCCTTCAACTCCTCATCATCCTCCCAACCATGTACTACTCTCTTTTCTACTTCATCCATGATCACATCTTCCTTCCTAGCAAGCTCCCATTCCTCTCTACCAACTGCCATGCCTCATAAGAGTTCACCAACTTCCTGCACAACCACACCTTCATCCTCCTTTTCTCCCACCTCCACTGGCAATCTTGACAGACAATCAGGTACTACATTCTTACTTCCCCGCAAAAATTAAATTTGGAAATTGTATCCAATGATTGTCAATAGCCATCTTGAGATTTGTGGAGTGACATTTCCTTCTAACCCCTTACCACCTTTGAAGATGTAGGTCAATGGCTTATGATCTGTTCTTATCTTAAATGGTGTGCCCCACACGTAGAACTTAAAATGATTTATCCCCCAGCAACATGCTAATGCTTCTCTTTCAATGACCGAGTATGACAACTCGGAACCTTGCAACCTCCTAGAAGCGAAGCCTACTATATATTCCAGACCATCCTTGACTTGGGTCAGAACCGCACCTATACCCACTTTGCTCGCATCTGTGGTAATATAGGTTTTTGCCGTGATATCAAAGTGTCCCAATGTTGGAGCATCTCTTGATTTCATCAAATGCACACTCACATTGCTCGTTCCACACATACTCTACATTTTTTTTCATCAGCTTTCTCAAAGGCTCCACTACCTCCAAGAAAGTTTTTACAAATTTTGAACAATATTCCGCTAAACCAAGAAACGACTTTAGTTCATCCTTATTAACAGGTACTGGAGTGTTCCTGACTGCGTCTACAATACTTTTTTTTGGTTTGATTCCTTCCCCACTTACTACATGTCCTAAATACGTCACTCCCCGTTGTTTATTTTGACACTTTTCCTTTTTTATGGTTAAACCATATTCCTCGAGTCTCTTCATCACCTCTTCAAATATTGAGTCATGGTCTTGTTCATCCCTCCCCACGATCATTATGTCATCCTGAAAACACAACATGCGTTTCAAGTCACCAAAAATGTTCGTCATTACTCTCTGAAAAACAGAGGATGGCGAAGCTAGACCAAAAGGCAGTCTTCTATATCGGAATGCTCCTAATGGCGTCACAAAAGATGTTAGGTGTCTGGAATGTTCGTGGCGTTCCACCTGATGATAAGCAGATGACAAATCAAGGACACTCAGGGGCATATTTATACTCCGTTTGCGCCGAATTTGCGTCGTTTTTTTCCACGCAAAACTAACTCCATATTTATACTTTGGCATTAGACGCGTCTAGCGCCAAAGTTCATGGAGTTAGCGTCATTTTTTTGCGTGAACACCTTCCTTGCGTTAATGATATGCAAGGTAGGCGTTCCCGTCTTAAAAAATGACTGCGATGCATATGCGTCGTATTTATACTCCCGGGCAAAAATGACACCCGGGAGTGGGTGGGACTAAAAAACCCCCATTTGCGCCGGATTTTAGCGCCTGGGTCAGGGCAGGCGTTAAGGGACCTGTGGGCTCAGAATGAGCCCAGAGGTGCCCTCCCCTGCCCCCAGGGACACCCCCTGCCACCCTTGCCCACCCCAGGAGGACACCCAAGGATGGAGGGACCCACCCCAGGGACATTAAGGTAAGTCCAGGTAAGTATTTTTTTTAATTTTTTTTTGTGGCATAGGGGGGCCTGATTTGTGCCCTCCTACATGCCACTATGCCCAATGACCATGCCCAGGGGACATAAGTCCCCTGGGCATGGCCATTGGGCAAGGGGGCATGACTCCTGTCTTTGCTAAGACAGGAGTCATTTCAATGGGGGATGGGCGTCGTAAAAAAATGGCGCAAATCGGGTTGTGGCGATTTTTTTGCCTCAGCCTGACTTGCACCATTTCTGGACGCCCATACGCCATTTTCCCCCTACGCCGGCGCTGCCTGCTGTACGTCGTTTTTTTTAACGCACACCAGACAGCACCGGCGGCTAACGCCGGCTAACGTCATTCAATAAATACGGCGCCCGCATGGTGCTTCGGAATGGCGTTAGCCGGCGCTAATTTTTTTGACGCAAAACTGCGTTGGCGCAGTTTTGCATCAAAAAGTATAAATATGGGCCTCAGGGGCATATTTATACTCCGTTTGCGCCGAATTTGCGTCGTTTTTTTCGACGCAAATTCGACGCAAAACTAACCCCATATTTATACTTTGGCGTTAGACGCGTCTAGCGCCAAAGTTCATGGAGTTAGCGTCATTTTTTTGCGTGAACACCTTCCTTGCGTTAATGATATGCAAGGTAGGCGTTCCCGTCTTAAAAAATGACTCCGATGCATATGCGTCATATTTATACTCCTGGGCAAAAATGACGCCCGGGAGTGGGCGGGTCTAAAAAACCCACATTAGCGCCGGATTTTAGCGCCTGGGTCAGGGCAGGCGTTAAGGGACCTGTGGGCTCAGAATGAGCCCAGAGGTGCCCTCCCCTGCCCCCAGGGACACCCCCTGCCACCCTTGCTCACCCCAGGAGGACACCCAAGGATGGAGGGACCCACCCCAGGGACATTAAGGTAAGTCCAGGTAAGTATTTTTTTTTATTTTTTTTTGTGGCATAGGGGGGACTGATTTGTGCCCCCCTACATGCCACTATGCCCAATGACCATGCCCAGGGGACAGAAGTCCCCTGGGCATGGCCATTGGGCAAGGGGGCATGACTCCTGTCTTTGCTAAGACAGGAGCCATTTCAATGGGGGATGGGCGTCGTAAAAAAATGGCGCAAATCGGGTTGTGGTGATTTTTTTGCCTCAGCCTGACTTGCACCATTTGTGGACGCCCATAAGCCATTTTCCCCCTACGCCGGTGCTGCCTGGTGTACGTTGTTTTTTTTAACGCACACCAGACAGCGCCGGCGGCTAACGCCGGCTAACGTCATTGAATAAATACGGCGCCTGCATGGCGCTTCAGAATGGCGTTAGCCGGCGCAAATTTTTTTGCCGCAAAACTGCGTTAGCGCAGTTTTGCGTCAAAAAGTATAAATATGGCCCTAAATACTTTTCCCTTACCTTCCATCGTTAACATTTCTGAAAAATGCCTGTCTGTCAACCCATATGTTTTTATTCAGATCTCGAAGGTCAATGCATAAGCACATTTTTCCTCCATCCTTTGGCGCTACGACTATCGGAGCCAACCACTCTGATGCTTCAATTGGTTCAATGATGCCTTCACCTAGTAATTTTTCTAACTCCTGTTTCAAAAAGCTCTGTCCTTCAATATAATTTTGTGTGAAAATCCTTTCTATAAGCCTAATTTATCTGAAAATACCCTTTCGAATAACTCTCTTTGAAGTATCACACTAACCTCTTCGTTAGTTTCAGCCAACATCACGGGTTCCTGAGCATTCAGATTCAAGATTATCCCGAAGTCCCTTTGGTGCCGCCACCCCAACAAGTCCGTTCCATAGTCCGTTATATACACCCTTCCATAGACATCCCTGCCTCTGAATGATATTGTCATCCATTTCATCCCTAGTATAGCTCTACGTTTTCCAGCATAGCCCACTGCCTTTATATCTGGTTCATCGAGTTGAAGTTCCTGAGTACTCTGCCATTTTAATTGATATGTGGTTTTAGAGATAAGTGTAAATAAGTTCCCTGAATCTACTAACACTCTGATAGATACATTGTTAAAGTTTACTTGGGTATGTTTTTTTTTCAAAACATCAACACTCTCTTTCCTCATGTCCCTCATCGAACTATCCATGCATTGCACCTTCAACTCATCATCGTGACCATCTTCCTCAACAGTCAATGTTATCTCATCAACTCTCTCTCCTTTGTCTTTAAACTCCTGATCAACTACATGAATTGTCCTGCTGTTACCCACTTCCGACTTAAATCTACACACCTTGGCAAAATGCCCCCTTTTTCTACAGCTTCTACACAAAGCATTTTTCGCTGCATACACACTACTCGAGGCATTATGCCCTGGAGCTCCACATCGGTAACATTTACAATCCCTCCAATCTGTTTTCCTTTGACTTTCAAACCCTTAATTTTTCAATTTTCTTCCCATTTTTCTTGTTCTTCATACCACTACTCGACTCGGATTTATATTTGATTTCATCTACAGTACCATACGTTTCACGGGATGGCTTGTCAAACTCCTGTAGCCACACAGCCGTATGCTCCATCTTTTTTGCAATTTGTATGGCTTCTTCCAGGGATGGATCTTTCATCAACAACTTTTCTCTTATCTTTCTATCATACGAGCATCTCACAATTTGGTCTCTTATTAAGGAGTCAGTAAGTTGTTCAAAACAGCATGACAATGCTAGTCCTCTTAATGCTGCCACAAACGGTGCCATGTCCTCATCCGCTCTCTGTATTCTTGTGAAGAATTTGTGGCACTCTAGAACTAAATTTGTTTTAGGAATAAATTGAATGTCTAACATTTATATTGACATGTCAAAAACATTCATTGGTTGGCCCTCACCCATCCCCAAAGAAACCTCAGGTAACTCTTCATAAATCCTCCTCCCTTCTACTCCTAAATGGTGTAAGAAAATAGCTTGTTTTCTCACAGGGCTATAACGATCACCCCCAATTGCCAAAATGTAAGTAAAAAATATATTTTTCCATTGCTTCCACGGTATTGTTGGTTCCCCCGGTGTCGATAGGAAAAGTGGTGGTGATTCCATGCTTTGATCTCCCATTGTTCTTTGAAGTCTGTAATTAAAATGCAAATGTAACAAACTAATAAAATTTAATAAAATAATGAATTATTACAACAAACTATTATAATAAACTAAAAAAAATTAACTAACATAATAAAGTCCTTTTAAACTCCTTGGTATGTGTATTCTTTGTTATACAAAACTAGCATTTGTCTTTTCTTCATGTTTATGTCTATTCTCTAGTTAGTCCTTCCTTTATTTTAATCTTTTTATTGCAACTCCTGTCGGAAGTCCTGTCGGAAGTAGATCAATAGTTCTCCATTCTTCTCATGTTGTCAACTTATAGTGAGTAACATGTGCTTTATTCTTGTCGTCGTGGTTTGTTTTGTTAATTTCTGTCGACGCGCATATATGTGCGTGTCTTTAAAATCGTATTACTGCAGTAGCTGGAAAGCCGCCTTCTAAAATGTTAACATAATAATACGATTAGCGTATCTCCTTATGTGAATTCGTGTCTTCGCGTCACATGTAACAGTGCTGCTAGTTCATTGGTGTCTCTGCGCCAAATGTAATCAGTGCCGCTAGTGCAAGCTTTGTCGTTCCGCCGCGCGGGAGGCCGCGTGTAGGTGAAGGGTAAACACACGCGCTGGATTGTTTCTTGCAGCACGCGCCAAGTCCTTAGCTGTTCAATTCAAACAATGAGTTCTCGCAGAAGATGCTGCAGTTATAAGTTATTACAATGTTTTTCACGAAGGTTTAATTAAAAACGCTTTGTAATATGTGTACAAGCGTTTAAGCGTATAATGAGCGCTTATATATTATGTATCCAAAGTTCAGCATTCACAGTTAAAATGAAGTTTGAGGAGCTTTGGGTTCTACATAAAATTCTTGTAGCAATTACAGTCGAAGTATCATACAGTACTAGATTAGTTCATCCATAGCACGCTGACGGTTCCAGTAATTAAGAAAAGAAAACTTGCCTTTGTTGCTGATCAACTGTCTGAAAGGCACTATCTCCAGGGGTGAAGGTGTCTCTTATGTTTGAGAGAGCGTAGCTTATATAATCTATATTAACCTGAAATGTTTATGAATTAAGGTGTGATACTGCGGCATAGAAACTATAATAATAGCAATTTTGCTTAAACGTGCACTTGAATTGTGACCACGAAGAGTGGCCACCAATGTATACGCAAACTAATAATGATGATCAAAATGTTAATGTTACAAGCTTATACTAACATTTGCGTTATTAAATCTGTATTGAAAACCCTGTAGGCCTTAAGTTAGCATGAGCTGCAGCTTAGCTGTTTGGCTCTCATATTAAATGCATTTTTCTATTTTTCAGTATGCTGACTCACAAGGGGCCATGACCCTGTTTGTTCTTTTTCTTCAAACTTGGAAGATGAATGTAACCATGTAGATCCTTTTCCCACTGCTTCTCATCGTCTTGAAAACTAAATGTTATAAATGAATTGAAACAGTTTAGATTAATGTAATGTACAAGGTCATTCAAACCGGTGAAGACAATGGAACTGCTGACAAAAAGATGTGCAAAGAATTACAAAGGGATGAAGTCACACCGGACGTGCCACCTCTGAAGACGTCAATTATGAAGACCAGTCAAAGACTTGTAAACCAATATGGGGTGAAGATTAGGATTACTTAATGTACTTTCTGATAGGTTAAAGATAGTGGGGTATAGCAAATGTCCAATAGAAATTTGGGGGAATGTACTACGAAAAAGGATAAAAACCCATGTCACAGGGAGGTGATAGATTTAGGTAGGGAATGCTATTGATTTTATCCAGAAACTCTCTCACTCTGTTTGGTGACTTGAAATTTGATTAAAACCATCCTCACCCTTAGACTGCCCATTTTACACTTTACCTCCTTATGAGGGAAGTGCCCCTTCTTGCCCCTTAGCTGAGTTCTGATTGAAGACGATTTGACTTATGTTCTGAAGAAGAAGACTGAACCTGTGCGCATGACCCAATCCTTGAAGGGTAATTATGACAATGCATTTGTGATTTGTCTGTTTGCTTTTCCTTTCTAGGTACCAACTGCTTGCTTTTGACAGAGACCATAGCTAGATGTATAAACAGATAAATTGTTTTGCATGAAGCCCAACATGCGAATGCTAATCAGTGGTTAGGACAAGTGCTCACCAAAACTGACGCAAATAGACAAACGATTGACATTATGCTTTGTTGAACTGACGCGATATTGACACACTGCCAATCTTGATCTATGTTCACGCCGTGTTATGTTCTAATGTTCGTTATTCTTGCTGTGATGGAATCTTATCAAAGTTGTCATATTGTGACTATGCTATTATGTTTCTTGGTTTTAAGGTTAACACATCTGCTCTTAGATTGTAACTAATAGGGAATAAAACTCATAAAATTCTACTAAACTGGTGTGGTTATTCATGGCTGAAAGGTCATGGTAGAGTCATCTGAACTGATTAATGACTTTGACTAAAGTGAAATGCCTTGTTTTGATAAATATTGATGACATCATTGATGTATTGATTGATATATTGATTAGCTATCTCGTCCTACGGTGTCTCTCAACTGGGTCAAAAGATTCATTGGCCTAAAACGAGTTCTGATGTGTAATAAAATATCATAAAAGGACGCGTTAGCAGTTCTGGTAGCAGAGCGACGGTTTGGCCCTTTCGGGCCCTAGGACGGAGAATCATTGTTTAGACTGTTTTTCTGTGATAATGAAAATTGGAGGTATGATGTGTTTCTAAATTCACCATGACTTTCCCAGGATCTCGGAGCCTGCCTAAGTGAGTTGGGAATGTTCTCGGCGTCATAGTGTGTGTGGTATAGGGTTTTTGCGCTTGCTCAGCTTATGCCTTTTTGCAGGTGATTGTGAAATCTGTGTGTATTTAGGCCAGGTTAATGTTATTTTAGTAGGAGTCGGCATACTCCGTAGTATGAGAGTAGGGAAGTCGGCATACTTCATATGAGTGTGGCACTTTTGTGCTCAAAATTATCCACATGGTTGGTTGTTTATGTACGGACCCGTTGTGGTCTAAGACTCCGGAGTATATTGACAAGTATAGGAGACACTTGAGTTTATGTTGTAATCTGTGCGGTTTAATAGGTCAATCAGGCGTGGTTGACAAGTCGAGTTTGAGTCAAAATGTAGGTGTGAAACCTTCGATGGAGATTTGGCAAGTTCTAAAGTGCACTAGGACGAACCATTGACAAGTCGAGAGTAGGATTTGCGTGTCGAATTCTGCTTGCGTATGCGGGAACTGAGAAGGAGAGAGTAGCGGCCGAGGCTTCAAGTGAAATCTCTGTAAAGTTCTGAAGCGAATGTGTTACCCTTCCTGTAGTAAAGTGGCAGATTTGTGTTGTTTTTAAGGTGCTCGTAGTAATTTTGCATTAGTTTTGTGCGAATCCAGTGAGGGGCGGACGAGCCGCAAGACTTTGTCAGCTGCAGTGTGTGAGTGTGATATCAGTGGTGCAGCGCTGAGATATGTCAGTTGTCGAGAGGTGTTGCGCACGGATTGGCTTCTGTCCGTGAGGGGCAATAGGTTGAGAAAGGTGGGTGAAGAGTGTCCTGGGAATTAAAGTCATTTCCTGATTAAATACAAATAAGAGAACACTTAAAAATGAATTTTGTCAAGGCTTTTAAGAGTGCTCTGAAAGGAGACCCATACATTATGGCGAGTGATGGGGAGCCTACACCGCCTGAGGGTACTCCAGCTTACATAGTTATGGAGGAAAAAGGTGTCGCGCCTTGTTTATGGATGAAACAGTGGCGCAACTTAACAGAGAAAGAGGGATGTTTAGCGTTCCCAGAACATGGGACATTCAATGCGAAGGTGCTAGAGAATCTAAGGTGGATGTTAAGTATACAAAAACTACCTCCGAGGCCAGCTCAGTATGAGGTTTTAGCGATTTGGGATTTAATGGCCCTTAAACATAGACAAGAAAAATTCCAAAGAAGAATAAAAAGGGCAGAAAAAACGTATGCAGAACCTAGGTGGGATAATGAGAGCAAAATGTGGAGACGGGGAATAGTTGATGGATTGAAATTGTTTTCAGCAATAACACAGGGAGACGAGACGCAGGGAAAAAAGGCTACCTGTAAAACAGACAAAGACTCTAGTAAGCCTAAAGAAACTAAGAGACCTTGGGAAGAGGAAGACGATTCAGACGATGAAGAATTCATGGATCGGATATTACATGATCGCCCGCCACCTTATGCGGCGAGCGACAATGTCCCGCGCACTAGTACGGATCCTGGGAACCAGATGCAGGAGAAAGGAGTTACCGATACAGCACAGATTAGTGATACAGGTTTGATACAGAATGGTGTCAGTGTACCCACTGCGCCAGACATGCAGATACAGTTGCAACCTCCACCGTAGATACAGAGAATCTATCCAGACGTCCCAGTGCTAGAGACTACTACAAATCTGATAGTGCCGCCAGACCCGATATACAAAATCGAGGTTAGTGCAGATTGAGTCAACTCCGCAATTGCTGCCCCAGCCGCAGCCATAACTGATACCAGGGTATAATCCAGCAGCAGGTCCTCCGTTAATACCTGCCCCGGCTTCACTGGATCAGACTTTTGGAGTTGCTGCTCCACGAGGTTTGGGACCAGGTCAGACACCAGCTGCAATATCATTGCCAATTACTGTTGGTCCACCGGTGTCATTGTATGCACAAGATAAACCTGGTGTATGTGATCAGGGAGTAATGACCCAAGATGCAATAAGAGGAGGGTCCTTAGGAACTCCCCAGTTAATGGCTCCAGGAGAGCAAGCGATTGAGAAACCAAGGTCCTTGTTAAACCTTAGCCCAACTTAAGCACCCTTGCAGGCAATGAGACAGGCAGGGCTAGGAGTGCTAACCCCGCAGATGATAAGTATGAATGCTTCACAATCACCAATGATGCATGCAGGGAACATTTCACTGCAAGGTTTTACAGTACAACTGTTGAATGAGTGGTTAGAGAAGACCTATGCTTCGCAGAAGACTACAGTGACTGCAATAGAACCGGAAAGGATAGGGAGAGATGAGTACCTGAATTTTGTGAGACTAGGAGTGGAAGCTGCTGAACTAGTGGACGGAACAAGGGGGGTAAACAGATTAGAGTCATACACAGAAGCAGAATTGAGATATCTGTGTCCTAAGATTACTAAAGAGGTAGGCAAGGTACATCAGAGATTAGCGAACCTGGCAGACAAGTAAAACATTGATATTGAGAACACTAAACATTTGAAAAGAAGTTACAGGTTAGACTTTGATTCAAAAGACTTTGAGCATATGAGGTCTGCCGGAATGAAAGCGCATTTAAAAGAAATACTGCAAAGTGCGCAAATCTGGGGAGCGTTAGAAAAGTGGGAAGGTAGATGGGTAAAGAAAAGAGATAAGGAGAAAGGTGACAGTCCGGGGTCGAGTCAGGCTAAAGCTTCACCCGATACGGAATCAGTAAAAATACTACCCATGAGAGAAACAGCTTGTGGAGTTTTAATTCATGTGCGGTGGTCCAGAGGAGACATCCTATCTTTTACAAATGATTATCCCAGGTTGAGGGAGAAACCAATCAAGTGGTATCAACAAACAGACAGGTTTGTGAAGCTTGCAAAGTGTCTCTGGGAAGACTTGAATACTTTGTTTGAGATCATTATTCCGCCTGATTTGTGGCTCGAGTGCAAGAGAGGGGTAGACTGGCCGACGAAGGAGCCGGCGAGGAATAAGGTGACCGGAGCTCACTCTGAGGAGGTGATGAAGTACCATCATAAGGTGATTGAGTTTTTGAAGCAGAAAGTGTCGCCGAAGGTGACTGACTGGCAGAAAATCAACCGGGCCTCACAGGATGTTAAGGAATCAATACATGCTTATTATGAGAGGTTGCTGAAGGCATTCAAACATTATAGTGGTACTGAGACCATTGAGCCGAAAGACATGAACCATCTTGTGTTCAGATTTGTTGAAGGGCTGACACTAAAGGTTAGCCAGATGATTAAGAATCATTTGATCTGTTGGCAAGCAAAGCAGATTGATGAGGTGTTGCAATATGCAAAATACTGTAGTGATGAGATTGAACTGAAGCAGAAAAAGTTGAAGGAGAAAGTGATGGTGATGCAGATAAGGGCTGCACAGGCAGGAATACATGGAAATGGAGTTCAACAGATGATACAACAGCAACCGCAAGTGAATGGTGTGTTTCAGGCACAACCAAGAGGTCGAGGTTTTGTAAATCGTGGTCCAGACTTGAATACTGTTGTGGTTCAAAATGATGTACAAGGGATGAAAAGGATGTCACCATGTCACGCGTGCGGGGGCGTGGGGCATTGGAAGCGGGAATGCCCGAATGTGGTGCAGGATGGTGTCATTCAACAAAGCACTAATGTCGGTACATTGCAAAATGTGAGAGGCCCAAAATTGAGAAATCAAAATTCGAACTTCCAAAATAACATGATTCAGATGCAAGGGTTACAGCCCATGCAGCAAATGCCGTGCGTTGAACCAGTGCAAATGCAATAAGTACAACAGCAGGTTCCCATGGTACCTAGACAGCAAATGCAATTACCAATGGCTCCGATGGGACAGTAACAGGTGATGCTTCCTCAGCAGGTCACAGGTCAGGTGATGAGTCAAAATAATACAGTACAGCAATTCCCATTGCGTGGTGAAGATGGAATGAATGAGGTGTGGTCGGATGACAGCTCAGAAAGCGAGGAGTGCAGGCTTGCAGCATCCCTAGAGGTAGATCAGAGGGAACCCTATGTAGAGGGAAAGGTAATGGGTCACAAGGTTTCATTCTTGGTTGATACCAGAGCTACACGCTCTACAGTCAGAAGTGCAGAGGTTCCGAAATTACCACTTTTGGGGCGTACCATAAGGGTGGTTGGAGTAGCAAACCAGTACCTGACAAATCCGATTACAGATCCAGTACAAGTTGAGATCGGCAACTTCCAGGGACTGCATACGTTTGTAGTCTGCGATTCAAGTCCGGTATCCCTACTGGGAAGAGACTTAATGTGCAAGACAAAATGTTCGATTACCTGTTCCAATGATGGAATCGAAGTACAGACAAACAGTGATGATGAAGGGGATGATGGTCAGTTCTCAGAGTTAGAGACAGGAACTGCAAATGAAGATTGCCCTTTGATTACCTTGTTCCCGATGCTCACAGTGATCGACTTACCTGCCGAGTTACAACGGACAGTGACTGAGAAAGTGTGGGATTTGACAGGAAAAGAAGTAGGACTGATAAAAGGAGTAGAACCAGTTAAAGTACAAGTGAATCCAAATGCAGTGTTTCCCCAGGTGCCACAATATCACATGGCACAGGATGTTCTTATTAAAGTGTCACAAATAATTGCAGATTTTGTGAAACAGGGAGTCCTGAAGGAAGTGTTGAGCAGCCCATGTAATTCACCGATAATGGGTCTGAAAAAGCCTTGTGGGAAGGTTCGAATTGTGCAGGACTTAAGAAAAATAAACTAGATTGTGGTCAAATGTTGCCCTATAGTACCCAATCCAGCAGTGATTATGTTTCAGGTCCTGTGTGATGCTGAATGGTTCACCGTTGTAGACCTGTCACAAGCTTTATTTTCGATACCTCTTCATAAGGAAAGCCAGTTTTTATTCAGTTTCAAATTCCTGGACAAGGTGTACAGTTGGTGCAGAATTCCTCAAGGGTTTTCTGAGTCACCGTCCATCTTTAATCAGATATTGAAAAAGGACTTAGAATCCTTACTACTGCCTTTTAATTTGACTCTAGTGAAGTACATTGATGACTTGCTGATTGCATCCAGGACAAGGGATGACTGTAAGTATGACACAATTGCTTTACTGAATCATTTGGGAAAGAATGGACATAAAGGGGGTCATTACAACATTGGTGGTAAAAGCCGCTTACCGCCGTGCAGAAGACCCCCAACACACCACCGCAGCCGCGGAATTCCGCCACAGCTATTATGACCCACATTTCGAAATCCGACAAAATTCAGACACCCACACAAGTCCGCCACACCAAAGGTCAGTGATAAACTGGCGAAAACAAAACCTCCACTGTCACGCCAACAGAAATACACCCACACTATCACGACCCACGAATCCACGCGGCGGTCTTTCAACCGCGGTATTCCATTGGCGGTACACACTGCCGCGTTCAAAATACACACACACATACAAAACACCGCCACATTGGACAATTCCAAATACAAACACCTGATACACATACACACACCACTCCCACACACACAATACAATATAAAACACACACCCACATCACCCGCAAACCCCTACTACCAAAAACTCCGAAAGAAGGCCAGAGAGAGACACCACCATCCACAAACTAGCAGCCACAGGCACTCAACACCATCACCCACACAACTTCCACGCACAAAACACCACACACCACTACATATCAACACACTTACCACCACACACACCACCCCACACATCCCCCACACCACCCCATGGCACAGCAAAGACACCCCAGGTTCTCGGAGGAGGAGCTCAGGGTCATGGTGGAGGAAATCGTCCGGGTAGAGCCACAGCTATTCGGATCACAGGTGCAGCACACCTCCATTGCAAGGAAGATGGAGCTATGGCGAAGAATAGTCGACAAGGTCAACGCAGTGGGACAGCACCCAAGAAATCAGGAAAACATCAGAAAGAGGTGGAACGACCTACGGGGGAAGGTGCGTTCTGTGGTCTCCAGACACCACCTGGCGGTACAGCGGACTGGCGGCGGACCCCCACCTCCTCCCCCATAACTAACAACATGGGAGGAACAGGTCTTGGCGATTCTGCATCCTGAGGGCCTTGCAGGAGTCGATGGAGGAATGGACTCTGGTAAGCCAAAGCTTTACCTACCATATCCCCCACCCTACCTGCATGCTATCACAGACCCCCACCCTCACCCCCTACCCTAACACTCCAACTCCTCACAAATGTACCAATAACACAAACCACACATCCAAACACCAAGCCCTGCATGACACAACAAAGCATGGACACCCATCACTAAAGCATGCCCACTGCACATACCCATAACACCCCCCTCAACCATCATCACACAAGCCCCCACACAGGAATGCTAGCACTGGGCTACACGGTCACCCACCCATTTCACACCATGACACACTCAGATGCAATAATCATGTTTTTACACCCCTGCAGGACCCCTATCCAACGTCACCAGACAGGAGGGTCCAGACATCTCCACCCCACCCACAGAAGAGGCCCACAGTGATGACAGCAGCTCTGTCCAACTGGATCCAGATGACCAGCCTGGACCATCGTGGGCCTCGGGACAGTTGGTTCCCCTCACACAGGCACAGCCCACAACAGACCTTCCACCCTCTGGTAACACCAGCACAGCACCCACCCAGCGGGCCCATACCTCCGTCCCCAGGACACGTCAATCAGCTGTGTGTCCACCACTACAGGGAACCCAGGATAACCCACCACCCCAACAACAACAGGGACCTGGGGGCAGTGGCAGTGGGCACACGGTCCAGGGGACGGAGGCCCAGGAACACAGGGGAATTGGGAGGGCTGCCGTGCAACAGGGGTTGGACAGGCTAAGGGAACCCACTATCCATGAGGCCCTCTCCTCCATCATGGGAGCCTACCACCACTCCCAGGAGACGATGGCAACGGTCCTGGACAAGTTTCAGGAGACCCAGCGCATGCAGAAGGAACAGTATTTGGGCTTCAGGGAGAAACTCAGAACCATCAGCTCCGCCCTGGGCACCATCGTAGGGGTGCTGAAGGAAATACTTAACACCAGGAGGGACACTATGGCACTCCAAGGGGCCCCTGACACTAGCATGGACGATCAACTGCCCACCACCTCCGCTGGCGCTAGTGGACAGGAGGCACTGCCACAGGACCACCACACCAGCACCCCACCCCCTGCAGACGGAGAACCACCCCGCAAGTGGTCCCTGAGATCCAGGAACAAGACAGAGCACGATGCCAAGACCCCCGCCAAGAAATGTGACCACCCTGATTGTCATCCTACTGTCCCACTTTGTAACCCTGTCTATATTGGAACTGCCCCAGCTCCACTTCCTATGCCCATATGGGCAATGCACCTGTGAGACTAATAGACTGGACTCTGCCATGGACATTCCTCCACCATCCCCCCTCACCATTTTACAACCCCCTCCAATATTGAGCACTTCAATAAACACCCTTGAAGCACAAAACAATCTGGAGCCAGTCTGTGATTTTGAAATTGTGTATTAACAATTACAGTGACAAAATGCTTTTTCAAATGTAATGTCAACATACCTATGTCACACATCTCAAGTCCATGAGGAATCTAAGCAGATGACACACGTTGGAAACCACACCTGTGAAACCGTAAGGGAAAATGACAACTCAGTGACCATACACTGGGTGAAATCGACAGACATGATAGAGGTAGAAGTGTTAAAGTACTTGTCGTAGGCAGGAATATTTTCTCACCTGTGTGTAACTGGAAATATTGCTGGATGACTGAGTCCCTGTTGTCAATGTCTTCTTCCTCTGCTTCCTCCTCATCACTGTCCACAGGCTCCACAGCTGCCACAACACCTTCATCTGGACCATCCTCCTGCAGAAAAGGCACCTGTCGTCGCAAAGCCAAGTTGTGAAGCATACAGCAGGCCACGATGATCTGGCACACCTTCTTTGGTGAGTAGAATAGGGATCCACCTGTCATATGGAGGCACCTGAACCTGGCCTTCAGGAGGCTGAAGGTGTTTTCGATCACCCTCCTAGTCCACCCATGGGCCTCATTGTAGCGTTCCTCTGCCCTGGGCCTGGGATTCCTCACTGGGGTCAGTAGCCATGACAGGTTCACCTAATAGCCACACCCGGTGCCTCTGGAGTTGAACCATCACATAAGAGATGCTGCTATTCAGCAGGATGTAGGCATCATGCACAGAGCCAGGGAACATAGCATTTACCTGGGAGATGTACTGGTCTGCCAAACATACCATCTGTACATTCATGGAATGATAACTCTTCCATGTTACTGTACACCTGTTCACTCCTGTGGGGGGGGGACCAAAGGTACATGGGTCCCATCAATGGCACCTATGATGTTGGGGATATGTCCCATGGCATAGAAGTCACCTTTCACTGTAGGCAAGTCCTCCACCTGAGGGAAAACGATACAGCTCCGCATGTGTTTCAGCAGGGCAGACAACACTCTGGACAACACGTTGGAAAACATAGGCTGGGACATCCCTGATGCCATGGCCACTGTTGTTTGAAATGACCCACTTGCAAGGAAATGGAGCACTGATAGCACCTGCACTTGAGGGGGGATTCCTGTGGGATGGCGGATTGATGACATCAGGTCAGGCTCCAACTGTGTACACAGTTCCTGGATTGTGGCACGGTCAAAACTATAGGTGATGATCAAACTTCTTTCCTCCATTATCGACAGGTCCACCAGTGGTCGGTACACCGGAGGATGCCGCCATCTCCTCACATGTCCCAGCGGACGGCGCCTATGAAGGACAACAGCGACCACAGAGTCAAACAACTCAGAGGTATGTACCCACAGTCTACACAGAACACCATTCATACACAAAATGTGGCCTGTATTTGTGTTGTGAGACAAGGCCTAGGTATGTGTGACGCAGTTGGTAATTAGGCCATGTGGGCCCCTGAAATGGCGGCTGCCTGACCTCTAAACTGGGACAATGGGAAGTGAGGTAACTGCGCTGGCGTTGTACACCGTCGCAGTAGGTGGTCGAAGACCGCGGCGCAATGCTGCATTGGTTAACATTGGACCCTATGGGTCCCAGGAGCCAATGACGATGTATGCCGTCAGGGATGGTACGCACCGCCGTGGATGTGACCGCCATTTTCTATCTGTTGAATCACTCGATACCTGATCTTCGACAGGAGAGGACCTACACTGCAAGTGCTGCTGTGACCTCGGTCTGGAAGAGACAATGGCTCGTGCGTCTGGGGAAAGGGCCCCTGCTTTCACATCGGAGGACTTGGAGAAACTCGTGGACGGGGTCCTCCCCCAGTACACGCTACTCTACGGTCCTCCAGACCAACAGGTAAGTACACAGGGAGCATGTTGTATGGGCTATGCCTGTGTGGAGAGGGCTGGTTGTAAGAAGGAAGGGGGCACAGTTCTGCGTGCATGAAGGACTGTGAATGCATGTGCCACATGGCAAGGGTAGGGATGTGGGCCACTCACTTTGACGGTGCAGTTGGTAATGACTTCTCTTCTTCCCCTGTACATGACATGTAGGTCAGCGCCCACCAGAAGAAGGATATTTGGCGTGCCATTGCCAAGGACGTCCAGACCCTGGGGGTCCACCACAGAGGGAGCACCCACTGCCGTAAAAGATGGGAGGACATTCGCCGCTGTAGCAAGAAGACGGCGGAGGCTCAGCTGGGGATGGCCTCCCAACGTGGGAGGGGTGCCCGTCGAACCATGACCTCCCTGATGTTCAGGATCCTGGCGGTGGCCTACCCTGAGTTGTATGGGCGCTTGAGGGCATCACAGCAGACACAAGGGGGTGAGTACGCTCTCATTCAGCGGACTTTGCGCCCAGTGAAGGTTTCTGGGTGGGGGAGGAGGGCTGTGGGTTTCCCTAGGCCAGGGCGAGTTCCGTAGGCAAGTCCCCTCCGTAAGGCAGTCCATGTGGCACCCCACCTCTGTAGAGTGCCAAGTACAGGTATTCATGCCCCTGTGTCATCTATGTGTGCAGATGTCGTCCATAGCCATGTAGGCCATTTCCCAGGAATTGCATCTGTAGAGCCCAACAGTGCGACGTAGTGCAGGGGGCTGCTATGTCTGTATTGTCCACCAACGGTAGTGATAAGCCATGCACTCAACCTGTCTTTCTTCTGTCGCCCCTCCCCTTTTGTGGTCTCCCTGTTCTTGTGTGCATTAGCATCATCAGGCAGAGGTACAGTGGCACCGGAGCACGAGGGAGCTGCATCCCACATGGCCATGGAGGGCCACACTACGGACGCAGAATACACCAGTGGGATGGAGGGCGAGGGGAGCACCACGGCGGTCACAGGATCTGCAACCAGCGACACGGACTCATCCTCCGATGGGAGCTCCCTTGTGGTGGCGGCAACATCTGTGCCCCCCACTTCTACAGGTACAGCCGCCACCCCCCTTAACCAGCACCGCCCTCCCAGCAGCCCCTCAGCGTGTGCCCCGTGCCCGCTCACCCAGGAGGGTGGGCATCACCTTCGCCCCAGGCACCTCAGCCCCTGCCCCAGTCACCTCTGCTGCCCTCAGTGAGGAGGCCATTGACCTACTCAGGTCCCTCACTGTTGGGCAGTCTACCATTTTGAATGCCATCCAGGGTGTAGAAAGGGAGTTGCAACACACAAATGCATTCCTGGAGGGCATTCATTCTGGTCAGGCTGCCCTTCATCGAACCGTTCAGACTCTGGCCTCAGCACTGATGGCTGCCATTGCCTCTGTGTCTAGCCTCCCCCCTCCAACTTCCTCCACCCAGACCCAATCCCCTGTACCTCTGCCTATCCCAAGCACACCATCAGACCAGCCTGCACACATCTCAACACACAAGGGAAGCTCAGGCAAACATAAGCACCACACATCCCACAGGCACTCACGCAAGCATCACACACATACCGACACACCAACATCCACTGCCTCCACTGTTTCCCCCTCCTCGTCGTCTCCCTCCTCCCTCCCAGTCTTGTCTACACTCACACCTGCATGCACTACCACTAAAGGCCACTACGTCCCTCACAAGCACACCCACAACCACACCATGCTCACGTGCAATCACCACCCCCACTACCATTTACACGTCCCCTGTGTCCTCTCCCAGTGTGTCTGTGACGCCCCCTCCGAAGATACACAAACGCAGGCACACACCCACCCAACAGCCATCCACCTCACAACAGCCTCCGGCGCATGCACCTTCACCCAAAGTCACCAAACGTACACCTCCTACAACCACCACCTCTTCCTCCACTCCCAAACCCCCTCCAGCTACCCGTACCAGTGTCTCCAAAAAACTTTTCCTGTCCACCCTTAACCTATTTCCCACCACCCTCCCCCGTCCAACTCATAGGTCCCGTACTAGCACCTCAGCCAAAAAATCTCCAGGACCAGTGGTGCCTGTTGTTACAGGTATGTGGAGTGCACCGGCCACCAGGCCAGCCAGTGTGGCACAGAGCCACAGCACAGCCAGTCCCCCTCCTGTGAAGCACCAGAAGTTGGACACTGCCCGGCGGGAGAGGGGGAAGACTCCAGCCAGCCAAGCCGCTCACAGGGGTCCCGGGGGGAGTGTCGACTCAGCTGTGACTCCTCCCAAGGTGGGGAAGGGGCAGAAGAAATCTGTGAGGAGCAGCACAGCGGAGAAGACCGACATCATCCCCGCTGCCCAGGAGGCCTCCGCCAGCCCCATTGTCACTGCCCAGGAGGCCACCACCAGAGTCACTGCCCAGGAGGCCACCGCCAGCCCCATCATCACTGCCCAGGAAGCCACCGCCAGAGTCACTGCCCAGGAGGCCACCGCCAGAGTCACTGCCCAGGAGGCCACCGCTAGCCCCATCGTCATTGCCCAGGAGGCCACCGCCAGCCCCATCGTCACTGCCCAGGAGGCCACTGTCAGCCCCATCGTCACTGCCCAGGAGGCCACCGCCAGAGTCACTGCCCAGGAGGCCACCGCCAGCCCCATCGTCACTGCCCGGGAGGCCATTGCCAGAGTCACTGCCCAGGAGGCCACCGCCAGCCCCATCGTCACTGCCCAGGAGGCCACCGCCAGAGTCACTGTCCAGGAGGCCACCGCCAGCCCCATCATCACTGCCCAGGAGGCCACCGCCAGCCCCATCGTCACTGCCCAGGAGGCCACCGCCAGCCCCATCGTCACTGCCCAGGAGGCCACCGCCAGAGTCACTGCCCAGGAGGCCACCGCCAGCCACAGCCTAGCTGGCCAGGAGGGCCCCGCAAGCCACAGCCCAGCTGACCCATGAAGGACCGCCAGCCACAGCCCTGCTGGGCCATGAAGGACCGCCTTGGCAAGGACCGCTGAACAGGTCAGACATTGGCAACTCAAGCACCGCTGAACAGGGCAAAGACCGCCATGGAAAGCACTGCTGAACAGGTCAGACACTGGCAACTCAAGCATGTTGAACAGGCCAAGGACCGCTGAACAGGGCAAAGGCCGTCATGGCAAGGACCGCTGAACAGGGCAAAGACCGCCATGGCAAGGACCGCTGAACAGGGCAAAGACTGCCAAGGAAGCAACTGCTGAACAGGTCAGACACTGGCAACTCAAGCACCGCTGAACAGGCCAAGGACCACTGAACAGGGCATAGACCGCTATGGCAAGGACCGCTCAACAGGTCAGAAACTGGCAACTCAAGCACCGCTGAACAGGCCAAGGACCGCTGAACAGCGCAAAGACCGCCATGGAAAGCACCGCTGAACAGGTCAGACACTGGCAACTCAAGCACCGCTGAACAGGCCAAGGACCGCTGAACAGGGCAAAGACCGCCATGGCAAGGACCACTGAACAGGGCAAAGACCGCCATGGAAGCAACCGCTGAACAGGTCAGACACTGGCAACTCAAGCACCGCTGAACAGGCCAAGGATCGCTGAACAGGGCAAAGACCGCCATGGAAGCAACCGCTGAACAGGTCAGACACTGGCAACTCAAGCACCGCTGAACAGGCCAAGGATCGCTGAACAGGGCAAAGACCGTCATGGCAAGGACCTCTGAACAGGGCAAAGACCGCCATGGAAGCAACCGCTGAACAGGTAAGACACTGGCAACTCAAGCACCGCTGAGCATGCCAAGTACCGCTGAACAGGGCAAAGACCGCCATGGAAAGCACGGCTAGCCCATTTGCGGCAGGGGCAGTGACGCAACTGGGACCGTCACAGGGTGAGTGCTGCACTCTAGGAACCAGTCCCCATCCAGAACCAATGGAGACCTGCATCCACTCCGTCTGTCCTTGGCAGGATGAAGCACTCTGGGCACCATTCCCCCTCCAGAACCAGTGGAGACCTGCATCCACTACGTCTGTCCTTGGCAGGATGAAGCACTCTAGGCACCAGTCCCCCTCCAGAACCAGTGGAGACCTGCATCCACTCCGTCTGTCCTGCACAGGATGAAGCACTCTGGGCACCAGACCCCCTCCAGAACCAGTGGAGACCTGCATCCACTTGAGAGACTGTGGCTTTGCACTCCCCAGGATGGAACAGTGGGCAAGCCACCCACTGTAGAGACTTGAGAGACTGTGGCTTTGCACTCCCCAGGATGGAACAGTGGACAAACCACCCACTGTAGAGACTTGAGAGACTGTGGCTTTGCACTCCCGAGGATGGAACAGTGGGCAAACCACCCACTGTAGAGACTTGAGAGACTGTGGCTTTGCACTCCCCAGGGTAAAGCAGTGGGTAAACCACCTACTGTAGAGACTTGAGAGACTGTGGCTTTGCACTCCCCAGGATGGTACAGTGGGTAACCCACCCACTGTAGAGACTTGAGAGACTGTGGCTTTGCACTCCCCAGGAGGGTACAGTGGGCAAACCACCTACTGTAGAGACTTGCGAGACTGTGGCTTTGCACTCCCCAGGATGGTACAGTGGGCAAACCACCCACTGTAGAGACTTGAGAGACTGTGGCTTTGCACTCCCCAGGATGGAACAGTGGGCAAGCCACCCACTGTAGAGACTTGTGAGACTGTGGCTTTGCACTCCCCAGGGTGGTACAGTGGGCAACCCACCCACTGAAGAGACTTGAGAGACTGTGGCTTTGCACTTCCCAGGATACATCAATCCGGCTGAGGTGCCCCCCGTTCCCTTCCCCCTGAGGTGCCTGTTGTATTTCTATCTGATGCCCCTGCAGTGTTCTCTCCGTTTGGATCGGGTATCTTGTGTGGGACTCGCCCATGCATTTTGGGCCCAGTGGTCCACGGACTATGAATGGTGCAATACCTGCACTAATAATCGTGGAGTATATTTTGTTTATTGTGTATATATATGTATATATTTGCTTACTGTATTTTGATATATTACAATGGTTCCACTCATTTCCTTTTGTCTTTGCATTCTTCCGGGGGGTTGGGGGGTGTTACTGTAATGTATAGATAAGCATTGGTGTGTGTGTTGTAGTGGGTGAGGGTCGGGGTGGGGGTTGGGGTGTTGAGTGTGTGTCCCTGTTTTTTGCCTCCCCCCAACCCTATGTCGTAGGTGCAGTACTCACTGTGGTCTTCGCCGCCGCCGTTAATGCTCCTCGTAGAAGAGCAGGAAGACTAGCGCTGGAAGAATATGAAGTTCCGGCTTTATGGTGCCCTCCTTCCTCTTGGAGTGTGTAGAGGTGAGCGTTTTCCCTTTGAAATGGCTGTTTCAGCTGTGTTTTTATCTGCGGTGAATCCGCCCCGGCAAAGGTGGCGGATTGGTAGGTTGTGATACTGTGGGCGGTACTTTGTCCTCCGCCTGTCTGTTGGCGGTGACCGCTGCGCTGTTTGTTTGTACCGCCGTGACGGTCGGAGTGTTAAAGTGGCTGTCTTTGTTGGCGGTTCCCGCCACGGTCATAATTGCAAAAAATGTACCGCCGGCCTGTTGGCGATCTTACTGCCGCTTTAACACTGTCCGCCAGGGTTGTAATGACCACCAAAGTGTCACCCAAGAAGCTGCAGTACTGCCACAAAGAAGTGAAGTACTTAGGACATTTAATTGAAAGAGGGTCTAGGAGAATGTTGAAAGAAAGAATAATAGCCATTTTGCAAATGAACCCCCCAACAACGAAGAGAGATGTCAGGATGTTTTTGTGAATGGTGGGCTACTGCCGCCAGTGGATACCCAACTTCTCGATTATCTCAAAACCATTGATAAAGCTGACAGGCAAAGAGATGAAGGATGAACCATATACCATAGCTTTATCGAAGGAAGAACTTGAGGCATTCATGGAATTGAGAGAGTGCATGTGCAGGGCACCAGCGTTGGGTATGCCTGATTACACGAATCCTTTTCTACTGTTTTGTCATGAACGTGATGCTTGTTCTTTGTCTGTCTTGACACATGTCCATGGAGGTGCAAATCACCCTGTAGCATATTTTTCAGCTACCTTGGACCCCGTTGCAGCAGCCTTAACGGGTTGTTTGTGCGCAGTTGCAACAGTTGGTCAGAGCCTCACGCAGTGTGAAGGCATAGTAATGGGATACCTCCTAACAGTAATGTTTCCGCATTCAGTTGAAATTTTGTTGACTCGAACCAAAACTCAGCACATGACAAATGCTCGTCTTACCAAATATGAGACAATTATACTGGGGTCACCTAATGTTTCACTGAAACGATGTACTGTGTTGAACCCGGCAACTCTACTTCCTGCTGAGAATACTGAAGTTAATAATGAAGAGGAAGTTGAGCACGATTGTCTTGAGGTAACAGAACTATGTACCAAGCCACGACCTGATATTCAAGATACCCAGTTAAAAGAAAATGACTGCATTATGTTTGTTGATGGATCCTGTTTGAGAGACTCAGTCGGAATGCTGAGAGCCGGTTACGCTGTATGTACCATAGCTGGTATCATTGAAGCTTACTGGCTCGAGAAAGTGTATTCCGCACAAGTGGCAGAGCTAATTGCCCTTACTAAGGCATGCCACGCAGCTGAAAATCTAAGAGTCACTGTATATACTGATAGCAGATACGGACTTGGAATTGTACATGATTTTGGCCAATTGTGGTCGCAGATAGGTTTCATGACCTCTTCTGGTTCTCCTGTGAAAAATGGTGAACAAATTAAGAATTTGTTACATGCAATTCAGTTACCTCTTGAAATTGCCGTGGTGAAATGCAATGCTCATGTTAAGTCACAAGACTTTGGGGGTCATTCTGACCCTGGCGGTCGGTGATAAAGCGGCGGCCAACCTGCCAACAGGCCGGCGGTCAAAAAAATGCAATTCTGTCCCTGGCGGGAACCGCCAACACAGCCCGCCGCATTAACACTCCGACCGCCACGGCGGAACAAACAAACAGCGCGGCGGTCACCGCCAACAGCCAGGCGGCAGACAATGTACCGCCCACCCTATCACGACCCACCAATCCGCCACCTTTTCCGGGGCGGGAGCACCGCCGATAAAAACACGGCGGAAACAGACATTTCCAATGGAAAACGCTCACCTCGAGACACTCCACGCGGAATCCGGACAGCATGGAACCCGAATTGAACATCATACCTGCTCTCGTCTACCTGCTCATCTACCACGAGTACGAACTCCGGCGCAGACGTCAACGGTGAGTACTGCACCTACGACACACGGGAGGGGGGAGGAAGAAAGGTTACGGGCATATACATAACCGACCCCCCCACCCCCCCAATATGTACACACCAATGCAGAGCAGGAAGTCACAGTGACACCACACAAACACCCTTAAAAAATACAATGACACAACCAAATTTGGAATAAATTTTCATGTTCAAAAAAAGCACCTGGAAATAATTGAGCAACCGTGAAAAATATTTACAAAAAACAAAAATATATACACATCAGTGTATCACTGAAGTAACAAGTCCTGCACATCCTACGAATCTAACATGTCCGTGGACCAAGGTTCTGCGAAACAAGGGCAAAGCCCACACACGAGACCTGAGTCCTTTGGAGAGAACACTGCAGGGGCATCCGATGTCAAAACTACAGGCACCTCAGGGGGAAGGGAAGGGGGGGCCACCACAGCCACATGAGTCCACGACGCCAGATCCACGAGGAGCCACCATGCCCACTGTACCATCCTGGGGAGTGCAAAGCCACAGTCTCTCAAGTCTCTGCAGTGGGTGGGTTGCCCACTGTACCATCCTGGGGAGTGTAAAACACAGTCTCTCAAGTGTCTGCAGTGGGTGGGTTGCCCACTGGACCGTCCTGGGGAGTGCAAAGCCACAGTCTCTCAATGTCTCTACAGTGGGTGGGTTGCCCACTGTACCATCCTGGGGAGTGCAAAGCCACAGTCTCTCAGGTGGATTACAGAGTCCACTGGTCAAGGAGGAGGCATGGTGGGCACAGTGAACCATAAACAGTGCCTGAGACAGCGGGACCCAGCGCAGCGGTGCTTGACAGGAAGGGCCCAGCGGAGCGGTGCTTGACAGGAAGGGCCCAGCGGAGCGGTGCTTGAGACGGCGGGGCCCAGCGGAGCGGTGCTTGACAGGAAGGGCCCAGCGGAGCGGTGCTTGACAGGAAGGGCCCAGCGGAGCGGTGCTTGAGACGGCGGGGCCCAGCGGAGCGGTGCTTGACAGGAAGGGCCCAGCGGAGCGGTGCTTGAGACGGCGGGGCCCAGCGGAGCGGTGCTTGACAGGAAGGGCCCAGCGGAGCGGTGCTTGACAGGAAGGGCCCAGCGGAGCGGTGCTTGACAGGAAGGGCCCAGCGGAGCGGTGCTTGAGACGGCGGGGCCCTCTTCAGCGGTACCTGTCTTCACGGCGGGGCCCTCTTCAGCGGTACCTGTCTGCACGGCGGGGCCCTCTTCAGCGGTGCTCTTCTGCACGGCGGGCCCTGTTCACCGGTGCTCTTCTGCACGGCGGGGCCCTCTTCAGCGGTGCTCTTCTGCACGGCGGGCCCTCTTCAGCAGTGCTCTTCTGCACGGCGGGGCCCTCTTCAGCGGTGCTCTTCTGCACGGCGGGGCCCTCTTCAGCGGTGCTCTTCTGCACGGCGGGGCCCTCTTCAGCGGTGCTCTTCTGCACGGCGGGGCCCTCTTCAGCGGTACCTGTCTTCACGGCGGGGCCCTCTTCAGCGGTACCTGTCTTCACGGCGGGGCCCTCTTCAGCGGTGCTCTTCTGCACGGCGGGGCCCTCTTCAGCGGTACCTGTCTTCACGGCGGGGCCCTCTTCAGCGGTACCTGTCTTCACGGCGGGGCCCTCTTCAGCGGTGCTCTTCTGCACGGCGGGGCCCTCTTCAGCGGTGCTCTTCTGCACGGCGGGGCCCTCTTCAGCGGTGCTCTTCTGCACGGCGGGGCCCTCTTCAGCGGTACCTGTCTTCACGGCGGGGCCCTCTTCAGCGGTACCTGTCTTCACGGCGGGGCCCTCTTCAGCGGTACCTGTCTTCACGGCGGGGCCCTCTTCAGCGGTGCTCTTCTGCACGGCGGGGCCCTCTTCAGCGGTGCTCTTCTGCACGGCGGGGCCCTCTTCAGCGGTGCTCTTCTGCACGGCGGGGCCCTCTTCAGCGGTGCTCTTCTGCACGGCGGCGCCCTCTTCAGCGGTGCTCTTCTGCACGGCGGGGCCCTCTTCAGCGGTACCTGTCTTCACGGCGGGGCCCTCTTCAGCGGTACCTGTCTTCACGGCGGGGCCCTCTTCAGCGGTGCTCTTCTGCACGGCGGGGCCCTCTTCAGCGGTACCTGTCTTCACGGCGGGGCCCTCTTCAGCGGTACCTGTCTTCACGGCGGGGCCCTCTTCAGCTGTGCTCTTGCAGTATGTCAAGGGAGTCATACCTGGCCTGGACACCCTGCTCAGTCGCCCTCTGACCGTGCTGTGTCAGGCCCCTTCGGGGAGTGAGTCCTGGGCCCTTTGGTGTTGTCCCTTGCAGCCGGGATGGGGCTTGTGGGGCCCTCCTGCTCCACGCTCCTGGTGGTTGTCCTCTCCGCCCTGCTGTCCTTCCGCTCCTTAGATGGGGCTCTCGGGCCCTTGCCTCCCCTGGCTGCTGTGGCCGGTGAAGTGGCCGGAGTCACCTCCTTGGGGGCAGCCGTCTCTGTCCGCTCACGGCGGCCCTTCAATTTCCGGGTCCTCTTGCCTGGGGGGGGCTGGCTGTCCCCTTGCTGCTCACCGAAGTGTTACTGCCGCCAAAGGGTGGACTCCACATGCCATGCACCACTTGCATTGTAGTAGTTGGGCTGGTGGTGGCTGAGGTGCCCTTGGGACTTTTCCCAGTTGGAGGGGGTGGGTCGGGGGAGGGAAAGAGGTCAAAACTGGAGAGGTAATTTTTCTTGGGACCAAGGTAAGGGGTCGGAGTAGTGGTGAGAGAAGTGGAGGAAGAGGATGTGGTTGTATGAGAGCCAGGTGTGCTGTCCTTGGGTGCAGGTGACTGGGACGTAGGCTGTGGTGAGGTGGTTGGCTGTTGTTTGGGTGTCTGCCTGCGTTTATGTGTCTTGGAAGAGGGGGTGACAGACACAGTGGGAGAGGACACAGGGGACGTGTAAATGCCAGTGGGGGTGGTGACTGCAGGTGTGCGGACTGTAGTGGAGGGTTTGCTGGTGGTGGAATAACTGGCTGATGTTGGGGTGCATGCAGGTGTCAGTGTAGACGTCACAGGGAGGGAGGAGGGAGACGAGGAGGACGGGGACACAGAGGTGGTAGTGACTGTTGATATGTCTGCATCTGTGTGTTGCTTGGGTGAATGCTTGTGTTTTCTGTGGTGCTTATGTTTGGATGAGCTGGCCTTGGGTGTTGAAGTGTGTGCAGGCTGGTCTGATGGTGTGGATGGGATAGGTTGAGGTACAGGAGACAGAGAAAGGGTGGAGGCAGATAGAAGAGGGAGACTGGAGACAGGGACAATGGCTGCCGTCAGTGCTGAGGCCAGAGCAGTGAACGCTCGTTGATGGGCAGCGTGACCCGAATGAATGCCCTCCAGGTAGGCATTGCTCCGATGCACCTCCCTTTCCACCCCCTGGATGGCATTCAGAAGGGTAGTCTGCCCAACAATGAGCGTCCTCACCAGGTCAATGAGCTCCGCACTGAGGGCAGCAGGGGTAACAGAGGCAGGGGCTGAGGTGCCTGGGGCGAAGGAGACGCGCGCCTTCCTGGCCGAGCGGCCACGGAGCGAAGACTGAGGAGCTGCTGGGAGGGCGGTGCTGGTGCGCTGGGTGGCGGCTGTACCTGTTGTTGCGGGGCACAGATGGTGCCGCCCCCGCCAGGGAGCTCCCAAACGAGGACGTGTCCGTGTCGCTAGTGTCTCCACCGGCCCCCGTTGTGGTGCTCCCCTCGCCCTCCGGATCACTGGTGCCCTCGGTGTCTGTGTCAGTGCCCACCGGGGCCTGGTGACCTGCAGCTCCCTCCTGCTCCGACGCCAAATCTCCTCCGCCGGATGATGCTAAAACACAAGAAGACAAAGATTTAGGGTGGGGGGAGAAATTAAACTAAGTTGAGTGCATGCCTTAGCAATACCCTTTGCGGAGAGGACAGACACAGGTGCCTCGTGCACTAAGTCGCGAACTTGGGGTACACTACTCAGTACCTCTGACTAGGCAAACAGGTCTAGGGACAACACACGCGCACATGGGTGATGCTGGAGCATGGGTAGCTGCACTTGGCGCCCTACAGAGGTGGGGGGCGGGGGCACAGGGCCATGCCTAAGGGAGCGGACTACACTACAGAGAGTGCCCGGGCCTAATGTCACCCACAGCCCTCCTCCCCCCCCCAGACGCCTCCAATGCGCATACAGATGGGAGAATGTGCGGATACTCACCCCCTTGTGTCTGCTGTGCTGTCCTCAAGCGCCCATCCAAATTAGGGTAGGCCACCGCCAGGATCCGGGACATCAGGGGGGTCATGGTGCGACTGGCACCCCTCCTAGGTCGGGAGGCCATCCCCAGCAGTGTTTCTCCGGTCTTCCTCGTTCCGCGGCGGATGTCCTCCCACCTCTTGCGGCAGTGGGTGCCCCGTCTGTTGTGGACCGCCAAGTTCCGGACTTCCTCGGCGATGGCACGCCAAATATCGATCTTCTGGTGGGCGCTCACCTGTTTGACATGTACAGGGTGGGAAAGAGAAACCGTCAGATATCTGCATGTTTGGAGTACATGCCCCCCCTCCCCAACCTTGTCATGGTTCCCATTCTCTCATCTGTCGTGCGTTGCACTCCCCATTCCCTCCACACCCCACCAACTTACATCCCCCCCCCCTCCACACAGGCATAACCCATTCAATGTGCACTGAGTGTACTCACCTGTTGGTCTGGAGGACCGTAGAGTTGCGCATACTGGGGGAGGACCCCGTCCACAAGCTTCTCCAACTCTTCTGAACTGAAGGCGGGGGCCCTTTCCCCAGTCGCAGCAGCCATTGTCACTTCCAGACCGAGTTCACAGCAGCACTTGCAGTATAGGTCCTCTCCTGTGGATGATCAGGTCTCGAATGATTGAGCTGATAGAAAATGGCGGTCACGCCCGCGGCGGTGCGTACCGCGGCGGTGCGTCCCGCGACCGCCGGCGCACATCGTCATTGGCTCCTGAAACCCATAGGCTTCAATGTTAACCAATGCATCTTTGCACAGCGGTCTTCAACCGCCTACCGCCACGGTGCGCCCCGCCAGCGCAGTGACCTCACATCCCATTGTCCCATTTCACAGGTCAGGCATCGGCCATTTCAAGGGCCCACATGGCTTAATTTCTAATGCGTCACACAGGCCTAGGCCTTGCAATGGCACACATACAAACCATACATTTACCTGTACTGTGCAAGCTGTGTTGTACGTACCTGTGAGTGGATTGACTCTGTACTCCATATTCTCCTTCCTAGGCACCGTCCGCTGGGACTAGCGATGAGAAGGAGGAATCCTCGCGTGTACCGGCCGCTGGTGGACCTGTCGACAATGGAAGAACGCAATATAATACTACGATACCGACTTGACCGTGCCTCCATCCATGAACTGTGTGCCCAGCTGGAGCCAGCCCTGATGTCCCCCATCCGCCAACCCACAGGAATTCCCCCTCTGGTGCAGGTTCTGTCAGTCCTCCATTTCTTTGCAACTGGCTCATTCCAGACAACAGTGGCCATGTCATCTGGGATGTCTCAGCCTATGTTTTCCAAGATCTTATCCAGAGTGTTGTCTGCCCTGATGAAACTCATGCGGAGCTACATCATTTTCCCAGAGGAGGGTGATTTGCCTACAGTGAAAGCTGATTTCTATGCCCTTGGACACATCCCCAACATCATTGGTGCAATTGATGGAACCCATGTGGCTTTAGTCCCCCCAAATGACGATGAACAGGTGTACAGGAACAGGAAGAATTACCATTCAATGAATATCCAGGTGGTCTGTTTGGCTGACCAGTACATCTCCCATGTCAATGCCAAGTTCCCTGGGTCAGTGCATGACGCGTATGTGATGCGAAATAGCAGCATTCCCTATGTGATGGAACAGCTACAGAGACAGCGTGTGTGGCTAATAGGTGACTCTGGTTACCCCAACCTGCCGTGGCTATTGACCCCAGTGAGGAATCCCAGGACCAGGGCAGAGGAACGGTACAATGAGGCCCATGGGCGTACTAGGAGGGTGATTGAGCGGACCTTCGGGCTCCTGAAGGCCAGATTTAGGTGCCTGCATATGACAGGTGGATTCCTAATGTACTCACCAAAGAAGGTGTGCCATATCATCGTGGGGTGCTGTATGCTCCACAACCTGGCTTTGCGATGCCAGGTGCCTTTCCTGCAGGAGGATGGTCCAGATGGTGGTGTTGTAGAAGCCGTGGAGCCTGTGGAGAGTGAAGAGGAGGAAGACTCTGAGGACGACACAGACAATAGGGACAGAGTGATACAACAGTATTTCCAGTAACACCCAGGTAAGAATCACCCACGCCATTTCACAATTGCTTATAGCCTCCTGCATCTGTACTTTCTGTAGTTCCCCACAGATGTTTTTCATTAATTTTTGCCTTTCCCTTCCCTTCTCAGTGCTGTCTGACTCAGTACCTGACTTCTGCTTGGTTCGCACATGAAATACAGCGTATTGACATTGGTATGTTGTCATGACTAATTGACAGAACAGAAATTGAACAGTAATATGTAATACATTTGTTAATAATACAGCATGACTCAAAAAAGATTTGTGTGCAAAATGTGATTTATTTACAGTGCTAGATATCGGTACATGTGATTCTAAGGGTGATGGGTGGGGGTGGAGGAATATCCATGGCAGAGTCCAGTTCTCAGTCTCACAGGTGCATTGTTCTTTTGCCTGTGGAAGGATGGAGCATAGGCAGTTCATGGTTGGACAGGGTGGCAATGTGGGACAGTGGGAAGACTTGAGGGGGTATGTCCTGCTGGCGGGGGTCTTGACATCCTACTCTGTCTTTTTTTTTGGTCTCAGGCTCCTCTTACGGGGTGGTTGTTCTTCAGCAGGAGGTGGGGTTCTGGGGGGCTGTCGAGGTGTTGGGACCTCCTGTCCACTAGCGCCGGCGGAGGTGGTAGGCTGTTCCTGGTCCGGCCTAGTGACAGGGGCCCTGTGTGGTGCACCATGGTCCCGCAACGCGTCCTCTATCCTGTGGAGGGCCAGGACGATGGTCCCCATTGCGGTCCCGATGATTCTCAGCTCCTCCCTGAACCCCATGTAGCGTTCTTCCTGCTGTGCCTGGATCTCAGTGAACCTGGCCAGTACCGTCGCCATCGTTTCTTGGGAGTGGTGGTATGCCCCCATGATGGTGGTGAGGGCCTCTTGGAGAGTGGGTTCCCTGGGCCTCTCCTCCCCCCCCTGTCGCACAGCAGCCCTCCGAGCTGCCCGGTTTCCCCCGGCCTCTGTCCCCTGGCCGGAGTGCCCGCTACCACTGCCCCCAGGTCCCTGTTGTTGTTGGGGTGTTGGGTTAGCCTGGGTGCCCTGTAGTGGCGGACACACCGCTGATTGAGCTGTCCTAGAGACAGAGGCATGGGCCCGCTGGGTGGGAGCTGTGCTGGTGTTGGCAGAGGGGGTCGGGTCTGGTGTGGCCTGTGTCTGGGTGAGGGGAACCGACTGCCCAGAGGTCCCCAATGGTCCGGGCTGGTCATCAGGTTCACTGTCGACAGAGCTGCTATCCTCAGTGTGGGCCTGTTCCGGGGGTGGGATGGACACTTCTTGACCCTCCTGGCTGGTGTGTTGTCGTTCGGGTCCTGCATGGGGTAAGAGAGTTTGGTTATTGTTTCTGTGTGTGCAATAGCGTGCGTGTTATGGGTGCCCTTGTCCCCCAGTGCAGGCATTCCCTTGAGGGAGGTGTTGTGAGGGTAGTTAG
Source organism: Pleurodeles waltl (assembly GCF_031143425.1). NCBI lineage: Eukaryota > Metazoa > Chordata > Amphibia > Caudata > Salamandridae > Pleurodeles > Pleurodeles waltl. The sequence goes on from NC_090439.1 coordinate 1,056,576,765, forward strand.
GGGGGGGGGGGGGTTAGTGCAGTGGTCATGCTTAGGTGATGGGTGCCCATGATTTGTGTTGGCATGCAGGAGTTGGTGTTGGGATGGGTGGGTTGTGCTGGTGAGACATTGTCAGGGAGGATGTGTGCTGGGGGGTTGGGGGTGAGGGTGGGGGTGTGGGTTGGCATGCTGGTGGGGTGGGGGGGATATAGTAGTTGAGATTGGACTTACCAGAGTCCATTCCTCCGGCTACTCCTGCGAGGCCCTGAGGATGCAGGATGTTCAAGACGTCTTGCTCCCACGATGTGAATTCGGGAGGGGCGGGTGGGGGTCCGCCGCCAGTCTTCTGGACCGCGATGTTGTGCCGGGAGACCATCGATCGGACCTTCCCCCGTAGGTCGTTCCATCTTTTGCGTATGTCCTCCCTAATCCTGGGATGCTGTCCCACCGCGTTGACCCTGTCCACGATCCGCTGCCATAGCTCCGCCTTCCTAGCTATACTGGTGTGCTGCACCTGCGAGCCGAAGAGCTGGGGTTCCACTCTTAGGATTTCCTCCACCATGACCCGGAGTTCTTGGTCAGAAAAGCGTGGGTGCCTTTGGGGTGCCATGGGGTGGTGTGGGTTTGGTGTGGGGTGGTGTATGTGATGATAAGTATGTTGGTGAGTGGTGCTTTGTGCTACTATGTGGTGTGAGTGATGGTGTAGTGTGCCTCAGTGTGTCTTGCTTTGAATTGTCTGCTGTGTCTCTCTCTCCTTCTCTCAGTAATTCTGGTCGCAGGGGTTTGTGGGTGATGTGGGTGTGTGTTTTATAGTTGGTTGATTGTGTGGGAGTGGTGTGTGTATGTGTATCAGGTGTGTGTATTTCAAATTGTCCAATGTGGCTGTGTTTTGGTGATGTGTGTGTATTCTGACCGCGGCGGTATGTACCGCCAATGGAATACCACGTTTGAATGACCGCCATGTGGATTCGTGGGTCGTAATGGCATGGGCGTATTTCTGTTGGCGTGACGGTGGAGGTTTGGTCATCTCCAGTTTATCGCTGCCCGCTGATGTGGCGGCCTGCAGTGGAGGACGGAATTTTGGAGGTTTGGCCTTTGTGGGTCAGAATGACCGTGGCGGTTAACCGCGGCCGCGGCGGTGTTATGGCGATCTTCTGACCGGCGGTAAGGGCCTTTTACCGCGAAGGTCAGAATGACCCCCTTTGTGTCCATGGGAAACGGCTATGCAGATCAAGTCGCAAGGTTTTGCGCATTGAACTGTATATCGTTTAAGGATCAGTGGGAATTGATGCCACAAACTGAAAATGACACATGCTTAAACCTTGCATTAAGGGTGGTTGATACCCTAGATGAGTTAAAGACACTGCAGGGTTGTGCTAGCAAAGAGGAAAAACGCTCCTGGCAAAGAATGCAATGTGTACAGAGGTCTGACGACTTGTGGGTCTCAGAGGAGGGGAAATTGTTTTTGCCAAACAGTCTTCTGTCACAATTTGCTAGGCTCTATCATGGACAGGCTCATCTTGGGAGAGATACAATGATCAGGTCATTCAAAATCGATTGGTTTAACCCAAAGTTCAGACATGCTTCAGAGGTTACCTGTCACAGGTGCATCATCTGTCAGCAGATGAATGCCAAAAAAGGGACTGTGGTAACCTTGAGCCACATTGGGAGAGCTGGCGGTCCATTTAGCAAGATGCAGATGGATTTCATTGAAATGCCTGTTTGCGGAGGATTGAAGTACGTGTTGGTGATTGTGTGTGTTTTCAGTCACTGGATTGAAGCTTACCCCACACGTAGAAATGACAGTCTCACAGTTGCAAAACTGCTGCTTAGGGAATTAATACCCAGGTTTGGGTTTCCGGTCTCTATAGAATCAGATAGGGGCAGACTCTTTGACAATGAGGTGATTAAACTCTTGTGTGCCACATTAGACATTGAACAGAAGCTGCACTGTAGCTACCGCCCTGAAGCATCAGGATTAGTAGAGCAAATGAATGATACCTTGAAATCAAGAATGGCGAAAACGTGCGCAGCTACCAACATGAAATGGCCAGATGCATTACCCTTAGTGCTGATGTCAATGAGGAACACCCCTGATAAGAAGACAGGACTATCACCCCATGAGATCCTCATGGGCAGAGCTATGAGGTTACCCGCAGTGCCTGTAAATGCTCTAGTGAATATCACGGATGATATGGTGTTGGACTACTGCAAAGGCTTGGCTGGTGTGATTCGCTCTTTCTCTCACCAGGTAGAAGCTAACACATTGCCACCGATCGGTGATCCAGGTCACACCCTACAAGCTAGTGACTGGGTGGTTGTCAAGAAGCATGTGAGAAAGTCGTGTTTGGAGTTGCGTTGGAAGGGGCCATATCTAGTAATTTTGACAACAACCACTGCTGTGATATGTGCAGGCGTTCCAAATTGGATACATGCCAGTCACACAAAGAAGGTAACGTGTCCACTGATGAGGAACTTGAAGTTTCCGGCACAACAGTTCCAGAGAGGGAAGTCTCAGGGCCAGAAAACAGCCAAGAGGGAACTGAGACTGCAGGAGAGCCCACTGAGAACAGCCTAGTCCCTCAAACAGTGAATGAGTTTGAGAGAGGTGACAGTGTGCCTATCTCAGAAGAGGCAGCAGGAGAAATAAATCAAGGGGAGGTTCTCCCAGAAATAGACGGATACGGGTTAGAACTTGAACCCGTTACAGATCCAGAAGAAGAAGAAGGGGAAATAATAGAAAGAGACCAAAGTACTCCGGCATCCCCTGAGCCAGTTGCAGGTCCATCAAGAGAAAACACCATATTACAGGAGGAGGGTGCTGTTCAGCGTCCTGAAAAGACAAATCGGAAGAAGACGCATAAGGGAGATAACTGGCCAGACAAACAGGCTGCAAAAGCAAGAAGCGTACCAGGTGAAACACTAACAGAAGAGACTGATACATCCCGAGTAGAAGATCTGAGTGAAGGAGAATTGCAAGGTGAAGGCAGACTGAAAAGAAAGAGAACCGCAAATAGAAGGTACGCAGGTCCTGAGTGGGCATATGCAACAACATCTGAATGGCAACAAGAATTCTTAGCGTTCTGTTTTGATCGAGAAGTACCAGGCCAATACTACGGTACCTGAAGTAACTCAAAAGGAAAAGACTTTGTTAAAATCGAAAACTGAAAAAACTAAAGAAAAGAGACTTATAAATTACCGGATGAGACACTGATAACCTGATTTGACTTTGAGAAACCTGATTATGACAAGCTGCTAAACCTGATTTGACAAAAAAGGGATCCTGGAGTGAGTGAAACGCTGTAAATACACGCAGAGAGAAAGAGACTTTTTGCATCAAAGAAAAGAAAAAAAAAAGAGAAAAGAGAAAAGAAAAAAAAGCTTTATATTGTCCTCAAGTTGATTGTTGGGTTGCTATCTGATTCTTTACAGACATGGCTCATATTAGAGGTAGTAACAAAAAGGGTAAAGTGTGTGGTTGGCTGAGTCTTATAATAGGTATTGTGTGTGCAATAATAATTGTGGGAGTGATTGTGGGAATGCCGTGGTTGGATAAGAAAGCAACTAACACTGCTTCAAAACCTGAGACTACAACATTAACACCATGGGAAAAGTTTGAACAAGATGCAAAACACTTGCATGAGGGAACTAACTCAAAGGCGGAACTTTCTATTAATGTCTTCTATCGCTTGCTGAATGAGTACGTTGAGACCATGGATGCGAAAAACTGTTGTGTGTACAAAGATTCCTTCGTCAGTGCAAGAAGGGGTCACCTACCATAGCTTGCCGTTAACTTACGGGATAAGCTGTAGCTTGCTATTAACAAGATTCTATAATCAAGAGCATGTGCAATACTTTTATTCAAATCTGGATGTTGTGTTTTCTTTTCTTTTGTGCCTGTGATTGAGTTTCTGAACAAGCTAGCTAAGGAGCATAGTATAAAATTAGTTAGAGGCTTCTTTGAACCGACGCTTACATTTGGGACAGCTTATGCACACCGCAACAATCTGACTTGCTTATTGACACCTGTAGAGAAAAGCTTCTTAGATCACACCAATGATAGACGCAAAGCATTGAAAGAGAGATTAGAAAAGGGGTTAGAGAAACGCACATTTGCAAATGATTATGTTTATACTGCAATAAAGACACAAGGCAAACTAGCTATAGATGCACTGCATGTAGGGAGGCTTTGTATATATAGGCCAAAATCCGAGTATGACAATTTATTTGTGGGAACGAGTGAATGCAGACGTGTTTTTGTTTCAGAGTAAATGGACTTTCATGTTAAATGGACAGGATCCAGCGATCCCTGGGATCTATTACATCTGTGGACTTAATGCTTATTACCGTCTCCCTAAGGGATGGTATGGGACATGTTATTTGGGGATAGTTTTCCCAAAGATTTACCAGATTGATGACTTAAAGCAAATACCTAAAACGCCTGAATTACAACATGCTAGATAAAAACGAGAGACAGCAGCTGCTGTCATTGGAGATATATTTGGAGCCATAATTCCTTCAGTAGGGGTTATCTTAAACTCCATAAAGATTCAAAGGTTGTCTACTATTGTGGATAACATGCTGACAGATTTTACAGGGGCTATACTCCTGATGGATGCTGAACTTGCTGCAGAAAGAGCTATGACTCTTCAAAATCGGCTTGCTTTAGACACTCTTTTAGCAAAGAGTGGCGGAGTCTACAAGATGCTCAACGAGCGTCATTGTTGCTCATTAATACCGGACAATAGTAAAAAGATTAGAGGTATGCTTACTAACTTAACTAAGAATAGCGCAGATTTGAAGAACTTGAAGGAACCTGGAGTGTGGGAGAAATTTGGAAAAAAGGAATTGCCAGAGTAGGAAGCTGGTTTAGCAATATTTGGAATGGGGTACTTGCAAAAACTTTATGGGGTCTATTAATAGTTTTGGCCTATCTATTAGGATTATGGGGAGCATGCAAAATTAATGATAAAATTAAAAGAAATTGGACAAAGAGAAGTAAAAGGAATGAGGAAAATGAAAGGGAGAAAATGTTTAATGAAATTTGGGAGAGTTCACACAAGGGACAAGATGTTGAAATGCGCATTATGCGTAAGGTGAAAAATTAAAGTGAAAGGTCAAAGGGAAAAGTTTGTGTGATGACGAACGTCATCAGAGGAGGAACTGAGAGCGTAGCTTATATAATCTATATTAACCTGAAATGTTTATGAATTAAGGTGTGATACTGCTGCATAGAAACTATAATAATAGCAATTTTGCATAAACGTGCACTTGAATTGTGACCACAAAGAGTGACCACCAATGTATACGCAAACTAATAATGATGATCAAAATGTTTATGTTACGAGCTTATACTAACATTTGCGTTATTCAATCTGTATTGAAAACCCTATAGGCCTTAAGTTAGCATGAGCTGCAGCTTAGCTGTTTGGCTCTCATATTAAATGCATTTTTCTATTTTTCAGTGTGCTGACTCACAAGGGGCCATGACCCTGTTTGTTCTTTTTCTTCAAACTTGGAAGATGAATGTAACCATGTAGATCCGTTTCCCACTGCTTCTCATCGTCTTGAAAACTAAATGTTATAAATGATTTGAAACAGTGTAGATTAATGTAATGCACAAGGTAATTCAAACCGGTGAAGACAATGGAACTGCTGACCAAAAGATGTGGAAAGAATTACAAAGGGATGAAGTCACACCAGACGTGCCACCTCTGAAGGCGTCAATTATGAAGACCAGTCAAAGACTTGTAAACCAATATGGGGTGAATATTAGGATTACTTAATGTACTTTCTGATAGGTTAAAGATAGTGGGGTATAGCAAATGTCCAATAGAATTTTGGGGGAATGTACTACGAAAAAGGAAGGTAGGGAATGCTATTGATTTTATCCAGAAACTCTGTCACTCTGTTTGGTGACTTGAGATTTTATTAAAACCATCCTCACCCTTAGACTGCCCATTTTACACTTTACCTCCTTATGAGGGAAGTACCCCTTCTTGCCCCTTAGCTGAGTTCTGATTGAAGACGATTTGACTGATGTCCTGAAGACGAAGACTGAACCTGTGCGCTGACCCAATCCTTGGAGGGTAATTATGACAATGCATTTGTGATTTGTCTGTTTGCTTTTCCTTTCTAGGTACCAACTGCTTGCTTTTCACAGAGACCATAGCTAGATGTTTTCCAAATTGGTGTTAAAATTGTTTTGCATGAAGCCCAACATGCGAATGCTAATTAGTGGTTAGGACAAGTGCTCACCAAAACTGACGCAAATAGACAAACGATTGACATTATGCTTTGTTGAACTGAAGCAATATTGACACACTGCCAATCTTGATCTATGTTCACACGTGTTATGTTCTAATGTTCGTGATTCTTGCTTTAATGAAATCTTATCAAAGTTGTCATATTGTGACTATGCTATTATGTTTCTTGGTTTAGAGGTTAACGCATCTGCTCTTAGATTGTTACTAATAGGGAATAAAACTCATAAAATTCTACTAAACTGGTGTGGTTATTCATGGCTGAAAGGTCATGGTAGAGTCATCTGAACTGATTAATGACTTGACTAAAGTGAAATGCATTGTTGTGATAAATATTGATGACATCATTGATGTATTGATTGATATATTAGCTATCTCGTCCTACGGTGTCTCTCAACTGGGTCAAAAGATTCATTGGCCTAAAACGAGTCCTGATGTGTAATAAAATATCATAAAAGGACGCGTTAGCATGTTCAATCTGCCCCCTGCGCTGAATGTCCCTCGTCACCAGTGTAAGGATGGTACGCCAGCCAAGATGATTTGTAGTTTGTCTTTATTTTTATGAGTCTTGTACACAACACCTCCAACACAGCTCCTTCTTCAGCCTCCTTTCCCCTTCTTCTTCCCATCCTCTTTTCCCTCTCTACATTCCATCTATTACATCATAGACCATGGACATTCCACCCCACAGCCTGCTTCATGAGACAACTCCACACAAACACTGCATAACTGGGCTTTTTTCTCTTGAGGCCTTCTGTGTGTGGAGGGTCGATGTGCATGGGGCCATATCCTCTGTTTTTTAAGACGCAATACACTGGAAATGAGAAAATGAGGCAGTTACCATCAGTGCAATACAAGGCCTCTCAATACTTTGACAATGCTATAAATTCAGTGACACACACTTGCAAGCTTATTATTAAGCACAGCATGTGAGCAGAATAAAAAAGATCACAGATAGGAATATCTGAGACTCTGAAGGCAAATTTGATACACTGATTGTAGTTTCCCACACTCCCAGTAATGTGTTGTAAACCATATTAGAGTCACTGACAGTCCCAAGGCTAAAATTAGAGCACAGTTTGGGGGAAATAGCACTCTCAAAGTAAAACACAGGGTTTTCTACAAGGTCCCATCAATTTTCAAGCACTCTGAAGGGCTGCTGTTCATCAGAGACACAAGAGGACAATGTCACTGCTGCTCGCACAATTCTCTGTTCAATTACCAATGTAGTAAGAAGGCTCTTGAGCAGGAACTAACAGGGTGCACTGGAGGAAATTATGAAGAGGTACAGGAGACAAGTCAATATTCTTGAGGAAGCTGTTACTCAGTCCTCCTCACAACTATAGAAGGTTTAAAGCACACTTGCATGATATTTAGTGCTAGGCCTAGTTCTTACTCCTGGCTGAAGTTTGGTTAAGATCTTGAAGCCTGACTTAGGGATTTGTAGGAGTATTTGTAGAGGTATTTGAGTGGCTGTGTGGGAGGCAGACAAAGCCCGTGTTGACGGAGCAGGACCCATGGGAATCACCAGTTAGACCAGATTGCTTTATTGGTCTGGATGATTCATCATGTTATTCATCCTATGAGTGGGCCTGGTAAAGTGTATGTCACAGGGAGCGTAGGCTAAGCAAGGTCCTTAGGTTTAGGGCTGGTAGACATACCAAATGATGGGTCCAGCAGATGTATCAGTTCAAGTGTGGCAAAGGGAGCAGTTGGCAGCCTGAAGGTTTGCCAAGACTACAGAACGATAAATGGGTTGGTAGCCTGGCTTCAACTTTACGGAAAGGACAGTTGCAAACCATCATTTTGAACCAATCATCCAGCAAAAAAATGTATCTGTAAAGCTCACATTTGCAAATAAGAACACATCACCAAGATACTAGTAGCAGTGAATGCAAGCTACTCATATGTTCATAGTTCTAGGGTATGCATGCTGTGACTGAAGCACAAAGGAATGATAGTTATTGGGTAACCACAGTCCTGTCATTCCTAAGCCCCATAGAGCAGCCCTGGGGTAAAACACCATAATAAAATATACAGGAATATGTCCTGTGATTGGAATAAGAGGGGCATTAATTGGCAATGGCTACACAGTGCCGCACAGATTGTTTCCTTATGGCACAGATATGTTTGCAAGCACTTTGCAATATTTCATGCTATCCAAAATATCACTTCAGAATGTTTCCTCTTGACCTGTTTTGGGGCTGGAATGGCCACCTAGGGTCAAAGCAGGCACTGGTAAATGTAGGAATGGATGTGGCTGAAATGGTGCCTCTTACTGATTACCTATATATGCTGTTAGCCCCAGTGCTCCAGCTATGTGTGCTGCAGTATTCAATTAGAAGTAAATATGAGATGTCAAGGTATAACTACATGTAACATTACTCCAATGCAGGTAGTAGTAACTGACACTTTACAGGTTTGCTTGGTGTCATCTGTCAGTATATACACACAACCACCAGCTGATGTGCAAGGCTAACCCCATGGAAAGGAACACCTCTATGGTGTAGAGTAATGCAATGCAGGGACATTATCTATTTTGTGTCACTACAGAGTCACCACACTGCCCTGGCCTACTAAAGCTGGACTTTTGACGCTCATTCCTCAAATTTTTACAAAACATAATCCTAGGTGTATTGTGCATGTGCCTCATATATTGTGTCAGACATAAAGCCCAGAGTACAGTTCTGTCTGTACCATAATTCCATGGTGGAAGACAGATAGTCTAGTGTGCTAATTGTTGTCTGTTCAACAATATCAGGTGTCATATTGGCCTAACAGCATACCGATAATATTGATAATGTAAATTGGTAGGCAGGAAGCCATATACCCTGTAGCCTGGCTGACCCAGCCAGTCTCTGTGCCATCCATAACTAAATCAAGGGCAGCAATGCAGAAAGATTTTATACCTGTTGATATGTAGCATTGTAGCTTTTAAAATTATATAGACAAAAGCATTGCAATATAATTGAGCAAAAAGATGTCTACTCCACAGCTACCTACATTTAGCCAAAGATACTACAAGCCAGAAAAGCAAGGAAGTGTTTGTAAAGTCTCTACACATCACAACTTGTATTTGTTCCTCACATACACGTATCGTTGACCTATATGTCTGCACAACAAAGACAAAAAGGCACACATAGGCACACTGTTTATGCTGACAATCCACACATCAGAAGATATCAAGCCTGTCAGTTGAGACTAGAGGAGCAAGTAAATTGTATCCCAACCTGTGATTACCTGCAGTCTACACATCACTACTGTGTTTCACAGATAATAGGCCACTTGCTTGGGTCAAAACCCCCACATTGACCCATTTGGCCAATGTTTTGCAACCGTTGCATTGGTCATAAGCAATGTATCTGTACCAATGCGTTGCAAGATGCATTGTGGCCAATGCGCCATGCGTCAATCATGCATTGGTAATTTCAGTTCTGCTGCATCAGAGAAAATGATGATTTATAAAAAAGATGCAGGATACAGTCTTAAAATGATGCATTAGTTACGGCAGACAGCGAACTAGGAAGTGTGCAGTTACTTTTGCTTGCACGTACTCTCTGTTAGGTTGTGTTTGGTGGAAGAGGTTGCTTAAGAGTTTCTGTGCAAGAGTTGTGTGTAGTGCTATTGTGTCGCTGTCCTATATTGTATTTTATCATTGTATTTTATTTTTGATGCAATTGTACTGTTGGGAGCTTGCCTATTGGGGGAATATTTGTTGAGGTAGGTATACTGTTTAGGGAGTTTAGATTTCATGTAGGGTTTGTTTGGGGCTTGCAATATGTATGGGAGGAAGAGTAATGTTAGTGAGCCATAACTGGGAGGGCTTATATGGTTTATTACCCACTACCTCCTTTGGATGATAGACGCTGGTGGCAGGGTTAGTCAAGTCTACCATGCAAGGGACAAGTGTGACAGGTGGGATTGGGTGCTCTGGCACCACAAGAATAACTTCGAAGTGCTGAGAACAACCCACCAGTTGAAGCACTGATGACCAGACATCATCTCCAGGGAGGCTGATGTCATTGATTTCCTGGGTCTGGAGATTGGTGGACTTGTTGGCATCTATGTCATGTCTGCACATAGGCCCTCATTACAACCCTGGTGGTCAGTGATAAAGTGGCAGTAATACCACCAATAAGCTGGTGGTAATTACTGCCAAATTATGACCATGACAGAAAGAGCTCAGATAGACAGCCACTTTACCAAACTGACTGCCAGGGTGGAAACAACAGCCACCACGGCGGTGGCCACCTACAGCCATGCGGAAGCCAATGTTCCACCCAGCGTGTTATGACAGCCCAATCCGCCACCTTTTCCGGGGCGGTACCAATGACATCAAAGGCCTGGCAGAAACACTGCACAGAAGGGAAAGGACTAACCACTGGAGACACAGGCAACAACCACGCCTCCATGGAGCTTGTGCTGCAAATATTTCTGATGATTTTTTATGTCCTGTCCACCACGAACATCAACGATGGCCGCAACACACACAGGGGATGGGGGAGGAAAAAGAGAGTGACACCCCGACGCACAACACACACCCCCACCCCCAACACCATACACACAATCAGATGCAGTAAGAAAATATATTTACCCCGTACCCCTCAGGAATAATGCAAGGACTACAGGAATAGATAAAAGTTAGTGTAATAATATAAATACAGTAGAAATACCTACATCCAGTCTAAAAGTATATACATATGTATAGTTCAAGAAACACTGCCCAGTCCTCAATGTGAATGGGCCATAGGGCCACATGACAAAGTCCAAGGCCCCACGGACTGAACCAATACTGAGAGAACACTGCGGGGCATCAGTTGAAAAATAGGCAAGCACCTCAGGGGATGGGGAATGGTGGGGCACCTCATCGGGCAGATGGAACAACAAACACCATTGGTCCTGGAGGGGGCAACATGCCCTGAGCTCTGTCCTGGTGAATGCAAGACCACATCCTCTCAAGGGGGTGACTTGCCCACATGATCTGGAGGGGGCAACATGCCCATTGCTCTGTCCTGGGGAGTGCATGGCCACAGTCTCTCAAGTGGGTGACTTGCCCACATGCTCTGGAGGGGGCATTGTGCCCAGTGATGCAGATCTTGGGGAGGGCAAGGTCACAGTCTATCAAGTGGGTATAATTCCCACAGGATTTGTAGGTGGCAGGCAGCACAGCAGCCCATGGAGGCAGGTCTTCAGAATGTCCGCCGGCGGTGACGGCTGCTCAGTAGTGGCAGTGGTGTTGCTACTGCTGCTGCTGGTTGTGTGGGAAGCTCCTGCCCATCCCCTGCAGCCTCGGACGGCTGCTCAGTGCTTGTGGTGGTGGTGCTGCTTCTGCTGACAGTGGTTGTGGAAGGAAGCTCCTGCCCAACCCCTGCAGCCTCAGATGGCTGCCCACTGGTGGTGGTGCTGCTGGTGGTGGGGGGAAGCTCCAGCCCATCCCCTGCAGCCTCGGATGGCTGCCCACTGGTGGTGGTGGTGGTGCTGCTGCTGGTGGTGGTGGTTGTGTGGGGAAGCTCCAGCCCATCCCCTGCAGCCTTGGATGGCTACCCACTGCTGGTGGTGGTGCTGGTGCTGCTGGTGGTGGTTGTGGGGGGAAGCTCCTACCCATCCCCTGCAGCCTCAGATGGCTGCCCACTGGTGGTGCTGCTGGTGGTGGTGGTTGTGGGGGAAAGCTCCAACCCATCCCCTGCAGCCTCAGACGGCTGCACAATCATGGTTGGTGGTGGGGGCTCTGACTGAGACCCAGCACCAGGCCACATGTCCTTCCTGCCTGCTGGTACAGGCCCCTTGCCCTTCCTGACAACAGCTGAGGATGGCTCCTTGCCCTTCTTGGCAGCACATTGGGAAGGCAACCTTTCCGTGAGGCAGCCTGGTGCCCTGGATCCTTTCCCACAAAGAGTGGGGGTGAACACTACTGGGCCCGTGGACTGGGTGGCTGAGGTGCTTTCCTGGGTTTTAGCCACCCTGGCCAGACGTGCAGGATGGGGGGAGGGTTAGGGAAGAGGTCAGTGGTAGAGAGGAAAAGCTGCTTAGGGACATTGGGGCAGGGAGAGGGAGAAGGTATGGGAGAGGAGGAAGAGGGAGTGGTTGTGGGAGGTGTCTTCCTGCTGTGTTTGAGTGCAGGTGCATAGGCTGGATGCTGTTGTGAGGTGGATGGCTGTTGGGTGCCTCAGTGTTTTTGTTTGTGTACCTTGGAAGGAGGGGAAAGACACAGTGGGAGACGACATATGGGGCATGTGCATGGCTGTTGTGGTGGTGTCTGCCAGTGGGGTGTGTGTTGTGATAGGTGTGCTGGTGATGGTGGTAGTGGATGAGGATGTAATGCAGCATGTGTGAATGGAGACGCCACTGGGAGGAGGTGGAGGATGAGGAGGAGGGGGAGACAATGGAGGCAGTGAATGTTAGTATGTCTGCATCTGGTGGTGTTTGTGTGAGTGCCTGTTGGATGATGTGTGGTGCTTGTGTTTGCCTGTGCCACTCTTGTGTGTTGTCTTGTGTGCATGCTCGTCTGCCTGTGTGCTTTGGATAGGTTGGGGGTGAGAGGAATGGATTGGGTAGAGGAAGCTGGAGGGGGGGAGGGTGGAAAGAGGGACCTCAAGAATTTCCGACCCATCTCCCTGCTCCCATTCCCAGCAAAGGTCATCGAGAAAATCGTCAACACACAACTGACCCGCTACCTCAATGACAACAACATCCTCAACCCTTCCCAGTCCGGATTCAGATGGAACCACAGCACCGAGACCGCCCTCCTCGCCGCCACAGACAACATCAGAAGCCAACTCGACAATGGAGAAACATAAGCCCTCATCCACCTAGACCTGTCAGTCGCCTTCGACACAGTCTGCCACCACACTCTGAAAATCCACCAACACGAAGCTGGGATACAAGAGAAAGCCCTCGACTGGACCAAATCCGTCCTCTCCGGCAGAACCCAGAGAGTCCGCCTCCCCTCCTTCCAATCCGAAGCCACCGACATCATGTGCGGTGTACCCCAGGCTCATCCCTCAGCCCGACGCTGTTCAATATCTACATGGCCCCCCTCGCACAAGTGGCCCGCCAACACAACCTCAACATCATCTCCTACGCGGACGACACCCAACTCATCCTCTCCCTCACCAAGGACCCACACACTGCCAAAACCAACCTTCACGAGGGCATGAAGGCCGTCGCCGACTGGATGAGAGGCAGTTGTCTGAAACTGAACTCGGACAAGACAGAGGTCCTCATCCTTGGGCCCACCCCCTCAGCCTGGGACGACTCATGGTGGCCAACCTCGCTGGGGACCCCACCGAAACCTACTGACCACGCACGCAACCTTGGCTTCATCCTCGACTCATCCCTCTCCGTGTGAAAACAGGTCAATGCCATCTCCTCCTCCTGCTACAACACCCTCTGCATGCTCCGCAGGATCTACAAGTGAATCCCAACCGAAACAAGAAAAACAGTAACACAGGCCCTCGTCAGCAGCAGGCTCGACTACGGCAACGTACTCTATGCAAGTATCCCGTCTAAGCAACTGCAACGCCTCCAACGCATCCAAAACGCCTCCACCCGACTTATCCTCGACATACCCCGCTGCAGCCACATCACCCCCCACCTGAGAGACTTGCACTGGCTCCCCGTCGACAAGAGGATCACCTTCAAGCTCCTCACCCACGCACACAAAGCACTCCACAACATCGGACCAGCCTACCTGAACAACAGACTCAGCTTCTACACCCCCACCCGACAGCTCCGCTCTTCCAACCTCGCCCTCGCCTCCGTCCCCCGCATCCAACGAAAATTCTCCGGTGGCAGATCCTTCTCCTACCTCGCCGCCAAGACCTGGAACACCCTCCCAACCGACCTAAGAAAGATCCAAGACCTGCTCACCTTCAGAAGACACCTCAAGACCTGGCTCTTCGAGCAGTAGCAGCACCTCCCCTTTACCCAGCACCTTGAGACCCTCGCCGGTATGTAGTGCACTTTACAAATATAATGATTGATTGATTGATTGACAATGGCTGCCATAAGAGAGGATGCCAGAGCCTGGATTAATCTCTGTTGGGCCACCAAGCCAGTGTGAATGCCCTCCAGAAATGCATTGGTCTGTTAAATTTGGGCTGCCAGCCCCTGGATGGCATTCACAATGGTTGACCGCTCAACAGAGATGGATCTCGGGAGGTCACTAGACTCCTCACTGAGGGCAGCAGGGCTAACTGGGGCAGGGCCTGAAGTGCCTGGGGCGAAGGAGATGCCCACCCTCCTGGGTGAGCGGGCACGGGCAACTCGATGACGGTCTGCTGGGAGGGCGCTGATGGTACGAGGGGAGTTTCCATTGGAGGAGGTATCTGTATCCGAACTGTCCCCTCCAGTCTCTGCTGTGGTGCTCCCATCGCCCTCCATCCCACTTGTGCCCTCAGCATCGGTGGACTCTGCTTCCTGGGTCCTTGGGGATGCAGCTCCCTCCGTCGCCGGTGCCTCTGCTCCTCTGCCAGATGATGCTAATGCACATAAGGAGAGGATGAAAAGATAAAAAGGGGGGGAAGAGACAAAGGATACACTTGGTTAATGGCTGCACCAACACCACTGTTGGCATACACAGCACAATCACACACAGGGACCAGGCCTACGTACTATGAAATGCACTACCAGTAACAATGCTAGTCACCAGGGCATGGGGAGGGAGACATACCACCAATTGCAGTATACCTCGGACCCACACAGCCCTGCCTAGTAGTGGATACCTACAAGCTAGGAAGAGGACTATCACATCAGAACCCTTGCCAACATGGGACCTACCCTGCAATGTCAGGCCTGGCCTAGGGGCACCCACAGACACACATCCCCCACCTGGATACCACCCCACCAGGCACACGTAGTAATAATGGGCACTGTACTCACCCCCTTGTGGCTGCTGTGATGCCCTCAAGCGTCCATCAAGCTCTGGATAGGCCACTGCCAGTTTGCGGGCCATCGGGGGGTCAGGGTTCGACAGGCACCCCTTCCTCGTTGGGAGGCCATCCCCAGCTGGGCCTCCGCCGTCTTCCGTGCCCAGCGTTTCAGGTACTCCCACCGTTTCTGACAGTGGGTGCTCTGCCTGCCGTAGACCCCCAGGGTCCGCAGGTCCTTCGTAATGGCACGCCATTTACCCATCTTTTGATGGGCGCTGACCTGCAAAGGAAGTACACCTGTTACACTCATGGCCCACCATACCCCTTCTAATCCCCATTATTACAGACCTGGCCCAGCACACAAGCAGCACGCTGCCCAGGGGACATCCACCAACCCTCCCTCCCAAAAGAGGACTTCACACACACCACTCCATGCTTTCATGCCCCATGCATTGCGCTCACAGTGTACTCAGCTGTTGTTCTGGAGGCCCATACAGCAGTCGGCACTGGGGTAGGACCCCATCCACCAGTCTCTCCAACTCTGCCGAGATGAAGGCAGGGGCCCGTTCCCCAGTCACATGCGCCATGGTTGTCACCGACTACTCGTCGTCTATGTTTGTGGCCCACAGGAACTTCAGAGAGGTCTTGATTTTCGTAGGTTCTGCCTTGACTCAGGTAGGGATGACCCTTTCTGGTAGCCACGGTGCTGCCGACGGAGGGAATGCCAAAAGCAGTCCGTGCCCTCCAGAAGGAGTCTCAGAGGGGAAAAACCCAAAAAGGGAAAAAAACTCTAAGCAGGAACTCTCTGGAACAAGAACAAAAGTAAAAAGGTAAGTCTTTTCAACAGGAAAAAAAATAGTACTGAAAAAAGCTGGAACAGGCTAGGAAAAAATATAACTGGTGAAAAAAGAAGTAGGAACGAAGATCACACCAAAGGAAGTGTTGCAGCGCAAGGACAACAGGAATCACTCACCTTATATACCCAGGAACAGGAAGTGACCAACAGGAAGTAAAAAGGCACCATATTGGATTGGGAATACATCATAGAAACATATAGAGAAAGACACCATGTTAAAAAAGGTTCCTAAGGCCTGCAGGGGAAATGAAGGCATCCTGGGAAGAAGAAAGAACATGGCAGCTGGAAAAGAGCATAAATACAGCTGAAAATGAAGAAAGTAGAGAAGAAGAAAATGAAAAAAGGATAGACTATGAGGTAAGTGAGTGTGTGGGGAGGAGTGTTCAGGAAACTGGTGAGGGTGCGCTGCGCCAGCAACTTGTCAACTCCCCGTGCCCAGTTTGGGGCCCACGAGACAAATTAAGAATGACAGGGGCGTGGCACGCAGGGCCGACACTGACCGTGGCCAGAACCCGAGCTGAATGCTCGGCTCGCGCCACTGTCTGCCGCAGCGCAACAATGGTAGGTTCCAGACACAGGTCACAGCAGCACATGCAGTGTAGGTCCTCTCCTGTTGAAGGTCAGGTAGCAAGTGAGTGAACAAATAGAAAATGGCAGTGAATACCGTCAGCACTGGCGTACATCCCCATTGGCCACTGTACCCCATAGGGCCCAATATTATCCAATGAAGTGTTGCACAGCGGTTCCTGACTGCCTCCCGCAATGGCTCACAACGTCAGCAGGATTACCTCACTTCCACCCGTCCCTCCACACAGGACAGGTGAATGCCATTTCAGAGGGGGGCAGGCTCTGTATTGTAACTGCGTCACAGTTCACAATTGTACATACAGGACAGATGCCACTTATACATTTCAAAATAACTTCATGCATTGTACTGTTGTGGCTACAATGTGCAGTTTGTGACCGGCTCCTCACTCTTTTGCCCCATAGATTGCTATTGCTGCAGATGAATAGGAGATGGAGACATACCCCTATGTACATACACCTGGTGGACCTGGCAACAATGGAGGACAGGCACATTATCCTCACCTATAGACTTGACAGGGCCGCAATCACAGAGCCTAAGTGGCCCTGCATCTGCTCCAAGGGACTTTTCCACGCTTCTCCTGCAGGAACCGGGAGCTGCCTGAGCCTCTCCAGCTGGCACAGTGTGCCCAATAATGACCTTGACCAACCTGCAAAAGCGGAACTTGATAACATAACTGTGTTATTTCACATGCATTTCTAAAAGTGCCTATTGATTCCTATGATGGGTAATTACACACAGAAATACTGCATTTCTTAAAACAAAAATGCACACCTTTTGATAATCTTGGTCTTAAAAATTATGTACAAATCTGAAGTATTTTTTTAAATTGTCCTTGAGTTATAGCTTTGAGTGTTTAAGTCAGATGATTGATTATGTGACTACAGAAAAAATTATTTGCACTTCTCCAAGATTAACCTGGCTGCTCGACCAAGCTTCCACAAACATTAGAGCATTAGGTGTTCTAGTTTTTGCCTCCGGTAACCAATGTGTGGTTGCCTGGACCCCCTGCACAGTGTGCCTAGTTTTGCACACTGTATAGAGGGCGATCCTTCTACAATGGCATCTCCTCATATATTTTTATATAGATATGACTATTCTATGTCACTCTACTGTTAGAAAAGACAAATAAAACACAAATGAGGTTAATCTTTAACATTCCAGATAATGATACAACACTATGGCCCTCATTATGACATTGGTGGTAAATCCCACTTACCTCCACACTGACTGCCACCAACACACAGCCGCCACTGGGGCGGACATCCGTTCACCGTATTATGACACACTCACACCAATCCATCACTATTCAGCCCCCGACACAAGTCTGCCACACCAAAGGTCAGTGATAAACTGGCAGTGTCAAAACCCACACTGTTACACCAACAGAACAACGCCCATCACATTATGACCCACGAATCACCACGGTGGACATTCAACAGTGGTAAACCATTGGCGGTACATACCACTGCGCTCAGAATGGACACCCACATACAAAACAACACCACATTGGCCAATACAGAAGACACAAATCATTGCCACAAGACTGACACCAAGACCACTGCGACAACTAGACACACATACCACTTACACCCATACCTCACACACGCACCCGACATCATACAACCCACCACATTACTCAACACAATCTCACCACCCCACACCACACACCACACAAAACCCATGTCCCCACAAAGGCACCCCAGTTTCACTGATGAGGAGTTAAGGGTCATGGTGGAGGAAATAGTCAGGGTCGAGCTACAGCTTTTTGGAGCACAGGTACAGCAGATATCCATTGCAAGGAAGATAGAGCTAATGTGGAGAATAATGACCAGGATGAACACCGTGGGACAGCATCCACGAACAAGGGATGACATCAGGAAGAGGTGGAATGACCTATGTGGGAAGGTACATTCCATAGCAGCAAGGCAACAGCTTGCCACACATAGGAGTGGCACTGGACCCACACCTCCTACCCCACAGCTCACAGCATGGGAGGAGCAAGTCTTGGAATACTGCATCCTGAGGAACTCACTGGAGTAGCCGGAGGACTGGACACTGGTAAGTCAACAATTACCACTTATCACCTTCCATACCTGCATGCCATCTCACACCCTCACGCCCATCACTCCACTCCATCCCACATACTGTACCTATACATATGACTAACCCCAATGCCAGTCCTGCATGCTATACGAATGCATGGACAGCCCTCCCAGCCCTGCATGGAACCCATCACCAAAGCATGCACAGCATAGGGAAACTAACAATCACACAATACATCACCATAAACAAGCAAAAGGTGGCAGGGCAACACCAACGATAGAGGGGAAGCCAGGGATGTACAATATGTCACAGACATGAAGCATAATACATCACTTACATCCCCACAGGTACCCCAGCCAATCTCAGCGGAGAGGAGGAGCCACAATTATCCAGTCCCCCAACAGAAGATGCCCTCACTGATGACAGTAACTCTGGACTTCAGTATCTGGATGACCTAACTGGCCCATCAGGGACAACTGAACAGATGGTCACCCAAGTCCACTCACAGTCCACCACAGAGCCTCCCCCATCAGGTCCAACACCCATCTAGCATACCCACACCTCTGTCACCAGGACACGTAAATCTGCAGTGTGCCCAAATGTGGAGGGACCCCAGGCCACACTTCAAACCCAAGACAGTCATGGACCTGGGGTCAGTGGCAATGGGCACACCGTTAGGGCACAGGCCAACAGGGACACTGGGAGGCCTGCTGTGCGCCAAGGGGAGGATAGGACCAGGGAACCTACTCTCCAGGAGGCACTCTCCGAGATCCTGGTAGCCTACTAACATTCCCAGGACATGATGGGCCAGATCCTTGACAATGTGCCGGAGAACAGGAGGCTGCAGGAGGAACAGTATCACGGGATCAGGGAGGACTTGCAGGCCATAAACACAACCCTGATCTCCATAGCAGGGGTGCTGGCAGACATGGCCAACATCATGAGGGAGGCAACAGCACATCAGTGGGCCCCTACCACTAGCCAGTCCATTGACCAGCCCTCTACTTCTGCTGCAGCTAGTGGGAAGAAGGCCCGCCACAGGACCCACAGGCCACCTGCACCCCTCCCCCTGCAGAAGGTGAACCACCCCGCAAATGTTCCCTGAGAAACAGACAGAAGCTAGAGACACTTGCCAAGACCACTGCCAGGAAATGAGACACTCCTGATTGTCCCCCATGTGTCCCACTGTCACCTTGTCCACTTTGAACTGCCTTTGCTCCCCTTACTATGGCCCTTTAGACACTGCACCTGTGCAACAAACAGACTGGAACAATAACCTGGACTTTCCTCCATCATCACCCCATTACATTGCACTTTCCCCTCAATGTCTTAGCGCTACAATAAAAACCCTTGAACTCAACTTGACTACTAGTGTTTTATGTATGGAAAATGTGTATTTATGGAAATAGTCACATTTAGTGCAAATGAACTATACACTGTGAGAGCATAGAAATAATGACCTGTAGCTGGCTGCAGTCAGCACATCAGTACAGAGTTGTATATCACCATCTGTAAAATGACAAACCATAGGTGGCAGTAAGTTGAGATGCAAAGGACGTTAATGCCATCACGCTACGGCCACACATAATACACCAATAGTCACAGGAATGTGCAGTTGCACTGCCTTGCCTGTGTGTCATTGGAAGTACTGATGGATAACTGATATTCTGTTGTCCTCATCCTCATCCTCAGTCTCTTCATCTTCACTTTCCTTAGGGTCTACTGCTGCTACAGGGGCATCTCCAATATCCTTCTCCTGCAGAAAAGATACATGGGGTCTGAGGGCATGGTTGTGCAACATACAGCATGTCACTACTATCTGGCAGACCTTCTCGGTTGAGTAGCACAGGGATACACCTGTCAGATGGAGGCACCTCAAGCTGGCCTTCAAAAGGCCGAAGGTCCTCTCAATGATCCGTCTGGTTCACCCATATGCCTCATTATACTGTCCTCAGCCCCTGTCCTGGCATTCCTCACAGGGGTCAGTAGCCACAATAGGTTTGGGTAGCCAGAGTCACCTGCAAGTATTGAGGGTCCACATTTAGCCTCACACAATCCTACGGGGTTAACACCAGGAGGCATACACTAATATACAGTGGGTGGGTACCAAGGCTCACCTGCTAGCCACACCCTGTAGCTCTGTAGTTGGGCCATCAAATTTGGGATGCTGCTATTCCTCAGAACAAAGGCATCCTGCACCGACCCAGGATATTTACCATTGACGTGGGAGACCTATTCGTCCGCCAGGCACACCATCTGCACAGTGAGAGGAAACTCTTATGATTCCTGAACAACTGTTCACCCTATCCTTGGCAGGATGAAGCACACTGGGCACAAAGCCCCCTCCAGAACAATTGGAAGAAGGCATCCACTCACCCTATCCTTGGCAGGACGAAGCACACTGGGCCCCTTCCAGAACCAGTGTAAGAAGGCTTCCACTCACCCTATCCTTGGCAGGATGAAGCACACTGGGCACAAAGCCTCCTCCAGAACCAGTGGAAGAAGTCACCCACTTGAGACACTGTGGCCTTGCACTTCCCAGGACCAAGCAGTGGGCAAAGCACCCACTTGAGAGACTGTGGCCTTGCTCTCCTCAGGACCAATCAGTGGGCAAAGCACCCACTTGAGAGACTGTAGCTTTGTACTCCCCAGGACCAAGCAGTGGGCAAACCACCCGCTTGAGAGAGTGTGGCTTTGCACTCCCCAGGACCAAGCAGTGGGCATGGAGCCTCCTCCAGGAGCAGTGGTGTAGTACCATCTTCCGGCTCAGGGCCCCCCCTTCCCCATCCCCCTTAGGTGCCTGTGTGTTTTCGACCTGATGCTCCTGCAGTGTTCTCTCAGTTTTGAGGCAGGAGTCAAGTGTGGGCTTGGCCTATGTGTTATGGTCCAGTGGGCCACAGACTATTTTTGTGTGGACATTGTCCCTCATTTTGTATATATTGTATATACTGTACATACTGTTTAGTTATTTACGAATGTATTTCTCAAAATTTCTAATATTACACTAATTTGACTCCATTCCTTTTGTCCTTGCGTTATTCCAGAGGGTTACAGGGTATATATGTTATGTTGTTGCATGTGTTTGTGTGTATGGTGTTGGGGGTGAGGGTGGGGGTGGGATGTGTTGCGTGTTGCATGTGTGTGTCACTCTCTTTTTCCTCCACCCCTCCCCTACGTGCTAGGTTCAGTACTCACCGTGGTCATTGTGGCCTCCGTTGGTACTCCTGGTGTATGAGCAGATACACCAGCATGGGGAGGACCTGCAGGTCAGACTCCATGGTTTCCTGGTTCTTCCTTGAGTGTCGAGAGGTGAGTGGTTTCCCTTCAAAGTACTATTTCCGCCATTGGTACCGCCTGGGAAAAGCTGGCGGATGGGCGGGTTGTAATGGGGGGGCGGTACATTGTCTTCCGCCTGGCTGTTGGCGGTTACCGATGTGGTGTTTGTTGCTACTGCCGTGGCAGTCGGAGTGTTAAAGTGGCTGTATCTGTTGGCGGTTTCCGCCGTGGTCATGATTCTATTTCTGTTTCCCAGGAGGCACCTCGTCTGCCACCACACTGCAGCCATCACGACCACCTGAAGCCATGTAGGCCACCCTCCAGGGGCTGCTGTAGGAGGGGCCCCCTCCAGAACCATCGGGAAAGTCACCCCCTCCAGAGACTGTGGCCTTGCATTCCACAGCCAAGAGAAATGGGCATGGAGCCCCCTACAATACCAGTGGCAAAGTCACCCACTCCAGAGACTGTGGCATTGCACTCCCCAGGACAGAGTAATGGGTATGGAGCCTCCGCCAGAACCAGTGGGAAAGTCACCCACTCCAGATACTGTGGCCTTGCACTGCCCAGCAAAAAGGAATGGGCATGTAGCCCACTCCAGAAACAGTAGGAAAGACACCCACTCCAGAAACTGTGGCCTTGCACTCCCAAGGACAGAGTAATGGGCATGGAGCCCCCTCCAGAACCAGTGGGCTTGTTCCCGTATTCGGCTGAGGTGCACCCCATCCCTCTGAGGTGCCGGCCCACTTGCAAACTGATGTGCCTGCAGAGTTCTATCCAGATGAAGTCAGGATTCCAGCTGGGCCTTGGACTGGGCCCTGTGGCCATGTGGGCCCTTTGAACATTGGACTGGGCAGTGTCCCTCTGTGTACATGTTTACATATCTGTTTCACGGACAATTCGATTATTTATTAGCTGTTAATATGCATACATTCACCTTGGTGCATTCCTGTTGTCCTTGCATTATTCTGCCGTGTATCGGGTGCAAATTGTTTTTAGTGTGCAGCTGGACGTGTGTATGGTGTGTGTGTTGTGCGTGTGTGTGTGTCACTCTCACTTTCCTCCCTCCCTCCCTTGTGTGGTAGACGGCTGTACTCACCGTAGTCATTTTCTTCGGCATTGGTGTTCCAGGTGGATAATGTAGAAGATCATCGGAAGCATAACACAGAAGATGATCGGAAAAACTTGCAGTTCGGGTTCCATGGTGGTGTTGTTCTTCCCTGTGTCTCCGATGGTGAGTCTTTTCTCTCCAGTGATGTATTTCCACCAGGCTTTTGATGGCATTGGTACCGCCCGGAAAACGTGGTGGATTGTAGGGTCTTAATACGGTGGGAGGTACTTTGTCTCCTGCCTGGCTGTTGATGCCGAATGCT
Organism: Pleurodeles waltl; assembly: GCF_031143425.1. NCBI lineage: Eukaryota > Metazoa > Chordata > Amphibia > Caudata > Salamandridae > Pleurodeles > Pleurodeles waltl. Next base: position 1,056,600,011 of record NC_090439.1, read on the forward strand.
GGCATGCGTGGTGTTTCCACCCTGGAGGAAGGTCTAGTACATTGGCTGTCCATAGGAATTATCACCGCCAGCCAGTTGGCAGTATTACCGTCACTTTATCACTCACCAACAGGGTCATAATGAGGGCTTAAGTGTGTTATGAGAGTTGATGTTTATCATGTTTGTTTTGGTGTATGTCTAGAGTAGTGTAAGATAAGATTAGGTAGGTTAAGATAGAGCTAAGTTAAGATAATGTAGGTTAGTTAGCATAGCTTAGTATAGCCATAGTTTAGATAGGTTACTTTTGTTAGTATAGTGTAGGTAGTGGTAGATTTTGTTATTTTATAATACTTGTATTAAACAATGCATTCTACTTTCATGACTGCTTATTGATTTCCTGTGTAGGAGGTATCATATCTGCCTAGGTTGATTTAAGCACATGCTGTAGGATGTCCCTGTATTGTTTGTAGATTTGTTTAACTTTGTGGGACACCTTTGAACAAAAATAACTCAAGTTTGCAATGGAGTTACTTAAGGGATCTTCAACCATGTTTGGCCCTCTTTATGTGAATGGACACACAGCCCAACACAGGTAGTCTCCCACCATTGCATTATGTGTCTGAGGTGTGCTACATGTATTCCAAGGGTGAATATGTCACCCCATAGTCACAAATAATGGATGTCGTGCTTCACACACTGGTGCCAGCCACTTACACACTCTCACTTGCACCATTTTAATGTGCCATCAGTGTTGTTTGCTGGCTAGTATATATGGAAGTGGCCCCCACCTACCCGGAAACTTCATTCACCCTTCCTATTGACTATTTGTTAATTTTTGCACTTCCTGCTTGTGAACTCGGGGAACTAATTGCTAGTTTAGATGAAGATAAGGATCAATTGGTCTGTGGCCTTGATCATAACATTTTATATGTATGTATATGTTAATTATAATGCTATGTGTGGTTATACTCACACGCAATACATGTGAGGGATCTCAGAGGCAGAATAACACACTGACCCTATGTATCCCTCTGTACTTTACTACACTATTTATCATTTGACATCAAAAGCGAATTACTTAGTGTTTGCAGTTCATGCTTACTGACATCCAAGGTGTAGCACTAATCTTCAAAATCTTTCACTTTCATAGGTATGCTACAAATTGAGAAACAGCCTGCCCATTAGTATCTGCTTGTCTTGAGTGTATGCAATATTATATTTATGTGAGAGCTCCGATGTAAATATTGAGGCTGACTTTTGTGCATGATGGCATTGTTGTGATTACTGAGCTATATATATGTGGATGCATGAGAGAAATGCTTATTTTAACTCCATGAAGTTCAATAGTTCAAAACGACTTTGCACATGATGCCATCGCAGGTACATGATGCTTGACCTTGTCCAAAACAAGATTGTGATAGGGCCAGTAGCATAATTCCCTTTGGATAGAAGGAATTATCCTTTGGGTCAGCACATCCACCATGGTCTAGTTAGTCCAATTAGCAACAAACATACAACACACAGGTTAAAGATAGTGCATTTATTTACTGGTGTGCAAATAGGCAGATTCACAGTAGCAGTTCTTGCAGCAACAGCATTGTTTGAGAGGTAACGTATGACCAGAGAGGTGTCCATGGGGAATATATGTCATGTGACATGTGGAGTAGAGGAGTATTCCAGTGAGGAGGAGGTCCAAATTATCATTAAGGATTGTAGGCTTCATCAACAGTCCACAAATGGATAAGAGGAGTAGTTACTCCCTCTGCAATAAAATTTAGATATTGCAATGGTGATCTATGGGAGATGTTGATGTGCGTAATCTGACTGACATACAGGGGGTCATTTCAACCTCGGAGGTCTTTTCACAAGATCGCAGAGGGACCGCCGTGCTGAAGACTGCCAGTGGTGGCGGTATTCCGCTCGGCGTATTATGACTGCTGGTAGCCCTTCGTCCTTTTCCGGATGGAGAGCCGCCAGCAGCTATACTGGCGGGCGGCGGGGAAGTGGAGGTTGCTCCACCTCCACCGCCACGTCAACAGAACACCGCCCACCGAATCACGTTCTGTGATTCAGCGTGGCGGTGTTCTGTTGACGGTGTGCTGGCGGCGGAGCAGCCCCCATGGATCCCGCCCCCTCCCGGAAGATCAACAGACAAGGTAAGTTGATCGTCCGTTAGGGGAGGGGGGTGAGGGGGTGTTGTGTGATGTGTGGGTACATGGGGGTGTGCGTGTGAGTATGTAGAGGGGGTGTGTGAGTGTGTGTATGCATGCGGGGGTGTAGTGTGAATGGTAACGTGTGCGTGTCTGTCTGTATGTATGTCTGTATGGATGTGTGCGTATATGTCTGAATGAGGGTGTGCGTGTATGACTGTGTGTGTGTCTGTTGGCATGTTTGTTCGTGTGTGTGCGGGAATGTGTGTAGGTGGTGTCTGCATGTGTGTCAGGTGCGTGTCTGTGTTGTGATGTCGGGGGTAGGGGTGGGGAGGGAGGTCCTGCCACCTTTTGGGGGTGGCACGGGGGTGGGGGGGTGTTGGGGACGGACTCGGGGGAGGGGGTGGGGGTGGCGGAGACCCCTATCAGTGCCAGGGAAGGAATTTCCTGGCACTGATAGTGCTTAGCGGCATGGATTTCATGGCGGTTCCAAACTCCATGAAATCCATGGCGGTAAGCCGGGTCATGATACCGCCGGCGGTCTTGTGACGGCCACCGGACTGGAGACCCAAGTCTCCAGCCCGGCGGTCGTCTCCCCCATGGTGGTCTGATCGGAGAAGTGGCGGATGACCATGGCGGTAACCGCCATGGTCATAATTCCAAATATTTTACCGCCAGCCTGTTGGCGGTAAAATCACCACTTCTCCGTCAACCGCCAGGGTCGTAATGACCCCTACAGTTTTTATCCTCCTTTGTTTTCATTTCAATATTGATGCGTAGTACCTATGTGACTTGAATATATTGATGACAAGTGGCACAGTAGCAGCTTCTCAGATGGCAGTCCTTGTACATTGTACAAAACGGTGTGCCAAGGGTGATTGTTTGATTAATATCACACATTGCACATAGTTACACTGCTTGCTGGCCTGCCCTACCAGTGGGGATAAATTGAGGTAAGTTCCACATCTGCCTTGGAGATTAACTTTCTTTTTCATGATGGCTATACATAATGGCCCTCATTATGACCTTGGTGGTCAGCGGTAATATGGTGGAAAGTACTGCCAACAGGCTGGCGGTACTTTCCATTATATTGTGACATTGGCAGTTTGGCTGAAGCCAAACCGCCAATGTACTACACCAACCGCTACAGCGGTAATGGCCACCGGACTAGAGATATCACTCTCCAGCCCGGCAGCCATCACTGTATTGCGTGCGGGATTATGACCCCGCCTGTCGCCATGGTTTTCGTGGCTTCCTTCCTGCCTCAAAAACCATGGCTTCTCCTCCCCCTCCCCAGATTCCCCTTCAGCCCCCTTCCTCTCTGAACACCCTTCATTCATGCCCCTCTCATCACACACGCACACACACATACACACACCCATACCCACATTCATCCACAGATGCATACATCATTTACAAACACATCCGCACACACCTTCATACATACACGCAGACACACATACACGCAACACAACATACACACACTCACTCATCCATACATGCACACACATTTGACACGGAACACACCCACATACACGCACTCACAAACATTCACATACACCCCCACACACACACACAACTTCACCCACCCCCTCCCCTGTCGGAGCACCCACTTACCTGTGTTCAGGGGGTCCTCCAGCAGGAGATGGGATGGGGTGCTGCTGCCAGCAGCAGCGTCCACCAGCAGAATATCCCCAGGCTGTAATATTGGTCATAATATGGCTGACAGCAATCTACTAGAATGGCGCTGCTGCGGGCAGCAGCGCCACCTAACCGCCATCCAACGGCAGCCTTACACACAGTACACCACAGCAGTCTGCCTTGTTTTGCTGTCTTGCATGCACATTGTGCACTATGTGGGCAAGGATCATATTTGTCTTGCTTCCACACTACTCTACACAGCTAGCAAACTTGTTACACTGCAGGAATGTATACATGCATATACTTACCATGGTTGTGCTATCTGTGTATGCTCATGGGATTTCATTACTCACATAGTTGGCTCCACAGTTGAAGAGAGTGGCCAGTGCGTGCTAGCTCTGAAGAGATTGGCCCAGTGGAACTAGGTAGATTGCTAGCACTGACGCTCACCCCGTTTTATCATTGCTAGAGTTGGTTATCTGCAGAGTATCACACATCATTTGACTCTGCCCCACTCACTTGTACATGTACATGACTCCTCTAGCAAGCCTCATTTAGGCTCAGGGACTCCACTTACTGTCACACACAGATGAAAACCTAATCATACATTGACTCTCTTGTGATTACAAACTCTACAATATGATTCACCCCTTCCAATTGCCCAGCCTAGCTGCCTTTATTTGAGGGCTATGTTTCAAGCTGTACCCACACATGCTGCTAGTTGTGATAAACAGTGACATGTAGTTATGCTGGCTTGCCAGACAACTAGACCCATACTCATCAGTCTCTAACCATCAATGAATCATGTACATAGTTGTGGCAACCTACCCTGGGCATGCATAAGTAACCAACGAAAGGTGTAAGATTTGCTTCCACTACTTCTTTGAGAGTCAGAGTGTCATGTTTGAGGTTACTGTAATCATTTGTTACACTGGGGAGTTTGTGGTTCAGGTGAGGAACTGTGAGCTAGCTAGGGATTAGATTGACAGTTTCTGATGTTTTAGATTGACTCAGTCCTCTCGTCCTGAAGGTCTGCTGCTCTAATATGCAACCCTACCTTTTTTGTGGGAATTATAAAAGATGGTGCCACCAACATTCTTGGCCAGATACTTATTCAACAGGTCCCCACAGAAGTTCTGAGGTCTGCTCAGGTTCTCCTATTCACCTTCAAACGGAGATGTCGGTGGAGTTAGGGATTACATTCTCCTTAGCATTATAGGAAGCACCTAAAGTTGTCTGCAGGTTGTTCAAGCTTGAACATTCAAAAGGATACCCCACGATAGTGTATTCCTTCTCTGAATTCTATTTTTTTTAATGGCAAATTGTGAGAAATTGGGTCTCTAGTTGGCAAAGGGATACACTCTTATCCAAGTAGGGACCTCAATCCTAGTCAGGGCAAGTCACACACAATCCAAATTATCCTGTGCCCACTCTCTGGTAGCTTGGCACTGAGCAGTCAGGCTTAACTTAGAAGGCAATGTGGAAAGTATTTGTGCAATAAATCATGCAATAACACAGTGATAACACTACAAAAAGACACTTCACATGTTTAAAATAAGATATTCATCTGATTGAATCAAGGTCAAAAGGATCGAGATTTGATAAGTGCAAGTTGAAATATCACTTTTGCAATGATAAGGAGAATCTTAAGTCTTTAAAAAGCAACAAGTGTCTCTTGCAAGAACAAAGTATCTGGTATGCGTCAAAATTACACGCACGGAGACTGCAGAGGAATACGAGGTATACGAGGAAAATGAAGGGTGTGCATCGTGTTTTCGGGTACACACAGATGATCTGTCATTTGTTTTCCTCACAGCAAGGACTTTGCGTTGATTTCCGGCACTCAGGCTTGAATCTTCTTTGCAATGCAGGGTCTTTTGATGCCCAGGGACGATGCGTGAAAATCCTGGGTGTGCAGGATGAAGTCACAGGTGCTGTGTCGATCTGGTGGGTGATGCGTTGATGTTTCTGGTGCGCGTCAGACGCGGCATCGAATCCTACCGCAGGAAGTTGGGCTCCCTCATTCTGGCACAGTGATGCGTCGAAGTTCCAGGAAACAAGAGGCAAGCTCAATCCCAGCCCTTGGAGAGCAGTTCTCAGCAGAGCCAGAGGCCAGCAAGGCAGCAGGCCAACAGCAATGCAGCAATCCTTCACAGCAAAGCAGTCCAGGTGAGTCCTTTGGGCAGCCAGGCAGCTCCTCTTGGCAGGTTGCAGGATCTGGTTAAGAGTGTCCCAGGAAGTGTCTAAGTTGGTAGGGTCAGGGACCCAGTTTATATACCCAAAAGTGACTTTGAAGTGGGGGAGAGTTCAAAGAGTGGTTTTGAAGTGCAAAAGATCCCCTTTCAGTACAACCTTGTCTGCCAGGGTCCCAGCAGGTGGTTTGGCTACCCATTGTGTGAGGGCAGGTCACTGTCCTTTGAAATGTTTCAGGCCCTCCACCCTTCCAGCCCAGGAAGACCCATTCAGTAAGCAGCTGTGTGCAGGTGTGACTGAACATCCTGTGTTCGTGGTTGTCTGGGTGAAATGCACAAGGGAGCTGTTGACCTGCCCAGTCCAGCCAAGAGGTGGATTGAAGACAGGCTGTAAGCCACAAAAGGATTTTTAGTGCAGAGAAAAGCTCACTTTTTTAAAGTGCCATTTCCAAAATAGTAATATAAAATCTAACCTCACCAGTCAGCAGGATTTTGTATTACCATTCTGGCCATATTAAATATAACCTTTTTACCCCTTTCTGATCAGAATCTACCACTCAAACAGTTTATGAGGGTAGCTGTGATATTAGCCTATGAAAGGAGCAGGCCTCACAGCAGCGGCAAACAAATTTTAGGTGTTTTACACTGCCAGGGCATATACAACACACACATATATGCCCTGCCTTTTACCTACACAGCACCCTGCCTTATGGGTTACCTAGGGCCTACCTTAGAGGCAACATATGTAGAAAAAGGGGGTTTTAAGGCAAGGACTTTTAAATGCCAAGTCGAAGTGGCAGTGAAACTGCACACACCGGCCTTGCAATGGCAGGCCTGAGACATGGTTTAGGGGCTACGTATGTGGGTGGCACATCCAGTCCTGCAGGCCCACTAGTAACATTCAGTCTAGAGGCCCTGGGCATATGTAGTGCATTTTATTAGGGACCTACAAGTAGATCAAATATGCCAACTGGGTATGAACCAATGTTACCATGTTTTAAGGGAGAAACCATATGCACTTTAGCACCGGTTAGCAGTGGTAAAGTGCGCAGAGTCCTAAAGCCAGCAAAAAATGAGGTCAGAGAAAAAGAAGGAGGAAGGCAAAAAAGTTTGGGGGTGACCCTGCAGCTAGGCCATTTCCAACACAAATGAACTGAATATTCCTGCTAATTGCATACCTGCTGTTATAGCACACTTCATTTTATATGGGCTACCTAACAGGGTGGAGATGTTACCTCTAAGGTTGAGGCTCACAATGCTTACAAAGCTGAAATATTCTATTCATGGGTCACTTTTCATGCAGTCAATGCTAATACAAACACATTTCACACATTGACTGAAGCCACCTTACCAGGTATCAGCAGAGCTTATAATGATTTAGAAATACTTCAACATTTCAGGAACACCAAAATTGGTTCCAAGGCTCCTTACCACATGTAAACATTAGATAGGTTCCCATCAGCAATGAGGAGGCTACGTGGCCAGTCCTAGTTGACTATATAGCATATTCAAATATACAACTAAACGTGGCCAAATTACGGCAACTATACAATCGTCAAATTAGACTATACAGACGTCTAAAGTAGTTTGCTATGTACATAAGAACAACTGCCGCAGTGATGACTGTTCAAGTTGTGCAGCCACAGTTATCTGCGCCTCCAATTAGTCCAGTAACTAATAATGCTATTGTTGGTAAAGTATCCATCAGATGGGAGGACATTCTCTTCTTTATTGCACAAAAAACAAACCAGCTTGAAGAAGTGTTTTCAAACTGGGCCACAGGATAAACATAGAATTCTCACAATATGCTTGCCATTTGGGATGGTTCTTCCTATAAAAGATTGTGCAGTTTGGAGGCACAGTCTTTGCTGCAATGTGTACATGGTATACCATCACTTGCTGTTTTGCTTGAAGTGCTACAACAGATTCAAAATGACTACAGGGCTACCCCTGCCCTGGATTTAAAAATGAAATTATTTGGCAAGTCTGCTACACTATCCGCAATTATTTTAAGTAACATCAAAGGGGAAGCAGCAGCGCTGGCAATCCGCCAATGACTTACACATGTCGCGATTGTAGATCAGGAGGGGACATTCCCCAAAATTATTGCTGACACCTATACATCTATAGGTCGAGATAATTCGAGGGCCAGATCAAATATTCCATAGCTTAAAGGTCATCCTGACAAGGACAATACTAAGCAAGCACCCAACTTTTCTAAAAAAAACAATGGGATAAACAAAAAAAATAAAGGAAAATCTAAATCACAGGGTTGATATCCACAACCGGAGACCTCAGAAAATGTTTATAATTTATGTAGCCATGATACATTAACCCATTGGCTGATGTGGACATAATGGTTAAGTCGAGTGGAATGGCGCCCCTATGCCACAGACGTAACCATTACGTCCTGCACCCAGCCCCCGGGTGGAGCACTAGCACTCCCTCCGTGGGCATCCCACCCACACCCCTGGGGCAGGGATGGCAGCAAAATAGCTTCCCCTGCCACCCTGAACCCCCCTGGGGGCAACTGATGATGTCAGTGTGGGATTGTGCACTGACCTCATCAGAGGTCACCCCTGATGCGCTGGAAGCATGGGTTCCAGTGTGTCCGAGGAGAAAATGATTAGTTTATCCTTGGGATGGGGCAAGGGGCAGGTTGGAAAGGCATGTCTCTCTGAGCATTCCTGCAGCACAATTGCATAGCCATCGTGCTGCAGGAATGCCCATTAGACACCAGGGACTTTGTTTACTTAGGTAAACAAATAAGGGGAACGGCTCCATGTGCAAGGGTCACTCCTTAAGAGGGGTCATTTTTTTAAGCCCATTTTGTCCCCACTGGGCAGATTGACCTACTTTAATTAGGTCCATCTGCCCCCAAGGTGGGCAGAAACCTTTAGACACCAGGGACTTTGTTTACTTAGGTAAACAAATAAGGGGAACGGCTCCTTGTGCAAGGGTCACTCCTTAGGAGGGGTAATTTTTTGAAGCCCATTTCTTCCCCCTTGACCTACTTTAATTAGGCCCATCTGCCCCCAAGGTGGGCAGAAACCTCTAGGCACCAGGGATCATTATTATTTTCTTTTTTTTACAGGAGGGGAATGACCCCTTAGGTAAGGGCCGCTCCTCTGGTGGGCAATATTATTTTAGGCCATTTCTTTCCCTCTTGGGGGCAGATAGGCCTATTTTTATAAGGCCCATCTGCCCCCAGGAGGAAGAAACCACTAGAGCCCAGGTATTTATTTTAAAACATTTACGTAAGGGGTGCGGCCCCTTGGACAAAGGCCATTCCCCATAGGGGCATATTGATATAGCCCATTTCTGTCCCCCTTGGGGGCAGATCAGCATATTTTTGTAGGGCCCATCGTCCCTCAAGGGGGGCAGAAACTCCAGTAGACACCAGGGAAGATGTTCTTTTTTTTTTTTTTAAATGAGGGTGGGGGTATGGCGGGCCATAGCTCCACCTCAAATAGATGCCAGGGAATTAAAAGGAAAATACATACAGGGGTGGGCTCCTCCAACCAGTATGGGCATGGTTATGCCCCCCACCTCAAATGAAGGGGGTAACAGTCTTTCAACCCACCTGCAGACTAAATCATATCATCCCAATGGCAAGCAAGAGAACATTTGATTATTTTGGGTTTTGTTTTTAAATTTGGGCCAAGAGAACTTGTTTGACTCCCAATATCGTCCCACTTGGAACGGTGAACGGCTGCACTTTTTGGACTTTGGGATGCTGCCACCTAGAAAAATCTACCAGACCTAGACACAGCTGAAAACTATACATCTGGGTGAGTCCAGGGTGGTGTGCTTCACATGCACCCCACACCATTTTCTTACCCACAATGCCCTGCAAACCTCCAACTTTTCTTGAAACCATGCATTTTCCCTACATTTTGTGATGGAACCTTCTGGAATTCATCAAATTCCTACCACCCAGCACTGTTGCATCCATATCGATAAACATTATTCCCCACTTGTCAGCCTAAAAAACTGCCCTTTTGGACCCACTTTGGTACCCCATCAATTGCAACATGTTTTTGGCCCTTCCTTGTCTCATGTACTCGCCCCCTACACAAGTGAGGTATAATTTCTATTGGGAGACCGAGGGGAAGGTTCGGTGATGAGAAATTTGTACTGGTGTGTGATTTCACAGAGAAATGTGAGGAAAATTTTATTTTTCTAGCTAAATTTGAGGTTTGCAGGGGTTCTGGGTAAGAAAACACTGGGGGATCCACGCAAGTCACATCTCCCTTTACTCCCTCGGGTTCTAGGTTTCAGAAATGTCTGGCTTTGGTGGACTTTCCTAGATGGTTGACGAGTCCAGGACCAAAAACGAAGGTGCCCCGCTTGCAAAAACAGGTACTTTTATAATAGATAATTTCAATGCCTATTTTGTATTTTGGACACTTCCCTGTGGTTGGCCCTAGGCCTACCCACACATTGAGGTGCCCTTTTTATCGGGAGATGTAGGGAAGTGCTGGGTGGATGGAAGTTTGTGGTTCTCCTCAGATTCCAGAACTTTCCAGCACCAAAATATGAGGAAAAAGTGTTTTTAGCCACATTTAGAGATTTATAAAGGATTCTGGGTAACAGAACCTGGTGAGAGCCCCATAAGTCACCTCATCCTGGATTCCCCTAGGTGTCTAGTTTCCAAAAATGTATAGGTTTGCTAGGTTGTCTTAAGTGCCGGCAGAGCTACAGGCCAAAATCCACAGCTAGGCACTTTCCAAAAAACGTCAGTTGTCAATGTAAAGATTTGGTGTGTCCACGTTGTGTTTTGGGGCATTTTCTGTTGTGGGCATGAGGTCTACCTACACAAGTGAGGTAAAATTTTTATCTGGAAACTTGGGGGAATGCTGGGTGGAAGGAAATTTGTGGCTCTTCTCAGATTGCAGAACTTTACATCACCGAAATCTGAGGAAAAAGTGTTTTTTTGTTGGTTTCCGAGATTTGCAAAGGATTCTGGGTAACACAAGCCTCCACTTCCTGGGTTCCCCTAGGTGTCTAGTTTTCAAAACTGCCCAGGCTTGCTAGGTTTCCCTAGGTGCCAGCTGAGCTAGAGGCCAAAATCCACAGCTAAGCACTTTCTAAAAACAAGTCAGATTTCATTGTAAAAATGTGATGTGTCCATGTTTGCGTTTTGGGGTGTTTTCTGTTGCAGACACAAGGCCTATCCACACAAGTGAGGAACCATTTTTTAGGAGATGTGGGGGAACACAGAATAGAATAACAAGTGTTTTTGCCAATTGTCTTTCTCTACATTTTTTCCTTTCAATTGTAAGACAGTGTGAAAGAAAGAAGTTGATTTTAGACTGTAATTCACATGCTAGTATGGAGACTGCCAAATTCAGAGGTGTGCAACTAACCACTGCTTCTCAACACCTTATCTTGTGCTCATTTTGGAAATACAATGGTTTCCTTGATACCTATTTTTAACGCTTTATATTTTACCAAATGAATTGCAGTATACCCGGTATACAATGAAAACCCATTGCAAGGTGCAGCTCATTTATTGGCCCTGGGTACCTAGGGTTCTTGATGAACCTACAAGCCCTATATGTCCCCACAACCAGAAGAGGCCAGAAGAGGCCAGCAGACATAACGGTATACTGCTTTAAAAAATATGCCATAGCTAGAAAAAGTTATAGAAGAAAACGTATTTTTCAACTCAATTTCAATATTTTTTTTATTTCAGCTGTTACTTTCTGTAGGAAAATCTTGAAGGATCTACACAAGTGACCCCTTGCTGAATTTAGAATTTTGTCTACCTTTTCAGAAATGTTTAGCTGTCCAGGATCCACCATTGGTTTGACACCCATTTCTGTCACTAACTGGTAGGAGGCTAAATGCATAAAAATAGTAAAAATGGGGTATGTACCATTAAAATGCCAAAACTGCTGAAAAGTTTGGTTTTCTGATTCAAGACTGCCTGTTAGTTGAAGCTGGGAAGATGGTGATTTTAACACTGCAAGCCCTTTGTTGATGCCATTTGCAGGGTGTTAAACTTGGCATTCTTGGCTTGGTCTCCCTTAAATTTTTGCCTCTGTTTCCCAGGTTGTTAATGTGTGCTAGACTCTGTTCTTACTGTTTTTGAATCTAGGGGCACTTTACCGCTGCTAGCCAGTGATAAACCGCAGGTGCGTCTGTGTAAAATGTATGTTTAATTGGCCATCCATGATTGTCATATTTGATTTACTAGTAAGTCCTTAGTAGAGTGCACTAGAGGTGCCCAGGGCCTGTAATTCAATACTACTAGTGGGCCTGCAGCACTGGTTGTGCCATCCACATTAGTAGCCCTTTAAACATGACTCAGACCTGCCACTGCAGTGTCTGTGTGTGCAGTTCTAACCTGCCAATTTGGCTTGGCATGTGTACCTACTTGCCAGGTCTAAACCTTCCCTTGTAAGGCACCACTAAGGTAGGCCTTAGGTAGCCCCATAGGCAGGGTGCAGCGTATGTTAAAGGTGGGGTATGTACTGATGTTTTTTACATGTCCTGACAGTGAAATACTAACAAATTCACTTTTTCACTGTTGCAAGGCCTGTCTCTCCCATAGGTTAACATAGAGGCTGCCTTTAAAACTTATGAAAGTGCAGATTCCCTTTGAGAGCAGATGGAGATATGGCGTTTGGGGACTCTGAGCTCACAATTTATAAATGCATCTTCTAGTGAAGTTGGTCTTTGGATTGTGAGTTTGAAAATGCCACATTTAGAATGTAAGCATTTTCTTGCTTCAACTATTCTGTGACTCTGCCTGTTTGTGGATTCCTTGTCTGGGTCAGTTTGACAGCTGGGCTGTCTGCACCTCTCCTCTAGACAGTGACACAAAGGGGACTGGGGTGTAGCCTGCATATCCTGATGAGCCATGCGTGCTAGGAGGGGAGGGAGGAATGGTCACTCACACCTGAAAGGGCTGTGACTGCCCTCACACAATGCAGTCTCCAAACCCCTGGTGTGTGTCTGGAGCCTGGCCTAGGCAAGGCAGGATCTTGCACACAAGACAGACTTTGATTTGAAGTTTACCAACTTCAAAGACAGAGAGGGGTATAAGTATTGGACCCAAAACCCCTGCCAATTAGATTACTTCAAGGATTCAAGAGGAACCTCTGCCTGGAGAAGAGTGGAAGAGCAGAAGAGAATTGTTGCCCTGGCCTGTGACTGTGCTGTGTTGGGCTGTCCTGCAGTTGCTGCTTCTGCCTGTGCAAGGGGCAAAGACTGGACTTTGTTTTGAATTCCTGCTTGAGAGTAGAGCTTGCCTCCTGTTTTTAATTCTCAGGGACAGCAAAGCTTCACCACTCAGTTTCCTTTCTGCCTGCTGTGGACTCTAGCTCGACCGAGGGTGGCATTCCAGTTCCAGGGCTCCTGCAATTACATTTCTGGAGAAATACCTGTCTAATGATGCCAGACTACGCTGTGTGACTTCATAAGGGATGCTGCTGCACGGAACTGCAATGCCGCCTGCCCCAAGACCGTGGACCTGGAAGAAGTGCGACGACCCTGTAGGCTTTGCGTTCCTGCAGCTGCTGATCCTGCCCAACTTCATTGACTTTGGAGTGTCATAAGTCCGACATCCGTGACATCCTATGCCATCACAGCTCCTGAAGCCCTGTGACGTCATCACGACCCCATAAGGTCACCCGCAGCAGCGGGACTTTGTGCCTGCTGGAACCAAGGGACTGACTTCGCAACCGACAGCGCTTCACCTCCACTGCTCTGCAGTAAGGACCAGACACCACTGAGTGACACCTCTGCCCTTCTGCTCATAGCACTGGAACCAGCATTGTAGAAAACAACTCCGTCACAATGCCGTTTAATATCAACTTGCATCATTTGTGCTTCTAGGCACTATTTTGGTGCTTTTAAGTGCTAAGTTCATATTTGTTAACCTTGTACTGTGGATTTTTACTGTATTTAGTCTTGTTTATTTAGATAGAATATTTACTATTTTTCTGAACCTGTATTGTATCATTTTGTAGTGGTTCACTGTATTGCTGTCTGTGTTTGTACAAATACTTAACACATTATCTCTGAAGTTAAGCCTACCTGCTCGTGCCAACCTACGTAGTCGGTGAGCAGGGAGTTAAATGAGTGTGAATATCATTTACCCTGACTAGAGTGAGGGTCCTTGCTTGGACAGGGGGTAAGTAGACTGCCAACCAAAGACCCCATTTCTAATGCAGGGAAAAAACCACATGCTTTCTTCTGCAGCACTTTTTCCCCTATTTTTCACGACAAAAAACATATTTTAGCTGTATTTTGGCTACGTTTTTGGTCTCTTCCATGGGAACACACAAACTCTGGGTAACTTTAGAATCCCTAGAAAGTTGGAAAAAAAGGACATAAATTTGCATGAATAGCTTATGTGGAGAAAATGTTATGAGAGCCTGAGCGCAACTTCACAAAATAGCCAAAAGAAGGCTTGGCACAGGAGGAGAAAAGGCCTAGCAGCGAAGGGGTTCAAACAGCCTGATAGGTATCAGTATACTGAAATACACATTTCTTATTCCTTTCTGGATTAATCAGGCAAATAGTCTGAAAGAGAGGGAATTGAGAGCGCAGACCAGAAGATAATGTGAACAAGTAAAAGTACTCACTGACTTTACCTACAAGTCCCCTCTAATATTATAAGGCCAAGCCCAGGTCAACATCTAACCTAGCAGAGTCCCCTCTGCACCAGGCTACCTGTGCACAGTTAGCAGGCTGTACTTGACAGAAGTCTCACACATGCACCCTGCACACGGGTACGGACAAGCGTACACCAGCCAAGTGCTTCTTACCCAAGCTCCATCACAGCAGCATTTTCTTAAATAGCGGACACTTGTGGTAAACACATTTATTTTTGTTCAGTTCTGTGTTTAACTTCATAGTGTATTGCATTGAAAGTGCCATTAGGATATTGAAAGCATCTTCAAACTAACTAAACATTTATTTTGCATCACATACAAAGCATTCAGCTGCATATCTATAAAAAACAAGAAATATATTAATGTTTGAAATTTCAGATAGCTTTTATATAGATGGAATTGATAACTGTAACAAAACTTCTGTTAGGGAAAGAAATAAACTATCCTTTGGAATGGGCAAAATTTAAATAAAATAGAGTTTTACTTCAGGAAGGAAATGAAAACTTAAAGTGTGCAGGCACATAATAAAAATACATTAGAGAATATTAGGAAATACATCTAAATACAGATGGGGGCGTATGAAAAAATGGACATCGAGAATTTACCAAAAATAAGAAACAAAGTTCACTGTTCTAAACTATAATAAAGTTATTTCCCTAAGCCAGAGAGGGTGTCAGAATCAAATTCTTGTGTTAGGGCAAGAGTCCAAGGCCATCTCCTAGCTCACTCTTCACCACAACAAAGATAATGTCCTCCTCCAACGCAGATGTTAAATGTTGTTAAATGCCTAGCTATGGAAAAAGGGAACACATGGATAGGAGGGGAATCAGTGATGACAGACAAGACTAAAGATGGGACTGCAGACAATGTAGCGGGTTGAAAAGGTTGCAACATTAGACCTGCTATTAAAGAGGTCATGAGGCCACATAAAGTACTGAGCAATTGAATGACCATCTCTAAGGGCCTGATTTAGATTTTGGCAGATGGGGTTACTCCATCACAAATATGACAGACATCCTGTCCGCCGTATTATGATTCCATTATTTCCTATGGAATTACCAATGCAGCAGACAGGATTTTCATCCAGCTTGTGACAGAATAGCCCCTCCGTCAAACTCTAAATCAGGCCCTAAGCCTTCAATAGATCGATCCCTGAAACTCTCAGATTGTCCTCAAGAGCTCCTTAAGCAGTTAATGACACATAATCTGGGGGAAGGAAGTGGCCTGTACAAGAGGATTGTTGAATGCTGGGTCTAAGGGGTCCCTGAACTCCTGGTGTTGCTTTTGGGTGGGAATGTGGAAGAAGAGACGAAGCCTGTTCATGAGCTCTAGGATGGGCCCTAATGGTAGAGGGTGGCTCTGAAGTTAAAGAGGGGGTAGGAGCAGGCCTAGATGTGTTAGGCCTACTCTTATGACATAATAGGTCGGTCGTTCTCAAGACACAGTGCAGCCCCAATATTTGTCTTCTCCTGTCTAGTAGTGCCCACATCCCTCTCCACTCAGAGTCATGTAACGACAGATATCTTTTTATAAGAAAAATATAATTTGAATGTCAGATAATGGTACACAATATCAGCATCACATCAATATATGTGTATTTTGACTGTTACAATGTCATAAATAGCAAAAAAGGAAAGGCATTGCATTATATCATGATAAGATTATTAATAACTCCAAACAAAACTGCAACAACTCATGCCTTTTATTGTTTGTAAACTGTTTGTAAACTTGAATTCCTTATATATATACGGCACAACAAGCACAGATTAAATGCAACTGAACACATGACTGAACACTGCCCTCAAAAAGCATCCACTCTTAGCTGATTATAGAAATATTACACTGACAACCTGTTTGCTGCTCATACTCTTCCAGCTGAGCATGGAGTGTTGGTAAGGCCACTGTCAAACCCTCCTGTATAGTAATGTAATGCAGGGGTGCTGAGAATCTGACTGGGAGGATGGATTAAAAAAATGACTCCGGTCTTACACCAGGCCCAGTGATAAATGTCCCCCCAGTGCTGCCAGAATTCTTTGCTGAGTGATTGGGGGTACCCACTGTTCTGCAGCACACGCCAAAGCCTCTATCAAATTTAGACCATTGCTACATTGCTCAGATGGGTCTCTGGACCGTCATAAAGCTAAGGGTACCTTTGGTGGACCACACACAAATCAGGATTAATTCTGCATCAGTGAATGGGGTAGCCCCTGTCATCCTATATCTCATCCATACTGGGGGGGTTGTTAGAGAAAGAAGAGGCAGGATAAAGGAGAATGTTGTTGTGGAAAACAGATGGTTCAGGGTGGCTACAACATGACTAATATTAACTTCCTGTCTTCAGGTTTCTGTTTGTTAAGGAGGGTGGAGAGCATCCCCCTTCCCAGCAGAATCAAACATCTGCATGAAGAACAGAAACCCCAGCATATAGAAAAAAAACAGAAAATGTAGAAAACCTGTTGTAAATTATCATATTTCGAGTGCCATTCCCCCAGATTTTGAACCTGTTTTTGCTGGCCATAATTACCTGCACATTCTAACTCCTGCAAACCAGCAGTAAAGTGCTTGTGGTCCCCCTTTAGACATGGTAAAATTGACATATTTCTAATTGGTAAATTAAAAGTTACTTGTGGGCTGCAGCACTAAGTATGCCAGTCACTAAAGTAGCACTATAAAACATGTCTCCATAGCTGCCCATTTAGCCTGGGTCTGCAGATTTAACCCACATTTTACCCTGGCAAATTATACATTTTGCCAGGTTAAAATATTTATTTTTAATATCTATAAGTGTACTCTAAGGTTGACCCTAATGATGCATAATACTTAAAAATTAGAACATGCATATTTAAGGCCCTTTTCACAAAGATAATTCTAAACCTCCATGTAAGTTTATGTTGTTTTCCTACTCATGAAGATATTTAATGAGTAGCATCTTTACAACTGCAAAGTCTCCACACTCATAGCTGAGACTCCACACAAAAAATTATAGGATGCTTTTTGTGTGTAGTATTTCCATGTCGAGTGTGGAGAACACTCATAAAGATACTACTCTTAAAATACCTTTATGCATAGGAAACAAATAGGACAAAAACGCAAACTTACACAAAAAATTATGTTTATCTTTGTATATCAGGTTCTCTATGATTTACATTTCCTGCAGTGAAAAACCTTCAAAGTTTTTTATCACAATGGCAAGGCTGGCTGTCCTACAGGAAAATATAGGGCTATTCTATTACAATTTATAATACTCTTCTTCAATTTAGGAGCAGCTAGAACCGTGATTTCAGGACCTATTACAATAGTAATTAATCATCCAACTTAATTATCAAGACAGATTTTATATCACTATCATAGAAATGACACTTTTAGAAAGTTGTCATTTTATTGTATAAGCCAATTGTAATTGTGGCTTTTTGCCAGTGTCCAATGTCAGTAGCTTAATTGTTCTTCTGTGGTGTTGTGTGTATTGCTTCTTGGCAATGGACAAATGACTTGGGTGTAGAGAGGTGTTTGTGTTAGTTGTCAAGGATGGTCTGAGGGGCTGTGCCCTGGCCCTTAATGAGCTTAAAAAAGCACACAATGTCACTGCCAGATGTAGCTTACACTCAGGCCTCCCCTCCTTGTTTTGCTCACTAGTCAGCCTGGCTCCAAATCAAGTGGGAGGGAAAGCTGCTCCAGAACTGGTTTGGAGTGACCACAAAGGAGAGCTCGCCATTTCCATATACATACCCTTACCTCTGAGTGGGAACAAGGAGCCCTGACCAGGAGAAGAAGTGCTAATCCATCTTGATTTTAGGGAAAGAGGAGCACAGTGGGATATTGTATAGCAGAACAGATTGAAAATGCTACAAATGTGGGTAGAGCCACTGCTTTGCACAGCTTAGCTCTGCACTTTTTAGCACTGGGCATCAGTATATCACCCCAGTACCCTCCTCCTGTGGAGAATCATCAGAAGAATGACTGCCATGCTGTGCAAACAACCTAAAGGAAGATTGGACCGGCTAACTTTGAACTCAGGAGCACAGAAGTGACTTGAAGTGTCAGTTGGTTGAACATGGAGCTACCCAGCTTACCACTTCCTACTTGACCTACCCTAAACCCTGCTGCTGACCTCTGTTGTAGTGATTCCTAGTCCTAAAGTGGTACCTCCCAGGTCCTGGGTCATTGTTGGTGTTAGAATGTACTTCTTTTGATCAAGCGGCAAAACCTGAGACTTAGAAACTTTTTTGCAACTTTTCCTCCAGTGAACCTGTGCGAGATCAGGACCACCATCTATCCAAAGCCATCAACATCATATCACCAGTCAGATTCAACTTGCTGCTTGCCCTGCTAAAGAATATCTGACTTACATAAAAGTTTCCAAGTCCATACATAGAGAGCTTCTTCAGGATCAATGACCCAGAAGCAACTCGTAGATGTCAAAGCCTTCCTCAGACCTTCACCCACTCGGAGCTTTCTCATCTTCATTGGAGTGTGCACAAGGACACCACTCTTCTGCAACCATTCGTCATCCTGCCCTGCTTCAGATCCTGCTTGAGGGGTGCCCTGCCAACGACTCTTCTTCAATAAAATTCTAAGTCAGAAGGTAATCTTTCCATCAAACAAACCTGGTCCCTGTACCCGACCCGCACTCTATTGCATCGGTCTTAACGTTTGACAGCAACCTGTTCTAGTGCAACCACCTAACCTCAGTTGATGATTTGTGCCCTTTTAACTCACATTTAAAAAAAATGTATCTGCTGCTCTACTTGTTGTTTTTTTTTGTTTTTTGGAGTCATACTCCGTATTGAAATGTACTCTATTTTTCTAAATGTCTTAGTATTTTTCTTGTGTTATGTTGCCACTTAATTATTATTTGAGTGCTGCATAAATACTTTACACATTGCCTCTAAATCAATCATTTGCATTTATAAAGCGCGCTACTCACCCGTGAGGGTCTCAAGGCGCTGGGGGGGGGGGGGGTCAGTGCTCGAAGAGCCAGGTCTTGAGCTGCCTTCTGAAGGAGAGGTGGTCCTGTATGGCGCGAAGGTGGCTGGGAAGAGAGTTCCAGGTCTTCGCTGCTAGGTAGGAGAAGGACTTGCCTCCGGCGGTGGTTTTGCGGATGCGAGGTACGACTGCCAGGGCTTGTCCGGTTGAGCGTAGGGTGCGAGGAGGAGTGTAGAAGGAGACGCGGTTGTTGATGAGTTTTGGTCCGAGATTGTGCAGGGCCTTGTGTGCATGGGTGAGGAGTCTGAAGGTGATCCTCTTGTTGACTGGAAGCCAGTGGAGTTTCTTCGGGGGTCCGGAGATGTGGTGGTGGCGAGGTATGTACAGGATGAGTCGTGCGGCCGCGTTCTGGATTCGTTGAAGTTTCCTCTGCAGCTTGGTGGTGATGCCGGCGTACAGAGTGTTTCCGTAGTCCAAGCGGCTGGTGTCGGTGGGGATCCAGCGGAAGATCTTGCGGAGCATGCGGAGGGTGTTGAAGCATGCAGAGGTCACCGAGTTGACCTGTCTGGTCATGGAGAGGGATGAGTCCAGGATGAAGCCGAGGTTGCGTGCGTGGTCGGTGGGTTGGGGAGTGCTGCCTAGGGGGGGGGGCCACCAGGAGTCGTCCCAGGCGGAAGTGTAGGGCCGAGGATGAGGACCTCCGTCTTCTCTGTGTTTAGTTTGAGCCGGCTGTCTGTCATCCAGTTTGCTACTTCCTTCATGCCTTCGTGTAGTCTGGTTCTTGCTGCGGTGGGGTTGTTGGTGAGGGATAGGATGAGCTGGGTGTCGTCGGCGTAGGATATGAGGTTGAGTCCGTGTTTTCGTGCGATGTTCGCCAGGGGGGTCATGTAGATGTTGAAGAGGGTGGGGTTGAGGGAGGATCCTTGGGGGACGCCGCAGATGATCTCCGTAGCTGTGGATCTGAAGGGGGGGAGGCGGACTCTCTGAGTTCTTCCGGAGAGGAAGGAGATGATCCAATCCAAGGCTTTGCCTCTGATGCCGGTGTTGCTGAGGCGACGTATCAGGGTACGGTGACAGACCGTGTCGAAGGCTGCGGAGAGGTCCAGGAGTATGAGGGCCACGGTCTCTCCTTTGTCGGTCAGAGATCTGATGTCGTCCGTGGCTGCGATGAGGGCGGTCTCGGTGCTGTGGTTAGCTCTGAAGCCGAACTGTGAGGGGTCGAGTGAGTCGTTGGCTTCCAGGGCGGTGGTGAATTGAACGTTGACGATTTTCTCAATCACTTTGGCGGGGAACGGTAGGAGCGAGATGGGCCGGCAGTTTTTGAGTTCGGTGGGGTCTGCTGTTGGTTTCTTTAGGAGGGCGTTGAGTTCGGCGTGTTTCCAGTTCTCTGGGAAGGTGGCGGTGGTGAAGGATGTGTTGATGACGTCTTGGAGGTGGGGTGCGATTATGTTGTCGGCTTTGTTGAAGACGTGGTGTGGGCAGGGGTCGGATGGTGATCCTGAGTGGATGGAGTTCATGATGCGGGTGGTTTCCTCGGTGGTGGTTGGGTTCCAGGTGTCGATGGTGGTGTTGTCGTTGGCGGGTTCCGGTGGTGGGTTCGTGTTGGTTGTGGTGAAGCTGTTGTAGATGTCGGCGATCTTGTGGTGGAAGAAAGCTGGGAGGGAGTCGCAGAGGTCCTGTGAGGGGGGGATGGAGTTGTTTTCGGCGTCGGGGTTGGAGAGCTCTTTGACGATGCCAAATAGTTCCTTGCTGTTGTGGGCGTTGTTGTCTAGTCTGTTCTGGAAGGCTGATTTTCGTGCGGCGCGGAGGAGTTGGTGGTGTTTGCGGGTGGCATTCTTGAGAGCAGACATGTTCTCGTCGGTCTGGTTGAGACGCCAGGTCTTCTCGAGGGTGCAGCACTCTTTTTTGGAGTCCTTGAGGGTGGGGGTGAACCAGGAGTTTTTCTTGTGGCTGTGTTTGTTTGGGTCTTCAGGGGGGCCAGGAGGTTGGCGCAGTCTGAGATCCAGTTCGTGAGGTTGTTGGCGGCTTCGTTGGGGTCTGCGGTGCTGGTGGGTGGGTTCTGAGAGAGGGTTGCTGTGAGTTGTTCGGTGGTGATTCGATTCCACTGTCTTCTTGGTGGTTGCTGGGCGTGGTGGTGTATGTTGGTCTTCTTGAAGCTGAAGTGGACACATCTGTGGTCTGTCCAGGAGAGTTTGGTGGTGTGGTTGAAGAAGATGTGTTTGCTGGAGGAGAAGATGGGGTCGAGCGTGTGTCCGGCGAGGTGGGTAGGTGTGTTGACCAGTTGTTTGAGTCCGAGGTTGGCTAGGTTGTCCAGTAGGGTGGTGGTGTTGTTGTCGGTGTGGTTCTCCAGGTGAAAGTTGAGGTCCCCTAGGAGGATGTAGTCTGTGGACTGGAGTGCGTGTGGGCTGACGAAGTCTGCGATGTCTTTGCTGAACTTTGTGCGTGGTCCTGGTGGTCTGTATATGAGGGAGCCTCTGAGGGTGGTCTTGGGATCGCTGTGGATTGAGAAGTGGAGGTGTTCGGCGTCGGGGAGTGAGTCGTCGGAGTAGGTCGATATGCGGATGGAGCTCTTGTGGGCGATGGCGATGCCTCCTCCGGTGCGGTTGGTGCGGTCTTTCCTGATGATTTTTCAGCCATCGGGGATGGCTATGGCGATGTCGGGTGCCGAGGAGGGGTTCATCCAGGCCCTGGTGAGGAAGGCGATGTCCGGGTTTGTTGAGTCGATGAGGTTCCATAGTTCGATGGCGTGCCTGTGGACGGATCGGGTGTTGATCAGGATGCAGTCGAGGTTGTTTCCGGGGGAGTCGTTCTTGTTGGGTGTGATGTGTGTCTGTAGGCAGGTGGAACGGCAGTTGCGGCAGGTGAAGGGTCCGTGGTTCCGCTTCGGGGTGGCGCGGCAGCAGCCTGGCGTGCGGCCGGGGTTGAGGGCAGTGAGGGTGGCGGTGTCGTAGGTCAGGCGGGGGGGTGGAGGTCGTGGGGGCCAGGGGTCGTGGCGCTGGGCGCGGTCCAGGCGCGGACGGGCGCAGACGGGCTTGCCTTGGGCTCACCTTCGGCGCGCCAGCGGCGCGCCCGCTGCGCGGCCTCACAGTGGCCGCCATATATGGGTAGCCGGGGAGGGGGGGTCAGCTGGGAGGCGGGTGGCGGGAGGGTAGGCGGGGCTAGGGAGAAGCGATGGGAAAAACAGGCGGCAAGGCCAGAAAACGACGAGGCCCAGAAAGGACGAGAAAACAGGCGAAAAAGCGGAAAAACAAGGCAAAAGAGAAGGCGCTCTGGGGGCACTCACACAGGGTACACGGAGGAAGAGGGGTCAACAGGCAGCAATAACAATAGCAGTAACGGCGCTATGGGAACTCACACTGGATACACGGAGGAAGAGGGGTCAGCAGGCAGACAAGGAGCAACAACGGCAATACGGAGAGAGCAGCGGACAAGGTAGCAAGGCAGCAGGCAAAGGCAGGTGAGCACTGGTGGCGCTGCAGAGGAGGGGGAGCGACCTACCCTGAGGTCAAGGGTCACTACCTCTGCCTCGCAGCGGCCGCCATATATGTGTAGCCGGGGAGGAGGGGTCAGCTGGGAGGCGGGTGGCGGGAGGGTAGGCGGGGCTAGGGAGAAGCGGCGGGAAAAACAGGCGGCAAGGCCAGAAAACGACGAGGCCCAGAAAGGACGAAAAAAACAGGCGAAAAAGTGGAAAAACAAGGCAAAAGAGAAGGCGCTCTGGGGGCACTCACACAGGGTACACGGAGGAAGAGGGGTCAACAGGCAGCAATAACAATAGCAGTAACAGCGCTATGGGCACTCACACGGGATACACGGAGGAAGAGGGGTCAGCAGGCAGACAAGGAGCAACAACAGCAATACGGAGAGAGCAGCGGACAAGGTAGCAAGGCAGCAGGCAAAGGCAGGTGAGCACTGGTGGCGCTGCAGAGGAGGGGGAGCGACCTACCCTGAGATAAATTAATCCTTAATGCTTTTGTGGCAGGCTACCAGAGTGTTAGGCGCAGGGTTATTTGATGACTTTTGTGGTTCCCCCTGACAAGGATTGTGATTAATATTTGAGGGGAGTTCTCCAATTTCTTACAATTTCTTATAGGCCACCAAGGATTTTGTAGGAGACTGTTTAGGCATATAATTTATGTACTAAGAGTAAGTTTTTGATTAGGTATGTTGCAAAGCATGAGTGTACTGTGAGAGTGCTTGTAATTAAGTGTTCCTAATGGGACATTTTGAACACCATAGAATTTGAAGTGGTAATTTATCTTTAACTAGTGCATAGCATGTTTTTTGATGATGTTATGTAAATTAAACAGAGTTGACTCATAAGTGCATATATGAGATCATAATTGACAAAAGGCTGCCCGACCACATAAATGCGGCAACCACACAAGCAGTTTGTGAAGAAAATTGGAAACTAGTCGATTCCACACCCTTACATGCTGATATCTACTCTGTTCCTCATTGAGGATCACTGGATGTGGGTTAAATCAGAATCAAGATCTGATATGGCAATGTTCTGCAACATACAATAAGTTACAACATGGCTGTATGGCATTTGAATTGCACCTTAATTGCATTTAATAATGACTTGGAGATGTATGTGTACCCTATTGTACTTCTGTTGAGAGAGTATGGTTGGATATCTTTAGCTGGTGAGGATATGGGAAGAAGCAGCATACTTATCATCACTGAAACAAAGACATTCATTTTTTTAAACACAGGCACTATTCCAAATGTAATACATCATATTACATCATATGTACATACATGCAGTGAGTGTTAGGGTGATGTGCACTTGGATTGTGCTATAGTGATTAATGAGAAAGATTGAGTGATCACACACCAGATACATGAGTATTATATGTTGTTGCTTACCAGTGAGCCACAAGTTACTGAACTCCCCAGCAACCAAGTAATGAGCAAGAGGTGACTGAGGGGAAATGTAGTGGTCACGTGTGCTTACAGGTAAGGCTGTAATATTTGGCATCCCATATGTGTCCTTTCTGCAACTTCACAAGATGTTTGTGCACATTGTTATTCGACAACAGCTAGATTTGGCAACCTGATGAGATCGCTACATTGTATTTCTAATTACAATCAAATGCCACAAAAAGTAAAAAATAAAAACATGTCACTGCATCTACATGGTGCCATATGCTTGTAATTAAATTAAAAGAAAAGAATCATTGCATATAATAGTAATGTAATAATGTGAATACTTCCAAAAAGGCAAGCGCACTTAGTACAGAAGTCCTTCTAGATTAATGCACATCACAGGAAATTATATGGAAACAAAATTTACTAGTGCATTGGAATTATTTTAACTTGAAAATACATTTTAATTACACAAGAATAACAAAAATGAACAATCATAATGATTGGGAAAAATGTATTAAAAAAGTAAAGTATTGTCCCAATAGCCTTGGTTCTCAAGTTCACAAATTTTTAAGTGGCTGTAGTCATTGGATGAAGCAACATTTTATTACTCACAGTGCAAGAGAATTAACAGCTGAAGTGAGCTGACCCATTGCACCATGCTGTATGATGTGGTAGGTGGGAGTAAAATGAGAATGACAATTGAACAGGCCAATAGATAAAGACCGAACCAAGGACTCACTATGTTTGTGTACATTTATGTATGTATTTTTACTTATTTTTTTATTACATGATGCTAGTGATACAGTTAACACTTTCTCTTGGACAAACCTAAAGGATACTATGGGGCATATTTATGAGCCTGTTTGCATCACGGTTGCTCCACACAACATGATACATGTGCACTGCAAACTTAAAATAAGATTTATGAAGCCAAGCAAGACCACTTTACGTTCTCACATAGCTCCCATGGATTTTTATGCATTCCCAGATTTACCAGAATTGGTAACCCTGGGAATGCTTATTCACACACAGAGAGAGTGAGAGAATATCCAATACAATTAGTCACATACATGCTTACAAAAAATCTTTTTTGTTTTGTGTTGTCTTCTCTTAGGTACTTCCAAACGGGAAGTTGCTTCCTGGTCAGGTGAGAGCAATATACCTCACTTATGCATGGAGTACATGCAAAGACACGTAAGGACAGCTTGGCAGCCCTGACAAAGGCCCCAAACCCTGATGGGCTCTCTATGTGGGGCAAAACATGTTGGCGTAATATAAGATTTTTTGGGACATAAATTCTTTTTAAAAAACAGAATTGATTTGTTTTTATCTATACCCTTGGTACCCTCTAATTGAAAAGTAACTCCTGTGAGTATATCAGGAGGTATTTTTAACAGTTTTTTTTCTGAATGCCTGCTTCTATCTGCTATCTACTTTATCTAAAAACTCCCAAACATTTGGTTGAGTCTGCCCTGTTGATATCATCCTACCAGGGTTAAGATAGGCGCCAATAGTGAAGCATGCCACTATCAGTGGGTGAGACATCTACTCCAATTCTTTTGGGTGCCTAGATGGTGACTGCAGTTGTTGTTTTTTTTTTTTCCCTCCCTCTGTTTTCAAGCCTAGCTTCTATATTGTATGCAATAATCCTGGGAATGTGCTGAAATGCTATGCCTTATCAGGGGAGGTGCAACGAGGAGAAATATCTTTATTTTTCCTTGTTACTTCCTCTTTCTATGTGTGCTGAATTTTGCAGGACACATAGAGGAATATGCCTTGGGGAATTGCTTTTGTGAGGGAAAGTGCTCCTTTCTGCCCAAAAAACAGTCCTGCGTGCATCGGATCCACCCTTGCACCATGACGCAAGGGTGCCTACTGGGGCACTAGGCCACCAGAAGGGCTCCTGCACAGGGGAAAAGGCAGGAAAGTGTGGTATTGACTTAAATATGATGCATTCCAGCACCTTCCCTGTCAGGCAGTGCAGCACAGCAAGGTGACTTGAAGTGTGTTCAAAGACGAGACTAATTGAATAAAATAGGTGGTTAACTGGAAAAGTAAGGGCCCAATTCAAAAAGGTAAACTTCCACTTTTGTGTAAGTTTGCTCCTTTTCACTATTCAAAAACACAATTTAAAAGTACCTTTATGACTGTGGCGACTCTGCAGTCAGGGCAAAGAACTCTGCACATCAAAAGGTAGGGAAGGCCTAATATTTAGTATCTAGTGCAAAAGGTGTTTTGAACGGTAAAGGTGTATTTTAATCAGTTCAAAAAACCCTTTTGTTTGTGTTGCATTGCACTGCTTTGTGTCAAGGGTGTTACTGAGGAAGGTCAGCACAAATTCCTTTAGGTTTTGAAACAAAGGTCAGTCAACTAAGATAGTCAGATTGACCTTTGCTTCAAAAACAAATTTCTCTTTTAAAACGGGCATTGACAAGGGGAACTTTGGTGATTTCTCAAACAACCTACACATTGCAGGTGTGTTTTATAGAACTGCATACGTTCAATATGTTGGATCCTTCTGAATTTGTCTGTACATACGGCTTCACACTGAAAGATTATGCCTCCAGTTCAAACCTTATGCTAGACAGCACACACTTCCCTCTGCAACATAGTGCCAGGCTATGTATCCCAAAGGCAGCCTGTTTGTACGTCAGAGTAGGGCTTGACAGCAGCAGGACAATATTATTAGTAGATATGGCTCTGCGCTCTTTTTCCCTCATGCAATACAGTAGAGCAAATGTTCTTGTTGTGTTGTACTGCATGAACATTTAGTAAACCTGGCCCCTGGTATCCTTTGGCCCAGGAGCACAGATGACATGAAATAAAATACCACCTCTCTCAGCGTCTCAAGTATGCCGTAGCCAATTGGTTGTGTGTTCTGTCCATGACTGCATGATCTGAGGACAACAGAGAGAAGGCTGGAAGAAACTTTGGCGTTGCTGTCAATCCCCCCAAAGTGGATGAGTGGTGACCTGTGTTGAATTTTGTGACAGAGAAGGTCCTTACCACAGGTGAATAGCATGTGTTGTTATGACTAAAGCTTTAAAAGCATCTCTGAGTACCTAGATGTTTAACCCGGCCCTTTTTGAAAGGTTATCCCCAAAAGTTTTCGCTTGTTCCTCCTATTTGTTCTGACCTTTTGCTGTTGGCTTTAGGACTCTGAGCACTTTATCCCTGCTGCTTAGTGCTAAAGTGTAAGTGCTCTCCTTTCTAAAGTTTTTATGATTTTCTTACACCTAATTTTCACATTTAATTTACCTGTAAGTCCATCATACAGTGGTATCTCTATACCCAGGGCCTGTAAATTAAATGCTACTAGTGGGCCTGCAGCGCAGCTTGCGCCACCCACAGAAGTAGCCTTACAAACCTGTATCAGGCCTGCTAGCGCAGGACCTGTGTGGGAAGTTTACTGCCACAGGGACCTGGTATCTATATTTACTTGTAGGTCTGGAACACCCTTTTTACTACATATCAGTCACCCCTAACATAGGCCCGAGCTATCCCTATGAGCAGGGTGCTGTGTATGTGAAAGGCAGGACATGTGTGTGGTTGTGTGGCTTGTCCTGGTAGTGAAAAACAGCCTATATGGTTTCTCACTGCTGTGAGTGCTGCCTTGGCCATAGGATTGCATTGGAAATGCTCTGTATTATGTCTAGGGGTATTGTCTGATCTATGAGGGGTAGCATAGGCAGGTTTGGTATGGTCGTCATGGTAGCGTGAAATGCTACTTACTGGTTTAGGTGAATTTTTTATTACCACTTTTAGAACACGAGAATTTCTCTGTGCTTATGACTTTGGTGTTATGCAACTTTTCAGACAGCCTGTCCACGGGGGCTGGAGGTGTCTCAGAGGTGCATATGCATATTGGATGGTCTTCCTGAGCTGGGAGAAGGAGAGGTGGGGCACCTACATTTGTAGAGGTTGTGCCCTTGACTCACACAAAGGGCTTGTTTATCCCCAACTGATGTCTGTAGCCTGTGCTGTAAAAGAGAGGGGACACTCCTAGAAAAAGTTAGAAATGGTTGTAACCTCTTCTCCTCCTTTTGTGAAAGCTTGTGCAAAACTGAATATATGTACAGGGAGTTTTCCTCATGTAAAATGAGACACTTTTGGACTACTAACTTGGACACAGGATTCTGCTGGAGGGACTCACGATAAACTGCCTGGGACTTCTACTGTTGTGCTGAACTGTGACCTGCTGGGTCACTAGAAGGAATTGCCTTTGCTTGAAAACCTTTGTGCTGGCCTGTTTGCTTAGGCCCTGCCACCCTGTGCTCCCTTTCACTGTCTCCAGGGGCTGGGTAGTGTGCTCCCAGTTCCTCTGCAACCTTTTCTCTATCCTGAAGTGGTGCCAGAGGAGTGTTTTATTGTGGAGAAGAAAAGTGCATCCTTAGCACTTCCCTTGTTGCTGGATAGCGCATTCCGAGCGCTTTATTGGGGAACACTAAAGCACAACCTGAGTGCTTTATTTTCCTGCCACGGAGTGCTTCTGAAGGTGCTCGATTTTTTTAATAACAAAGAATCACTGCCCTGACCCAGCAGGTCTAGCGCATCCGAACATGCTTTGTGGAGTACCCCCAGGGGGAGGAGCGCTGAGAGGAGTGCACTCGGGGCACAGGCAGGCACCAACTTTTGTCAA
The DNA here is from genome assembly GCF_031143425.1 of Pleurodeles waltl. Lineage (NCBI taxonomy): Eukaryota > Metazoa > Chordata > Amphibia > Caudata > Salamandridae > Pleurodeles > Pleurodeles waltl. Next base: position 1,056,629,034 of record NC_090439.1, read on the forward strand.
AATCACAGCAGCGGCCCAGGAGAATACTTCAGACACAGTCACGCACCAGATAGGGTGCAGGAGAGTGCCAGTGAAGAAGAGCGGCCCCAGGAGAGAGCTCGTGAGACCACCCCAGGTCCGGAGATGCCGGTGTAATGCTCGGGGGAGATGCGTAGTCCCCCGAGGTGCAGAAGGCTGCAAGAGCCTGTCTCTTCTCATCGGGTCGTGAGGAAGGCTCAATGGAGGCCTGCCCGGCAGACAGGTTGTGCACAGCGCCCCCAGTCAAGGATGGGGCAACCCAAGAGCAGGCGATGATAAGTCCCTCTTCCCCAATCGCTACGAGAGAAGCATGAACACTCCAAATGTTACCAAGTCCCGTGGTCTTTCCTGCCCATGTGAGAGCCAGTCATGGCCTCCAGGGACCATTGGGAAGATTCGCATCTCTTTTTGGCATTTATTCCTTTCAGGAAGAGGTACCCTCATAGGAAAGGAGGGGGTACTTGCTGCCCCCCTCCATCACTCTCAGTAAGATGGCTTGCTGGGCGGGAGGGAAACCTCAACAGAGGACCTGTCCCCGCAAAGCCGGTTTTCAGACCATCTTTAGCGCTAAAGGAGAGCAGGAGTCCCCCTATGTGGCCCCAGAGACTTGGCCTGTGAGCAGACAAGGACTGCTTCATGGTTCTAGGCATTCCTGATGATTTGATGAGATGTTATGCAATATAATGTACACTGTACATTTCATGGTATTGTTTAGACCTTGTTGGTAACGTGTTTCCATGATATATGCTGCCCTGATGTCATGGAGTTATTGGTGCAACTTGATTTTCTACTGTGTACATTCATGATACTGTTTGACCTTGTAGGTGACGTGTTTTTTATGATATGTGCATTCCTAGTGATATTGTTTTCCTGACTACTGCTTTTGGTGCAGAATAACCGGTAACCTATGTGTTTAATGTGACTACTGCTGCATTTTGCAGAGTACCAGTAACTGAGTATTGTTCTGACAACTGCCTGTGTAGCAGAGTACTACTGACATGTTGTGTTTGGTCTAATAAGGTTGTGTACAATACTTTTTATTTTTATGTAACTTGGTGTTGTGTTTACTTTGTGGTGGGGATAGTGCATCACATGTGTTCTGTGTGTTGTGCAATTCCTTTATACATTGCCTCCAAGTTAGGTTATCCTGGATGTGTAATTCTCTCGCCCTGACCATAGTGGGTGGGTTCCGCCTGGCTTAGGTGCATACTCTAGCCAACCAGAAACCCTATTTCTAACACTAGATGAAATACATTCAACCTTCAGCCACCAGGTCATTGAAGAGTGTACCTGTGAAATTAGAGTGATGAGTGCCTCATAGTGTATTTCCAATAACACCAGTCACTCAGAAGAAACAGGACAAAAGCTTCCAAGCGTAAATGTGTGCAAGGCACAACTGCTGTTGTGGCTGCCAGCAAAATTTGTATTCGCAAACGTCTGCTTGTGGAATCATTGTCCGAACTAAGAATTTCTGATGGTGAGTTTTGTAGTACGTGGGCTTCGTCTACCGGAAGAGCATCTCCACTGCTGACTGGAAATGAGCCCCAGTAAACAATAAGTTGAACAGTGTTTGAGAAAGATGCCACTTATACTAACAACTCAGCTAGATATGTGTTGGACCTGGCCATTTTTACACGGTCATTCCCCAAACTTTTTGCCTTTTTCCTCCTTTTTGTCTGACCCTTGTTGGCTGACGTTATGATTCTGAGCACTTTTTCACTGCTAATTAGTGCTAAAGTGCATGTGCTCTTTCTTGTAAACTTGGTATGATTGGCTTATACCTACTTGGAATATTTAATTTACCTATGTCCCTTGTAGCGTGTGTTAGAAATGGGGTCTTTGATTGGCAGTCAGGTTACCCCCTGTCCAAGCAAGGACCCTCACTCTAGTCAGGGTAAGTCACACACAATCCAAATCATCCTGTGCCCACCCTCTGGTAGCTTGGCACTGAGCAGTCAGGCTTAACTTAGAAGGCAATGTGCAAAGTATTTGTGCAATAAATCATACACTAACACAATGTAGCACAACAAAAATACACAACACAGTGTTTAGAAAAATATATATTATTCCTCTGGGTATTTGCAGGTCGAAACGATAAAAGATGCAATGAGAAATTGTAGAGATATCACTGAAAAGTGAAATGCAGTGTCTTAAGTCTTTAAAAAGCAAACAAAGTCTCTTTCAAGCACAAAGTACCTGGTTTGGAGTGAAAAATCTCCACAGAGGGCGCAGAGGAGGAGATGCGTGGAAAAATGGTGTGTGCGTCGGTTTTGCCCCTTCACACACGGACTTATTTTTCACGCAGGGAAGACATTGCATCGATTTCCGGCGCACGGATAGTCTCCTCTGTGGGTCGCGGGGTTTTCAGACGTCCCGGGGTCTGTGCGTGGATTCCTGGGCTTGTTGTCCGGCTGCGCGTCATTCCGGTGGGCTGTGCGTGGAATTTTCTCCCTCACGGCAGGCGTCGCGTCAATTTCCTCTCTGGAAGTCGGGCAGCGTTGTCCAGACGGGCCGTGCGTCGAAGTTCCGGTCGCACCGCAGGCGTCGCGTCGATCTTTTCCTTGCGGGGTCGAGCGGCGTCTTTCCGGAACGGCGTGCAGTGAATTTTTCACCGCGGAGCAAGCTGTGCGTTGAATTGTTTGGCGCACAAGGAGTCCAGTTGAAAGATGGAAGTCTTTTTGGTCCTGAGACTTCAGGGAACAGGAGGCAAGCTCTATCCAAGCCCTTGGAGAGCACTTCTGCAGCAAGGCAAGCGTTCAGAAAAGGCAGCAGGCCAACAGCAAGGCAGCAGTCCTTTGTAGAAAGCAGTCAGGAGAGTCCTTTGAGCAGCCAGGCAGTTCTTCTTGGCAGGATGCAGGTTCTGGTTCAGGTTTCTTCTCCAGCAAGTGTCTGAGGTGGTAGGGCAGAGGCCCTGTTTTACACCCAAATGTGCCTTTGAAGTGGGGGAGACTTCAAAGAGTGGCTTAGAAGTGCACCAGGTCCCCTTTCAGTTCAATCCTGTCTGCCAGGGTCCCAGTAGGGGGTGTGGCAGTCCTTTGTGTCAGAGCAGGCCCTCCACCCTCCCAGCCCAGGAAGACCCATTCAAAATGCAGATGTATGCAAGTGAGGCTGAGTACCCTGTGTTTGGGGTGTGTCTGAGTGAATGCACAAGGGGCTGTCAACTAAACCTAGCCAGACATGGATTGTAAGGCACAGAAAGATGTAAGTGCAGATAAATGCTCACTTTCTAAAAGTGGCATTTCTAAAATAGTAATATTAAATCCAACTTCACCAGTCAGCAGGATTTTGTATTACCATTCTGGCCATACTAAATATGACCTTCCTACTCCCTTCAGATCAGCAGCTACCACTTCAACAATGCATGAGGGCAGCCCCAATGTTAGCCTATGAAGGGAACAGGCCTCACAGTAGTGTAAAAACAAATTTAGGGGTTTTACACTACCAGGACATGTAAACTACACAGGTACATGTCCTGCCTTTTACCCACACAGCACCCTGCTCTAGGGGTTACCTAGGGTACACATTAGGGGTGACTTATATGTAGAGAAAGGGGAGATTTAGGCTTGGCAAGTACTTTTAAATGCCAAGTCACAGTGACAGTGAAACTGCACACACAGGCCTTGCAATGGCAGGCCTGAGACAAGGTAAAAGGGGCTACTTGAGTGGGTGGCACAACCAGTGCTGCAGGCCCACTAGTAGCATTTAATCTACAGGTCCTAGGCATATACAGTGCACATTACTAGGGACTTAGAAGTAAATTAAATAGTCCAATTGGGTATGAACCAAGGTTACCATGTTTAAAGGGAGAGAGCATATGCACTTTAGCACTGGTTAGCAGTGGTAAAGTGCGCAGAGTCTAAAAGCCAGCAAAAACAGTGTCCAAAAAGTGGAGGGAGGCAGGCAAAAAGTTAGGGGTGGCCACCCTGAGGCTGTCAGGTCTAACAGCGTGGTATCCCTATACCCAGGGCCTGTAAATTCAATTCTACTAGTGGGCCTGAAGTGCTGCCTGCGCCGCCCACTGAAGTAGCCTTTCAAATCTGCCTCAGGCGAACTAGCGCAGGGTGTGTGTGCACAGTTTCTGCCACAGGGACCTGGCATTTAAATTTACTTGCCAGGCCCAGAACTCCCCTTTTGCTACATGTAAGTCACCCCTAAACTACGCCCTAGCTAGCCCGATGGGCAGGGTGCCATGTATGTAGCGGGCAGGACATGTGCCTAGTAATGTGGCCTGTCCTGGTAGTGACAGCCTATTTGGTTCCTCAATGCTGTGAGTGCTTCCTTCTCATAGGATTGCATTGGAAATGCCCTGCCTTAAGTGTAAGGGTAGTGTCTGATTTATGAGGGGTGGCGTGAGCGTGTTTGGTATGGTTGTCATGGCAGTGAGAAATGCTGCTTACAGATTAGTTGGATTTTTTTATTATCATTACTTCTAGAAAGTGAGCATTTCTTTGTGCTTATGACTCAGGTGTTTTGCAGCTTGACTCTAATCCATGTCTGGGCAGAGTGACAGTTGGGCTTTGTGCATGCTTTTCGTACAGCCTGCACAAGGAAGGGTGGGGGTGTCACAGAGGTGCATCTACATACTGAATAGTCTTCCTGGGCTGAGAGAAGGGAGAGGCGGGGAACACCTGCATTTGTGAAGGCTGTGCCCTGGCCTCACACAATAGGGTCATTTACCCCTAACTGATGTTTGGAACCTGTGCTGGAGGAGAGAGGGGACACTCCTAAAACCAGTAGTTCCTGGTTGGAAACCCCTCTCCTCCTTGAAAATGCTATGCAGAACTGACTATAAGTACAGGGGACTTTTCCCCAAGATTTAGACATTCTTGGGACTCCAGAGACTCTGCTGGAACTGGACAAAGGACGCTGCTGAATGGACTCACCAGGACCCACCTTGGACTGCTGCTGCTGTGCTGACCTGTTACCTGTCTGGTCACTGTGAGGAACTGCACCATCTGCATCCCTTGTGCTGGCCTGTTGTTGGGGCCTGGTAGCCCTGTGCTACCCTCCCTTTGGCCTTCAGGGGCAGGGTGCTGTGGTCCCTGACCCCTGTAGCTATTATAAGCACGAGGAGTGCTTCATTTTTCTGCGCTGCCTAGGGTTCGTACAACCCTTGGAAAGCACCTTGCTTACTGCTACAGCGCTTCGTAAGTGCTTCACCACTGCCTGGAATCACAGCTGCGACCGGGCTCTTCAGGAATTTCCTGCGCTCGTAAGCGCATTGTTATTGCCTTTAAACAATCACCGCAGCAGCCCAGGAGACTGCATTCCCTAAGCGCGAGTGCCGCGCTGCCACTGAGACTCCTGGGGCACCCTGGATTAATGAAAAGGAGCGAGCGCACTCCTTCTGTGCCCCAGGGGCGAAATGCGCTCTGAGGAGCACCCCCGGGGCAGACACTGGCACCTGCTTTGGTGCTGCTCTCACCGCAGACAGGGAAAGGCATTAGAGGGGATCGCACACCCGGTCGGGTGTGGCCGCTTCGTGAGCAGAAGGGAAGCCTCATTGGAGAGGCCCACCTGCTCCCCCAGGCCCCTGGAAGGTACTAAAAGCACCAGTTTGGCTCACAGACTGGGGAGGAAAACCTCATGGGAAGTCCCCCAGCCACCGAGCCTCACTCTACTTTGCCCTTCACCTTGGCTTTGTGGAACAGGGAGGGAGTCCTAACTGGAGGCCCCTTCCTTTTGCCCCCAATGTTTTGTTGGGCTTGTCCTGCCCCCCTCCCTCGTTGGAGGGCCAGTGAAGGCCTGGGGGTCCCTCCAGAGATCGCGGGCCCCAGGAGTGTCCCGTTATCAACACCATAGAGGGTGCAGACCTCCCCTCTCCCCTAGGAGCAACAAGTGCCCCCCGTTTTGCACATAGGAGCGCAGGGGGCCCCACATTCATCTCTCTGGCATTAAGAATGCCTTTTCCTCACGATACAGGTACTTTTGGGACATATTAGTGTCTTATGATTTTGATATCGACACAGGAGGGTTATATGTTCCCTGCCTATTTTCCTAAGGCCATATATGTTTGCTAAATTTTCCTTGTATGGGCATGACAGGCTTATATGTGTTTCATGACTTGCCATAGGTTTTATACTGCTCTTAGTATAGGCAGTTTTGTATATTTCCATGACGAGTGCATTTATTTATCTACTGTGATTCCTGACTACTGCTTATGTTGCAGATTCATGAGTACTTACATGTTCTAATGTGACGACTGCTTATTCTTGCAGATTATAAATAACCTGTGTAATGATCTGACAACTGCTAAGGTAGCAGGATATTACTGACATGTAATGTTTGGGCTAATTATGTTTTGTGCAATACAGTTTATTTTTACAGAGCTCATTGTTGTGTTTACTTTGTGGAGTATATATTGCATCACATGTGATGTGTGTGTTGTGCACACGCTTTACACATTGCCTCTGAGTTAGACCTGACTGCTCGTGCCAAGCTACCAAGGGGGTGAGTAGGGGTTATCTTGGGCGTGTAACTCCCTTGCCCTGACTAGAGTGGGTGGTGTGAGAAAACAGGGCTGATTGCAGAGGCCCCCTAACTTTTTGCCCCCATTTTCCACTTTATGCTGGTGTTTTCCTGACTCTGATGGTGCCCTGGGTACTGCTAACCAGTCCCAGGGCCTGTGCTCTGTGTAAAATCAATATGCAAATTAGGCTAATTATAATTGGCTAAGTTAACCTACCTATAAGTCCCTAGTATATGGTAGGGCATGTAGGTTTAGAGACCACAGCATAGGTGGTGCACACCTAGGTGCACTGCTGAGGTGCCCAGTGTCATTTTAAAAGCAAGCCTGCCTTGCTGGCTGCTTTTAAATTAAAGTTATATGCAAATTCGACTTTGGAATTAAAAGTACTTCCAAAGTCTTAAACTACCTTATTTTTACATATAAGTCACCCCTAAGGTGTGCCCTATGTGCCCCTAGGGCTGGGTGCCATGTAACTATAAGCAGGGACTTTATAAAAATAGATTTATAAGCCCTGGTGAGGTAAAAACAGCCAAATTCATTTTTCCCTCATTGAAGTAAATGGCCTTCATAGGCTAGAATGGGGAGACTTTATTTTAAATTTTAAAGTCTCCTTAAATGTTGCATACCAAGAATTTGGTATCAAATTAATTGTTGTAATAAATCCCACAACTTCCAGTTGTTGGATTTAATATAACTTGTTCAGGTAAAGAGTTTTAGACTTTACCTAAAAAGTTGCCAATTTCAGCCCTGCATTGTTTTTGCTGCTGTGCTCTGATTGGCCAGCCTGCAGCAGCTTAGTCAAAGCTGCCTTGATGAGGTGTGAAGTGGCCTGGCTTCACACAAAGGAATGTGCTTGGGGGAGAGAATCTCCCCTCAGCAGATGGTGAGGCAGGAAGGGGGAGGGCTGCCAAACTGGTCTTCAAAGGCAGAGAAGGACATCTGGAGCACCCAGCAACACCCCCACATCCTGCAACCCCAGACAACTAGGTGCCCCTTGATTAGATTAGGAGAGGGCAGGAGAGGGGTGTGTTTATGATTTTTAGCCACACCAGTGGGTGGGCTCAGCCAGATGTAACCTCCAAAAATCAGATTCAGCCATGTTGGATTTTTAGAGAATGTTGCCTTTTGGGATGGATTTTTGCCACACTTCCCAGGAAGTGGTCATCACAGGGGGACGACCCTGTACCTGATTGGAGGACCAGGACCCCCCTGCTTTTCACCCAGGAGCAAGGATAAAACTGGCAGACCTGCCCCCACAGATCAGATCCCTGCCAGATTTCAAGAAGAAAAGAACTAAAGGAGAAGAAGGACTGCCCTGCTGGACCCCTGGCCTGCACCTGGAACCTGCACTCAGAAGGACTGCACCAGCTGCACACTTGGGCTTCACCACAAGAAGGACTTTGCCTGGCTTCAACTGGTTCAAGGAGGGACTCCCTGTTTGCTACAGGTGAAAAATTGCTATCCAGAGTCCCCCTGCACCAACTCCTGAAAAGTGACCAGCTGACCACTGTCCAGTGGCCAAAAAGGAGTTTGCGCCAGGTGCATTCTGGGAGTTGAAGTCCGCACCCTCCAAGGACCATCACAGATCTTCTGGACCCTTGGGGTGAGCTGTGGACCCCAAAAGAACCTTAAAAGAACATCTGGGTGAAGCCCCAGAAGTTTGGAGAAGATTTGAGAATTTTTGGAAAAAAGCTCCAGAGAGGGACCGACCCGCCGCGGAAATTCTAGCCGGCTTGCCTCAACCGCGACCCGGCCTGATTTGGTGGTTCGTCCCGGTAAAGAAAAATCTCAGAAAAAGAGTCTAAGGTGGTCATTCTGACCTCGGCGGTAAAAGGCGCCTACCGCCGGTCAGAAATCCTCCATAATCCCGCCGCGGTCGCGGAAACCCGCCACGGTCATTCTGACCCGCAGAAGGCAAACCTCCGAAAATCCGACCGCCACAACAGACCGGCAGACCAGCGGTCGGCGGAAAAGTGGAGGTGACAAAACCTCCACCGTCACGCCAACAGAAATACGCCCATGCCATTACGACCCACGAATCCACGCGGCGGTCATTCAAACGCGGTATTCCATTGGCGGGACACACCGCCGCGGTCAGAATACACACAAACGAACAAAACTCAGCCACATTGGACGATTTGAATCCCACACACCTGATACACATACACACACCACTCCCACACACACAATACAATATAAAACACCCACCCACATCACCCACAAACCCCTACGCTAAAAAATTCTGAAAGAAGGCCAGAGCGAGACACCAGCATCCACAAACTAACAGCCACAGCCACTCAACACCATCACCCACACACTATCCACACACAAAACAACACACACCACCACACTCAACTCACTTAAATACACATACTCCACCCCACACATCATACACACCACCCCATGGCACCCCAAAGACAACCCCGCTTCACAGACGAAGAACTCAGGGTCATGGTGGAGGAAATCGTTCGGGTAGAGCCCCAGCTGTTCGGCACACAGATACAATACACCAGCATTGCCCGGAGGACGGAGCTATGGCAGAGGATTGTCGACAGGGTCAACGCAGTGGGACAGCACCCCAGAAATCGGGAAGACATCAGGAAGCGATGGAACGACCTACGGGGGAAGGTGCGTTCCATGGTATCCAGGCACAACATCGCCGTGCAGAAGACTGGCGGAGGACCCCCACCTCAACCCCCACAATTCACATCATGGGAGGAGGAAGTCTTGAACATCCTGCATCCTGACGGCCTCGCAGGAGTCGGCGGAGGAATGGATACTGGTAAGTTGAAGCTTCAATACTGCTTCCCCCCCACCTGCATGCCAAATCATACCCCAACCCTCACCCCCATCCTCGAACCCCACCCTCACCCCCACCCCCATCCTCACCCCCACCCTCACCCCCACCACCATCCTCACCACCCCACCACCATCCTCACCCCCACCCCCAGCACACCTATTCCCCGCCAATGTCTCACCATCACAACCCACACATCCCAAAAGCTAGGCCTGCATGCGTCCACTAAGCATGGACACCCATCACCAAAGCATGCCCAATGCATATACACATCCCCCCCACAAGCCACCCTCACCAAAGCCCCCACACACGAATGCCAGCACTTGGGGACACGAGAACCCATAGATACACCCATATGCCACACATGGAAACTATAACCATACCTCTATACCCCTGCAGGACCCGACCGTCAACACACCGCGGCGGAGGGGCCAGAATTCTCCACACCCCCCACCCAAGAGGCCGTCAGCGATGACAGCAGCTCTGTCGACCTGGACACCGATGACCAGCCTGGACCATCGGGGACCTCTGGACAGTCGGTTCCCCTCACACAGGCCCAGGCCACTACAGACCCAAACCCCTCTGGGAACACCAGCACAGCTCCCACCCAGCGGGCCCATGCCTCTGTCTCCAGGGCGCGTCAATCTGCGGTGTGTCTACCACTACAGGGCACCCAGGATAACCCACCACCCCAACAACAACAGGGACCTGGGGGCAGTGGTAGTGGGCACACCGGCCAGGGGGCAGAGGCCCAGGGAAACAGGGCAACTCGGAGGGCAGCTGTGCGACAGGGGGGGGAGGAGAGGCCCAGGGAACCCACTCTCCACGAGGTCCTCACCACCATCATGGGAGCATACAACTGCTCCCAGGAGACGATGGCGACGGTACTGGCCCGGTTCCAGGAGATCCAGGTACTGCAGGAGGAACACTATCGGGGGTACAGGGAGGACATCAGAGCCATCAACACCACCCTGGTTACCATGGTAGGGCTGCTGCAGGACCTCGTCAACACCAGGGCGGACACTCAACAACACCCAAGGGCCCCTGCCACTAGCCTGGACCAAGAACAGCCAACCACATCCGCCGGCGCTAGTGGACAGGAGGCCCCCGCACAGCAGCAGCCCACCAGACCCCCACCTCCTGCAGGAGAAGAACCACCCCGCAAGAGGGCCCTGAGATCCCGCAAGAAGACAGAGTAGGATGTCAAGACCCCCGCCAGCAATGGATACCACCTGATGTCATCCCACTGTCCCACATTGTCACCCTGTCCATCCTTGAACTGCCCATGCTCCATCTCTCCACAGGCCTCTGGACAATGCACCTGTGTGACTGTTACTCTGGACTCTGCCATGGACATTCCTTCACCATAGCCCCCACCCACTTGAAACCACCCATCCCATTTTGAGCACTTAAATAAACACCTATTTTGCACCAAAATATCTGGAGTCTGGCTGTGATTTCAATATATTGTAATTGACATGACAGTGCAAATATGTCCTTGTACATGGTGAAGTCAACAAACAGCTGCCACAAAGCTGTAGTCCATGGGGAAACGAAGCACAGGACTCGTAGTGGGGACCCCAGATCTGAAATAGGGAGGGAAAAGCCACAACTCAGTCATCATACACTGGGGCAAATAGACAGGCAGCAGAGATGCAGGAGAGTAGTTAACATTTACTAAATTATCTTTGAAATGTTACCTGTGTCCTATTGGAAGTACTGTTCAATGATTCTGTCCCTGTTGTCTGTTTCAGCCCCGTCGTCTTCCTCCTCGTCACTCTCCTCAGGTTCCACCGCTGCCACAACACCACCGTCTCGACCATCCTCCTGCAGGAAAGGCACCTGGCGGCGCAAAGCCAGGTTGTGAAGCATGCAGCAGGCCACGATGATGTGACACACCTTCTTAGGTGAGTACATTAGGGATCCACCTGTCATATGCAGGCACCTAAACCTGGCCTTTAGGAGGCCAAAGGTGCGTTCGATCACCCTCCTAGTACGCCCATGGGCCTCATTGTACCGTTCCTCTGCCCTGGTCCGGGGATTCCATACTGGGGTCAGTAGCCACGACAGGTTGGGGTACCCAGAGTCCCCCACTAGCCATACACGGTGTCTCTGTAGCTGTTCCATCACGTAAGGGATGCTGCTATTCCTGAGGATGTAGGCGTCATGCACTGACCCTGGGAATTTGGCATTTACATGCGAGATGTACTGGTCAGCCAAACACACCACCTGGATGTTCATTGAATGGTAATTTTTTCTGTTCCTGTACACCTGCTCCCTGTCTCTTGGGAGAACCAAAGCCACATGGGTCCCATCAATGGCACCAATGACGTTGGGAATATGTCCAAGGGCGTAGAAATCACCCTTCACTGTAGCCAATTCGCCCACCTCAGGGAAAATGATGTAGCTCCTCACGGATTTCATCAGGGCAGACAACACTCTGTATAACACCTTCGAAAACATGGGCTGAGACATCCCAGAAGCAATTCCCACGGTTGTCTGAAATGACCCACTTGCCAAGAAATGGAGTACTGACATGACCTGCACCAGAGGGGGAATCCCTGTGGGTTGGCGGATGGGGGACATCAGGTCGGGCTCCAGCTGGGCACACAGTTCATGGATAGTGGCACGGTTAAGACGGTAGGTCAGGATAATGTGGCGTTCTTCCATTGTCGACAGGTCCACCAGCGGTCGGTACACGGGAGGATTCATCCGTCTCCTCGCCCAACCCAGCGGACGGTGCCTAGGAAGGACAACATGGAGCACACAGTCAAGCAACCCACAGGTACGTACTCACAGCTAGCACAGTAAACGATTCTCTATGCAGTGAATGGCGTGTCTGAGTGGCTATGCAAGGCCTAGGCCTGTGTGACGCAGTTGAAAATGAGCCATGTGGGCCCTGGAAATGGCGGCTGTCTGACCTGTGAAGTGTGACAATGGGATGTGAGGTCAATGCGCTGGCGTGGCACACCGCGGCGGGCGGCGGGCGAAGACCGCGGCGCCAAGCCGCATTGGTTAACATTGAAGCCTATGGGTTTCAGGAGCCAATGGCGAAGGGCGCCGGCGGTGGCGGGACGCACCGCCGCGGTACGCACCGCCGCGGACGTGACCGCCATTTTCTATCTACTTATCCACTTGCGACTTGAACTTTCACAGGAGAGGACCTATACTGCAAGTGTTGCTGTGACCTCGGTCTGGAAGGGACAATGGCTGCTGCACCTGGGGAAAGGGCCCCTGCCTTCACTGGAGAGGAGTTGGAGAAACTTGTGGATGGGGTCCAGTATGCGCTACTCTACGGTCCTCCAGACCAACAAGTGAGTTTAATTCAATCTGGATTTGGGGCCACTGGCTGGCTTGGGGGCCTGGCGGGGGGCCTGGCGGGGATGGGGGGCATGTTGGGCCTGGCGGGGGGTATGGCGGGGGGCCTGGCGGGGATGGGGGGCATGTTGGGCCTGGCGGGGGGCATGGCGGGGATGGGGGGCATGTTGGGCCTGGCGGGGGGCATGGCGGGGGGCCTGGCGGGGATGGGGGGCATGTTGGGCCTGGCGGGGGGCATGGCAGGGATGGGGGGCATGTTGGGCCTGGCGGGGGGCATGGCGGGGGGCCTGGCGGGGATGGGGGGCATGTTGGGCATGGCGGGTGGCATGGCCGGGGGCCTGGCGGGGATGGGGGGCATGTTTTGCCTGGCGGGGGGCATGGCGGGGGGAATGGCGGGGATGGGGGGCATGTTGGCCATGGCGGGGGGCATGGCGGGGATGGGGGGCATGTTGGGCCTGGCGGGGGGCATGGCGGGGGGCCTGGCGGGGATGGGGGGCATGTTGGGCATGGCGGGGGCATGGCGGGGGGCCTGGTGGGGATGGGGGGCGTTGGGCCACTGGCAAGGAAAATGCTGACAAACTTGAACGTGGTATTTCTCCCTCCCTGTACGTGTCACATAGGTCCGCGCCCATGAGAAGATCGGGATTTGGGGTGCCACCGCCAAGGAAGTCCGGACCCTGGGGGTCCACCATCGACGGGGCACCCACTGCCGCAAGAGGTGGGAGGACATCCGCCGCGGGACCAAGAAGACCGCCGAGTCTCTGCTGGGGATGGCCTCCCAACGTAGGCGGGGTGCCTGCCGTCAACTGAGCCCCCTGATGTTCCGGATCCTGGCGGTGGCCTACCCTGATTTGGATGGGCGCGTGAGGGCAGCAAAGCAGACACAAGGGGGTGAGTACAAGCATTATCTACTCTGTTGTCGCGCAGTGGAGGTGTCTGGGTGGGGGAGGAGGGCTGGGGGTCCCCCTAGGCCAGGGCGATATCTGTAGGCTGGGCACCCCCGTAAGCCCCTGTGTCCCCAGCCACCACCCTCAGTAGTTTGTCAGTACAGCCATCCCTGGGCCGTGTCATCCATGGGTGCAGTTGTCAACTCTAGGCGTGTAGGGCATGTTCCACGGAATGCGTAGCGGACCCCAAGTGCGCAACTTAGTGCAGGGGGCATCTGTGTCTGTCATGTCCGCTAACTGTACCGGAGATCCATGTACTCAATATCCCTTTATTTCTCTCTCCCCCCCCTTTTTGTTTGTCTTTCTGTGCTTGTGTGCATCAGCATCATCAGGCGGAGGAGAAGTGGCATCGGGGCAGGAGGGAGCTGCATCTCACATGGCCCAGGAGGGCCATGCCACAGAGTCAGACTGGACCAGTGAGACGGAGGGCGAGGGGAGCTCTACGACGGGGACGACTGGACCCTGCAGCGACACAGACACGTCCTCGGTAGGGGGCTCCCTTGCGGGGGTGGCACCATCCGTGCCCCCCGCCATTACAGGTACAGCCACCACCCAGCGCACCATCTCCGCCCTCCCAGCAGCCCCTCAGCGTTCGCCCCGTGCCCGCTCTGCCAGGAAGCCGGGCATCTCCTTCGCCCCAGGCACCTCAGGCCCTGCCCCTGTTACCCCCGCTGCCCTCAGTGAGGAGGTCATTGACCTCCTCCGAACGCTCATTGTTGGGCAGACTACCCTTTTGAATGCCATCCAGGGGGTGGAGAGGGAGGTTCATCGCAGCAATGCGTACCTGGAGGGCATTCATTCGGGTCAGGCTGCCCATCAGCGATCGTTCCAGGCTCTGGCCTCAGCACTGACGGCAGCCATTGTCCCTGTCTCCTGCCTCCCTCTACTAACTCCCTCCTCCCAGTCTCCTGTTCCTCTGCCTGTCCCACCCACACCATCAGACCAGCCTGCACACACCTCAACACCCAAGAGAAGCTCATCCAAACATAAGCACCACAGATCACGCAGACATTCACACACGCAACATTCCGATGCAGACATGCCAACAGTCACTACCACCTCTGTGACCCCCACCTCCTCGTCTCCCTCCTCCCTCCCTGTGACGTCTACACTCACACCTCCATTCACCTCACCATCAGCCAGTGTTTCCATCACCAGCACACCCTCCACTCCAGTCCGCACACGTGCAGTCACCACCCCCACTGCCATTTACACATCCCCTGTGTCCTCTCCCACTGTGTCTGTCACCCCCTCTTCCACACCACACAAACGCAGCCACCCACCCACCCAACAGCCATCCACCTCACGACAGCCTATCCCTCCTGCACCTGCACCCAAAGACAGCAAACGTGACTCACCTACAACCACATCCTCTCCCTCCACTCCCATTCCCACTGTACCTACCACTCTCCATTGTCCCAAGAAGCTCTTCCTCGCCACTACTAACTTCTTTCCTGACCCTGAGCCCCCCCCTCCTTCTCGTCGGGGTAAGAAGAGCACCTCAGCCACCACCAGCCCTGCAGCCCCCTTGACAAGGGTGCAGGGGTATTGGAGCCCGCCAGCCCGCATGTCTGGATCTTCGCCCAGCAGCAAGGGGACAGCCAGCCCACCCCCTGGGAAGAGGAGCAGAAGGCGGAAGGGGCGCCGCAGGAGCCCGCCTTCTACATCCCCCCCGGACACCACCCAGAGACAGTCACCAGCCACAGCTCCAAAGGGAGGAAAGGGCCACAGGCCCACGACTAAGGAGGGCAAGGGCAGCAAGTCGGAGAGGTCAGGCAGCAGGCCTGCTGCCCAGGAGGAGCCCACAACCCCCATAGCCGCTGCCCCGGGAGGAACCGGAACAGCTGCCCCGGGAGAGCCCACCACCCCCATAGCCGCTGCCCAGGGAGGACCCAGCCCAGCTGGCCAGAAGGGCCCCACCACCCACAGCCCAGGTGGGCATTGAAGGAGCACCATCCCCGCTGCCCAGGAGGGCACCACCAGGCAATTAGCAGTTGGCCATAGACCGGCCGCCGTCTCCAGAACCGCAGAACTGGGCCCCGCCGTCTCAAGAACCGCTCCGCTGGGCTCCGCCGACTCAAGAACCGCTGAACTGGGCCCCGCCGTCTCAAGAACCGCTCCGCTGGGCCCCGCCGTCTCCAGAACCGCTCCGCTGGGCCCCGCCGTCTCAAGAACCGCTGAACTGGGCCCCGCCGTCTCAAGAACCGCTCCGCTGGGCCCCGCCGTCTCAAGAACCGCTCCGCTGGGCCCCGCCGTCTCAAGAACCACTGAACTGGGCCCTTCAAGGCAAGGAGCGCTGAACTGGGCCCCGCCGTCTCCAGAACCGCTGAACTGGGCCCCGCCGTCTCAAGAACCGCTCCGCTGGGCCCCGCCGTCTCAAGAACCGCTGAACTGGGCCCCGCCGTCTCAAGAACCGCTCCGCTGGGCCCCGCCGTCTCAAGAACCGCTGAACTGGGCCCCGCCGTCTCAAGAACCGCTGAACTGGGCCCTCCAAGGCAAGGAGCGCTGAACTGGGCCCTTCAAGGCAAGAACCGCTGGCCCTTTGGCAGACGTGGCAGGGCAGGATCTATCTCGGGCAGGGCTGCAGGATGTCCTCTGGCCAACTTGCCTCCTCCAGTGGCAGTGGGGTCTGTTATGGACTGTATGGACTGTGGAATGCTCTCCCAGGATGGCCCAGTGGGCAGCCCACCCACTGTATGGACTGTATGGACTGTGGCTTTGCTCTCCCCAGGATGGCCCAGTGGGCAGGCCACCCACTGTATGGACTGTTTGGACTGTGGCTTTGCTCTCCCCAGGATGGCCCAGTGGGCAGGCCACCCACTGTATGGACTGTTTGGACTGTGGCTTTGCTCTCCCCAGGATGGCCCAGTGGGCAGGCCACCCACTGTATGGACTGTTTGGACTGTGGCTTTGCTCTCCCCAGGATGGCCCAGTGGGCAGGCCACCCACTGTATGGACTGTATGGACTGTGGCTTTGCTCTCCCCAGGATGGGCCAGTGGGCAGGCCACCCACTGTATGGACTGTTTGGACTGTGGCTTTGCTCTCCCCAGGATGGCCCAGTGGGCAGGCCACCCACTGTATGGACTGTATGGACTGTGGCTTTGCTCTCCCCAGGATGGCCCAGTGGGCAGGCCACCCACTGTATGGACTGTTTGGACTGTGGCTTTGCTCTCCCCAGGATGGCCCAGTGGGCAGGCCACCCACTGTATGGACTGTTTGGACTGTGGCTTTGCTCTCCCCAGGATGGCCCAGTGGGCAGGCCACCCACTGTATGGACTGTATGGACTGTGGCTTTGCTCTCCCCAGGATGGGCCAGTGGGCAGGCCACCCACTGTATGGACTGTTTGGACTGTGGCTTTGCTCTCCCCAGGATGGCCCAGTGGGCAGGCCACCCACTGTATGGACTGTTTGGACTGTGGCTTTGCTCTCCCCAGGATGGCCCAGTGGGCAGGCCACCCACTGTATGGACTGTTTGGACTGTGGCTTTGCTCTCCCCAGGATGGGCCAGTGGTCATGGAGTCCCCTCGTGGATCTGGCGTCGTGTACTCAAGTGGCTGAGGTGCCCCCCCCTTCCCTTCCCCCTGAGGTGCCTGTCCTATTTTCTTTCTGATGCCCCTGCAGTGTTCTCTCCGTGGAGTTCTTGTCGTGGGACTGGGCCTTGCCCCTTTGCACAGGATCCCTGTGATCCACGGACAGTGGTTGGACTACATTTAGTAGCTGTATATATTTTGTACATAGTTTATTTATTTATTGGGATTACTGGTGTACATATTTCAATATATCTGCCCGTTTATGATCTCTTCTTTTGGTCTTTGCATTATTTCGGAGGGGGGTGGTTTGTGGGTTGTGACAGTGAACTGTGGGAATGCATTGATGTGTGTGTTGTAGTGGGTGTGGGTGGGTGGGTGTGTGCCGGTAATCTTTTCCCTCCCCTGTGTCGTAGGTGCAGTACTCACTGATGTCTTCCACGCCGCCGGGCGTGCTCCTGGTATATGAGCAGGTATAGGAGTGCGGGAATGACCTGCAACTCTGGTTCCATACTGCCGGAATCTCGCGTGGAGTGCGTAGAGGTGAGCGTTTTCCCGTTCGTAGTCTGTTTCCGCCGTATTCTTATCGGCGGTGCTCCCGCCCCGGAAAAGGTGGCGGATTGGTGGGTCGTAATAGGGTGGGCGGTACATTGTCTGCCGCCTGGCTGTTGGCGGGAACCGCCGCGCTGTTTGTTTGTACCGCCGTGGCGGGCGGAGTGTTAATACGGCGGGCTGTGTTGGCGGTTCCCGCCAGGGTCAGAATTGCATATTTTAGACCGCCGGCCTGTTGGCGGCTTGGCCGCCGCTTTATCACCGACCGCCAGGGTCAGAATGAGGGCCTAAGTCCGAAGGTAAAAAGTTGACCGGAACCTCCCAGCCATCGTATCCGAGAAGGGCTCCATGGACGTCGGATCAAGATCCAGGTTTACCCCGGTCGAAGGATTTTCATCTCGAAAAAACGACTAAGTCCGAAGGTAAAAATCTCCACCGAGGAATCCAGCATTGCGTATCCGGACGAGGGCTCCAGGAGGTCGGATTCGACTGGCAGGTTCGTCCCGCTGAAGAAAATCTTCAAAATAAAGACTAAGTCAGAAGGTAACTTTTTAACCGAGGCCACCCGCGACTTGTAGCCGAGCAGGGCTCCATCGCGGTCGGCCTGAAACTTTGACTTTGCCCCGGTCCTGGTGCAACCAGATGACCCGATTGGCGCTTTTTGTTTCTAAGCGCTAGAAAAATAATAATTCTTTAAAAATTCATATCTCCGGTTCCCTTTATCCGATTTTATTCGTTTTTATAACTATTTTTATAAATTGGTTTTGGATTTTTAAACTGTTTCCTGTGTTTTATTTAATTACTGTTTTGTGATATTTGAATGCTTTACACACTGTCTCCTAAGTTAAGCCTTGACGCTCGTTGCCAAGCTACCAAGGGTTGAGCTGGGATTAATTTACTGAGACCTAACTGTACCTAGGTGGAGGCTAGTGGCTTGTTGCTAGGTGTAGGTACCTACCTGCCCTTACCAATAACCCATTTTCCAACATTTTTGGTGGCAGCGGTGGGATCCTGTACTTGAGTTCAGCATCACGTTACAGTTTTCAGTAAAACAAATAAAAAATCCTTTAAATTGTCTTAGTGCAAAAATTATTTTTTTACATTTTTTATTTTTTTTATTAATTTGGATTAATTTCAATTATTGAATTTTTGAAATTTTTCAAAATTCTTGTTTCCAATTTTTGCAAAAAGTTTTTGTTGACACAAAACTAGGGAACCATGGAGCTTGATCTGGCTGGCCTACCCACACTGACAGTAGTCCAGCTTAGGGGGTTGTGTATTGAAAGAGGGTTGCCTGCAACCACTGATCTCAGGAAGCAAATCCTGATTAAATCCCTGACAGCATGGGCTGAGGCCCAAGAGCTAGGCACAGACGAAGCTCCAGAGGAGGAAGAAAAAGGGGAGGATGTTAACTCTAACCACTCAGGGGAGGGAAGGCATCAGACCCCAAGTGAGGATGAGGAAGAACGGTCCTCAGTAAATACAGTCACTAGGGGCAGATCCAAAGCTAGTAGTGGGAAGGGGGTCCTTTCAGGAGGAGAGAACCCATCCATCAGAGAAAGAGAGCTGGAGGCCCAGCTAGCATACATAGCTTTGGAAGCAGAGAAGCTGGCCCTAGAAAAGAAAAAGTGGGCAAAGAAAGAGAAAAGAGATGGTGGCAGCGACTGAGAAGTTGAGGTGTCCATGGGTGGGGGAGTTTGCCCCAGATTACCCAAGGGGGTGGTTCCTGCCTATGTAGAGGGGGATGACATAGATAAGTGGCTGGGGGCCTTTGAGAGGGCCCTCCAGATGAGGAGAGTCAAGCCTCAGTACTGGGGTTCACTTCTTTGGGAGTTAGTTCCCAACTCTGGGAGGGATAGGCTCCTAACCATGAGTGGGGAAGATGCAGACTAATACCCCAGTATGAAGAGTGCTTGACTAAAAAGTTTGGCCTGACCCCAGAGCAGTATAGGCTCAAGTTCAGGGACACCCAAAAGACAAGCACCCAGTCCTGGGTGGACTTTGTAGACACCTCACTTAAGGCACTAGAGGGCTGGATTATTGGTAACAAAGTAAATACTTATGAGGGGTTATACAATCTGATCATGAGAGAGCACATCTTGACCAATTGTACCCAAGAAAGGTTACGCCAGCATCTAGTGGACTCTAAGCAGACCAACCCCAGAGAGCTAGGGGAGGCAGCTGATGAGTGGTTGAGAACCAGGGTGGTTGTCAAGTCCCAGGGGGGAGACTCCAAGAAGGGGGGGGCAGGTCCCCAAAAACCTAAGGAGGAAGGTGGTAAGCCCACCACAGAGACTCCCTCTGTACCCCAGAACCCTAAGAAGGAGGAGAGTAAATCCCACTCCCACTCTGACAAGCAGAGACAGGGAGACCCAGGGTTAAAAAAGCTCTTGGACAGTAGGGCTTGCTTTGACTGTCAGCAGACAGGTCACTTCAGAGGAGATGCAGCCTGTCCAAAGAAGGTGGTTAGCACTGGGCTGTCCAGTGTAGCCATAGAGGAGGACTCCTCAGATGATGAAGTCCTCCTAGCATTTAGCTGGGAGACAGGACCAGATGGTAAGCTGGGGATCCCTGGGGGGTGGAAGTAGGCACTTCCACCCCATTTAGGTGAATGGGATCCCTACCACTGGCCTGAGAGACACCTGTGCCAGTCATACTATAGTGAGTGACCGGTTAGTGACCCCAAACATGTATGTCCCAGGAGAGACAAGGAAAGTCAGGATAGCCACAGGGGAGGTCACCACCAAACCTGTAGCCATAGTGCCCCTAGAGAGGGAGGGTATCCTTGACTGGTTTAGGGTGGTAGTCAGTGCTGACCTCCCCCTAGATTGTATCCTGGGCAATGACCTCCCAGAGGTGGGTCTGGTCTCAGATGGGGCGGTCGCCCAGGGCGCCCCCCCAAACCAAAGTCCTGGGGAGTCAGTCCCTACAGTTAGGAGACAGGGGTCCCCAAGAAAAAGAAAGAAGAAAAGGAAGGGTAGGCCACTCTTAAAGAGAGTTCCAGGGAGCCAAAGGCCTTCTGCCCCAGTAGGGGGGGAGCCCAGAGTTGGCACTGGTGAGGCCTCCCCTGACCCCAAGGAAGTCCTGAGTAGTCAGGCAGCTGTCCAGATGCAGGGTGTTGCCCCTACACTGACAGAAGGGAGAGTGGACGGAGGGTGTCTGCCACAGGAGGTGGTAGCCCCCCACTCTAGACAGCAAGAGGGGTGCCAGGACCCCAAAGTTGCCCCTAAAGCAGCTCAGCCACCTGTCAGTGGAGAGCTTAGGGTGTGGTTCTGGGTACTGACAGCTGTCAGTAGCCTCTGCTGGGTGCTAGCCTTCCTGGCAGCACTGTACTTGGCCTGGGAGGCAGACCCCAAGGCCAATAGCAAAGTCGGACCCCTGACCCTATTGGTCATGGTGGGGTTGCTCAAGTGTTGGGTGACCTCTTTAGGTAAGCTAGGTGTTGCCCTAGCAAAGTTAGGAGTAGGGGAGGTGGGCACCTCACTACCCAAGTTGGCAGAGAGAGAGGAGGAAGACCCCCCTAGAGGGAAGTTTCAGTTTGAGATGGGTCCTTTCACTGTTGGGATGGCTTCACTACCCAGAGGGAGTGACCATGACAGGAGGATGTAAGGCAGAGTAGGCCCTGCAAAGGGACAGCCAGTTTTCTTCACTGTCTTCCTCGCCTAACAAGCCAGGAAGACTCTCCCAGGGTTGGGCTGAGTCTCCTGGGCGTGTGGGCTGGGGGGGGGGGGGCTTGTGTGAGAAAACAGGGCTGATTGCAGAGTCCCCCTAACTTTTTGCCCCCATTTTCCACTTTATGCTGGTGTTTTCCTGACTCTGATGGTGCCCTGGGTACCGCTAACCAGTCCCAGGGCCTGTGCTGTGTGTAAAATCAATATGCAAATTAGGCTAATTATAATTGGCTAAGTTAACCTACCTATAAGTCCCTAGTATATGGTAGGGCATGTAGGTTTAGGGACCACAGCATAGGTGGTGCACACCTAGGTGCACTGCTGAGGTGCCCAGTGTAATTTTAAAAGCAAGCCTGCCTTGCTGGCTGCTTTTAAATTAAAGTTATATGCAAATTCGACTTTGGAATTAAAAGTACTTCCAAAGTTTTAAACTACCTTATTTTTACCTATAAGTCACCCCTAAGGTGTGCCCTATGTGCCCCTAGGGCTGGGTGCCATGTAACTATAAGCAGGGACTTTATAAAAATAGATTTATAAGCCCTGGTGAGGTACAAACAGCCAAATTCGTTTTTCCCTCATTGAAGTAAATGGCCTTCAAAGGCTAGAATGGGGAGACTTTATTTTAAATTTTAAAGTCTCCTTAAATGTTGCATACCAAGAATTTGGTATCAAATTAATTGTTGTAATAAATCCCACAACTTCCAGTTGTTGGATTTAATATAACTTGTTCAGGTAAAGAGTTTTAGACTTTACCTAAAAAGTTGCCAATTTCAGCCCTGCATTGTTTTTGCTGCTGTGCTCTGATTGGCCAGCCTGCAGCAGCTTAGTCAAAGCTGCCTTGATGAGGTGTGAAGTGGCCTGGCTTCACACAAAGGAATGTGCTTGGGGGAGAGAATCTCCCCTCAGCAGATGGTGAGGCAGGAAGGGGGAGGGCTGCCAAACTGGTCTTCAAAGGCAGAGAAGGACATCTGGAGCACCCAGCAACACCCCCACATCCTGCAACCCCAGACAACTAGGTGCCCCCTTGATTAGATTAGGAGAGGGCAGGAGAGGGGTGTGTTTATGATTTTTAGCCACACCAGTGGGTGGGCTCAGCCAGATGTAACCTCCAAAAATCAGATTCAGCCATGTTGGATTTTTAGAGAATGTTGCCTTTTGGGATGGATTTTTGCCACACTTCCCAGGAAGTGGTCATCACAGGGGGACAACCCTGTACCTGATTGGAGGACCAGGACCCCCCTGCTTTTCACCCAGGAGCAAGGATAAAACTGGCAGACCTGCCCCCACAGATCAGATCCCTGCCAGATTTCAAGAAGAAAAGAACTAAAGGAGAAGAAGGACTGCCCTGCTGGACCCCTGGCCTGCACCTGGAACCTGCACTCAGAAGGACTGCACCAGCTGCACACTTGGGCTTCACCACAAGAAGGACTTTGCCTGGCTTCAACTGGTTCAAGGAGGGACTCCCTGTTTGCTACAGGTGAAAAATTGCTATCCAGAGTCCCCCTGCACCAACTCCTGAAAAGTGACCAGCTGACCACTGTCCAGTGGCCAAAAAGGAGTTTGCGCCAGGTGCATTCTGGGAGTTGAAGTCTGCACCCTCCAAGGACCATCACAGAACTTCTGGACCCTTGGGGTGAGCTGTGGACCCCAAAAGAACCTTAAAAGAACATCTGGGTGAAGCCCCAGAAGTTTGGAGAAGATTTGAGAATTTTTGTAAAAAAGCTCCAGAGAGGGACCGACACGCCGCGGAAATTCTAGCCGGCTTGCCTCAACCGCGACCCGGCCTGATTTGGTGGTTCGTCCCGGTAAAGAAAAATCTCCGAAAAAGAGACTAAGTCCGAAGGTAAAAAGTTGACCGGGACCTCCCAGCCATCGTATCCGAGAAGGGCTCCATGGACGTCGGATTCGACTGGCAGGTTCGTCCCGCTGAAGAAAATCTTCAAAATAAGACTAAGTCAGAAGGTAACTTTTTAACCGAGGCCTCCCGCGACTTGTAGCCGAACAGGGCTCCATCGCGGTCGGCCTGAAACTTTGACTTTGCCCGGTCCTGGTGCAACCAGATGACCCGATTGGCGCTTTTTGTTTCTAAGCGCTAGAAAAATAATAATTCTTTAAAAATTCATATCTCCGGTTCCCTTTATCTGATTTTATTCGTTTTTGTGTCATTTTAAAGATAAAAATATAAACTATTTTTATAAATTGGTTTTGGATTTTTAAACTGTTTCCTGTGTTTTATTTAATTACTGTTTTGTGATATTTGAATGCTTTACACACTGTCTCCTAAGTTAAGCCTTGACGCTCGTTGCCAAGCTACCAAGGGTTGAGCTGGGATTAATTTACTGAGACCTAACTGTACCTAGGTGGAGGTTAGTGGCTTGTTGCTAGGTGTAGGTACCTACCTGCCCTTACCAATAACCCATTTTCCAACAGGTGGGTTCTGCCTGGCTTAGGTGCATACCATAGCCAACCAGAAACCCCGGTTCTAACAATATGGAATGATAAAAATTCACTTTTTATGATGTAATGGCATCATTGGCACTTGTACCTTGGTAACAATACTGGGATATTCTAGTAGTCTGAAGGGAAACATTTGGAAACAGAGAAACCTGCATGAGCTGGGATAGAAGAATGAATATGTGAAAATATACTGTGTCATATTTGGAAATAGTAGAAAACATTCCTTGTGCACCATGGCAAAGATAGGATTACACTCAAGGTCTGTAGGTCATGTAGCTGTTGACAAGCTTGAAGATGATGATTGATTTGTAGTCCCTGGATGGTTTTGAAATCAGGAACATGGGCGACTAGCTAAGTGCCTGATTTAGAGTTTGATAGATGCAAACCCCATCATGACAGATATCCTGTTCACTTTTCTAGAAGTGTATTTTGGCTAAAAGGCACTTATAATAAAGCAGAATGGATATATGTCACATTTGTGATAGAGTACCTCTCCTTCAAACTTGAAATCATGCCCTTAGTCTATATCTTCTACTGGTACATTATAAATGGTGGTCAGGACATCCTGCAAGCATTTTTGAATCACCTTCACTTTCTTGGGACATATAGACATTGTTTTGGAATGAAGAACTGAATTAAGCAGCACAATTAATCTGATCACATTTCCTGTAAAGGTTACTTGATTGACTCCAAAACTTGAGAATTTATCACTTTTAGGAAATGACTTGTTCAACATCTCCACTAGTAATGAAACCAGATAGTCCTGTCTGTGATAGACACTAAGGCCCACATTTATACTCATTTTGCACTGAAATAGCGACATTCTTTATGTCACTAATTCAGCGCAAACTTAACTCATTATTTATATTTTGATGCTAGACCCGTCTTAGAGTTAAGGTTATTTTTTGGATGCGTGAAATGACCTTGCGTCAAGGAGATACAAGGTGGGCCTTTAGGCCCTAGCGCCTTATTTATCCTCCCATGCAAAAATGGTGCATGGGGGGCGGGCCTAAATAATGGTGCTAAGCCTGCTTAGTGCCATTATTTAATGCCTGGGTCAGGGCAGGCGTTTGCGGACCTGTGGAGCCATTTCCATGGTCAGACACCATGGAATGGGTCCACAGGTGCCCTCCCCAAGCCCCAGGGACACCCCAACCAGAGGTACACCGGAGGATGGGGGGCCCCATACCAGGTAAGTAGAGTAAGTATAGGTAAGTATTGTTTCAAAGTTTTTGAAAGTGCCATTGTGGGCCCTGAAATGGCACATGGCACTCGCTGCAATGACCCTTGTCCCCTGTGCAGGTAGTTGGGGGTGGTGGACATGACTCCTGCCTTTTATAAGACAGGAGTCATGTGGTATGGATGGTTTTGCATCAGGAAATGATGCTAGGCTGGTTAGAGGCATTTTTTGCCTCTCACCAGTCTAACGTAATTTCTTGGTGCAAGCACCCCTCCCCCAGACCACCACCCCCACCCAGCTAACATCATTTTTATGAGCATTAGCCAACCCTCTGCGCCATTCCATTAATTTGGCACCCAGCTGGCGGCCTGGAATGGCACAAGCTGGTTCTACACTTTTTGACGCAAAACCACACAAATGCAGTTTTGCTTCAAAAAGTATAAATATAGGCCTAATTACCACCTGCCTGTAGTCAGGATTTGTTACACAGAGGGTCCCCTCCTCCCACCAACCACAACTCCTCCAATGACAGAACTGTGTCTGTTGCTGTTGGTGTTGTGGAGGTATACAGCTTTTAGACAAAAAGACAAAAAATCTTTGCGGTACTGCTGAATACAACAGCTTCAACAATTTCTTGTCTTCTGTAGTTTGTTTTACTAACTCATTCAATTTTGATCTAAATATTTTAGACCCCAGTAATAAATAACTGGTTGATGATCCCTATTTAAGATGCTTTTAGCTTCCAAGATTTTGAGCTGAAATAACAGATTCCGAAGCTTTTGACACAGACCATCATCAATCAAAAGGCATCTGATATTGGAAATAATTCTGTGGATACCAGCAGGTCAGAACAGTCTCTGCTTTCTTGCATTCCATCAGAAGGTTCAGAAAGTCCTTTAACAAAGTCTGCGTTGCACATACAGCATAGGATCATGTACACATAGAAACTGTAATGTCTGGGAAAGTGCACTTAAAGTTAACTTTTTTCTTGTGATCTCCTGGATCTTGCGGCAAAGCCACTTCAAAAGAAGTTAAAGAGTTCACTTCGTGAATAGAAAAGAACAAAAATTTTAAAACGTCCAATGTATATTTCGTAGCGACGTCTCTTTTTCTGACCGCGGTCGGATCGCGCTGCGATTGTCGGATTGCCGTTCCCTGCGTTTTCTTGCCATTTTGGCGACACGTGCCGGGAAGCGTGTTTTGCGCTCCCGGTGGCGTAGCCCTTACCATCTTTAGGGCATTCTCTTCTCTTCTGTCGGTGGTGGTCTTGTTTCTGGTGTTTTTTTCTTGTCTTTTTCTTTTCTTTTTCTTGCTTTCTGTGTACTGCATTCCTTAGTATTCCTGCTGGTATCCATGTTGTCTTCTTCCTGTATTCATTTCCCAGCATGCCCCTTTTCTTATATACTACATCCTTTTTTCCTATTCTTTTCTATGGGCTTTTCCCAGTTCAAAATTGTGTTGTTTTCATTTCCTGTGATGTCACTTACTCTTTTCCAGTATATAAGCCACTCAGTCTTGCTCTACCTTGCGTTGCAAACACTTCCCTTTGGTAGTGCTCTTCGCTCCTGTTCGTCGTTCCTGTTTTTGCTTTTGGAGCATTCTCTGTCAAGCGGCACTGTGGCTACTAGAAAGGGTCGCCCCTATCTGGGACTATCCAGAACCTGCAGAAGACCGGGTGTTTTCACCAATCCTGCATCAAGAGGTGAGAAGCGGAGTGCAGTTTCTGACATCTTACCCCTCTTTAGATAGGAGAGATCCAGCAGTGTTGGGAAGGGCTAGATGATCCATACATTCAGTTTGACATTTCCAGATATTTTCCTCTGAAAGTGGAGCTGGTAAATATGAACCCAGCCAACTCCCAATAGCGGCACCATTTCAGTAAGAGAGAACCTTGTACATACTTCTCTTTTGCCAAGTGAACCATAAGGTCTTGTTACTGAAAACCTGGAAAGAGAAGGCCCATTTTTGCTAAAGCAAGAGTTGGGAGGAAAATGTGCAGAATCATATATGCTCAGAGAGGAATACAGGCGCCGAGTGCTCATGGCATCCAAGTAAAAGGCCAGTGCAGGAGACAGAGAAGAGAGACAAAGGCATAGTTATCCACAAAGCAGCTACACGTAGAAAGGCCTAGAAGCTTGCAATAATATAGTTACAGGAAAGGCACGCATTTCAAATCCACGTTAATGAGGAAAGGGAGTTACTGGACAGGAATGTAAAAGCTTTGATGGTAGAAGGTCAGCAGCTGTGTGGAGGAGGTCAGACAGTCGAGGAGAGCTCCAAGCCTGGAGTTAGGAAAGGAGGAGCTACAGACAGCCTTTAGAACGTGAGATAAAGGTATTACTGTTTTTCAGTAAATGTGCACGTGATAGATATGTAACCTTTGCTTTTCTGCAAATGTGTAATTAGACGCTTTCTCTTGAGAAATGCTGCTTTATGCTGACGAAAGGACTGACACAATGTACCAAGTGAGCGCTTAAATCAAATTGCATGACAAGTGATAAGATGCATTCAAGGTAGCAAAAGTATATAAAAAGGGCTGCTTGAGTTGATGATTTTGAGGGCAGTTTCAGTCTTAGAGCTGTGCTGTCCTCCCGGCCGTTATTCATAAAGGCTCATATTACTTGCCAAACTGAATCCTGTCTTTCTTTATCCGGGACCTGCCAACAACAGTCTTCACATTTCCATTCCACTACCCAGCCTTATCTTATCTGTGATTTTTCCCCCTGAAGGACAGAAAAATCAATGCAATCAATCATTAAGTGCATCACTCTTCTGGAGAGTGTAATATTGTTGAGCACATTTAAGGTTTGCCTGAAATGTTGCTGTTCTCTGAGATGTTCTTTTGCTGTCTATCTTCTATAGAATCCAGGAAGAATGATCAGGAATTCAAGTTTAATAGATTTACCATGAAATTTGTCTGGAATACATTTAACCAGACTCCACCCTCGCCATGCATGGTTTTCCTTCCTAGAGGTATGTCTTGACCTAATGATTATTGAACCCCCTTTTCCCCTGCCAACTCAATTAATAGGGTTAGGACAACAGAGAAGAGAGATGAGTATATGGTCTGCAGTGATCCACAGGGCCATCATTGGCCTGTGAACTCATTACAAAGTTCAATTCTGCTTTCACTGTTCCACAGAGTTCAGGGTTGCAGGTGCCACGGGACATTCAAATTATAATCTGTTTGTAAAATAATGGCTCCTAATCATATTGATTATATGTATAGATATACATACAAACATGCACTTCAATTTATCTTTCAATTTTGATTTTTAAAATATTGATCTAATCCCAATAATGATGGGGAAAACAGGAAGTGTGATTGGAGGAATGGGGAGTTAAAGGATACAATTTGAAAAAAGTAGAACTAGGCTTCCATCAAGGAAGCTACAGTATTTTTTCCAATAACCAGTTCAAATGAAGGTGTCTGCCTCACAGCAGTGACTTCAGGAAAAAATAAACTGGGACAAGGAAGACAGATAAGGAGGTAATGCTAATAGAATCATAGCTGGGAAAATAAGAACTCATTAAAAAAAAAAATGTATTTATTATTTTAAAGAAATCCAGCCTGGCAATACCAGTATTAGAGGACAGAATACCCTGGCAAGATTTAGGGCCTTGTTATGAGTTTGGCAGTCTTTTGGCAAGACCGCTGTAGTGGCGGCCACCACCGTATTAAGAGTCACACAGCTCATTCTGTCAGGACACTGGAGGACAGAAAAAAGGCAGTTCAACCACAAGCATCGCCAGCCCGCTAAAAGCCTCCGATCATATTACGATTCACAAATCACAAGACCGGGTCTTCCATGGCAGAAAACCATTGGGGGTGGGAACTGTGGCGGTCTGAAGTCTCATCAGCCAGAACACCACACCACATTGGATAGTTTGAATGCCTCACAATTGACACACATCCACATCACCAAACACACATACACACTGTACTCTAAAAGATACCACTATACAACCCACAATCCTTTGCAACCAGAATGCCACACACAGCCAGAGACAAGCCAACCATTAAATTTATAGCAAAACAAACAATAGGCACCCCTCAGCACTCATCCCTCACCTGCACAACATACCCAACACCTCATTTAGTATCCCACACAATACACAACTGATACCCACTCACATCACAACACCCACACCTCATCACTATATTTTTTCCCCATTTTTCACACCCTCGCTGCCTCTTCCACCACTACCATGCCCCCACAAAAACATCCACATTTCACTGATGATGAGTTGAGGGTCATGGCGGATGAAATTGTCAGAGTAGAACTATACCTTTTTGGATCACAGGTCTAGCAAACATTAATAGTCAGGAAAATCGAGTTGTGTTCAAGGATAGCCGACAGGGTGAATTCTGTAGGCAGTTACCCATGCACAAGGGTCAATAACAAGTTGAGGTGGAACGACCTCGGGGGGAAGGCTCATTCCATGGCCACCAGGCACCAGCTGGCGGTCCTCAAGACTGATGGTGGACCCCAACCTTCGCCCTCTACTTTCACATCAAAGGAGGAGAAGGTCTTGGACATCCTGCATCCTGAGGGCCTGAAAGGAATACCTGAAGAAGAGGAGTCTGGTAAGTCACTACCACATTCAAGTCTTGGGAGCCTACCAACAATCCCAAGGCATGATGGGCCAGGTACTGACCATGATGGGGAGATCCAACAACTGCAGAGAGACAACCACCAGGAAGCTATGCAGCCGTGGCAAGCCCAAAATGCAATTCTGGCTTCCATTGCAGGGGTGCTGAGGGATATGAATATTACTCAGAGTAGGTTTTATACCCAACAGCAGGCATTTTCCACTAGCAATGAAAACATCAGCCCCTTCTACATATGTGGCTGATAGAGAAATGAGGCCCTGCCGGGGGAAGGGAATGCCTCAGACACCCCACTCTCTGTAGCAGAAGAATCCCCCCAAACGTGGACGTCCACCCACACATCCAGGAGGAGCAAATCCCAAGACCAAACCCACTGCCATGAAGTGAACCTCTACCGATTGGTTCCCCTTGTGTGTCACAGATATACCTTGTTGTCTGTCCTGACACTATTTACATTTTCCTATGGTACAAGGACACTGGACTTATATTTCCAAATGGTGTAGCAGCTACCCTAATGATTTCATTCACCATGACTGCACCCTTCACTGTTTTGTTTGTGTTATTTCTGTTTTTTATCACTCATTGTTTTGTGCTCTCACCAATAAATACCACTTAAACACAGTTCATGTGTTAGTGTGATTTTTCAACCATATACAACTGTCATGTATGACAAGTCTTGTACCAAAATGTTCCTCCCTAAAGTAAAACATGTTTCATGGCCATTATACATGAGTGGCATAACCTGGATACATATTGCATTTACAATGCATAATATACATGGCACAAATCATTTGTATTGTACATTCCCACATATTTATTTGGAGAATGCCAATTACCACATAGTGAAGAATACTACTGCTAACTTCAGTGTTTCAGCATAGGTGTCGTACACTACCAACCCACAGACTTCCGATGTTAGGGACATGTCAGTCTTTCAGTATACCAGGAGGCAAACAGAATGGTTAAATGTATCCTCTACTAAATCCTTATCACATACCCATATAATAGCTCCCAAATCACCACACCCCATGAAACAGACAGAGGTCAGTACTAATGTCCCCAGTCATGGAACCTTCCACTTACCATGGTCAGGTATCTGTAGGCTTGCCACTCACCTATATTAGTCTTCAGACACATGCACATTGGTCTGCAAAGTGAAAACACACTGACATACAAGTTAGTTCACATACAACACAAACCATTATGAAGTTGGAGGGTCTGGATACCAGATTATGAAGTATCAGAGACAAATGAACACATGCATTGCACCATTGGCCCCACTTCCAATACCAAACAGATCTTTAGTGTGGAAAAGGACCCTATCATCTCACTGTCCTGGCAGTGTGGGCATAGAACTCACACACAACAAATCTCATGTAAGACAGTATTAGGTTTAATCAATGTTCACTTCACATGTCCCATCTGCTTGAGACACTGTCCAATATTGCCAAATGAGGGTGAGCCACACAGTCAATCATCAATATGTAATTGACAAACATAAGGTATAGGCCACATAGATACATGTATATTACACTGCCAAATCATATGTACAAATGTGACTTTGATTGTGCATTGTGAAAGCATTAGACTATGTACATAACAATTATGTACACAACTCCAAGTAACAATCTGCATTCATATCTGAGTCATGGGCTTTGGAGCCACTTATGACCTATCTGAGGGTCATAACAAGAACCTTATCTGGCATTCCTAACCTCACCAATACCCCACTGAAACACTTTTGTTACATCACATCACATACCTTGAGTCAGGTGAAGTACTGATTGATGAGATCAGCCCTGATGTCTCCAACGTTATCCAGATCATGCTCATCCTCACTTGGAAAATCTGCATTTCCACCCACAGAACCTGCTGGCTCCATCTCATCTGGTATGAATGGTATCTGACATCTCAGGTCGAGGTTGTGGAGCATGCAGCAGACAACAATAATTTGACAAACCTGTTGGGTGAGTAAAGGAGTGCTCCTCCAGACTTATCAATGTTGCAACATCTTGCCTAAAGGGGCCCAAGAGTCTGCTCCACGACACGCCTTGTCCTTCTGTGGGTCTCATTAAAGTGGACTTCCCCTGGAGTGGTTGGATACCTCACTGGTTTCAACAACCAAGGATGGTTTTAGTAGCCACAGTCCCCTGTAAGGATTAGTTACAACAATTCAAACATTAATCTTGGACATCCACATATATGGTACCAGATAAATGACACAGATAATATATATGACTTACCAGCCAGCCCCTCCCTTTGCATAGTCGCGTCATTAGCAGTGGGGTATTGCTGTTTTGCACGATGAAAGAACCATGGACTGATCCAGGATACTTTTTCACAAACTTGTGAAATGTAGAGTTCAATCAAACAGACCACTTGGATGTTGATGGAGTGAACGTTTTTCCTGTTCCTATACATACCTGTTCATTGGCACTTGGGGGAACTGAGGCTAAAGGGTGCCATCAATTTCTCCAATCACATGTGGAATATGGCCCAAAGCATAAAATTCAGACTTTACCTGGGCCAAATCCTCATGTTGGGGAAATCTGCCGTAGTTGTCCAGGTGTTCCAACAATGCAGAGAGTGCAGTCTTCAAAACCAGCCAGAACATGTGCTGAGACATCCCTGCAGTAAGCGCCACTGCGCTTTGAAAGGATTCAGTGGCCAGAAAGTGTAGCACTGGCACGACTTCCAAAATGGGAGGTATGCTATTGGGATTACGAATGGCAGGCATCAGATCTGGTTCCAACTGATGACACAGATTCATGATTGTCTGCCTATCCAGGTGGTATATTTGGATGACATGTCGCCCCCTCTATTGTGGGCAGGTCTGCTAGTGGACAGTACACTGGAGGTTGTTTTGCTCTTCTCATGGCAGGGTAACTATGTGGGACAACACCAGAATGTATGTGTATGACTCAATCTATACATCATAAGTATGATCACACCAACGTCACAGATACTGCTATATTATGTTACATGAAAAAGTGAAAAAGTTGTAATCAGCACATACCTAGTCACCATTTGCCTAAATACTGTAATCAGTTCCCCTAGCATGTTCTTTAATTGTAGAAACATGCCATTGACAGTAAAAGTGACATCAACTTAC
This sequence comes from Pleurodeles waltl, assembly GCF_031143425.1. Classification (NCBI taxonomy): domain Eukaryota; kingdom Metazoa; phylum Chordata; class Amphibia; order Caudata; family Salamandridae; genus Pleurodeles; species Pleurodeles waltl. Next base: position 1,056,661,695 of record NC_090439.1, read on the forward strand.
TTAACATGTGAAACATTAGTGGAACACCTATACTATGTTCAGATCATCATTACCCTACTGACAATACTGTTTAAAGTAGAACTCAGAATACATCATTTGCACATCCTCTACATATTACATGCACATCGCTCGCTACATATTTGCATAAAGCCAGCAGTTAACACATTATCATAAATATGATTCTTAGTCAATGAAGCACCTTTCATAACCTTAACATACAGATATCAGCCTTAAAATATCAGCTGCCTGACCTACTGTACTCAACATCAGGAAGCAACCGAACTCCAAAGGCGAATGTCATCATGGCAGTAGGCAGTCACAAATGTAGTGGGCATTGCCACTGAAACACACTGCTGCCTTTGGCAGACTTGGGCCAATGGTGACGTCTGCCGATGGTGACGGTCCTGTACATGGCAGACGTGAGCGCCATTTCATTCTTCATCCCTCAATTGACTTCTGACACTGCTGCCAGCAAAACCTCCACGATCTGAGCTACTGTATACTACCTCTTGGAGCAATCATGCCATGTCCTACAAGTGATAGGGCCCCTGCTTTTTCGCCTGTTGAGCTGGACAAGCTTGTCGAGGAGGTCCCACCCATGTATAAACAGCTTTATGGTGCACCAGAGGAGCAGGTAAGTGCAATGCAATACCAAAGTTTGAAATGTTGAGAGTATGATGATGTTGATGAAATGTAGTGAAATGAAGGATTAGGATAATATGTGTGAGTAGATGGACAAGTGCACATCTGCTTAGATAGTTTTGTGCTCTGATACATAGTAGGGAGTGTGTAATGCATGTACCCTGACCCACAAACCAAACTGTATAACATTATAATTGAAGGTGGTGTTAGAAATAGTTGTATATGTATACCATGTTTAAAGACATGTTTGTGGTGTGGTCATATATTTCTAGCCAACACCTGGTACTGGATAGGCATGTTGTATGCCTGACCACTTCACACATGCGCTGACTGCATATGGTCATTCCACATAGAAGGGGATGTAGGAGGAAGTGTATGTATGGCTACTTGCACTAATTTTAGTTTCACCCTTCCTGTTTTCGGTTGGTGCATGAGGACATGACTTTCTCATCTTGTCTGTGTCATCCATTGCGGTCAACACCCATCAGAAAAAGAAGATCTGGCGTGCCATCGCCAAGGAAGTGCAGAACATGGGGTCCACAGCTGGCTGAGCACCCATTGTAGGAAGCGGTGGGAGGACCTGGGACGCTGGGCCCAGAATACTACAGAAGCCAACCTGGGGATATCCTCCCGATAAAGAAGGGTGCCCGTCGGACCTTGACTCCCCCAATGGCCCGCATATTGACAGTGGCATACCCTTAGTCAGATGTACATTTGAGGGCAACACAGTAGCCACAAGGGGGTAAGTACTGACTTAAAACATTTTCATCCCTACGCCATGTCAGTGTATGAAATGATAGAATCTTAACAGTTACAATGTCGTAAGTTCAAAGGGTCAAAGATCTCCAAGGAACACATAAATGTACAGTCCTCAACACTGGTACGCTGGTGTTCACATTCTATTGTGCATAGGGATATATTACTCTCCTGTTATCCCTTCTGTACAAAAGCGTATGATGATGCACATGTGACTGTGTCATATGTGTACCACTAAACTGCTTATTTATCCTTGCTAGTTGTTCCTTGCCACATATAGATCCATACTCTCAATATCATGATGGTAAGTTGCTCAGGGCTTTGCCCTCTGTCCATTACAATGTCCCTTGATCCACGTCTATGTGCAACATAAAGTCTGACAAGTTTAAATCATTCCTACTTGTCATGAGGTTTCTGATGAGTGACAACTTTGTGCGAGTCTGTGATGTTCGACTGACATTTCACATGCCATACTTGCTAAACTTACTCAGAGCTGTTAGGAGGTGAACCCATTTGGTAAGTCAGGGCCGTACATTGGCCTCTTTTATGTCTCATTTGAGTGGACATCCTACATGTTGAAACCATGGAGGCATTGCTAGACTACTATTGCCACACATACATTGATATCAGAGCTCTGAATGTTTGTAACATGTACATGTTCTAAATAGACCAAGAAATCTTATTAACAGTTACATTCTTCACTGATTTTTGCCAACATGATGTGTACATTGTAAGGTTCTGTCATAAATAAACATTGTAATGTATCATGAACATACTTTCTTTTGCTATTTTAGGTATAACTTGGATACTTTTAATATTGAAACCAAATTTTTACGCTGACTACAGTGTGTGTAAGTGTGGTAGTTTAGTTCATATGTGGTTGGAATGGTATGTGTAGTGAGTCATTTGATTTGCCTTAAGGTGTATGTCTCTATCATTGTATCCTCAAATGTGGTTTGTGTCATTGACTGTTTTTTATACAGATTAACTCTTGTCTGAAGTGTGAATAGTGAGATTGCCACTCAAACATTAGTCTATTGATGTTGCCACTCTTCATGATACGTTGAACTGTATGTGGCCTTCATGCTCATGGAAAGTGTCCATTGTATTTAAGGAGTAGTTATGCTTCCTGTGATTTTCTGTGGGTAAATGCTATGTCCTAAATATGCCCCTATGAGTGTGAAAGACTTTGTTTACAGGTGGAAAATGACTAAGATGAGTAGGTCAACAAAGTATGAATCATCCTTTACTACATCACTATTGGTACATGTGTTGGTGACATGTGTTTAGACTCTATCATACTCCAAATTTGGATATGCCAAATATAGTAGGTGTATGTTTGAAAATGTCATTTGTGAAGGTTGTGAACTCTGTGACATGAAATGGTTTGTGATTATATGGAACATGCTGTTTTGTGTTTAGCATATGATAAAGTTCCTTTCCAGGACATGAAATTAGGTCATGTTGTTAGTATGTGTAGAATTTGTGTATTGATCTGTAGAAATCAATGTTACCACTATTTACCCTAGCTTGGTTGTTGGTTGACTATGTTGCTATTAGTAGGGACCCAGAATCATGTTGCCAAGTCAGCTTGTCATGAAATGGTTAGTGTGATAGCTCTACTGATATGGTGGTATTGTAGGTTTGAGCTAGTTGGCTTAGCTGGTGTGTGACTTTGTTATATAGGGGTGTATATTGTATCTTGTTGTGACATGATTTTGGCACTAACCTGGTTCTGCCTGGGGATGTAGTACAACTAGATGTAATGTAAATAATGTGTACAGTGTGATGTTAGTGCATAAAAAGAATGTGATGACCCTACCTCTCTTTCTGTTTTCCAGCATCAGCATCGGCAGGTGAAGGAGACAGGACATGCTGAGTGGGGACGCTTCTGGCCATGGGAACTCAAGTCATGATACCACCAACATTGAGGGACCCAGTTGCCCGGAGGGCGAGGGGAGTGCCATGGGGGAGACAGGATGTACCTCATCATCTTCGGAATCCTCCTCCAGTGGACACTCCATGCTGGTGGCGGACCCATCTGGGACCACCCCAGCACCACCTCTGTCTGCCACCCCCCTTTCTACTACCACCCTCCCTGTAGCTACCCACCCAGTTGCCGTTCCTGCTCACCAAAGATGGTTTTCATTGCATACAACACTGCCCTAAAGGGGAAGACCAAACAGTTATTTATACATCATAGAGCAACATAGGTGAAAGTAGGAAAACTATTTATTCATATAAATATATATTCATTCATCTACATATACATCTAAAAACCATCTTTGTATATTCATCCTATAGGAACACCCCATCTAATAAACAAAACACCAAAGGACAAGCAGTGTAGGAAAAAGTGCTCGTGATAAATGACAGAAAGAGGAATAATAAATATTCAAATAGATCCAAAACCTATACAAAAAATATTAAAAACAGTTGGTTGGTTCTTTTTTACTGCATTGAATCCATTCCAAATCCTCAAAAAGTCTAAATCTCTTCCTAAAGTCATCCATAAAAATCCTATGCAGAAACCAATCCGAGTGGAAATCTTGGTGGTGTGCAGCCTTGTAATATGTCCGGTGGAAACATGGGCTTCGTCAGCCTGAAGGTGCCTTCAGTCGTCCGTGGCTGTCTGACTGCAATGGCAATGCTGGCAGTGCTTTGGCTGTATTCCGTAAGGAATACCGCCAATGTCATAATTTGGCAGTCTTCTCCGCCAGCCTGTTGGTGATATGACCACCATGGGATTACATGGATGGGGATTACAACCGCTGGGACCACCAGGCTGAAGGCTGGCGGCAGCCTGGCTGTGTCGGCAGTTGGAGCGTGGCGGCTCCGCCACAGTCATAATAGGTGGTTGGACCGCCAAGAACACAGCGGTCCGACTAACTGTGACCCTGCCAGCCTGGTGACCGTCAGGGTCATAATGACCCCCATAGTCTATTCATTATGTATTTTTTATAGGTTTAAATTAGCATGTGACTATAAAACAGCATGTGACCATAAATGGGTCTTTCAGTTGTTCATGTAGTAAATCCCAAACTTTACATATGCAGTCTAGTTAATTTTTTTGAATTACTTGCTACTTTGTGCTTCAAGATATCACTAAGGTAAAAAGCATATATCTTAGGAAATACTTACTCTAATTACCTGCAGTGCCCAAAAGAAACATCAGCACACCTAATATTTAATTCTGTCACATCTCAACAAAATCCAACTGGCTTTTTTTGTGCAGCGTGAAATACGAAAGTCCATGTAAAATGCATTGGATTTCAAGTCCATTTTGGGATGTCTCTTTTTTCTTTGTATCCCCTTAACCAAATGCCACAAAACTTTCAGCACTCTGACAATTAAATGAGATAGCAGGTATTCAATGTTTCACAGACATTAGTCAAATGGATGCAACGTTATTAAGGGACAAAAATATAAAAAGTCCCTATCTCTGGACACCCTACCTATAACTACCTGTAACCACCTCCTCTACCGCAACCCTAAAGTAGCTCAGGAATCGTTCCTATTATATACATTTTAATGTATTGTGTTTTTTTTATGTCTGAGTATATCAACTAAAGATTTTTTTATGGCCAGGCCAGCCCAAACTGACTTGCCATCTCTGCCTGGGTAATCTCTGTTTGAGCCTTCTCAGTAGCCTGCAGATAATACGTCTGATGGCACAGTGAACATCAGGCACATGAGAAAAAGTAAAAAAGCAATCACTGCATTGCTTCAATTAATCTCAGCCACTGGTAATTATTATGGGTTGCAATCCAGTACACTGTTTATCTTGCTAGGTATGGGTCTTGCATTAACTGTGTCATAGGACTCACAGATAGAAATCAAACTGCACCCAACTGACTAGACACAAGAATGCCAAAACTTGTCTGGGGTTGTTTTTGTTCAGTTTGTTTGAAGGGTTTACAACGGATTAAAAGCAACTTTTAACCTCTAGACTCATTTTAGATGCTTCTCGTACAGACTTTTAAAATATCTATGTACACAAGATTGTGCCAGTAAGGCTACCAATTCTAGGGGTTCCGGTTTCATCGGCTGGATGAGTTACAGACTGATTACAAGTGGATCTTTAGGGTCTCCATATAAATGAGGAATTACAAAAGAAATGATCAATTCTGGTCTCTATTTCCTTGGTTGTTCCTCATTCCGTTTCTTTGTTTCACTTTGAGACTCCACCTGCTTTTAACAGTAACGGTATGGCAGTAATATAAAGTCCAATAAAGCCTTTGGTGTGGTCCGAGTTATATTTTGCTATGATGGTCGTAGAATTCAAATTCTGCTTTAAAAAATAATTCTGCTAAATATGAGGTGTGCCAGAATTCAGGCATATGAGACTATCCGATGGAGGATCGTAGCCTCATGATTTGACATACTGATTAGTTCTCTTGAACTGTTATGACCCCAACCATAAGAAGAAAAGAAGTTACCAAGGGTAATACGATTCATTTAAGGAAACAATTTGTACTAGGGCGACAAGTTAAGAAATCCCTGAAGATTGTGCACAGTTTCTTGATGTAGTCCTGGAATATTGATAGAATTAAATGACAAATCCCAGAGTCCCATGAAAGACACCCACATCTTTCGTTAATTGCCAACAGCCATTTGCATTGCTATAAGTTCTGACCAAACTGGAAACATGGCTTCACAAGGTACAGAAGCGACTGAACCGTGGTCCAGCTGAAAAAGGAGTTAAAGAAGATTCCCAGTAACCCGATCTCTGTTGAAATTAGGCATTTGGCAGCGATGACCCAAACAATCACTCATCTGGAGACAGTAGGTAAGCAATTACACTATGTGGTGGTAGCTGTAACCACCTAATCCAAAATGATGGGCAACTACCATCAACATACAAATTACGACAAGTGACGACTCAGAAAACATTTTGGCAGCAGCCTTTGTTGGAGCTAGAGCATTAATTTCATTATTTAGATTATGAAGTTAAATAAATCGCCTTATAACAAATATAAATTAGCAATCTTGAGAAGTACAACTGCTGAAATTCTTTCTGGAACATTGACTGCAAATCTTTGTTTATGGATGGGCAGGACGTTTGTGTAGAATGCTCAATTTGAGCTTGATATTATAACTGATTGTGAACATTATTCTTTGCAAGTACGGTTTCAGTAGCCACAAAAAGGACATAGGTAGCTGTTCTATTGTGTTTCAAAATGCTCCAAAAGTTGAATGTACTGTGTTAGACCTGGCATCACCTTGGCGTAGTCTCCCCTGTTATTTTGCCTCTGCTTCCTGTGTATTTGACTGTGTGCTGGTTTTAGTACTTTGGGCACTTAACCACTGTTGACTGGTGCTAATGTGCAAGTGATCTTGGTGTAAACTATATTTGTAATTGGATGTTCCATGATTGGCATATTTGATTTACTAGTAAGTCCCTAGTAATGCACTAGATGTGCCCAAGGCCTGTAAATCAAATGCCATTAGTGAGCCTGCAGCACTGATTGTGCCACCCACATGGCTAGCCTGGAAAATGGCTCAGTCCTGCCACTGCAGTGTCTCTGTGTGTGCAGTTTTAAACTGCCAATTCTATCTGGCAAGTGTACTCACTTGCAAGGCCCATCCTTTCCCTGTTTATACATGTAAGGCACCCCTAAGGTAGGCCCTAGGTAGCCCCATGGGCATGGTGCAGTGTATGTTAAAGGTAGGACATGTACTGATGTGTTTTACATGTCCTGACAGTGAATAATTCCCATATTTCGTTTTCACTGTTGCAAGGCCTATCCCTCTCATAGGTTAGCATGGGGGCTGCCTTTAAATAGATTTTAAGTGCAGTTTCCTATTGGGAGTAAATAAAGATGTGGAGTTTGGGATCTCTGAAGTCACAATTTAAAAATACATCTTTTAGTAAAGTTGGTTTTTAGATTGTCAGTTTGAAAATGCCACTTTTAGAAAGTGGACCTGGCCTGGTAGTTCGGGCTGGACTGTCCCCATGGGGAACAGGGTCAAAGTTGATTTGCATATGGCTGGGTCCAAACTGGAATGGCATGGTGAGCAAAAGAATTGATGGATTAAACCCAGATCTGTGACTTGGGGTGAATGTTTGTCCATCATTTGTGTTAGTTTACTTTTAGAAATTGGGCATTTTCTTGCTTAACCATTATGTCGCTCTGCATGCTTGTGCATTCCACATCGTCTGGGTCAGACTGACAGTTGGGCTGCTGTGAATTCCCTCTAGACCGTGACACAAAGACAACTAGCCTGCACATCCTGATGATTCTCCTAGACTAGGGTGGGGAGGGAGGAGCCGACACTTACACCTGAAAGGGCTCTGCCTATCCTCACACAATGCAGTCTCCAACCCCCTGTTGTGTGTCTGGGGCCAGTTCTGGGCAAGGCAGGATCTTGTCAACAACAGAGACCTTCCTTTGCTCTTTCCCTACTTCAAAGGCAGAGAGGGGTATAAGTAGTGAACCCAAAGCCCCAGATTTTTAGAACTCTTCTGGATCAAGAGGAGCCTCTCCCATTGAGAAGAGCTGAAGAGCTGGAAGTACTGCCCCTCTGCTGTGTGTGCTTTGCTGGGTTAGCCTGCAGTTGCTGCTTCTGCCTTAGAGAAGCAAAAGACTGGACTTTGCTGTGTATCCTGCTTGAGATGATTCTCCAGGGGCATGGACTGAGCTTGTCTCCTGCCCTCAAGTCTCAGGCCATCAAAGACTTCCTCTACCAGCACCTGGACTCACTTGCTGAGACTCCTACCCTGCTAAGTAGTGCCTAAACCAGTCTCTGGGCCCTTGAAAGGAGAAGCTGGTGAAAAACCAGGAAGAACCAAGTGGACCAACTTCAGATGAGATCCGTACTGTCGTCGCTGCCGGATCCCGCGATGCCACCTGCAACTGAAGCCGTGGTCCCCGTTGGAGTGCGAGGATCCCACAGTACCGACGCAGCTGCAGTTCACGACTCCATGAGTTCTCCACTGCCGTGTCACTGACGTCTGTGACATCCAACTCTACAATGGAGCCTGCAGCCTCAGGGTCTGACCGCAACCCTGTGAGGTCACCGCACCAGGTCATGACCGCAGGATATCCACAGTGCCGGAAATGTGAGGATCTGACACTTCACACCAATGACGCCTCACCTCCACGAATCCACAGCAAGGACCCAACGCCTCGCACCAATGCCTCTGCTCCTTTGCTCTGCAGCACCAGCACCAACACCAGATACAGGGACGCCTTGATCCCTTACTGTGCACCGGTTTGTTTCCTCATTCTCACAAGTTACTGTACCTGCTGGTCTATGAAACTTCATGACCGGTACCCTCTGTCACGACGCTGTGATATCACCAATTCGGAGCATTCGCATTTCTAAGCACTTTATTAAAGTTGAATCTTTGGAAATTCATAACTTTGCTTGTGTATGTTGGATTTTTGTCGTTTTTGTTGTGTTTTACTCAGATAAATATTGGCTATCTTTCTAAACTGGTATTGTGTCCATTTTGTACTGTTTTCACTGGGTTAGTGTGTGTGTTGGTACAAATACTTTACACATTGCCTCTGAGATAAGCCTGATTGCTTGTGACAAGCTACCAAGGGGGTGAACAGGTTTTATCCTTGTTGAGTATCTCCCTTACCCTGACTAGATTGAGGGTCACTGCTTGTACAGAGGGCATACTGTTTGCCAACCATAAACTCAATTTCTAACAAATATACCTCTGAGCTGCACTAGTATGATGAATCCATACCACGTCTCTCATTACTACAGATCCTGATCGTGGTTCAGTAATTTACACATTCCACGTGACCTGAAATATCTTATTCGATCCACCTCCATTCCTAGTCACCTTTGCCTGTTGGGCACATGTGTAGCACTGCTTCCAAGGCAGATGCAGTATATGTAGGATCCCTACGTGTAATAGATGTACATGTACATCAGCATTAACATTGCTCAAACCAGGATTATGGGTGTATGAAATTGTATTTTTTAACAGTTTTGGAAATTTTACTGTATGATACTTTTAGCATGAAATGTTGGATGGTATCTTATTTACTTACGTTTTTCACACAAGCGCATATTTTGCATGAAAAATGACAATCAGAATACGCCAAGAGACATAAACTGTGTATGCACAAAGTTGCTAAATGTGAAATGCAATAAATTTTGCAAAGTTTGCTTCACAGAAACTTCACCAGTGTGGTTGAAATTTCACCCAGGCCAAGCAGAATTTGCCGAGGCTGCCACCTCCTGCATCATTAAGACTTTGCCAGTATATGAGACAAGTGTTCTACTCATGCAAGTCAGATGGTCAGATACTAATGGAGGAGACGTTTAAGACACTACATCAATATGTTTGGAACGTTTTCTAGAGTATTACAAGTTTACAACACCCTTGCATCATACCCACGAGTAGGAGACATAATACATGCATGCATTATGCACCGTATCCATGCGTTAATTAAACTCTTTTCAGTGTAGGCCTTGAAAGCATTCATTGAATTGGTTGAATTTTCCAGGACGGTCTAAATGAAGCTGCATGTGCGAAGTTCACACAGTGGTTTGCATCAAATAGTTAACATGTTTTTCTTTAATGTTTTTCTTAAAAACATATCTGCTTTTCTCGGTTGATGAAAGTGGAAACATGTTTTTCTGTACAGTTTCTGCTAGGTAATTCATCATCTGTTTCTCCACCACATTTACTTCATTTGACTAGTGGCACATTGAGGGCCGTATTTATACTCCGTTTGCGCCGAATTTGCGTAGTTTTTTTCGACGCAAATTCGACGCTAAACTAACGCAAACTAACGCCATATTTATACTATGGCGTTAGAGGCGAATAGCGCCAAAGTTCCCGGAATGTGCGTCATTTTTTAGCGTGAACCCCTTCCTTGCGTTAATGATATGCAAGGGAGGCGTTCCCGTCTAAAAAATGACTCCCAGGCCTTTACGTGGTATTTATACTCCCGGGCAAAAGAGACGCCCGGGAGTGGGCGTGGCTAAAAACGGCGCATTTGCGCCGCTTTTTAACGCCTGGGTCAGGCATGGCGTTAAGGGACAAGTGGGCTCAAAATGAACCCACAGTGCCCTCCCCTGCCCCCAGGGACCCCCCCTGCCACCCTTGCCCACCCCAGGAGGACACCCAAGGCTGGAGGGACCCACCCCAGGGACATTCAGGTAAGTTCAGGTAAGTATTTATTTTATTTTTTTTAATAATTTTTTTTGGCATAGGGGGGCCTGATTTGTGCCCCCCTACATGCCACTATGCCCAATGACCATGCCCAGGGGACAGAAGTCCCCTGGGCATGGCCATTGGGCAAGGGGGCATGACTCCTATCTTTACAATGATAGGAGTCATGTTGATGGGGGATGGGCGTCGAAAATAAATGGCGCAAGTCGGGTTAAGACGATTTTTTCGACGTAACCTGACTTGCCCCATTTTAAGACGCCCATACGCCATTTTCCCCCTACGCCGGCGCTGTCTGGTCTACGTGGTTTTTTCCCACGCAAACCAGGCAGCGCCGGTCTGATTGCGCCGTCTAACGCCATTCCATAAATACGGCGCCCGCATGGCGCTTCAGAATGGCGTTAGACGGCGCAAAACTTTTTGACGCTAAACTGCGTTAGCGCAGTTTAGCGTCAAAAAGTATAAATATGGGCCTGAATATTACTGGTTAGTAATTTAAGTTGAGATTTTATGCGTCTTCACTCCACGTTAGTACGTATGTGTGTTTTTATCCGTTGTAAGTTACCTTATTGGGAATATCTTGCAAGGGGTTATTTCAATGCACACTGATGAAAACATTACCATAAAAAAATCCATCCCCTTATCTTTCACCACTGGCCCTCCTCACGCATAAATAAATGCCGTTCTAGGACATGAAAGAACCCAGTGAGAAAATATGATAATTTATCTTTTTAATCGTCCAAAATGTGCTTTTCAAACTTTGTAGCAGTTCACCTTCAAGTGTCTCCTTCGCCTTTCCCTTCCTGCGAGATGCTTGTTTAATTGCAGCACCTGGGCGTTTCTGCCACGCAGGTGGCGCGTGCCCTCTAACACGCTCATTAAAACCCCAGAGCCAGCCATTCATCCCGTGCCTTGATAGGCTGTTATGCTAGCAGTGTGAGTTACCGGCAGGAGTGAAAACGGGTGCTGTCTGCCACTGATTGTATAATTCGTATTAGTTCTTGAGCATGGAGTTACCGTAACTGTTGCTGCTCGGATTTCAGATGTTCTTCTGCAATGTTTTCAGGTGAGTGGTGTGTGTATTAAATACAGTATACGGATAACCTCTGAGAAGTGAGCAACTTGTATATTTCCAGCACATGCCAAATAATTATGAGCAGCCCAAAAATCACTAATAGACAGTCTCTGTTTATTCATCGTCATTAGAGTTTTCATCTGCTTATACAGAGTTGGACTTTTTTTGTAATACATTAGACAGTAAGACCTAGGAATAAGCATACGATTACAGTGACTTCAAAAACGACTTCAAATAGACAACGCTTTGAATAAAATTAGTTGTTGGACCTGGGCCTTTTTGCAGGATTACCCCAAATCGTTTGCCTTCCTCCTCCTATTTTTCTGACCTTTTTGTTGACATTAAGACCCTGGGCACTTTACCTCTGCTAATCAGTGCTAAAGTGCACCGTTCCCTCCTTTAAACAAGTATGATTGGTTTACACTTGTTTGGTATATTTGATTTACTTGTAAGTCTCTTGTAAATTGGCATACCATAAACCCAGGGCATGTACATTAAATGCTACAAGTGGGCTGGCAGCACTGATTGTGCCACCCACAGAAGTAGCCTTTCAGACCTGTCTCAGGCCTACCACTGCCAAGCCTGTGTGCACAAACTACTGCCACTTTGATGTGCCATTTGAAACTACTTACCAAGCCCAGAACTCCTATTTTACTACATATAGGCCTAACGTAGGCCCTATGTAGCACTTTGGGCAGGATGCTGTGCAACTAAAAGGTAGGGCATGTAATTTTATGTTTGCATGTCCTTGTAGTGATAAACAGCCTATTTTGATTTCATTAATGTGAGGAGTGTTCCTCAAAGGTTTACATTAGGAATTCCCTTATGCCCTTTTAAGTGGTAATTCCTGATCAAAAGGGAGTAGCTAGCTTTGTCACGTTGATAAACCATCCTAACCGGTAAAGTTGGATTTCACCTTACTATTTTATAAATGCCACTTTTAGGAAGTGCAAATGTTTCTGTGCTTATAACTCTGTGTGCTTTGCAGCCTGTCACAAATCAACATCTTGGTTTGGGTGGCAGTTACACTTTGTGCATACTCTCTAGACAGCCATAACACAGGAAGGGATGGGTATGACTGGGGATATATCTGCATGCATCGGCATACTGGTAGTCTTCCTGGGCTGGGAGAGGGAGAGCTGGTTCATACTTTCATTTGTTTTGGTTGTGTCCTGCCCTCACACAAAGGGCTGATTTGCCCCCCACTGATCATCTGGAGCCAGGACTGGACTGAAAGGGATTGTTGTGCACTTTTAAGGGTTCTTTTGACGTCACCTCCAGCATCAAAGACATTTTTGAGTATAAATTCTGGGACTCTGCCCTCATGTTTTTAGATACTTAGTGGACTTGTAACCAGATGCTGCTGGCTCTACATGCTGCACATTGCCAGAGGACTGCTGTGCTGCCAGGAGGAACCACCATTAGGACTACTTGATTTGTGTGGTAGCCTGCTGAGCTGCTAGAGAGACTGCCACTCAGCATTCTGTCTTATGTGCTGGCCTGCTGCCTGCCCACCTCTTTGTGCCCCAGTGAGCTACTATGGTTTGTTTGCTTACCCCTCCTGTTAAATAAGTCTCAGGGCTATCAAAAGACTTCCTGTGTTCACTGTTGCCATGGGAATATCCCACTGGTGTGTCCAGTAACCTGCTACCTGGATCAAGATTGGAGGATGCCTGATCAAAGACTGAGGACATTGTTTTTACCCAGATATGCCATGGCACTGTGGCCAAGATCAGCTCCTACCCCTGACCCCAAGTCTTGCAGGACTGGTACTCCAGATGCCAATCGTGATTGAGGACAGTAGCATTAAAAGAGCTGCACAGAGCCTCTCTATGTGGACATGCAAAGACACGTTGCTGGGCAACCAGAGGTAGGCCACCCACATGAGGATCGATAGCCACCTCAGCTCCCCCAGAGTTGCATTGTGTGGCAGTTGCTAGCTGAGGCTATGACTTGAGGAGGCAGGCTCCGTCCCAGAGACGCGCCGGTATTCCTACAGTCTTCTTTCCCCTTCAAACACCATCTTTGGTCAAGAAAAAGGGGTGCCCCTAGGATGTGAGGATCTTTCTAATTACACCAAGGTACTGTGGGTAGCCCTGTTTCATCTGCAGCTGCACTGCGCAATCCTGGGCAGCTGCCCTTTCCAATCCTGCACATGGGTGACCAAGTGAGGTCTCCCTGGTAACCTCTACAATGCAGGTGTCCCCTCTGGTTGGGCTGTACTTTGAAGGCACTGAATCGCAGTAGTCTGCCGTGGTGAGACCTTGCAGTAGGCCCCTGCTTTGCTGCCATTAGGAAAGCCATTTTGATGTTTACTACCAAAGCACCATATCTTGTGTAGAAGGCTCACAGGTGCTCCTGCGGCCTACATTTATACCTGCTTACATTAAACAGTGTACAGGGGAATGTTATCATTTCAATCTTGTTCTCTGCATGTTAAAGAACATACTGACTTGGTCTTTATCTGTGGCCATTTCTTTGCATTAGCATACAGGATCTAATAGAAAAGAAACATCCTTCTTTTTAGCACTGTGAACAATCACTGCTTTCTATAACATGTGTTGAAAAGTATCTATATGATGCATGTCATTTTGGTTTCACATTATATCTTATGTACAATATAATAACTTATTTTTACATAACTCGGGTTGGAGTCTCTTTGGTTGTGTATTCATTGCGTTTCTGTGTGAGTGTGTTGCTCAAACGTTTTACACATTGCCTCTGATGGTAATCCTGACTGCTCTGCGGCAAGACACCAGAGGGTGAGCACAGGAAATCCTTTGGGTGTAACCTACTTGCCCTAACTAGAGTGTTGCCTGACTTAGATGTATACACTAGCCAACCTGAAACCCTATTTCTAACAATAGTGTACAGGCAATTATATTTCAAAATTTAAGTTGAAAGGTTAAACACAAAAACAAATCTATAGTAGGAAAACTGAGGGCCTGTTTCAACATGATTTTGCTATGATTTAATCCTGAAATAATGGAGTAAGCCATAAGCAAGTCAGGAAAACTCATGGTTTACTCTTGAAATTCATGAGTAAGCCAACAGTAATCTAAGATGAAGTCATATCCATTCATGCACCAAGAAGGCTGTCGTCACTGTAGAGTAAAGAGGTGTTCAGGTGTCATGGATGGTTGTTACTAGATCTTCATGCTGACGTTCAGGCGGGCTGTCATTGCTGTAGCATGCAGTGCACATCTCACATAGCCGGTCATCATTGGTGGTTGCTGTAGTGTGAAGAGCAGGTTTCACTGGTGCTTTGCATTCACAGCTGTAGCGGGCGGCAGGCAGCTTTTACCTCTTCTTCTTTGGAGGAGCTCAAACTAATGCCAGCCAAGGGTCGAGGACCTAGGGAGGTACCTCTTGGGGGTCACAAATGCACCCCAGCAGAGGCCAGCAGAGCTGGGGCTGGTCCAGTTTCATGTCTAGGCAGCTCCAATACAGCAGGTTAATTGGGCAGTTGCAGGGAGGCATCCGTAGCTTGTTAAGTCCCTGCATCTCACACAGGAGGTCAGCCAACTGACCCTTGGAGTCACTCAGGTTAGCGTAGGATAAAGGTAAGCAGATACAGTCTTCCCTCTCAGATAACAAGACAGTCCTCTGCAGCAGGTCAGTCATCTGGCAGCAGGGTAGACCTTCTTTTGTAATGTCCACAGTCCCAGGAGTGTTCTGAAGACTGGCTCTGGGGGTCCAATATTTATACCTGGTGTCAGTTTTGTGTGAGGGGACTCCCTGTCTGACCCCCATATTGGGTTTTGGAATGTTCTTCCCCTTCCCATGTCAAGGCTCTAAACTGTCTGGTTCGAGAAAAGGCAGGGCAAGCTTGGTGTCATGTTACTTTGTGTGTGGAGGAGAAAAGGTCCTTTGAATTGTAAGTGGGGATGAGTACAGCTCCTCCCCAGTCACCTTGTCAGAATGGCCTATCCTCTCCACACCAATGTCCCTTTTGTGTCACTGTCTGGAAGCAATGCACAAATCCCAGGTGCAGAGCCTTTTTCAGTCATCATCCAGGACACTAGCAGAAGGCCATGGGTGTAGCTTCAGAAGGGTGCGTGGAGTGGAACACCTCCCCCCAATATTTACTCTCTTTAAGGTACCAGGCCCCAGGTGGCTGAGGTTTTGGGTCTGGTACCTGAAGGGTGACTGTTCAGCTATCATTGAGTACGACACTATGAAAGTACTCAGGGGAAGGAGCAGGTGTGGCCTGAAATTGGTACTGTTAAAAGACAGAGCCCTGTCACATTGACCCCATGCAATTCACCTCAGTAAATGGTGGGAGTCACAGACAAAACCTATGTGTCTGGTGGAGTTTCTTCTACCTCTCACTGGAATAGCTTTCATCATAAGGAATTAAACAGTTGATCATCTGTCTGAGCCCAATTTAAGGAGTCACTGGATGAGTCATTGATACTCCTATGTTCCTCCAGCATCCCCCTGGTCCAACATTTAGTTGTGCCTTAGGCATCCCTAACTATCCTGCGGCTTTCAAGCAGTCCGGTGGAAGGTCTGCCTGGTGGTGCTTGGGGATGATTGTGGGGGCTGATGCTCTGTGTGTCTGAGAGTGTATACATGTGAGTGGCCTTGAGTGCTTGCTCATGAGTGTTGGCATGTCTATATGAACATGTGGACCCATGAGTTTGTGTGCACATGCTTTTGCACATAAGCCTGTGTATGCCCATGAGCGCGTATGTGAATGTCAATAAACACAAATGAAAGAGTGTGTGCACAGGGAATGTGCACATGAGTTTGAGGCTGTGTTTATTAGATTGTACTCATGAGTGTATGTGTGTGTGCATGATATGTTGTACATGAGTATTTGTGTATGTTTGTATGTGAGTATGAGTGTATAGAAATCTGGGTTTGAATTTTAGCAGCTTCCCTCAGCCTTTCAAGCTTCTGGGATTGATAAAAGGAGTGCCACTGAGTTGCTCTTTTGCATGTGTATGTTATATGTGTGCTAAGATTGTGTGCATGTAAGTGTTCATGCACATGTGAGCACATGATTTTGCATATGTGTGTACATGAATGCGTAAGTGCACCTGTGTGTGGGCAGAAATCTGTGTTTCAATTTGAGCAGCTTCGATCGGCCTTTAATCCTTCTGAAGCTGAGAAAATGAGTTATACTAAGTTGGGTAATAGAAAATATCTTTCACTCATTGCCAAGATACATTATGTGTCTGTGTGCAAAGAGCTTGTGCCTGTGAATGTCGGTGCACACACATGAAAGAGTGTGTGTGCAGGGAATGTGCACTTGAGTTTGAGACTGTGTTTATTAGAGTGTACTCATGAGTGTGTGTGTGGACATGATATTTTGTACATGAGTATTTGTGTATGTTTGTATGTGAATATGTGTGTATAGAAATCTGGGTTTGAATTTTAGCAGCTTCCCTCAGCTTTCCAAGCTTCTGGGGTTGATAAAAGGAGTGCCACTGAGTTGCTCTTTTGCATGTGTATGTTATATGTGTGCTAAGATTGTGTGCATGTAAGTGTTCATGCACATGAGTGTGTGCACATGCACATGTGAGTACATGATTTTGTGTATGTGTGTACATGAGTGCGTATGTGTGGGCAGAAATCTGTGTTTCAATTTGAGATCTGAGCAGCTTCGATCGGCCTTTAATCCTTCTGATGCTGAGAAAATGAGTTGTACTAAGTTGGGTAATAAAAAATATATTTTATTCATTGCTAATATACATTCATTATGTGTCTGTGTGCACAGAGCTTGTGCCTCTGAATATCGGTGCACTATTGTTTGTGTTTGTGTGCCTGTGTGTGTGTGGGTGTGCACACATGTGTGAGGGCCTGTATCTACTAACAATGGCTGGTGTAGCACCTAGAAATTCAATTTTATAGTGATGTTCTGGTGGCGCAATGCCCTGCACCAGATTTACAAAGCAACGTTAAAGCACTTTTTATTGCTTTATGCTGCCTTGTAAATATGGTCCCTTTATATGCATCACTTTGCATGAAAGAGGTGTGCAATTGGTGCTGCTGTGGGAATTCCATTTCAGCACCCATTGCATGGCTGCCCCAGATTTACCTGAGGCAGTGTGAAAAACTAATGCCATCCATAGCACAACGAGGAGAAATACTTTTATTTCTCCTTGTTTTTACATTCTGCAGCACATATATAAAGAGCAAAACACCATTAATGATTGTTTATGTGCAGGAAGGGACATCTTGCAATGCAGGCACCCTTGCACAATGGAGTTAAGGGTGCCTGCATTTGCACTCACCAGCTAATTTTGGCACCAACACTAGTGGAAACACAGGGGTACACAGTATTTTCCAAACTATGGCTCAGCCCTGTGTTTCTGAAGTGATGCAGTGTGACGCTTCTGATTTTAGAGCATCGCTGTGCTGCACCACTTTCTTGTAAACGAGGTCCTATGTGTATTAGAATAACTGTTATTTAGTAAGTCATGAATGGCTAAACGAATGTTTTCTCCAAGTAGGGGTCTAGATCCATTAGCATCTGTATGTCTGTGTGTCTGTCAGTCTTTGTAAAGGGCCATAGTACGGAGCAGTTTATTTCAAAAGGCTTTTTGCAAAGCTTATTGTGAGTTACTCAGGCATGGGCAGGGTCCTTCTCAAGAGAACTGCTTGTATGACTGCAGTGAAAGAAGCATCCACGATTTGAGGCACCAAGTGAACATTCCAGGGATTCTGCCCATTGGACGTTACGCCCTGGAGACAGCAGATGCTGCCTGAGCAAAGGAAAGTGATGGAAGTGGAGCTGATCCATTGATCCAAGTGACGAGCTAGAGAGACGTTACTCTAGTTGGAGAGCTTACTCTCCTGCATCAACAAAATCAGTTTTGATTATTATTTTGAGTTTGGTGGATGAAAGATATTTGTCAAAATGCAGCAAATGCCCCATTTTTCCTATTTAGATGCATACAAATGCATATTCAGAGTACTTACATGTCTAGGAAATAAGGGGAGTACAACACTATGAATTACATGCAAGCCCTGAACCAGAAATGTCTTATTCCATTTTAGTGAGTCCATATTCTTCTACCTTGAAACAAGTGAGCCAATCCAGAAGGGTGCAATTACCCCCAACTGTCTCACAGAAAAAAATAATTGTCCATTATCAGTTTCCCAAAATATCAGTATCTGAAGTTTCACTGGCATGCCCATCAGTAGCAACTGGCCAGCTGTGACTGCTAGAATCCAAGAGGAATGAAATATTTTGACCAAAATCAAACACTTTCACTGTATGAATTGGTGAATATCCCAGTACTACTAACTGACACTTTCAACCTATTGGCCTTGATTTCCAACTGGTATTGAACACAGGATGAAAGCCAATGTTCCATCTACCTTGCACACAGCCTTCCAAAGAAAGGGGCCATATTACTTGCATAGTCTATCCTATAGTATAAGCCTTAGTGTTTGTGGCACCCTAGCAATCTGTCAACCAATGTCACAAACATTTAGGTACATATTTGTCAACAGTTTTGGGCTTGAGGCTCTGCAATGCTCTTCATTCATCTATCCTTCATAAGACAGCCAAGCTCTCCTGATCGTCAAGAACTGGACTACAGTTGACAACATTATGTTTTTTTATTGTTATGTTATTCCGATTTGTGAAGCACACTATCACCTGGAAGGGTATCCCGGTGCTGAGCAAGTGTGAACATCTAGGACTTAGTGGAACTACTCAAAAAGACAGGCCTTCAGATTCCTGTGGAATTCAAAAAGTGAGGCAGAGGCTTGTATGTGTAGACTATTCAAATGTGTTGTAGGAACCCTTTAGCACCTAGATTGGCATCCTTATTTTACCATTAGACCCAGGGCCAGTGCCCTGTACACTCACGTTAATTTTGTTTGTTTTCATATTATTTTTAGCAGAGCCTGCTTTTAGCTATTTGTTTTTATATTTTTATCAGCTACCTCTTTCTAAGAAGACAGAGTTCAAGCTGCACATTTTATCAGTGTCAGCGAGACCGGATTCTTGGGGTTTGCGCCTGTTCCCAATATGTCCACCTCTTGGCAGCTCAAAACTCTACTAGCCGTTAAAGCACAGAGTTAAAGAATGGCCAAGCGGGGGATGGGGTTTAGGTTGGGAAAAGCGGCAAAGAGACCTGTGGAAACAAGATTTAAGAACACAATAGCAAAGTTATTCACATTAATCTTCATGAACGTAGTTATAATTATCTATACTCTGATAACATGAGAGATCAAGAGCTTTTCAATAACATGACTTTTTAGTTCTAGATACTTGGAAGTAAAAGAAAGATTACGCAGACTTTCATATAAGCGTTTCCAGAATAACATCTTATGCACTGAACATGGAACTCTCTCAAGGTAATTCTTGGAATAGCAATTACGTCATAACAAGAATCAATTAACATATTAATTCCCAAAACATGAACTGCGAAAGACTCATGAATGATACTGTAAAGTCACACTCTGTTTTGATTTGAGTTTCAGGAATCAATTGCCCAGAAATTATTATGCATCTTATTGCCAAACTGTACATCAAGATTCCAATACTTGAAATGATCGTGCAACTCTGCCGATCCGAACTGCAAGGGTTAATTGCCAAGAATGAATTGTGCACACTGCTGCCGATTCAACCATCAATATTCAAATGCCAGGAAATGATAGCGCTCTTTGCCAATCTGAAATACAAGGGTTAATTGCCAAGAATGAATCGCGCACACTGTTGCCAATTCAATCATCAAGATTTTAATGCCAGGAAATGATCGGGCACTCTGCTGATCTGAACTGCAAGGGTTAATTGCCAAGAATGAATTGCGCACACTGCTGCTGATTCAACCATCAAGATTCAAATGCCAGGAAATGATTGCGCACTCTGCCGATCTGAAGTGCAAGGGTTAATTGCCAAGAATGAATTGCGCACACTGCTGCCGATTCACCCATCAAGATTCAAAGGCCAGGAAATGATCGGGCACTCTGCCGATCTGAAATGCAAGGGTTAATTGCCAAGAAAGAATCACGCACACTGCTGCTGATTCAACCATCAAGATTCAAATGCCAGGAAATGATCGCGCACTCTGCCGATCTGAAATGCAAGAGTTAATTGCAAAGAAACAATCACACACGCGGTTTAATCAAAAGACCAAAACTCGAAAATCTCTGTAAACGGAGTCGGGGGGCCTACCCCGACCTCTGCCTTACTGCCATGCTTGAGGATCACCAAGGTAATGAGGACAGGGCCTGGAAATGTTCAAGTAGGCCCCCCGAACAGGAGCCCTGGAAAGCGCTGCTGCTTCTCTGCACAGGGACCTCTGAATAGTGAGAACTTGGAGCTGGGCTGGGTTCCTTAAATAGACCCAAGTCCTGCCCATATGCCACACCCAGCCAGGCTGCAGGAAACGATTCCAGAAAGGCTTAGAATAGGGACCACACCCTAACCACAGTCTGTAATCATGCAGCAAAGCCTTGAAAATGTACAATGCATTACAAACAGCACTAATGACATTTCTAGATAAACATCTGAAATGCAAAAGGTTTATATACTGCACCAATACATAATGCATGAATTATTACAATGCATAAGGTTTGTCTTTTTTGCATTATGCTGCCCATAGAGCGCGCACTGTCCTGGTGTTGACAATCAGCCACTGTACAATTTAACTCTGTGCCTGGTCCAAGGCTGCCATCAATGGTACATGATATTCCAACATGTATTGTGGCCCAGGAGCCCAGGTGCCAGTTGCTATCCACCAGACACATCAGTAGATCAGGCCTGTTGTCCAAAATCTGTATGGGTTATTATATAAACAACACACAGGCCTAAGGAGGGTAGAGGGCTTTCAAATCAAGGCCGTCCTGGGACGTGTACCACACTACAGACAGTTTTGCTGATCCTGGCACTGACTCTTCAGCTTCCTGAGAGGACTGCCATCCAGACAACAGGTAGACCCCTGGAGTCGGGGTTACTCCCTTAGTTTGGGACAGGCAGAAGGGTTACAACCACTATGCTCTCAGATCTAGACATAGGGTTTAGGTAGGATTGTCTAGAATCTCTGGCTTTCTAGAATCATACAAAATGGTGGGCCCTTTATCTTTTTTACCTTTGTTGTAACGATGATGCTGTAATATGTGTTGTGCGCCTTATTATCACAGGCCATACCTTTAACTCTAGGATGCAATTGCTTAAAATAATGCATTGAAATCAAGTTTGCATCTCATGCTCTGCCTTGGCATGTGTGAGTAACTGAACAAAAGGAGTTTAATCTCATTCTATGACTCTCCTGAGGAGTCAGAGTGTCAGGTTTAGGTTGCCTCAAATCACCTTTACCATGATAAGGTTGGGTGAGGCACTGCGGGCTAGCCAGGAGTTAGGTTAACACCTTCCAAACGGTGTAGAGTTGACTCAGTTTACCAAACACAAAGGCCCTCATTACAACTTTGGCAGATGGCAACTGCCGCCCGCCAAGTTGTAACCGCCGCGCGGCCGCAAATGCGGCCGCACTTCCGCAGTGGCCATCACAACATCCCCGCAATCGAGTTTCTGCCCGCCGGCCCAGCGGGGATGTCGGCCGCAACACGGGAGCCGCCTCCAAATGGAGCCGGCGGGGTTGCGGCGGTGTGATGAGTGCAGTTGCACCCATCGCGCTTTTCACTGTCTCCGTGACTTGCCTTTCCGCCAGCCTTTTCATGGCGGTTCCCACCGCCATGAAAAGGCTGGCGGGAGTGGAACTCGTAATCGCCTGGGCAGGGCTGCAAGCAGCGCTGCCCTGGGGGATTAAATCCGCCAGGACCAACGTGGCGGTAAACCGCCGGTCTGGGCGGTGCAACCGCGGCGCTTCCGCTGCGGTCGTAATACGCAAGTTTGCACTGCCAGCCTGTTGGCGGTGCAAACTCCAAAACAGCCCTGGCGGTCTTTGACTGCCATGGTTGTAATGAGGGCCAAAGTCTTATTGTCATAATGGGAACCACATGAGAAATGGGGCCCTGTGCAAACTACGCAGCCTACCATCAGATTGGTATCTTGGATACCGATTTCCATTGAGGCCAGGAAAGAGAAGTGATTAATTGTCCAGCCACTAAATATTTCTATGTTGATTATTGTTAGACTTTTCATCCTTGGCGTGGTCTCCCTTAACTTTTTGCCTCTGTTCCCCAGGTTGTTGATGTGTGCTGGACTCTGATTTTGCTGTTTTTGTTACTCTGGGCACTTTACCACTGCTAACCAGTGCTAAAGTGCAAGTGCTCCTGTTTAAATTATATGTAAGCGGTTCATCCATGATTGGCATATTTGAATTACTAGTAAGTCCCTAGTAATGTGCCCTAGAGGTGCCAGGGCCTGTAAATCAAATACTACTAGTGGGCCTGCAGCACTGGTTGTGCCACCCACATAAGTAGTTCTGTAATCATGTCTCAGACCTGCCACTGCAGTGTCTGTATGTGTATTTTTACACTGTAAATTCGACTTGGCAAGTGTACCCACTTGCCAGGCCTAAACCTTCCCTTTTCTTACATGTAAGGCACCCCTAAGGTAGGCCCTAGGTAGCCCCAAGGGCAGGGTGCAGTGTATGGATAAGGTAGGACATATAGTAATGTGGTTTATATGTCCTAACAGTGAAATACTGCCAATTTCGTTTTCACTGTTGCAAGGTCTGTCTCTCTCATAGGATAATATGGGGGCTACCTTTAAATATGATTAAAGTGTAGATTCCCCTAGAGAGTAGATGGACATGTGGAGTTTGGGATCCCTGAACTCACAATTTAAAAATACATCTTTTAGTAAAGTTGATTTTAAGATTGTGAGTTTGGAAATGCCACTTTTAGAAAGTGAGCATTTTCTTGCTTAAACCATTCTGTGACTCTGCCTTGTTTGTGGATTCCCTGTCTGGGTCAGTTTGACAGTTGGGTTGTTTTTCACCTCACACCAGACAGTGACACAAAGGGAGCTGGGGTGTGATCTGCATTTCCTGATTAGCCATCTCTGCTAGGAGGGAGGGGTGGAGTGGTCACTCTCATCTGAAAGGACTGTGCCTGCCTCTGACAATGCTGTCTCCAGCCCCCTGGTGTGTGTCTGAGGCCTTGCCTGGGCAAGGCAGGATTTCACAAGAAGGTGTGAGGCCCCTTTGAAGAAAGGTGACTTCAAAGACTAAAATGGGTATAAGAAGGGCACCCAAACTTACAAACTTTAGAAACACTTCTGGAATCAAGAGGAACCTCTGCCTGGAGAAGAGCTGATCGCTGAGGAACAAGTGCTGCCCTGCCTGTGACTGTGCTTTGTGGAGCTTTCCTGCAGTGCTGCTTCTGCCTGAGTAAGAGGGCAAAGACTGGACTTTGTGTGCCTTCCATCTTGAAGAAGAAATCTCCAAGGGCTTGATGTAGAGCTTGCCTCCTGTTGTTGAAGTCTCAGGGATAGCAAAGACTTCTTCCTGCCAGCACCTGGAGTCTCTGGAGAGACCCCTACTCTGCTCTGTGGTGCCCTTCCAGTTCCTGGGACCCTGAAAGGAGAGGCTGGCAGCCTAAGGACAAAAATACACGCACCGAGCACCGTGCGGAGAAAAGATCGACGCGAATCCGATCGCGGCTGAGAAAACGACGCGACGCCGGTTCCGCAGCTGAGAAACGACGCCGCAGGAAACGCGACCGAAAAACCGACGCCCGGAGCAGGAGAAACGACGCGCAGCATCGCTGACGGAGGCTGAGAGATCGCACCCTGCGCCGCGGGACTTTCGGATCGTCGTGTGGCTGGCTTTTTCAACGCGCACCGCCGTGCCGAGTTGTTTTCGACGCACACAGCCGTGCAGGGTTACTTTCGACGCACACCGCCCGTGCGGGGTTATTTTTGACGCAAACCAGGTACATTTACACGCTAGCAGCGCTAGTGTGTTGTTACAACTACCTAAAGACTCTTTTTATTTTAAACCTTTAAAAAATCATAACTTGACTTGTGTATGTTGGATTTTTGTCGTTTTGGTCTTGTTTTGTTTAGATAAATATTTCCTATTTTTCTAAACTGGTGTTGTGTCATTTTGTAGTGTTTTCATTAAGTTACTGTGTGTGTTGGTACAAATACTTTACACCTAGCACTCTGAGGTTAAGCCTACTGCTCTGCCAAGCTACCAAGGGGGTAAGCAGGGGTTAGCTGAGGGTGATTCTCTTTTATCCTAACTAGAGTGAGGGTCCTTGCTTGAACAGGGGGTAACCTGACTGTCAACCAAAGACCCCATTTCTAACATTGGTGACCAGCGGTCGGGATTTGGACTTGTGTTTGTACTTGACATACAGTAATTAAGTGTACACTACTGTTTTGATCTCAGACCACTACGTGACCACATACTACTAGTCTTGTGATTTTTGTTTTTTACTTGGACTGTTTTTCTCTGCATTCAGTTTCTTTTTTTTCGCTGATCCCGGGATTGACTTTGCTGAAACTTCATTTGAGAACTTGCTTTTCTGTTTTTGGAACTGTGCATATTTTTTTTAACCTCTCATCATGTCTCAGTCTGGAGATGCCCTAGCTGAAGCTGCTTTTGACTTGGAGAAATTGGAGAGCTACAAGGTGGCTCAGTTGAAGCAGTTTTGTAGTAATGTTGGCTGTCCCATTAAGAGCTCATCCAAGAAGGATGAGCTGCAAAAGGCGCTGAGGGCCTGGGTGACAGCCAAAGCAGCTGAGGGGCACACAGATGAGGAGCCAGAGGGGGAAGAGGAGTTGCAAGTCACTCACACTGATGTAGTGGGTGGGCCTGCTATGTCTCAGGGGAGAATCTCTAGGGCAAGTAGCAGTGTATCCTCCAAGGGTCTGACACCTGAAGAGTTACAGGACAGACAGGCAGAAAGGGAGTACCAATTGGAGCAGAGAAGGCTAGCCCTTGAGGAGAAGAAGATAACAATGGCTCATGAGCTTAGCTTGAAAGAGATAGATCATAGAAGCCAGTCCAGTAGGGATGGTGGCAGCAATTCTACAGTGCAGCCTGAGAGAAGGGTACACATCCCAAAAGACCTTGTGAGGGATTATAAGAGGGAGGATGATATCTACTTGTGGTTCAAGGGTTATGAGTCAGCTCTCCACATGAACCTGGTCCCTGAAGCTCATTGGGGGGCAGCCCTGTGGAAGCATTTTGAGGCAGAGGGGAGGGACACACTGACGGCCTTAGGGGATGCTCAGAGTCTCACCTACCCTGCCATGAAGGAGGCCTTACTTACCAGGTATGGTCTCACCCCTGAGCAGTACAAAGAGAAGTTTAGATCCTACAAGAGAAAGGAATCCCAAACATGGTTGGAATGTGTTGATTCTTGTTGCAGGTCACTGGATGGTTGGGTGAAGGGCAGTAAGGTAAACACGTATGAGGGGCTTTACAATTTAATTGCTTGGGAGCACTTGTACAGTTTATGTTTTCCAGAGCTGCGCCAGCACCTCATTGACAGCAAGCTGACTGACCCCAGGAAGCTTGCACAGGAAGCGGACCGCTGGGAGAGCACCAGGGTCCAAAAGAGGTATGGGGGAGACCACGCCAAGGGTGGGCAGGGTCCCTCTCAGAAGAAAGGGGGGGGGTAAGGGCAAACAGGATGAGTTCTCTAAAGGGCCCCAAACTGATTCCCAGGGTAAGGATTCCCAACCCCCCAGTGAAAAGAAGACATGGTTCTCCAAAGGGAAGCCAATGGCAGGTGGTCCCCTACGTAAGTGCTATTCATGTGACCAGGTGGGTCATGTGAGGGGGGACCCCAAATGCCCCAAAAGTACACCGGCACCCACTGGTGCGCCGTCCCAGGGTTTGGCCAGTGTAGCGCTTGGGGAGGAGTTGGTTTCAGGTGGGTGGGAACCAGCAGAAATGACCCTTGTCTCACTAGGGGACAGTGAGATGGTCCAGAGAAACCTAGTGCCTGATAACACTAAGAAGTACAGGCAATGGGTGACCATCAATGGACAGAGGGTGGAGGCTCTGAGAGACACAGGAGCCAGTGTGACTACAGTGAGGAGTCACCTGGTGTCTGAAGAGCAGATTGATCCCCGGGTACTTCACCAAGTAGTTGCAGTAGACAACTCTGAGCGCCTCTGCAGAGTGGCGCAGGTTCCCTTTGAATGGGGGGGGGTCTCAGGTTCCTGGAAAGTAGCTGTGAGTCCAACCATGCCTGTTGATTGTTTGCTAGGCAACGACCTGGAAGATTCCCCTTGGAAGGAGGTGGAACACAGGTCTCACTTGGAGATGTTGGGTCTGCCTGGGTGGGTATGCGTATCCACCCGGTCTATGGCAGCCAATCAGGGTAGTCAAGAGCCCCTGGAGCCTGAAACAGTGGCCCAGGGGACCGCCAAGAAGAGGAAAGGCAGGAGGCGCGGGAAACCCGCCCCAGAAGTTCCCACGGTCCGGGAGGAGGCAGAGCCTGAGGGTGATGCCCCGGAACCTACAGGGGAACAGGTGGCTGAACTGGGGGAGGTCCCTGAGCTGTCGCAGTGGCAGCAGGAAGGGGGACCCACCAGGGAAGTATTCTGCACAGCGCAGAAGGAATGCCCTACTCTTGAGGGACTGCGGCAGCAGGCTGCAGCCCAGGCGGCTGGCGGGGCGCCAGGTACTCACCTGATTTATTGGGAGGATGGCCTCCTGTATAGTGAGCCTAAGGTTCCTGAGCCGGGGTCAGCTCGTATGCTGGTGGTACCCCAGGGCTTCAGGACCTTCCTACTGGGTTTGGCTCATGATGTGCCTTTGGCAGGACATCTAGGGCAGGACAAGACCTATAAGAGGCTTGTCTCCCACTTTTACTGGCCCTTGATGAACAAGCAGTCAGCTGCTTATTGTAGATCTTGTCAGACTTGTCAGGCAAGTGGCAAGAGTGGGGGGAAATGCAAAGCTCCCCTCCAACCTTTACCGGTAGTCAGTACTCCCTTTGAAAGGGTAGGAATTGACATTGTGGGGCCTCTGGATCCCAAGACAGCCATGGGCAACAGGTTCATCCTGGTCTTGGTGGACCATGCCACACGGTACCCAGAAGCTATTCCTCTAAGGACGGTCACCGCCCCCGTGGTGGGACGTGCCTTGATGGGGGTTTTTACCCGCATGGGGTTCCCCAAGGAGGTAGTATCTGATAGGGGTACAAACTTCATATCCACTTATATGAAGTCTCTGTGGAAGGTGTGTGGGGTAACCTACAAGTTCACCACCCCTTACCACCCCCAAAGTAATGGTCTGGTTGAGAGATTCAACCGCACCTTGAAAGGCATGATTCAGGGCCTGTCAGAGCCCTTGAGGCGTAAGTGGGACGTCCTCTTGCCATGCCTTCTGTTCGCTTACAGGGAGGTGCCTCAAAAGGGACTTGGCTTTAGCCCCTTTGAGCTCATCTATGGCCACCCTGTGAGGGGACCGCTCAGTCTGGTGAAGGAGGCTTTGGAGAAAGCTCCTAGTAAACCACCCCAGGATGTATTTAGCTACATGCTGGCACTAAGAAACCAGACTGCCCGCTTCAGGCGTCTCGCTCAGGAGAACCTGGAAGCAAGCCAGGAGGACATGAAACGGTGGTACGACCAGAATGCCACTCTGGTTGAGTTTCAGCCTGGACAAAAAGTGTGGGTCATGGCACCAGTAGAGCCTAGGGCTCTCCAAGATAAGTGGACTGGGCCTTTTGAGGTGGTGGAAAGAAAGAGCGAGGTCACCTATCTGGTAGACTTGCAATCCCCCAGGAACCCCTTGAGGGTCCTACATGTCAACCGCCTCAAACCACACTTTGAGCGAACTGAGCTATCCATGCTCCTAGCGACAGATGACGGGGTGGAGGAAGAGAGTGAGCCTCTTCCTGACCTCCTGTCTGCAGGAGAGAAAGATGGGTCTGTGGAGGGAGTGATCCTCTCCCCCTCCCTGACTGAGGAACAGCAGAGGGACTGTCGCCACGTGCTGGGACAGTTCGCCTCACTGTTTTCCCTGATCCCAGGGGTCACACACCTGTGCACACATGATGTGGACACTGGGGACAGTACACCTGTTAAACATAAGGTTTACAGGGTGACTGACAGGGTGAGGGCTTGCATTAAGGAGGAAGTCTCCAAAATGTTAGCCCTAAGGGTTATTGAGCACTCCAGCAGTCCTTGGGCCAGCCCAGTGGTCTTGGTCCCAAAGGCTACTGCTCCTGGTGCCACTCCAGAACTTAGGTTCTGTGTGGACTACCGGGGTCTCAATGCGGTCAGCAAGACTGACGCACACCCCATCCCCCGAGCTGATGAGCTCATTGATCGGTTAGGAGCTGCCCAGTACCTCAGTACGTTTGATTTAACATCTGGGTACTGGCAGATTGCCTTAACTGAAGGGGCAAAGGAGAGGTCAGCATTCTCTACCCCCGATGGGCACTTCCACTTCAATGTGATGCCCTTTGGGATGAAGAATGCCCCTGCCACCTTTCAGAGGTTGGTCAACCAGGTGTTGGCAGGACTGGATGAGTTCAGTGCCGCCTACCTGGATGACATTGCTGTGTTTAGTTCCACATGGGAGGAACACCTGCAACACCTCTGGAGAGTGTTAGAGGCCCTGCAGAAGGCAGGCCTCACTATTAAGGCGAGCAAGTGCCAACTAGGGCAGGGTTCTGTTGTGTACTTAGGACACCAGGTGGGGAGTGGCCAGGTGGCACCCCTACAGCCTAAGATTGACACGATTCTGGCTTGGGAGCCTCCCAAGACCCAGACTGAAGTGAGAGCCTTTTTAGGTCTCACAGGATACTATCGGAGGTTCGTTAAGGGATATGGTACCATTGTTACCCCCTTAACTGAGTTGACTTCTAAGAAGCAACCCAAGAAAGTGATCTGGACAGAGGCTTGCCAGAACGCTTTTGATGCCCTGAAGGCTGCCATGTGCACAGCACCGGTGCTGAAGGCACCTGACTACTCCACGGAGTTTGTTGTACAGACAGACGCCTCAGAGCATGGTATTGGAGCAGTACTCTCACAGCTGAATGAAGAGGGCCTAGATCAACCCGTAGCCTTCATTAGCAGAAGGTTACTACCCAGGGAACGTAGGTGGAGTGCCATAGAACGTGAAGCATTTGCTGTGGTCTGGGCACTGAAGAAGCTAAGACCCTACTTGTTTGGGACTCACTTCCGAGTTCAGACCGACCACAGACCCCTCAGATGGTTAATGCAGATGAGGGGTGAGAACCCAAAACTGTTGAGGTGGTCCATTTCCCTACAGGGGATGGACTTTACGGTGGAACATCGACCCGGTACAGAGCACGCCAATGCTGATGGTCTGTCCAGGTTCTTCCGCCTTAGTGATGAGAACTCCCATGAGGTTGGGTAGTTGCTCCCCACTTTTAGCTGGGGGGGACACGTGTTAGACTTTTCATCCTTGGCGTGGTCTCCCTTAACTTTTTGCCTCTGTTCCCCAGGTTGTTGATGTGTGCTGGACTCTGATTTTGCTGTTTTTGTTACTCTGGGCACTTTACCACTGCTAACCAGTGCTAAAGTGCAAGTGCTCCTGTTTAAATTATATGTAAGCGGTTCATCCATGATTGGCATATTTGAATTACTAGTAAGTCCCTAGTAATGTGCCCTAGAGGTGCCAGGGCCTGTAAATCAAATACTACTAGTGGGCCTGCAGCACTGGTTGTGCCACCCACATAAGTAGTTCTGTAATCATGTCTCAGACCTGCCACTGCAGTGTCTGTATGTGTATTTTTACACTGTAAATTCGACTTGGCAAGTGTACCCACTTGCCAGGCCTAAACCTTCCCTTTTCTTACATGTAAGGCACCCCTAAGGTAGGCCCTAGGTAGCCCCAAGGGCAGGGTGCAGTGTATGGATAAGGTAGGACATATAGTAATGTGGTTTATATGTCCTAACAGTGAAATACTGCCAATTTCGTTTTCACTGTTGCAAGGTCTGTCTCTCTCATAGGATAATATGGGGGCTACCTTTAAATATGATTAAAGTGTAGATTCCCCTAGAGAGTAGATGGACATGTGGAGTTTGGGATCCCTGAACTCACAATTTAAAAATACATCTTTTAGTAAAGTTGATTTTAAGATTGTGAGTTTGGAAATGCCACTTTTAGAAAGTGAGCATTTTCTTGCTTAAACCATTCTGTGACTCTGCCTTGTTTGTGGATTCCCTGTCTGGGTCAGTTTGACAGTTGGGTTGTTTTTCACCTCACACCAGACAGTGACACAAAGGGAGCTGGGGTGTGATCTGCATTTCCTGATTAGCCATCTCTGCTAGGAGGGAGGGGTGGAGTGGTCACTCTCATCTGAAAGGACTGTGCCTGCCTCTGACAATGCTGTCTCCAGCCCCCTGGTGTGTGTCTGAGGCCTTGCCTGGGCAAGGCAGGATTTCACAAGAAGGTGTGAGGCCCCTTTGAAGAAAGGTGACTTCAAAGACTAAAATGGGTATAAGAAGGGCACCCAAACTTACAAACTTTAGAAACACTTCTGGAATCAAGAGGAACCTCTGCCTGGAGAAGAGCTGATCGCTGAGGAACAAGTGCTGCCCTGCCTGTGACTGTGCTTTGTGGAGCTTTCCTGCAGTGCTGCTTCTGCCTGAGTAAGAGGGCAAAGACTGGACTTTGTGTGCCTTCCATCTTGAAGAAGAAATCTCCAAGGGCTTGATGTAGAGCTTGCCTCCTGTTGTTGAAGTCTCAGGGATAGCAAAGACTTCTTCCTGCCAGCACCTGGAGTCTCTGGAGAGACCCCTACTCTGCTCTGTGGTGCCCTTCCAGTTCCTGGGACCCTGAAAGGAGAGGCTGGCAGCCTAAGGACAAAAATACACGCACCGAGCACCGTGCGGAGAAAAGATCGACGCGAATCCGATCGCGGCTGAGAAAACGACGCGACGCCGGTTCCGCAGCTGAGAAACGACGCCGCAGGAAACGCGACCGAAAAACCGACGCCCGGAGCAGGAGAAACGACGCGCAGCATCGCTGACGGAGGCTGAGAGATCGCACCCTGCGCCGCGGGACTTTCGGATCGTCGTGTGGCTGGCTTTTTCAACGCGCACCGCCGTGCCGAGTTGTTTTCGACGCACACAGCCGTGCAGGGTTACTTTCGACGCACACCGCCCGTGCGGGGTTATTTTTGACGCAAACCAGGTATATTTACACGCTAGCAGCGCTAGTGTGTTGTTACAACTACCTAAAGACTCTTTTTATTTTAAACCTTTAAAAAATCATAACTTGACTTGTGTATGTTGGATTTTTGTCGTTTTGGTCTTGTTTTGTTTAGATAAATATTTCCTATTTTTCTAAACTGGTGTTGTGTCATTTTGTAGTGTTTTCATTAAGTTACTGTGTGTGTTGGTACAAATACTTTACACCTAGCACTCTGAGGTTAAGCCTACTGCTCTGCCAAGCTACCAAGGGGGTAAGCAGGGGTTAGCTGAGGGTGATTCTCTTTTATCCTAACTAGAGTGAGGGTCCTTGCTTGAACAGGGGGTAACCTGACTGTCAACCAAAGACCCCATTTCTAACATTGGTGACCAGCGGTCGGGATTTGGACTTGTGTTTGTACTTGACATACAGTAATTAAGTGTACACTACTGTTTTGATCTCAGACCACTACGTGACCACATACTACTAGTCTTGTGATTTTTGTTTTTTACTTGGACTGTTTTTCTCTGCATTCAGTTTCTTTTTTTTCGCTGATCCCGGGATTGACTTTGCTGAAACTTCATTTGAGAACTTGCTTTTCTGTTTTTGGAACTGTGCATATTTTTTTTAACCTCTCATCATGTCTCAGTCTGGAGATGCCCTAGCTGAAGCTGCTTTTGACTTGGAGAAATTGGAGAGCTACAAGGTGGCTCAGTTGAAGCAGTTTTGTAGTAATGTTGGCTGTCCCATTAAGAGCTCATCCAAGAAGGATGAGCTGCAAAAGGCGCTGAGGGCCTGGGTGACAGCCAAAGCAGCTGAGGGGCACACAGATGAGGAGCCAGAGGGGGAAGAGGAGTTGCAAGTCACTCACACTGATGTAGTGGGTGGGCCTGCTATGTCTCAGGGGAGAATCTCTAGGGCAAGTAGCAGTGTATCCTCCAAGGGTCTGACACCTGAAGAGTTACAGGACAGACAGGCAGAAAGGGAGTACCAATTGGAGCAGAGAAGGCTAGCCCTTGAGGAGAAGAAGATAACAATGGCTCATGAGCTTAGCTTGAAAGAGATAGATCATAGAAGCCAGTCCAGTAGGGATGGTGGCAGCAATTCTACAGTGCAGCCTGAGAGAAGGGTACACATCCCAAAAGACCTTGTGAGGGATTATAAGAGGGAGGATGATATCTACTTGTGGTTCAAGGGTTATGAGTCAGCTCTCCACATGAACCTGGTCCCTGAAGCTCATTGGGGGGCAGCCCTGTGGAAGCATTTTGAGGCAGAGGGGAGGGACACACTGACGGCCTTAGGGGATGCTCAGAGTCTCACCTACCCTGCCATGAAGGAGGCCTTACTTACCAGGTATGGTCTCACCCCTGAGCAGTACAAAGAGAAGTTTAGATCCTACAAGAGAAAGGAATCCCAAACATGGTTGGAATGTGTTGATTCTTGTTGCAGGTCACTGGATGGTTGGGTGAAGGGCAGTAAGGTAAACACGTATGAGGGGCTTTACAATTTAATTGCTTGGGAGCACTTGTACAGTTTATGTTTTCCAGAGCTGCGCCAGCACCTCATTGACAGCAAGCTGACTGACCCCAGGAAGCTTGCACAGGAAGCGGACCGCTGGGAGAGCACCAGGGTCCAAAAGAGGTATGGGGGAGACCACGCCAAGGGTGGGCAGGGTCCCTCTCAGAAGAAAGGGGGGGGTAAGGGCAAACAGGATGAGTTCTCTAAAGGGCCCCAAACTGATTCCCAGGGTAAGGATTCCCAACCCCCCAGTGAAAAGAAGACATGGTTCTCCAAAGGGAAGCCAATGGCAGGTGGTCCCCTACGTAAGTGCTATTCATGTGACCAGGTGGGTCATGTGAGGGGGGACCCCAAATGCCCCAAAAGTACACCGGCACCCACTGGTGCGCCGTCCCAGGGTTTGGCCAGTGTAGCGCTTGGGGAGGAGTTGGTTTCAGGTGGGTGGGAACCAGCAGAAATGACCCTTGTCTCACTAGGGGACAGTGAGATGGTCCAGAGAAACCTAGTGCCTGATAACACTAAGAAGTACAGGCAATGGGTGACCATCAATGGACAGAGGGTGGAGGCTCTGAGAGACACAGGAGCCAGTGTGACTACAGTGAGGAGTCACCTGGTGTCT
Organism: Pleurodeles waltl; assembly: GCF_031143425.1. Lineage (NCBI taxonomy): Eukaryota > Metazoa > Chordata > Amphibia > Caudata > Salamandridae > Pleurodeles > Pleurodeles waltl. The sequence goes on from NC_090439.1 coordinate 1,056,695,444, forward strand.
GAAGAGCAGATTGATCCCCGGGTACTTCACCAAGTAGTTGCAGTAGACAACTCTGAGCGCCTCTGCAGAGTGGCGCAGGTTCCCTTTGAATGGGGGGGGGTCTCAGGTTCCTGGAAAGTAGCTGTGAGTCCAACCATGCCTGTTGATTGTTTGCTAGGCAACGACCTGGAAGATTCCCCTTGGAAGGAGGTGGAACACAGGTCTCACTTGGAGATGTTGGGTCTGCCTGGGTGGGTATGCGTATCCACCCGGTCTATGGCAGCCAATCAGGGTAGTCAAGAGCCCCTGGAGCCTGAAACAGTGGCCCAGGGGACCGCCAAGAAGAGGAAAGGCAGGAGGCGCGGGAAACCCGCCCCAGAAGTTCCCACGGTCCGGGAGGAGGCAGAGCCTGAGGGTGATGCCCCGGAACCTACAGGGGAACAGGTGGCTGAACTGGGGGAGGTCCCTGAGCTGTCGCAGTGGCAGCAGGAAGGGGGACCCACCAGGGAAGTATTCTGCACAGCGCAGAAGGAATGCCCTACTCTTGAGGGACTGCGGCAGCAGGCTGCAGCCCAGGCGGCTGGCGGGGCGCCAGGTACTCACCTGATTTATTGGGAGGATGGCCTCCTGTATAGTGAGCCTAAGGTTCCTGAGCCGGGGTCAGCTCGTATGCTGGTGGTACCCCAGGGCTTCAGGACCTTCCTACTGGGTTTGGCTCATGATGTGCCTTTGGCAGGACATCTAGGGCAGGACAAGACCTATAAGAGGCTTGTCTCCCACTTTTACTGGCCCTTGATGAACAAGCAGTCAGCTGCTTATTGTAGATCTTGTCAGACTTGTCAGGCAAGTGGCAAGAGTGGGGGGAAATGCAAAGCTCCCCTCCAACCTTTACCGGTAGTCAGTACTCCCTTTGAAAGGGTAGGAATTGACATTGTGGGGCCTCTGGATCCCAAGACAGCCATGGGCAACAGGTTCATCCTGGTCTTGGTGGACCATGCCACACGGTACCCAGAAGCTATTCCTCTAAGGACGGTCACCGCCCCCGTGGTGGGACGTGCCTTGATGGGGGTTTTTACCCGCATGGGGTTCCCCAAGGAGGTAGTATCTGATAGGGGTACAAACTTCATATCCACTTATATGAAGTCTCTGTGGAAGGTGTGTGGGGTAACCTACAAGTTCACCACCCCTTACCACCCCCAAAGTAATGGTCTGGTTGAGAGATTCAACCGCACCTTGAAAGGCATGATTCAGGGCCTGTCAGAGCCCTTGAGGCGTAAGTGGGACGTCCTCTTGCCATGCCTTCTGTTCGCTTACAGGGAGGTGCCTCAAAAGGGACTTGGCTTTAGCCCCTTTGAGCTCATCTATGGCCACCCTGTGAGGGGACCGCTCAGTCTGGTGAAGGAGGCTTTGGAGAAAGCTCCTAGTAAACCACCCCAGGATGTATTTAGCTACATGCTGGCACTAAGAAACCAGACTGCCCGCTTCAGGCGTCTCGCTCAGGAGAACCTGGAAGCAAGCCAGGAGGACATGAAACGGTGGTACGACCAGAATGCCACTCTGGTTGAGTTTCAGCCTGGACAAAAAGTGTGGGTCATGGCACCAGTAGAGCCTAGGGCTCTCCAAGATAAGTGGACTGGGCCTTTTGAGGTGGTGGAAAGAAAGAGCGAGGTCACCTATCTGGTAGACTTGCAATCCCCCAGGAACCCCTTGAGGGTCCTACATGTCAACCGCCTCAAACCACACTTTGAGCGAACTGAGCTATCCATGCTCCTAGCGACAGATGACGGGGTGGAGGAAGAGAGTGAGCCTCTTCCTGACCTCCTGTCTGCAGGAGAGAAAGATGGGTCTGTGGAGGGAGTGATCCTCTCCCCCTCCCTGACTGAGGAACAGCAGAGGGACTGTCGCCACGTGCTGGGACAGTTCGCCTCACTGTTTTCCCTGATCCCAGGGGTCACACACCTGTGCACACATGATGTGGACACTGGGGACAGTACACCTGTTAAACATAAGGTTTACAGGGTGACTGACAGGGTGAGGGCTTGCATTAAGGAGGAAGTCTCCAAAATGTTAGCCCTAAGGGTTATTGAGCACTCCAGCAGTCCTTGGGCCAGCCCAGTGGTCTTGGTCCCAAAGGCTACTGCTCCTGGTGCCACTCCAGAACTTAGGTTCTGTGTGGACTACCGGGGTCTCAATGCGGTCAGCAAGACTGACGCACACCCCATCCCCCGAGCTGATGAGCTCATTGATCGGTTAGGAGCTGCCCAGTACCTCAGTACGTTTGATTTAACATCTGGGTACTGGCAGATTGCCTTAACTGAAGGGGCAAAGGAGAGGTCAGCATTCTCTACCCCCGATGGGCACTTCCACTTCAATGTGATGCCCTTTGGGATGAAGAATGCCCCTGCCACCTTTCAGAGGTTGGTCAACCAGGTGTTGGCAGGACTGGATGAGTTCAGTGCCGCCTACCTGGATGACATTGCTGTGTTTAGTTCCACATGGGAGGAACACCTGCAACACCTCTGGAGAGTGTTAGAGGCCCTGCAGAAGGCAGGCCTCACTATTAAGGCGAGCAAGTGCCAACTAGGGCAGGGTTCTGTTGTGTACTTAGGACACCAGGTGGGGAGTGGCCAGGTGGCACCCCTACAGCCTAAGATTGACACGATTCTGGCTTGGGAGCCTCCCAAGACCCAGACTGAAGTGAGAGCCTTTTTAGGTCTCACAGGATACTATCGGAGGTTCGTTAAGGGATATGGTACCATTGTTACCCCCTTAACTGAGTTGACTTCTAAGAAGCAACCCAAGAAAGTGATCTGGACAGAGGCTTGCCAGAACGCTTTTGATGCCCTGAAGGCTGCCATGTGCACAGCACCGGTGCTGAAGGCACCTGACTACTCCACGGAGTTTGTTGTACAGACAGACGCCTCAGAGCATGGTATTGGAGCAGTACTCTCACAGCTGAATGAAGAGGGCCTAGATCAACCCGTAGCCTTCATTAGCAGAAGGTTACTACCCAGGGAACGTAGGTGGAGTGCCATAGAACGTGAAGCATTTGCTGTGGTCTGGGCACTGAAGAAGCTAAGACCCTACTTGTTTGGGACTCACTTCCGAGTTCAGACCGACCACAGACCCCTCAGATGGTTAATGCAGATGAGGGGTGAGAACCCAAAACTGTTGAGGTGGTCCATTTCCCTACAGGGGATGGACTTTACGGTGGAACATCGACCCGGTACAGAGCACGCCAATGCTGATGGTCTGTCCAGGTTCTTCCGCCTTAGTGATGAGAACTCCCATGAGGTTGGGTAGTTGCTCCCCACTTTTAGCTGGGGGGGACACGTGTTAGACTTTTCATCCTTGGCGTGGTCTCCCTTAACTTTTTGCCTCTGTTCCCCAGGTTGTTGATGTGTGCTGGACTCTGATTTTGCTGTTTTTGTTACTCTGGGCACTTTACCACTGCTAACCAGTGCTAAAGTGCAAGTGCTCCTGTTTAAATTATATGTAAGCGGTTCATCCATGATTGGCATATTTGAATTACTAGTAAGTCCCTAGTAATGTGCCCTAGAGGTGCCAGGGCCTGTAAATCAAATACTACTAGTGGGCCTGCAGCACTGGTTGTGCCACCCACATAAGTAGTTCTGTAATCATGTCTCAGACCTGCCACTGCAGTGTCTGTATGTGTATTTTTACACTGTAAATTCGACTTGGCAAGTGTACCCACTTGCCAGGCCTAAACCTTCCCTTTTCTTACATGTAAGGCACCCCTAAGGTAGGCCCTAGGTAGCCCCAAGGGCAGGGTGCAGTGTATGGATAAGGTAGGACATATAGTAATGTGGTTTATATGTCCTAACAGTGAAATACTGCCAATTTCGTTTTCACTGTTGCAAGGTCTGTCTCTCTCATAGGATAATATGGGGGCTACCTTTAAATATGATTAAAGTGTAGATTCCCCTAGAGAGTAGATGGACATGTGGAGTTTGGGATCCCTGAACTCACAATTTAAAAATACATCTTTTAGTAAAGTTGATTTTAAGATTGTGAGTTTGGAAATGCCACTTTTAGAAAGTGAGCATTTTCTTGCTTAAACCATTCTGTGACTCTGCCTTGTTTGTGGATTCCCTGTCTGGGTCAGTTTGACAGTTGGGTTGTTTTTCACCTCACACCAGACAGTGACACAAAGGGAGCTGGGGTGTGATCTGCATTTCCTGATTAGCCATCTCTGCTAGGAGGGAGGGGTGGAGTGGTCACTCTCATCTGAAAGGACTGTGCCTGCCTCTGACAATGCTGTCTCCAGCCCCCTGGTGTGTGTCTGAGGCCTTGCCTGGGCAAGGCAGGATTTCACAAGAAGGTGTGAGGCCCCTTTGAAGAAAGGTGACTTCAAAGACTAAAATGGGTATAAGAAGGGCACCCAAACTTACAAACTTTAGAAACACTTCTGGAATCAAGAGGAACCTCTGCCTGGAGAAGAGCTGATCGCTGAGGAACAAGTGCTGCCCTGCCTGTGACTGTGCTTTGTGGAGCTTTCCTGCAGTGCTGCTTCTGCCTGAGTAAGAGGGCAAAGACTGGACTTTGTGTGCCTTCCATCTTGAAGAAGAAATCTCCAAGGGCTTGATGTAGAGCTTGCCTCCTGTTGTTGAAGTCTCAGGGATAGCAAAGACTTCTTCCTGCCAGCACCTGGAGTCTCTGGAGAGACCCCTACTCTGCTCTGTGGTGCCCTTCCAGTTCCTGGGACCCTGAAAGGAGAGGCTGGCAGCCTAAGGACAAAAATACACGCACCGAGCACCGTGCGGAGAAAAGATCGACGCGAATCCGATCGCGGCTGAGAAAACAACGCGACGCCGGTTCCGCAGCTGAGAAACGACGCCGCAGGAAACGCGACCGAAAAACCGACGCCCGGAGCAGGAGAAACGACGCGCAGCATCGCTGACGGAGGCTGAGAGATCGCACCCTGCGCCGCGGGACTTTCGGATCGTCGTGTGGCTGGCTTTTTCAACGCGCACCGCCGTGCCGAGTTGTTTTCGACGCACACAGCCGTGCAGGGTTACTTTCGACGCACACCGCCCGTGCGGGGTTATTTTTGACGCAAACCAGGTACATTTACACGCTAGCAGCGCTAGTGTGTTGTTACAACTACCTAAAGACTCTTTTTATTTTAAACCTTTAAAAAATCATAACTTGACTTGTGTATGTTGGATTTTTGTCGTTTTGGTCTTGTTTTGTCTAGATAAATATTTCCTATTTTTCTAAACTGGTGTTGTGTCATTTTGTAGTGTTTTCATTAAGTTACTGTGTGTGTTGGTACAAATACTTTACACCTAGCACTCTGAGGTTAAGCCTACTGCTCTGCCAAGCTACCAAGGGGGTAAGCAGGGGTTAGCTGAGGGTGATTCTCTTTTATCCTAACTAGAGTGAGGGTCCTTGCTTGAACAGGGGGTAACCTGACTGTCAACCAAAGACCCCATTTCTAACAATTATCAAGGAGGACTGACTGCCTAGTTCAACACCTAGTATTTGCACCTACAATGGTGGTGGCAGAGTTTGAGAATCAGTGAAAAGGCTCTAAGGTGTAATTATTTAAGTTTGCATAAATACACATCTTGTGCCCATGAAAGCCATGCATAGTTGTTTGACTAGTAACCCTGCAGTGGCCATTTTCTAAACTATGATCTGTTTTTTTTTTTAAGTAAAAAATGCAAAATGAAGTCACTCAAACCAAGCGTGCAACATAGCATTGTGTCTAAATGCTAGTGTATTCTTTACGGCTGAAGTTTTAAATATGCTACTTTGTAAAAGTGACACTGTTCACTGATTTTTGAAGTATATTCTGGGGTGCAAAATGTGTTTCACCAGCTTATTAGGGTATATATTTCTTAATGCTACTATGAATGTTCCTTACTTTTCCAAAGGACAAACAAATTCCACTAACTTACCCCCAATGTAAATTATCCCCAAGTCACCCACTGTCTTTTTTAGATGAGGGCATTACGTCTCATGTTGGGAAGTCTGAGTCTCACACCCCTCTAATGTTACTGACTAAGCAAGGCATCAGTGGTTAGGACAAAACAATGCCAATTTTCTAAAAGTTGTATTTTCAGAATTGCAACATAAACCTGGCATCACCATTGAAGAACGTTTTAAACTATAATTCATTTGAGTGTAAATAGAATATCTCTATCTGCTCCAAATCAAATGTTAACACATTAAGGGCCAGATGTAGGTAGCATTTTGCATGGCGCAAACTGCGAAAATCGCAGTTTGCGCCATGCAAAGTGTGCATCGCGATGCTCATTCCCATTTTGCGAGTCGGTAGGAAGGGGTGTTCCCTTCCTATTTGCGACTCGCACCACGATTCAAAATTGCTTTGTGACCGGGAACGCGGTCGCAAAGCAATTCGCAGTTACCACCAGTGTCACACTGGTGGTAAACCATTTGAAAAAGGGAAGGGGTCCCTATGGGACCCCTTCCCCTTTGTGAATGTCGCCGTCAATATTTTTTCATAGCAGGCATTGGTCCAATGGACCACTGCCTACTCTGAAAAACCGAAACCAAATGGTTTTGTTATTTTTTTTTGTATTGCAACTCGTTTTCCTTTAAGGAAAACGGGCTGCAATACAAAAAAAAAAACTGCTTTATTTAAAAAGCAGTCACAGACATGGAGGTCTGCTGTCTCCAGCAGGCCACCATCCATTTGAGTGCAGGGAATCTCAATGGGGTCGCAAAATGCGACCCACCTCATTAATATTAATGAGGTGGGTCTTTGCAACCCCATTGAGATTCGCAGACGGTGTCTGAGACACCGTTCTGCATCCGATTTTGTTAGCAAATGAGAGTGATGGACTTTAGGATGTTTTTCACTGCCAGGACATTTAAAATGTAAGTGCCTTTCAAATACAATATACCTATCCCTTTAAGCTTTTAGGACCTATCTTAGGGGTTGCTTATTTAAATTAAAAAGGGGTGTTTATGCCTGGCAATGGTTTATTGTGGCAGGCCGAAATAGCATTTCAAAACTGACCTATATCCTGCAGTGGCAGTCCTCAGACATGATTTGAAAAGGCTACTTCAGTGGGTGGGACAATGAGTGTTGCAGCATGTACTTTACAGGCCCTGGATACATGTAATACCATATACTAGGGACTTGCAAGTAAATTAAAGGTACCAATCATGTAGATGCCAATAGTACCGTGCATAGTGAGCGATCAGAAGCACTTCAGTACTGGCTGGTAGTGGTAAAGTGCACTGATTCCTCATGCCAATGAAAACAGGTGCAGCAACAGAAGGCAAAAATCCAGGGGAGACCCTGTAATAAGGGCCAGGTCCAACAAAGATGACTAGGTGTAGTTCTGAACAAGTGAGGAAAAGAATTGCAGAGCCTAGGGCATAGAGATATCACTTCCATCCATATACTGTCTTTTGAGTTAAGGAACAATCACTTAACTTCAAATTTAGTGGGTAGCAAACGAAGAGCGTGAAGGTGGGGAGATATTGGGCCTGATCCTCAAACATTACTTTGTAGTAAGTTTTTTAGCACCACAGTAGCACCACAAAACTTACTACAAACTCACAGGTCTAACTTACACTTTGGTACTAACTTACAGTTTCGTATCAACTTACATGTGTAACTTACACTTTTGTAGTATGCCCTACATATAACCAACTGCTGGTACTGCAGCATCCTCCGGTAAAAGACAATAGATATAGGGACTTAAAATAAAACTCCATGAAGAATAATATTAAACTAAATTAAATAATTTAAAATAGTTACAAATAAATAAAAAATCATGTTAAAAAATTCAAACAAATAATACATATTTAACATTTAAATACAAATGAGGTGCTAATCTATTTTTAATTTAAAACATGCCATTCTTTTTCCTTAAAAAATTAAGTTTAATTCATTGATTCAATACATCACGTTTAACAAATATGAATGAATATTAAAAATATTTTTTGGTTTAGGTGGGAATTCATTTTTTATTTGAAACTTCAGAAAATGTAATATATTTCCATGAACTAAAGTTTTAATTTGAAATGATTTTAATAGTTGTACAGCATTTTTCTATTTTGTTAAGCATTTAAAGTAAGTTCATAAAATGATTTTAAATTAATATTTAAAATAAAAATATTTCAAATAATAATTTTTATATTATTTGATTTTTTCTCCAGATATTTTAGGAAGCGGACATCTCCTTTGGTGAATTATATGACTGTGGAATGAGAATTGGCAATCAATATTTTTCCCATAAAGGCCAAGTACCATACCCATAAACAACACCTAAGTGTGCTGGTATTTACAATTGTGCGATTGGGGTAATTCTATCATGGCTGGTTCTAAGGATCATGGTATCTCGTCCTGCATACAAACAATGCTGTCTGTAATACAGGCACCCTTGCACCAGTGCACCAGCACTAGGAGACAGCATAAGAGCATGCATAAATGCACAACATCTTAGTTGATATGGCACATTTCTGCTGTCTCCCTTTCATCCAACACAACACAACAACTTTACTTGCTCCCCTGTATTACATAAAATGTTAGTAACTATGCTCTAAGTGATGCTGACATCTTCTCTAGTAAAGGACATACGTTGTTTTTCATCATATTATCCTCACCTCAATTATTTAACATGTCCAGGTATATTAAGCAGGAGTCTTTCCATTGCAAGGGACATTTCCTATTGATGTCCTGACAGTTGACCTTTTCATAGGCAATGTTTCACATTTTTCTCTGTTTATTCTATAGACTGAAAATATTGACCTGGAGGAAATCAGATGAACTTATTCTGGGATCAATTTTCATGGGTTTGCTACAGTTGTCACAATGTCAGCCACAACCATCAACAATAAATGTTTCTCAGCAGCAGTGTTAACCCCTGTCACAGCTTTGGATTGAGGCCAACAAGTTTTCCAGAACCAATAACAATAGTAGAGGGGAGAGCGAGCAGCCCTACCTAGTATCCCTCAACATTCTTAAAGATGTGAATCTACAGTAATTCACCACTGCTGTGAGGTAATTGAGATGCCACTTCTACATTCTGGATAAAGTCCTAATTATAACCAATTTTTAATGGGAAAGTTGGGCAAGGAATTAAACTCAACACAATCAAAAGCTTTCACAGCATTAAGGGAGATAGCCACTTTGTTGTATATCATTTCTTAGTTTCCAGAGTATATGTGATAACACACACAAATATGTAGTAGAGGAATGCTTAGGAACAAACACTACTTGTGATGGATGTAACAAATTAACAATCATGCATTTAACTTATTTGCCAATACCATGGCCAGTATCTTCATAACTATAATTCTTTTTATTGTCTTAGGGGTTTTTATGAGTGGTTACATAATAAAAAATAGACACAGAGCAGTCCAGCATGACAGTCCTCTTCATATTTGTGAGTGTACACACATTACATTTTAAGTCTAGCCTCCCAGTTTACACTCTGACAGCAAAGGTGGCATATCAGTAGGCAACATATATCCAGCAGGGTCATATATCCAATAGTTCTTAATCAGTTCCTTAGCGCTTGTTCAACTCAGCAGTTTGCAGTAGATAACAGGGCTATGGGACCCTTACATTTCTGGGGCCTGATACACCATTGCACCGCTCCAGGCTAGGTGGACAAAATCAGCACACTCTGTTCCACATTGGACACACCTAGGGCAGATGTACAAAGCCATTTTGCATTTCCTAACATTCCAAATCACTTTTTCAGACCATTAAGAAATGCAATATGGACTTTTCAGATGTACAAAGCCCTTTAGGAAATCGCAAATTGCGATTTCTACCCAGTAGAAACGCAATTTGTGATATTCTGAATTGGAAATCACAAATAGGGATTACCTATTTGCGATTCATATTCAGATGTACAAAGCATTTCCTAAATGTGAATTGGCTATTTAGGAAATGCAATAACCATTGACTTCAAGTCAATGGTAACCATGTGCAATTTAAAAAAGCACCCCAAAATGCTTTTTTTAAAGTGCAGTAGAGACAACTTATGCCCTTTGTGCATATGCATGCTCTACATGTGCACCACTAATTTTGGGGCGCATTTTGGGGGGCCTTCTGCCCATAGCCATCCTTAGTTTTGCATTTGCCAAATAGCGATTTCCTAACACAAAATCGATGTTTGAGAAATGCAAAACAGGCCCATTGTCACAAATGGCATGAAATTTCTTATTTGCGATTTCCTAATTACTTTGTAGTAATCACTATTAGGAAATTGGTATCTTGGTACATAGCATTTGACATTTCCTAAATAACGATTTCTATGAAGTCATTATTTAGGAAATGCAAAGTTGCATCTACATACAGCTGGCTCTAGAGCCTTCCCTCAGTCCCCACTTACTCAGTGTTACAGGAATGTAATATACCCCGTGAAGGTACAGGTAATGGATTAGATGCAACCGACTACTGGGCAGGTGCTCACCAGTTTGTGACCAGCAATGTTCCTGCATTTCATCTGTCAACGGGCCAAAATTTGCCTGTTACCCTGGTATTGCTGAGTTTTCTCCAACAGGTATATTGGTTTATGCTGCTGTTGGAAAATGGGTTATTGGTAGGGCAGGTAGGTACCTACACCTAGCAACAAGCCACTAACCTCCACATAGGTACAGTTAGGTCTCAGTAAATTAATCCCAGCTCAACCCTTGGTAGCTTGGCAACGAGCGTCAAGGCTTAACTTAGGAGACAAAGTGTAAAGCATTCAAATATCACAAAACAGTAATTAAATAAAACACAGGAAACAGTTTAAAAATCCAAAACCAATTTATAAAAATAGTTTATATTTTTATCTTTAAAATGACACAAAAACGATTAAAATCGGTTCAGGGGAACCGGAGATATGAATTTTTAAAGAATTATTACTTTTCTAGCGCTTAGAAACAAAAAGCGCCAATCGGGTCATCTGGTTGCACCTCGACCGGGGCAAAGTCAAACTTTCAGGCCGACCGCGATGGAGCCCTGCTCGGCTACAGGTCGCGGGAGGCCTCGGTTAAAAAGTTACCTTCTGACTGAAACTTTATTTTGAAGTTTTTCTTCACCGGGACGAACCTGCCAGTTGAATCCGACCTCCTGGAGCCCTTGTCCGGATACGCGATGTGGGTTTCCTCGGTGGAGACTTTTACCTTCGGACTTAGTCGTTTTTTCGAGATGAAAATCCTTCGACCGGGGTAAACCTGGATCTTGATCCGACGTCCATGGAGCCCTTCTCGGATACGATGGCTGGGAGGTCCCGGTCAACTTTTTACGTTCGGACTTAGTCTCTTTTTCGGATGTTTTTCTTTACCGGGACGAACCACGAAGTCAGGCCGGGTCACGGTTGAGGCAAGCCGGCTAGAATTTCCGCTGCGGGTCGGTCCCTCTCTGGAGCTTTTTTCCAAAAATTCTCAAATCTTTTCCAAACTTCTGGGGCTTCACCCAGATGTTCTTTTAAGGTTCTTTTGGGGTCCACAGCTCACCCCAAGGGTCCAGAAGTTCTGTGATGGTCCTTGGGGGGTGCGGACTTCAACTCCCAGAATGCACCTGGAGCAAACTCCTTTTTGGCCACTGGACAGTGGTCAGCTGGTCGCTTTCTTCAGGAGTTGGTGCAGGGGACTCTGGTTAGCAATTTTTCACCTGTAGCAAACAGGGAGTCCCTCCTTGAACCAGTTGAAGCCAGGCAAAGTCCTTCTTGTGGTGAAGCCCAAGTGTGCAGCTGGTGCAGTCCTTCTGAGTGCAGGTTCCAGGTGCAGGCCAGGGGTCCAGCAGGGCAGTCCTTCTTCTCCTTAAGTTCTTTCTTCTTGAAATTTGGTGGGGATCTGAGGTGTGGGTGCAGGTCTGCCAGTTTTATCCTTGCTCCTGGGTGAAAAGCAGGGGGGCCCTGGTTCTCCAATCAGGGACAGGGTCGTCCCCCTGTGATGACCACTTCCTGGGAAGTGTGGCAAAAATCCATCCCAGAAGGCAACAGTCTAAAAATCCAACATGGATGAATCTGATTTTTGGAGGTTACATCTGGCTGAGCCCACCCACTGGTGTGGCTAAAAATCATAAACACACCCCTCTCCTGCCCTCTCCTAATCTAATCAAGGGGGCACCTAATTGTCTGGGGTTGCAGGATGTGGGGGTGTTGCTGGGTGCTGCAAATGTCCTTCTCTGCCTTTGAAGACCAGTTTGGCAGCCCTCCCCCTTCCTGCCTCACCATCTGCTGAGGGGAGATTCTCTCCCCCAAGCACATTCCTTTGTGTGAAGCCTGGCCACTTCACACCTCATCAAGGCAGCCTGGCAGAAGCTGCTGCAGGCTGGCCAATCAGAGCACAGCAGCAAAAACAATGCAGAGCTGAAATTGGCAACTTTTTAGGTAAAGTCTAAACTTTTTACCTGGACAAGTTATATTAAATCCAACAACTGGAAGTTGTGGTATTTATTACAACAATCAATTTGATACCAAATTATTGGTATGTAACATTTAAGGAGACTTTAACATTTAAAATAAAGTCTGCCCATTCTAGCCTATGAAGGCCATTTACTTCAATGAGGGAAAAACGAATTTGGCTGATTTTACCTCACCAGGGCTTATAAATCTATTTTTATAAAGTCCCTGCTTATAGTTACATGGCACCCAGCCCTAGGGGCACATAGGGCACACCTTAGGGGTGACTTATATGTAAAAATAAGGTAGTTTAAGACTTTGGAAGTACCTTTAATTCCAAAGTCGAATTTGCATATAACTTTATTTTAAAAGCAGCCAGCAAGGCAGGCTTGCTTTTAAAATGACACTGGGCACCTCAGCAGTGCACCTAGGTGTGCACCACCTATGCTGTGGTCCCTAAACCTACATGCCCTACCATATACTAGGGACTTATAGGTAGGTTAACTTAGCCAATTATAATTAGCCTATTTTGCATATCCATTTTACACAGAGCACAGGCCCTGGGACTGGTTAGCAGTACCCAGGGCACCATCAAAGTCAGGAAAACACCAGCAAAAAGAGGAAAATGGGGGCAAAAAGTTATGGGGCCTCTGCAATCAGCCCTGTTTTCTCACAGCTGCCTTATCTAAAAGGGTGATAAGCTTTTTGGAGACGGTTTGAACCTATCAGGCTCTTGTGGAAGGATTGGTGTCAATTGTTTACTTTTCATTTTTAGTCTATGTTAGTGGAGAGTATCAAGAGGGGTAATCATCAAAGTTGTCCAGAGGGCATCCATGCAGACAAATTCAACAGGTGGACATGGATTTCCCAATGTTTTAATGTAATGTGAAGTTTCTGAGGTTACAATTGTCTTACCTATTTACCTGTTGCAGGAAACCATGGCTGTACGTTCAGGAGGGTTTGCAGTAAGGTGTGTCTTTTTCCTGAGGCTCTCCCATGCCATGGTTGTGCAGGCCACTGTGTTTCTTTCTATACAGTGTTTAATTGCAACCATAGGACTGTAGTTAGGGCAGTAGGATCCTGTTGGAAAATGGCTCTCTCTGAAGGTCCACCCTAAACCTTTTTCTCCTCCTATTTTTCTGATACTGGTTTTGTTTGCTTTGGGACTCTGAACAATTTACCACTTCTAAACAGTCCTAAAGTGCTTGTGCTCTCTCCTCCAAACATGGCAACATTGGCTCATACGCAATTGTCATATTTAATTTACTTCTAAGACCCTAGTAAAGTGCATTACATGCGCTCAGGACCCCTAAATTAAATGCTACTAGTGGGCCTTCAGCACTGATTGTGCCACCCACTTAGGTAGCCCCTTAACCATGTCTTAGGCCTGCCAATTGCAAGAATTGCAAGGCCTGTGTGTGCAGTTTCACTGCCACTTCGACTCGGCTTTAAAAGTACTTGACAAGCCTTAAACCCCCCTTTTTATACATATGTCACCCCAAAGGAAGGCCCCAGGTAACCCCTGGGGCAGGGTGCTATATAGCTAAAAGGCAGGACATGTACATATGTGTTTTATATGTCCTGGTAGTGAAAAACTCCTAAATTTGTTACATTGCAGAGCCCGTCTATGCAGTTTAAAGCTGCCATGTCGACCTGGCATACTAAACCTCTTGCCAGGCATGAACCTACACTTTTTATACATATAAGTCACCCCTAATAAAGGCCCTAGATGAACCAAAGGGTAGAGTGCAATGTATTTGAAAGGCAGGACATGTACTTTTAAAACTTATATGTTCATTCCCAAATTTGTTTTCATCTACTGCAAGGTATTTCTACCATGGGATAACACTGAGTTTACCTTATTACTTTTCATAAGTTTAATTCCCAATCTGGGAGAGAAAGGCTTCTCAAGTTTGGGGTGTCTGAACTCACAATTTAAAACCACAGCTTATGATAAAGTCGGATTTTAAATTGCAGTTCTGAAAATGCCACTTTTAGAAAGTTGACATTTTCTTGCTTTAGCCATTTGGTGCTTACTACCTGTCTCCAATCCATTATCCAGGTGAGTTAATTGAGCTCCAAGTAATGGGCTCATATGCTGGCATCTGTAACTGTAAAGACAATCGTAACCAACATGTGAGGCGCTTACTGACATTAATGTGATTCACCTAAGTTTTAAAAGGTTATCACACATAAACTAGATGGCACCTATCATTTCTATTTCCTGGTAAACCTTCAATGACAGGCAAGGAAGTCTACATTAGAGCCCACCAAATCAGTATTAAGTGCACTGTCTAATAGTAAGCAGCAAACATGAATGGATATGTAGCAGTTGGAACTTCAACTTGGCAGAATCCCCATATGCAATTGTGTCTGGAGCACAGACTCATTTATGGATCTATTTACCAAATTAACCAACACTTTGAGCCTCATTTCAAGTTTGGCGGACGGAAAAGTCAGTCTGCTAGACTCCCGACAGGGTGGCAACAGCCTACGCGGCTACCTCCCCGCCAGAGTCATTAAGAACTTCCCACTAGGTCGGTGGGCTGAAACCAAAGTTTCCACCAGCTGGACTAGCACAAAACAGGCTACAGCATTGTCTCGGGCTCGTAGTTGAGCCGGCGTTAGTGCTGTAGCCCGCAGGGTGCACCAGAACTGCAATCTTTACTGTCTGCAAAGCAGACAGTGAACATTGAGAAATTGCTGGGGCCCATGTTCTCTGCCAGCCTTTTCATGGCAGTAAAGTTGGTGGAGAATGAGGTCGTAATCCGCGGGGCAGCACTGCATGCAGCCCTGCCCTGGTGGATTAGGATCTCTGCCACCACCAGACCAGCAGGATCCAAGATCCTGCCACAGGTGGTGGTTCCCTACTGGTTGGACTTCGTGGGTTGTTGTGTGGAAGTTGGACCACCTCATCCAAGGTGGTCCAGACCACTATTGCGAGTGTAGCGGTTGTAAGACCGTCACACTCGTAATGAGGCCCTTTGTGTTTATAAAAAGTCACCAAAAGTGATTAAAACTGACATACATTTAGTATCCAGCACAAAACTTGTTTTATACTGGAACCTTGCTGAAATGTTTGCTTTCAAATACTTTACATTACTTTGCATCAAGGGGTTCCCCATGGGTGGTACATATCCATGTCCACACTACCACCCATTGTTTTTAACACAAAATCATATTTACTAACATTTGTGAGCAGAACATTGAGCGAAAAAAGAATGCTAAATTTTACCCACCAATTCTATGGCTGTGGAGGCTCCACGGTTTGGACAGAGAACTCCACACATGTAAGGATGAGACAGGTCTATCTTTTTATGTTCAGAGTCATCACCAAAATGGAAAGGGTCTCTGCATTCATAAAAGTACTGTTTTTGAAATTAAACTTGTAGTTTGTGGCTACCAATAAGTAGTAAGCTTACACACATGTGCAAGCTTATCTTTGTGAATCAGGCATGTAGTGCCTTTCTAAGCTCTTTCTGAGGCTATATCTTATAATGCACAAATGAACAGTGCACAATATCAGAACCAAGGACAACAAGGTCATGGTTTTCAGTGACAGTGCGTGTGTTTAATCAGCTGCCACTTCAAATGACAATGAGAGCTGGGTGGACAAAGCTAACATGATTCTTCTGTTTGATTGTGAAGACGGGAAGAACAGGAGGTTTATTCTTATTGATCCACCATTTATGAAAATCCAGTTCCTTGCAAGAAATGGTGAAGTTGGCATCAGGGAAAATTGGAGGAAGGTGTAGTGAAATAAAAAGTGAATACTTTGTTAGTCAGTCCTTAGAGGGGAAGCAGCACACTGGAGCTAATCTGGCATGGAGGAGTAGTAAAAATATTTCCAAGTGCATGGTCTGTGGGGTGTGGAGCACACTACCATCTGAGAGGCGCTCAGAATTTCCACATTGGTCAGAAATGCCAGGTCATCAAGCAGTAGCCTTTTCAGTTTATCTCTTGTGTCAGTGTGTGACCGGTTAGACCAATATCACTCCTTCAGTGCAGCAGCGACCCAAGAACTTTTTTTACTCATTTACATAGTACTTTTAAACTAGTTAGGCTTGTGAATTTTTGCACAGCCACAGGAAACCAGTGAGGTGGGCTCATGGGTTTATGTTATCGCATATCTTCAGGTTCAGGACGAATAAAATTGTTAATGGAATTCTTATAAATCCTTCAGACTTTTTTAGGACTTTATGAGAGTTTTCCGCTGAATATCAGACTTTTCTAGGACACACATTGGGCCTGATTCACAGAGGAAAACTTAGACGTTTGGTCTAAACTTAAAGCAAGGGGCTCATTCTGATTTCAGCGGTCTGTTGCTTAGACCTCCAAAGTCGCGGGTGCCGGAGGACCGCCAGTGCTGGCGGTCCTCTGACTGCCATATTCTGAGTACTGAAGGATTTCTGCCACAATTTGGGTGGAAATCCTCAAGTACTCGTTGCTAGCAGTCGGCGATGCAGAGGCTGTTCCACGCCGGCCCTACCTCACCAAAAGGACTCCACCAGCCGTATTAAGACCTGTAATATGGCCTGGCAGTGTCCTGATGGTGGGGTGAGGCCAGCGGTGGGAGAGACGGGTCCCGTCCCCTCAGGGAGGAGCACCTAGTCAGACGAGGTAAGTGTCCTCCTCAAGGGGGGGGCCTGTGTGAGTGTGAGTATGCGTGTCATGAATGGGGTTGGGAGGGGAGTGTTTGAGCGTGTTTGCATGTGTGTCTGTGTGTATATGTGGTGATGCGTGTGTATACACATAAGTGTGAAGGTTTTGTGAGTGTGAGTGAGTGTGTGTCAGGGTGTGCGTGTCTCTGGGTGCATGTCTGAATTTGGGGGGCGGGATTAAGTACGGGGATCAGGGTGGGGTGCCCCACTGGGATTACGGGTGGGCGGTTCACTACTAGGAGTGAGGGGGTGGGAGAGTCATTTACCAGCAACAGGAATGCAAATTCCTGTTGCCGGTAACCTTTCCACCAGGGATTTTGTGGTGGTGCTACTGCCACGGAATCCCTTGCAGAAATGGGACGCGAAATATTGGTGGAAGTATTGGGTGGCCCACCGGGTCGGAGATGCTCATCTCCGGCGGGTCCCACTGCCCTGGCGGTAGGAACGGGGAAATGTGCCAAACCGCCACCCTCATTATATGGCGGTCTGCACCACCACCCTGGTGATGGTCAAAAGACCATCTCTGGTCTGGTGGTTCAGTACCCACCATGGTCGGAATGACCCTCCAAATGCCTAAGTTTACAACTTTGGGAATTCACAAATGGCATTTATGATTACTATCTTTATGTCTGCATTCGGATGCGGACATAACAATATTAATCGAACAAAAGTCCAAGTTTACCTTATATTGTTTGTAAGTATTCATTCTTCCAAAATGGAACTGTTGGTCTCTTTCTGCTTAAGAAGTGTCACCTGCCCATGAAACGAGTCTTCATTTCCATTGGGTCTAACTTTCAGCGTTCAGTAGATCTTGGGGGCCCAAACTCTCTTCGTCTCCCTGAAATGCATTCACCACTTACAGTCCATTCAAGGGCATTGCCCTCCCCTCCTACTTCAACAGATTTTCAGCAGATTTTAAATCCTGCATACCAATTCAAATCCTGAGTCATACTGGATATTTCATACACTGTTACTGTTTGCATCCTCTCCACACATCTAGGCAACATAATGACCCTATTGTCTCTTCAAACAATTTACACACACACGCCTGCAGTAATCTGGTCAGTGTTAGGCTTACTTGTACTAATAGCAGAATAAACTTTGTCATCTGCATGGGTGTAAAACCTTACTCAACTTGCTCCACAGGTCCAGGTTTCAATTTCCAGCTACATCCAGACTTCACTTTCCTCTCAGAAATGTTTTAAAATTTATTGTTAGAGCCATTTTACACAATGAGTTATAAATATGAGCTACTTAAAGTGGATAAAATCATATAAAGTGCTTATGTTTTTGGGGTAATAGAAAAACAGTAACTGTAAAGGTAAGTAATTGCAACAACGTCTTATATCCATATAAAAATGTGGCTATGTTTTTCTAATTATGTGTTAATACCCACTTAACAAGTGCAAAGGGACTGCTTCATGAGGGCACAGGTGACAGACCAAGAACAACCCTACCCCCACATGGTTCACCTTGCTATGTGTATGAGTTATAAGCCTCACTAAATTCAGTTCAGTTTCAGAACCACTTACATTCTGGGCATAAAGTGCATAAAAGTGCAAGGACTCAGGGATGCAAAAAGGCAAAAGTTGCAGTCAGGTTTTCTCATCCAGAATTTCTCCCATCTGGTGGCAACCACCACCACAGCTGTCCTGTATCTAATTTCAAATACCTCCTTCCCAGCAGCACTTCAATAACCCAGCTCCCCATCTCACTCAGAGATCCATCTCTCCTTGCAGGTTCCTTAACCCCTAGTTTGTTTTCCACAAGACCCTACATCTTGTGCTATACCATCAGCTCACCCTATAAACCCCCTTGGCCTTCCTGATCTGGTAGGATCAAACCCAGATGGGATTTGGTCCAATCTCTCAGTTCTGAGGTCGAGTCTGTGGATGAGTTTGCTCACAATCATAAGAGGCAAGTTCAGGCAATAGAACAACAAGAAACAACAGTAACCTCCAAACACTGGCAATGATACATTTGACACCCCCCACACACACCCTGCAGTTAGTTCTGTGTGTGTGCATACAGTGAGCACCACCAACAAGCCACACCGCTCTCTGTATGAATGTACAAAGAGATGGCTAGTACTGAATTTAATTCGGATTCGGTATGAGAAAACAATAATTTCAGGGATTGATTCTTATGTTGGTCACCTGCTCAGAAGAGACTGTAGTGACAAAAAACACAGAGCAGCCCAGAACATTTCTAAAATATGGGGCCTGATTTAGATTCTGGTGGACGGGCTACTCCATCACAACGGTGACGGATATCCTATCCACCGAAATTAAATCCCATTATTATTTGTGATGGAGTAACCCATCTGCCAACATCTAAATGAGGCCCATATTGTGCAAGGATAAAGAAGTTAGCCAGTGGCCCAGAAGTAAGAAGTTGATCATGTTAAAAAAAGTCTGTGAAACAATAACAGAGAATGAGGATAAAAACAACAACAAACACAATGAAAATGGAAGGAATGGTTCAAAATAATATCTTTGAGTTTGGAGTGGGCTAGGGAAGAATGACCGCTCAGAAAATGTGTTGAACCATAACAAGAGAGAAAGAAACAAGCAGAAAGGTTTTAAAATGGAAGGATGGGGCAAATGAAGAGGAGTGCATAAAATGACATGTGAGAGTACAGCAAGCATTATACAACATAAAATACCCCTAATGTTACACAAAACGATAAGGCAAGTTAACTTGGAACTCTGTGACTACTGAACGTGATTCATTGTACCCCTACCTCATTGGTGAATTGGAATATCCTTGAAACATACCTTTGGACATACTTCATCTGAGATAATATTCTAAATGCTGTTTTACACGGCCTAATAATAAGACAATTTTAAATCCAAGGGGAAAGATGGCCGTTTTCACATGAAAATGTGTGTAGCTAAAAGAACACATGAGCTTTAAATAGTAAAATATGTACTGGTAATATGTTAATATAAGTTGACACATTTAAGGGTATACCTCGATTGACTCAAATAGAATTTCAGTTTTTTTACAAATCAATATAAAATGTCAAACAATACCCAACCTTTGTTGTACTTAAAGGTGAACTAATTAATAAATAATCCTAAACCTCTTTCCAAAAAAGCAACATTTACATTATAATCGAATAAATACCTTGACGGGTAGATAGCGTCTATCCTGACAGGTAGTACACGAAAACGCGTGCTTTCCACTGGACAAGAGAATTTAACAGGAAATGAGAAGCGAGTTTTTTGGTGTATCGCGACAAGATGTCCTTACAGAGAACCGTCCGCTTCGAATGTATTATATGAAAAAGGTTTGCTCCTTCAAATAAATAAATAAGCACAGTGAAGGTTAAGCGCGTGGTATTAATCTTGTGCTCAGCCGCTCACACTTTACAAGCAGCATCATGAGTTTACAGATTGGCTATTATTCTCTGCATGTAGGAGTTTAATATAAAACTCCAATGGCGTGGAAAGGTAATGCATTTCGGATATTGCAGTTAGCATGCCATTCGTATCTTTCCAGCTCTCTGCTTTGGCTCGAGACGGTGTTGATGTGGAAAAAATGTCCGCCGGTCTGCGCAGCAAGCATATCTTAAGCACTTTGAGAGTTCAGCGGCGCAACGACCCGCGTCGCTATTTAGCCTGACCGAAATAGATAGTCAAATATTTTATGGGAGAAATTTAATGGGGCTCGAGGGCACAGCTCTTCTTCTTCCTTTTGTAATGACTCGGCCAGAAAGCGCACACTCTGCTAATTGTCTTAATTGTTGCCTCACTATTAAAGTCCAGTATCATTGCGCCTCTGGCCTCCCTTTGGCGCTTCTGTCTCCTGGATCGTTTGCCTGTTTTCAAAGTTGTGAGGAAGTCTAAACAGATCTAGAGAGGCTGGAGGCAAATAAACATAAGTTGTACTTGATATGTTCGTGCATACAGCAGTAGTCCTGCGGCATGCAACATGAACTCCTTCATTTAGATAAAAAAGAGTCGACCTCTGATCAGAATTACAAGATTGCCTGACACATTGAGAGATGTCAATATAAAAATTGCCTATTTTTTTTTGTCATTTTAATTAACCAGTATCGTAGTGTGCAGTAACTTTAACGCTATATAAATTAATGGCTAGACACATAAACAAACATTGTCAATGCCAATAGCTGTGTATTTAAGGGAATGCTGTATGGTAATGTGAATCATCGATAGTAAATAATATAGGAAGTGATATATACCTGTAGGGAAGCAATCATTTATAGAATAATATTGGTGTAAGTTAAAAGGTAATTTAATAATGGCACTGTCAAGGCAGACCCAAATATAACAGCCCTCCTCTCAACTGTGCTGCTTCCAGAGACAAACACCATATCTGGGAATATAAGGCACTTTAATACATTACAGTGTCATGTTTGTGCCCCTGTAGGATCAAGCTCAGACAGCTGGGTAAATAAATTGATCCCAACTGTGTGGAGTGCAAACACTTTTTTTGTGGAAGCATACAAAGTCTTCCCAATCAAAATATGTACTTCTGCATCCCAACTTGTGGGCAGAGTCAGAGTTCCTCTCTAGTGATGCTCACATGATTGTCTGGTGTACTTCTGCATCCCAGCTTGTGGGCAGAGTCAGAGTTCCTCTCTAGTGATGCTCACATGATTGTCTGGTGTACGTCTGCATCCCAGCTTGTGGGCAGAGTCAGAGTTCCTCTCTAGTGATGCTCACATGATTGTCTGGTGTACTTCTGCATCCCAGCTTGTGGGCAGAGTCAGAGTTCCTCTCTAGTGATGCTCACATAATTGTCTGGCGACAGCTGTGCTGTCAAGCCAGACCATGAAAAAGTAGTGCATAAGTGTTGTAATCGTGTAAAAAAGTGGAATTTGATTTTGCACTACAACCGCCATCTTCCCGAGGGATTGGTGATGCAGATTTCTTAAAGATGCATGCACCACAGTAAGTATTACGTGAAAATATATGCCCCCTCTTTGCCTACAATTCTTTTTTATATGTTATGAAGTGCTTATCAAAAATTATTGGTGCTTTGTGCAAAGTAAATAATAAGGAACTGCACAAACAGATTTCACTTCGAATAAAGTTCTGTCTTAACATTTGAAACATGGAGAAATATGTACTTGCTCTGTTTTATCTCAGGACTACATTGCAAAAGTGTTGTCAAGCAGTTTGATTCTTTTTTGTCTCTTCTTAAAACAAAAATGTCTGCTTGATGGAAGTTCCAGCCCACTTTGGTAGTGCATCGCGGTACGTAAGTTTTCAAAGAACTGCTAATTGATAATGGCCTTGGAGGGGCTCATGAAACAAGCATAGGCAAAGCACATAGGTTTTGCGTATGCAATTCTATTGAGTTTGCCACTGTTTTTTTTTTTTTACATATTGCAGAGAAGTTGAGCTGCTGTGTAATATAACTTAAAGTTAAAAAAACGCTATGACGCAAACAATGCAGGCTGCGTTATAGAGGTTTTATTTATGTATAACTGCAGTAATAAGGTGATTTGTTGAAAATCATTACAGTTTTTGCAACCATTATCAAATAACAGGACCATGGCAATAGAGTGTTGCAAAGTAGAAACTCTCAAAACATTTGGATACTAAATAGAAAGAATTGGTACACAACTTAACCTGAGTACATTGCTGCCGTTACAAAATAAATACTGCATCATTACGTTTTAATTTCATAATTCACAAAGTGCTTTATCTGTAGCAATCATCTCTCCTCATAAAAAATGTGCAGCAATGTAAAATATTGTTTAGAATTAATTTAATATAATGGCATAATATAGCTGCACTTGCAAAATTCTGTATCTTTTTTCACCCTGCCGAGAACACAAAGAACCAAAAACGCTCACCTAAAATTCTCTGCATATTTAGGCTGGTGTCAACTGTCTCTACCCACTGGTACATATTAAGAACTGTGTGTATCATATATATCTATATTAATTTTAACTCCTCTAATACACAAGCAAAATGCCTCTTTACAGCCCCGTCTGAAGTAGCTGAGAGGTGCTTTGTAGGGCTGGCAAGGGTTATTTTTATTTATTTTTTAAATATGGCAAAAGAGTGCCTGTTTATGGAGAACGACCAACCTCAGCAGTGCGACATTAAGGATGTTTCCTTAAAATGTAATGTAGTGTTTGTTGCAAATGCTCCTTCTGACTGAAACTAATAAGTAGAGAAACTGCAGGCCAACATTCAAGTCTCTTATCGGGGTCCTGCCTAAATTCTCTGAGGCCGCGGTATGGCAAAATACTTGCTTTATTTTAACCTTATGAATATTTGTGGTTTTCCAGATGTTGTGATCTTTTTATTTTCAGGCAAGATGTGAAGTGTATAGAACATATTGTGAACTCTTGGTGTCTGAGTGAGTTCAGATTATGAGTGGGAATTTATGATGGGCATGATTGAGAGCCCTAAGGCATAAAAGCCTCTTCAGCACCAGTTTTCACTCTTCTTTCCTTTAATGAGTGCAGGAAATGAGAGGATCAGACAACTATCATTGAGCTGGCTCATGACCAGTAACAGTGCAAAATATTGAATTTATCCTTGGGTAAATTGTCTGCTATACTTTCATAGCAGTAATCTGTAGGGGGTAAGGAGGGCTGTGTGTCTGTATGAGTAATTACACTAATGATGCAAATACTGCTTGCTAATTTACTTTTTAATTTATTTTCTTTTATATTGTGATTTTTCTTATTTTAGGGTGTCGGAGCATGTTATATTGCACAAACATTCTACAGATACAATGAATCACACAAGTGTGTAAATCAATGTATATGGGGTGTTTACATAAGGCAATAGGGGGGTTAGAGGAATAGGTGCCACATTTAATCCATATCTAATAGGCATTATATGTGATGAGAACCTAGTCTGGAGAATCAAAGTCGGGATCTAAAACATAAAGCAGTGGTTGTCTGTGCTAATATAACTTTTATGCTACACGAAAGAACCCTTTTTATTAGCAACCCGAGCATAATGAAAGCTCGGAAATAACAAGGTTCTAGTTCTATGCCTTGCAGTTTGCATGCAGCTCCTTGATGCCGGCTCAGAGCTCACTGAGGTATATTGGAGAAATGTAACTTCAAGTAACATTGGGATCTCTTTCACAAAAGCAGTAACCCACTCATGAGATCGACATACAATACAAATCTGCACGTAACAAGTAGGGTTGCCTCTTGACCTGATTTTCACTGACTTGACTGGTATTTTATGGTTGCAGCAGTTACACAATCGCCAAAAAACAGAAAGGTTTCCACTCATCTGTACATATTTTAAACAGTGAATTTTACATGGAAACTCTTTAAAATGTAATGAAGAGCTACCTTAACAATCCATAAATGAAAAATTGTATAAAAAAGGGCAGAAAAGCATGCTGAAAATGAGCATAGGGGATTTTACGTAAAGTTCTATTTAACTGTCATCCCTGGGCCTCTGCAGAATCTTAAGAAGCGGCAACCTTATAAGATGTGTTTTTCAGCAGCTACATTAACCCTCTATGCTGCTTTATGGCAGGTAAAACTGTGACTAGAGGAAACATTGATTACTCTGGTTCTTGTCCCCTGGGCACTCATGGACTCAGGTTCAGCAAAGCAGCAGCAAGCAGCTGGATGGGCCAACATGCAGAGCTTGGCTCACATACAGCCAATATACAATGCCAGTCCATTGGGGAATCCTAAAAAAAAAATTATAACAGGCCTGCCCTTCAATCTGGGGCCAGACCAGCAGCATGAAGAAGGGCCATCATAGGAAGCACTGATTGATGGCACTGTCAAACTGCATACAATGGCCTGAGGAATGTTTTCCTTGGCGGCAGTGCCACATCCAAAAACTTTGCCCACAAATGGGAAAATAAAAAGCTCAAATTTGTGCAACCCACCAAGAGAGTTATTTTTCCACACAAATGGAAAAAATACTGCCTATGTGTGTGGGAAATAGCCAAGTCTGGCAACAATGATCATGACTCAAGCAACTGTGAAAAATCCAAGCACGATTCAAAAACTAGATGGCAGGCACTGCTTTGGAACACATACTAGGAATACATTTTTTATTTTGTGTTCCAAAAGAGTGTCAGTCATCTTATATTCTGATCTTCTCAATTCTTCATATGGAGCAGAGAATGTAGCATAAGAGCTAGAGCGTGGACCTTGAAGCTGGGAAACAGGGTTCTAATTTTGGTGGGAGGCTAAACATCATGTGACTCTGGGCAAATAATTTGCACTTAATCTCTCCGTGCCTGTGGATGTGTCAGTCTGTAATGGAACTGGTGCTCATGCAAGGATAGGGATTGCACTATGTAAAATTGCATGTAAAAAATAAGCAGCAGAAAGGGGGTGTAAACAAACACAAGGGAGTGCGGAAAACAACAGCAGGAGGGATGAAGCAGGAGGGTGCATAAACAGTGTGCAGTGGAAAGACAGGAACACAGCTGTGAAAGGCAGTTACACAAATAACATGCAGTTGCCAAACACACTTCAGCACAAAGAAAAAAGTAGTGTCAGCAAAGGAGGAGAAAGACTTCAAAACAAGGAGTATTTGGTCCAAGCTTCACTGATAAGAAACCACACAAGGAGAAAAATGAACACAAAAAGAAACAGCATGCTGAAACCAACCGAAAACAAGGAATTCAGAGTGACAAACATACAAACAAATCAAAAGTAAGGGCAGGCTGTATGCCCCTTTGAAGCTTTTTTTAGTACAAAAGACTTTGCAAGCTCAGCATAAGTGCTGTGCAGGCAAAACCTAAAAAACGCTGCATTAGCAGAGCGCTCAGCATTGCACCATGGTGCAATGGCGTGACATCAGGATTTTGCATGCCGTTTAATTTCAGCGTACACATTTCTACATGCTGATAAACGCCTAAGGGTTAGTCTTGCAAAATATAAACATGTGAAAGCCTGGTAAATATATACTCAAAATGTTACTCACCAGCTGGCTTTGTGCCTCAAAAATACATATATACAGAGGACCTTTTCAATTACAAAGTGTAAAGAGATTACTTTCAGTATATGTTGGTATGTAAAGGTACTGAGGTTGATTTGTTGCAGAAATAAAACTTGGGGTGCACTGAAACGTCATTGGTCAGAACCCCAAATAATCACCAAATAATGGTCCAACCTTGAAGATAGTGGTCAAATAGTATCCCAAGCAGGTAGTCAAAGATTGGTCCATGTAATAGACCATCTCAACAATAGCATGTCACAAGTAATCCTCAGATGTATCATTTTTAGAAACTTATTTGCTGTGGTGTAAACATCTGTCACAAATACACACAAGTATAATTTGGATGACGGTAATCAAATTTAGAATGCAATTCAGTGAGATATTTAACCAATGCCAAACTACAGTGAAGGCATGTCTATTTTGTTGGCAGTTAGCAAAATAGCTCGATTTGAGGAATAGAGCTGGCACAAGAAGCATGTCCGTGCATTGGTGATTTCATATAGCTGTATTTTGAGTGATTAATGGTGAATGGGAATTTTAGTGTGTGTGTGTCTGGTAATTATGTGTGTCCCATCACCAAACAGTTTTTAATGGAATGATTCCTCTAACAATAAATCTAATTTAAAGCCATCTACTTATACCTTTGAAAATTGTCTAACAATGCACTAGCAAATACAACACAATAGTGAACTGATTTATTTATGAGGTAAATAAAACCTCACACAGTTTACAAACAAGTAATCTTAACTTCCCTTTTCCAAGCAGATCGCCACTCCCCCAAGTGAAATACCAATCTCCAGATGATGTGCTTGTGAATAAGGGTAACATGGGGGGGCAACCAGGAAAGTAAGTTGACTTGATCTTCTGTGATGATGCTTTCTTGGCAGTAGATGGGAATTGGTAAAAAGCACGCACCAAAAAACATTTTTTGTTCATCTCATTGACCAATAATTGAATTATGGAAAATGAATCAATATTGTTCTTACTAGCTTATCCAGACATACAATATTAGTAGAATAAACACTGATGTACAACCTGACATTTTTCTTCCCTTTTATCTTGTGGCTTGTAGATCGAAAGAGAAATAAATGTTTTAATCATTACTGTATGAAAGAAAGCATTTTTAATGTGATAGAGCAGTTGTAAAGATTCACTATGGGATAAAAAAGGTCATAAACATATCCTCTTACTCAATAGGAACATTTGTAGCCTTAGGGGATAAACGAAAAATGAAAAAGCATTCTGCAAAACAATTATGGGCCTGATTTTAAACTCTGCAGATTGGTGACTCCATCGCAACGGTGACTGACATCCTGACTAGCAAAATCAAAACACAACATACGCATAATGATATACACCAGACAGTTTTGGAAGCACACCCCCAGATGAGCAAAACACCTTGTTTCAAAAGGAACAGAAATAGATCTTTCATCTCTCTACACACAAAACAGGGCTTAATGATGACATGCCCTAGGGTAAGCTGTCCATCCAAAGACTGATTAGATCATTCACACACTTTCTGACTACTAAGCCCTGTTAATTTGAGAGTTGATGACCCCAAGCCCCTGCTTCATTGAGGCGATATATAGGCGCACTTCCAGTTTCTGATGGTGCGGTGTTGGTCGGACTTTCAGGTGTGGTCTCTGCACGTACCCTAGAGTTAGTGCCCAGGGTTCACTATTTATCAGTACAATTCAATCTATGTGTGTAATGTCATCTTGCCCTTTGACTTATGTGTTTGGAGCATTTATTGTTCTGTTAATTCTGGATTCTGTAAAAAAAAAAATTGTTATCAGTCCCTTTTTAGAGTGTAATATTTTCATCTTCCATGAGCTATATGCATTGGCTATCCATTTTAAGTTTAAGATGGCACCCAGGATCAGATGTCTCCTTCAAAACAGTAACATTTTCATTATGGTTCTACATGTTTAGGACTGGCAGTATACAACTACCTTCAGGTTTTCAGATTTATGGGCCTAATACTTTCTGAATGCAATAACAGGCTGCATACATTATGGATTACAAACTCCCCAGTATGTGCGTTACTTCCAAGATGGCTGCGACCATTATGAGCCCACAGCATAGACTATTTCAAGTTGGTGCCCTCATTAAAAGGTCTCCCTTGAGACACTTGGGTGATAACATTTTCATTTTAGTTCCACATGCTTAGGGCTGGCAGCTCCCTGCTACCTCCAGTTTCAGGATTTATGGGCCTTTTACTTTGTGAAAGCAATTGTGGGCCCAATACATTATATTTTCTCCTACCTTGCTGCCCTCAATATGGCAGCCACCATTAGGGAGCAAAGCGCTTCAGTTCCCAGAGGAAGGCCTCACCTGGGCTGTATTGAGTTGACTTGGTCCCCATTTATGGCCTCTCACCAAGCATTATAGTTACCTTGGTGGGGGCAAAGGACAAGGTAGGTTACAGGTGCAATTTGCTCTGGTTCCCCGTAAGTACTTGATGCAGTTCCCCCTTGTTGCCATGAAAGTTTTACCCGTATCCTGAGTAACTGCTGCTTCCTGTTTCCAGCTTTATTTAAAAACGCCAGTGTCATTTCCTTTGCCACTCTTGTTGGGTCCTTGCATCTAGCCTAATATGGTAAGCTTTTCTATCACTCAGACATGGGCATTTGCTCTGCTGTGCATTGCATGACCATGATTGCACATTGTAGTCCTGTTCTTTATATGTTCTTTATATGTTTTGTTGGTGTGTTTCTGTTTATAATGAACACAATGAGATATGCAGCCCTGATGTCGGGACCATCAGCACTATTGAGGTGACCCCTCCCTAGCATGCTTCTCATTATATTCTGCAGCATATTTGCAGATGCTAATGCTATTCTTTGATGTTACTTTACTGTCAAGAACTAATCTGTTCACCCCACGGAGACACAATTCTGACCCAACTTGCTTGTTTCCAACTCTAGCTAGATGTTGCGTGTCTCCCACTTACTTGTTTGTGATCAACACAGGAACATTCTGAAAGGGAATAGATGAGAGAGAAAGAAACATGGTCGTCGCCTGGCAGGATCAGGATGGCTAGCAGTGGTCTACGAAGAGCAGATATCTCCTATGATGCATTAAACATTAGTCCAATAACACCTTTCATGTAACCAATATACTAAAACTAATCTCCACCAATTCCCACAAATTAGGTGTGCCTGTCAGGGTCCCCTTTCCTGCTTTTGATGGCTCTCCTCTCTCTCTTTAGCGATCTTCAAGAAACAGTATGGAACCTGCAATCAGATACAATGTTTAGCCTTCTGTTTTATCTACATGTATTCCCACCTCGTTCCCAAGTCAATATGACCCCACAGGAAGATCTACCTAAAGTGTTCCTGAAATTCAGTGTAGGTCTTGCTCCTTGGAGTCTTGATGAGACTTTCTATAACACAGTCACACTCACAATCATAGACATATGACAGGCAATAAAGAATGAAAATCATTTCTTAAGTATTTAGATTTCTCAAATATTCAGGGATTAATCAGTGCAGAGTGTTAGTATCCGAAAGAACCCAGTTCAGTGTCTTAACTACACTGAGAGCATAGGGTTGATATACTAAAGCTCAGTTTCGCATGTTATTGGTGTCATAATTGTTACATCACAGTGACAATTGAAAATAGAAAAAACAGACCTTTTATTCATGTTTTGAAGCAATCGTGTGCCAAGCACTGAGTGTTCTTTATCATAGGCAATGATTAGTATCACAAAAATACTACATAAAACTCAAGAAACATGTTGTATAGTATATCGGTAAAATAACAGTTGTCAAGACTGAGTCATGAGGCTGCTGTACCTGGCCACACCGAGTCTGAGTCATGAGGATGCCACAAGCTCAGGCAACAAGTTGATACGTGCCCCAGATTCCTACACAAGTTCTCATACAAGCAATAGCTCAAGAAAACATTTCTGAACGGCACCAACAATCATTGACCACGCAAGGGGGGGTGCTTTGCTTTAGGGGTACACTTTACTAAATGCCAGATGTGGTTTGGGAGCATGTTCGGGTTTGCCGGCCTGACATTTACTTTGCAGTTTGGTTTCCTACCTTAAAGTTACATTTTAGACCAGTTTTCACATCTTTGGGGTATGATTACAATTATCCTTGTCAACAACAATGATACTATCAAAATCATGAACACCATCCACTCCGGCTCCCCATCTGACCCCTGCCCTCAACACATCCTCAACAAAGCAAGCTCCATCATCGCACCTGTTATGCCATTAATTGTGTTTGACCACTGACTTTGTGTTTCACCACTACCCATATTAGTTGTTCAATGTTCACCAGTAGCGCATTACATGTTGTATTCAGTTTAGCTGCCTATTGGCTTTAACATGGCATTTGACATTACATTTTGTATTCAGTTTAGCTGCCCATGGGCTTTATCGTGGAGTTCGACATTGCAGTTGAGACATTGCAGATGAGCTGTGTTTTTCCACATGGTAGACCAAGCTGTGTTTTTCGTATTTCGAATTCTCACCGAGCCCCAGCGTGATAAGAGAGTGTATATTTTGTGTTTTTCCCTCTGCTCAACCCTGGGAATGAACGAGCTTTGGAGACTTGGCCACTCTCCAACGCTTGTTCTGTTCCCACTCTGATGTACAGTAGCCAGCTTGTTTTGACTATTTGAGATAAGGGCCTGTTAGCAGGCTTTTTCATTATAAGGGGTGTCCCTGGGCAGCAGCGAGGAATTTTCAAAGACTTCAGTCAGGAGCAGACGTCAGCTGCCTGACCTCCCGTTTGGGTGGAAAATCTCTTTCTTGCAGTTAAACAGAAGTCATCAACTTGCAGGCATGAGAAAGATGAAGAGCAGTGATAGGCCGTACGGTAATGAATTTGGACTTTTATTCTTTGCTTTGAAGTTATGCCATAATATAATCACATGTATTTGCTGTGTACATTGCAATTGAGAAGTACTTTGATATATTTTCCTTTCGTTGCTGTGACTACTTTTAAACGTGTGCTTCCAACCTACTAATCTCATCTCTCAGGAACCTCGTGGTGAAGTAATAATAATAAATGTCTTCTTTAAACTAAGAAGTGCATTCCAGAGAAGTTTTGTCAGCTCGTTCATAAGTTAAGGAAAGCAAAACATTTTGGCGTAGTCGGCAGGTTGGGAGTCGAATTAGAGATTGGAGGTGCACGATTTAAAAGTGTAATTGTTTTTGTTGTGTAGAGAACTAAAGAAGCACGACAGACCATGTTTGCAAATGCATGAGAACTTAAACTGCCTTATGGTGCTGTGAGAAGCATGTTCTCTTGTTTATCAGGACTTTGTGAGTCTTGGGATGATTGCTTGGATAAAGCAAAAGTATTTTCATATTTAGAAAATGTGCTTTTTGAAAGAAATTTTGTCCCTTTTGTTCTTGACAGAAGGGTTTGGATACTTTTGTCTGCTTACAGAAAAATGCATGAGAGATGTAGGCAGTTAGAACTTGAAAATAAGAATTTACGTGAGCAAATTAGCCAGAACAAATTGTAGCAAGATAAAACTGAAATCTATAAAGCTGTTGCAGGAGAATCTGGCTTTTCCCATTCCAATAATGAGGAGGTTAAAAAAGGTGTGGGCCAGTGTGAGCCTCTTGAGCAGAGTGTAGATCTCTGTGCGCAGAGCAGCCCACGGTTTTTGGCAGGAGTTCAAGTGTATTCCTTAAAAGATTAAACTGAGCACAAAGTTGAGAATGTTATATTCAGACCGCTTTTGCAAAGTACGATGTGTAAAATTAATTCAGACAAGACAGAGGTACTGTCACAAAATGTGCAGTTTCTGGGAATTCAGTGGAATCCAGAAAATAGACAGATGTTGTCACAGGTAAAACAAAAGATTTTAGAGTTTCTTACTATTTGCACTAAGCAAGAGACAACGAGTTTCACAACCATGTTTGATTTTTGGAAACAGTATGGCCCTCATCTGAGTAAAATCTTAACACATTTGTACAAAGTAACTAGCAAAAAACATGAGTTTGAAGGGAGTAAGAAGCAGCTGCGTGCTTTTGATTTGGCAAATGAAATAATTCAACAGACTTTAGATTTGTGAGAAGTGCAAGAGGGATACACTGATGCCACCTTGAGTGTGGGTCAGAATCAGGGGAGGACAAGGGTGACCCTGGAGCTTTGGATTAGAAAACTATCTGACTTTGTGGAGCGCTGTACTCCTTTTGAAAAACAGCTTTTGACTTGTTATTGGGCTCGAATGAATACTGAGCAAATGAAATTAAATGATAATGTAATTCTGAAACCTGAACTAGCAATCATGCAGTGGGTGATGAGCTCACAGTATAGGACAGGCACAAGAGGCTAGTATCATACGCTGGATCTGGTACATATAAAACAGGGCTCGAGTGTCTGCAGCCCTACATGAACAGGTGTCACAAGCCCTTTTTCAGGATGAGGAGAGGGTGCAGGGAGTACCACAGGTAAAAGAGTCACAAGTGAAATTGAGTGCACCATTTGAATTCTTGTCCTCTGAGGATAAAAAGCGTGTTTGTTTGACTAATGATTCATTGAAATGGATGAGTACTAAAAGACAATGGAAAGCAGTGTCATACAATCCAGTTACTGAAAAGGTGTTGTCTACCAGAGGAGAAGGAAAAAGTAACCAATATACAGAGTTGTACAATGTGTGTCAGACTTTAAAGCAAGAGCTGCTTGAGACGTGTCATTTTTACACTGATCCTTGGTTCACTGCCAATGGATTAGCCGTTTGGATTCCCACATGGCTTGTACATAACTGCTTCAATTCCCTTGCAGATGTTAAAGAAAAAAGTGCAAAGACAGAAGTGTCAACCCAGAATTCTGACTTGGTGGGGATGGCTAAGTGGGTGCACCAGAAATGTGGACATCTGGGAGAAAAAGCCACTTCCAGGCGGGCAGAGATTAGAGAGAAGCACATTCCCCTAGATTTGATAAAAACTGTGATTTTGCAATGTCTTATTTGTCAGCACACAAAACAGAGATCTGCCCCACCAACAGTCAAAGATCAGTTGGGGAGAGGAAAGTTACCAGGACAGATATGGCAAATTGATCAGGTTTTAGGGGGAGTAATTGCTGCAGATTACCAAGGAGAAATCAACGTTATTCTGATAACTAGAAGAAAATCTGACTCATTCATACAGATTGGAGACATAATTTCCCAACTTGTCATAAGTGCAGTGAATGCAGCTTTGGTAAGGAAGGAGCCTGCCCCAGCCCTTCTGACAGTACAAGGAAAGGGAAGCTGTGGTGCAGCAGATAAAAAACTCAGTGCTAAGGTGTGGGTTGAATTCCCAAATGACCCTCCAGAACCTGCAGAAATCCTGCTGATTATAAAACAAGGAAAAAATGAAGAAGAAGGGCACATTTCAGATGACAAATGTTATTTGCAAGAAAAGTCATACTTTTTTCTTTTGCAGATCCTACTACGACTGACCATGAGTGTGCTGTGTGGTCTCCCTTCGGATGTATGCATGTGGGGTTGAGGAGGGACCATACCCCCAACCTGAACCTGATTGATTAAAGTGCAAACCCCATGGATCCATTTTGCGCAACTGGCGCCTTCAGTTCAAGTTCTACATGGGATCAATAAAGAGTACCATTGCAACTTGTTTGATTACATTCTTCCACTGGAACTAAGCAACATTACCAGTTAACTGTCTGTGTTTTTTCATGTTGAAACCTGACTTTCACTGACATTCCAGCAAACCTTTCAGGTGGACCGTATACCTTTACATGAGTAGAACTCATGCTACATCAACTTGCTATTTTAGAGACACTATTCAATCAGTTATTATCCCAATCAGAGTATATAAGTTTCAGTCTTTTCATTGTAGGTGTATCTGATTTGAAAGGTTTTGAGATCAATATGGTAATCCACTTCCATTGCTTTACAAGGATTGTTTTTATCATTCAAATCTGATTTGCTTATAATGTTTTTTTTGTTTTTTGTTTGAAATAAGAGGAATGTAAACAAAAGTAATTGGTCATAGGGTGGATATGTTATGACATTAATTGTGTTTGACCACTGACTATGTGTTTCACCACAGCGCATATTAGTTGTTCAATGTTCACCAGTAGCACATTACATGTTGTATTCAGTTTAGTTGCCTATTGGCTTTAACATGGCATTAGACATTACATTTTGTATTCAGTTTAGCGGCCTATGGGCTTTATCGTGGAGTTCGACATTGCAGTTGAGACATTGCAGATGAGCTGTGTTTTTCCACATGGTAGACCAAGCTGTGTTTTTTTGTATTTCAAATTCTCACCAAACCCTAGCGTGAAAAGAGAGCATATATTTTGTGTTTTTCCCTCTGCTCAACCCTGGGAATGAACAAGCTTTGGATACTTGGCCACTCTCCAACGCTTGTTCTGTTCCCACTCTGATGTACAGTAGCCAGCATGTTTTGACTATTAGAGATAAGGGCCTGTTAGCAGGCTTTTTCATTATAAGGGGTGTCCCTGGGCAGCAGCGGGGAATTTTCCAAGACTTCAGTCAGGAGCAGACGTCAGCTGCCTGACCTCCCGTTTGGGTGGAAAATCTCTTTCTTGCAGTTAAACAGAAGTCATCAACTTGCAGGCATGAGAAAGATGAAGAGCAGTGATAGGCCCTACGGTGATGAAGTTGGACTTTTATTCTTTGCTTTGAAGTTATGCCATAATATAATCACATGTATTTGCTGTGTACATTCCAATTGAGAAATACTTTGATATATTTTCCTTTCATTGCTGTGACTACTTTTAAACGTCTGCTTCCAACCTACTAATCTCGTCTCTCAGGAACCTTGTGGTGAAGTAATAATAATAAATGTCTTCTTTAAACTAAGAAGTGCATTCCAGAGAAGTTTTGTCAGCTCTTTCGTAAGATAAGGAAAGCAAAACAGAACCCCAACTATGGAAGATTATCAACAGCTCCTTCCATTCTGCCACCTTCCAGGAGAGCTGGAAATATACCAAGATCAACGCCCTCCTCAAAAAACCCAAGGCGGACCCAAAGGACCTCAAGAACTTCCGGCCTATCTCCCTGCTCCCCTTCCTGGCAAAAGTCATTGAGAAGGCTGTCAACAGACAACTAACCTGCTTACTCGAGGAGAACTGCACCCTTCCCAATCCAGGTTCCGCAGCAACCACAGTACCGAAACCGCCCTCATCACCGCCACCTACAACACCAGAACCATACTGGACAATCGCAAAACCACGGCCCTCATCCTCCTGGACCTCTCGGCCACATTCGACATCGTCTGCCACCAAACCCTACGCTCACACCTCAGTAATGCAAGAATCCATGACAGAGCCCTGGACCAGGTCACCCCCTATCTCACCGGCAGAACCCAGAGAGTCCGCCTCCCCCCATTCTGCTCGGAGGCCACCAAAATCATCTGCGGCGTACCCCAGGGTTCTGCCCCTCACTCAGCCCGACCCTCTTCAATGTCTACATGGCCCACTCGCTGATATCGCCTGATCCCACAACCTCAATATCATCTCATACGCCAACAACACCCAGCTGATCCTCTCCCTCTCCAAGGACTCCACCAAGACAAACCTCCACGAAGGAATGAAGGCCATCGCCGAATGGATGTAGAACAGCTGCCTCAAACTCAATTCTGACAAGACAGAAATCCTCATCTTCGGCTCGTCCCCCTCCACATGGGATGACTCCTGGTTGCCTGCCACTCTCGGAGCCACTCCAACTCCCACCAATCACACACGCAACCTAGGATTCATCTTGGACTCCTTATTATCCATGACCCAGCTAGTCAACACCATC
This sequence comes from Pleurodeles waltl, assembly GCF_031143425.1. Classification (NCBI taxonomy): domain Eukaryota; kingdom Metazoa; phylum Chordata; class Amphibia; order Caudata; family Salamandridae; genus Pleurodeles; species Pleurodeles waltl. The sequence continues at coordinate 1,056,731,096 of NC_090439.1, forward strand.
TGCTCCTCCTGCTTCAACACCCTCCACGTGCTCCGAAAGATCAACAAAAGGATACCCACTGAAACCCAAAGAACAGTCACCCATCCCCTCGTAAGCAGCAAACTGGACTACGGCAATGCCCTCTATGGAGGAACCACGGCCAAACTCCAGAAGAGGCTGCAACACATCCAGAATGCCTCTGCATGCCTCATCCTGGACATCCCCTGCCACTGCCACATCACAGACCACCTGAGAAACCTGCACTGGCTCCCAGTCAACAAGAAAATCACCTTTAAACTCCTCACCCACGCTCACAAAGCACTGCACAACACTGGACCAGAATACCTTAACAGACAGCTCTCCTTCTACACCCCAACCCGGCATCTCTGCTCTTCCGACCTCACAACCACAGAACTACAAACCGCGGTAGATCATTCTCACATCTCGCAGCCAAAACGTGGAACACTCTTCCCACCCACCTGTGCCAGATTCAAGACCTCCTTACCTTCAGAAAACTTCTCAAGACCTGTCTGTTTGAGAAGTAGCAACACCTCACCTTCCCACAGCACGTTGAGACCCTCACTGGTGAGTAGTGTGCTTTACAAATTCCTGATTGATTAAGTGATTGATTGACCCTTCAAACTTTGGCGCCCCATTAACAAGTAGATTAGCAATTTGGTCCTGACGAATTGCCCCTGATCATTATTATAGATATTAATTAGGTAAGAAACATGTTGACCTTTTTCCTATAGTTTACTTTTTGAGCCAGTGTAGATCATTGTACCACTTTCTGCCCAGTGTAATTTTAATCATAACAAGGGTTCCTGTATAGTACATAGGATTAGGATATCCCTTAGTTATTTTTACTCTTCACATTACACCAATCTACTCACCATACAGAACACTGCACCTCACCCTTGAAATCTGTAAAAACAAAAAAAAAAAAAACTCCGACATACAGCCCACTAGTGGGACCTTTTTGGCTTTGCAGCACTGGCCAAAGAAGAAGCTTCCCTATGTTGAAGCATCAAATCAAATCATTAACATTTATAAAGCGCGCTACTCACCCGTGCGGGTCTCAAGGCGCTAGGGGGAAGAGGGGGGGGGGGGTTACTGCTGCTCGAAAAGCCAGGTTTTGAGGAGTCTCCTGAATGCGGAGTGGTCCTGGGTGGTCCTGAGGCTGGTGGGGAGGGTGTTCCAGGTCTTGGCTGCCAGGAAGGAGAAGGACCTCCCACCCGCCGTGGAGCGGCGGATGCGAGGGACGGCAGCGAGCGCGAGGCCAGAGGAACGGAGGAGACGGGTGGGGGCGTAGAAGCTGAGGCGACGGTTGAGGTATTCCGGTCCCTTGTTGTGGAGGGCTTTGTGTGCGTGGGTGAGAAGTCGGAAGGTGATCCTTTTGCTGACTGGGAGCCAATGCAGGTGTCTCAGGTGTGCGGAGATGTGGCTGTTGCAGGGTACGTCGAGGATGAGGCGGGCCGAGGCGTTTTGAATATGTTTGCAGCCGTTTTTGGAGTTTAGCGGTGGTCCCAGCATAGAGGGTGTTGCCGTAGTCCAGGCGGCTCGTGACGAAGGCGTGGGTCACAGTTTTTCTAGTGTCGGCGGGGATCCAGCCGAGGTTGCAGGCGTGGTCTGAGGGGGTCGGTGCGGTGCCGAGGGCCGTGGGCCACCAGGAGTCGTCCCAAGCGGACGGGGTGTTGCCGAGGATGAGGACTTCCGTTTTGTCAGAGTTCAGCTTTAGGCGGCTGAGCCTCATCCGATCTGCGACGTCCTTCATGCCCTCTTGTAGGTTGGTCTTGGCGCTGGCGGGGTCCTTGGTGAGGGAGAGTATAAGTTGGGTGTCGTCGGCGTAGGAGGTGATGATGATGTCGTGCTTGCGTACGATGTCAGCGAGGGGGCTCATGTAGACATTGAAGAGTGTCGGGCTGAGCGATGAGCCTTGAGGTACGCCGCAGATGATCTCGGTGGGGTCTGAGCGAAACGGTGGGAGGTAAACTCTTTGAGATCGGTTTGAGAGGAAGGAGGCAATCTAGTCCAGGGCCTGGCCTTGGATCCCGGTGGAGTGGAGGCGGGTTATTAGGGTGCGGTGACAGACGGTGTCAAAGGCAGCCGAGAGGTCGAGGAGGATGAGGGCGACTGTTTCACCGTTGTCCATCAGGGTTCTGATGTCGTCTGTGACTGAGATGAGGGCGGTTTCAGTGCTGTGGTTGGTTCGGAATCCGGTTTGTGAAGGGTCGAGCAGGTTGTTGTCTTCCAGGAAGGTGGTAAGCTGTTTGTTGACGGTCTTCTCTATTACCTTGGCAGGGAAGGGGAGGAGCGAGATGGGGCGGAAGTTTTTCAGGTCGCTAGGGTCAGCCGTAGGTTTCTTTAGTAGGGCGTTGACTTTGGCGTGTTTCCAGCTTTCGGGGAAGGTAGCAGAAGAAAAAGAAGAGTTGATGACGGCCTGGAGGTGCGGGGCGATGATGTCGTCGGCTTTATTGAAGATGAAGTGAGGGCAGGGGTCCGATGGGGCGCCGGAGTGGATAGAGTTCGTGGTGGTTTTGGTTTCTTCAGTGTTGATGTGGGTCCAGTCGTTGAGGGTGATGGTCGGGGGTGTGGGTTCGGTGATGCTTGGTTGGGTCTGGTGTCCGAAGCTGTTGTGGAGGTCGCTGATCTTGCGATGGAAGAAGGTGGCGAGGGAGTTGCACAAGTCTTGTGAGGGCGTGACGGCGTTGGCGTTGGGGTTGGAGAACTCTTTGACGATGCTGAAAAGTTCTCTGCTGTTGTGGCTGTTTTTGTCCAGTCTGACACCCTTTTGGGTGTGGGAGGGCTCTTGCTCTTGAGCAGTCAGATGGCTCAGGTTATCTCCTACCTCCTTGTTCTTGTTACTTAGGAACTGCATTATCTTTCCATTTACATAGTTCATTCATAATATTTAGTGCCAGCTTTTAAGGAGGAGACGTTTCTGGAGGTTTCCATCCCTAGAAGTGTTTGGAATCTCCTGCCTCCCTGGCCCCAGCTTGGTGTCAAACCCTTTTTAAGTGAGCTGAGGCAGAGCCTTTGTGATGTACAAGTGAGGTAGGTCTAAGTTGTTAGAAATGGGGTATTTGATTGGCAATCAGGTTACCCCTTTTCCAAGAAAGGACCCTCACTCCACTCAGAGCAAAGGAGAAACACACCTGGTTAACCCCTCTCACCTCCTTGGTAGCTTGGCATGAGCAGAAAGGCTAAACCCAGGAGCAATCTGTAGAGTATTTGTGCCAACACACACAGTGATACAGTGAAAATACTACAAAATGAACACCACACCAGTTTAGAAAAATAGGTAATAGTTATCTAAATCTAACAAGACAAAAATGACAAATATCCAAAATACACAAGTCACAATATGAATTTTCAAAAGAATAAGAGTCCTACTCCTTAGAAAGCAACAAAACATTGATTTTACACAAAGAACCTGGTTTGCATTAAAAATAAAGCCGCAAGGGCATGCATGTGTTGGAAAAGTCAGCGATGCATCAATTCCTTACTCGCAAATGAGGCAGTGGCCGTTTCTTCTCCCATCAGGTAGGCAATGCGACGATGGACTCCCACGCAAGAGAACGATGCTTAAATTTCTGTACAGGGCACCTCAGATCCCTGCCGATTCACAATGACTTTGACGCCCAGGGACAATGCATGAGAAATCCGGTCGCACAGTGTTAAAAAACCATGCTGTGCGGGGTTTACGTAGTTATCAGCAGCAGCAAGCGGGTGTTGCATCATTTGTCCAGCCGTGATGGGTCGACCTCCCGGCCGCGATGCAGATGGTGCATTGAAAATTTACCCGCACAGCATTCTGTGTGTGGATTTCAGCTCTTGTTCTGCCAACTTCACCTTTCAAGGGCCCAGGGACTGGATACGGTACCACTTGGCAGGGCAGGAGTCTCAGCAGAGAGTCCAGGTGCTGGCAGAGGATGTCTTAGATGGCCCTAAGACTTAAAAACAGGAGGCAAGCTCAGTTCAAGCCCTTGAAGATTCTTCGCAAGCAGAAGTCCAGTCCATGTCCCCTTTCACAGGCAGAAGCAGCAACTGCAGGATAGCCCAAAAAAACACAGTCACAGGCAGGGGCAGCACTTCTCCTCAGCTCTTCAGCTCTTCTCCTTGGCAGAGGTTCCTCGTGGTTCCAGAAGTGATATAAAAGTCTGGCCTTTTGGGTCCAATACTTGTACCCCATTGTGTCTTTGAAGTAGGCAAACTTCAAAAGAAAGTCTCTGTTTTTCACAAGATACTGCCTTGCCCAGGTCAGGCTCCAGACACACACCAGAAGGTTGGAGACTGCATTGTGTGAGGGCAGGCACAGCCCATTCAGGTGTAAGTGACCACTCCTCTCACCACTCTAGCCCTTGTATCTCATCAGGATATGCAGGCTACACCCCAGCTCCCTTTGCGTCACTGTCTAGTAGAGATTCACAAACAGCCTAACTGTCAGTCTAACCCAGACAGGGAATACACAAGCAGGCAGAGTCACAGTATTTCACTGTTGGGAAATGTGAAACACCTCAGTACATTTCCCACTTTTAACACGCACTGCATCCTCCCCATGGGGCTATCTAGGCCCTACCTTAGGGGTGTTTTACATGTATAAAAAGAGAAGGTTTGGGCCTGGCCAGTGGTAAACTTGCCAGGTCGAATTGGCAGTTCAAGACTGCTCACACAGACACTGAAGTGGCAGGTCTGAGACCTGTTTACAGGGCTACTCATGTGGGTGACACAATCAGTGCTCCAGGCCCACTATTAGCATTTGATTTACAGGCCCTGGGCTCTTCTAGTCCACATTACTAGGGACTTACTAGTAAATCAAATGTGCCAATCATAGAAAATCCAATTACACATGCATTTTACACAGGAGCACTTGCATTTTAGCACTAGTCAGCAGTGGTAAAGTGTCCACAGTACCAAAAACAGCAAAAACAGAGTACACCACATAGTCAAAACGTTGGAAGCAGAGACAAAAAAGACAGGGGAGACCACGCCAAGGATGTCAGGCTTAACATAAGTCACAAGAAAATATCCTGCCACCCTTTCATGGTAGATATTACCCAAGAAATGGCCCTACTGTTTTATCAATCTAAGGAAACCAAAAGTTTTTTTAGGGGACTCACATACCCTACTAGTGTTATGCTGCATCATCAGGTCTCACCCTGTTCCCTTAAAACCAGAGTGGGCTCAAACATGTTTCAGTGAGCACTTTGGAAATTTTTCAGATGGGGTCTTATCTATCACCAATGATTGTATATCAAGGGGAATGGTGTTCAGTGGTAAAGAGTGTAGATGTCTAAAGCCAGCAAACATGAAGTCAGCATAAAAAGGAGGAAGGCAGACAAAAGGTTGGGGGTCAGAAATGCCAAGGATGTGAGGTCCAACAACACCCTACAAATCTTCATAAAGTAGCATAACATAACAAAGCCCTAGCACTGAACTGCACAATGATAGCCAATAAAAGCAGCACATAGCACTGGGTAAGGGCCACCTTTCGAAGTCTCAAAGAATTATCACACATGGGGTATCTGATGGTGTAAGAGTTTGGGTTAATAGGTGAGAGGGTTGAGTGCCCCAATTAAGTAATAAACACAATCCTTGTAAGGGTGAACCACAAAAGTCGTCACAAAATAAACCTAACCTTAACCCTCTGGTAGCTTAGCACAAAAACAGTCAGGCTTAAATTAGAGGCAATGTGTTATGCAGCACTCAAACAGTAATAAGGTGAAAAGTGTACAATTTATTGAATAAAATGACACAAAAATGCAAAAAATCTCATCAGTAGAACCAGAGCTATAGATGTTTATAGTTTCAGATGAAATTAGCACCAAATATCACAAAGCGCCACTCATGGGTTTCTGGCCGTGCTGAATTGGGTCAAAGGTTTAGGACAACTGTGATAGAGCAAGCGTCAGGTACGGGGCCTGATTGGAGTTCACCATCTCAAAGTCCACACAAAGAGCCTCAGAAGGAGCCTTTTTCGTTGGGGACTCCCAGGAGGGCATTGGCACAAGGAGCAGGTTGCCACTAAAGCTTTATTTTGGCAATTGACACAGTGGTCACGTTTGGCACAACAAGCAGGAAATTCAAAACTTAAGTACACATTTCCTGCTTTTTAAATACCTAGCACTCTGACCTACGCGCCTTCAGGACCTATCTTAAGGGTGTCTTCTAAGTAGAAAAAAATGATAGTTTAGATGTGTCAAAAGGCCTATTTTGATACGCCAAAATGGAACTGTATACCTGCACTACAGAATGAAGTAGCAGGCCTGGGACATGTCTGACAGTGCTACTTTAGTTGGTGGCACAATGTGTGCTGCTGCATGGGCCCTACGTACATGCAGTACCATGTAGTAGGGTGATATAAGTAAATTAAATGTATCAATCATGAGTAGGCCAATGCCACCATGTTTTCAAGGGAGAGCACAAGTACTTTACCACTGCTGAGCAGGAGTAAGGTGAACAAAGTCCTGGTCAACAAAATTGGGTTCAACAAAGGAGGGTAAAAATCTATGGCGACCATGCAGAGATCGCCCAGTAGAACAGATGGCCTCTCTCTACATAGTCTGGGAGGATCAAAAATACTGCAAAGCCACAGAAGTTACCAGATCTCAAAACTGAAATCAACAAGTTACTGCATCCAGGTCAGGGAGGCCAGAAAACCTGAATCCAGATATCCAACTCAGGAGAGAAGACATGCAGATCTTAGCACTTGTAAGGAAATAATATATGAAACCCCTCTGCCATTGTCACTACATATACGGAGCCACCAAGAAGACTACGAGGAGCAGCCTTTGAGGCTTCTTATGTGCCCAGGTTTAACATGTGAATTATGGCACAACAAAATATTATTACTGTCAGATGAGACTGGCAATATTGATATTTAGAATAAATGGCTAAATCGAAAACGCTTTTATTGCAACTTGGAGGGCACAAAAAAACTCCAACAACATAACTTAATGGATAGTATTTGTATAATTCATACTCACTCAGTACCAAATTGGAATGCTCACCATAGCAAAGATGGATTAACACATTTAGTACATACCTGCATGTCTCCAGCAAGAATGTATTCCTTTTAAATGGTTTAGGCTACTTGAACATTTACCATGTTTATTATGTGAGGGGGTGACATTTCTGTGGTCGTGCAAAATACTCAAAGTCAATACTGTACTGTACTGTACACAAGATAATGGACACATGGTCATGCCAGCTAATAGGGAAGACTTCATGCCCTTAGTTATAGCTTTATCACTATTGTAGGGGTTGTCCGTGATTACTTATGGTAGTGTTTCAGCATTTATAGCTGTGTTTTGAAGCGAGGTGCAACTGGGACTGGGTCAGTAGGTGTAATTGGTGTTGCTATATTGTCATTGCATCCATGATAAAACACAACTAGTTGCCAGGCTGGTTCGATGGTGTCATGAAGATGAGGTGTGGTATGTTGTCAGTTGTCAATTTATAGAAAATATCAAATGTATCCTCTGCAGTTGAATTAGATGAAGCGGTGCCTTTGACACCATTTGTTGGTAAGGTGTGTGCAATGAACTCCTTTGGATCACAGATAGAAGCATTCCCTTTTTAGTCACACCTTTGGGCATGTTATTCATGGGGGTGATTTTAGGCATCTTGAGCAGTAACATGCCACTTGTTGTGTTTCGTATATTCATAATCGCTACATGGATTCCCAGGAGGCATAATCCCATATCCTTGACATTGACTGGAACTCATTTTTGTGTACACTATGTTCCTATGTGCACCCCATCTCCTTGTGAAAAGTCCCTTGAGTATGAGTGCCAGATGGAGCTGCATGTGACTGAGACTGAGGTCTCAGAAAAAGGTGTTTCCTCTCGGTAGTCCATGGCATAAATCTCCATTTGTAATTTTTGGGTGGTACTACGATTTACTTTACTTTTTTCTCAAGTGTAATCTTAAATTGACTCTTCATTTGTTTGATAATTTTGATTTATGTTTGTGCTTTGCTCAGACATGAAACAATAACTACACTTTCAGTAAATTATTTGTGTGTGTGTTTGTCTTCTTTTGCACGTCAGAGGGAAGGTGTGTGTATATATATATATATATTGGTGGGAACTTTGAATGTGTTGTAGGAAAGGTAAAAAATAAGTGCACTACTGTAAAGATGAAATGTGAAAACATAGCGCAACTTCAAGCACAAGTAAAAACTACACTGCTGTTCACAATCAAAAAAATAGATTAGGTCTAACCCCCAAACTGACACGAGCCAGGAGAAAGGTTCATTTTGGGATGTAGTGGAATAAGATATATTAAAGGGTCATCTGTTAAAGGCCAAATCATTGCTAACCAACATGCAAGTATTTCTTCAGCACAGAAGTCCCCGGCACACTCTCTGTTCCTACAAACAGGTTGCAGACTGATTAGACAATGGAGACATAATTGAATTAGCCAAAAGCACAGAGGTGCATGACTTGCAATGGGTGCAGAGAAGAAACCAAGGCCCATATTTATACTTTTTGATGCAAACCAGCGCCGATGCTGGTTTGCGTAAAAAAACGTACAGCTGGCTAACGCCATTCCAATGCGCCAGGCGGGCGCCTTATTTATGGATTGACGTTAGCCGGCGCTGCGGGCTGGTCAGAGTTAAAAAAAAATACTCTAACCAGGCAGCGCCGGCGTAGCGAAAAATTGGGGTTGTGCGTCACAAAATGGTGCAAGTCAGGTTAGAATAAAAAATCATGGCTCTAACCGAGCTTGCACCCTTTTTTAACGCACAACCCCCATTGAAATGACTCCTGACTTGTGTCCCCTGGGCATGGCCATTGGGCCCAGTGGCATGTAGGCGGGCCCAAGTTAGGCCCCCCTATGCCACTTTAAAAAAATAAAAAATTATACTTACGTCTACTTACCTCTGCTTACCTGGGATGGGTCTCCCCATTCATGGGTGTCCTCCAGGGGTGGGCGAGGGTGGCAGGGGGTGTCCCTGGGGGCAGGGAAGAACACCTCTGGACTGCTTCCATGGTCAGACACCATGAAAGTGAGCCCACAGGCCCCTTAACGCCTGCCCTCACCCAGGCATTAAAAAACGGCACACATCATGCTGTGTGCCATTTTTTAAGGCCCGCCCCTTCCTGTGCGTCAAAATGACGCTGGAGTATAAATAAAGCGCACAGGCCTTAAAGTCATTTTTTTGGATGGGAACGCCTACCTTGCATGTCATTAACGCAGAAAATGACGCACATGGAGGAATTTTGATGTTCGCGGGATCTGGCCTCATAGTATAAAGGTTTGTGCCGAATTTGCATCAAAATTGTTGACGCAAATTCTGCGCAGACAGAGTATGAATATGCCCCAAAATTCTGAATGCTTGGTCATGAACCTTTGTTAAATGTACAAAAAAAGGGTTAGTATTCACTGAGCCTAGGAATTTGGGGTCATGGGGTTACATGTTTTTGAGTGTTTTTACATTTTAATCTGTAAACTTGCAACTTATCTATTATTGATCATGTGTAATAAAGTATTGTACTGATGTATATAAAAAGTCCGGTCTGTTAACAGGCATTTGAGAAAAGCCATAGAAACAGGTCGTGTATGGCTGAGGTGCAGTCTGCAGTGTTTTTCTAACTGTCACAACAGTCAGTAAATACTGTCTTTGGATTGCCAAGAAGAGTCTCCTTGGTCATTTTTGATCCTCAAGAGCATTTTTTTCACCCATAACAAATACAATTATCATTTCATATATACTGTAATTTATGTGCTAATATGTCTTTAACTGCACTTCTCACTTCCTTGCATGGATGTTATCAAGGACATGTGCAGGTAATCTAAGCATGTGGCATAATTTAGTTTTAGCAGAGAGGATCTTTTCACCATCTGATAGGCTTCTTTATGCATATGTTTATCCCCATCTGTATGGAAAAACTTCAGTTCAGTACAATAAAGTTACGAGTGTGGAGTGTGGAGTTTACGCACTTGTGGCAGAATCTCTGCAGCTGGGGGGAAATATGGAGACTCCGCACTCGTAACTTTACTACATGTAAGTACCTTCATGAATCGGGCCCACAATGTTTTGGCTTTTTGACATTTTGATCAATTAGTTTTTAAGTGCATATTTCTTTTCCCAGATTTGTTATAACACTTTTTGCTCTAAAGAAACTCCAGAAACCATTTCTGTCACAGGCTCTTGAACAGTGCTAATTTGTAACCCGAAATAGATAGTGAATCTCCAGAATTGCAAGAGCCTTTCTCTTTCACTTCCCTTAATCTTAGGCTGAGGCAATAGGGCACATAATAGTATTAGCCCATGGCCATTGCCCACTGTGCAGTTTCTTGCGTTTTAAAACCTGCAAGCAGAAAGTGGACCTATAGAAGTCACAACGAAGCATTTGTGCTTCAGCAGCTGGAGTGTCATTCGCCTTAGATTGCTTATTTTTCGATGCTTAACAAAGTAATCAAGTGTGCACTTATGTAGATTTTTGGTCAAAGTTAGTGTCAGGACGACTTCCTTCAAGGAGAAACACAATCAACCCATTCTGAAGGTAAAATTCCAATCATCCAGTTAATGATCATTCTAACTACTGCCCTTAACCCCTTCGCTGCCAGGCCTTTTCCCCCTTAGGTGCCTGTTTGGGGTAGTTTGCGCTTAGCCCCTCCTAACTTTTTGTCTCCGGATTCTAGAGGTAGCCAGAGTTTGTGGATTCCCCTGGAGGAGACCAAGAAATTAGCCAAAATACAGCAAAACTTTTTTAGTTTTTTTTAAATTGTGAAAAAGAGCTGAAGAAGAAGGCTTGTGTTTTTTCCCCTCAAAAAAACAAAGGGTTTGCGGTGCTAAAATCACCATCTTCCCAGCTTTCAGGAACAGACAGACTTGAATCAGAAAACCACATTTTTCAACACAATTTTGGCATTTAACTGGGACATACCCTATTTTTACTATTTTTTGTGATTTTAGCCTCCTTCTAGTTAGTGACAGAAATGGGTATAAAACCAATGCTGGACACAGGACAGCTAATCATTTATGAAACGTAGACTAAATTGTGACTTCAACAAGGGGTCATTTGTGTAGATCCTACAAGGTTTTCCTACAGAAAATAACAGCTGAAATTAAAAAATATTAAAATTGTGATAAGAAAACAGCCATTTAGCTCCATGTTTTACTCTGTAACTTTATCCTACCTTCAATGTCAGATAGTCAAAAGCAATATACTGTTACGTCTGCTGGACTCTTCTGATTGTGGGGATGTGTAAGGCTTGTAGGTTCCTCAAGACCCTAGATACCCAGAGCCAATAAAGGAGCTGCACCTTGAAATGGGTTTTTATTGTATACCGGGTATATCTGCCATTCCTTTGCTAGAAAACCTTTGTATTTCCAAAAAGGGCACAAGATAAGGTGTTGAGAAGCAGTGGTTATTTGCACATCTCTGAATTCCGGGGTCCCCATACTAGCATGTGAATTACAGGGCATTTCTCAAACAGACGTCTTTTTTACACACTGTCTTACATTTGGAAAGAGAAAATGTAGGGAATGACAAGGGGCAATATCACTTGTTCTTCTATTCTGTGTTCCCCCAAGTCTTCCAATAAAAATTGTACCTCACTTGCATGGGTAGGCCTAATGCCTGAGGCAGGAAACGCAACATTGACACATCACATTTTTACATTAAAATCTGATGTGTTTTTTGGAAAGTGCCTAGTTTGGATTTTGGCCTCTAGCTCAGCCAGCACATAGGGAAATCTACCAAACCTATACATTTTTGAAAACTTCACACCTAGGGGAATTCAGAATGGGGTGACTTGTGGGGGTCTCACCCGGTTCTGTTACCAGACTCCTTTGCAAACCTCAAAATGTGACCCCAAAAAACACTTTTTCCTCACATTTCAGTGATAGAAAGTTCTAGAATCTGAGAGCAGCCACAAATGTCCTGCCTGCAACAGGAAATGCCCCAAAACGCAACATGGATACATCACATTTTTACATTCACAACTGACGTGTTTTTTGGAAAGTGCCTAGCTGAGGATTTTAGTCTGTAGCTCATCCATCCCCTAGGAAAACTTACCAAACCTGTGCATTTTCTAAAACTAGACACCGAGGGGAACTTAGTATGGGGTGACTTGTGGCACTCTCACCAGGTTCTGTAACCCAGAATCCTTTGCAATCCTCAACATTTGGCAGAAAAAACCCACTTTTTCCTCTCATTTGGGTGATAGAAAGTTCTGGAATCTAGACTCCTTTGTAAACCTCAAAATGTGACCAAAAAAAACACTTTTTCCTCACATTTCAGTGATAGAAAGTTCTAGAATCTGAGAGGAGCCACAAATTCCCTTCCACCCTGCATTCCCCCAAGTCTCCTGATAAAAATGGTACCTCATCTGTGTGGGTAGGCCTAGTGCCCGCGACAGGGAATGCCCAAACCCAACGTGGACACATCACATTTTCCCAAAGAAAACGGACCTGTTTTTTGTAAAGTGCCTAGCTGTGGATTTTGGCCTCTAGCTCATACGGCACCTAGGAAAACCTAGCAAACCAGACATTTCTGAAAACTGGACAGCTATGGGAACCCAGGATGGGGTAACTTGTTGCACTCTCACCAGGTTCTGTTACCCAGAATCCTTTACAAACCTCAACATTTGGAAGAAAAAAAACACTTTTTCTCACATTTCAGTGCTGGAAAGTTCTGGAATATGCAGGGAGTGACAAACTTCCTTTTACCCAGTGTTTCCCTACGTCTACTAATGAAAATGGTACCTCACTTGTGTGGGTAGGCCTAGTGCCCGTGACAGGAAATGCCCCAAAACACTATGTGGACACATCAAAATTATCAAATACAAAACTACCTGCTTTTTCGGGGAGCATCAGCGTTTTTGGTCCAGGGCTTAGCAGCCATCTAGGGAAACCTACCAAACTCAAACATTTCTGAAAACTAGACCCCCAAGGGAGTCCAGGGAAGTGTGACTTGCATGGATCCCCCAGTGTTTTCTTACCCAGAATCCTCAGCAAACCTCAAATTTAGCTAAAAAAATCACATTTTCCCACAGTTCTGTGTTGGATCACCGCACCATCACAAATTTCCTACCACCCAACATTCCTCTCAGTCTCCTGGTAAAAATGATACCTCACTTGTGTAAATGGGCCAAGTCTCTGTGACAGGGAAGAGCCAAAAACATGTAAAAAATTAGGGGCAACCAAAACTGGTCCAAAACTGGTTGAAAAAGAAAACATTTTTAGGCTGACAAATGGGGCAGAATTTTTATCGATATAGATGCGACAATGCTGGGTGGTAGGAATTTTGTGGATTTCTGCAGATTCCGGAAGGTTCCATCCCAAAATGTGGGAAAAAATTTGTTATTTCAAGCAAAGTTGGAGGTTTGCAGGGCCTTGTGGGTAAGAAAATGGTACGGGGTTCATGTGATGCACACCACCCTGGACTCACCCAGATGCTTAGTTTTCAGCTGTCTCTAGGTCTGGTAGATTTTTCTAGATGGCAGAGTCACAAAGTCAGAAATAGCCTAAAATAAAATTGCCCCCCAGGGGAGCGACCCTTGCCTAAGGTGTTGCTCCCCATCTGTAAAAAACAACAAACAAAATCCCTAGTGCCTGGTGGTTTCTGCCCCTCTTGGGGGCAGATCGGCCTAATTAATATAGGCCTATCTGCCCCCGGGGGGTAGAAAAGGCCTAATAAAAATTGCTCTTTGGGATGCGACCCTTACATAAGGGGTCGCTCCCCTTATCAATGTAAACAAAAAGAAAACAATTCTGGTGTCTAGTGGTTTCTACCACTCTTTGCGGCAGATCGGCCTAATTAATATAGGCCGATCTGTCCCCAGGGAAGGCAGAAAAGGCCTAATTAAAAAATTGCCCCCTGTGGGGCGACCCTTCACTAAGGGGTCACTCCCCTTATCAATGTAAACCCAAAAAAAAATCCTTGGTGTCTAGTGGTGTTTGCCCCTTCTGCGGGCAGATCGGCCTAATTAATATAAGCCTATCTGTCCGCAGGGGGGCAGAAAAAAGCCTAATAAATAAATTACCCCCTGGGGAGCGACCCTTGCCAAAGGGGTCCCCCCCCCCCTTATGCCAATTTAAAATAAAAAAAACTCCCTGGTGTCTAGTGGCATTCCTGCAGCAGGATCACCATGCAATTGTGCTGCACGAATGCTCAGAGAGACATGAAAAGGAAAGCAAAAGCCTTTCCTTTTCATGCCTCCCTGACATCCCCTGCCCCTGTACCGAGGAGAAACAAATCTGTTTCTCCTTGGTCACGCTGGAAGCATGTCGCATTGGAAGCATGCTTCCAGCGTGATGGGAGACGACCTCTGATGAGGTCAGCACGTGATTGTGCACTGACATCATCAGACGTCACTGCAGGGGTTAGGGGTCGGGGTCTGGGGTGGAAGGGGAAGCGATTCCCCTTCCAAGACCTGCTCTTCGGCCCTTGGGGGGAGCGCTATCGCTTCCCCTGAGGGCCTGGTGCAGGACGTAACGGTTACATCCTGGGCACCCGAGCGCTGCTGCCCAGGATGTAACCGTTACTTCCAGGAAACCCAACTGGTTAAAACAATTGTGTTTGTATTCCTAATACTACTGCGCTTTTGGGCCAAAGAAGCTGTGTACTGGCTATGTTGGTTCTGTCACCTAAAATTGCGACATCTTGCAATCAACTCTAAATCATCTAGGAAATTGCTTCTTCTCTTAGTACTGTATTTGGCGTTGATCGCTGAACAAACTATTGCATTTTGCACAGATTTATATATTTTTATATTTTTTATGTGTATGGTGCCAGAGTATTCTGTGTGCAAATTATATGTCTGTCTAATTCCTGGGCCCAGTGGTATTTATTATTGTATCGATAATATCCTTATCTTGACTTATTATTAATGTATATGAAATGTGATGTTTTGTGCTTTTATGTTAGTAACTACTGAAATAAAGCTTATTTGAATGTATTCTGATTTTCCATCCTTTCTTAACATAGATGTGACTGTACTATTTAATGAAGAGGGGCCCCTCTGATGCAATGAAAAAGGAACGCTAATATTTGCTTCATTTGACCTAGGTTTACCCCTTGCATTGTTCAATGCTCTTGCTCCATTACACTTTGAATTGTTGACTAATGCACTATGTAGCACATATAAAAGAGCATTTCCGGGGCTTGACTCTGGCTACCAAATTGCGGGAGAATGGTATTTTAAGGTGGTCTTTGTTTTGCCTCTGTCTTGACTTCCTGAAAAGGTTGCTGTGTGAGTCAGTCACTGGACATAATAAGTTGTTTTTCCTCTTTCCCGCCTTCTCCTAAAAAGCTTTACGTTCCAAACGTTGTGCATTCGCTCCGATAAGCTACACCGAACTTTAAGCACATGGCCGTAGGAGTGCACTTAGAGGTCAGTCTTAATCTAAATGATTTCATTTATAAAACTTCAAAGAGACATAAACAGCACACGATGCATTATATTGCCTGTTAAAAAATGCAGCAGTGGGAATGTTTTGCTCCATGCCTTCTGTCTGGTACCTTTTCGTAGTTAGAGTGCCATCTGAAATAACTATTTTCCCTTAAATATCCTTTATAGAATCTATGCCCCATTATGGTTAATAATAAAAATACTTCTCCATACCACTAACATAGAACTGTTTGTTATATTTTATAGGATCATGTCTATATTCACATAATCTACTATCAACCTATCCAAGTATGCCGCACGTTTTTACAACAGCACCCTATTTCTCAGAACAGATATTTAAATAACCCCATCCAAAGAAATTTCAATTCAGAACGGTATGTGCAGAACTCCAGAAGAGATCAGTACCATCAACGGGATTATTTATGTAGTCCTCTGTCAAAGGAGATTAAGTCAAAGGGCAGGCTATAAAATGCCAGACAAATCACTGCTGGTTCTCTTTGGGAAATGTACTCGTTTCCCATGATGCAAATTATAAGTGATCAGTGAACATCAGGATGGCATTTTCTGATTCTTATTCTGACTATAATATCTAAAAAGGTTAATAGTTCATCTGATGCAATGACTGAGACATGAAGAGTGAAATTTCCTATTGACTGCGAAGTGATTCAGTGTTGCACTCTTGAGACCCAGATTCTGTGGTCTGGAATGTAAAACCAACAAAATACACATTGTTTAATGATGATAGCGAACAAACGGATCCCTCCTCATTCAATGGTACAGCAGTCTGACAAAAAGGCAGTGTACACAAATGTGTTCTCAGTATTTCTCAAGCGTTACCAGTCTTCCTTCACTGCGCCTTATACAGCAGGTTCTGTTCGAGCATTCTTCTCAGGCCCTCCAGTCAAAAGATGCCACCTCGAGCCCACTGCACTATGACCAGAACATCAAGAACATCACTATATTGTTCACAGAAGATTCAGGCCCTGATTTATACTTTTTTTGCACCGCAGTTGCGTAATTTTCTGATGCCAAAGCGGCGCAAACGTACAAAATACAATTATGGCCCTGATTTAAACTTTTTTTGTGCCTCATTAGTGTCATTTTTTTATGCAAAAGCAGGCCCTGATTTAAACTTTTTTTGTGTCTCATTAGTGTCATTTTTTTATGCAAAAGCAGCGCAAACATACAAAATACAATTGTATTTTGTATGTTTGAGCCGCTTTTGCATAAAAAAATGGCGCTAATGCAGAGCAAAAATGTATAAATCAGGGCCAATATTTTGTAAGTTTGCTCTGCTTTTGTCACAAAATGAGGAAAATGCAGCAAAAGAAGTATAAATCAGGGCCCCAGATTCTATACAGTATTGGCCCGATTTATGAAAAGTTGGAGCCGCCTTTATGTCATTTTTTTATGCAAAAGCAGCACAAACTTACAAAATATAATAATATTTTCTAAGTTTACATCACTTTTGCATCAAAAAATGACCTGAAGGCGGCTCTAACTTTTCATAAATCAGGCCCTCTATGCCTACTGTTCCAATTAAAACAGACCAATGTTCTTTTGGTGGAGCATTCTAGAACAGGGCCGCCCTGTGAATCACCTGGAGCCTGGGGCAACTATGTTAGGTGACAACAACAAGAAAACGAATGACACAAATCATGACTGTGGGGGTCATTCCGACCCTCGCGGTCCATGACCGCCACGGCCGGGGACCGCGGAAGCACCACCAACAGGCTGGCGGTGCTTCCAGGGCCATTCTGACCGCGGCGGTAAAGCCGCGGTCAGAAAAGGGCAACTGGCGGTTTCCCGCCGGTTTACCCCTGGCCCAAGGAATCCGCCATGGCGGCGCTGCTTGCGGCACCGCCATGGGGATTCCGACCCCCTTCCCGCCACCCTGGTCCTGGTGGTAAATACCGCCAGGAACAGGATGGCGGGAACGGGTGTCGTGGGGCCCCCTCACAGGGCCCCATAATGATTTTCAGTGTCTGCAAAGCAGACACTGAAAATCGCGACGGGTGCCACTGCACCCGTCGCACACCAGCAACTCCGCCGGCTCCATTCGGAGCCGGCTTCATCGTTGCTGGGGCTTTCCCGCTGGGCCGGCGGGCGGCCTTTTGGCGGTCGCACGCCAGCCCAGCTGGAAAGCCAGAATGGCTGCCGCGGTCTTTTGACCGCGGTCCGGTCATTCGGCGGTAACCGCATGGCGGGCGGCTACCGCGTCCCGCCGCGGTTGGAATGACCGCCTGTGTGTGTACCTGAACGATCACGTGTTGTGAATGGATCGTGTGCCATTTTTTTGGTAAGCACTTGATTTTATGTATTTTTCACCAACCTCGTGTGAACTCTTGAGCACTAAACACTTATGATACAAGTTTTCAATATTAAAAAATAGAATACATTTTAAACTGTTAGGGACTGTCTCTGCATGGCTTTATGAAATGATACATTCATTGTTCGGTCTTAATTGTCATGCAACATGAACTACTTCTGAATATTGTGTTGTATAGGAGTATCGCACAGTGAATCTGTGTTCTTTAATACGGCTGCACAATAAATAAAATATAAATGAATAACAATTAAGTGCATATTTTCACTAGTTAACATTGCACACATTCTCTGAATATGTCACACAATCAACATCCTCCCCTTCCTGCAGGTATACCTTTCCCAGACAAGTTAACAGTGCTCAGACACTAACCAGGTAACAGCAATGAGCTACATAAATGGAAAGACAATGACTTGTAACATATCATGGACATTTCTACACGTATCTATATGGGCTACCAGAATCTGTAAAGTTGGATACTGTAGGAAACTTGGTTAATTTTTGATAGGGGTGAATCCCTACTCAAGTAACAACTTTGGTCTTTGTCAGTGTGGAACCTAAGCAAACCCCAAATTAACCTGTCCTTAACCTTCTGCTAGCTTGGCTCACCAGTAGTCAGGCTTAACTTAGAAGCAATGCATAAACTACTTTTGAAGCACCTCAAACAGTAACAAAGTGAAAACACAACAAAAGAAAAATCCCAAAACAATTTATAAAAATCAATCAATAAAACTGGAGGTATGCAATTTTAAAGTTGTAAGTAAAAATAGGGCCTAGAAGCACAAAGCTCCAACTGTGGCTAGCTGTTCATGTGGCACCAGTGCAAAGTTACAAGTTCAGGCTCATTGAGATGGAGCACAGACAGGGTACAGAAACCAAGTTAAGTCCGCTGAACAAAGTACCTTAAATTCTGGTTTGTGGAGCATTGTAAGATCCTACCTCGAGGATGTGTCATGCAGCGTTGTTTCTGAGGAGCCTTCATTGCAAGATCCCGCATCAAGGATGCAACAAGCAACATCAATTCAGGAAAAGTTGTGGGGTTGGGATGCGGAGACCGTTGTCATCATCAAGGATGTAGTAGACAAGGGGCTTGTGATGCGAAGTCCTGCATCGAAGATGCTTCCCGCGACGGTGCTTCAAAAGAAGCTGCATGATGTGTAGTCCTGAGTCCCTACTATGGATTCCATCGGTGAAAGGCTTGTCATGTGAAGGCCTGCATTGAGGATGCACCAGGCAGTGACAGTTCCGAGGAGACTGTGCACTGCAATGCGAGGTCCAGGGTCAGGGCTGCATCACACTGTGGCAGGCCTGATGCGTTGTGAGGAGGTGCTTCGTGCTGCATTGGTTCAGCTTACAGGACCACAGCTGGCAGAGCACCTTCTGGTCCAAGTCCAAGAGTCCATGACTGGGGTGGCACCACTTGGAGGGCAAAATTCACAGCAGACAGAGTCCAGGTGCTGGGTTCAAGGTGGTTGGAGCTTTTTCTGCTGCTGAAGCTCTGATAAGGAAACTAGGCAATTAGCCCTTGGAGTCACTCTTGTGGTTCTGGGTTCAAGATGCAGGTCCAATCCTTTCACTCAGGCAGCAGGGCAGCAGGGCAACAGAGTAGCAGTCCTTCTGGCATAACAGCACAGTAGTTCTTCAGAGTCTTCCACAGGTAAAGAGGTGTACTGAAGAGTTGGGTTTGAGGGTCCATTACTTATACCTTGTGCCAGCTTTGAAGTAGGAGAAGATTCTGGAGTTTTCCACTCACAGAGGTGTCGGGAATATTCTGCCTCCCTGTCCTGGCCCAAGCTTGTATGGTGCACAAACACTAGAGTCAAAGCCTTTGTGAATGTGCTCAGAAGGGCCTTTGTGATGAGCAAGTGTGGTGGTTGTAAGACGGAAGAATGCATTCCATTGCAACGCATGCCATTACCACATGTGTGTTGCAGAGAGAATGCCATTACCAAGCATAATGTTTACCACATCTGCCTTTACAATGAATTATGTTGTAAAAGCATGCATTGTAAAGGCATATGCATGGTAAAGGGTTTCGCTGACCCCTGCCCTGAGTCCTAAACGTGATCCGTGGCCAAACTTCCCCCTTCCCCCACACTGTCTAAACACTACCGACCCCTGCCCTAAACCCTAAACCAGACCCCAGTGTGACACCCCCCCAACCCTTGTAAAATCTACCCAACCACTGCCGTAAGCCCTAAAACCAGACCCCACTGTGACACCCTCCCCAGCTCCCAAACTACTTTACCCCAGCCCTGAAACCAGACCCTGGCATGCAACCCCCCCAGCCCCCAGCTCTTCTAAAATCTCCCTGACACCAGTCCTAAGCCCTAAACCAGACCACATCAGGACACCCCCCAGCCCTCAGCCCTTTTAAAAACTACCAACCCCTGCCCCAAGCCCTGAACCCAGGCTGGAGTGCGGCTCCCCAGCCCTTTTAAAAATTCCTGTTCCCCACCCTGAGTCCTAAAAGGGTACTCCTCCCTGCCCTGAGCCCTAAAACCATTTCCGCCCCAAGCTTGAAAACTGTTCCCAACCATCCCTGCCCTCTCCCTAAAACTGTAGCCCACTACCACCCAAGTCCTAAAATAGTACCCCCCGGCCCAATACCCTTTACCTCCCTCTCCACGACAAACAGCCAGCTCTTCTGAGGTGCAGTGCAGGTCCTTCAGAGGAAACAGAAGGAGCTCTCTGTTTCCACTAATGATCCCGATAGACTTTACATCATGACCACATATAGCCCCTACCACGCATACCTTTACACTATAATTTGCTGTAATGGTATGCATGGTATATGCTATTCTCCCCCACATCCCCCTTTCCTGAAAGTTATAAGGTAGCCCAATGTTATTGTATGGGTGAAGCAGGCCATGCAAAAATGAATTCAAATGTTTTGCACTACCATGACTTGTAAAAGTTGAAAGTATGTGTTCAATGTTTTAAATACACTGTAGTTAACTCTATGGGCTGTCTACGTGTGATTTATATGTATTAAGAAAAGTTTTTTTGCCAGGTCAAATTGGCAGTTTAAAACTGCAGACACAGGCTGCAATGGCGGGCCTGATATGTTTAAAAGGCTAATGAAGTGAGTGACAAAATAGGTTCCTCTAGTAGCATTTAATTGACAGGCTCCTGGTGCATTTACTGCCACTTTACATGGTACTTACAAGTAAACGAAATGTGAAAATTGGGTGTAAGCCACTTTTATGATTTTTTAGGAAGAGAGCACATGTACTTAAGCACCTATTAGCAGTGTACAGTTCCTAAAAGCCTACATAAATAGGTTCAGAAAACAGGAAGGTGAAAGCAAAACATTTAGGGGTTATCCTGCTGAAAGGCCAACTCCAGCAGATGCATTATTATAAACCTATATTTAAATTCAGATTTCTGCTGTGTTTGTTATTCATTTAAAATATTAATTATAAATAAAAATGACAGTAAAGACTAGCTGACAAAGCCCCAACGGAAGGTAATAAATTTTCATGTTATATTTGGACGCACATACCAGTGTGAGGTCTTAAATTACAGATCATTTCTGTATTTATTCTTGATGGATTTAAAGATATGATTAGAGTCAGATTATTGATGGCAAGGAATGAACTGTCATATAAATATATGTTGCTACATAGGAAATAATTTCATGTAGTTATTGTGATACTCAGATGTATACCTCACTTTCAGTAGTTTAGTGTTTCATCATTCATTACCTCTTTTCTAACATAATTTTTATTCCCCTCAGTTAAAGTTTCTCCTTCTACCAGTGCCTGGAATAATAAACGTTATTCTCAGTGATATCTTGCTCTTGAAGAGCTGGATGATTTCACTATTTTTAAAAACAGGATTGAATCAGTTTGGTCATACAGAAGCCTAATTCACACCCCATCCCAGTTTAAAAAATCTGTGAAGAAATCTATGTACACACATAAAGCTATGGGTAGTTACTTAGAAATGTTTTGTGCAATGGTCTTGGGTTGCTTATCAGTTAATTCATAATTTAGTTCCACTATTTCATTTGTAACAGTTTACCATTCAATTACACATCAATTGGCACAGCATAAACCTAGCAAAGTTTCCTTTTCTACATGGCCTCCCCTGATTTTTCACATTTTTCTGGAACCTATTTACTGGTATTAAGGCTTAGTGCATCGTGTAACTGTAAATCAGTGTCACTAAATGTGCTAGGTGTCCAGAAAATAGTAATGGAAAATTGGTATCACCTATCTCTCATATAGGCCATTGTAAGTGTTTCCATAGAAATTGAAACAGTGGCATGGAAGTTAAATGTCATATGAGGGTTGTGAATTTATAGCACTACTAGATATGACCAAAAGGTATGTTTTCAGGCATTGTGCTGTGGCTGAGGGTTGGGTAAAACCTCTTTGGTGACACATGGCAAGGAAGAATTTATTTGCAATGTAGAGATGTCATGATCTATGAATTACTTACAATTATTTTCTGAAGATGTGCTTTGACGTTTCAGACATTAGTCCATCTCTTCCACACAGTATTCATCTTCATGAGCTAAGAACACCAAGGGACAGAGAGGAATGTGACAAGACAGAATAGCTGGTACAATATATCCTGCAGTCAATCACAACTGTATTGGGTGGACACACTGTTGATTGACGTGTCCTGGGGACACAGGTATGGGCCCGCTGTGTGGGTGCTGTGGTGGTATTTCCTGAGGGGGGAGGCTCTGTGGTGGTACGGGACTGTGCCTGGGTAACCGACTGTCCAAAGGTCCATGATGGGCCAGGTTGGACATCCAGATACAGGCGTCCAGCTGCTGTAATCACTGTGAGCCTCTTCTGGGAGGCGACTGGATGTTGCTGGCACCTCCTCCCCGGTGACGTTGGATGGGAGACCTGTGGGGATGCAATAGCAGTGTTATTGTTTCTGAGTGTGTCATCTTGGGTGTGTTGCCCTGAATGGTTGTGATTGCCCTGGCAGCTTTGCCATGTGTGAGTAGGGATTTGGAGGGCTAGATGATGGTCTCTAGTGTGCATGCTTTAGTGATAGTTGTCCATGCAGGTCTGTGATGGGTGTCCATGCATTGGTGTTGCATGCAGGGCTTGGATTTGAGGGGGGGTTGGATTGTGATAGTGGGGTGTGTGTGAGGTGGTGAAGTGATGGGAGTGAGGGTGAGGGTGGGGGTATGCGATGGCATGCAGGTAGGGGGGTGAAAGTAGTAAAAAGGTGACTTACCAGAATCCAGTCCTCCTGCTACTCCTGCCAGGCCCTCAGGCACAAGTATTGCCTAGGCTTGCTCCTCCCATGTTGTTAGTTGTGGGGGAAGAGGTGGGGGGCCCACTGCCAGTCCTCTGTACTGCTATCTGGTATCACAGAACGCACCTTCCCCCGTAGGTCGTTCCACCTCTTCCTGATGTCATCCCTTGTTCTGTGGTGCTGTCCCACGGCGTTGACCCTGTCCACGATTCTCCGCCATAGCTCCATCTTCCTAGCAATGGATGTTTGCTGCACCTGTGATCCGAATAGCTGTGGCTCTACCCTGATGATTTCCACCATGACCCTTAGCTCCTCCTCTGAGAACCTGGGGTGTCTTTGTGGTGCCATGGGTGTAGTGTGAGTGGTGTGTGTGAGGGTGTGTGGGGTCATGTGTTTAGGTGTGTGCTGTAAAGTGCGTGGGTGCTGTATGGGTAATGATGTTTTGGGGTTCTGGTTCTGTGGGGGCTCTTGGTCTGTCTCTCACAGTTGTCAATATTTTTGGGTCATAAGGGGTTGTAGGTAGTATGGGTATGTTTTATAGTGGTGTGGGTGTGTGGGTGTGGTCTGTGTATGGGTGTCAGGTGTGTGTTATTCAGATTGACCAATGTGGTGCTGTTTTGTATGTGTGTGTGAATTTTGAGTGCAGCGGTATGTACTGCCAATGGTTTACCCCAGTTGAATGTCTGCTGCGGTGATTAGTGGGTCATAATGCTGTGGGCATAGTTCTGTTGGCATATTGGTGTGGGTTTTGGTACTGCCAGTTTCTCACTGACCTTTGGGCTGGCAGACTTGTGTGTGTGGCTGTATAGTGACGGATTGCTATGTGTGTGTCATAATATGGGTAGCAGTAATCCGCCGCGCCGGCGGTATGTTGACGGTGGTCGGCATGGCTGTAAGTGGGACATACCGCCAATGTCATAATGAGGGCCTAAGTGTTTGGCTGATTTAAAAAAAAATTATTTAAAAAATTTGTAAATACAATCACTGGTGTTTTAATGGATAATATTGTTGCTATACTGTTGTCTAGTTACATTCAGCACCATTCAATTTATTTGATAGATATATTACAGGATGCAGTAGTCCATTTTCAGAAACAATACTGCCCCTACAGCAAAATATAAGGCAGTTGCTTTTACAAAGAAATGGTAAGCTTGTAACTGGATGTCTCAGAATAGGATTTGAAGTGATTTGTTTCTTCAATTCCCTGGAAGCCTCCTCACCCTAAGTACTACAAAAAAAGTAGCATCTTTCTATAGTAATATAGTATGGGAGAAATGGTTTGGGCAAAAATACTTGCTAATCTAAAGGTGATCTGGACTGAGGCTTGCCAAACAGCTTTTGATGCCCTGAAGACAGCCATGTGCACGGCACCCGTGTTGAAGGCACCTTACTTCTCCAAAGTTGTAGGTAAAAAAACATGCATTACCCATGTTAATTCTCATAACGTCTTGAACAGAACTACAGCCCAAACCGCTGGATGAAATTACACTAAATTTGACAGAAAGGCAGCTTTTGGTACACAGATTACATTTTCAGTTATTTGGTGTAAATCAATTCAGTAGTTTTTGGGATATTAAAGGAAATCCAAATTTGTATATCTCTGGCTGTGACGACTTCACAAATAATGATGAGCTTGTGTATGAAAAAGCAGCGTTCTGATTGCCTTCCAACACTTCAACCAGGAAGTTTTAGCAGCAGTCTGACACGGCTGAAGCTGAAAGTACAAAAATAAGACAAGGGGCCAGGGTAGAATCACCCTGACCCATTAGATCTGGTCCGAGGGGGACTCCCCAGGGCTAAAGACACTGTTTTAATATTTTTGCTGCGATTTCACAACAACGTCTCAAATTTCTGGGAAACTGTTTTTAAAAAAATAAGCATGGGCTTTTGTGCTTGTTTTTGAGAAGCACCCAGGTGGGCCAGGCATTTTGAATGTGGCGGGACACTTGGCCCCCTGAGGGACATCTAGCTTAATGAATGTGTGGCGGTAGTACACTCCCCCACAGCCCTGGGGACAACCACCTTCCTTGGGCTTTAAACAAATACAATGGGGGGGGGTATGCACCCCTGCACAGCCCTGGGGACTACCACCACCACAGACCAGGCACTGCGGGCAACCATTGCAACACCCAAACAAAGGCCATGCGCAGCACGGGGTTGGGTTGTTATAGAGGCTAGCCACAGTGCCTTGCCTCAGACAAGGACATGCAGCCAACTGGTGCCACAGCAGTGGTTGGATTAACGTATAATAATGATAATGACTTTACGTTAAAAAAAATTGAAATTACCTGAAAAAAAGGTTATAGGGACGTTATAGTTAGGGAAAAGAATGTTTTTAAATCCATAGAAATTCACTCAAAAAACCAAAGGTTATAGTTAGTCAGAGTTAACTTGTTATAGTTAGTTATTTCAAGTAACTATAGTTCACGCCTTAAGGTAACTATAACTTGGGCCCTCCCAATGCACTGCTAATTACCCCACAAATTACAGCACTCATGACACCTTCGATAACATCATTGATAGTGTCACTCTAACATCTGCAGTAAAATTATTGATCAGATAACTGCTATAAACAGTCTGAAAATGTAGTTACCAACTCTCACCTGAAGTCTGTGCCCCAAGCAGGACGAAGATCTTCTGCTATTCTTTACCTGGACTGTTGACCAAAAAAGCTTTGGAATCTTTACAATTACAGGCTGCCATAAGATAGCCCAAATGGTTGTTTCTAATTACTGCTTTTCTACATTTTATAAAGAGTTCTTTGCTGCACAATTGTCTCCCTGTTAGGGGACTTCTTAATAAGGGCGGTTCAGAGTTGTCTATTGGAAAATGAGAAATAGGAATTGTTAGACTTTTCATCCTTGGCGTGGTCTCCCATAACATTTTGCCTCTATTTCCCAGGTCATTGATGTGTGCTGGACTCTGTTTTTGCTGTTTTTGTTACTCTGGGCACTTTACCACTGCTATCCAGTGCTAAGGTGCAAGTGCTCCTATGTAAAAGGAATGTGCAAATGGATTTCCATGAGTGGCATATTTGTTTTAATTGTAAGTCCCTAGTACAGTGCACTAGAAGAGCCCAGGGTCTGTAAATCAAATGCTACTAGTGAGCCTGCAGCACTGGTTGTGCCACCCACATTAATAGCCCTTTAAACATGGCTCAGACTTGCGACTGCAGTGTCTGTGTGTGCAGATTTTAACTGCCAAGTCGACTTGGCAAGTGTACCCACTTGCCAGGCCTAAACCTTCCATTTTCCTACTTGTAAGACACCCCTAAGGTTGGCCCTAGGTAGCCCCATGGGCAGGGTGCAGTGTATGCCTGGCTGATGAAGGGTGATACCCTGAAACCGG
Organism: Pleurodeles waltl; assembly: GCF_031143425.1. Taxonomy (NCBI): domain Eukaryota; kingdom Metazoa; phylum Chordata; class Amphibia; order Caudata; family Salamandridae; genus Pleurodeles; species Pleurodeles waltl. The sequence continues at coordinate 1,056,757,344 of NC_090439.1, forward strand.
TCCCAGGATGCTTTTTTCTTGTCCAGGGAAGACTTGGCCTGGCAGTTCGGGCTGGGCTGTTCCCATGGGAAACAGGGTCAAGACTGATTTGTATATGGCTGGGTCCAAACTGGAATGGCATGGCGAGCAATACAACGGATGGATTAAACCCAGATCTGTGACTGGGGGTGAATGTTTGATTTGCTCTGCATGACGTCCATCATCTGTTGTTTTTGTTTCTGTTCTTTTCCACAGCAGCAAATCCATTACAGCTGTACTTCATCTGCAGGGCATAGAACTATCTTCGGCTACAGCCTTCTGCTTCGTCCCACTGGAGATTTTTAACTTCCATCTCAATGAGTAAGTCTGAAGGTAAACATCTTCACCGCAGCTTTGCTCCACAGCTGTCTGACAATGACGCTCCCTCCTTGAACACTCCCGCAGCCTTGCCGCACTGAACGTCTACCTTCACAGAGACTTTTTCTTCATAAATGTTCTAAGTCGGAAGGTAAGTGCTGACCAGGCCCAGTCCACTTCTTGTATCCAAACCGTGCTCCATCACAGTCTGCCACACTGTTTGACTTCTGTCCCAGTCCAGCTCAACCAGATGTCCATGGATGGCACTTTAAAAATTCATAACTCCGATGGTACTTTTTGGATTTATGTTGTTTTGGTGTCAAATACTTTATTAAAATGTACTCAATTTTTCTAAATTGGTCAGGGATTTTTATTGTGTTGTGTTCTCACTTTATTACTTTTTGTGTGCTGCATACATACTTTAAACATTGCCCCTAAGTTAAGCCTGACTCTTTTTCATGCCAAGCTACGCAGGGTTAAGCACAGATTAATTTAGTGACTTTTTCTTGTTCACCCTACAAGGGATTATGACTGTTGCTAACCAGGGCTCACACCCCAGTCAATCAACAACCCAATTTCTCACAATCACAAACATTTTAAAAGTGGTGGAATGGCAGTCAATAAGCTGAAGATAGTGTCCATGTCAAGGCAATAGTTTGCATAAATATTCCCTGGACATTTAAGTGATTAGCACACCTTCTGATCATTCTAGTGCTTCTTTAACACCTATTGGGTGCTGGTACTTTTTGTTATTGGCCTAGTTGCCTCAACAGTAACTGCAGTTGTAGCTGTAGAGTCAGTAAATCGAGCTGCTGCGGATGGAAGTGAAGCTGAGACAGTTCTTCAGCCATCATGCTTAGCTTAAGAGTAAAAGTCAGAAGATGTTGTCTGTACCTACATGTGGCCAAAAGTAGCAAAGGAACGTCAGTTGAATAGTTTAGTTGTGTCTTTTTTTTTTTTTTTACAAAGAATAACTTTATTCCAAAATACATAAGTATTTAAAAATCCATTTGTGGTGTCCTCAAAAGCATTAAACACTATGGTTTTCTATTTTTTTAAAATACCACCTGCTCTGACCAGGTGGTATTTTTTTAGATGCTAAATTCCAAACTCTGCAATGCCCTGCTACCACTTGCAATTAGGGGTGGGTGTAACATGTATATTGCTATAGTGTAATTACACAAAATTATAGCAAAATTATGCGAAATTATGTGGAATTATACAAGGAGCATAAACTAGCATTAGGAGCTATTTTCTTAGAGCAAAATGCACCTTTGTCTTCAAAACGAACCTAAGGATACATTTTGTGCTAAGAAAATAGCAGCCATTCACACATGTTAAGTCTGTTGTTCCTGTGGTAGGAGTTTTAGACCTAATTACGCATCATTACATGAACAGGCATAAATGCATACCTTTTGGTGATTTTGTGTCAAAATATGAAAACAAAATTACCAAAGTTACTCTGACTACTCCAAAGAAATGTATAATTTTTCCAAGCCTTCTTGTAATAGGAATTGTATTACTAACCCTGATTTCACCAGGCACAATTTTAACACACCCAGTAAATCTGGGAATTGCAAATGTATTTGTATTTATATTTATCTAGCACTTACTAACCCTGACGAGGGGTCAACGTGCTGTTTGGTGAGTAGCACGCTACTCTGGAACTGAAAAGGATTAGTGGTAGATTTGTATAGGGAAATATGAGTACAATATTAGTATTAGTGTAGGGAGGTATGGGTTAATTTTAGCAGAGGACAGGTGAGTCTGTCAGTTGGTTTGAATAGAATAATGGAGGGATAGAGGAAGGAAAGAATCCAGAAGTGTTAATTGGGAGATCATAGTAGTAAGAGGAGGTTTGGGATGAGTAAAGGAGAGGTGGAGAATTGAAGAGTCTACAGAAAGGGATTAAGGGGATCATAGTAGTTTAATGGGGTTTGGGATGATTCAAAGAAGAGATAAATGAGGGAGAATTTGTTAGGGTTGTTTGGGAGATCATAGTCTTAACTGAGGTTTGGGGTAAACCAGGAGGGGTAGAGGAGGAAAGAGTCTGGGAAGGGTTATTTTGGATCATAGTAGTGGAATGGGTTTGGGATGAATGAGAGAGATGGAGGAAAAAATTTATAGAGGTGCTGGTCAGAAAGAGCAAAGCTTTCAAGAGAGTATTTTTTTTTGCTCTCTTTTACAGTAGGATTAGAGTAGTAAATATAAAGATACGTGATTACATAATTAAGGGAATGAGGGTCAGATGTATTAAGCATTCTTGCAATCGCAAACAGCCCAATCAGGTTCTTTATGATCAGAAAAATGCATTTTGGTATGTATGAATTCCAATTTGCGATTCTGTAACTTGTTTCCGAATCACAAATTGGAATTGCGACTACACACCGATTTTGTGTTAGGAATTGGCTTGTCACGGGTGTCCCTTCCTAATCCGATTTGCAGTGGTATGTAGGAATGTTTTGTGACCGAAATGCGGTAGCAATACATTTGAATTTTACCACCTACTTCAAGTAGGTGGTAACCCATTTGCAAACAGGAAGGGGTCCCTGAGGCACCCCATCCCCTTTGTGAATGCATGCAAAAGCATTTCTTCAGAGCAGCCAGTGGTCTCACTGACCACTGCCTACTCTTAAAAAATGATAAAAAAAACATTTCAATTTTCATTTTTAAATGCATCGCATTTTCCTGTAAGGAAAACGGGCTGCATTAAAAAAAAAAAAGATTGCTTTATTTAAAAGCAATCACACACATGGTGGTCTGCTGAGCCCAGCATGCCACCATCCCTGTGATTCTAGCCATTCACGATGGGGCGCAAATTGAGACCTACCTCATGAATATTAATGAGGTAGATCGATCTGCGAGCCATTGGGAATCGCTAAATGAAACTCCTGGGGTTTCATACATACAAATATCGATTACATAATTGTGAACCACAATTATGTAATCGCTATTTGGTAAAATGATACATTTGGCCCTAATTGTGTAAGGAATATATTATATTTAGATTTAAAGTTGTATCATATAATCACAGACTTTCAAGATTTACAATATTTTAGGTCAATTTATTTGTGTACTTTCATAACATTAATTTGTCTTTCTGCAATATTTCAATATTGAAATGCTTGTAGATAAATAATTGAGTTAATTTTTACCTATTTTGATAGATAAAATAAAAACAGGAACTCAGAAGCATCTAATCAAGCAACTTATATAGAAACTATGCAATGACCTATTAAAATGTCAAGTGTATAATAATATACACACACATATATATATAAATATGCATAAACACATACACCTATACAAAACATATATACACATACATACACATGCAATAGCGTGAATACCTACATTTCACTGACGTAAAATATACATTTGTTAAACAGGCCTAAAGAGTATTTTTATATTTTAAGATAAAAGAGTTATTATACATATTTGTAAAAAGAAATACACATATCTAGACGTATGCACATAAACAAATGATGCAATATTTACATACACAGGGAATGCAGTCCATTGCGGTTTGAGTATGGTGGTTGTGTAGGAAAGAGCCAACTCTTGAGAAGTCTTCTGAAGTTCTGTGGGGCTTATATTTGGGGGTAATGAATTCAATAGCTTGGCTGCTTGAGCAGGGAAAGATATACCAGATATTGAGTTTTTCTTGGATGGTGGTGTTTTGCAGTGGGGTGCCAATCCTCAGCAAAGGTTTCTTTGTTGAATGTATTTGTTGAATTTATTCATGATGAAAAGTAGCCTTGTTCGATGTATTGCTTTGTGGGTGACACAAAACAGCTTGAAGGTGTATCTTCTGGTAAACAGTAACCAAGGTTGATTGCAGGTGCCTCAAGGCAAAGAAGTTGTAGGATAGTGGCTTTACATGTAGGAGTAGTCTGGCAGCCGAGTTCTGAATGAGTTGTAGTTTTTTCATAGTAGATAGAGATGATCAGTGATAGAGGTCATTGGCGCAATCCAGTTTAGATAGTACAAAAGAGATAGTAGCCTGAACTTGTTGTGGAAATCCAAGGCGGGGAAAGATGTGTCGCAGAGTTTTCATGGTGATGAAGGTTGATCTGCTAATTTGTCCATTTTGGCATTCATTGTTAACTTGGAGTCCATGGTAATTCCACGGTTTCTTACTTCCTTAGATATTTTAGGAGGTGGCTCCAGATCATCAGGTCAGGTGCAGAGTGGGTCATAATTTTTCCAATCACCACATGTGAGTATTTCAATTTTGGAAGCATTCAGTTTGAGATGGCTCCATGTCATCCACTAATCAATGGCTCTGAGGAAACTGAAGATTTGTGAGTTTGCAATGTCTTTGGGGGATTCCAGTTTAAGGAGTATTTGTGAGTCATCTGCATAGTTGTAGCATGTGAGTTGAAATCAATTGATCATTGTTGGTAATTACATCATGTAGATGTTGAAAAGCATGGGTGAGATGATTGAGTCTTTTTGTGAAGTAGGGTTTGAATGAGAAAGGGAGAGTGTGGATGACATTACTTCTGCTTTGGAGGTAGGATGTGATCCAGTTGAGAGCAGTCCCCTCTATGTCGGCTTTGTAGAGTCTTTTTATTAGAGTGTCACGGTCAACTGTGTCAAAGGCAACTGAGAGGTTCAGGAGAAGTAGTGCAGCAACTCCATTGTGGTCTATTGTGGTTTTAAGATCATCCCAGATGGCGAAGAGGGTAGATTCAGTGCCTCTTCCTGGGCAAAATCCAGTTAGGTAGTCTGAAAGTATGGAGTTATCTTTAATGAATTGTGACATCTGGGCAAAAGCTGCTCTTTTTATCAGTTTCAATGAATGTAGAAATGTCCTACACAAAAGTGCCCTGAGACACAAAGTAAAATGTTTGTGTCAGCAAGTGGAAGTCTTAGTGGAATGCTGCATGTTCAACTGCATCTACTGTCTGCCAAAGTGAGTATGTAATGCCCCATTATTTACATCTAATGGAAACACTAATGAACCAAGGAGACAATGCAACTATTCAAAACCTGAAATAGCCTTGGTAGCTCCTAGATTGCCCATCCATGCAATGGAAGGCCATGGTGAATGCATGTATGCCAATGCATAAAAAAGACTTTCCCAGGGTCTACTTTATCTTTCTGTTTTCTCTTATTTTAATTATTTTTTAATATTTATGAAGAATTGATGACACAAAGGGGGTCATTCTGACCTCGGCGGTAAAAGGCGCTTACCGCCGGTCAGAAGACCGCCATAACACCGCCAAAAACCCGACATCAACAAAATTCCGCCACAGCCACGGCCAGCGAAAAACTGGCGATGACCAAACCTCCACCGTCACGCCAACAGAAATACGCCCATGCCATTCCGACCCACAAATCCCCGCAGTGGTCTTTCAACCGCGGTATTCCATTGGCGGTACACACCGCCGCGGTCAAAATACACACACCTTTACAAAACACTACCACATTGGACAATTCAAAATACACACACCTGAGACACATACACACACCACTCCCACACACCCAATACAATATAAAACACACACCCACATCACCCACAAACCCTTACGACCACAATTGCGACTGAAGGACAGAGAGAGACAGCACAGAATAGAGTAGACCATCACACAGAGGCAAATCACAACATCACCCACACAATATCCACGCACAAAACACCATACACCACCATACTCACCACACTCTACAACACAGACACCACCCCTCACCTCATCCACACCACCCCATGGCACCCCAAAGACACCCCAGGTTCTCTGACGCAGAACTCAGGGTCATGGTGGAGAAAATAGTTCGGGTAGAGCCCCAGCTCTTCGGGACACAGGTGCAGCACACCACCATTGCCAGGAAGATGGAGCTATGGCAAAGAATAGTGGACAGGGTCAACGCTGTGGGACAGCATCCACGAAATCGGGACGACATCAGGAAGCGGTGGAACGACCTACGGGGAAGGTGCGTTCCATGGTATCAAGGCACAACATCGCGGTGCAGAAGACTGGCGGCGGACCCCCACCTACTCCCCCAGAATTCACAGCATGGGAGGAGGAAGTCTTGCACATCCTGCATCCTGAGGGCCTCGCTGGAGTAGGCGGAGGAATGGACTCTGGTAAGTAAAATCTTCACTACTTCATTCCCCCCACCCCACCTGCATGCCAAATCATACCCCCACCCTCACCCCCACCCCCATCACACCAACTCCTTGCAAATGGCTCACCATCACAACCCACCCATCCCAAAACCTAGCCCTGCATGCATCCCCAAAGCATGGACACCCATCACCACAGCATGCCCACTGCACATACCCATCTCCCCCACAAGCCACCGTCACAAAAGCCCCCACAAGGGAATGCCAGCACTGGGGTACACGGCCACCCACCCATTACACGAAATGGCACACACAGAAGCAATAACCATACTCTTATACCCCTGCAGGACCCGAACGCCACCACACCGCCCTGGAGGGTCCAGAGATGTCCATCCCACCCCCAGAAGAGGCCCCCAGTGATGACAGCAGCTCTGTCTCCGTGGACCCAGATGACCAGCCCGGCCCATCGGGGACCTCGGGACAGTCGGTTCCCCACAGACAGCCACAGGCTACAGCAGACCTAACCCCTTCTGGGAACACCAGCACAGCTCCCACCCAGCGGGCCCATGCCTCTGTCTCCAGGACACGTCAATCAGCGGTGTGTCCACCACTACAGGGCACCCAGGTTGACCCACCACCCCAACAACAACAGGGACCTGGGGGCAGTGGTAGTGGGCACACGGTCCAGGGGACAGAGGCCCAGGGAAACAGGGGAACTGGGAGGGCTGCTGTGCGACATGGGGGGACAGGCCCAGGGAACCGACTCTCCAAGAGGCCCTCTCCTCCATCATGGGAGCATACCACTGCTCCCAGGAGATTAGCAACACAAGACAACTGACACAATATTATTTACTTCATATCTCTAGAAACTCTGTTGTTTGGTCATCTCCACCCTGAAAATCACCATGCTCAGTTCAGTTCACCCTCTGCTTTGTAAAATAAGTAACCACACCTCAGATTGGAGTTTAAGCTCCATTGTTGGGCTGACCTTTGGATCTCTTATAATACTATCTTTATGAATGCTCAAGGACTGGGCAGCATTCCTCAGATACCATTGACCCTTCTCAAGAATCAAAGGTAATATAGTTAGCCTCAAAGATATTTTGATAACCTTGCTAGAATCCTCAAAGGCATACTCCTTCATGTATGCAATCATCAGATAGTAAGAGGAGGACAGACAGCCATATCCTACTAAATAGAATAATCTTCTTAGTGATATCCTCTAGTGTTAAATACATTGTGTCCTTCTGGACAATTAACCCTAACAGTTCTTTTAGTGTTGCTGTGGTAAATTTCTGTCTGGATGCAGCCTAATTATCATGTGCAAATTCCTAGAAATAAGACTGCATTAGAAGATCTAGACAGAAAAAGTGTGATCCTGAGCAACATCAGTTTGTCAGTCAACATTCAATAACACCAGAAGACTCTCAAACTGAGAAATATAGCATTCAAGCAAGGGAGTCTAAAACACTCAACTGGACACAAATTTGACCGTGGCTGCACTGGAGCCTGTCACTCCAACCACAGACCTTGCCAGACCATTCCTTTATCTCAGTTCCCCTTTTTAATCTAAACTATGGGCCATTTGTATCAAACACGTGCTTTCCAATTTCCTAATAGTGAATTTCTGTGATTCGCTATTAGGAAATCGCAAACTGTGATGAATTACAGTGTGTTTAATACTGTTAGTGCTTCGCAGTGGGCCGCAAATGGATCTGTCTCATCAATATTCATGAGACAGGTCGCAATTTGCAATCCATTGTGAATGGCTACAATCTCAGGGATGGGGGCCTCCCTGAGACCACTGCCTGCTCTTAAAAAAAATGTTTGCCCCCCATTCGGAAATGGGACCCTTTGCAAATGGATTATCACCAATTTGAAGTTGGTGGTAACTACGATTGCTTTGTGACCGCAATTCTTGTTGCAAAACAATCATACTTGGCCCTGTGAATTGCTATTAAGAAGGGACGCCCTTGGCACGTCCCTTCCTAATAGCAAGTTGCAATCCCTATTTTGTGAGTTGGCAAGAGGTTACTGACTTGCAAAATAGGGAAGTACATAGCAAAAAGCCTTTTACCGGTCGCAAACGGACCGATGAGCTGTTTGCGACCAGTACAAGAGCTTCATTCATCTGGTCCTATAATCCAGAGTTGTTCAAGCAGACTATCAACAATGCTGGTTAGGCACTACAGCTACATCAGCATAGGACATTTGAAAGAAACCTGCAATGCTGCCAGTGCCAACTACTAATCCCATGTAACCCTGAAACCTTGCACGACATCCTGTACGACTATACAACTACCATCCACAACAAGCTAACTCTAATTGAATAATCCGACTGAGATATTTAAACTACTAACAAATGTAGCAATGAGGAACTACAGGATGGTGAAATTAACCTCCTGCAACCTGGAGCATAAATTACACAATTCAATGTTGAATCAAGGCAAGACCCTCTGTAAGAGAGGACATGATTGGATTGTGAAGAGAGCTAAACGGGTTTCTTTGCTGAATGCAGTAATGAGGTCTTAAATAATACAAGAGAGATTTTCAGCATCTTGCAATAATTATCTAACCTACATGCCCTGAAGAAAAGTCATGTTCTTCTCAACAACACTGTGATCTTATGTTTTTTTTCAAAGTAAGCAAAATCTTTGTACCTCTATTTAATAACCCCCAACTACCTGAAAAATACATGTTTATCTTGTCTTGAGTACCAAAGCGTTCCTAATAGTATATAAATGTCACATTCAAATCAGATATAAGTTTCAAACAAGAGGCACTCTGCCGCTTTAGAGCGTCTACGTACAAGGTTTATTTCTTAGGGAACTAATATTATGGAACGCAAATGCTGAGTAACAAAGTTTATGAAATCGCTATACTATTTCAGTAAATGGGTAACATTAGTTGAGCAAACAAAAATAACTGCAGCAAGGAGCAATCTTCTATTCTGCTGTGTAGCGAACTATGCAAAATAGATTAGGAATAGCTAAACTATCCGTCTACACTCAGAACAGGTTTGGAAGGAAGCAAAATTGGATACATTTACTTGCCTTTCGGACATGTCTCTGACAGGACAGATACGAAAGACTGAATAGCTCACCCCCAGTTCTCCATAGAGAATCATTTCAGTGAAGAGTATAAAGAGACCTCAGAAGATAGGAGTGGCAGACACGAAGACCTATAGTGAGGGAAGATGCCTTAGTACCTTGATCTGACTAGAGTCCCTACAGCTATCTAAGGTATGCGGTGATATGTACGTTGCTTGACATAAATAGGTAAGGAAGTTTCTAATTGTACAACCAATATGCAAACCATGAGGCTGGTAACATGTATATACATTGATATTAGCTGGGTATGTCTGATGTAAAATGTTTTAGGCTTTTCTAAATCCCATCTTCTCTTGCATAATGCCTGCTGAGATTCTAACAATTACCATTATCCTGACACGTTAGATTTATGCACAGATTGTAACCTTTTATTACAAAATACCAGCAATTATCTCTGTCTACTATTTCAGTTGGCCGAGTTGAGGATGCACATATCTACAATTAGCCCCTGAGAACAAGAGTTTCTTTGGCAGGGTGTCTAAGTTAAAGCAATCTCAATATACTGTAGAGGACTCATCGTAGGGAGGAATGAAAGGCACATAAATGTTCTCCTTTTCTCCAAGGGGGGGTACAACACGCATTACACCTTGGGGTTAAGGTCATCTAACTAGCAGGTTCATAACAACCTAAGGAGCCTGTCAATTTCTCTAAACTACCCTACAGCAGCAAAATCATGAATAGAGAGGGTAACTCCAAGAATATATCTACTCTCTAAAAACAAGAACCACATCTACGACCTACTCACTGAACCCAACCTGATTTACTCTTCACAACTGAATCATGGTGGGAAATTACACGGCCCAATAGCTGGATGAAACCATTCCTCCAGGCTATCAAACCATCGCACAAAACTATTTAGGCAAGAGGAGGTGGATTAGCTGTTATAATAACACGCAAAAATCTCAGCCAAACCGACAATATCTCCATACAAGGCTGTGAGGCCCTCCTCACCAGATGCAGCCCTACACAAACTTCCTCCTTACAAACCACCACCTAACAATTCTACATTCTCAGACACATTTCTAGACATAGTTTCAAACCTTATTACACTATACTCCAACCTCTGCATTCTTGGAGACCTGCACATTTGGTTTGACAAACCCAATATGCACCATTCAAAAACTATCATCACTGGCCTAGTCACATTAAACCTACATCAGATTGTACACAATCCCACACATATCACTGGACACACCCTAGATGCCATTTTTACAAACCCCATAGTTACTGTTCAAAGCATCACACCAATCCCATGGTCAGACCACCATTTAGTAATTTTCCAACAGAAAACACCACACATCAACACACCCAAGACCACTTTACATATGCCGGCCTATCGACCATAGAAAAACTCAATTTTGAAATCTTTGAAACACAATTAACAGTCAACACAGATTTAGAAACAATATATTCTGTCCAAGAAGGGACCACAATCCTAGTCAGGGTAAGTCACACACAATCCAAATTATCCTGTGTCCACCCTCCGGTATCTTGGCACTGAGCAGGCTTAACTTAGAAGGCAATGTGTAAGGTATTTGTGCAATAAATCATAGAATAACACAGTGAAAACACCACAAAAAGACAACACACTGGTTTAGAAAAATAGAGAATATTTATTTGAATAAAATACTGTTGAAATGAGGAAAAGTTCTGAATTTTTAAATATAAAATCCAACTAAAGTGCCTAGAAAACAAAATAGCTCCAACTCGGGCTATCATGGTGTTGTTGACGTAGTCGTTCCCATCAATCTGACACCACCGGTGCCAGTCCCAGAGTCACACAGACTCCCAGAGAGAGGTGACAGTTCTGCGCTGCGAAGCAGGTGGAGGTGAGGCATCGGCTCTTTCTGGATGCAGGGGAAGATGATGCGACATTGTCCACAATACGTTGATTCTTTGTGACCTGTCGGGGTCGTTGGTTCTGGTCCTTCAGGACATGATGTGTCGACTTCGCAGTGTTGCGATGACCCTGAGTGACATCAGCAGAGTTGCGGTAATGTCAGACTTCCCATTTGTGAATGGCTTACCACCTCTTAGAGGTGGAGGTAAAATATAAATGTTTTCCGACCAAATGTAGGTTGGGAAACATTAAAACATAGCTTCAGAATTCAGTATCTGAAAGAGACGCTGTATTTGTATTTATTCTCAAACCCAATAACAATACGGTAAGATTCCATAACGTTACTGAATCACTATTTGTTTTTAGTGAATAAAAAATTCAATTTTGAGGCTCTGATTTTACAGATTGGAGCCTTAACAACAGTAAAATGATTTTGTAAATAATGGCCTACCTGTGATGTTTTTTGGGTATAAGAATAAACTGGAATAAATCAGAGATTTTTCCACACAAACTTCAGATTAAAACATAAAGTCAATATATCAATTGTGATGGTGTGACAAGACAGTGAAAGTTCTATGTGTAGCTGTCAACAGAGCAAAAGATGTGGACTTAAGGGAGATTTGCCATACATCAATAGAGAATCTGGAGTCTCATCTTGAAGGATTTATAAAGGTATCTACCTCATAGTTGGCAGAGTTACTCTTATTAAAATGGTGAAATTATCAAAATTCTTATAACTCTTGATTAATGTGCACATTCCTCTCAATACATTATTTTTTTCTAGGTTAAATGTGATATAGATTGATATGAGCCAGGAAGCAACCTCAGCAAGATTGGAAGCGCTGGACTTTACCATTTTTAAAGGAGTGTTTGAAGTCCTTGACTTAGAAAGGTATTTTTTGTAGCTCAATCACACTTTGCTGTACATTGCATGTCACTGAATTGTTGTGTGCTGCTTTTGATCATAGAAAGAGATCAAGGCAAGTATGGTACTTTACAAACAGTGTTGTCAACTAAGCTCCCAAAATCAATCAGTCCAGAGATCGATATAACAATGTTAATGTTTCTCGCAAAGTTCATAAGAGACCCCAAGATGGGGATTGACGGTTACTAGCAATCCTTAGAGAACAAACTCTTGGACATGGCAAAGACTTCAGGAAACACCATGAAAAGGGTCATCATCACACAATAAGCACAAAGAGCCATCTGCCAGCTCAGAAATACAAATTACGCCCTTTTTACCAAGTGAAGGAGATATCTCTTTATTGAAGTGCGCCCAAAGCTGGCAGATCTGTTTGTCTCATAAGTGGTAATAAAGTTACAGGGTAGCCTGTTACGGGAGCTATTCATTTTAGAATATGTAGTATTTATAGGGACCTTTGTCTTCCTGGTTAAAGCACAAACCTCCCTTAAAAAGTTTTTTGTAGGGAAGATTTTTCAAGTTAAATGCATTTTTTACATTTTTCCTATATTTTACAGTGCTGAAATACCCACTCCGACTCTGGAGTCTCCCTCTGGTAACGTATAAGGGAAATTGTAAAAATCTCCTTCTTTCTCAAAAAAGAAATTAAACATATTTTTATGTTAAATAATAATGTAAATTAATTTTATCTATTTTATTTAAATGTAGAACAAAATTGTAAACATACTACAAATTAATTTTGAATTAAAACTTTGATTAATGTACATATAATAAATTCTAATAAAAATATTTTGTGAAGTTTAAATTAAGCAATAAAGTTCCACTTGATGAAAAAAATAATCTGCATTATTATGTATTAAATGGGGTGTATATAATTCATTAAAATGATTAGAATTTATTTATAACATTTAAAATTGCACTATGTTTAAAAGTAAACATAGAATATTAAATTGTTTATAATTAAATAATAAGTATGTACTATTTTAAATATATATGTATAACATCAATTATTGTTTATTAACGTTAAACTATTTTAAATAATGTAATTAAAAAAAATCCCATGGGGTTTTATTGTAATGCCCTACACTCATTATGTTCTATGGGAGGATATTGCAGTACCAGTGGCTGGCCATGTGTAGTGCTCAACATACTGCAAAATAGATAGTTACTACAAATCTGTAATTTAGATGTGTAAGTTACAATAAAAATGTAAGGTACTACAAAAGTGAGTAAATACCGAAAAGAAATATTGATACTCAAAAGTGTAAACTTACTCAAAAGTAGTGTCAGTTACCTTTGTGAATCAGACCCAAAAATATAGTGGATTGGTAGTACAAATCAACTATTAGAAAATGCTACTTTATATCAATTACCACAGTGGATTTGCTTGTGGTGAGCAAGCTTTTGGCACTTGTAACTCTTGCTGCCAGTTTCAAAATTGAAAGTACAATTTCTTGACTATAAAAAAAAACCTTAAATTATTTTAAGGACCCAGGGGAAAGGTCTACCCTAAATTTAAAATCACAATCTCAGGATTATCCTTGATCACCCATGAAAAGCTGCATTTGTCAGGAAATTACATTACATTGAAAGAATGTTTTAAGTAACTTTGTTCTAAATCTGCACATAGCAGTCTGAACATGCTATATAATGATAAGAAAAAGATGTTCAAGATACAATGAGCTGGGTATGTTTAATTTGTTTTATGACAAAGGTGCAGAGCAGAAGCAGGACTAAAAGGTGTGGTTCATGACCCACAAAGCTTTGTTAACAGAAACAAACATGAAGGTGCTATACTGGAGTTCATGAACTTGAAGTGATTAGTGGGTTGTTCATTTTGTTGATTCTTTTTTTTATTCTTGGGAACTGTAGTTAACATTTGGTGAAATGCATACTTTGAGATAGGCTGCTGAGCAACAGTGATTAACGTTCATACATTATCCCCCCTCTGTGTCCTTGATAGAACTGAAACTTTCTTTTTCAATAGGTAGGGTATTTTGCATTTAATGATTGCACTGGTCTTCTGCTGTGATACATTTATGGTCACTGCTTGTGCTTTATATATATATAAAAAATAATAGTGATGAATTAGTTAAATTTGAGACATATCTGTAGATGAAATACACATGTAGTTTGTTACCATGTTGGAATTATATACAATAATGTTGTCATAGCAATATCAATGTATACATGCTACACCCTTATGCAAAGAATTACTAGATCTTTTTTTATTTTTGCTCACAGTTATTGCATTTTCCATTTAATTATATTGTTAACCTCACAATGCAGTGTGAAACACATTCTACTGCAAGTTACATTGAAAAAGTGCTCTTGCTTCAAGTGTTGACAAATGTCGGCTCACTCAGCGGATAATGGAGTGTCATGCTTTTTTACTTCTCCTGATCAGTGTTTCTACTCCGAAAGCACCACATCTATCTTAAAAACAGGCACAACTTCAAGGAAATATGAATTAAATGGACCGTATAATTAGTGTACCTGAGGTTGTGAGCTTTCTCTGTTGGAAAACTACAAATCCAAACTTTAGATTACACTTTGTGGTACTCGTAGCTTTTCTGTTTTTTTATTTCAAATGCACATTTCATCAATCCGAACGGAACTTCAAAATCCTAGCTTAATATTAATGTTGCAGAATATTGGAACTGATCGCACTTGGACAGTGAATCTTGTTTTAAATTTGACTTTGCTATGTCTTGATGCGTGGCATATTTGAAAAATGCAATATCACTTACATGCATTGTGATTCTAATATTTGGGATAAATATAGTTGCCACTGATCTCTCTTTTACTTAAAATATAATGAAAAAGCTGGGCCGTTCTAAGTAACAAACGTTTAGCTATACACACAAACACACACATACCTATATATATATATGTGTATATATATTTATATATATATGCATGTATACTTACATGTATGCATGTATATGTATGTATATATGTATGTATACGTATGGATATGTAAATATATATATAAATATATATATATATATATATATATATATATATATATATCTGTGTAGATAGATAGATATATAGATAGATAGATAGATAGATAGATAGATAGATAGATAGATAGATAGATAGATAGATAGATAGATAGATAGATAATAAAAAAGCTAGCCAGGGCACAAATCTGGATCCCGAAGGATTCAATGAGTCAAAAAGAAATCAAATATCCAAGAAAGAAGTCACTCATCCTGATGGCCATACTAAAGAACAAAAATATCTTTCAACTACAACGTTTTGGCTTCCTTCTTCCTCAGGCAGTATACAATTGTCTGATCAGTGGTAGCACTGCTGAAACTGCTGGAGTTTCAAAAAGTATCATGAGCAAAGATTTAAAGAATGCGGAATCATTGCAGTCAGGGCACCGGTCACAGTCAGACGCCATCCGCCCAGTGTTTTCACAGGGTATATGCTGTCCACCCTTCTGAAAAGCTTGCTAATCTGAAAGGAATGCATAGAGTATGTGCATTTATTCTTGCATTATCATGACAGTGGAAAAGGGAGGTGTCTGCTAGGTGCTGGAATGGAGAGATGTACGGTTCCTCATGTCCATTGGTGCCCATCAGGGATTAGGAAGAGTCGATACCCTACCCTCTGAGTGCTGTGTGATGGTGTCATATCTTCTTGACGTACAGTGCAAACGTCCATTTGGCAGCAGCTTCCAGTGTATCCTTTTTCAGATTTCCTGTGCCATAAAAGCCCCGTAAGCAACTCATTCACTCCATCGCCTGGCAATCCTTACTCTTTTAGTTACTCTTTTCCCCCTTTATGTTCCCGTCATCTGTTTCTGTCACTCTCTCTCCCCCTTCATTCACTCACTTTCCTCTGCCATTCAGACTTCATCCTCCACCAGGTGCCCTCTTTTCAGTTACTCCTTGCCCCATTTCACCTAGCCTTGTCTCTCTTCAAGACTCTCCTTTTTCCACATCCACTTCCGAGCACCCTCTCCTCCCTTTCAGTTACCCTCCCTCTTTCATCAGCGCAAGCTTAGCTTTCAAGTGTCTTCTTCTGGCCACTCATGGTTGTTCATCATGAGCCAAGAATGATATTTAAGTAGTGACCTTTCATTTAGAAAGGGTGAGAGAGAGATACCTAGCTAATGGCTGGGTTGCACAATGTGAAAGTAAGAAAGTTGTAATCAGTTTCTCCATAACCAAACTGTGTGATCCTAGGCAAATACTATTTTAAGCATGCTTCATTTATACTCATTATCACATGTGAAAGAACATTGGAATACATGTGTTTAGGAAGTATGGTGTACAAACTCCTTTCTTGTGTTTTATTTAATAGACTATAGTCTTGCTGCATGTACAAGAAGAACCAGGGGTACGTGTAGGGTACACATGACAATCTACCTGCCTCTTATTGCACTAGTATCGTTGTAATCAGGGCAAGGGACAAGGAGTGTTTTTAAATTCATATTTCAAATTAACATTTTTATGACATTTCAATGCAGTGATCCTATATTGATGTACAAACGTGAAACGATTAGGCATATTACAGAAACACCCCTTTTTCCATTTTAAAGAGCCATCATATTTTTACATGATGTGTGCTGCACGATTTACATCTAAAATAATTGAATTGCTCGGCTTATACAATGCTTCTTAGAGCCAAGTCATATCTGTGACTTGAATCTGGCTTTGCTCACTCTGATAAATTATTAGCTCACCCACCTATACCTCTATGCAGTATGCTAATTCTGTCTATCAATCGAGGGCTCGTAGTGAGATGTATTCCAACCAGTGCTTTAGATGCTACAGAGGGTGTGGTGTTACTTATAGGCCTCATCTAGCTGCAACTTGACCAAAAGACTCATAATTAAAGTTACAAGGAAGAATGAAAGATGGGTGGAAAGATGGATGGATGAGTGGGTGAAATGATGGGTGGCTGAAAGGATTGTGAATGAGTAGATGGTGGGGGAAGGATGGAAGAGAACATGGAAATCTGGGGGATTGGTGGGTGGATGGCAGAGTAAATGGAAATCGGAGGGGATATATTGATGGCAGAGTAACTGGCAATCTGTGAGAATTGGTGGGTGGACAAAAAAGATCAATTGACAAAAGAAGGCCTTATTGATGGAAGGGTACGTCAAATGATTGATCGGTAGATGAATGCGTAGACGATAGATGTGTGAATGGACGATAGCATGACCAGTGCATGGATGGAAGGGTGAAAGATTGAATGATGGATGAGTGAATGAAAGAATCAATGAATGCTAAAGTGTAAAGGTGAAATGGATATGAGAAGGTAGATGGAAAAGAGGAAGGATGGATGGATAGATGCTTGGATAGAAGAGACATGGGAGCTCTCCTGGGGAGATTTGTGCTCACATGCTTGGTACAATTATTGGAACCATTTGGATCAAAGTGGGAGGTATATTTATTTTCTGACTACTTCCTCAATTCTTCCACTCCCCTCTGCTCCAAGAACAAGCAGAAAATGTGTTAATCTCTTTCATGATGGTGGCACTGTCAGACTTCAGTTCCCATCCCTCAGCTTACACAGTAGTGTAAGGGCTCAGGTTGCACAGATCATTTAAAAACTAAGGTTTGAGACTGCAGACATATCGTTCAAGATATGGAGATCATTTATGATCAGACCTTAGGTGACCTGTCAGTTAGGGTACCTAGATCATAAATCGGAGCATCATAGGATCCATTTTACTGTTTGCTAGTCGGTGTTGGTTGATTTCACTCTCTGTAGGATCTCATTCACATGCCAGTCCAAACTGTCTTAGTTTTGAAGGTGGAACTGGTCTGATGGGCTCTTCAGAAAAAAAAGACTTCTAGCAGCTTGTTGTGTTCCTTTTGCTTAACAGGGGAGAGTCAACCAACTGACCCTTAGTGATTACCCACATTTGCAGCAGTTCCTGTGTGCCCTAAATAACATAATACCACAGTGCCCCTCTCTATCTAAATCCAACATTGCAGAGCCTTTCTTGTACTGCACTAAGCCCTTGTGTCCACCTTAGGGATGAGGCCAGGAAAATGAACAACTTCTTCTCTGTGGTCAGCCAAAGGCAGGGGCAACATATCTCCCACTGGGATAGATGCCTGGCTGGTTGGCTAGGGGGACAAAGGAAGAGGGAACTCAGGTATTTTCTATATCTGCCTGTGAAAGTGTAGGCTTATTTGAAGTTAATTAAGCTCCTGAACACTGCCTAGATGGTCACCCTATCAGAGGAACAGGGCACCTCCCCACATCCAAAGCATTTGTCTCAAATCTGGGTATAAGTTCTCTCCTCCTGAAGGAGTAATTAGGCTTATGGATAACAGTTGGAACTTCATGCACATGAGCTTCTGAGGGCTTTAGGCAGGTACAAGGTGAGTTTCTTAAAACTATGGCCCGTATTTATACTTTTTTTAGCGCCGCATTTGCGCCGCTTTTTGACGCTAAACGGCGCAAACCTACAAAATACAATGGCATTTTGCAAGTTTGCGCCGTTTTTGCGTCAAAAAACGACGCAAATGCGGCGCAAAAAAAGTATAAATACAGGCCTATATTTTGTAAGATATTTAGGGGGTGATTCCAACTCTGGTGGGCGGCTACCGCCGGCCGCCAGGCGAAAACCGCCTTTTGGCCGCCACGCGGGCAAAATTCCGCGGCCCCCATTCTGACATTCCCGCTGGGCCGGCGGGCGCTAACCAAGTTAGCGGCCTGCGGCCCAGCGGGAATGAGGCCGCAACACAGTAGCTGGCTCCGAATGGAGCCGGCGGTGTTGCGGCGGTGCGACGGGTGCAGTTGCACCCGTCACGCTTTTCACTGTCTGCCATGCAGACAGTGAAAAGCAGGCCGGGGCCCTGTTAGGGGGCCCCAGGACACCCGTTACCGCCAGCCTCTTCCTGGAGGTGGAAACTGCCAGAAACAGGCTGGCGGTATGGGGGTCAGAATCCCCAGGGCAGCGCTGCCCTGGCGGATTCTCCCAGCCGGGGCAAAAACGGCGGATGACCGCCGCCCCCGGCAATCCGACCACGGCTTTACCGCTGCGGTCGGAATGGGGATTGAAGCAAAGCCAGCCTGTTGGCGGTGCTTCCATCATTCATGGCCCTGGCGGTCCAAGACCGCCAGGGTCAGAATGACCCCCTTAATACTTTACAAGCAAATAGGGCTTATAATTAATATTGTAAAAACTTCAATTATTATTTTCATAGCTGTTCCGTAAGCATACAAAACATTATTTAGTTTATTATTATATCTTTTCCCGTTCAACAGCTAACCCCGCTACAATGAAAATTGCTCTTAGGTCCTTGTCAATGTAAGCTCATATTTTACATTAAAGCTTTACATGTCCTACTTTAAAATATAATGCACCCTGCCTTATTGGTCATTAAAACTTAGCAAAGTAACAAGAACAACCCATACACCCACAATGCCAGGATATAACTATTAAAGAAAGAGAATAGCACACATAGGCATCATTTACCAAAATTAATAGAATATCAGAAGAAAGACTAGCCTCCTGCATAATGATGCTTAAAGATACATTTACAAACATAACCACGAAGACGCTGAAAACAATATGTATTTATAATATCCATTGACATACTGACTATACAAAATTACAAAAGACAACCATACAAAACAAATATATTAGGTGCATAGTGACCCCAGTGCAGTGGAACCACAAATGAAAAGTAGATGTAACCTTTTGCAATATAGAATGACATGAATATTAGAGATAACAAATGACCACATAAGCTTAGCAAAAGTAGTCCATCTGCCTCAAAGTGGTGCCATATCATTTGTTTGTTACACCTTGTCAACAACATTTCAACATGAGTTTTGACCCTGATAATGATCTATTGGTGATGCTTGACATCACATCTTTATGCATCAATATCCCACAGCATGAAACTATCTTCATCATTGAACAGGTTCTTGAACAGGTTCTTGAAGCCCATCCTAGACCCGAAACTGTGCCCATAGAGTTCATCATAGATTTTTTAACAATTGTCCTGACCAGAAATTACTTTAAATATGGTGATTTCTATTACAAAAAGTATAACAGTGCTTCTGTGGCGCGTTTTTTGCTCCAAATCGTTCTCATATTTACTTGGATACCTTTGGCAATTAGTTTGTACCTACGGATTACAACACATTCCACGCCTCTATAAGATGATGGAAGAGGTACATTGGTGATATTTTATTGTTTGTAGCAATTCAGATTCAGACTAGAGTAATTTTTTGCATATTTTAACCAAAAACAACCTCATCTGACATTCATTGCCAATTTGAACAGCCAGAAAATCCTATTCCTAGATTTATTGATCAAGCATGATGGATGAGAGACTAATTAGGTCTTTGTATAGGAAGCCCACAGATAGGAACACGCTTTTGGCATATAACAGCTTTCATCCACGCGCCTTTTAAGATGGCTTACCAAATGGACAATTTTCAAGACTGCAGCAATTCTACCCATACAACAGCACATAAAACAGATTACTTCAGCTAGGCCATCATATTACAAGAGAGATTAAGGGAAAAGGGCACCCCTCGCAGATTGGTGGGAACTGCACTACAGAGAGCTTGGTATTGGATATGAGAATAAATACAGCAGAATTAACCACAGGAAAATGTCCAGCAAACAGTATGTGTGACCACCTTTTGCCCTTACTCCAATAGAATTGTGGCATCAGTTAATAAACATTTGCATGTTATCCAGAGTATTGACCACACATTGCCACTGTTTTCCTTTAAGAGAGGCAAAAACCTAAAAGATCATTTGGTACACTCAGTAGGATGTACTAAGCTATCTAGTAACACCCTTAGAGGCATATGGGATCTTCCACCAGTGTCAGAATCATTACAAATGTGCAGATTGTGTTGCTTGTCCATTTAGAGACAATACTAATTACTTTGACCATGGCAATTTCAGATCTGAGTTGAGGCATTACTCTGGCTATGATACAGTCAACATCTTATATTATATTTGGTGTCCTTCCACTCAACAGGTAAAAGTGCAGATTGGACAGTCTAGGAGCAGGATTCGAAGTTGAGTGGCCAATATACCCTATGTGGCACATGTTCCTGCCTGAAGCTGGTCACTCTGACAATAACATTTGGTGGCAAGTACTGGAAGTGGTACCGACTCCTACATGAGGAGGTAACATCTCACTGATTCTGCAAAGATTTGAGAGTAAATGGATTATTATTTTATGTGACATGATTAAAAAAGGTTTGAACACCAAAGAGGAATGGCACAGACTTACAACCCGGCTTCAAGAATAAAATGGGACAGAATGAGGTAGATGTACTCTACTGGAAACCAAGAAAGACTTTTTGCATCCATACCCCTCTGTCTGCCAAATGGTTCTTTTTTTGTAGACAGTGAAAGGATTCTCTGTATTTAGATCTTCTCTGTATGTAGTGTTTCACAGTATTAACCAGTTTTATGTATTACATGGCTGTCCAAACCTGATTATGGGTTTGGCTCATTGAATTGACACCCTCTCTTTCTGACATGCTCTCCCCTGCTGTGGATTCGAGCAATTGAGCTCAGAACACTCTCTACGCGCCAAGTCTCATTTCCATGCAGCTTTGACTGATGCTTCCTGATGCAGGACTGCGCAATTCAGAAGAAAACAGCCAGTGACAGTCAGCGGCTGCACTGCTTGCATTGAGGGAAGCTTTCTCTTATGGTTTTCAAGGAACCTTGTAGCCCACGTAGGTATTTTCCTTTGTAGTCAGGGTAAGTGGGCCACATATCCTGTCGGTTAGCAGAGACTTTATCTTCAGAGTTGGTGACCTGTATTCATTTTATTATACTTCTTTCAGGTATTCTCTTCCCCAAGTAAGTACATTCATTCAGATCCGCTGTTTAGGAAAGCTGCTGACGTGGGGACTCTGACCCCCAGAAGCCTGTGAACAAGCCCACGGGGGCGGGCCAGCAAACACTGCGCGCTCAAAGCGCCGCCAGACTCTCGCATCGTGGGAGAGGAAAGCAGCTGATGTGGGGACTCCGAGCCCCAGAAGCCTGTGAACAAGCCCGGGGGGGGGGGGTCCAGCAAAGACCACGCGCTCAAAGCGCCGCCGGACTCCCGAGTCGCAGGAAAGGAAAGCTGCTGACGTGGGGAATCTGAGCCCCAGAAGCCTCTGAACAAGGCCAGGAGGGCGGGGCCAGCAACACCACATGCTCAAAGGTCCGCCTGACTCCCGCGTTGCGGGAGAGGAATGCCGCTGACGTGGTGACTCTGAGCCCCAGAAGCCTATGAACAAGCCCAGGGGGGCAGGGTGAGCAAACACTGCGTGCTCAAAGCGCCACCGGACTCCCGCGTCGCAGGAGAGGAAAGCCGCTGACGGGGGGATTCTGAGCCCCAGAAGCCTGTGAACAAGCCCAGGGGGGCTGGGCCAGCAAACACCTCAGGCTCAAAGTGCTGCCAGACTCCCGTGTCGCTGGACGTGCCCAGGCGTCTGCCGGGGCGAAGACCGGGCCAAGACTGGCCCATCTTCGCCCATCATCCCCCGACAGAGGCCGGGCAGGGCTCACCCTTGATCGCGAGAAGTAAGTGCATTGATGATCATTAACTGGTGCCATAGGATCCATTATATTCTTATCTATCTTACCGACTATGATGGGGAAACGGAAAGCTACAGATGTCCCTGCCGCTCCGAGTGGTATAAAAAAATCGAAAAAATGATCCAGCAACCAAGCAAGTTCTGGAATTATTAAAGATCCTAAACCACCACATGCAATTGATTCATTATTTGAAGAGGTTGAGGCTATTTTAAAGAGCAACCCTCACTCATTGACTATTAATAGCGGAGTATCTAAGAAGGAGAAAATTCCAGAAATATTTACAAGGAGGAAGAGGACGCAAACAATTCATCCCCCTGCTGAGACCACTATGAGTGAGGACCCCCATTCCCCTAGGGTAAATCCCTCGTATTCTCCTTCTGCAACATCCTGAAGCGCCTTGGGCACTTCGTCACGTCAGAGGGATGTTTTGTCCAGGGGCCCTGGGATTTTCTCCCCTCTGCTAAGCCCAGTTGTCAGGGTAGTCCCTAATATTCTTTGTTCAAATTGGTTTGGGCCACTGGCGGAGGATGGAGACCCTCCTGCTTGTATTACACATCCTTTGTCCGGAGGTGCTACTGACATTAACATCTCACCCTTTTCTCCTCCTGACCCAGATGGCCTTCATCCGCTGAGCAAGGGAATTGATTTAGGCCTTGTCTTTCAGAAAGTGGTTGAAGTAAAGACCTTGGCGTTGCCATTAATGGAAATCATGAAGGAGAAATCAACGCAGAAGAGCAGTTGTAGATGCCAGCTGCCCAATGGGGAGGCAAGAGAGGGTGGGAGCTCTGTCTCATCAAGCTTAGGGTTGGAAACAGATACCTTTCCTTTAGTGACAGTTCTGCCCCCCCCAGACAATCCACCTTTACCCCACGTTGAGGATAATCAGCCAGTGCTTGCTAATGCAAGGTAGAAGCTTAATGGAGCTTCTAATATTAGGAACCACCAAGGGTCCCATGTCCATACTGTTGCTCAGCTGGATATTATTGATGATGGGCCTAGGAGGGAAGTTACCCACCCCATTTTTTGGCATGGTGGTTAGCCTCCCTGTATCTCCCAATCCTCCCAAACCTCCTATTGATATTACTTCTCAGTATGACCAGAGTTGGGGAACAAGAAGTAAAGATAGCACAATTTAAATGATTGATGTGCCTAAGATATCGCCATGTGCCTTTGAGAATCACGAGTCCTTGACTAATAAAGCCATTCATTGGCTACGCACCCGACGTAACTGTCTTTCAGTTATTCGTTGTGACATCCTTAAGGTGGGTAGATGTAGCGTCCTGGGGTCAAATTTTGATTTCATTTCTGTTTGTTTTGCTGATAGGTTTTTGGCGGAGCAACTCATGGATTTTGAAGCACACACACATTATCTTAGAGACTTGAGAGGAGTCAGTATTAGCCTTGCTTTAAATCCTCCTTGTACTTGTCTTACTAGAAACCCAGTCCCCATTCTAGAATGTGAATCACATGCAGAATCTAAAATCCCTCCTACATCGATAGCTACTGAATGACTAAATGTTGACCAGGAAGTGCTTCCGGGGGTACACAATGGGGTTATACACTCTGAGGGGACTGCTACTTCCATATCTGGAATTGAGTCGGCTAATGCTGAGATATCTTTAATGTCATGGAATCTAGCGAGACTAGGTAGGAAACTGGGAGACAAAGAGTGGGTTAATTACATTAATTGCCAGGATGTTTGTTTTTTCCAGGAAACTTGGGCTGAGGAACAGATCTATATGCATGGATCTACTGCGTACAGCACCCCAGCCCAACCTCCAGAGTAGGGCTTAGGTCGTGCAAAAGGAGGTCTATTGATGTTAATTAAAAAGAAGCTACGATGTGCTCACCTGCCATTAAAAATAGATTCAGTGGATATAATGGGAGCTCAACTTACATTCCATCGGGACTTCAAGATTATTTTAATTAATGTCTATGCTCGTTCTGTCATCTGGGGTTCTGAGTCTTAGACTTTAGCCCAATTGTCCGAATTCTTGGATTCCCTTCACCCTTCGATCTTGTTAGTAATAGCAGGTGATCTGAATTGCACCTTCGAACCCTCTATTTTGAATAATGGATTAACGGACGAAGAAGATGAATTGTGGGGAATCCCGCAATTTATTAATATTTGTTAACGTACCCATTCTTGTGTGGCTTCTCATTTGGCCACCTTATGTTTAAAATATGGACTTAGAGCCTGCAATGGACGTACGCCTTCTGATTTAAATATGGTGCCCGCATTTAAAAGAGGCACTTCCTCTAGTGTTAATGATTATTTTCTAATGGATGTTAGGCTGTGGCCCTTACTAAAAGGCATAAAGGTGGAATCTCAGTGTGAGAGTGATCATAATCCCTTGCTTCTTACCTTGTGCGGGGATGTATTTAGGAGGTCACTGCATGTTCAACGTACAGTGGTCCCTACTCCACTGTTGAGTAATAATTATACAAGAGTTTGTTGGCCGAAGGTACTGTCTAAGCCCTATTTAATAAGTGGGATTAATAAATCATTCATTGATGAGATAGCAATTTATGAAGAATATGAAGTTAATAATATTCCCATGCTCAGTATTCATGAACTACCGCTGAAGAAACTGCAGAGTTTCTTCTATAAAAACACCTTCTCTAAGTCTTTAGCTGTTGGTACATGACTCCTATTGTATGGTTTAATGAGGACTGTGCAAAGGCCAAGTCTGCACTAAAAACTGGAAACATGAATGGCTCCCCAGGGGACATTCAAACAACTAGATGTATATATAAGAAGGCCACAATGCAAGCAAAAAAGCTATGGGAAGATTCTATCTGGCAGGATCTGCTTGCTGCAACTAAATGTAATAATAATTTGTTATTTAGGGAGCTACTATCTAAAAGACAAAGAGGGAGCAAGAGCAGCATTAGAAATCATACACAACCTGAGACTTGGTTGATTCACTTCACCCAACTCTATGCTGCTCCCCCTAATCTTCCAATTTGTAATTGCCAAATCGGTGATTTAGCTCCTTTATTGCCATCCAGCTCCAGTGACTGCTTTGACTTATTTAGTTTGGATACTTATACCCCTGTGGGTTGTATCTTCTTTTCCTTAGAGGAAACATTAGCTGCAATCAACTCCTTAAAATCAGGTAGGGCACCTGGTCCAGACAGGATACCTGGAGATTTATATAAATCTGAACCCATTATTTGATCCTGGTACATAAATTTGATTTCGAATAAAATTGCTGCAGGTGGTGCAATTCCGAGTACTTGGAAAGGAGCTGAAATAATTCCTATTTACAAAAAGGGCAATGCAAATCTGCCTGTCAACTATAGACCCATCAGCCTCATTGATAATTTACAGAAAGTCTTTGCCAAACAGCTTCTGGAGAGGCTAATAAGCTGGGTACAAAATCAACAGGTCCTTTCCTCATTGCAGGCGGGCTTTCGCCCCAAAACTAGCACAATAGATCAGGTGTTCAGACTGGTGCTTTTATATTGGAAGTATGTAGTTCTTGCCAAGCAACCCTTCTATGTTGTTCTTGTGGACCTTTGATCGTCTTTTGATCTGGTCCCAAGAGAAAAACTATGGGAAGTATTATATAGGTTGGATATACCATCCAACGCAGTTTATCTCCTATGGCGACTTCATGAGAACACTTACGCGCAAGTGAGATGAGGTGACCGAGGAGAGTTGACAGAAAAAAATTCCTATTCAGAGGGGAGTACGTCAGGGCTGTGTCTTGGCCCCTATTGTATTCACTCTATTTATTAATGAGGTGGTACACACACTGTTTTCCTGTCAAAATGATGCTCCCACATTAAACACTCAGGATATCCCTATCCTACTTTTTGCTGATGACTCACTCCTCATATCCAATACCCCTATGGGTCTTAAAATTCTTGGTGATCAATTTAAATATTTCTGCATGGATTATGGCTTGGAGTGTAACGTTAATAAAACAAAATTAATGGTGTTTAGCTCTGGTCCTTGCAGGAGATGTACCATTAATTTAGATGGGACCTCATTCAATCGAGTTAGTTAAATAGATTATATAGGTGTGAGGATATCAAGCAGCCTGCATTGGGAGGATCAGATTAGTAAAAGTGCGAGGCTTCTTCAGAATAGAGCAGCCGCTATGCTGCACTTCTAAAAAAGTTCTGTATCCAAAGCTGTATCTCCAACCATTAAAGTCTATTTGGCAAAGGCGCAGGGAGCAGCTACCTATGGTGCTGAAATATGGGTTTTTTCTGATTGTAAAAGACTATCTGTGGGAGAAAATATATTTGCCAGGGCCCTAACAGCATGCCCTCGTAGCACACCTTTAATTCCAATGTTCTTGGACCTTGGGTTTAATCGCATAATAGATATGATAGTTCTAAGACCATTACTCTATTGGATAAGGATTTGGGCTGTCCCTGAAGTTGCTGTATGTAGAGACTCCTTTCTTGATCTTTTAAAGAAACCAAATGTGACTTCTATTCCATGGGTCAAACATGTATCAAATTGGTTTCCTATTCTGGGACTGGCAAGTTTCGGGGAAAACCCACAATGCTTGGAAAAATCACTCCACACTATTTTGAAAACAGCTTACTGGTCTTATGCAAGAATTGAGTCAATCTACAGTAAATCCCATAGACGTTTGAATAATTAATTTATTAACTTTAAGTGGTTTCCCCAGGTTGAATCGTACTTAGATCTTATACCTGATTTACTGGGGAAGGGGTTGTATGCACATTTCCGCTTTGAGAGTCTACCATTGTTGTCCTTATCAAGAAGCTGGGGGTCAATTTCATCATCTGGCTTATGTCCAGCTTGTCATGGTAGCCCAGAAACAGTGGAGCATTTCATGTTTTTTTGTCCCGCCTATTCTATTTCACGATCGAATTGGATCTGAATAATTTGTCAAGACCTGGGTTTGAACCAGTGTTGTACAGCTATGAGGATTTTAAAAAGTGACACTTCCACATGTTTAATCCTTGCGGTTAGCAAGTTCCTTGTGGCCGCATAGCATATGCAAAGTTGTTTCTTAAGTAATCTTCTTATGAATTAATTTTAAGTATATGAGTATTTTAAAATTTATGAGGTTTAAGATTGTATTTTACTGGTTTATGTTTTATATTTTCATGTCTTTCTTTTTTTCTTGTCTTTTTTCCTTTAAATTTCAAATTTTCAATTAAATTATATTATGATGCTTTTATGGTTATGTTGACCGAATAAAGCTTGTGTTGATGATGATACATTAATTCAATTTGCTCATAAAGGTGCATTGTCTTTGGCATTCTCTTTCAAAATTATCTGGATGGAAGGTAGTTCCAAACACTTAATTTCTTTTCCAATCATGCACAACCTCTTTTTATTCATCACTAATATGGTTTTATTCTTCTTGGTTCCAGATATTTCCCATTTTATATCAGGTCCTGATTAGAAATGGGCAGAACTTACAGAGTTTCACTCCATGGAATTACTCGGAGTTAAAGTAAAATGCTGTGAGATTCCGCACAGTTTTTGAGTGGGCAGAATCTGGAATGTTTTGCTGTTTATGCTGATCTTTAGCACTGGGAGCTTTGTCCTTGTTGTAAAATCGGGTGTGAATGGCACCACGTGGTGTGCCAGAGGGGACTGCTTCTTTCTGCTGCTCAAGTAGATTTTTCTACTTGAGCAGCAGCTTTCTCAACATGAACGGTCATGACCTGCCATGACTGCCTGCATTGAAGAATGTCACCAGGACGCGTTCTAGTGCCTGAAAATCCTGCTATGAGAAGCAAATTCTTACTCTTGCTTGCCAACCTAACGTTGGTGAGCCGCATGGGAGGAAAAACTCAGCCACACAGCAGTTGGTAGAGTTTTGCCAGATCTCTGTACTCCAAGTGGCGTGCGGAGTGAGCAAAACACTGTGAACTCCGCCAGGAAAGTGGAATGTTTCACCCACCCCTAGGCCTGATGAGACCTTTTCTTTTGGGTCAAAACTTTGTCAACAAGGTGTAACAAAGAAACTAAAATATGGTGCCACTTTAAGGCTGATGAACTACTTTTGCTAATCTTTTGTGGTTGTTTGTTGTGTGTAAGATATATGAAATTGTATATTGCAAATGGTTATCTATGCTTTTCCTTTTTGGTTCTGCTGCACTCGGGACATTATGCACCTTATATATTTGTGTTGTATGGTTGTCATTTGTAATTTTCTATAATTCTGTACATCAATGAATCTTATAAATGTATGTTTTTTAAGCATATTGATATTTATTGTGCAAGAATTTATCATTTTGCATCAAATGTTTGAGGGTATTTAGCCTTCTGATACTCTACTGATATCGGTTAATGATGATTATTAGAATTATTAAGCAATAATGCTAAGTTAAGGGTGACTTATTAATATATAAAAGAAGGGTTTAGGCTTGTCAAAAGGGCTTATTTTGACAGGTCAAAATTGCAGTACACAGCACCAACTTCAAAGTGTCAAATGCATTCTGATACTCCTCAGTCCATATGACCTTCTTTCTTTGCTTATTTGAAGCCAACAATGGAGCCATACTCCTCGACAAACCTTCTGTAGTATCCTGTCAGGTCCAAGAAAGCTCAGACCTGAGACTCGGTTTTGGGAGTATCCCACACACCAGGATTTTGGACTGCAGAGGCTGAACATGCCCCTTACCATCTTGGTGGCCTAGGTACACAGCAGAACCCTATATTATCTGGAACTTGCCTATCTAGATAGTTGGTCCTGCCAGTCGCAGGGCCTGCAGCACTTCCCAGAGGTGGATCAGATGTTCATGCCTGGTTGATTTAGAAAGAGTAATATTATATAACTCTGCTTCACTAAAGGACTCCAGCTCAGAGAATACCCCGTTCATCAGCATCTGAAAGGTGGCAAATTTTCATTAGCCCCCTTCATGTACTCAGCAATGCTGGAATGCAGGCTCAACATGAAGTCAACAATGTGCTGCTTGGGTTCCTTGGAAAGTTTCTACCACTCTCCTCGGACAAGCCTAAAGTGACCTTTGACAGTGTGTCCACACAAATGCTCAGAGGGGCTGAAACCCACTCTCTTTTGTGGTACCTTCTGTAGGCAAATAAAATGCATAGGAGTAGGACACCCCTCTTCCTAAGCAGTTTCCCAGACAAACACATAATCATATCTTTTGGGGCCTTGTCGAACCTCTTCATAGGCCTATTGGCTTGAGGGTCATAAGGCATGGTGAACTTGTAAATCACCCCACACTTATCCAAATAATCCTTCAAGTACACAGACATGAAGCTTGTCCCCCTATCTGAGATTACGTCCTTAGGGAAAGCTACTCTGATAAAGATGCCAAGCAGGGACCTGGCTACCCTGGGTGCAGTCATCATCCTCAGGGATATAGATTCAGAATACAACAGAACTCCTTCACCTTCTCAGACATCTGGGACTTGTAAACGTGGATGAGCAGCCTATGCAAGGTTTTGAGCAGCCCCAGATTTCCAGCCAAGGGAGTTCCATGAGCTAGGTTTAGGAGGAATATCTTGTACTGCTGGGGGAACACCAAACACTTATTTGTTCCAGGTTTTGGGTCCTTAGCCTCACAGTATAAGACACCCTCTACCCTGTAGATTCTATCTATTCCACTGGCATCCCTTGCTCCTCGACCTGAGCCTGGTGCCGAAGGCATTTAAATTTGAGCACCCTGTCTATGTTTAGCAGAATTTCTCCCTTGAGAGACCTCCTTCCCAATTAAACTTAAAGAGTTCTGGCAAGTCTCTCAGTGTAATCTCTTCTTCCACTTAAGACTACAGATCCCCCCACTGAGGGTCAGATTCCTTCTGGGTCATGGGAGTT
The DNA here is from genome assembly GCF_031143425.1 of Pleurodeles waltl. Lineage (NCBI taxonomy): Eukaryota > Metazoa > Chordata > Amphibia > Caudata > Salamandridae > Pleurodeles > Pleurodeles waltl. Next base: position 1,056,787,952 of record NC_090439.1, read on the forward strand.
TTTTAAGCTGATTTCCCATGCCTCTTGCCCATCTTCTTGGTTGTGAGAATATGGGTCATTGTCCCAGACTGCAGGCTTCCATGACAGGCTGTCTAAGCCCCTGTGAACAGAAACACCCACTCAGCCAGACTCAATCGTTTCACAGGAGTCTTTGGCCCATATTTATACTTTTTGACGCAAAACTGAGCTAACGCAGTTTTGCGTCCAAAGAATTAGCGCCGGCTAACGCCATTCTGAAGCGCCATGCGGCGCCGTATTTAATCAATGACGTTAGCCGGCGTTAGCCGCCGGCGCTGCCTGGTGTGCGTTGAAAAAAACGACGTACACCAGGCAGCGCCGGCGTAGGGGGATATGGAGCTTGGGCGTGAAAAAATGGGGCAAGTCAGGATGAGGCAAATGTTTCGCCTCAAACCGATTTGCGCCATTATTTTCGACTCACAACCCCCATAGAAATGACTCCTGTGTTAGCAAAGACAGGAGTCATGCCCCCTTGCCCAATGGCCATGCCCAGGGGACTTATGTCCCCTGGGCATGGTCATTGGGCATAGTGGCATGTAGGGGGGCACAAATCAGGCCCCCCTATGCCACAAAAAAAAAAATATATATATACTTACCAGAACTTACCTTATTGTCCCTAGGATGGGTCCCTCCAGCCTTGGGTGTCCTCCTGGGGTGGGCAAGGGTGACAGGGGGTGTCCCTGGGGGCATGGGAGGGCACCTCTGGGCTCCTTCCGAGCCCACAGGTCCCTTAACGCCTGCCGTTTCCAGGCGCAAAAAAACGGCACAAAAGCGGCCGTACGTCATTTTTTTTGACCCGCGGACTCCCGGGCGTGAATTTTGCCCTGGAGTGTAAATACGGCGAACATGCTGCAGAGTCACCTTTTTCGACGGGAACGCCTACCTTGCATATAATTAACGCAAAGTAGGTGTCCACGCTAAAAAAGGACACAAACTCCATGGACTTTGGCGCTAGACACGTCTAACGCCAAAGTATAAATATGGAGTTCGTTTTGCGTCAGAATTGCGTAAAAAAAAACGACGCAATTCCGGCGCAAACGGAGTATAAATATGCCCCTTTGTTCCCACCTCAGCCCAAGCATATGTTTCTAGATTGTTTCCAAATAAATATTCCACTGGAATAGCAGAGCTCCGAACTACCTTCTTCCGGTAAAAAGGCCCTCCGCATTCAATGGTGACCATGGCCTTATGGAAGCATCTGCAATAATCCACTATGAGGAAATGAGACAGTCCACCACTGTGGTCATCCTGGCTCTTGTATTCCTCAGGGTCTCTACCCTGCTGCAAATGATCTTCTGTCTGAAGACCGAATATTACATTGCATGTTTGTTTCTATTGATAAAGCAAGTGTTGTCCCATTTGTGAACTGTGTGCCAAGCGGTTTATGGAGACATCGAATTCCTTCATATGAATCATCAGAAGTGTTTGATGACTCAGCATTAGCACAGCATCTACATCCATCATGATTGATGACTAATCACCAGCACACCAATCTATAAATAGAACTGCCAAGGTGTTTCCTGTGCTTGGCTTCGAGTCTTTCTTTGCTCGCACGTGTTCCCTGTTCAGCTGGAGTTCCGTGATTCTTTCAGGAGTCGTCTTTTCAGTGCAAGGCTTAATCGGAGCTTGCCTGTCTGGAGCGGATTACTTTCGAAGCGACTGGAGAATTTATGAGCAGTATTCCATCTTCCTCAAATAATCAAAACATTCCAGGAGAAGTTGGTTCGTGAGTAATTCCCCTCTTGGCTCCCTGTTTTCAGCTTTCTAGAGGTTAGTGACGTTTTGGTGCATTATGAAAGACATTAGTCGATGCTGAGAAACTCGTGATACAAGACTATTTTCCAAAGACAGCTTAAGAAGTATTTTCAAAAGCAGTATTGAAGTTGTGTTGTGAACTCCTGCAAGCATCACTCGATATCTACGCAAACATAAAAGTTTATTCTGATTGTTTTGGAGCGAGCCTCTTGTGTGAAAACGAATAACAAAAGACAAATTCAAATGTTTGATTTTATAACGATTTTGTTGTGAGTTACAAACGGGTGCTTAACCCCTTCGCTGCCAGGCCTTTTCCCCCTCCTGTGCCAGGCCTTTTTTTGCCTATTTGGAATAGTTCTCGCTCAAGCCCTCATAACTTTTTGTCCACATAAGCTACCCACGCCAAATTTGCGTACTTTTTTTCGAACATCCTAGGAATTCTAGAGGTACCCAGACTTTGTGGGTTCACCTGAAGGAGGCCAAGAAATTAGCCAAAATACAGTGACAATTTAGTTTTCTTTAAAACATGGGAAAAAAGGGCTGCAGAAGAAGGCTTGTGTTTTTTTCCCTGAAAAAGGCATCAACAAAGGGTTTGCAGTGCTATAATTACCAGCTCCCCAGCTTTCAGGAACAGGCAGACTTGAATCAGAAAACCCAATTTTTCAACACAATTTTGGCATTTTGCTGGGACATACTCCATTTTTAAGATTTTTTGTGCTTTCAACCTCCTTTCAGTCAGTGACAGAAATGGGTGTGAAAACAATGCTGGATCCCAGAAACCTAAACATTTCTGAAAAGTAGACAACATTCTGAATTCAGCAATGGGAAATTTGTGTAGATCCTACAAGGGTTTCCTGCAGAAAATAACTTCTGAAATAAACAAATATTGGAATTGAGGTGAAAAAAACAGCAATTTTTCTCTACCTTTTACTCTGTAACTTTTTCCTGCAATGTCAGATTTTTGAAAGCAATATATTGTTACGTCCGCTGGACTCTTCTGATTGCAGGGATATATAGGGCTTGTAGGTTCATAAAGAACCCTAGACACCCAGAGCCAACAATTGAGCTGCACCTTGCAGTGGGTTTTCATTCTATTCTGGGTATACAGCAATTCATTTGCTGAAATATAAAAAGTCAAAAATAGGTAGCAAGAAAACCTTTGTATTTCCAAAATGGGCACAAGATAAGGTGTTGAGGAGCGGTGGTTATCTGCACATCTCTGAATTCTGGGGTGCCCATACTAGCATGTGAAATACAGCGCATTTCTCAAATAGACGTCTTTTTTACACACTGTCTTATATTTGGAAGGAAAAAATGTAGAGAAAGACAAGGGGCAATAACACTTGTTTTGCTATTCTATGTTCCCCCAAGTCTCCCAATAAAAATGGTACCTCACTTGTGTGGGTAGGCCTAGTGCCTGCGACAGGAAATGCCCCAAAACACAGCGTGGACACATCACATTTTTCCACAGAAAACAGAGGTGTTTTTTGCAAAGTGCCTACCTGTGGATTTTGGCCTCTAGCTCAGCCGGCACCTAGGGAACCCTACCAAACCTGTGCATTTTTGAAAACTGGAGACCTAGGGGAATCCAGGATGGGGTGACTTATGGGGCTCTCACCAGGTTATGTTACCCAGAATCCTTTGCAAACCTCAAAATTTGGCTAAAAAAACACTTTTTTCTCACATTTCGGTGACAGTTCGGTGACAGAGAGTTCTGGAATCTGAGAGGAGCCACAAATTTCTTTCCACCCAGTGTTACCCAAAGTCTCCTGATAACAATGGTACCTCACTTGTGTGGGTAGGCATATTACCCACAACAGGAAATGCTCCAAAACACAAAGTGGACACATCACATTTTCTCAATGAAAACAGACGTGTTTTTTGCAAAGTGCCTGTGAGAAAGTAGCCTCTTTCTAGCCTTGTTACCCCCACTTTTGGCCTGTTTGTGAGTGTATGTCAGGGTGTTTTCACTGTCTCACTGGGATCCTGCTAGCCAGGGCCCAGTGCTCATAGTGAAAACCCTATGTTTTCAGTATGTTTGTTATGTGTCACTGGGACCCTGCTAGTCAGGACCCCAGTGCTCATAAGTTTGTGGCCTATATGTATGTGTTCCCTGTGTGGTGCCTAACTGTCTCACTGAGGCTCTGCTAATCAGAACCTCAGTGGTTATGCTCTCTCATTTCTTACAAATTGTCACTAACAGGCTAGTGACCAATTTTACCAATTTACATTGGCTTACTGGAACACCCTTATAATTCCCTAGTATATGGTACTGAGGTACCCAGGGTATTGGGGTTCCAGGAGATCCCTATGGGCTGCAGCATTTCTTTTGCCACCCATAGGGAGCTCTGACAATTCTTACACAGGCCTGCCACTGCAGCCTGAGTGAAATAACGTCCACGTTATTTCACAGCCATTTTACACTGCACTTAAGTAACTTAGAAGTCACCTATATGTCTAACCTTTACCTGGTAAAGGTTAGGTGCAAAGTTACTTAGTGTGAGGGCACCCTGGCACTAGCCAAGGTGCCCCCACATTGTTCAGGGCCAATTTCCCTGACTTTGTGAGTGCGGGAACACCATTACACGCGTGCACTACATATTAGGTCACTACCTATATGTAGCTTCACAATGGTGACTCCGAATATGGCCATGTAACATGTCTATGATCATGGAATTGCCCCCTCTATGCCATCCTGGCATGGTTGGCACAATCCCATGATCCCAGTGGTCTGTAGCACAGACCCTGGTACTGCCAAACTGCCCTTCCTGGGGTTTCACTGCAGCTGCTGCTGCTGCTGCCAACCCCTCAGACAGGCATCTGCCCTCCTGGGGTCCAGCCAGGCCTGGCCCAGGATGGCAGAACAATGGACTTCCTCTGAGAGAGGGTGTTACACCCTCTCCCTTTGGAAAATGGTGTGAAGGCCTCCCCCAGCCTCTGGAAATGCTTTGTTGGGCACAGATGTGCCCAATTCTGCATAAGCCAGTCTGCACCGGTTCAGGGGACCCCTTAGCCCTGCTCTGGCGCAAAACTGGAAAAAGGAAAGGGGAGTGACCACTCCCCTGACCTGCACCTCCCCTGGGAGGTGTCCAGAACTCCTCCAGTGTGCTCCAGACCTCTGCCATCTTGGAAACAGAGGTGCTGCTGACACCCTGGACTGCTCTGAGTGGCTAGTGCCACCAGGTGACGTCAGAGACTCCTTCTGATAGGCTCCTTCAGGTGTTAGTAGCCTATCCTCTCTCCTAGGTAGCCAAACCCTCTTTTCTGGCTATTTAGGGTCTCTGTCTCTGGGGAAACTTTAGATAACGAATGCAAGAGCTCATCCGAGTTCCTCTGCATCTCTCTCTTCACCTTCTGCCAAGGAATCGACTGCTGACCACGCTGGAAGCCTGCAACACTGCAACAAAGTAGCAAAGACGACTACTGCAACTCTGTAACGCTGATCCTGCCGCCTTCTCGACTGTTTTCCTGGTGGTGCATGCTGTGGGGGTAGTCTGCCTCCTCTCTGCACTAGAAGCTCCGAAGAAATTTCCTGTGGGTCGACGGAATCTTCCCCCTGCAACCGCAGGCACCAAAAAGCTGCATTACCGGTCCCTTGGGTCTCCTCTCAGCACGACGAGCGAGGTCCCTCGAATCCAGCAACTCTGTCCAAGTGGCCCCCACAGTCCAGTGACTCTTCAGTCCAAGTTTGGTGGAGGTAAGTCCTTGCCACACCTCGCTAGACTGCATTGCTGGGAACCGCGACTTTTGCAGCTACTCCGGCCCCCGTGCACTTCCGGCAGAAATCCTTTGTGCACAGCCAAGCCTGGGTCCACGGCACTCTAACCTGCATTGCACGACTTTCTAAGTTGGTCTCCGGCGACGTGGGACTCCTTTGTGTAACTTCGGGTGAGCACCGTTTCACGCATCCTCATAGTGCCTGTTTCTGGCACTTCTCTGGGTGCTACCTGCTGCTGAGTGGGCTCCTTGTCTTGCTCGACGTCCCCTCTCTCTCCTGGTCCAATTTGCGACCTCCTGGTCCCTCCAGGGCCACAGCAGCATCCAAAAACGCTAACCACACGATTTACAGCTAGCAAGGCTTGTTGGCGTTCTTTCGGCGGAAAAACACTTCTGCACGACTCTCCATGGCGAGAGGGATCCGTCCACCAAAGGGGAAGTCTCTAGCCCTTTTCATTCCTGCAGAAACCTCAGCTTCTTCTGTCCAGTAGAAGCTTCTTTGCATCCACAGCTGGCATTTCCTGGGCATATGCCCATCTCCGACTTGCTTGTGACTTTTGGACTTGGTCCCCTTGTTCCACAGGTACCCTAGATTGGAAATCCACAGTTGTTGCATTGTTGGTTTGTGTCCTTCCTGCATTATTCCTCTAACACGACTTCTTTGTCCTTAGGGGAACTTTAGTGCACTTTGCACTCACTTTTCAGGGTCTTGGGGAGGGTTATTTTTCTAACTCTCACTATTTTCTAATAGTCCCAGCGACCCTCTACAAGGTCACATAGGTTTGGGGTCCATTCGTGGTTCGCATTCCACTTTTGGAGTATATGGTTTGTGTTGCCCCTATCCCTATGTTTCCCCATTGCATCCTATTGTATCTATACATTGTTTGCACTGTTTTCTAAGACTATACTGCATATTTTTGCTATTGTGTATATATATCTTGTGTATATTTCCTATCCTCTCACTGAGGGTACACTCTAAGATACTTTGGCATATTGTCATAAAAATAAAGTACCTTTATTTTTAGTATAACTGTGTATTGTGTTTTCTTATGATATTGTGCATATGACACTAAGTGGTACTGTAGTAGCTTCACCCGTCTCCTAGTTCAGCCTAAGCTGCTCTGCTAAGCTACCATTATCTATCAGCCTAAGCTGCTAGACACCCTATACACTAATAAGGGATAACTGGGCCTGGTGCAAGGTGCAAGTACCCCTTGGTACTCACTATAAGCCAGTCCAGCCTCCTACATTGGTTGTGCAGTGGTGGGATAAGTGCTTTGAGACTACTTACCACTCTTGTCATTGTACTTTTCATAAGAGAAAAATATACAAAACAAGGTCAGTGTATATACACATAGCCAAAAAGTTTTGCATTTTCTCTTTTCACTCTTTTCTAAGTGCTGAAAAGTACTTCTAAACTTTCAAAAAGTTCTTAAAAGTTTAAAAAGTTTTTTTCTGTCTTTCTAAAAAGTTCTGAAAACTTTTTTCTCTTTTTCTATCACTTTAACTCTCTCTAAAAATGTCTGGCACAGGCCAAAATGTTGACCTGTCTAAGATTGCATATGATCACCTTAGCTGGAAAGGAGCAAGGAGTCTCTGCATAGAGAGAGGTTTGAGTGTAGGGAAGAATCCTTCCTTGGAACTGTTACTTAATATGCTTAGAGAACAAGATAAGGCTAAAAGTGCCCCATCTGTTGAAAAAGTAGCTAATGGTTCTCAATCTGATCCAGGGACTCCCCCAGGAAAAGGTTCAGGAAAGAAACTTCTTAGTCTGCCCATTACTAGACAGTCTAGCATAGTTGGCACTGAGGTGGAGTCACATCATCCAGATGATGTGCTCTCACATTACACTGTCAGCCAAGCTGTTAGGGTGGCTTCTGTAAGGGACAGGTCTCCTTCTGTTCATTCCCATCATACCTCTGTATCTAGGAATGTCCCTCCCACCAACCCTGATGACAGAATGTAAGAGAGGGAACTCAATAAGTTGAGGGTGGAACAAACCAGACTGAAGCTTAAAAAGCAACAGCTGGATTTGGATAGACAGTCTTTTGAACTAGAGAAGGAAAGACAGAAGTTGGGTTTAGATACCCATGGTGGCAGCAGCAGTATTCCCCATAGTCATCCTGCAAAAGAGCATGATTCCAGGAATCTGCACAAGATAGTTCCCCCTTATAAGGAGGGGGATGACATTAACAAGTGGTTTGCTGCACTTGAGAGGGCCTGTGTTGTACAGGATGTCCCTCAAAGGCAGTGGGCTGCTATCCTATGGCTATCATTTAGTGGAAAAGGTAGGGATAGGCTCATTACTGTGAAAGAAAATGATGCTAATAATTTCCAAGTTCTTAAGAATGCTCTCCTGGATGGTTATGGCTTAACCACTGAACAATACAGGATAAAGTTCAGAGAGACCAAAAAGGAGTCTTCACAAGACTGGGTTGATTTCATTGACCATTCAGTGAAGGCCTTGGAGGGGTGGTTACATGGCAGTAAAGTTACTGATTATGACAGCCTGTATAACTTAATCCTGAGAGAGCATATTCTTAATAATTGTGTATCTGATTTGTTGCACCAGTACTTGGTGGACTCTGATCTGACCTCTCCCCAAGAATTGGGAAAGAAGGCAGACAAATGGGTCAGAACAAGGGTGAACAGAAAAGTTCATACAGGGGGTGACAAAGAGAACACTAAGAAGAAAGATGGTGAAAAATCTCAAGATAAGCATGGGGATAAGGGTAAAACCAAAGATCCCACTTCAAATCTTAAACACTCTTCAGGGGGTGGGGATAAAACAAATTCTTCCTCTTCTTCTCAACCTACACAATTTAAAAAGCCTTGGTGCTTTGTGTGTAAAAATAGAGGCCATAGGCCAGGGGATAAGTCCTGTCCAGGTAAACCCCCTGAGCCTACCACCACTAATACATCAAGCTCTAGCGCCCCTAGCAGTAGCGGTACTAGTGGTGGGACTGCTGGCAACAGTCAAGTTAAGGGTGTAGTTGGGTTCACTTATGGGTCCATAGTAGAAACTGGGGTAGTCAATCCCAAGACAGTTTCTGTCACACCTAGTGGCATTGGCCTTGCCACACTGGCTGCTTGTCCCCTTACAATGGATAAGTACAGGCAGCCAGTTTCAATAAATGGTGTTGAGGCCTTGGCCTACAGGGACACAGGTGCCAGTATCACTTTGGTGACTGAAATCCTAGTGCACCCTGATCAACACATCATTGGACAACAGTATAAGATTATTGATGTCCATAACTCCACTAAGTTTCTTCCCTTAGCTATAATTCAATTTAGTTGGGGTGGAGTTACTGGCCCTAAGCAGGTGGTGGTATCACCTAGCTTACCTGTAGACTGTCTCTTAGGTAATGACCTAGAGGCCTCAGGTTGGGCTGATGTAGAGTTTTATGCCCATGCAGCCATGCTGGGCATCCCTGAGGAATTGTTCCCTCTCATTTCTACTGAAATGAAAAAGCAAAGGAGAGAAGGCCTGAAAACTCAGGATCCCTCTCCATCAACAGGTAAAAAGGGTATCACAGAACCCCTAACCACCCTACCATTCAGGATACCATTCCTGTGGTGGGAGAAACCTCTCCTGGGGTGGCACCTGTTCCAAGGGAATCATCAGCTGGCAAAGCTGGACTCCCTGAGGTAGAAGTACCTCTCTGTGGGATAACTAACATTGGTGAGAAAAAGAGCACCATTTTAGTTAACATGGAGTATCCCTCCAACCCTCCCAGAGAAACTTTAGTGCAGAAACCCTGCACTGCCTCACAACACTTAGGACAGCATCCCTGCCCTAGTGTGGAGCTCATAGGACAGCATCCCTGCCCTGCTCCAACTAAAGAGAAACAGCATCCCTGTTCTCTCTTCCAGCCATATGGACAAAGTTTTTGCCCAGCTATGGCTTTATTGAGACAGCATCCCTGTCTGGCATTTCCATCATTACAAATAGGTTCAGTGGACAATTCCCACTGCTCTAAACTAAAACTTACTGATAGAAACTCTGAAAATTCATCTTCACATTGTTGCTTAGCTAAAAAACTTCAAACAGGGTGGTTTACATCCCCACAGGGAAGTAACCATATAGTGGATGATAAAGGAGTAACCAGTCTATTGCAGAGCTACTCTCTACTTATCACCACTTAGACAATAAAGTCTCAACTGGCCAAGGTTAGCCTTATTGTCCTTCGTTTGGGGGGGGGGTTGTGTGAGAAAGTAGCCTCTTTCTAGCCTTGTTACCCCCACTTTTGGCCTGTTTGTGAGTGTATGTCAGGGTGTTTTCACTGTCTCACTGGGATCCTGCTAGCCAGGGCCCAGTGCTCATAGTGAAAACCCTATGTTTTCAGTATGTTTGTTATGTGTCACTGGGACCCTGCTAGTCAGGACCCCAGTGCTCATAAGTTTGTGGCCTATATGTATGTGTTCCCTGTGTGGTGCCTAACTGTCTCACTGAGGCTCTGCTAATCAGAACCTCAGTGGTTATGCTCTCTCATTTCTTACAAATTGTCACTAACAGGCTAGTGACCAATTTTACCAATTTACATTGGCTTACTGGAACACCCTTATAATTCCCTAGTATATGGTACTGAGGTACCCAGGGTATTGGGGTTCCAGGAGATCCCTATGGGCTGCAGCATTTCTTTTGCCACCCATAGGGAGCTCTGACAATTCTTACACAGGCCTGCCACTGCAGCCTGAGTGAAATAACGTCCACGTTATTTCACAGCCATTTTACACTGCACTTAAGTAACTTATATGTCTAACCTTTACCTGGTAAAGGTTAGGTGCAAAGTTACTTAGTGTGAGGGCACCCTGGCACTAGCCAAGGTGCCCCCACATTGTTCAGGGCCAATTTCCCTGACTTTGTGAGTGCGGGGACACCATTACACGCGTGCACTACATATAGGTCACTACCTATATGTAGCTTCACAATGGTAACTCCGAATATGGCCATGTAACATGTCTATGATCATGGAATTGCCCACTCTATGCCATCCTGGCATGGTTGGCACAATCCCATGATCCCAGTGGTCTGTAGCACAGACCCTGGTACTGCCAAACTGCCCTTCCTGGGGTTTCACTGCAGCTGCTGCTGCTGCCAACCCCTCAGACAGGCATCTGCCCTCCTGGGGTCCAGCCAGGCCTGGCCCAGGATGGCAGAACAAAGGACTTCCTCTGAGAGAGGGTGTTACACCCTCTCCCTTTGGAAAATGGTGTGAAGGCAGGGGAGGAGTAGCCTCCCCCAGCCTCTGGAAATGCTTTGTTGGGCACAGATGTGCCCAATTCTGCATAAGCCAGTCTACACCGGTTCAGGGGACTCCTTAGCCCTGCTCTGGCGCGAAACTGGACAAAGGAAAGGGGAGTGACCACTCCCCTGACCTGCACCTCCCCTGGGAGGTGTCCAGAGCTCCTCCAGTGTGCTCCAGACCTCTGCCATCTTGGAAACAGAGGTGCTGCTGGCACACTGGACTGCTCTGAGTGGCCAGTGCCACCAGGTGACGTCAGAGACTCCTTCTGATAGGCTCCTTCAGGTGTTAGTAGCCTATCCTCTCTCCTAGGTAGCCAAACCCTCTTTTCTGGCTATTTAGGGTCTCTGTCTCTGGGGAAACTTTAGATAACGAATGCAAGAGCTCATCCGAGTTCCTCTGCATCTCTCTCTTCACCTTCTGCCAAGGAATCGACTGCTGACCGCGCTGGAAGCCTGCAACACTGCAACAAAGTAGCAAAGACGACTACTACAACTCTGTAACGCTGATCCTGCCGCCTTCTCGACTGTTTTCCTGGTGGTGCATGCTGTGGGGGTAGTATGCCTCCTCTCTGCACTAGAAGCTCAGAAGAAATCTCCCGTGGGTCGACGGAATCTTCCCCCTGCAACCGCAGGCACCAAAAAGCTGCATTACCGGTCCCTTGGGTCTCCTCTCAGCACGACGAGCGAGGTCCCTCGAATCCAGCAACTCTGTCCAAGTGGCCCCCACAGTCCAGTGACTCTTCAGTCCAAGTTTGGTGGAGGTAAGTCCTTGCCTCACCTCGCTAGACTGCATTGCTGGGAACCGCGACTTTTGCAGCTACTCCGGCCCCCGTGCACTTCCGGCAGAAATCCTTTCTGCACAGCCAAGCCTGGGTCCACGGCACTCTAACCTGCATTGCACGACTTTCTAAGTTGGTCTCCGGCGACGTGGGACTCCATTGTGTAACTTCGGGTGAGCACCGTTTCACGCATCCTTGCAGTGCCTGTTTCTGGCACTTCTCCGGGTGCTACCTGCTGCTGAGAGGGCTCCTTATCTTGCTCGATGTCCCCTCTCTCTCCTGGTCCAATTTGCGACCTCCTGGTCCCTCCAGGGCCACAGCAGCGTTCAAAAACGCTAACCGCACGATTTGCAGCTAGTAAGGCTTGTTGGCGTTTTTTCGGCGGGAAAACACTTCTGCACAACTCTCCACGGCGAGAGGGATCCGTCCACCAAAGGGGAAGTCTCTAGCCCTTTTCGTTCCTGCAGAAACCTCAGCTTCTTCTGTCCAGTAGAAGCTTCTTTGCATCCACAGCTGGCATTTCCTGGGCATATGCCCATCTCTGACTTGCTTGTGACTTTTGGACTTGGTCCCCTTGTTCCACAGGTACCCTAGATTGGAAATCCACAGTTGTTGCATTGTTGGTTTGTGTCCTTCCTGCATTATTCCTCTAACACGACTTCTTTGTCCTTAGGGGAACTTTAGTGCACTTTGCACTCACTTTTCAGGGTCTTGGGGAGGGTTATTTTTCTAACTCTCACTATTTTCTAATAGTCCCAGCGACCCTCTACAAGGTCACATAGGTTTGGGGTCCATTCGTGGTTCGCATTCCACTTTTGGAGTATATGGTTTGTGTTGCCCCTATCCCTATGTTTCCCCATTGCATCCTATTGTAACTATACATTGTTTGTACTGTTTTCTAAGACTATACTGCATATTTTTGCTATTGTGTATATATATCTTGTGTATATTTCCTATCCTCTCACTGAGGGTACACTCTAAGATACTTTGGCATATTGTCATAAAAATAAAGTACCTTTATTTTTAGTATAACTGTGTATTGTGTTTTCTTATGATATTGTGCATATGACACTAAGTGGTACTGTAGTAGCTTCACCCGTCTCCTAGTTTAGCCTAAGCTGCTCTGCTAAGCTACCATTATCTATCAGCCTAAGCTGCTAGACACCCTATACACTAATAAGGGATAACTGGGCCTGGTGCAAGGTGCAAGTACCCCTTGGTACTCACTACAAGCCAGTCCAGCCTCCTACAGTGCCTACCTGTGGATTTTGTCCTCTAGCTCAGCCGCCACCTGGGGAAACCTACCAAACCTGTGCATTTTTTAAAACTAGATACCTAGTGTAATCCAAGATGAGGTGACTTGTGGGTCTCTCACCAGGTTCTGTTCCCCAGAATCCTTTGCAAACCTCAAAATGTGGCTAAAAAATACTTTTTCCTCACATTTCGGTGACAGAATGTTCTGGAATCTGAGAGGAGCCACAAATTTCCTTCCACCCACCATTCCCCCAAGTCTCCTGATAAAAAATGATACCTCACTTGTGTGGGTAGGCCTAGTGCCCGGAACAGGAAATGACCCAAAACACAACTTGGACACATCAAAATTATCAAATAGAAAACTACCTGTTTTTGCGGGGGTACCTGCGTTTGTGGTCCTGGTCTCAGCAGCCATCTAGGTAAACCTACCAAACCCAGACATTTCTGAAAACAAGACACACGAGGGAGTCAAGGGAGTTGTGACTTGCGTGGATCCCCCAATATTTTCTTACCCAGAATCCTCAGAAAAATCACATTTTTCCAACATTTCTGTGTGGGATCACTGCACCGGGACAAATTTCCTACCACACAACGTTCCCCTCAGTCTCCCGGTAAAAATGATACCTCACTTGTGTAGGTGGGCCAAGTGTTTGTGACAGGGAAGAGCCAAAAACACGTCGAAATTGAGGGGGAACCAAAGTGGGTCCAAAAGGGCAGTTTGAAAAAAAACATTTTTAGGCTGACAAGTGCAGCAGAAATTTTATCGGTATAGATGAGACAATGCTCGGTGGTAGGAATTTTGTGGATTCCTGCAGATTCCAGAAGGTTTCATCACAAAAATGTGGGAAAAATGTGTGCTTTGCAGCAAAGGTGCAGGTTTGCAGGGCATTGTGGGTAAGGAAATGGTGCAGGATGCATGTGAAGCACACCACCCTGGAATCAACTATATGTTTAGTTTTCAGATGTGTCTAGATCTTGTGGATTTTTCTACATGGCAGCGTCCCAAAGTAAAAAAAAGTGCAGCCCTCACCCTTCCAAGTGGGACGATTTTGAGAGTTACCAAGCTCTCATGGCCCAAATGTAAAACAAAAACCAAAAATAATCAAATGTCCTCTTGCTTGCCATGGGATAAGATGTTTTAGTGTGCAGGGGAGAGTTGAAAGACTGTTAGCCCCTTCAGTTCGGGTGGGGGCATAACCAAGCCCATACTGGTTGATAGCCACCACCCCACTATTTTCTTTTATTTTTTTTATTCCCTGGCATCTAGTGGACTTTCTGTCTCCCCGGGGTGTGGATGGGGGGTAATTGCCCAATCTGCCCACTGGTGGGCAGAACAACTTCGGCCCCAATTATTTGGGCTGGGGGTATGGCCATACCCCCAACCTCTTATTTTGAAAAACATATCTTCCCTGGTCTCTGGTGGGATTTCTGCCCCCCTTGGGGGCAGACGGGCCTTCCAAAATAGGCCAATCTGCCCCCAAGGAGGGCAGTTATGGCCAACAGTAATGTGCCCCCATGGGGAGAGACCCTTTCCCAAGGGGCTGCCCCCTCCAAACAAAACACACACCTACACACACCAATCCATGGTGTCTAGAGGTTTCTGCCCCCTTTGGGGGCAGATTGGCCTAACAAAAATAGGCTGATCTGTCCCCAAGGGGGGCAAAAACAGCCAAAAAACAAATTGCCCCCCTGGCGAGCGGCCCTTGCCCAAGGGGCCGCTCTCCTTATTGAGTAAATAAAAAAAAAAAAAAAATTCCCTGGTGTCCAGTGGCATTTCCCCCATGGCCCCTACTGGCTCCCTAGCCAGCACTCATTGTGGTACTGGTCGGAGCCAGCTCCATTGCTTTTCTCCTGCCTGGGAAGGACCAGCATTTTTTTTATTTATCCTCACCTAGGTGCGAGCAAGTTGTGTTCCCTCCTTGGGAATGTTCGGGCAGAGAATGCTCATACTCTCTGGGACACCGCAGACATCGAGATCAGGGAGATGGAGGTCTCCCAGGTCAATGTATGAAAAACTGCATGGGGAAAACACATTTTAGGACTCCCTTTTTCCAAGTCCTATCTTGACAGAAGACCCCAAAATTTACCAGGAAGGAGCTGTGGTGGATTAACTTTTTCAGAAAGTTATTAACGCACCAAAACTGGTTTTCCTTTGGAAACATTGTGGTCCTTAATATAACTACAGAGTAACTATATGTATCGTATATAGTACAGCTATTTATATTTATATATATGCACATATAGATAGATAGATAGATAGATAGATAGATAGATAGATAGATAGATAGATAGATAGATAGATAGATAGATAGATAGATAGATAGATTACATGTATTATCTGTGTGAGTGCAAATCATAGCTTGATAGCTTCCACCCAAACTATGTGCTGCTTATGAGGTCACACAAAACATCCTCAATGACAATACTCATGACATCAATACTGACATCAGTAATAATAACCACTTCTCTTCATTGTATGTTGTTTTAGTGATTATTGTTTGTTTTTATTTTATACAAAGTCTTTCTTTGAAACTTGTTTAACTTTGTTTGCTAATGTATTTGTGATTTTGTTAATTTTTAATTAATTATTTCAAGTTCATTTATTTCAAGTTCATTGCTGACTTCTCTAAAATTGTTATGGTTTGCATTATTGTAGGTTTACCTCAATGTTTCTTTTGTTTTTCCACATTTTTTAAAATCATACCTGTATATTAAATTAATATTTTGATGGTTGTCAATAAAGGTCCAACTTTATTTGTAGTTTGTGTTTTGAATTTGAACTTCTAGTTGTTGAAACTTTAAATATGTAGTCATTTGCTGGAATGTGCTCTAACTGATGCATTCAAGCATGACACACTGATATCATTCAAATATGGTGGATTTTATTGTCCCAAACATGCAAGCTAAAATCATGCAAAATACTCAATTTTCTAATCTTGCATCTACCTAGCCTTTGACAAATCCTCATTAATTCTTTCAAACCGTTGAGTGTGTATTATATTGCAGACTTTGCTGCTTTCTTTATGTGTATGCTCCTTACATGCACAATACAGAACATTCTAATTGATAGACGGGTTTTGGTGGCTGATACTCTACCATTGCTGACTGAACATCCACAATTTAATTTACTGGCACTTACTTTTCTCCTGCTGCTGGTATCCTGTTTATTATTTGGTAGATCCACCCATCTATCTCTATGACATACATCATGGGGCCATGATTTCAGTAACTCTCCTCTCAAAAAATTCCTATCTGTTTGCAATATATTTCAAAACAAAGTAACTCTATTTCTGTATTTTGGGCTTCACTTGTCTTTCTGTGTAAGGTTTTAACTAGTTTCCTTAACTGCTTCAGTCTTCCTAATTATTAATACTATCTCTACCACTATTATTGTATAAATGGACAAATGCAGTTGCAGTTGATTTCTATTTTGATTCTTTTACTTTTCTTTCTTCAATAACTTCTTCATGGCTCTCTTTTTAAAATAATGCAGCATTTGTTTGCTTACTTGACTCCTTTACCTTCATTTTGAATAAAAAAGCATTTTTTTGTTCCTTTATGTTCTTATTTCTATTACATGTTTGTACTTTACATTAATTTAAATCTGCACATTATTTTTTCTTCCTTGTTCATGTTGGTTATTGTGATGGAACGTCAGATAATGTAAAGGGTTATTTAAGAAGGGGCATATATTGGACCTGGCATCCTTGGAGTGGTCTCCCTTGTCTTTTTGCCTCTACTTCCCATGTTCTGACTATGTCCTGGACTCTGTTTTTGCTGTTTTTGGCACACTGCTGGCCAGTACTAAAGTGCAAGTGCTCCTGTGTATATTGTATATGTAATTGGCTTTTCCATGATTGGCATATTTGATTTACTAATAAGTCCCTAGTAAAGTGTACTAGAGGTGCCCACAGCCTGTAAACCAAATGTTACTAGTGAGCCTGAAGCACTGGTTGTGTCACCCAATAAATAGCCCTGTAAATATGTCTCAGGCCTGCCACTCCAGTGTCTGTGTGCAGTTTTGCACTGCCCATTCGACCTTGCAATTGTACCCACTCACCAGGCCCATACTTTCTCCTTTTATACATTCAAGGCACCCCTAAGGTAGGCCCTAGGTAGCCCCATGGGCAGAGTGCAGTGTTAAATGTTAAGGGCGGGACATGTACTGCTCTGTTCTACATGTCCTAACAGTGAAATAATACCAAATTTGGTTTTCACTGTGGCAAGGCCTATCTCTCTCAGAGGTTGACATGGGGGTTGACTTTAAATAACTTTTATGTGAAGTTTCTCTTTGGGAGCAGATAGAAATATGGAGTTTGGTGTCTCTGAACTCACAATTTAATAATACATCTTTTGGTAAAGTTGTTTTTTAAATTGTCAGTTTGAAAATGCCCCTTTTAGAGAGTGGGCATTTTATTGCTCAGACCAGTCTGTGATTGTGCCTGTTTGTAGATTCTCTGTCTGGGCAAGACTGACAGTTGGGCTGTTTATGAATCCCCTTTAGAGAGTGAGACAAAGGGAGATGCAGTGTAGCCTGCATATCCTCATGGGCCATCTGAGCTAGAGTGGATGGAGGAGTGGTCACTTACACCTGATGGGTTGTGCCTGCCCTCACACAATGCAGCCTCCAACCCCCTGGTGTGTGTCTGGGACCAGGCCTGGGCAAGGTAGGATCCTGTGAACAACAGAGAGTTTGCCTACTTCAAAGGCAGAAAGGGGTATAGGTTGTGGACCCAAAACCCCAGAGTTTTAGATTACTTCTGGAATTAAGATGAACCTCTGACAAGCAGAAGAGCTGAATGAGGAGTACTGCCCTTTTGTCTGTGACTGTGCTTTGCTGGGTTGGCCTGCAGTTTCTGCTTCTGCCTGAAAGAGGACAAAGACTGGACTTTGTGGTATATTCCTGCTTGTGAAGTGTCTCCAAGGGCTCGGCCTGAACTTGCCTTCTACTGTGAAGTCTCAGGGCCATCAACGTCTTCCTCTGCCAGCACCTGAACTCTCTGCTGAGACACCTGCCCTGGCAAGTGGTGGCCAGTTCAGTCTCTGTACTTTGAAAGGTGAAGTTGGCAGAACAAGGACTGAAATTCACACATTGAACAATGTGCGGGAAAATTTTCAACGCACCACCTGCAACGCGACTGAAAAACAAAGTGCCACGCGTTTTGCAGCTGAAATCGATGCTCCACCTGCATCACGGCTGGGAGATCGATGCATTGCAGTTGGAGAAATGACGCAACACCTGCTTGCGGCTGCTGATAATTACGCAAACCCAACGTAGAGTAGTTTTATAAAACTGTGCCACCGGATTTCTCACGCATCTTTGCTGGGCATAAAAGTCATTTTGAATCTGCATGGATCCGAGGTGCCCTGTCTTGAAATCGACGCATCGCTCTCTAGCGATGGTAAAAAACAACGCATTGCCTACCCGACCGGAGAAGAAACGACGCACGGCCTCACTTGCGAGTAAGGAATCAACACATCACTGAGTTTTCAAATGCACGTTCACCCGTGCCACATTATTTGTTAAGCAAACCAGGTACCTTGTGTAACAACAACATTTCCATTGTTTTCTATTGGGTAAGACTCTTATTCTTTTGAAAATTCATTTCTTGACTTGTGTATGTTGGATTTTTTTTGTTTTGGTCTTGTTTGATTTAGATAAATATTGTCTATTTTTCTAAATCGGTGTGATGTGCACTTTGCAGTGTTTTCACTGTGTTACTGTTTGTGTTGATACAAGTACTTTACACATTGCCTTTGAGATGAGCCTGACTGCTTGTGCCAAGCAACCAAGGGGGTGAGCAGGGGTTATCTTAAGTGTGTGTCTCCTTTGGCCTGACTAGACTGAGGGTCCCTGCTTGGACAGAGTGCAAACTGACTGCCAACCAGAGACCCCATTTCTAACAGCATACTAATGTAAACACCAAAGCACAAAATTGTAAGAACATTGTAATACACAAAGTGCACTTTTAAACGTATTACTGCCTAACGGTGACAAAATTAGCCTTGGAATTAGTGCACACCTCAGAAGACCACTCAACTCATTCCCGTAGAAATGTATCCATTCAGTGACTTAATAATGTACCTTGTAGAAACTTTTAATAACCATTTCCTTAGTTTTTTGCATTAATTGAACATAACTTTTGATTGACATTTACTAAATAATATTAAAAAATAAGATCGGAGTAGAGTGTTTTAACTTTATTTTTTATAGATTCATATTTATATCATTGAATTGAGTTAACATATTTAAATTATTTAATAAAAATATGTTTGAAATGGTAATATGCTCTAACAGTTTTGTTTTATTAGTTCTAGGGTAAAATAATTATATTATTTCATTTTACTAGATATTGTACATTAAACTAAATCAAATATGTTATTATTTATTTATTTATTCCAATAGGGAGTTCTCCACCACTGTGGTAGTTATCTTTACCCCATTAGTAGAGATCACTATCTACGTGGGAATTGTACTTGTAAGATTGGCTCCCCCCACTGGCTTCAGAGAATGTAGGAGTTTACACTTTGGAGTAAATTTGCACTCAAAAATGGTGAATAGCTAAAAGTTGTACATTTAATCCTAAGTGTTAGTAAACAATTGCATATAAATTTACCTTTGAGAAAAGGCCTCACTGTTTTCCATTCATTAGAGTGAATGAAGGAAAGAGAGCGAGAGAGAGAGAGAGAGAAAAGCCAAAGTGAGATGGCTAGAGGGAGGCTTGGAATTTAACATACTTAGAATTAAGGGTGAATAAAGGTGTCAAATAGATGGTGAGACAAGCAACCTGTGCAAAAGGAGAAGGTGGAAAATGAAAAAGTAGAGAGACAGATGGTGAGAAAGGGAAAGTGGACCAGGGAGAGGGAATGAAGAAGCAGAAAAGAGACAGGAATGGAGAAACTGAAAGGGAGATTATGAGAGGCAGAAAATGATACAGAGAATGAGATCAGAAGAGGTAGAGAAAATGAAAAAGGGACAGAAAAGGAGGCCACGAAGTAGGAAAGGGCGTAAGAAACAGAGAGAATACGATGAAGAAATGTTGATCAGAAATTAATGAGAGGTAGAGAGAAATAGATTGAAAAGGGAGTAATTGAAGGAGACAGTGGGTAGCATAAAGAAGGGCAGACAGAAATGGAGGGAGAGAGGAGGAAAAAGAG
The DNA here is from genome assembly GCF_031143425.1 of Pleurodeles waltl. Classification (NCBI taxonomy): domain Eukaryota; kingdom Metazoa; phylum Chordata; class Amphibia; order Caudata; family Salamandridae; genus Pleurodeles; species Pleurodeles waltl. The sequence continues at coordinate 1,056,807,881 of NC_090439.1, forward strand.
AGAGAAAATGAGGCATGGAGGAACAGAAGAAGGGTGAGAGAAAGAGAAGTGGGAAGAAAGGGAGGGTGAGAAAGAGTATCTAGAAATGAGCAGTGGAGGAAATGTAATGTAAGCAATTAATAAGAGAGGGTTAGAGAGTGAGGAAGAGAAAGCGCCTGGAAGAAGAAACTGACAGAGAAGGAAAGAGATGAAGACTATGGAATGAGGGAGGAAGAGAAGTAGTCAGATAGAGGCAGGGACAGCAATAGTAAGGGAGATTGGAAAGAGAAAAATACAAAGAGAGAATGAGAAACAGAGAGATGGTGTGGAGAGAAATGGGCAGACAGACAGAAGGCGAGAGAGAGATCTGGAAGGAGAGAGAAAGTAAACCAGAGGCATGGAAAGAAGAAGTAAAAAAGGGTGATGGAGAAAGAATAAGAGATAGAGGCTAGAGAGCAAGATGAAGGGTGAAAGGGTAGGAGGTAAGTATAAAAGTAAAAAAGAGAGTGGAAGAGAGTAAGGGGGAGAAAGGGAGGCAAGGAAGAAAAAAGTGATGAAGATTCATGCAGGGAAAGGAAAAAAGTAATGCAGGGAGAAAGAGGAAAAGTAAAAGGCAGAACAGAGATAGAGGGAGAAAGAAACAAAGCCCAAATAAGCCAATTTCAGCTAGAGATATAACTAATGCACAAAATATGGATCTACATTGTTCAAAACTAGTTAAAGCAGCGCAAGTGGTCTGAGATGAAATGGGTGTGGACATGGAGAGGCGAGGCAGTGGGATGCATTGGGAGGACACACTGGACATGAAAGTTATGAGTGGAGAATGAGGAGTGGAGGAGCAAAGGACAGAGTAAGAGAAGAAGGCACATTGGGCCATTCACCTCTCCAGCCCCTGAGACACACCGGAGGACATCATGCTAAAGGAAGACATTTAAAAGGGGGGGCTTGTGTTCCCTCCAGTTCTATGGCCTGAAAATAACCTGTAGGTGAATATCTATTGTAACCTACTCTACCTCTGACTTTTTTCTTCTTTGGTCCCTGCCTCCCATTCCTTGTTTCTACAACACGAAGTTGTACCTAAAGATGGAAGTACTTGCCCAGCTATTTATCAAAACCAGCCTTGTGATCAATGAAGTGGCCTGGGGTGCTGGTGCGGTAATCCTATTACCAATTTCAGCCACTATCCCTTTTAAGGTACACTTAGATCCCTCACCCAAGTAGCTCATGCCTCCCAGCTTCCCTTATCTCTCTATGTCAGGTAGCCCTGCATAACAGTAGCATAGGGTGCTGATAAGAGTGTGGTGGTGCAATGAGGGGGCAATGTGTGGCCCAGGCCCTGCTGTAGGTAGGGGCAATTCTGTGAGTGGTGAGAAATGGAGTGTGTTCACTGAACAGGGACAATTTGGCTGTTGGCATTGGTGAAGCTTATGGTCCAGTCTGCAGTTAAACACTTATCCTTATGTCAGCCTACAAATATCTTTTGGGTCTCTCCTGTTTTGGCTGACTCTTGCTGGATATTTGGACCTTACCAATCTCTTCATTCCACCCCTGCTACATATTTGTGGCCATTCAGGGTATACTCATCTAGTTTGGAGACTTGGCTCCTCATTGTTCTGCATAATAATCCTTGGAATACGTGTAGATTAGCCACCAGTCTTCTTGTCAAGCAACTGTTTTTACAATTATCTCTGTGAACAAGTGCACATGTTTCTTGAAAGTGCTTAGCAAGCTCTGGTTAAATAACTGGGTGGTCCTGGTTGTTGGTGAAGAAACTACACTCTGAGAGATTAGTTTATGTACGAGAATGCAAAAACTAGATCTTGAAATGGGATGCAGGTGTTAAAGGTCTGACCCCAAAAGACTTAACAACTGAGGCAGTATCAGAATCTGAATTTTTACACTCCTAGCATGTTCTTAAACCACCAGGTCCCATTGGCAAGAGTGTTTGCATGCACTTTTAGAGTACAGTGATTATGAAAAAATGCAGATTTTACCTTTCCTGATGTATCACCAATTGGCTCCTATTGCATACCTCCCACCTGAGGAAGGCTCCCCTTCTGACTCTATTTTGATCATATTGAGGTTGTTGATTCAGGATAATATGATGGAATTAGATAAATCTACTTCACACTTAAGATATAATGGTGATCAGGAATCTCTAAACTATCAATTGTATGTCCAACTGAGTACTCAACAAGTGGCCACTGATGAGGAACTCTCATCTAGGTATCAATCTAGGGATATAGACATTAAAGCAAGACCTCCTCAGCATTGGAAAAGGAATAAAGAGCATGCCACCCCGACAGAGAATGGGTTTTCTTTCTCTTTGCGAAATGTGTTTGATCCATTGCCCTCAGAAGTCCTCCCATCCTCCTCTTAAATGTAAAAGGAGAAATATATTTCCAATTTTCAAGAAGAATGAAATTAAATCTTGGGGTGAAGAAACCAAAGAAGAAACAACAAAGCTAATGAACAAAAAGTTAAGACAAAGAAGAAACAACATAGAATCTGTGAAAGACATGTAAAAATTGTCTGCTTTGTTGTTATCTCAGATCCTGGTGAGAAAGCGGAGAGTGACGAGGGTGATGGGAGAGATCCAACAAGAAAAAAGGTAGCAGTCCCCTCAACCCTACTGCCCTCAGTCCCCCTGCTATGTTTTTAAGCTGAGAACACTATGGTTGTCCCTAATGGGGATAGTGTATTTAAAAGTGATGAAAATGCAGGCGTTAGTCGTACATACTGGCCACCAACAGGCTGGTGGTAACTACCGCCAAATTATGACCATGGCGGTGAGAACTCAGATAGACAGCCACTTTACCACACCAACCGCCAGGGTGGATACAACAGCCACACGGTGGTAGCCGCCTACAGCCAGGTGGAAGTCAATGTTCCGCCCACCGTATTATGAGACAGGAAACCGCCACCTTTTCCAGAGTGGTACCAACGACATCAAAAGCATGACAGAAACACTGCACAGAAGGGAAAGGATTAAACTTTGGAGACACTCCACCACGACCACCACCGCTGGGGAAGACGACCACGGTGAGTATAGCCAACTAGCACACAAGGAAGGGGGGAGGAAAACAAGAGTGACACACACACAACACACACACCCCCAACACCATACACACAATCAGCTGTAGTAATAAAGCATATTTACCACGTACCCCTGAGGAATAATGCAAGGACTTCAGGAATGTGATAAAGTGACTGTAATAATAACAACACAGTAGAAATACGAAAAGTCAAACTCATGGTATATACATTTGTACAGTTCAAGGGACACTGCCCAGTCCTCATTGTGCATGGCCACAGGCCAAAATCCAAAGTCCCACCTGTCACCTGCACCAACACGCAGAGAACACTGCAGAGGCATCAGTTGGAAAACAGGTAGGCACCTCAGGGGGATGGGGGACTGGGAATGGGGGGGCACCTCAGTCGGCAGATGGATCAAAACCACTGTTTCTGGAGAGGGCAACATGAACTGTGCTCGCTCCTGGGGAGTGCAAGGCCACAGTCTCTCAAGTGGGTGACTTGCCCACATGCTCTGGAGGGGGCTACATGCCCTGTGCTTGGTCCTGGGGAGTGCAAGGCCACAGTCTCTCAAGTGGGTGATGTGCCCACATGCTCTGGAGGGGGCAACATGCTCCGTGCTTGGACCTGGGGAGTACAAGGCCACAGTCTCTCAAGTGGGTGATCTGCCCACATCATCTGGAGGGGGCAACATGCCCTGTGCTCTTGATCCTGGGGAGGATGGGGTTGGTGGATATCTTACCCACTGGTTCTGGAGGGGGCACCGTGCCCTGTGCTCTTGATCCTGGGGTGGCTGGGGGTGGTGGGTGTCTTACCCACTGGTTCTGGAGGGGGCACCGTGCCCTGTGCTCTTGATCCTGGGGAGTGCAACGTCACAGTCTCTCAGGTGGGTGTCATACCCATTGGATTTGCTGGGAGGAGGCTGCACAGCAGCCCATGGAGGAAGGACTACATACCGTCCACCGGCGGCTGCTCAGTGGTGGAAGTGGTGCTGCTGCAGCTGCTGGTGGGGGGAAGCTCCAGCCCATCCCCTGCAGCCTCGGACAGCTGCCCACTGGTGGTGGTGCTGCTGCTGGTGGTGGTGGGGGGAAGCTCCAGCCATTCCCCTGCAGCCTCAGACGGCTGCACAACCATGGTTGGTGGTGGGGGCTCCGTCTGAGTCCCTGGCTCCTTGCCCTTCCTGGCAGCAGCTGGGGCTGTCTCCTTGCCCCACCTGAAAGCAGCTGAGGCTGGCTCCTTGCCCTACCTGGGAGCAGCTGGGGCTGGCTCCTTGCCCTCCGGGGCAGCAGCTGGGGCAGGCACCTTTTCCTTGAGGCTGACTGGTGCAGGCTCCTTCACCTTCTGCACAGGTGCCCTGGATCCTTTCCCACCATGAGTAGGTGTGGAGATTACAGGGCCCATGGACTGGGTGGCTGAGGTGCTTGCCTGGGTCTTTGCCACCCATGCCAGACGTGAAGGATGGGGTGGGGGAGGGGTAGGTAAGAGGTAAAGGTAGGCAAGGAAAAGCTTTTTGGGGACATTGGGGCTGGAAGAAGGAGAAGGTTTGGGAGTGGAGGAAGAGGGGGTGGTTGTAGGAGGTGTCTGTCTGCTGATTTTGGGTGCAGGTGCATGGGCTGTATGCTGTTGTGAGATGGATGGCTCTTGGGTGTCTGAGTGCTTGCATTTGTGTACTTTAGGAAGGGGGACAGACACAGTGGGAGAGGACACAGGGGACGTATGCATCGCTGTTGTGGAGGTTATCTGCCTGTGAGGTGTGTGTTCTGCTAGGTGTGGTGGTGATGTTGGTAGTGTATGATGGTGTAGTGCATGCAGGTGTGCGTAGATACGCAACTGGGAGTGTGGAGTGGGAGAAGGAGGAGAGGAGACAGGGGAAATTGTGGATGTTGGTATGTCTGCATCAGGGTGGTGTTTGTGTGAGTGCCTGTGGGATGATGTGTGGTGTTTGTGTTTGCCTTGTGTGAAGTCTTGTGTGTATGCTTGTCTACCTTTGTGCTTGCTTTAGGTTGGGGTTGAGGGGAATGGGATTGGGAAGAGGAACTTGGAGGTTGGAAACAGGGACAATGTCTGCCATCAGAGAGGAGGCCAAAGTCTGGATCGATCTCTGCTTGGCCGCCAAGCCAGTGTGAATGCCCTCCAGAAATGCATTAGTTTGCTGCATTTGAGCTGCCAGCCCCTAGATGGCATTCACAATGGTTGACTGCCCTACAGAGATGGATCTCTGGAGGTCAATAGCCTCCTCACTCAGAACAACAGGGCTAACTGGGGCGGGGCCTGAGGTGCCTGGGGTGAAGGAGATGCCCGCCCTCCTGGGTGAGTGAGCACGGGCAACTCGCTGAGGGGCTGCTGGGAGGACAGTGCTGGTACAGGGGTGGCAGCTGTACCTGTAGCTGCGGTGGTCACAGAAGTGTTGGCGACCACCAGAAAGCTTCCATCGGAGGAGGTATCAGAGTCTGAACTCTCCCCTCCAGTCTCCGCTGTGGTGCTCCCCTCGCCCTCCATCCCACTAGTGCCCTCAGCGTCAGTGGACTCTGCCTCCTGGGTCCTGTGGGATGCAGCTCCCTCCATCACCAGTGCCTCTGCTCACCCGCTAGATGATACTAATGCATATAAGGACAGGGTGACAAAACAAAAAGGGGAGGCGAGACAAAGGATACACCTGGTCAATGGCTGCATCAACACCACCGTTGGCGTAAACACCACTCTCACACACAGGGAACAGCCCTGTGCACTATGCATTGCTCTATCAGTTATTTTGCTAGCCACCAAGGCATGGTGAGGGGCACACATCGCCAAATGCAGCACACCAGGGACCTAGGCAGCCCTGACCAGTTGTGGATGCCTACAAGCTAGTAGCATGATTAGCCCTTCTCGACCCTTGCAAACAGAGGACCTACTCTGCAATGTCATGCCTGGGCTAGGGGCACCCACTGACACACATCACCCACCCAGATACCATCCTATCATGCGTAAGTTGTAATGATGGGCACTGTACTCACCCCCTTGTGGCTGCTGTGACGCTCTCAAGCACCCATCCAGCTCAGGATACGCCAGTATGCTGGCCATCCGGGAGTCAGGATCTGACAGGCACCCCTTCCTCATTTGGAGGCCATCCGTAGCTGGGCCTCTGCAGTCTTCTGTGCCCAGCATCTAAGGTCCTCCCACTGTTTCCGACATTGGGTGCTCCGCCTGCCGTAGACCCCTAGGGTCCGCACGTCATATACCCTTCTTTTGATGGGTGCTGACCTGCAGCGGGAATACACACAGCAAAATAGTTTCAGTCAGACAGTCCTGTCTGTTATACTTATGCCCCCCCCCATACCCCTCCACATCACCATTTGCACACGCATGGCCCAACACACAACCAATATGTTGCCCAGAGGACATCCACCCACCCCCCTTCTATGAGGCCTTCACACACACCACCCCATACATTCATGCCACATGCATTGTGCTCAAAGTGAACTCACCTGTTTGTCTGGAGGCCCATGCAGTAGTCCATACTGGGGTAGGACCCCATCCACCAGTCGCTCCAACTCCACTGAGGTGAAGGCAGGGGCCCATTTCCCAGTCACATGGGCCATGGTAGGTTCGAGACACAGGTCACAGCAGCACATGCAGTATAGGTCCTCTCCTGTTGAAGGTCAGGTAGCAAGTGAGGAATCAGATTAAAAAAGGTGGTCACGTCCACAGCGGTGCATACCGTCACCGCCGGCATACATCACCATTGCCCACTGTACCCCATAGGGCCCAAGGTTAACCAATGAGGACTTGCACAGCGGTTCCTGACCACCTCCTGTAACAGGGCATAACGTCAGTGGAATTACCTCACTTCCATCTGTCCCTCCATACAGGACAGGAAGATGCTATTTTCGGGGAGGGGGCAGGCCCTCGATAATAAATGTGTCACAGTTAAAATTTGGACATATAGGACAAATCCCACTTACCCAATACAAATTGACATCATGCATTGTAATGTTGTGGCTCCAATGTTCAGTTTGTGACCGGCTCCTCACTCCTTTGTCTCTTAGATTGCTACTGCTGCGGATGAATAGGAGATGGAGACATACCCTCTGTGTACAGACCCTTGGTGGATGTAGCAACAATGGAGGACAGGCACATCTTCCTCACTTATAAACTTGACAGGGCCACAATCACAGAGCTGTGTGCCCAATTGGAGCCTGACCTGATATCTGCTATCTGTCACCCCACTGGGATTCCCCCTTCACAGTGGCCAAATCTTCCACCTGGGGGAAAGCAATGTAGCTGCACATGTGTTTTATCAGGGCGGACAAGACTCTTGCCAGCACTATTGAGAACATTGGCTGTAACATTCCTGCTGCCGAGCCCACTGTCACTTGGAAAGAACCAGATGCCATGAAATGGAGCACTGATAGAACTTGCACAATAGGTGGATTCCAGTGGGATGACAGATAGCTGAGATCAGGTCAGGCTCCAACTGGGCACACAGCCCTGTGATTGTGGCCCTGTCCAGTCTATAAGTGAGTATTATGTGTCTGTCCTACAGTGTAGCTAAGTCCACCAGGGGTCTGTACACGTGGGTATGTCTCCATCTCCTATTCATCTGCAGCAGTAGGTATGTAAGGGACACAAGAGTGAGTAGGCTGTCACAATTTGAACAACTATACCACAACAGCAGTCCACATCATGCAATCATGTTTTGGGACAGTAGAATTTTAAAGTATGTGCTTTTAATCCTGTGACAGATAAATTATTGATAGGCCTGTTCCCCCACCTGAAATGGCGACCGCCTGTCCTGTGTGGAAGAGAGGTAGTTCCGCCGTCGTTGTGGGCAGTGGCAGTAGGCGGTGGTGAACCGCCGTTCAATTCTTCATTGGATAATTTTGGCCCTATGGGGTACAGTGGGCAATGGGGATGTATGCCAGCGGTGACGGTATAAACCGCAATGGACTTGACCGCCGTTTTATTTCTCAATCATCACTTGTTTCCTTACTTTCCACAGGAGAAGACCTACAGTGCATGTGCTGCTGTGACCTGTGTCTGGAACCTACCAAGGCCCTTGTGACCGGGAAAAAGACCCCAGCCTTCACTTCTGATGAGTTGGAGCGACTCGTGGATGGGGTCCTACCCCAGAAAAGACTGCTGTATGGGCCTCCAGACCAACAGGGGAGTACACTGTCGGCACAATGCATGTGGCATGAATGCATGGAGTTGTGCGTGAAGGCATCGTGTAAGGGTATGGTTGGGTGTGCCAATTTCCCCTTGGTGGTATACATGTTATGAGCTTGCCTATGTGTTTTGCAATGTTGATGCGATTGGGTATGGTGGGCCATGATTGTGACTGGCTGGACTGTTCATTTAATGGGGTTCTCCTGTCTGTATTATCTCTTCAGGTCAGTGCCCATCAAAAGAAGGGATTATGGCAGCCCATCGCCAAGGAGGTGCGGACCCTGCGGGTCTATGGCAGGAGGAGCACTCACTGTTGCAAACAGTGGGAGGACCTTAGACGCTGGGCCCGGAAAACCGCAAAGGCCCAGCTGGGGACGGCCTCCCAACGAGGAAGGGGTGCCCGTCAGACCCTGACCCCCGGATGGCCTACATACTGGCGGTGGCCTACCCTGAGCTGGATGGGTGCTTGAGGGCATCACAGCGGCCACAAGGGGGTGAGTACAGTGGGTATAGTTACAACTAATGGCTGGTGGGGTGGTATCTGAGTGGTGGTTGTGTGTTAGTGGGGGCCCCTAAGGCCAAGGCCAGAAATAGCTGCGTAGGTTCTTCTGTGTTCTTCCGGTCTTCTGTGTTCTTCTCTTCTGTTCTTCTGTGTTCTTCCGGTCTTCTGTGTTCTTTGCTTCTTCTGTTCTTCGGTCCTCTCCGACTCCTGTCTCTTCCCGCCCCTGTCTCTGCCCTCCTGCCTCACCCCCCTCTATCTCTCCACCTATCTCTCACTATCACCCACATCTACCCTTTGGCTACCTGCCTCCCTCACTCCTCTACCTATCTCTCCACCTAACTCTCTCACTCAACCCCTCCTCCTATCTACCTATTTTTCTATCTCTCCACCTATCTCTCCATCTATCTATTTCCCTATCTCTCCCCCCGTCCCGACACCCCCTCTGTTACCTATCTCCCTATCTTCTCACTCTACCTCTCACCCTCACCCACCTCTACCACCCCCCCTCCCCTATCTTTTCAACCCTACTCCTATCTATCTCCCTATTCTCCTAAAACTCTAACACTCACCCCCCCTCCACCCTTAAACCCCCCTTCCCCAGCTCTTCTCACTCTACCTGTCCCCCCTCCCTCGTGCTTTCCCGCCGCGACCTCCTGCACGCCCCACCCCCCAGCTCCCATTCGGCCCCAGCTGACCCCTCCCCCCTCTCCTCCCTCTTATGGCGGCCGCTGTGCGAGCGCGCCGCTGGCGTGCCGGAGGCGCGCCAGAGGCAAGCCCGTCTGCGCCCATCCGCGCCTGGCCCACGCCCAGCGCCACGACCCCTGGTCCCCAGCCCTCCCCTACCCCGCTGACCCGCTACGACCCCACCACCCTCCACGCCCTCAACCCCGGGTGCTCCAACACCTGCTTCCAAGCCCACCCCAAGCGCACCCATGGACCCTTCGCCTGTAACTCCTGCAAACGCATCTTCCACCACGCAACTACCACGACCACCAGCCCACGCGCCATCAACCACCTCAAGTGCATCCTGGTCAACGCTCGCTCTGTCCACAAGCACACCGTTGAACTCTGGGACCTCCTGGACTCCACAGCTCCGGACGTCGCCTTCATCACGGAAACCTGGATGAACGCCTCATCAGCTCCAGACATCACCACTGCCATCCCCGAAGGCTACAAGATCTCCAGAAAAGACCGCACCAACCAAGTAGGAAGAGGTATCGCCATCGTCTTCAAAGACTCCATCAGCGTCACCACCTCCACCGAAGACACCCCTCTCGCCACTAAACATCTGCATTTTCAAATTCGCACCGACCCCAGGACCACCCTCAGAGGATCCCTCGTCTACCGTCCCCCCGGACCGCGCGCCCCTTTCAGCGACGCCATCGCTGACTTCATCTCCCCTCACGCCCTCGCCTCGCCGGACTACATCCTCCTAGGCGACCTCAACTTCCATCTGGAACAGAACAACGACCCCAACACCACCGCCCTGCTCGACATCCTCGACAACCTCGGCCTCAAGCAACTGGTGAACACTGCCACCACATCGCCAGACACACGCTCGACCCTATCTTCTCCGCCAGCAAACACATCTTCTTCAGCCACACCTCCGCTCTACACTGGACCGACCACAGCAGTGTCCACTTCACATTCCGACGCGAGACCCGCCACATCCGCACTCAACCCATCCTTTGTCGACAGTGGAACAAGATCCCCGAAGAGCAACTCTTCTCCGCACTCGCTGCCAACCAACCCACCCTCACCACCGACCCCAACGACGCAGCCCTCAGCCTCACAAACTGGATCTCCAACTGCGCAGACAACCTTGCTCCCCTCAAATGCATGCATAGACAGACCAACACCAAAAAACCTCTCTGGTTCTCTGACACCCTCAAAGAATCAAAGAAAACTTGTCGCACCCTCGAGAAGGCCTGGCGCAAGGACCACACCGCTGACAACATGACCGCCCTCAAGAACGCTACCCGCGAACACCACCACCTGATCCACGCTGCCAAAAGGAACTTTTTCACCGACAGACTGGACAAAAACAGCCACAACAGCAGAGAACTTTTCAGCATCGTCAAGGAGTTCTCCAACCCCAACGCCAACGCCGTCACGCCCTCACAGGATTTGTGCGAATCCCTCGCCACCTTCTTCCATCGCAAGATCAGCGACCTCCACGACAGCTTCGGACACCAGACCCAACCAAAAATCACCGAACCCGCACCCCCGGCCTTCACCCTCAACAACTGGACCCACATCAACACTGAAGAAACCAAATCCATCATGAACTCTATCCACTCCGGCGCCCCTTCGGACCCCTGCCCTCACTTCATCTTTAATAAAGCCGACGACATCATCGCCCCGCACCTCCAGGCCGTCATCAACTCTTCTTTTTCTTCTGCTACCTTCCCCGAATGCTGGAAACACGCGAAGTCAACGCCCTCCTAAAGAAACCTACAGCTGACCCGAGCGACCTGAAAAACTTCCGCCCCATCTCTCTCCTGCCTTTCCCAGCCAAGGTAATAGAGAAGACCGTCAACAAACAGCTGACCACCTTCCTGGAAAACAACAACCTGCTCGACCCTTCACAAACCGGATTCCGAACCAACCACAGCACGGAAAATGCCCTCATCTCAGTCACAGACGACATCAGAACCCTGATGGACAACGGTGAAACAGTCGCCCTCATCCTCCTCGACCTCTCGGCTGCCTTCGACACCGTCTGTCACCGCACCCTAATCACCCGCCTCCGCTCCACCGGGATCCAAGGCCAGGCCCTGGACTGGATCGCCTCCTTCCTCTCAAACCGTTCCCAAAGAGTTTACCTCCCACCGTTTCGCTCAGACCCCACCGAGATCATCTGCGGCGTACCTCAAGGCTCATCGCTCAGCCCGACACTCTTCAATGTCTACATGAGCCCCCTCGCCAACATCGTACGCAAGCACAACATCATCATCACCTCCTACGCCGACGACACCCAACTTATACTCTCCCTCACCAAGGACCCCGCCAGCGGCAAGACCAACCTGCAAGAGGGGATGAAGGACGTCACAGATTGGATGAGGCTCAGCCGCCTAAAGCTGAACTCTGACAAAACGGAAGTCCTCATCCTCGGCAACACCCCGTCCGCCTGAGACGACTCCTGGTGGCCCACGGCCCTCGGCACCGCACCGACCCCCACAGACTACGCCCGCAACCTCGGCTTCATCTTGGACCCCCTTCTCACCATGACCAAACAAGTCAATGCTGTGTCCTCCGCCTGCTTCCTTACCCTCCGCATGCTCCGCAAGATCTTCCGCTGGATCCCCGCCAACACTAGAAAAACTGTGACCTCGCCCTCGTCACGTGCCACCTGGACTATGGCAACACCCTCTACGCTGGGACCACCGCCAAACTCCAAAATCGCCTGCAACGCATTCAAAACGCCTCGGCCCGCCTCATCCTCGACGTACCCCGCAACAGCCACATCTCCGCACACCTGAGACACCTGCATTGGCTCCCAGTCAGCAAAAGGATCACCTTTCGACTTCTCACCCATGCACACAAAGCCCTCCACAACAAGGGACCGGAATACCTCAACCGACGCCTCAGCTTCTACGTCCCCACCCGCCTACTCCGTTCCTCTGGCCTCGTGCTCGCTGCCGTCCCTCGCATCCGCCACTCCACTGCGGGTGGGAGGTCTTTCTCTTTCCTGGCACCCAAGACCTGGAACTCCCTCCCCACCAGCCTCAGGACCACCCAGGACCACTCCGCATTCCGGAGACTCCTAAAAAACTGGCTTTTCGAGCAACAGTAACCCACCCCTTTCCCCTAGCGCCTTGAGACCCGCACGGGTGAGTAGCGCGCTTTATAAATGTTAATGATTTGATTTGATTTAGGTCCTCTAAAGAGTAATGGCTGCATGGCAAATACAGGTAACCTAGCTTGTTAGTATTCACTTCTAGGCAGGGCTGTGCTGCAGTTGGTGGTGTGTGCTCCTCCTCATGCCTTGGTGACTAGCCATATCACTGGTAGTGCAATGCATAGTGCATAGGTCTGTTCCCTGTGTGTGACGGTGCTGTGTACGCCAACGGTGGTGTTGGTGCAGACAATGACACAGTGCATCCTTTGTCTCTCTCCCCCCTTTCTTGTTTTGTCATCCTGTCCTTATGTGCATTAGCATCATCTGGCGGAGGAGCAGAGGCACTGGTGACAGAGGGAGCTTCATCCCACAGGACCTTGGAGGCAGAGTCCACCGACGCCGGGGGAACCAGTAGGATGAAGGGCGAGGGGAGCACAACGGCGGAGACTGGAGGAGATAACACAGACTCTGATACCTCGTTCGATAAGAGCTCCCTGGTGATGGTGGGCACCTCTGTGACCACCCCAGCTGCAGGTACAGCCGTCACCCCCATACCAGCACCGCCCTCCCAATAGCCCCTCAGCGAGTTGCCGTGCCCGCTCATCCAGGAGGGTGTACATCTGCTTCGCCCCAGGCACCTCAGGCCCTGCCCTAGTGAGCCCTGCTGCCCTGAGTGAGGAGGCTATTGCTCTCCTGAGATCCATCTCTGTAGGGCAGTCAACCACTGTGAATGCTATTCAGGGGCTGGCATCTCAGATGCAGCAATGCAATGCATTCCTAGAGGGCTTTCATGGTGGGTTGGTGGCCCATCAGAGATCGATTCAGGCTCTGGCCTCCTCTCTGATAGCAGCCATTGTCCCTGTTTCAACCGTCCCCCCACCAACTCCCACGTTCCAGTCCCATTCTCCTCAACCCATCCCAAGCAGACGAGCATGCACACAAGGCAACGCCCAAGAGTGACACAGGCAAACACAAGCACCACAGTTCATCCCACAGGCACTCACACAAACACCATACTGGTGCAGACATAACAACATCCACAACCTCCACTGTCTCCCCCTCCTCATCCTCCCCCACCTCCGTTCCAGTCACCTCCGCACTCACACCTGCATGCACTATATCTATATCCACTATCAGCATCACAAAACCAAGCACAAGACACACCTCACTGGCAGACACCTCCACAACAGCCATAGATGCGTCCTCTGTGCCCTCTCCCATCGTGTCTGTCCCCCTCCTAAAGGACACAAACACAAGAACTCAGACAACCAACAGCCATCCACCTTACATCAGCATACACCCCATGCACCTGCACCCAAATCAAGCAGACATACACCTCCAACAACCACTCCCTTATCCTCCACTCCCATTACTCCTCCCTCCTCCCAACCCAACATCCCTAAAAAGCTTTTCCTTTCCCAAATTGACCTCTTCCCTACACCTCCCCCCATCCTGCATGTTTGGGCAGGGCCCAGCACCTCAGCCAAACAGTCCACGGAAGCAGTGGTAGCACAACCTACTCATGGTGGTAAAGTTACAAGACCTAAGACACTGAAGGGGAAGAAGCCAGGACCAGCAGGGATGAAAGGGAAGAGTCCTTCACCATCTGTGAGGAAGGGGAAGGAGCCAGCACCACCAGGCAGAGAGGGGAAGAACCCATCCATCCCTGCCAATATGGGTGAGGGCTCCCTGACCCCTGGACAGGAGGAGGCGAGGCACTCTATGCCAGCTGAAGCTATCAGGCTAACACCGCCACCACCACCATCGGTCACGGGGACCCCACTGCCAGCTGTGGATGTGCAGCCATCAGGGAGTGCAGGGGCTGCCCAGGAGCCTCCCACATCCACTACCACAATGCAGACATCACTGAGTGCAGGGGCTGCCTAGGAGCCTTACCCAGCTAATGTGTGGGCTGCCCCCTCCAGAACCAGTGGGTAAGTCACCCACTCGAGAGACTGTGGTCTTGCACTCCCCAGGACAAAGCAATGGCATGTTGCCCCCTCCAGAACCAGTGGCCAAGTCACCCACTTGAGAGACTGTGGCATTGCACTCCCCAGGACAAAGCAATGGGCATGTTGCACTTACCAGAACCAGTGGGCTTGTTCCTGCATCCGGCTGAGGTGCCCCCTCCTTCCCCTGAGGTGCCTGCCTATTTGTAAACTGATGCATGTGAACTGTTCTATCCGGATGTGGTCAGGATTCGAGTTGGGGCTTAGACTGTGACCTGTGGCCATGTCAGCCCTTTAAAGTTTGGACTGGGCAGTGTCCCTTCTTTGTACATGTGTACATATCCATTTCATTGCCAAATTGAATTATTAATTTTGATGTTGATCTGATTACAATCACTTTAGTCAACTCCTGTTGTCCTTGCATTATTCTGCTGTTTTACAGGGGCAAATTGATTTTCTTGTGCAGCTGGTTGTGTGTATGGTGTGTGTGTATTGGGTGTGTGTCACTCTTGTTTTCCTCCCACCCTCCCTTCTCTGCAAGGCGGCTATACTCACTGTTGTCGTCTTCGTCGGCGTTGGTGTTTCAGGTGAAGCATAATGTAGAAGATCATCAGGAAGGCTTGCAGTTCGGGTTCCATGGCAGCATGGTATTTTCCTGTGTCTCCAGTGGTGAGTTCTTTCACTTCTGAGCTCTGTTTCCACCAGGGTTTTGTTGGCTTTGGTACGGCCACAGAAAAGGTGGCAAACTTGTGTGTCAAAATATGGTGGGCGGTACTTTGTCTTCTGACTGGCTGTTGGCGGCTACCGCCATGGTGGCTGTTGTTTCCGCCGTGGAGGATGGTGTGGTACATTGGCTGTCTATGGGAGATATCACCGCCATGGTCATAATTTGGCCGTAATGACAGCAAGCCTGTTGACAGTATTATTGCCAGCCTGTTGGCGGTATTAGCGCCACTTTATCACCCACCGCCAGGGTCATAATGAGGGCCTTAATCTTTAAAAGTTCATATCTGTGGTTCCCTCTACTGGAGTTTTGATGTTTTACTGTCATTTTAAAGATAAAAATATAATCTATTTTTAGAAATTATTGTGTTTTACTTATTTACTGTTTTGTTGATATTAAATGCTTTACACACCTGTTTCCTAAATTAAGCCCAATTGCTTGTTGCCAAGTTACCAAGGATTGAGCCAGGATTAATTTATTGAGACCTTGACTGGACCCAGTGGGTATTTGTTGCTTATTGTTAAGTGTACCTGCCCTTATCAATAATCCACTTTCCAAAATGTTTGGTGCACAGTGGTGGAATCCAGTACTTGTGTTTACTATCACAATACAGTTTTAAGTGAAGAAAGTTAAAACTCATCTAAATTGTCCTAGTACAAAACATTTTTAAATTTTTAATTTGGACTAATTTCAATGTATTATTTTTTGTGATTTTTGTACATTTCTGATTCAATTATTTGCAAAAATAAATAAATTGGTGTGACACAAAAATTGGGAATACCATGGAGCATGATCTGGCTAGCCTACCCACACTCACTGTAGTCCAGCTTAGGGAGATGTGCTTTAGGAGGGGATTGCAAGCAGCCACTAACATTAGGAAGGCTGAGCTGATCAAGACCCTTGAGGCCTTGAGGAGGTAGGCACAGAGGAAGCTCCTTTGGGATACAAAAGGGGGATGCCAGTTCCCACCTCTCAGAGGAGGGAGAACTCTTACACCTTAGTGATAGGGAGGTCTTCTCCCCACACAGTTACCAGGGCCCTGTCTAGAGCGAGTTTGGGGAATGGGGTCCATTCAGACGAGGCCAAACTGTCCCATAGGGAGAGAGAGCTTGAGGCTCAGTTGGTCTATATAGCACTAGAGGTAGAGAAGCTGGCCCCAAAGAAGAGAAAGTGGGCAAGAAAAGAACAGAGAGATAGTTTCATTGAAGAAGATGTCCAGGGGTGATGGGTTTTGTCCCAGACAATCCAATGGGGTTGTTCCTATTTATCAAGAGATGGGAAGACATAGACAAGTGTCTGACAGCCTTTGAGAGGGCTCTCAGGATTAGGAGGAGTTGACCACAGTACTGGGGTTCACTCCTATGGAAGCTGCTCCCAGTATCCGGGAGGGATAGGCTCCTCACCATAGGGGAGGATAAAACAGAGTCTTATCCCAATACGAAAAAATGCCTCATGCAGAAGTTTGGTCTCACTCCAGAACAGTACAGGGTAAAGCTTAGGAACACCCAGTCATGGGTTGACTTTGTGGACATCTCAGTAAAGGCACTAGAGGGCTGGATACAGGTCAACAAAGTAAGTACTAATGAGGGAGTATACCATTCTATCATGAGGGAACACATCTTGACCAATTGTATATCAGAGAAGTTACGCCAGTATCTAGTGGACTGCAAGCTGTCCAGACCCAGAGAGCTGGGGGAGGCAGCTGATAAGTGGTTCAGAACAAGAGTGGTTACCAAGTCCCAAGGGGGAGACTCTAAGAAGGTGAGCGTGTCAGGTCCACAAAAGCCTAAGGAGGGAGGTGATAAGCCCACCACAAAGACTCCCTCTGTACCCCCGAACCCTATGAACGAGGACAGTAAATCCCACTCCCACCCTGAGTAGAGGCAGGGAGACCGAGGGTTAAAAAAGCTCTTGGACAACAGGGCTTGCTTTGACTGTCAACAGACATGTCACTTCATGGGTGATGCAGGCTGTTCCAAGAAGGTGATTTGCACTGGACTGTCCAGAGTGGCTGTCGAAAAAGGCTCCTCAGATGATGGGGTCCTCATAGCATTGCGCTGGGAGACAGATCCAGATGGTAAGCTAGTGATCCCTGATGGTGGAAGTAGGCACTTTCACTCCATTCGGGTAACTGGGATCCCTGCCACTTGCCTGAGACACATGTGCCAGTCACACCGTGGTGAGTGACTAGTTGGTGACCCCATACAAGTATGTCCAAGATGAGACAAAGAGAGTCAGGGTAGCCACAGGTGAGGTCACCACCAAACCTGTAGCAATCATTCCCCTAGAGAGGGAGAGAACCCTTGACTGGTATGATGTGGTGGTCAGGGCTTACCTCCCCTTAGATTGTATTCTGGGCAATGCCTCCCAGAGGTTAGTCTGATCCCATCTTGGGGGGTTGCCCAGGGCACCCCCCACAACCAAAAGTCCTGGGGAACCAGTCCCTGCAGTTAGGAGAAAGGGGTCCCCAAGAAAAGACAAAAAGGAAGGGAAGGACATGACTCTCTGTAAGAGAGGTTCAATGAGTCAAATGCCTTCTGCCCTAGTGGGGGCGGGATCCCATAGTTGGCACTGGTGAGGCCTCACCTTACTGAAGGAAGTCCTGAGAAGTCAGGCAACTACCCAGCTGCAGGGTGCTGCCCTGCACTGACAGAAGGGAGAGTGGAGGAATGGTGTATGCCACAGGATGTCGTAACCTCCTACTCTAAACACCGCCGCCCGCCAAGCGGGAACCGCCAGAAGACCGTCCCGCGGTCAAAAGACCACGGCGGTCATTCTGGGTTTCCCACTGGGCTGGCGGGCGACCGCCAAAAGGCCGCCCGCCAGCCCAGTGGGAAACACCCTTCTACGAGGAAGCTGGCTCCGAATGGAGCCGGCGGAGTGGAAGGTGTGCGACGGGTGCAGTATCACCCGTCGCGAATTTCAGTGTCTGCTAAGCAGACACTGAAATTCAAAGTGGGGCCCCCAGGGGCCCCACGACACCCCTCACCGCCATCCTGTTCCTGGCGGTCGAAACCGCCAGGAACAGGATGGCGGTGAGGGGGTCGGAATCCCCCATGGTGGCGCAGCAAGCTGCGCCGCCATGGGGGATTCCTCAGGGCAGCGGAAAACCGGCGGGACACTGCCGGTTTTCCGGTTCTGACCGCGGCCATACCGCCGCGGTCAGAATGCCCTCAGGAGCACCGCCAGCCTGTTGGCGGTGCTCCCGCCGACCCCGGCGGTCAAGGACCGCCGGGGTCGGAATGACCTTCCAAGAGAGGTGTCAGGACCCCACAGTGGCTCCTAAAGCAGCTCACCCACCTGTCAGTGCAGAGCTTAGGATGTGGTTCGGACAGCAGTGAGTAGCCTCTGCTGAGTGCTGGCCTTCTCGGTAGCACTATACTTGGCCTGGAAGGAAGACCCCAGGACCAAAAGCAAAGTAGTGCCCTTGACCCTGTTTATCATGCTCAAATGCTAGCTAGGGATATGAGAGGTGGAGACCTCACTACCCAAACTGGCAGAGAGAGAGGAGGAAGATCCCCCTAGAGGGAAGGCTCAGTTTAAAATAGGTTCCTTTACTGGTGGGATGGGTCCACCACCCAAAGGGAGTAACCCTAACAGGATGATGTAAGGCAGAGATTGATACATTTATTATGCCTGATTAATTAAAACCCTTGCAAGTACAAACACAGCTGTAGAGTAAAAAATAAAACACATTTGAGTATACGAAATAAAAGTGATAATCACACTGTTTTATGCCATCGAGTGCAAAGTGCAATTGTAACGAATTAAGGTTTTGATGTAAAGACAAAGCCATCCTGACCAGGCCAGATTTAGCCACTTTAGATGGCTTACAATCTCATCAGTTTTGGATCAAGGAAGTCTAAGTGGGCTCAATGCACTCTTTCAGCTTCTTTTGTAGCTGGAAGACATACTTCCCAAATTTGCCCAGTTCTGATGGCCCCCTTAATGCAAACACTAGTGATCGGGCCTCATTGCAAGTTCTTATGCCATATGGTAGATATAGAGGTTATAATAAAGTGCAAAGTGCATTCATCAGCGTTGGACAGCAGCATAGCAGATGGTTAAGTGACTCAAATTTGTATCCACAGAACCTTCAATTTACCATCTTGGAGAGGGAGTGACATTTTGGGTTAATCTCCTTGATCTTCAGGGTTAGCAGCCTTGCAACTAGGATCTGTGTCACACAGACTTTCCTAATTGTACAGTCCACATATGGTTGAGTGTTAGACCTGACAGCCTTAGGGTGGTCATCCCCCAACTTTTTGTCTGCCTCCCTCCATTTTTCTGGCACTGTTTTGCCTCCCTCCCTCCATTTCTCTGACACTCTGCACACTTCACCACTGTTAAAGTCTCTCCCTAAAACATGGTAACATTGGTTCACACCCAATTGGCATATTTGATCTGCTTGTAAGTCCATAGTAAAGTGCACTACATGTGCCGAGGGCATTTAGATTGAATGCTACTAGTGTGCCTGCAGCACTGCATAACACACTACATAAGTATCCCCTTACCCATGTGTCAGGCCTGCCATTGCAAGGCCTGTGTGTGCAGTTTCACTGCCACTTTGACTTGTCATTTAAAAGTACTTGCCAAGCCTTAAACTCCCCTTTTTCTACATATAAGTCACCCCTAAGGTAGACCCTAGGCAACCTATAGGGCAGGGTGCTGTGTAGATAAAAGATAGGACATACACATGTGAGTTTTATATGTCCTGGTAGTAGAAAACTCCTAAATGTGTTTTCCACTGCTGTGAGGCCTGCTCCTTTCATAGGCTAACATTAGGGCTACCCTCATATATTGTTTGAGTGGTAGATTCTGATCAGAAAGGAGTGGGCAGGTCATATTTAGTATGGCCAGAATTGTAATACAAAATCCTGCTGACTGAAGAGGTTGGATTTTATATTACTATTTTAGAAATGCCACTTTTAGAAAGGGAGCCTTTCTCTGCACTTAAAATACTTCTGTGCCTTGCTACCTGTCTCCAGTCCACATCTGGGCTAGGTTGGTTGACAGCTCCCTTGTGCATTTCATCCAGACAACTACAAACACAGGATGCTCAGTCACACTTGCACACATCTGCATACTGAATGGGTCTTCCTTCGCTGGAAGGTTGGAGGGCCTGACACTTACATTTCAAAGGACAGTGGCCTGCCCTCACACAATGGACTGCCAACCCCCTACTGGCACCCTGGCAGACAGGGTTGTACTGAAAGGAGACCTTGTGCACTTCAAAACCACACGTTGAAGTCTCTCCCACTTCAGAGGCATGTTTGAGTATATAAACTGGGTCCCTGATCCTACCAACTCAGACACTTCTGGACCTGAACCTGCAATCTGTCAGGAGGAACAGCCTGGCTGCCCAAAGGACTCATCTGGACTGCTTTGCTGTGAAGGACTGCTGCCCTGCTGTTGCCCTGCTGCCCTGCTCCCCTTTGACTTTGCTGAGAAGTGCTCTTCAAGGTCTTGGATTGAGCTTGCCTCCTGTGTTCTGGAGTCTCAGGGCCAAAAAGACTTCATGTCTTCAAGGAACTCCTTGTGCACCAAAAATCAACACACAACCTGCCAGAAACATTGCGCAGCCTTTGCCTGTGATGAGAAAATCGCCGCACAGCTAAACCGGATAGGCACAGCTCGACTTCCGAGTGAAGAAACAGTGCAGCGCCTACCGTGCAGCCAGAACTTCAATGCATAGCCCTATCAGATTGACGCACAGCCAAACCGGAATGATGCAGCCCGACTTACAGAGTGAAGGATAAACGCTGCGCCTGCTGTGCAACAGAAACTTTGACGCATCGCCACTGGATCGACACAATGACTTTTTCCTGCATGCCCAGGATTTCCCTGCATCATCCCTGGGGGTCAAAGAGAAACCCCCATCACAGAGGAAAACCAATCCTTCATGCCAAAAATTGACGCAAGCCCCTTGTAGCATGGAAAGAAACAACGCACCGTCTTTTTCACCCTGGAAAATCCAATGGACACCTTATGTTTCCACGCATTTCCTCCTCTGCGGTCTCTGTGCATGTAAGTTTTGACGCAAACCAGGTACTTTGTGAAACCAAGAGACCATTGTTGATTTCTAAGATCTAAGACCCTTTTTAATCTTGCAAAAGTGATATTTCAACTTGTACTTATTGAATCTTAATTGTTTTTTACTTTAATTTAACTAGATACATATCTTAAATTGTTCTAAACACTTTGCGGGTCATTCCGACCCTGGCGGTCGGTGGCCGCCAGGGCCACCGACCACGGGAGCACCGCCAACAGGCTGGCGGTGCTCCTACGAGCATTCTGACCGCGGCGGTTTAGCCGCGGTCAGACGCGGAAAGCCAGCGGTCTCCCGCTGACTTTCCGCCGCTCGTAGGAATCCTCCATGGCTGCGGAGCGCGCTCCGCAGCCATGGAGGATTCCGACTCCCCCTCCCGCCATCCAGTTCCTGGCGGTTCTCCCGCCGGGAACCGGATGGCGGGAGGGGGAGTCGCGGGGCCCCTGGGGGCCCCTGCCGTGCCCATGCCTATGGCATGGGCACGGCAGGGGCCCCCGTAAGAGGGCCCCTAAAAGTATTTCAGTGTCTGCAAAGCAGACACTGAAATACGCGACGGGTGCAACTGCACCCGTCGCACCTTCCCACTCCGCCGGCTCTATTACGAGCCGGCGTCATCGTGGGAAGGGAGTTTTCCCCTGGGCTGGCGGGCGGTCTTGCGAAGACCGCCCGCCAGCCCAGGGGAAAACTCGGAATACCCTCCGCGGTCTTTCGACCGCGGAGCGGTATTTCGGAGGGGGGAAGTCTGGCGGGCGGCCTCCGCCGCCCGTCAGACTCAGAATTAGGGCCTTTGTGGTGTATTTTTGTGGTGTTTGCACTGTGTTGCTGTATGATTTATTACACAAATAAATTACACACTGCCTTCTAAGTTAAGCCTGACTGCTCAGTGTGAAACTACCAGAGGGTGGGCACAGGATCATTTGGATTATGTGTGACTTACCCTGACTATAGTGAGGGTCCTTGCTTGGACAGGGGGTAATCTGACTGCCAACCAAAGACCCTATTTCTAACATTGAGGTAGCAGGAGTTGTGAACCATTTATATGAGATGCTGCCACTGCCTTTTGTACAGGGAAAAGGCTAACTTTTTCCAGGTCATATGCCTGAGAGACCGTTTTTATCTGTCTATCTACGAGTCTGTGCCAGTTTCAATAATTCTACTTGTTCTATTTGAAAGGAAGCAAAGTTTGTAGTTACCTGGGGATCGAAGATAGAGTGAAGAGCTGATTTCAGAATGTTTGGTGGAGCCATAATTCTCCTGTGATAGTATTTCAGATAGGTGTCCATAAGTGCCCAGTTCTGGCTTTGCAGGCCAAATTCTAGCCTTATCAGGCAGCTCCTATGTGTTGCGGTAATTTAAACACTCTTTTGTATGCTTTGACTTGGAGCTATTCCACCGGTGTGGTGAGTTGACCTGGAAAAGCTTCATGGCCATAGTTTAAGGCTGGAAGAAGAGAAGCACTGAGCACTTGAAGAACCAGCCTTGGTGTAGGACTTTCTATAAGATTATTTAACTGACATAATCTGGTTATTATGAATTCAGCCTTCAATTTAAGATGATGCAGATGTACTTTGGGATTTCCCTTCACAGATAGACACATGCCCAAATAGTTGTACGAGTCTTTTCTGTTAATTGTAAGGGGGCCCATATTCCAATGGCAGTTCTGAAATTTACGTGACCTTCCAAAGATGATTACTTTGGCCTTCAAAGCATTCGCCTTCATTTTATTTTCCATGTTGTCGCCATGAAGAGTGGTTAGTACTTTTTGGAACCTAGTTCTTGAGTGGTCCAATAACACAATATAATCTGCATATTGTAGGAGGGTAATTTTAAAATTTCCAATTTTCGGTGTAATCAAGTTAGCCTGTCTTAAGGCCTGGAACATGTCTGCTGTGTAGAGATTAAATATAAGTGGTGCTAGCACGCACCCTTATTTTAACCCATTAATGGTAGGGATCTCCCTGCTGAAAGCAGAGCTTGACAGCTTGACCCTTACCCCGGTAGATGTGTTCGACAGAGTTATTGCCCTTAATAACTTATTTGGAAATCCCAGCCTGGGACCTTCTTCCATAGCAGGTTCCTGTCCACCGCATCGAATGCAGCGGGGTAATCCACAAGACAGGCATAGAGAGGAGGTGATTTCTTAGCGGTTACCTGGTGCATTAAAAAGGAAAGGGCCATGATGTTATCTGTGATTGCAGAACTCTCTAAAAAGTCTGTTTGACAAAAGGGGGCGATCCCCTTAGCTTCCACCCAGCAAT
This sequence comes from Pleurodeles waltl, assembly GCF_031143425.1. Taxonomy (NCBI): domain Eukaryota; kingdom Metazoa; phylum Chordata; class Amphibia; order Caudata; family Salamandridae; genus Pleurodeles; species Pleurodeles waltl. The sequence continues at coordinate 1,056,831,364 of NC_090439.1, forward strand.
CCAGCTCCCTTAAAAGGACTAGTGCAAAGCCCTTGGCTTCAATGTCCAGAAGGGCAATGAGTCATTAATTAGCAGGATCCTGCCTGTTCCCTCTTTTATAAATGGGGTGTAGTATTCAGCCCATCCAGCTAGCTGGTACCTTCTGAGTCTCCAAGCAGGAACAGTGAAGTCAAGAGTTTTATTAACATGCTAAATATGATTAAGTTGAAGAGTTTTATTGCTGACAATCTTCATGATGCAAGCATAGTACAAGTGGGTGAATGTTGTGGCATATATGTATGTATATTACATTAAAGAAGGTATCAATAGACAACCAATTGCATGTTTATTAGGTAAAGGCTTGACAAAACCCACTGCTGAAAGTCCTGGTGCCTTTTCATTTCTCAATCATCTTTCCATACTGTAACTCAAAATTAAAAGTAATTTGAAACCCTTACGCCTGTCTGCAGTTCAAGTCTGTGCAGAATTGTTAACATGCTTTGAATTGTTTTCCTGTGACCTTTTTGTTTTCTCAGATCTCCTTCCCTGCTGATCCCATCCCACAACCTTCCCCTCATCAGATCTGCGCTATAAGAGCATTCAGATTTGGAGGTATCTGGAGGTGGGCCCTGTTGAGCTTCATACAGACCCGTGGTAATGTAGCCCTGACAGCTTGTCATACCTGCCACATTCCAAGAGACAATTAATGGCTCACTTTTCATCTCCCACTCCTGATGGTCGTTGCTAGGAGTGCATCTGAACTTTACTATAAGAGGTATCAGCCCTCCATGTGAAACTTGTTATATTATTTTTTTAATTTAAATTTTTATTTCCGGAGTCAAAAGACACCTTTCTAGTGCAATTCTTTGTACTAGAGTATATGCAAGATATAGAGACATTTTTCTTCAACCCAGGTGGTTTGGGGTGCCCTACCCCTTTTAAAATGCTGTAGGCTCTGACTTTTGGATCTAAAAATTCACTTGTTTTTCTTAGGGGGAGGGGATATTTAGGTGAGGAAAGCATGGCCACGTTATGCCCCATTCTTCCCAGATCGGCTTGTTTTCCAGTACCTGATCGGTCAATGCCTGGGTACTTAGGCCCATATTTATACTTTTTGATGCTAAACTGCGCTAACGCAGTTTAGCGTCAAAAAATTTTGCGCCGTCTAACGCCATTCTGAAGCGCCATGCGGGTGCCGTATTTATGGAATGGCGTTAGCCGGCGCAAGCAGACCGGCGCTGCCTGGTGTGCGTGGAAAAAAACCACGTAGACCAGGCAGCGCCGGCGTTGGGCAAAAATGACGTTAGGGCGTCTTAAAATGGGGCAAGTCAGGTTGAGGCAAAAAAATCGTCTTAACCCGACTTGCGCCATTTTTTAACGACGCCCATCCCCCATCAACATGACTCCTATCATTGTAAAGATAGGAGTCATGCCCCCTTGCCCAATGGCCATGCCCAGGGGACTTCTGTCCCCTGGGCATGGTCATTGGCCATAGTGGCATGTAGGGGGGCACAAATCAGGCCCCCCTATGCCAAAAAAAATTATTAAAAAAAAATAAAAAAATACTTACCTGAACTTACCTGAATGTCCCTGGGGTGGGTCCCTCCAGCCTTGGGTGTCCTCCTGGGGTGGGCAAGGGTGGCAGGGGGGTCCCTGGGGGCAGGGGAGGGCACTCTGGGCTCATTTTGAGCCCACTTGTCCCTTAACGCCATGCCTGACCCAGGCGTTAAAAAGCGGCGCAAATGCGCCGTTTTTAGCCACGCCCACTCCCGGGCGTCTCTTTTGCCCGGGAGTATAAATACCACGTAAAGGCCTGGGAGTCATTTTTTAGACGGGAACGCCTCCCTTGCATATCATTAACGCAAGGAAGGGGTTCACGCTAAAAAATGACGCACATTCCGGGAACTTTGGCGCTATACGCCTCTAACGCCATAGTATAAATATGGCGTTAGTGGCGTTAGTTTAGCGTCGAATTTGCGTCGAAAAAAACGACGCAAATTCGGCGCAAACGGAGTATAAATACGGCCCTTAGAGTCAGCATTGTTGATTTGCGATGTTTGCAATATTCAGGGAGAACCTTAAATGCTACTCTCAAGATACCATCAGAGTTTATATTAATCGCCTTTGGAAATGCTTCAAAAAACCATAACAAATTTGAATGATTCAAGATATCATGCTGGCCTTCTGAGCAATACTGAGGTGTAAGTACTGTTAGACTTGACATCATTGGCATGGTCTCCCCTAGCTTTCTCCCTCTACTTCCCAGGTTGCTTATGTGTGCTGGACTCTGTTTTTGCTGTTTTTGTTTCCTCTGGACACTTTACCACTGCTGACTGGTGCTAAAGTGTAAGTACGCCCTGTATAAATCATATGTGTACATTGGCTTTTACATGGTTGGCATATGTGATTTACCAGTAAGTCACTAGTAAAGTGCACTAGAAGTGCCCAGGGCCTGTTAATCAAGTGCTACTAGTGGGCTTGCAGTACTGATTGTGCCATTCACATATGTAGCCCTGTAAACATGGTTCAGACCAGCCACTGCAGTGTCTGTGTGTGCAGTTTTAAACTGCCAATTTGACTTGGAAAGTGTACCCACTTGCCAGGCCTAAACCTTCCCTTTTTTCATACATGTAAGGCACCCTTAAGGTAGGCCCTAGGTAGCCCAATGCGTAGGGTGCAGTGTATGTTGAAGGTGGGACATGTACTGATGTGTTTTACATGTCCTGACAGTGAAATACTGCTAAATTAGTTTTTCACAGTTGCATGGCCTATCTCTCATAGGTTAACATGGAGGCTGCCTTTAAATATAATTAATGTGCAGATACCCTCTGGGAGCAGATAGAGTGGAGTTTGGGCTCTCTGACCTCTCAATTTAAAAATACATCTTTTAGTGAAGTTGGTTTTTAGATTGTTAGTTTGAAAATGGAACTTTTAGAAAGTAGGCATTTTCTTGCTTAAATCATTCTGTGACTTTGCCTGTTTGTAGATTGCCTGTCTGGGTCAGTTTGACAGTTGGGCTGTTTGTGAATCCCCTCTAGACAGTGACACAAAGGGAGCTGGGGTGTATCCTGCATATCCTGATGGGTCATTTGGGCTGAGGGGAGGAGTGGTCTTTTACACCTAAAAGGGCTGTGCCTTCCCCCTCACAATGCAGTCTCCAACTCACTGGTGTGTGTCTGGGGCCTGGCCTGGGAAAGGCAGGATCTTGTAAACAACAGAGACTTCTCTTTGAAGTAGGCCTACTTCAAAGGCAGAAAGGGGTATAAGAAGAGCAGATTACTTCTGGGACCAAGAGGAACCTCTGCCAAGGAGAAGAGCTGGAAGTTGGAGGAGGAGTACTGCCCCTTTGCCTGTGACTGTGCTTTGCTGGGTTGGCTTGCAGTGGCTGCTTCTACCTGAGAGAGGACAAAGACTGACTTTTCTGTGACTTCCCACTGGTGAAGAATCTCCAAGGGCTTCAACTGAGCTTGCCTCCTGTTGTTGAAGTCTCAGGGACAACATAGACTTCTCTCTGCTGAGAGTACTGCCTGCCAAGTGGTGCCCTAACCTGCCTCTGGGCACTTGAAAGGTGCAGCTGGTAGAAAAGGACAGAAATCCACGCAAAGACCGCAGTGCGGGGAAACTTTCGACACACCATCTGCTTCAAAGCTGCTAAACAACACGCTGCAGGCCTTGTGGTTAAAATCGACACTCCACCTGCATCGTGGCTGCGAGATCGCCGGAACGCAGCTGGAGAAACAACGCGCAACACCTACAGCTCCTGCTATTAATGATGCACGCCTCCGTGCAGTGCGGCTTCTTGACACTGTGTGCCCAGATTTCAACGCAACATCGCTAGGTGCGGAAAATCAACTCAAAGCCTGCCTGGACCCGAGGTGCCCGTCTGGATTGACGCATTGCTCTCTTGCGGGAGAGAAGAAATGACACATGCCGACCGGAGGAGGAACGACGCACGTTCTCGCTTGCGAGAGAGAAATTTATACTTCACTGGCCTCTTCCAACGCACACTTGCCTGTGCCACTTTATTTTGACATTACCCAGGTACATTTGTGCAATAACAGTGTTCTCACTGTTTTCTAGGGGTTTGAGACTCTTATTCTTTAAACAAAATTCATATCTTGACTTGTGCATGTTGGATTTTTTGTTGTTTTAGTTTTGTTGTTTTTAGATAAATATCTATTTTTCTAAACCTGTGTCATTTTGTAGTGTTTTCTCTGGGGTTCTGTGTCTGTTGGTACAAATACTTTATACATTGCTTCTGAAGTTAAGCCTGCCTGCTCGTGCCAAGCTACCAAGGAGGTGAGGCAGGGTTAAATAAGGGTGAGTCTCCTTTACTCTGACTAGAGTGAGGGTCCCTGCTTGGACAGGGGATAACCTGACTGCCAACCAAGGATCCCATTTCTAACAAGTACCAACTTAGCAGAAGCTTTGTTGATTTGCTGAGCATTCCCTGCTTCAAGATTGTTTGTGTCAGTGACTTTTGAATTCTCCCACACACTCCAAGCTGTAATATCAGGGCGCTGCACATTCTTAGCATACACAATATTTACATTCATGTCTTTTGAATTCTCCTGCACAGTTCCAGTTGTGATTTCCGCACAGCATGTTGAGTGCGGGGTCGGATGTCCTGTGGAATCTGGACTCTGGAGGTAAGACAGCTGATGTGACTGTATGGGTGAAGGCGGAAGATTTAAAGTCCGATGCAGCTTTTGCTGAGGTCAGGTGGCCAGGCGACTCACTGAGTTTCGTGCATTCATTGCTTTTATTATGTACACAGGCTTAGGCCACTGGCTGATTTTCAAAAGAGCTATGAGTGGTCTGGTGCGCTAAAGGCTGGGACGATTTCTGATTTTCCAGGAGCTATTTATCAATCTGCACTTCAAGATGGGGTATGTACTAAGTTTGTTAGAGAGCGCCACTGCTAATTCCTTGATTTCCTGAACTTGCAGTTGTTCCTTAGCTGCTTTGCTTCTTCCCTTTTTTAATTACTTTTCTGCTCTCTTTGATAGCGCCTTTGATCAATGTGCAGCATTCTCAATAGAGGCATGCCTCTTTGTCTCCGTCTCATGTTGGAGCAACACAGGTGGTTGTTGTAGTACGATATGTGGCTTAATGTGAAAATGCACGCTAGTATTAGAGGTGTTGAACGGTTTGTCCAGCTGGGGCGAAAGGATGGTTTGTGAGATTAGTGTTAAAGGTGCTTGGTCATCCTGGGTTGTTGTAAAACTAGGTGTAGCCTCTGGAGTCTGATTTGGTGATTTGGGATGCATTGGATCAAACACGGACACCCTAGCCGTGCCTGGACCTTGTAAGACTGTTTTCCATTCAGAAATCATGGAAGTCAATACTTCAGGCAGGGTGGACAGTTTGTCTCAATTGTAAGGCATGCACAAGGTGATGTATCAGTATTAAACGCATTGGTGGCGATATAGAATCCTCTTTTTTATAGCGCTGTAAACTTTGCCTCCATCTTAGTGATGGATGTGGCTAGCACGTGTATCAGGTCCAATTGCATCTCGAGTATGTCTGACTGCCAGGTGAGGACATTAATTGCAGCAGTCAGAGTTGCTTTGATTGAAGCAAGTAGGTTGCTCTGATCTTCCTTCATTTGGAATAACGGAGAGGCAGCTCTATGGTGGAGGCTTGGGAAGCCCACCGGAATGAGGTTTTGATTATGTGGCGAATGCTGCTGGACTTGGAAGAAAACACTATAATTGCTTTAACTGCCATCCATCTGGCTGCCATCCACAGTGGAACGAGAGTCCTACCTTGGCCTGGTTGGTGCCAATCCGGTATCCGAGTTTGATCTTTCCAGTAACTGGTTGCTTGCCATAGCCCCTTTTTTAGATTTAGAAAACCAGTTGATGGAGAACTAACTGCAGTAGGGCTAATGGCTGCTGAGAACCTATGCTCCTGCTTCTGTGGAGCTGGCAGGGAAGCTGAGAGACTTAAGAAACCTGTTGTTGTGGTGTTTCTAGTCATTTCTCATGATTTAAGTTATTTAGATCAATTATCATATTATCTGTGAGGCTATTTGATGATATTTCCATGATTGTGTCATCCCTCAGCTGGACCGACCCGTTCTATGAATGATTCAAAGAATGATTCAAAGAGTTTAATAATCAATGCTTAGTGGTTTTCTTAGCGCATAACATAGTCCCGGGAAGAGACTGACCAGCAGGTGCTTTTGGTGCTTTCCTGACTGTGCTTTAAACAACTTTACTCAGTTTTGTCATTATTTTCGCACAGTTCCTATTGGGGTGGCTATCTGTCTGTGCGGTGATGCATTGGTTTGAGCTAGAGATTCCTTCTTTAAAAGGGCCTTTGGGATCTTTGGCTCATTGGTGCAGCCTCAAGGTGTTAGCCGGCTGGGGTGGCCCAGGCGTGCAGCCCTGGAAGGAGATTGGGCACGTGCCACCCTGAGCTGCTTTCAATGGCGCTTTTTAAGGTATTCTCAATGGTGCTAGGCTGGACGGTCATCTAGCTAGGGGGGTGCCTTGTTACTAGATCGAATCGGCAATGAAAGGACTGCAAGGCAGTTAATTTCCAAACTAGTGGGTATATGCTTAGTCTGTTTGATGGAACTGCACACTTTCTTGCACTGATTACTGCTACTTTGCGCATTATAGGCACCGCATGCAGAACCACTTGCAGCAATCCCAACGCTAAAGGACAATTGCCCATGGATGAAGTGGCATTTAAAGGCATTGAAAACAGTATTACTGACAGCCGTCTCACAAAGCTGAGCGAAGATGGCAAATGCGTTGAGGTCAGAGTGAGGTCAAAGTAAGGTCAATGGGCGGTGAATGCAGTCTGTTGGATCTTTGAGGCAGGCAAGAGGCAGGCGAAAGCAGACAAGAGCTGGTGGTGGGTGCAAGAACTGAGCAAGGCACAAAGAGTTGTGGAGTCAGAGCGAGACACCCCAGACCCCTGCAAGCCACACCCAGCGCTGGCCGGGCTGCTTCTGCTGGACTGCTTTTGCCAGGCTCTGTGTGCACAATCTTAGCGGTGGCTGCCTACAGCTGCCACTCTCTGCCCTAGTCTTGCCTGGACTATCCCTGACCTGCCTCATCAGTGTACTTCTACCGCATTGCTGCAGGTTCTGATGGTCTTTTGGTAGGAACTGCCGGGGCTGTGTAGTTGCCATTGCAGTTGCGGGGAAGAGGGAGCCAGGAGACCACTCTACTAATGACAGCTTTTTTTGGATGATAGCAAATGGCAGGTGGTATTGAGCTCACTTTAACCAAGCACCACCAGCTCCTTATCAACCTTCTTCTCTCCTCACCTGAGGGGGGCTGCTGTGCAGAGAGGGGAGGGAGACAAGGACAAGGAGTATCCCCTGCAAATGTCCTAAGCAGGGGCCACAATAACTCCCTTCCACATTCTTCTCAGCTCTTCGTACTCACCACGCCCTGCTTACAGGCCGCTGGGGGTTGATGGCCCTAATAGGTCTCAGTAGTCCCGGTGGGTCTGATAGGCTCCTTCTGCGCTTCCCTCCGCTCAGCTCTGGCCTCCGCCACCTTCTGCTGGCTACTGTTGGCCCTGCTAGCTGTTAAATCGTGGGGGGGCGCAGACTGGAGACCAACTCACGAGCTCACAAGCTGCCATGAGTGCCACACCCCTCGTCTGCATACGTCCTTGTGTCTTGCATCTGTCTCCTGGACATGTCAACTGGGGGGGGGGGGTTGTGTGGGAAAACTGGGCTGATTGCACAAGCCCCCTAACCTTTTGTCCACATTTTTTACTCGTACTGTTGTTTTTCTGACTATGATGGTGCCCTGGGCACTGCTAAACAGTCCCAGGGCCTGTGCTCCGACTAACATGGTATATGCAAATTAGGCTAATTATAAATACCTATAAGTCTCTAGTGTATGGTAGGGCATGTAGGTTTAGGGGCCCCAGTATGGATAATGCACACATAGGTGCACTGCTGTGGTGCAAAGTGTCATTATAAAAGCTGGCCTGCCTTGCTGGCTGCTTTTTAATTAAAGTTAACCTCCAATTTGACTTTGGAATTAAAAGTACTTCCACAGTCCTAAGCTACCTTATTTTTGCATGTAAGTCAACCCTAAGGTATGCCCTAAGTGTTCCCAGGGTGGGTACACTGTAATTATAAGCAGGGACTTTATAAATGATGTTTCATAAGCCTTGGTGAGGGAAAATAGCCAATTTCTTTTTTTTTTCCACTGTAGTGAAAGGGCTGCACAGGCTAAAATGGAGAGACTCTATATTAAAATAATACATTCTTATTTTCCATAGGAAGGAGCTAAATATGAGACGTTTAGTATAAAATTAAAAGTTATAAGAAATCCAACAACTTGCCACTGTTGAATTTACAGATCCAAACTCTAAGATTGAATTGTTGCCATTTTGGAGGAATGTTGCTCCCTGGGATTGATTTTTGCCACACTTCCCAGGAAGTGGTCTCCCAAGAAGGTGGCGGCCTGCACATGATTGGACAGGAGCGCCCCCCGCTTTCCACTCCAGGGACAAGGATCAATATGGCAGAGCTGCTCCCCATTTCAGATCCCTACTAGAACAAGAAAAGAAGAAGTAGGACTGCCATGCTGGACCCCTGGTCTGCACCTGGACACTGCACTCCGAAGGCCTGCACCGGCTGCACACTTTGGGCTTCACCAAGAAAAGGACTTTGCCTGGCTTTTACTACTCCACGAAGGGACTCCCTGTAAGCTACAGGTAGAAAAGATCTGACCAGAGTTCCCTGCATCAAGTCCTGCAGAAATTGACCAGCTTACTTGTGGTCATTTAAGGATTTCAACCAGGTCCATTCTGGAAATTGGAATCCTAACCACCAAGGAGCAAATCATAGCTTCTGGAACCTTGGGGTGAGTTGTGCACACCTAAAGGACCTTCAAAGTTATTCTGGAAAGTTATTGTTGGAGAAGTTTGGAGCAACTTCTGAAAAAAGCTCCAGAAGTGGACTGGCCCAACGTCATGAGTCATGCCAGCCAACATAAACCATGACCCGGCCTGACTTGCAAGTTTGTTCCGCTGAAATGCTCCCGAGCTCCAGATCTTCAGGATTTCACATGGGGCTCCTGGAAAGGCAATCAAACAATGTCACTTCGAAATTGGCTTGCTGAGGAGGGTTGCCTGACGTCCGGGAAGAAAAGATGCAAAAAAGTTTCTAAGTCTGAAGGTAAAAGTTTGATGGAGGCTTCCCACGCAGTGTATCCGAGGAGGGCTTGATCGAGGTCGGCTTCAACTTTTGACTTTGTCCCAGACAAAGATTTCCATCCTGAAAAAGTTTCTAAGTCAAAGGTAGGAACCTGGACCAAGGCCTCCTGCAACGTGTATCTGAAGAGGGCTCCAGCAGGGCTGGCCTCAACTTCGTGACGGTTGAGGAAAAATCTTCAAGAAATTTACTAAGTGTGAATGTCAAACTTTAACTGAGTCCTCCCACTCAGTGTAGCCGAGCAGGCCTCCATCGCGATCTATCTCAACTTTTGACTTTGCCCCGGTTAGTGTGAACAAATGAACAGATTGGAGCTTTTGATTTCCAAACTCTAGAAAGCATTTAGGGGGTTATTATGACCCCGGCGGTCAGTGTTAATGTGGCAGTATGACCGCCAACAGGCTGGCAGTACATGCCGCCACATTATGAGCCACCGGGCCGGAGATGTGTATCTCCAGCCCGGCGGCCAGCATAGTACCGCCGGCGGCATTATGAACCTGCCTACTACCATGGTTTTCGTGGTGATAGCCATTACCAGTGACAGGGAATTCCTTCCCTGTCACAATTAGTCAGATCCCCCACCCCCCAACAGTCACCTGACAGCCCCCTCCAACCAAACACCCCTCCACTCCTCCGATCCTCACACACACACACCACCCCCTATACATGCACACACCTGCAGACATGCACCACGCATACACCCAATCACTCCTACTAGCATACACACATTTATACACGCATACATCCAGACATGCTCACACAAATTCTTACAACGATCACACTGACATTCACCATTCTTACAGACATTCACTCACACACATACAACCACGCACAACACACACAGACACATTCACACACACACACTAACACATTCATGCACACACTCAGACACACAAACACAACACCCCCCACCCTCCCACACCCCTCTGCTGTCGGAAGCCTGACTTACCTTGAGTTAGGAGGTATTCAAGCAGGGAACGGGAAGGGGCACTGCTACGCCAGCAGTGCCCCGCCAGCAGAACACCGCCAGGCTGCATAAATTATCATAATACCGCTGGCGGCGTTCTACTAGTGTGGCTGTGCTGGTGGTAGCAGCGCCAGCTTACCATGGTCCACCACCATGAACACTGCTGGATTTCCACCCTTCTTGTGGCAGACGTCAGGCAGCACTCATAATGTGGCAGACGGATGGTAGCCGCAGTGTCGGTATTTTGGCAGCCATCACTGTGGCAGTAGGCAGTTTTTACCACTGATGTCATAATCAGCACCTTAATCTTTAATTCATACCTCTGGTTCACTTGCTTGGATTTTTATAATTTTAGTGTCATTTTAAAGATAACAATGTAAACTATTTTTATGAATTGATGTTGGATTTTTATTTGTATTTTTTTGCTTTACTTATTTACTGTTTTGTTGATATTAAATGATTTACACACCTGTTTCCTAAGTTAAACCTAATTGCTCATTGCCAAGTTACCAAACGTTAAGCAAGGATTAATTTATTGAGACCTTGACTGTACATAGTGGGGGTTTACTGAGTGTAGGTGCTTACTTGCCCTTACCAATAATCCACTTTCCAAGAGTAGAAGAGGAAAAGACTTTTCCTGCATAGCAAGCTAGTTTTAAGAAGAAACACTTCATGCTGGATAACATCTTTATGCTGACAATAATTTTAGAAAAGTATGTGTATATTCATAGGTCTAAGCTGCTTTTATTGATTTTACAACAACTTTCGATAGAGTAAATTGCTCAACCTTATGGAGAAAATTGAAGAAATTAGGTATGCCTGAAATCCCCCTTACATTAGTTATTGCCCTTCATTCCTCTACCTGGTGCCAGGTATTTTTGAGTGTCGATCGGGGTCTTTCTTTATGGGTGAGCAGAGTTCACAGAGTTGCACTATGCGGAACTCAGCAAAGCGGTTAAAAAACTCTGCAGCGCTACGCAGAGTTGTGCGGCTGTGCTGATTTTCCCCATCATGCCCATTCTCATTGCATTTTATGTCAAATGCAGCATGGAGCAAGTCTTCTTTTTCAAAACCGTGAGCGAATGGCACCACTTGGTTCACATTGGCACAGCCATCTTATTTTTTACTAGGTTTATGGTGCTGGGCCTTTTTTTTCATCCCTTAATAATCTTTGCAATACTCCACCCTTCTACTGAATCTACTCCTTAGTTTTATTTACTGCATTACAATGTCTTTTTGTGTCTGTGTATATTTATGTTTTTTCTTTTTTTATGCTTTTTGTGATTTTTTGTATGTTTGTTTATTTGTTCCTTTAATTCCTTTGTTACTTCTTCTTTCCTACTTTCTACCATTTATTTATTCTTCACCCCACCATCCAACGCCATGGCAGAGGAGGGCGCTGCTGGTGAACAGGGTAGTGGCAGCTCCGGGCCCCCTGATCAGCGAGCAACAGATGTCTACCTTGTGGCGCTGCCAAGGGGTGCAGTCCAGGACCATGTTCTGTGAGGCAGAAGTGACAGCACTGGTTTTCTACAGTATGTGTAGTAGCACATCTCCTCCATGATGACAGCAGGCAAAAGGCCTGGCAGCGGTTATCCCCTGCATCAGCTGCATTGGGGAGGGTGAGCAGGTGTGTTTGGTGCACCACCCAGAACCAGCACACCACCCAGCAGTTGACGCACTGCTGTGCAGAAATCATCAACTGTGAGCAGGACCTACTAGGGGTAAATATTCCAGGGCTCTGTGAGTATTAACTAGGTTATTTTGTTTGAGTTCTACAAAAATTTTCTTCCAAATAGCTTGATGCTCACACTTGGAGGTAAGTTATGTTTAGTTTACCTTAGGAATATTATTATGTGATCAAGTTAAAGCTAGGAAGGTGCTTGGCGCTATCTTATCGTACTCGTCAGCGCTTGCTTCGGCTGATTATTTAAGAAGTAATTGCAATGCAGACTCCTCTGTCCTCCTCACACCATGTAAATTAGTGATGTCAGTGAGTTAGCATTCTCTGTGACTTTCTTTATGTAGCCTGTACATTCCCAAGCAATTTCACAATGATGTGCAGTACCAGTATGCACCTATGCATTGCAAAAAAGAGAGACTAAGTAGGTCCATCAAGGGGGTTGAGTAATGAGAATAGAATAAAAAATCATTCATTGCAGGCAGTTAGTTTCAAACATAGTTTTTGTTAAGGAAATTTGGAATGTGGATTTTAGCATTACTATAGCACTAGTACCATAGGCAAGCTAATGAAGATAAATAAAATGTTACTGCGTTTGCCAGTTATAATATTTTGGGGAGATTAACTGTGCATCTATTTTTTTATCTTCTTTATTTCTTACATCAGCAGCCAAGTGGAAGAAGAGGGACAGCAACGAGGTGTGTCCGGAAAGAGCTGGGGATGAGGCTCTGACCACCAGTGTCTCTGATGAGTGTTCTGCTCACCACAGAAAGTCCTATTATTTATCATTGATATTTTCCTAGTTATCACCTCTGCCCACTATCATTCTATTTTTAATTTTGCCTTGGTTAAGTTTTTTAATTCTGTCTTCTGTTATCCCTACATTATTGTTTTTTCCCTTATTTCATGTTATTTTTTTTTTGGGAGCTGACTTTTTTTGGTTTTTGCTAGTCTGTAGATTTCTTCTGCTTTGTTGGTAATCTTTCCATATCCCCTATATATCTTTTGTGTACTGTAAGACTAAGAACAGATTTTTAAAGTTTGTTATTGTATTAATGTTGTTGACATTTAGAACTATAATAAAATGTTGCATTTGAATGGTAATAGTAAATGTCATCATTATAGTGTCCAACACCTTCCCCAATATGATTAGACGGAAGTACGATTAGTAAATGTCACCATATCATTACTTATGTTATACTTATAATATTATATCATTACTCACATTTTTCTAATGGAATAAAATGTAACACATTTTTCTAATTTTATTCATGTTTTCAAATGTTATTTATTGTATAATCACATATATATATATATATATATATATATATATATATATATATTACATACAAACAGTTTTTCAACTTTTTTGTTTGACAAGTACATTTATATTGAATTAATATTGCGTGCTGCATAATTTCCAGTTTATGTATATTTACTACTAATATTCAATTTATAATTTACAATTTTGTAAAAAATTTTAAGCTATGAAGATTGCAGACCCAAGTAAGCTAGTTATTATTAATAATATTCACCTTGTATGTTTTGTTGAGAAGGCCTTCCTTTTCTTGCTCATGCTATACAGTTACCAAGAGAGTGGCCTTGAATGTGGACAACCCCCATGCCCCACCGCTGTGCTGTGTAATTCATTTATACAGTATACCAGCCGTTCCCATGACAGTGCAGCATGGGTGGAAAGTATGAGGTCTCATTGCCATTGCCAACCAACACCATATATGTTTTATTGACCATTAATATGCCACCCCTTTATTGGGTTCAATGATTCGGACTCCTCATCATAGGCTATATAGCCGTGCCGCTCCATTGTGAAAAGTTTTTGGTTGGCTTACCTACCTGGGTTTCCTAACATTGTGAACAAACTAAGAGGCAGAGTTCTGAAAAGTGGCATTGCACCAGTTAGAGTTCCCCTAACACCACCATGGTAGCACTGTATTTAAAATACGGTGCACCATGGCGGTAGTTAGGATGACTAGCATCTTACTTTTTTAAACTAGTCTGGCTCTTTGCATGATTAGCGTAAAAAATGATGACTCTTATCCTGCAAAGCACCTAGAGGACCACTGTAATCAATGGGAGCCTCTGTTTAATGCCTGCACTTGGCAGACGTTAAAAAATGCATATAAAAATGGCACAGAGAAATCTCATAGATTCTTTTGCACCATTTCTACAGTCCCCTAGTGGCTAGCGGCGGAACGCCCTCTTTGCATACATTATGCATGGCGCAGGCATAATGTGGCGCAAGGGGTTACAAAGTGCCGCAATGCAAGCATTGCACCACTTTGTAAATATGGTGCACGTTTTTCCCCTTCAAACACCACATTAACATAAAAAAATATAAAAAATATGACACTTATGTGGCATTGGAACGGCACAAGGCCAGCATAAATCTGGCCCTAAATTCCCAGAGTAATATTTTTAATAGAAGATACTGCAGTGGTAGCTGAACTGTAATGATGATCTCCTTTACCAATTGACCATGTTTGGGCCTGACAGCAAATTTATGCAGGACTTATCACAATTCCTCCTCACACTTTCCTTGCTCATTTCAATTTGGAGCCACTTTTCATAAATTTTCAGGTTCTTTTAGGTGTTGAAGACTACTTCTCATTATTGATGCCTCCTTATGACTTTGCGGTGTCCTACAGTGTTATCTAGCACTGTCCTGTTTTTTTCTTTTTTTAGACTTTCTGTGGACTTACCTTGACTTCAAGAAGTGGCCACTTTGTTGCAATCTTGTTGCTTACCTTGTTCCTCTACTACTGGGTCCTTGATGACACTTGGCATCATCATTACCTTTTCAGCACTGAAAAAGTTGTCAAAGACTAAACATGTGCCGGCAGCATGCTTGTTGTAGAATAAACTATTCATTTATCGGCCTGTAAAATTCTAGTTCTGTTCATTAACTTTACGTACTATTTGAAAGCGTCTACATTTTGAGACTGTTTTCTGCTCTGGATAATTTATAGGCTGAAATGTAGTGATGTATTGCAGTTGTTTTAAAAAAATATATATATATATGTGGCGGAGTAACCTGCATCTAAAAATGGTATACATTTTTTTCTACCCATACAGGGTGCCGCCGGATCAAGTTCCCCTGCAGGAACAGAAGGATCAGAGGTAGAAGTGCCTGCAGGGATGGGCAACCGTAAGTCATATTGCTTGTTTATTGACAATTACTCTTATACTCACTAACTACAAGTCCATTGTTGTGACCTGTGATCATGAACCCTCAGCTTCACGAGCTACAGTGGTGATTGAGTTATGGCCTCTTCTATCTGCAACTCAGCAAAACCTCACATAGGGGGTCATTCCAACCCTGGCAGTCGGTGTTAAAGCGGCGGCCAACCCGCCAACAGGCAGGCGGTAAAAAAAATTGAATTCTGACCCTGGCGGGAAACGCCAACACAGCCCGCCACTTTAACACTCCGACCGCCACGGCGGGACAAACAAACAGCGCGGCGGTCACCGACAACAGACAGGCGGCAGACAATGTACTGCCCACACTATCACGACCCACCAATCCGCCACCTTTTCCGGTGCGGGAGCCCCGCCGATTAAAACACGGCAGAAACAGACTACGAACGGGAAACGCTCACCTCTATACACTCCACGAGGAATCTGGACAGCATGGAACCCGAATTAAACATCCTACCAGCTATTGTCTACCTGCTCCTCTACCAGGAGCACGAACGCCGGCGCAGACGACAACGGTGAGTACTGTACCTACGACACAGGGGAGGGGGGAGGAGAAAAGGTTCCGGGCACACACATACGCGACACACCCACTCCCCCACCCCCCCTAAATCCCTACACACCAATGCAGAGCAACAAGTCAGAGTGACACCCCCCAAACCCCCCAGAAGAATGCAAAGACAAAATAAATTGATCCTTAAAATTGAAGTATAATATAGCATATTTGAAGTTAAGTGAAATATGAAATATCTAAATAAAATATATTACAACATGAACAATATATACATAGACCAAAAGTCCGGCACATATTGGCTACCTTCCATTGTTCGTGGGCCAATGTGCATAAACACATGGGCAAAGCCCACACACGAGACCCGATTCCATTGTAGAGAATACTGCTGGGGCATCAGATAATAAAACTACAGGCACCTCAGGGGGAAGGGAAGGGGGGGGCACCTCAGCCACATGAGTCCATGATGCCAGATCCACGAGGGGCCTCCATGCCCACTGTACCATCCTGGGGAGTGCAAAGCCACAGTCTCTCAAGTCTCTACAGTGGGTGGATTGCCCACTGTGCCATCCTGGGGAGTGCAAAGCCACAGTCTCTCAAGTCTCTACAGTGGGTGGATTGCCCACTGTGCCATCCTGGGGAGTGCAAAGCCACAGACTCTCAAGTCTCTACAGTGGGTGGGTTGACCACTGTCACATCCTGGGAAGTGCAAAGCCACAGTCCATCAGGTGGATTACAGACTCCACTGGTTATGGAGGAGGCATGTTGGCCAGAGTGCTTCGTGAAGCCTTGCCCGACACAGATCCGGCCCTGCCAATGGGCCAGCGGTGCTTGAGATGAAGGGCCCAGCGGAGCGGTGCTTGACAGGAAGGGCCCAGCGGAGCAGTTTAGAGACGGCGGTGCCCAGCGGAGCGGTGCTTGAGATGAAGGGCCCAGCGGAGCGGTGCTTGACAGGAAGGGCCCAGCGGAGCGGTGCTTGAGATGAAGGGCCCAGCGGAGTGGTGCTTGACAGGAAGGGCCCAGCGGAGCGGTGCTTGACAGGAAGTGCCCAGCGGAGCGGTGCTTGAGATGAAGGGCCCAGCGGAGCGGTGCTTGACAGGAAGGGCCCAGCGGAGCGGTGCTTGACAGGAAGGGCCCAGCGGAGCGGTGCTTGAGATGAAGGGCCCAGCGGAGCGGTGCTTGAGATGAAGGGCCCAGCGGAGCGGTGCTTGACAGGAAGGGCCCTGTTCAGCGGTGCTTGTCACAGCGGGCCCTGTTCAGCGGTGCTTGTCACGCCGGGGCCCTGTTCAGCGGTGCTTGTCACGCCGGGGCCCTGTTCAGCGGTGCTTGTCACGGTGGGGCCCTGTTCAGCGGTGCTTGTCTTGTGTTCCTGGGGAACCGGATCTGGCCAATAATTCCCGCTCAGTCGCCATCTGACCTTTCGCTAGCGGAGCCCTCCTGTGCTGGAGTCCTGGGCCCGTGGGTGTCCTCCGTCACACCCGAAATGAGGCTGGTGGGGCCCTCCTGGGCAGCTCGCCTGCTGCCAGACTTGTCCGCCCTGCTGCCCTTGCCCTCCTTCGCCGAATCTCTGGGGCCCGTGCCTCCCTTTGTGGATGTGCCAGGTGACGGTGCAAGGGTAGTGTCCTTGGGGGCAGCCGTCTCAGGCCTGTCGCGCCGGCCCTTCCCTTTTTTGGTTCTTTTCCCAGGGGGTGGGCTGGCTGTCCCCTTGCTGCTGGCCGATGTTCCGGCCCTAGGAGCTGGTGGACTCCAATAGCCCTGAACTATGGTCCTAGTAGGTGCAGGGCTTGTGGGGGCTGAGGTGCGGTTTGGACTCTTACGAGATGGAGGGGGTGGGTCAGGTGATGCAAAGAGGTTAATTTTGGAGAGGAAAAACTTTTTAGGAGCAATGGGAAGGGTAGGTGCAGTGGATATGGGAGTGGAGGAAGAGGATGTGGTTGTAGGAGAGTCATGTGTGGTGTCTTTGGGTGCAGGTGCTTGTGACGGAGGCTGTCGTGAGGTGGATGGCTGTTGGGTGGGTGGGTGGCTGCGTTTGTGTGGTTTGGATGAGGGGGTGACAGACACACTGGGAGAGGACACAGGGGACGTGTAAATGGCAGTGGGGGTGGTGACTGCACGTGTGCGGAGTGTTCTGGTGGGTGTGCTGGTGATGGACGTAGTGGCTGATGATGTTGTGCATGTAAGTGTGAGTGGAGACGTCACAGGGAGGGAGGAGGGAGACGAGGAGGAGGGGGACACAGAGGAGGCAGTGGCTGTTGGCATGTCTGCATGTGGATGTTGCTTGTGTGAATGCTTGTGTGATCTGTGGTGCTTATGTCTGGATGAGCTGCCCTTGGGTGTTGATGTGTGTGCAGGCTGGTCTGTAGGTGTGTCTGGGATAGGCAGAGGAACAGGGGAGTGGGACTGTGTGGAGGGAGTTGGAGGAGGGAGGCTGGAGACAGGGACAATGGCTGCCGTCAGTGCTGAGGCCAGAGCGTTGAACGATCGCTGATGGGCAGCTTGACCCGAATGAATGCCCTCCAGGTATGCATTGCTCCGATGCACCTCCCTTTCCACCCCCTGGATGGCATTCAAAAGGGTAGACTGCCCAACAATGAGCGTCTGGAGGAGGTCAATGATCTCCGCAAAGGAGATGCCCAGCTTCCTGGCCGAGCGGGCACGGGGCGAACGCTGAGGGGCTGCTGGGAGGGCGGAGCTGGTGCGCTGGGTGGCGGCTGTACCTGTTGTTGCGGTGGGCACGGATGTTGCCGCCACCACAAGGGAGCTCCCTTCCGAGGACGTGTCGGTGTCGCTGACGTCTCCACGGGTCCCCGTTGTGGTGCTCCCCTCGCCCTCCGTCTCACAAGTGAACTCATAGTCGGTTCCAGGGCCCTCCGGGGCCATGTGAGATGCAGCTCCCTTGTGCGCCGATGCCACTTCTCCTCCGCCTGATGATGCTAATGCACACATGAACAGGAAAACCAAAAAAAAGGGGGGGAGAAGAAAGAAAGACATGTTGAGTGCATGCACTGGCGGCACCGTTGGCGGAGAGGACAGACACAGAAGCCCCCTGCACTACGCCGCGCACTCGCGGTACACTACTCAATTATTGTGACTTGGCCTACAAGTCTATGGAGGACAACTGCACACATAGGTGAGCCCGGGCCATGGATAGCTGTACTTAGCACCCTACAGAGGTGGGGGGCGGGGGCACAGGGCCATGCCTAACGGAGGGGCCTAGCCTACAGAAACCACCCTGGCCCAGAGATAGCCGCAGCCCTCCTCCACCACCCAGACACCTCCACTGTGCGCTAATATAGCAGAATGTGCTGAGACTCACCCCCTTGTGTCTGCTGTGATGTCCTCACGCGCCCATCCAAATCGGGGTAGGCCACCACCAGGATCCGGGACATCAGGGGGGTCAATTGCCGTGTGGCACCCCTCCTAGGTTGGGAGGCCATCCCCAGCAGAGCCTCGGCGGTCTTTCTGCTCCCGCGGCGGATGTCCTCCCACCTCTTGCGGCAGTGGGTGCCCGGTCTGTTGTGGACCCCCAGGGCCCGGACGTCCTTGGCGATGGCATGCCAAATGTCGATCTTCTGATGGGCGCTGACCTATGTGACATGGACAGGGTGGGAAAAGAAATATCATCACTTTTCTGCATGGTCGATGTGAGTGGCCCCCCCTCCCCAACCTTGCCATGTGGCACATGTTCTCATCTGTCGTGCGTTGCATTTCTCATTCGCTCCCCTCCCCACCATCTTACATCCACTCCACTCAACACAGGCATAGCCCATACAACGTGCTCCCTGTGTACTTACCTGTTGGTCTGGAGGACCGTAGAGTAGCGCATACTGGGGGAGGACCCCATCAACAAGCTTCTCCAATTCCTCAGATGTGAAGGCAGGGGCCCTTTCCCCAGTCGCAGCAGCCATTGTCTCTTCCAGCCCGAGGTCACAGCAGCACTTGTAGTATAGGTCCTCTCCTGTGGATGATCAGGTCTCGAGTGATTAAGCAGATAGAAAATGGCGGTCACGCCCGCGGCGGTGCGTACCACGGCGGTGCGTACCGCGACTGCCGGCGCACATCGTCATTGGCTCCTGAGACCCATAGGGTTCAATGTTAACCAATGCTGCTTTGCGCCGCGGTCTTCGACCGCCTACCGTCACGGTGTGCCACGCCAGCGCATTGACCTCACATCCCATTGTCACACTTCACAGGTCAGGCAGCCGCCATTTCAAGTGCCCACATGCCTTAATTTCTACAGCGTCACACAGGCCTAGGCCTTGCATTGCCAATCATACAAGCCATTCAATGCATAGTGAATCGTGTACTGTGCAAGCTGTGGTTATGTACCTGTGGGTTGCTTGACTCTGTGCTCCATGTTGTCCTTCCTAGGCACCGTCCGCTGTGACTTGCGAGGAGATGGAGGAATCCTCCCGTGTACAGACCGCTGGTGGACCTGTCGACAATGGAAGAAAGACATGTCATACTGACATACAGGCTTGACAGAGCCACTATACAGGAACTGTGTGCCCAGCTGGAGCCAGACCTGATGTCCCCCATTCGCCAACCCACAGGGATTACCCCTCTGGTGCAGGTTCTGTCAGTACTCCATTTTTTGGCAAGTGGATCATTCCAAACAACAGTGGCCATATCATCAGGGATGTCTCAGCCTATGTTTTCTAAGGTTTTGGCCAGAGTGTTGTCTGCCCTGATGAAATACATGCGGAGCTACATTGTTTTCCCTGAGGTGGGCGATTTGGCTACAGTGAAGGGTGATTTCTATGCCCTTGGACATATCCCCAACATCATTGGTGCCATTGATGGGACTCATGTGGCTTTGGTTCCCCCCAGTGAAAGTGAGCAGGTGTACAGGAACAGAAAAAGTTATCATTCGATGAATGTCCAGGTGGTCTGTTTGGCTGACCAGTACATCTCCCATGTAAATGCCAAGTTCCCTGGGTCAGTGCATGACGCGTACATCATGCGAAATAGCAGCATCCCTTATGTGATGGAACAGCTACAGAGACACCGTGTGTGGCTAATAGGTGACTCTGGTTACCCCAACCTGTCGTGGCTACTTACCCCAGTGAGGAATCCGAGGACAAGGGCAGAGGAAAACTACAATGAGGCCCATGGGCGAACTAGGAGGATTATAGAAAGAACCTTCGGCCTCCTGAAGGCCAGGTTTAGGTGCCTGCATATGACAGGTGGATCCCTAATGTACTCACCAAAGAAGGTGTGCCATATCATCGTGGCCTGCTGTATGCTTCACAACCTGGCTTTGCGACGCCAGGTGCCTTTCCTGCAGGAGGATGGTCCAGATGGTGGTGTTGTAGCAGTTGTGGAGCCTGTGGAGAGTGAAGAGGAGGAAGACGACGGGGACGACACAGACAACAGGGACACAGTGATACAACAGTATTTTCAGTAGCACATAGGTACGAATCAACCACGCCATTTTACATTTACTTAAAGTCTCCTGCCTCTCTACTGTCTGAGTTTCCCCCCAGTTCCTGTTAACTGAGTTGTGACTTTCCCTTCCGTTTTCAGAGCTGTGGGCCCCACTGCGTGACCTCTGCTTTGTTTGCCCATGGACTACAGCTGTGTGACAGTGGTATGTTGTCATCACAATGTGACTGAACATTATTGCACCGTTATGTCTAATACATTTGTTCAAAATACAAGCAGACTCCAGATTTTGTAAGTGCAATAAGTGATTTTATTAAAGTGCTACATTTAGGAACATGATTGTAAAACGGTGATGGGTGATGGTGGAGTAATGTCCATGGCAGAGTCCAGTTTTCAGTCTCACAGGTGCATTGTCCATATGCCTGTGGAAGGATGGAGCAGGGGCAGTTCAAGGTTGGACAGGGTGACAATGTGGGACAGTGGGATGACATCAGGGGGTATCCTTTGCTGGCGGGGATCTTGGCATCCTACTCTGTCTTCTTGTGAGATCTCAGGTGCCGCTTGCGGGGTGGTTCTTCTTCTGCAGGAGGTGGGGTTCTGGTGGCCTGTCGTTGTGTGGGGGCCTCCTGTCCACTAGCGCCGGCGGAGGTGGTAGGCTGTTCCTGGTCCAGGCTAGTGACAGGGGCCCTTTGTGGTGCCACATGGTCCCGCAATGTGGTGACTATCTGGTTAAGGGCCACGATGATGGTCCCCATTGCGGAACTAATGAGCCTCAGTTCCTCTCTGAACCCCATGTACTGTTCCTCCTGCAGTACCTGGATCTCCTGGAACCTGGCCAGTACCGTAGCCATCGTCTCCTGGGAGCGGTGGTATGCTCCCATGATGGAGGAGAGGGCCTCTTGGAGAGTCGGTTCCCTGGGCCTGTCCCCCCCCTGTCGCACAGCAGCCCTCCCAGTTCCCCTGTTTCCCTGGGCCTCTGTCCCCTAGACGGTGTGCCCACTACCACTGCCCCCAGGTCCCTGTTGTTGTTGGGGTGGTGGGTCAACCTGGGTGCCCTGTAGTGGTGGACACACCGCTGATTGACGTGTCCTGGAGACAAAGGCATGGGCCCGCTGGGTGGGAGCTGTGCTGGTGTTCCCAGAGGGGGTTAGGTCTGGTGTAGCCTGTGGCTGTCTGTGGGGAACCGACTGTCCCGAGGTCCCCGATGGGCCGGACTGGTCATCTGGGTCCAGGGAGACAGAGCTGCTGTCATCACTGGGGGCCTCTTCTGGGGGTGGGATGGACATTTCTGGACCCTCCATGGTGGTGTGGTGGCGTTCGGGTCCTGCAGGGGTATAAGAGTATGGTTATTGCTTCTGTGTGTTGCATTTCGTGTAATGGGTGGGTGGCCGTGTACCCCAGTGCTGGCATTCCCTTGTGGGGGCTTTTGCGACGGTGGCTTGTGGGGGTGATGGGTGTGTGCAGTGGGCATGCTTTGGTGATGGGTGTCCATGCTTTGGGGACGCATGCAGGGCTAGGTTTTGGGATGGGTGGGTTGTGATGGTGAGCCATTTGCAAGGAGTTGGTGTGATGGGGGTGAGGGTGGGGGTATGATTTGGCATGCAGGTGGGGTGGGGGGAATGAAGTAGTGGAGATTTGACTTACCAGTAGGTGTGGGTCCGCTGCCTGTCCGCTGTATCGCGATGTTGTGCCTTGATACCATGGAACGCACCTTCCCCCGTAGGTCGTTCCACCGCTTCCTGATGTCATCCCGATTGCGTGGATGCTGTCCCACAGCGTTGACCCTGTCCACTATTCTGCTCCATAGCTCCACCTTCCTGGCAATGGTGGTGTGCTGCACCTGTGCACGAAGAGCTGGGGCTCTACACAAACTATTTCCTCCACCATGACCCTGAGTTCTGCGTCAGAGAACCTGGGGTGTCTTTGGGGTGCCATGGGGTGGTGTGGATGAGGTGAGGGGTGGTGTATGTGTTGTAGAGTGTGGTGAGTGTGGTGGTGTATGGTGTTTTGTGCATGGAAATTGCGTGGGTGATGTTGTGATTTGCCTCTGTGTGATGGTCTACTCTATGCTGTGCTGTCTCTCTTTGTCCTTCAGGCGCAATTGTGGTCGTAAGGGTTTGTGGGTGATGTGGGTGTGTGTTTTATATTTAATTGGGTGTGTGGGAGTGGTGTGTGTATGTGTCTCAGGTGTGTGTATTTTGATGTGTCCAATGTGGTAGTGTTTTGTAAAGGTGTGTGTATTTTGACCGCGGCGGTGTGTACCGCCAATGGAATATCGCGGTTGAAAGACCGCTGCGGGGATTTGTGGGTCGGAATGGCATGGGCGTATTTCTGTTGGCGTGACGGTGAAGGTTTGGTCATCGCCTGTTTTGCGCTGGCCGTTGGTGTGGCGGACTTTTGTGGATGTCGGGTTTTTGGCGGTTTGCCAGTTGCGGGTCAGAATGACCGTGGCGGTTTACCGCGACCGCGGCGGTGTTATGGCGGTCTTCTGACCGGCGCTAAGCGCCTTTTACCACCGAGGTCACAATGACCCCCATAATGTACTCAAAAACGATGGCTTGAATTAAAACAGTAATAAATGGAAGGTTAAAAGAAATGATGGGTGAGATGAGTGAAAGGATCTGTGGGTTGGTGAAAGGATGTATGGGTGAGTATTGAGAAAATAGATGGATGGGTCAAAGGATGGTTGAAAGAAAGGGTGGATACTGAATGGATAAATAATGGATTGAACATTTTGGTGAAAGACTTGATATACATAGGAAGAATGAAAAGATGATTGAATAATTGCTTGGATAATTTAACAAGGGATCTCTTCTGGAGAGAGGCATGCTTCTCACATGCTTTATTTACTTTGTTTTATGGTTATCAAAGATATGGTTCAAAGTGGGGGGGTATTTTAATTTTTCTTCTTCTAATCCCTTGTCCCATTGTATTTGTGAGGCAGATATGTACCCCACCCATCATCAGTCATCATCCCCCTATCTGTCCATGGCATTTTGCCACCCATGACTGAAGAAATGCATTATGGTTCAATTTGTGACTGCAGTGTTGGCTGTGCAATATGCATCTGCATCAGTTAATGTAGTGTTTACTAAGTTTTTTATGCAGTACAAACTGAACACACAAAGGGGGTCATTCCGTCCCCGGCGGGCGGCGGGCGCGGGGACCATTTTAACTTTCCCGCTGGGCCGGCGGGCGATCTTCTAAAGATCGCTCGCCGGTCCAGCGGGAAAGCCCCAGCAAAGATGAAGCCGGCTCCGAATGGAGCCGGCGGATTTGCTGGGGTGCGACGGGTGCAGTTGCACCCGTCGCGATTTTCAGTGTCTGCTATGCAGACACTGAAAATCTTTTTGGGGCCCTGTTAGGGGGCCCTTGCAGTGCCCATGCCATTGGCATGGGCACTGCAGGAGCCCCCAGGGGCCCAAGACACCCGTTCCCGCAAGCCAGGTTCTGGCGGTTAAAACCGCCAGAACCAGGCTGGCAGGAAGTGGGTCGGAATCCCCATGGCGGCGCTGCTTGCAGCGCCGCCATGGAGGATTCTTTTGGGCAGGGGTAAACCGGCGGGAAACCGCCGGTTGCCCTTTTCTGATCGCGGCTTTCCCGCCACGGTCAGAATTGCCCATGTAGCACCGCCAGCCTGTTGGCGGTGCTACCCCCGGCCTCCACCCTGGCGGTCATAGACCGCCAGGGTCAGAATCAGGCCCAACGTGTGTTTCCTTTCGCCTGTTCAGATTTTTCCCTATATACTTTTGTCTATTACAGTGGCTGAATAAGCCAAAGCTTAGGCACATGATGAATCGATAATCATTGATAACCCTCTATTCAAAGGCTATGCCTACCCACCTGATCTCTTTTCCTTAACCTGCAGCAGAGGATGTCAAGTTTCCTTTCCTTCCTGCCCAGCAAATGTATTTGTTGGAAATAATTTGTGGTGGTGGGCGAGGCCAGTGAGTAAAGTGTGATTAGTAAGTGCCTGATTTGAATTCACATTTGGGGTAAGGTTCACTCTGTTATGAACTTGCCAAATAGAATCTACATAGCCCGGTCCTTTCCGTGTAGTGCCGTGCAACATATTCCCCACCATGTAATTATGACAGACAGGCTATTAAATCTGCATTTTATACTTGTTGTATGTGATGTAGTATCTGATTTATTATTAATCTGCCTCTTTGGAGTCAGGGTAGAAACAAAGTAAAAGGCATTTGGAGAAGTGCAGGCCAATTGGAATTAAAAATAGACACTATAGCTGCAGATAGTAGCAAAGTACGCGAAGTGCTGGGTATCATGCCTCCATTAATTTGGTACAACAACTTGTACTCATAGCGCATAATGCCTTTCTTATACATGAGAGGTAATTTATTTTTATTTGTCCAATAAAAGTGTCTGTTTAGTTACTAGAAAAACCTTTAAAGAAAAAGAGATAAAAAAATCACTGTTTTCTTTTTAATCAAGCTGTCAGTGCTTTTATGGGAGGCATGTGTGGTAAAGAAATAAAATTGGCCCTGTGACTCTCCTAACCATAATCACATCAAATCCCAATGTCCCTAGGGGACAAGCAATGTACTGCTACTGTGCCACCCACTACTTACTTTTAAAGAAGTGTTTGCTCAGAGCATTTTTTATAATTTGTCTTTATTATTTTTTTTCTCTATATCACTACTTTTGCTGGATCACTTGCACCACCCACCAGGCAGGAGAAAGTGGCCCATCTGTGGCGGCAGACGCTGGAGAACATCCAGGCCGAATACCGGCGGCTGGTGATCCTGGAGCATAAAGAGGCAGAAATCGCTGCCTCTGACCCAGTTAATCAGTAGCACACCAGCCCCAGTCTCCAGCCTCTCAGTCAACACATTGCTGCTGCTGTCGCCAGATGTCAGGAGCCCCCTCCCACTCTGACAGGACATTGCTCCACTGTATCCTGTAGTGGATGGACATTATGGAGAGATGACTCACCAGGATCGTGGAGAGCCTGGACCAGATCTGGGGCCAAATAGACAGTGCCCTCTTCTGAACCTTTTCTAAAAATATTTTGTCTTGATGGGAGGGACTTGTTGTGGGTGGACAGGGTGGGAAGGGAGTTAGGACTGGGTTTCACTTCAGAATTTCCTTGGACTTTTTGGGGACAGGGCTATTTTTGGGAGAGAGAGAGATGGGCCTGTTGTAGGTATAAAGGGTGGGTTTTCTTATTAGTTAAAAATAAAAGGGGAACATTTATTTTACTTTATTTATTCCTCAAATGTTTATTTTGGTGGTTTAGTTTGCACTGCTGCCTTTTATTGTGACCTGTTTTTTTTAAATATGCTAAAAAAGTGTTTGTCATTTACTTATACTCTGCTCTAGTGCCCTCTATAATTATACTGACCACTAGGGGATGATTGCATTGCCTATTTTGTTGACAAAAACTTAGAAACAGACAAACAACACCTTCTTCAGTAGAAGTTAATTACTAACTAAGTCCACTTCAATCCATTGTTCTTCTTTTACCTGAATAGATGAAGCGAGGGCTGACACCTCATTCTTCTTACTGCAGGGTTTTCCCAAAGTGGTAACTTAACCTAAAGGCGTGGTAGTAGCAGTAGCAGGCTAGTATGCCAACAGGTAAGAAACCTGGTTCTACTCCCACCTAAGAGAACTCCAACTGCAGGAATAATCAAAGGGTTATCCATCACTGTCAACTAGATTGAAAGAAAACAGAAAATTAGTGGGTCATATATGATAAAATTACTTTAGGAAGACTGAGACCAGACTACCAAAATTGCAGTATTTAACACACAACAAAAAAGATCTGATATGACAATAAAAACTAGCAATATCAACTTCTTTTGAGCAATGAGGAGCTAGTATTAAAAAAACTAAACATAGGAAATTAAGTCCTTGAGTCAGGAGAAGTGGGTTCAGATTCAGGAATGGTTGGACAAGGTTATGCGTTTAGGCAACATACAACACAAGACCTTAATGACGATGTTGATGGTGCCGGTGTGGAATATTGCTAAGGTAATAGAAAGTCATGCAGTGAGTTGGTGTCACTTTCACCACATCTGCCCCAACAAGTGTGTGATCCATGTATGGTGTAAAATTAAGTCATACCTCAATAAATCAAACAGCCCAGGGGAAGAAGGTTAGGGGCAAATGAATGGATGGGAAAGGGGATTTGGGGAAAAGTGTGACAGACAAACATTACAGAAAATAAACCACAACAATATTCATCAGGCCGTTGAGCACTACACCATCATCAATCTGTAGTGGAAGGGATAAATGAATGGATAAGTGTAATAGACCAGTTAAATGCATAGCAAACAGCCTTTCTGCCCACGAGAGACCCAAGATAGTAAATATTATATCTTCTAGGTTTGAAAAGTAAAAATTATGGAGGATTGAAATTTATCCCACTCAGTTCTGAAAATTATGATTGTTAAAAGGAAAATGATACTGAATTGCTAAATTGGGTGATGCATCTCCATTCTTCTTGGAATGTCTGTCACTCTTGGGTGCCTAACCAGTAGGTAAGCTGGAGTGTTGAGCTTTCAAAAAGCTTTGTTTGTGCAGGAGAGCACTAGGAGAAGGCCTGTGTTTAAAAAAATAATAACTATGTTATAGAGTAAAGGAGAAGGACAAAAGGAAGCAAGGTACGATTCATGAGGAGTCAGAAGTGCACCAAGAGGATTTAGAGGCAGAGCAAGAACATAAAGAGGAGTTTCACATTTGAGCCAGCAATGTAGTAAACACACACTCAGCAGCATTTCCCAAATCAACGCACACCTCTCCAGTCCATATAGCTGAGTGAGGACTAGGGGCCAGATGTAGCATTTTCGGAATTTGCGATTCGGAAATTGCGAGTCGGTGCGACTCGCAATTTCCGAATCGCAAATTTGGATGCAGAACGGTCTGCGAATCGCTATGGGGTCGCAAAGACCCACCTCATTAATGTTAATGAGGTGGGTCGCATTTTGCGACCCCATAGCG
Source organism: Pleurodeles waltl (assembly GCF_031143425.1). Classification (NCBI taxonomy): domain Eukaryota; kingdom Metazoa; phylum Chordata; class Amphibia; order Caudata; family Salamandridae; genus Pleurodeles; species Pleurodeles waltl. The sequence goes on from NC_090439.1 coordinate 1,056,859,259, forward strand.
ATTCCCTGCACTCACAGGGATGGTGGGCTGCTGAAGACAGCAGACCTCCATGTCTGTGACTGCTTTTTAAATAAAGCAGTTTCTTTTTTTGTAATGCAGACCGTTTTCCTTAAAGGAAAACGTGTTGCATTACAAAAAAAGAACGAAACCATTTGGTTTTGTTTTTTCGATGGACCACTGCCTGCTCTGAAAAAATATTTTTGGCAACATTCACAAAGGGGAAGGGGTCCCATGAGGACCCCTTCCCTTTTGCGGATGGGTTACCACCAGTGTGACACTGGTGATAACTGCTAATTGCTTTGCGACCGCGTTCGAGGTCACAAAGCAATTTAGCATCGCGATGGGAGTCGCAAATAGGAAGGGGACACCCCTTCCTATTTGCGAGTCGCATTCACATTTTGCGAGACGGTACCGAAATGTGTATGAGCATTGCGATGAGCATTTTGCATGGCGCAAACTGCGATTTTCGCAGGTTGCACCATGCAAAATGCTTCCTACATCTGGCCCTAGGACTCAAAGTCTTCACCATCATTATGATTTCTCTTTGAAGTTAATAACTTTCTCCTTCTAGATGTTGAGATAGCCCCACCCTGAGTCCTTCCATCCTCCTGCTCCTGATTTTGAGTAACTCTGTCCCAGTCCCAAACTGAGCAAGGTAGAACTGTGTAGTGCACTGCTGTTGAGGAACAAATTGAGAGATAGAATTGGAGTATTTTGTTTAGATTTGTATTTGGTAACTAAAGTGACTGGCCTGGTTTCTGAGGATCAAGAAAATAGGAGTGGTCCCTGCTGGTAAAGTTTGAAAGGTCAATCACTTTCAGGGAAAAATGATCTCTCTTCAGCCCCCAAACACTGCAAATCATCAAAATCAAGTATACAAATTTGTGAAACTCCCTCCCTCACCGTCAGTCACCACATAAATCATCATTCATCACTCACAATCACTCAATATATCACCACTCATTGGTGCATTAGTTAGTATTTACCTCTTCCAATCCAAGCACGTTATTTTATTGATACAAAATATCATTTTTGTTTGATGGTAGCAACACATTGGAATTTATCATTGGCACTGGTAGTCTTTTACTGAATAATATTCTGGGGCAGCCCTGCTAGATGATGTAAATAATAGTATAGGCATGTGGGGGAGGCAGGCATTGCCTCTAATGTCCTGAAGGGAATGTGGTGGCTTTTTCACTGAACACTGGGCCAACTATTTTTGTTGCAAATAAAGAAAGAAGTTCAATGAGAAATAATTAAAAATGTATATGTTGGAACTGTCTTTAAACTCAGGTGGTTCACCCAGAAGTTAGCAAACACACTTGATTCTGACCAATCATCCTCTTACTCCTCCTGTGGTGTTTCAGGAACAGTCTAATCAGGTGGTATAAAATCCTGGTTAATTTTGATCTTGGTTAATCTCTCTACGTTTTGAGATGAGAGACTGGTCTCTCTTAATGTAACAAGTGCAGCAGCTGCACTGAACACATGTTCAGCAGATATGCTGGCTGCAAGACCAGCCAGATGCTTTATTGCCAGCCTGCTGAGTTCTAGCCATTGGCACATCTTCCCATATCAACACACCAATGGGTTTTGATCCACATACACCTCTTCTGGGTCATCCAGATAATCCTAGAACTTCCTTCGAAGTGTCATTGGTGGTGCCACTTGCTCGACCTCTTTTTCCTTTGCTTCTGCACGGAACTCATGACCTACCACTTGAAACCAAGCCAATCCAGAGGTTGGGTCTTATTCTTCTGATGCTGTTGTTGCTGGTGATCTTGCTGCTGGTGCTGGCTGTGAGACAAGACTGCCCTCTCTGGAAGTTCAAGGCAGCACCCCAGAATTGCGGAGTGGCACTGTAAGTTCCAGCTGTTGTTCTTCTAATTCTCCAGCTTGCTCAACAATCCACCTTTTGTATTTTGAAACATCCTGTTGGACCTTTTGCCTCCTTCCTCCTGGTTTTTCTGACCTCTCGCTGTTGGCTCTAAGACTCTGAGCACTTTATCACTGCTGGCCAGTGCTAAAGTGCAGGTGCTCTCCCATCTAAAGTTGGTGTGATTGGCTTATACCTAATCGGCATACTTAATTTACCTATAAGTCCCTTGTACAGTGGTATCTCTATACCCAGGGCCTGTAAATTAAATACTACTAGTGGGCCTGCAGCGCTACTTACCCCACCCACTGAAGTAGACTTTCAAACCTGTCTCAGGCCTGCTAGTGCAGGGCCTGTGTGCGCAGTTTTCTGCCACAGAGACCTGGCATCTAAACTTACTTGCCAGGCCCAGAACTCCCCTTTTACTACATGTAAGTCACCCCTAAGGTACGCCCTAGCTAGCCCTATGGGCAGGGTGCCATGTATGTAGAAAGGCAGGACATGTGCCATATTGCATGGCCTGTCCAGGTAGTGACAAACAGCCTAACTTGGTGTCTCACTGCTGTGAGTTCTGCCTTCTCATAGGATTGCATTAGAAATGCCCTGCCTTATGTGTAAAGGGTATTGTCTGATTTATGAGGGGTAGTGTAGGCGTGTTTGGTATGGTAGTGATGGTGATAGTAAATACTGCTTACTGGTGTGGGTGTATTTTTTATTACTATCACACAAATGCCACGTCTAGAAAGTGCACATTTATCTGTGCTTATGACTCTGGTGTTTTGCAGCTTGACTCCAATCCACGTCTGGGCAGAGTGACAGTTGGGGCTTTGTGCATACTTTTCAGACGGCCTGTACACAGGGAGGGTGGAGGTGTCACAGAGGTGCACCTGCATACTGAATAGTCTTCCTGGGCTGAGAGAAGGGAGAGGCGGGGCACACCTGCATTTGTAAAGACTGTGCCCTGTCCTCACACAATAGGGTCGTTAACCCCCCACTGATGTTTGGAGCCTGTGCTGAAAGGAGAGAAGGGGCACTCCCAGAACCAGTTGTAACTGGCTGGAACCTCCTCTCCCTGCCATTGTAAAACACTGTAAGAACTGACTATAAGTACAGGTGAATTTTCCCCACAATTTGGAGACTCTTGGAATCATCTTGGAACTGGACACCAAAGGCTGAAAGGACTCACCAGGAACCGCCATGGACTGCTGCTGCTGTGCTGATCTGTGACCTGCCTGGTCACTGTGAAGGACTTGCCACTTGCTGCCTTTCCCTTGTGCTGGCCTGTAGCTGGGCCCTCCACCTGAGGACCTTGTCTTAAGATTCTGCTCCCCAGGGGCAGAGTGCTGTGGCCCCTGATCCCTGCATCCATTTCTTCATGAGGGGTGCTTCTCCGTGGTTGCGGCTGCCATAGCGCTGATTGCAGCACGCTTATGGAACCTTGGGAGCTCGTAGGCTCCTTGCTGCATTGTGCCCCTTTAAATAAGATGACCGCAGCGGCCCAGGAAGCTGGAAGAACACTCGTGCACCGCATGGGGTGCAGGTGAGTGTCTGCTCGGGCCCCAGGAGGGGCCCGATCTTCTTGTGGCTTCACGGCAGGACTAGGGGAAGACGCGGGTAGTGCCCCCTTCCCCCTGGCCTCTGCGTTAGGAGCAGGACGCTGCTTTTCTGCTGTTAGGTAAAACGGGCATTATAGTGGGCCCCCCCCTTGGTGGAAGGGCCAGTGGAGGCCCGAAGGGGCCCCCAGAGATCGCGGGTCCCGGGAGGGGCCTGTCATTAAACCGGAGGGGGTGCGTGGTGCCCCCCTCCTGCCCTAAGTTGTTTTTGCCGGCTTTGGCCCCCCTCGTGAGGGCCGGTTGAGGCCCTGGGGGGCCCCCAGTAATCACAGTCCCCAGAGGGGCCTGTCTATAAAAGAGAGGAGGTGCATGTCGCCCTCCTCTGACCCCAGAGTATAAGGGAGGCCCCCGTTTTGCGCATAGGAGCGCCGGGGGCCCCATTGTTCCCCTTCTAGGCACTGGAGGAGCCTTCATCCAACTAGGTACTGTTTAAGGGACCAATATAGTTGCAATCCAAAGTTCTTTCTACAGACTTTTGTTTGATTCATATATTACCTACTTGCGTTTGATGTTTTTACATATGTGTATGCAAATGTTCCTTTTATGGACATGCTTGCTAATATGTTTTTCTAACTTGCCATATGTTTTCTAATGTTCCTACTATGGGCATTTTATGATATTCTTATGACAAGTGCTGTGATGTAATAACGGGTTTTCCTGACTACTGCTTATGTTGCAGAATACTGAGTAACCTGTGTGTTATGTGTGTCTAATGCTAGGTTGCACAGTAACTAATATGTAACGTTCTGACAACTGCTAAGGTAGCAGGATAGTACTGATATGTGATGTTTGGTCTGATAATTGCCTTGTGTACAATACAGTATATTTTCATATAATCTGTTGTTATGTTTCCTTTGTGGTGGGGATATTGCGTCACGTGTGTTGTGGGTGTTGTGCAAACGCTTTACACATTGCCTCTGGGTTAAGCCTGACTGCTCGTGCCAAGCTACCAAGGGGGTGAGCAGGGGTTATCTTAGACGTGTAACTCCCTTGCCCTGACTAGAGTGGGTAAGTTCTGCCTGGCTGAGGTGCATACCCTAGTCAACCAGAAACCCCATTTCTAACATTGGTGGCAGCGGTGAGGATAGGACTTGCGCTTGCACAATACCATTGTGACTCATTATTTCACTACAAGGATTGCGTTTAGACCATCACATGTTTAGCTTCTCTTAACTTTCTCTCTTTGGTCATTTTTCCTGTTTTCAGTTCTCACGCTTGTGTATTGTGGTTGTCACATTTGAGTTATTTGTACCTTTTCAAGATGGGGCTTACCGTTGATTTAGAGGACCTGATGATTTACACGCAGGAGGATTTAGAGGGGGTCTGTAGAGAGAGAGGGCTGCCTGTAGAAGGGGACCTCAGGAGATCTCTGAATTTCTTTGAAAGGTTTGTGACATATACCCAGGGAGGGAATGTGCTTAGGGGGTACACAGAGGATCCTGAGTGTAGCGAGGGTTCCCAATAGGAGGGCTCCCAGACCTCATCCCTAGAGAGTGGTAGAGAGACTGATCAGGAGGGTGAGAATGACCGGTTGGGGATGCCAGTTGACAGGGAAGGCCCCAGTGATGGGGAGTCCCTTTCTGGGTCCAGTGTAAGAAGCAGGGCTACCTCTCATTCCTTGACGCCTGATGAGCTAAGAGATAGGCGGGAAGGAAGAGAGGGACCTGAAGTTGCAGTTAGCGCTCCTAGCTGTTGAGGAGAGAAGAGCTGAGGTAGAGAAGGCCTTAGTACAGGAGAGAATGGCAGAGAGGTAGAGAGGGCCTTTGCCAGAGAAAGACTCGCTCTAGAGCTCAGTCTGAAGGTTCTGGACTCACCAGCGCTGCAGGTGGAGTCCAGTGGTGGCAGCAATGTAAAGTGCTGTAGCGAAGATGTTCCTCACATACCCATAGATCTGGTACCTAGGTTCCAAGAGGGGGGTGACATACGTCAGTGGTTAAAAGAATATGAGAGGGTTCTGGTAGAGCACAGGATCCCTGAGAAAGATTGGAGAACTGGCGTAGGGAGCTTTATTCCTGAGGAGGGGAGGGATGCCCTACTGACTCTAGAAGAGAGTGACAGGGAGGGGTACTCTGCTGTGAAGAATGCACTGATTGTGAAGTATGGTTTTTCCCCTGAGGAATACAGAAAAAGGTTTAGGGGTGGTAAGAAAGTGTCCCACCAGTCTTGGGAGGAGTTTGTGGAGGATTGCTGCATTGCACTAGATGGATGGGTGAAGGGTAGCACAGTAAACAATTTTGAAGGGCTGTTTAATCTGATTGTCAGAGAGCACCTGCTTCGTTGTTGTTTTTCAGAGTTACCCCAACACTTGTCAGTGTATGAGCTCTCTGACCCCAGGGAGCTTGCAAAGGAGGCAGACTTCTGGTTGCGTCTGGTGTGGCATTAGGGGGTGTTACTAATGAGAGTGGTCTAGGTGTTTCCCAACCAGGTGTGGTGGGGAAGGCTTGTGTCCCAGGTAGGTCCCAGTGTATTGGGGCGGGTAAGGCACCCCATGCCCAGTCTCAGAGGAGAGGGAATGGGGTTGGGCTGAGGCCCAGGGTACCGGAGCCCCAGTCCCAGGTCCTGGAGGGATCCATGAGTGAACGCCAGGTGGTGAGCCTAGCCTGTGGCGTAGGGCCAGCTGTTCAGAAGAATCCCATTTTGTCATTAGGACTTGGGCGGGAGGCTGGTGATAGTGTTCCGCCGGTCCTGGTGTCTGGTAGTCTCGCTCCACAGCGGAGAAGGCAGAAATCCAGGCATAGGGTTGAGAGGGGGCTGTGGGCCCCAGTAGAGAACCTGGAGGGACAGGGGTCATCTCTGAGAGCAGAGCCCCCCAGGAATGACCTTGGTGAGACTATTTCTGGGCTGGGGGGAATTCAGACTCTTTCAGATGGGCAGAGGTCAGGAGACCTGTGCCAGCCAGACTCTTGTGTGGCCCTTGGGGAAGGTGTTTCCCTGTTTGGGGGGGGTAGGTGTGCCCTCCAGGAAGTCCTGGTGCACCAGGCAATGATTTAACCGCAGGGTGGTGACTCTGGGTTGGATGATCAGGTTCAGGGGGTAAACTCTGACCTGATGGGGAGTAGGTGTGCTCCCAAGGAAGTCCTGGTGCGCCAGGCAGTGGTTCAACCGCGGGTAGTGACTCTGGGTTGGATTGCCAGATTCAGGGGGTAAGCTCTGATCTGGTAGGGGGTAGGTGTGCTCCCAAGGAAGTCCTGGTTCGCTGGGCAGTGGTCCAGTCTAAGGGTGTCGTCCCTGGACTAGATAGACAGGTTCAGGGGGTAAACTCTGACCTGGTTGGGGGGACGGTTATTGTGCTCACCTCCCCGTGTGAAACTTCTGGTGGCTTCTCCCGAGGTGGGGAGATGCAGGACTCTGGAAGTAGGGTTCAGGGAGAAGGAGAAATCATGGCCAAAGACCACACTTGACTCCTGCCTCAAAACAGAGAGAACACTGCAGGGGCATCAGGTCGTAAGGGGGCACCTCAGCCGGAAGATGGTACTACACCACTGCTCCTGGAGGGGGCAACATGCCCACAGTGATGTCCTGGGGAGTGCAAAGCCACAGTCTCTCAAGTCTCTCAAGTGGGTGGTTTGCCCACTGCTTGGTCCTGGGGAGTACAAAGCCACAGTCTCTCAAGTCTCTCCATTGGGTGCTTTGCCCACTGCTTGGTCCTGGGGAGTGCAAAGCCACAGTCTCTCAAGTCTCTCAAGTGGGTGCTTTGCCCACTGCTTGGTCACGGGGAGTGCAAAGCCACAGTCTCTCAAGTCTCTCAAGTGGGTGCTTTGCCCACTGCTTGGTCCTGGGGAGTACAAAGCCACAGTCTCTCAAGTCTCTCCATTGGGTGCTTTGCCCACTGCTTGGTCCTGGGGAGTGCAAAGCCACAGTCTCTCAAGTCTCTCAACTGGGTGGTTTGCCCAATGCTTGGTCCTGGGGAGTGCAAAGCCACAGTCTCTCAAGTCTCTCCAGTGGATGGCTTTTCCACTGGCTCTGGAAGGGGCATTGTGCTCAGTGTGCTTCATCCTGCCAAGGATAGTGATAGTGGATGCATTTCTCCACTGGTTCTGGAGGGGGCCTTGTGCCCATTGTGCTTCATCCTGACAAGGATAACGATAGTGGATGTATTTCTCCACAGGTTCTGGAGGTGGCATTGTGCCCAGTGTGCTTCATCCTGCCAAGGAGGGGCTGAGTGGATGCATTTCTCCATTGGTTCCGAAGGGGGCCTTGTGCCCAGTGTGCTTCATCCTGTCATGGATAGCGATAGTGGATGAATTTCTCCAATAGATCTGAAGGGGGCATTGTGCCCATTGATGCTGCACTTGGGGTGTGGCAGTTCACATTCCCTCACCTGGGTATCTGAGGCACAGGAATTGCAGAGAACAGCATGATACTCCATGGAGGCAGGGCCAGACTCCATCCTGCGTCGACTAATGCTCCAAATTGGTGGTAGTGCTGGTGGGGGTGCTTCAAGTGGTGGTGGGAGGCTCCAGGGCGTCTCCATTAGCCCTGGATGGCTGCCCACTGGGGATGCTGATGCTGACAGTTGTGGCACCGGCTGGCCATATGACGGTGCAGATGACGGTATCAGTGGAGGTGCCTGTGGCGGTGTCTGTGGCTGGGATCCTGCTGGTGCTGGCTGTGGTGCAGGTGCTGGTAGTGGTGGAGGGAGACACCAGGCCATCTCCTGCACCCTCGGACGGCTGCTGACAGTTGTTGTGGCAGTGGCTGTCCAGGTGGCGGTGCAGGTGGCGGTGCAGATGGCAGTGCAGGTGGCGGTGCCTGCAGCGGTGCTTGCTGAGGTACAGGTTGCGGGGCTGTTGGTACTGATGATGGGCACCAGTCCCTCACCTGGAGCCTCTGAGGCCTGAAGTGCCTTGCCTTGTGTTTTCTTCCCCTTCCCCACCTTGGCAGATGCTGCTGGGACCTTGGCACTGGCAGCTTGAGTTTTGGAGGAGGCCTTGCTGGGTGGGTCGTGCTTCTTGGCCATGCTGCATGCTGGCCCCTTCTTCACCTTGGCAGGTGGCGGAATGGGTTGGTCCTTTGCAGGTGTCGGTGGCACACTGGCTGCCCTGACAGGTGCCCACTTTGATCCTCTGAGACTTGCAGATACCACAGCGTCCGCCGACTTGGTGGCTGAGGTGCTGGCCTGGGATCTGGACACCCTGGCCCAAGGGGAAGGATGGGGGGGCAGGGAAGAGGTCAATGTTTGCCAGGAAAAGTTTTTTAGACACACTGGGATGGGAAGATGGAGAGGGTTTGGGAGTGAGGAAGAGGGAGTGGTTGTAGGAGGTGTACGTCTGCTGAGTTTGGGTGAAGGTGCATGGGCTGGATGATGTTGTGAGGTGGATGGCTGTTGGGTGGGTGGGTGCTTGCATTTGTGTACTTTGGGAGGAGGGGTCACAGACACACTGGGAGAGGACACAGGGGATGTGTGCATGGTTGAGGGGGTGGTGACTGCTCGTGAGGGCTGTGTTGTAATGGGCGTGCTGGTGATGGAGGTAGTGGATGAAGATGTAGCGCATGCAGGTGTGAGTGGAGACGCTACTGGGAGGGAGGTGGACGAGGAGGAGGAGGGGGACACAGTGGAGGCAATGGATGTTGGTGTGTTTGAAAGGGCATGGTGCTTTTGTGAGAGCCTGTCGGATGAAGTGTGGTACTTATGTTTGCCTGAGCCACTTTTGTGTGGTGATTTGGGTGCATGCTGGTCTGAATGTGTGCTTGGGGTAGGCTGAGGTAGAGGGGATTTGGTCTGGGTAGTGGAATTTGTAGGGGGGAGGCTGGACACAGGGACAATGGCTGCCATTAGTGCTGAGGCCGGAGCCTGAAATGCTCTCTGTTGGGCCGCCACGCCAGAATGAATGCCCTCCAGGTATGCATTTGTTTGTTGCAAATGCCTCCCTACACCCTGGATGGCATTCAAAATGGTTGACTGCCCAACAGTGAGGGATCTCAGGAGGTCAATAGCCTCCTCACTGAGGGCAGCAGGGCTGACTGGGGCAGGGCCTGAAGTGCCTGGGGCAAAGGAGATGCCCACCCTCCTGGGTGAGCAGGCATGGGAAACACGCTGAGGGGCTGCTGGGACGCGGTGCTGATAGGGGGGTGGCAGCTGTACCTGTTGTTGGGGTGGCCACAGAGGTGTCCGCCACTGCCAGGGAGCTTCCATCGGAGGAGGAGTTGCTGTAAGTGGTCTCCCCTTCTGTACCCGTCGTGGAGCTCCCCTCGCTCTCTGTCCCACTGGTGCCTTCACCCTCGGTGGATTTAGCCTTCAGGCCAATGTGGGATGCAGCTCCTTCCATTGCTGGTGCATCTGCTCCTCCGCCAGATGATGCAAATGCACACAAGGACAGGATGACAAAACAAAAAGGGGGGAAAAGACAGAGGATATACTTGGTCAATGCCAGAAACACCACTACCATTGGCGTACACAAGACACAGGGAGCCACCCTATGCACTAGGCCATGCCCAACCATTTTCTGAGACAGTCACCAGCCCCTGGGGTACAATGCCTAACACCAGCATCTACACACCTGAAATCCACAGGACCATGCACAGTAGTAGATGGCCACTTACACCATTGGGGTAGGAGTGCGCCAGAGCCTGCCCAACAAGGGACCTATCCTGCCATGACCGCCCTGGCCTAGGGGCGCACACAGCCCACATCCCCCACCCAGATACCTCCTAAAGCACGCAAAGTCAGCTTTCAGAATCTGTTCTCACCCCCTTGTGGCTGCTGTGATGCCCTCAAGCGTCCATCCAACTCCGGATAGGCCTCTGCCAGGATGCGGAACATCAGGGGGGTCATGGTGCGATGGGCACCCCTTACACATTGGGAGGCCAGCTCTAGCTGGCCCTCCGCCGTTTTCTTGGTCCAGTGGCGCAGGTCCTCCCATCTCTTGCAGCAGTGGGTGCTTCGCCTATGATAAACCCCCAGGGACTCTACCTCCTTGGCGATGGCACGCCAAATACCCTTTTTCTGGTGGGCACTGACCTGGAGGGAAAAGACAGCATAAAAGGAATTTACTCACCCGTCCAGACCGGCATACTCATTGCCCACCAGTTCCCACCCATGCCCTGACACTTATACACTGACCATCTTTCATGCAGCACTCAGGCCAGGATGCCTCAGCACCCCCCAACATGTAGCTTACATCCACACCACTCCAAACATGTATTGCCCACACATCATGCTCACAGTGTACTCACCTCTTTGTCTGGAGGACCTTAGAGTAATGTGTATTGGGGTAGGACCCCATCACCAGTTTCTCCAACTCCTCCGCAGTGAAGGCAGGGGCCCTTTCCCCAGACACATGAGCCATTGTCGCTTCCAGACACAGGTCACAGCAGCACTTTCAGTGTAGGTCCTCTCCTGTTGAAGGTCAGGTAGAAAGTAAGTGAATAGTTAGAAAATGGCGGTGACGTCCACGGCGGTGCGTATAGTCACTGCTGGTGTACATCACCATTGGTTCCTGGAACCCAAAGGGCCTAATGATAACCAATGCGAATCTGCGTGGTGGTCATCAACCACCTACCGCGACGGCGCACAACTCCAGTGCACTCATTTCCACTTGTCCCTCCTCACAGGTCAGGCAGCCGCCATTTCAGGGGACACAGGACATGGCACCTAACTGCGTCACAGTAGACATTGGCACATCAACTGACTCTTGAGTTCACATACTGTTTCTGTAAAGTTGACAAATCAACATTAGTGCAATATATGTGGAAATACGACCCTCTGCTCACCGTTCTCTTCCATAGACTTCAACGATGAGGCAGCATATGAGATGGCGGCATCCTCTGGAGTACAGACCCCTGGCGGACCTGTCGAGAATGGAGGACAGACACATTATCATCAACACAATCTTTATTCGGTCAACATAACCATCAAAGCATCATCATACACAGTCAAAGTACAATAAAAAGTCCAAGGAAATATAACAAAAATATAACATTATATAACCATCTTATAAAATATAATCACAGGCATAATTTCTTTTTTAAAGATACTGCATGCTAAAAATAATTAATAAAAACTACTATTTAAAAAAACGACTACGTATGTGCCATGCAGTCACAAGGAACTTGCTAACTGCCTCAATCAAGGGCTTAGAAGTATCGCTCCTTAGAATCCTCCTTGCTATGCAACACTGATTCAGGCCCAAGGCTCGACAGATAGTACGAATCCACTGTGAGCATGGAACAGAATAAGCAGTGCAGAAAAACATAAAATGCTCCACCGTTTCTGAGTTACCATAACATACGGGACATAAATTGGATAATGGAGTAGACCCCCAACAGCTTGAAGACATATAGGCCCTCATTCTGACATTGGCCGGCGGCGGTCGCCGCCGGCCTGTCGGGGGCCGCCAGAATACCGTTCCGCGGTCGAAAGACCGCGGCGGTGATTCTGACTTTCCCGCTGGGCTGGCGGGCGGCCTGAAGGCGGCCGCCCGCCAGCCCAGCGGGAAAGAGGCTTCCACGATGAAGCCAGCTCGGAATCGAGCCGGCGGAGTGGAAGCTGTGCGACGGGTGCAGTTGCACCCGTCGCGTATTTCACTGTCTGCGAAGCAGACAGTGAAATACATTTAGGGGCCCTCTTACGGGGGCCCCTGCAGTGCCCATGCCAGTGGCATGGGCACTGCAGGGGCCCCCAGGGGCCCCGCGACCCCCCCTACCGCCATCCGGTTCCCGGCGGGAGAACCGCCGGGAACTGGATGGCGGTAGGGGGGGTCGGAATCCCTTCGGCGGCGCAGCTAGCTGCGCCGCCTTGGAGGATTCCTATGGGCGGCGGTACACTGGCGGGAGCCCGCCAGTGTTGCCGGTCCGACCGCGGCTTTACCGCCGCGGTCGGAATGCCCATTGGAGCACCGCCGGCCTGTCGGCGGTGCTCCCGCGGTCCTCCACCCTGGCGGTTTCAAACCGCCAGGGTCGGAATGAGGGCCATAGAGACTTGATCTTGCCACAATCAAGAACTGTGTGGTCAATTGGAGCCAGACCTGATGTCAGCTATCCGCCAGCCCACAGGTATCCCCCCTCTAGTGCAGGCCCTGCCAGTGCTCCATTTTCTGGCAAGTCGTTCCTTTCAAACTATAGTGGCCATGGCATCAGGGATGTCTCAGCCAATGTTCTCAAATGTGTTGACCAGTGTGTTGTCTGCCCTGCTGAAACACATGCACAGCTACATCATGTTCCCCCTGGTGGATGAATTGGCCACAATGAAGGCTGACTTTTATGCCCTGGGACATATCCCCAACATCATTGGTGTTATTGATGGTACACATGTGGCATTTATTCCCCCCCCGGAGAAATGAACAAGTTTACAGGAATAGAAAAAGCTATCACTCGATGAATGTGCAGATGGTGTGTTTGGCGGACCAGTACATCTCCCATGTGAATGCCAAATATCCTGGCTCTGTGCATGACGCCTTTATCTTGAGGAATAGCAGCATGCCATTTGTGATGGGCCAACTCCAGAGGCACTGGGTGTGGCTAATAGGTGAGCCCAAAGTTCCCACTGAGTATCAGTTGATGTGTGGGTATGGGTTTGCCCCTAAGGGTTAGTGTGTATCTAACAGTTGTCACCCTATATTTGCAGGTGACTCTGGTTACCCCAACCTCTCATGGCTACTGACCCCAGTGAGGAATGCCAGGGCAGAGGAACGTTACAATGAGGCACATGGGCATACAAGGAGGATTATTGAGAGAACCTTCGGACTCCTGAAGGCCAGTTTCCGGTGCCTTCATCTGACTGGTGGATCCCTGTCCTACTCACCCAAGAAGGTGTGCCAGATCATCGTTGCATGTTGCATGTTTCACAACCTCGTCTTGAGACACTAGGTGCCTTTTCTGCAGCAGGATGAGCCTGTAGATGGTCTTGTGGCAGCGTGGAACCTGTGGACAGTGAAGAAGAGGAGGCAGAGGAAGAAGATGTTGACAACAGAATAAACATAATACAGCAGTACTTCCAGTGACACACAGGTAAGACACTATAACTTCACTTAAAATCTCAGTAACTGTTGGACATTGCACATGGCAGCCTCTTACCCTATGTCTATGTCCACTGACTGTTCCCTTTGGATTCTCTATTTTCAGATCCATGTGCACCATTCTGGCTCCTGCTATATGTACAGCTTCCCACCAAAGGTCATCCTGTAGTATATTTCACTGTACATATACGTTGCAATCCTTTGGAAATGTTGTACTAATACATTTGGGATTCATTACACTGACTCCAGTATGGTATTTATTTCAAGGGTGTTTTTTATGTGGCAATTTGTATAGCGGTAAGTGCAAGGGGCTGGGGTGATGGTGGAGGAATGTCCAGTTAGAGTCCAGTCTCTTTGTATCACAGGTGCATTGTCCATGGGTGCATAGGAAGGGGAGCAATTGCAGTTCAAGGTGGACAGGGTAACAGAATGGGACAGAAGGGTGACTATCAGGAGAATCCTATTTCCTGGCGGGGGACTTAGCAATGTATTCTGTCTTCTGCCGGGATCGCAGGGACCGTTTGCGTGGTGGTTCTCCTTCTGCGGGGGGTGGGGTCCTGGTGGCCTGTTGTTCCTCTGGTGGTGCCTCCTGCCCACTAGCACCGGCAGAGGTGGAAGGCTGTTCCTCAGTTTAGCTAGTGTCAGGTGCCCTTTGTTGTGCCACTGCCTCCCTCATGGTCTTGGCCATGTCAGCCAGCACCCCTGCAATGGTGACCAGGATAGTGTAGACTTTTGCTAGGTCCTCTCTGATCCCCAGGCACTGTCCCTTCTGCAGATGCTGGGTCTCCTGCAACTTTGCCAGTACCTGGCCCAGGGTATCCTGGGAATTATAGTATGCTCCCAGGATGTTGGAGAGTGCCTTGTGGAGAGTGGGGTCCCTGGGCCTGTCCTTCCCCTGTCGGCTGCAGTCCTCCCAGCTTACCTGTTGTCCTGTGCCTCTGTCCCCTGAACCCTGTGCCCACTGCCACTGACCCGAGGTCCCTGATCCTCCTGTGGTTGTGGGGTTGCCTGGGGTCCCTGTAGTGGTGGACACACTGCTGATTGACGTGTCCTGGGGGCAGTGGCTTGGGCCCGCTGGGTGGGTACTGTGCTGGTGTTTCCTGAGGGGGCCGGCTCTGTGATGGGTTGGGATTGTGGCAGGGGAACCAACTGTCCAGAGGCCCCTGATGGGCCAGGTTGGACATCCTGATCCAGGTGTGCAGAGGTGCTGTCATCACTGTGGGCCTCTTCAGGGGGGGGGGGACTGGATGTGGCTGCCACCTCCTCTCCAGTGACGTTGAGTAGGGGTACTGTTGGAATGCAAATGCATTGTTAATGTATCTGCTTGTGCCATCTTGTACATGGGTGTTTCCCTGTATGATTGTGCTCTCCCTGTTAGATTGGTGTTGTGTGGGTGGTGAATTTGTGGGCTGGCTGAGTCTCCCTACTGGGCATGCTTTGGTGATGGGTGCCCACACAGGTCTGTGATGGGTGTCCATGCATTGTTGTTGCATGCAGGACTTTGTATTGGGATAGGTGGGTTGTGATGGTGAGGTATATGTGAGGTGATGGAGTGATGGGAGTGAGGGTACGGCTGGGGGTATGTAATGGCATGCAGGTAGGGTGGGGGGATAAATTAGTTAAAATTTGACTTACCAGAATCCAGTCCTCCTGATACTCCTGTGAGGCCCTCAGGATGCATAATCGCCAAGACTTGCTCCTCCCATGTTGTTCGTTGTGGGGGAGGAGGTAGGGGCCCACCGCCAATCTTCTGTACAGCAATCTGGTGTCTTGCAATGACGGAACGCAACTTCCCCCGTAGGACATTCCACCTCTTCCTGATATCATCCCTAGTTCTGGGGTGCTGTCCCACGGCGTTGACCCTGTCCACTATTCTCCACCATAGCTCCATCTTCCTTGCAATGGACGTTGGCTGCACCTGTGATCCGAATAGCTGTGGCTCTACCCCTATGATTTCCTCCACCAGGACCCTTAGCTCCTCCTCTGAAAACCTGGGGTGTCTTTGGGGTGCCCTGGATATGGTGTGAGTGATATGTGTGAGGATGTGTGGGGTGATGTGTTGTGGTGTATGCTGTGATGTGCATGAATGGTATATGGGTGAGGGTGTTCTGCGCCTCTGATTGAGTGGGTGCTCCTTGCTTGTCTCTCTGTGCTTGGTCTTTTTTTTCGCTGTAAGGGGTTGTGGGTAATATGCGTGTGTGTTTTATATTGGATTGGGTGTGTGGGTGTGGTGTGTGTATGTGTGCCAGGTGTGTGTATTTTGAATTGTTCAATGTGGTGTAGTTTTGTATGTGTGTGTGTATTTTTAGCGTGGCGGTGTATACCGCCAATGGTTTACCGCGATTGAAAGACCGCCGCGGTGATTTGTGGGTTGTGATACTGTGGGCGTATTCCTGTTGGCGTAACGGTGTGTGTTTTACTATTGCCAGTTCATCACTGACCTTTGGTCTGGTGGACTTATGTGGGTGTCTGTATAGTGGCAGATTTCTAAGTGTGGTTCATAATATCCGTGGCAGATTACCCCTGCGGTCACGGTTTGTTGGCGCCCGTCAGCACAGCGTTAGGTGGCATTTACCGCCAGGGTTGTAATGAGGGCCTAAATTTGTTGAAGAAGTTTGCAGCTGTATGCGATTTCTCCACGGCGAACATGACTACTATTGCATGCCGTTGAATGTTCATAAAAAATTTTTTAGAGGCAAGAATTGTAGATAGCTTATGCTTTGTACCCACAAAAGAGATCCAGTGTACAGTGATGTACATGTAAACAGTAAACAGTAGCCTTACAACTGGTCCACATGTCTGTCATCTGGTGGATAGTGTAGAAAACACTTTGCTGCAAATCTTTTCCAACCAATAGCAGCACATTGTGCTGCAACCCTGGAACAGTAACTCTGGCAAAATAGGTCAGACTTTGAACCTTCCATTTGGGGCACATGGCTGCCACAATCTCTAAGAATCCCACTCCTTCTACAAAAGAAAAAGGGAAGAGGTCCAGCACTAACATTTTTGCAAACTTCCCATTGTACAAACTTGCCATTGGGTGCTTGTAGTCATAGGGCCACTCCTGCCTAAACATGTTGTTATCTGTAACCTGGATATTTTTCTTTTGTGGGGTCACTGACGCAGTCAACTTTTAAGATGCACGTGGTGTGACTTTGCAAAAGCGACAAATCCAATACAACATCAATGCTCATTGGGTTCACCATGATTGCAGTGGCAGCCCTACTGACAGACATGGTCTTGGGCTTACGTTGGGGTGGTGCTCTTGATTTGGGAGTGCTGCTCCCAGGTTCCTCCCCAGAGGCTATTGTGGTAGGCACACATCTCCAAAAAATGATTGCGGTTGGCACGCCAAATAGTGGGAACCTGCTTCTTCTCACTGACCACTTTCTTGGCAACAACTTTCTTTGGGGCCATCTTAAGCTCTCAGCTGGCAGTGGCACTAAGATGCACAAGCAGAGGAGTTTGGAGGACTAAAGTTACTGTACAGGCGTTCTCTTTGGCAGTACTGCGGGTGATGTAACGTCTCTTCTCTTATGCACCTAAAAGCAACCAAGCAAGAAAAACAGTTGGTGAAACGTGGAATTGTTGCAGTTTGAAATAGAACAGACAAATGCAAACTTAGTGCGGTTGGTTACTTATGCATTAAATAACAATTTATTCAAATATTGTAAAGTCAAACCACACCACAACACCATAACATTTAATTCCAAATCAGGTAGCACAGCCTATAGACAAAGCGTATTGCTTTATACCCATTTGTTTTAAAGGAGACACCTGTTTTATTCAGAGAGAGGTGCATGGGTAAATAGAATAATTTTTTTAAAACCCATGGTGGTAAAGTGATCTGGGCAAATGGGGTAATCATTAAAAAATGAATTATGCTGATGATTTGTCTGTAGTGTGTCATAGTGAGGGTGCCCAGAAGGAAATGGAATTATCATACACCTCTGCACCTTTGGTGGTTGGATGGATGGATGGAGGAATGGATATGGGTGGATGATTCAAGGCATAATGCAGAGTTAGAATGAAAAAATTTAAACATTTTTATCCACCCACACTCATCTGGTGTAATGAGCCAAAGGTTGAACGTACAGCACTGTAAATCAAAGAGAAGACGTGATGTGATCATCGCCTCCTGCGGGTACTGGAAGCCTAGCAACACCTACAATGGACCACATTACAAATTAATTTACACCCTCCAAATGTCTTGATAGCAAAATAGAATAATTCTACAGATAAGGCAAATATGGGCAATGTTTGCAATGCAGGTATCCAAGATTGTAATCATGTATTATTTGTTTATCTTGCATTGCACCTTCCCCAGTGACTAATTTTAAGACCAATGTTCTTAAATTGCAATAATAAGATAGTTGGGGCAGCTTGCCAACTGAGTTTCCCTTGGAAGCATGAAGTAATTTGTCAAAATGCCTTTTAAATTTATATTGATGTGATTGTTTTATTGATATGTGCCTCGTTGTTCTGTTTTATGTGGACCAAAAAGGAACAAAAACAAAAAGGAAGAGTTGAGGTGGGGAGAAAGCCATATAAAACACATGGTGGGTGAGGAACAGAGAAAAAGAAGAGAATGCTTGATAGTTAGAAAGTTGTAGAAATATACCCATTTTGCAAAGGGGAGAAAGATTTAAAGAAAATTAAAGGGAGAGTGATCACTAGCAGCAGAATTACTGAATGTAATAGAAAGGGAGGGAACATTCAAAAGAAAAACATAGTAAGACAGAGAAAGAGAAAGCAGTAGTCAAAGACATGCATGTGGACCAGTTAGAAGTTTTTTCCTATTTTTTTTTTTTAAAGATGGATGCCTTAGTCACTTTTATGGCCTCTCCCCAGCTTATCTGTCCCTTCGTCATGTGTGGGTTTTCATGAATGGTGATGGCCTTGTTCAACAAGTATAAGGTTATGCTAAATGTCTTTATTGGTTCTAGAGCATTTCTTTAGATAAATGAAACATGTTTTAAAATATGTTTGTTAAAACTGAAAAATTAACATTGCATACCATCCAGTAATCCCTCTGATCCTCTATGCTTGCTTTGAAAGGCCTTTCAACACTTCATTATTTCTGTGGCCACTCTTTTCCACACTTTGGACCTGATACAGTGTGTTATGGGATCGTAATCTGTTGGACAGGATATCCTGCATGTTTGTGATGGAGTAGCCCTCTCTGCCAAACTCCAAATTAGGCCCTTTGTCTTTAAAATGTTGAAAAGCTATTAGCAGCTTGTTGATACAAATTTATCATCATTTTTTCTTTTCAGCCTTCATTTCCATGACACCATTATAGTATTCTCTGTAATACATTTAATAGTTCCTATGCATGTCTACTTTCCATTCTAACTGCAATATTATATTTGTTTTTTCTTTCCCTTCCTTTTCATTGTCTGAAAATCAATGTTTTGAGCGGAATAGGGAAAGACAGGCACAAAGCGAAAGTCAATTTGAAAATAATGATTTGTCATAGGTGATACGGAGATGTTAGAAATGGGGTCTGTGGTTGGCTGTCAGTTTGCACTCTGTCCAAGCAGGGGCCCTCGCTCTAGCCTGGGTAGGGGAGGTATTATCCTAAGAAAACCCCTTCTCAACCCCTTGGAAGCTTGCCAGCCAGGCTTATCTCAAAGGCAGCATGTAAAGAACTTGTACGAAAACACACAGTGATACAGTGAAAACACTGCAAAATGAACACCACACCACTTTAGGAAAATAGGCAATAGTTATCTAAGTTAAACAAGACAAAAATGACAAAAATCTAACATACACAAGTAAAGTTATCAATTTTCAGAGTAAAAAATAGTCTTACTCCATAGAAAATAATGGAAAAGTTACTACGCAAACTACCTCTATTGTATAAAAAATAAAGCCACCCGGACAAGCGTACATTGAAAAAGTCAGCAATGCGTAATTTGCTCTCCCACACGTAAGGCCATGCATCGTTTTCTGGATGGGGCACCTCGAGTCCGTGCAGGTTCAGATGGATTTTGATGCCCAGCAATTATGCACCAGAAATACGGCTGCACAGTGATGCAAATCGCACTGTGTGAGGTTTGCGTCATTTTCAGGAGCCGCAAGTGTGAGTTGCATCAAAATGTTCCCTGCACTGCTTCCTGTGAGTGGATTTCAGACCTTGCTCTACCAGCTTCACCTTTCAAGGGCCGTGGGACTGGATAGGGCACCACTTGGCAGGGCAAGAATCTCAGCAGAGAGTCCAGGTGCTGGCAGACAAATTATTTGATGGCCCTGATACTTCAAAACAGGAGGCAAGCTCAGTCCAAGCCTTTGGAGAAACGTCACGAAGGAATATACCACAAAGTCCAATCTTTGTCCTCTATCAAGCAGAAGCAGCAAATGTAGGTCAGCCCAGCAAAGCACAGTCAGAGGCAAAGGGGCAGTACTCCTCCTCCAGCTCTTCAGCTCTTCGCCTTGGCAGAGGGTCCTTTGGGTTCCGGAAGCAATCTGAAAATCTGGGGGTTTTGGTCCAATACTTATACCCCTTTCTGCCTTTGAAGTAGGCAAACTTCAAAGGAAAGTCTCTGTTGTTCACAAGATGGTGCCTTAGCCAGGCCTGGCTCCAGACACACACCAGGGGATTGGAGACTGCATTGTGTGAGGGTAGGCACAGCCCATTCAGGTATAAGTGTCCACTCCTCCCTCCACTCTAGCCCAGATGGCCATCAAGATATGCAGGCTACACCTCAGCTCCATTTGTATCACTGTCTAGTGGAGATTCACAAACAGCCCAAATGTCAGTCTGACCCAGACAGGGAATACACAAGCAGGCAGAGTTACAGAATGGTTTCAGTAAGAAAATGCCCACTTTCTAAAAGTGGCATTTTCAAACAGACAGTTTATAAAATAACTTTACCAAAAGATGTATTTTAGAATTGTTAGTTAACTCCATATCCGTGTCTCTCCTTAATGCTGGGCATTATGCTCCAACCCAGACCTCTCCTGGCTCTGCTAGGCTATGTGGATAACATTCCAAAAAATGTGACACACTTCACTGCCATAGCATTGCTCCTGACTAAGTGAGAGATTGAGCTGTGCTGGGGCAGTAAATTCCCACCCACAATGAATACGTTGTTGAAGAGCCTTATCTGTTGTGACAATACTAGCAAATTGTATGCCACCCTAATGTGTCCCATTTCAAGACCCAAATATATATTGCAACCACTTAAAGACTATTTACTTACCCTAAATGATTCACTGTCTGGAATATAAATGTGGCGTATATTGAACCTCAACTTGTCTTGCTTGACCCATAGTGATAAAGTTGGCCTCTATGTACAATGTCATGCATGAGTTTCCTTTCTTTATACTAGAATTTTCAATATTGTTCCATGTTGTTTCATGAAACCTCTACAGCCCCCTAAACTAGAGGTCATGGATATGTGTCTATATGGCATGATGGAAATCGTCAAATACAAATATTTAAAAAAAAACTCGACTGCTTCCGTTTGCAACCCTTGTCCAGTCAAACCTCAAAATGAGTAACATGTTTGAACAAATCTATTGATAATCAGCTTACTGTGCCTGGAGAGTGCACTTCTCTTATGTTTATGTTAGAACATTACATTGACCTAAAATGGACATGAATCTCATTGTGCTGCATGCAGTCAGATCACTGCAATTCTTCATAGCGGTGTCCACAAGTAATACATGAAAACATCAGAGCACATTGTCTGTTTACGTGTTCATTTGTGCTCTGTTTGTGTACGGTTGAAGAGATTGTCTGTTCAAAAGGACACTGTAACACTGGAGTTAGTAAACATGACTATCATGTTCAAATAGAACAGAAAAAACAAGCCCTCTGAAAAATTGTTTAGACATCTGTACAAACTACTCTTTGTTCTGTTAAGTTTATATGGATTGTCTATGGGCATAACATCAGTCAGTGCATGGTGTGTCATTGATTCATTTGTAAGTCTTATTGCAGACCCCACAGATGTAAAGATCATATTAGAAATAAAGTTCCCAGTTGTCCGTTTTTACAGATTTTTACAGGTAAATATAGACAGAAAACTATGTGTTTCCTGACTCTATTTATTTTTATAAGCGGAAAAATACTGAATATTGTGCTTATAATGAGTGACTTTCCATGCTGTCTGTTGTGAATTCCAAGACAAAAGATAAGCAGATAGATAGCATGAGGAGTAAAAAAAACAGGTTAAGATATCTTAAAATAGAGGTATGTGTTAAAATATATTTGCAGTAAATTGCAAATATTTTCCTGCTGGTCTAGTGTTTTGCTATATTTGGCTGCTGAATTTGCTAAAACGTGACAGGCAACAAAGTATTACTCCATGTTTATCAGTTAAATCAATGGGGAAACACAATTTTTTGCAAACCACGTGGTAAATATGTCTAAATACTAATAAAATGGGCAAAAAATAATTCTGGCTAATTGCAGACGGAATTGTGAAAAAAAATATATAATAATACCGGGAGCCCTAATTAGAAATAACCTGAAGTGAAACACAAAAATAACAGGCATTTGCAGAGCCAACAAGCAAAGATGTACCTTTTGGAAGGGTGAAGTAAAAATAAAAATGGCCAAATGGCGATCCATATGTATTGATGAGTCACAATGCATAGGCATGCATGCATGGCAATGAACGTACATGCATGTGTGCACATGGCAACCATCTTGGGAAGGTTCATGAGCAGTCTGCAATATGTGCGCATGCATGCTTTTGCACCACGAATCATGCTCCTATATGTATTGCTACTGAATTGGTGGTGGGTTAAACCTTGAGAATGCACCTGTCTTAGACTACCATAAATATTTAAACTCTGTGAACTATATTGTTGCCCAATATCTATGGCTATACCTGTGCACAAATCACGGCACCTGCCACCAAAGGGGCAATCCTGAAAGGATTACATACAAAAAGATATGGATAGTGCACCTACACAGAAGGTCGGCAAAGGTCCGGGACGGACATGGCTGATCCCTTACTTTATGGGAAATAATAGGTTGGACATTTAATTCCAATAATATGGAAAGACAATCAATTTAAAGACCATGCAAATATAAGCCCCGAAGAAATCCTTTTGTGTAGGACGAAACACGTTGGCTGATTGCTCGTTTGTTCAAGAAAAAGCAATAATAAAAAATGAAAATGTTTAAAAGACAACGTTGTGTTACTGGACTTTACTGACTTTGCGCAGTGGTGCACTATCCATGCTCCTATACGTAATGCAATGCATATTCACATATGCGTTGCCGAACGCTTGCTGCTATTTTGCATTTTTTAGTTTACAGTTCCAAAGTGGCCAAAAGCCATGTTGAAATGAAACATTAAAAAGTAAAAATGTGTATATAAATGTGTGAGACTGCTCAGAAGTTAAGAGCCAACCCTGTGTGTAGGTGCAGTACAGATCACACCGAGAAAAGGATGGCAGGATCACCCCATGACATGAGCGGAAAAACTGGCATGAAGACACCTGGCATGAGAAAGTCTGCACATACCACAAAGACACAGTGAGCAACCTGCGGCCTGCCCCCATATATCCCCTCACATAGGGTAAGTCGCTACGACAAAAGCACCATTGTCACACACAGTGACGAATAGCCCATCTGCCGAAATCTAAATTTCATAGGTTATTATGGGACTTAGATTTCACTGGACGGGATATCCATCACTGTTGTGATGGAGTACCTTGTCTGCCAGTATCTAGATCAGGCCCTAAATATACAAACTCCAGAGCCACAACCATAACTGTCAGTGCCTGCCAGATAGATATGACCTCTATGCAGGGAGAAACCCAAGGAAAGCAAAGTGGGAGCAGAAGGTGCACAGAAACAAAAAACACTGTGACTGGTCCACACAATAGGACCATATTGTCCCACACCTGTAAGGAACACTGTGCCACACTTCACCAGCCCTGCCTGATGGCAGCCAATGCCTCAATGCGCAAGTCCTGTGCCACCCAGAGAAAATGGGATGAAGTACAGGTCCCTACTGCCCCAGCGACAGTCGACAGCTGGGAGACCCTATTGGCATGTCCCATAGATGGCGCATGCTGCTGCATCCAAAAGCAGAGACTTGCAATGAGAAATCTCAACCTCAACTTTGGAAACAAGGTGCATGCCAAAGGACCAAAGTGAATTAGGAGGAGAAAGTGTAAGTAAGACCTTCCAGATCACACTGGGAAACCGGATGATCATCCAAGCCCTGGAGGAATGATTAAGACAGGCCAGACTTGAAAGACATGTACAAGAAGACCAGAGCTGCTGATGGAACACATCAAAACACACAAGTACCAGTCATTGAGGTGAAATGAGGATGAGCTAGTGACAGCACTGCAGGAGAACTGAGACTAAGCTGAAAGGATGCACAAACCGAGTCTCTGTCCCACGTATCCCAGTGTATCCATTTAGAAGGTCCCCAATGGCTCAGCAACCAAAACATTCAGGCATAAGGATGCAGATGCCTCCAACAAGGAACAATGGTAACACCTGGCCACCATAACTTCCAGTTGTTGATGACCCCCCAAAAAAAGGCTTGCAACCATCAAGGCAAGTCATCACCACATGTCGTACAGATTCATCACAAAACTGAAAACCCCATCATATAAGCCTCTATCAAGTGCGTCATCACAACTACCCAGGGACCATTGGGTAGCCAGAGTTGATTCCAACACTATTGTCATGTCTACAAGTGAGGAGCTCTATTGATCAGCTGGAGAATCAGTCAACAAGGGACCAACTGCTCGCTCTGTCAACACCTTGATCCCAGTGGTGAAAGCAAGCCTTGTCCAAGATCCATCTTCCCCTGTGGTTGCACAAGTCACTATGTAGTGGCTCCTCTGTGGTCTTGCAGTGGCCCAGAGGTAGCACATATGCAGCGCCAGAGCAGACCATACACAGTCCCATGGCAACCCATCCGTGGGGCATCCACAAGCATGACGGATGGACTTGACACTGCTCTACTAATGGGTTTCAGGAGGTAGCAAAGCCTTGGAGCTGCGACTCCAACAGGTCTCAGGCCGCGAAGATGGACTTCAAGCACTCAAGCAACACCACCACGACAAGCTTTACAATGGATTCCGAAAATGCCCCTGATGTTTCCAGTATTTAAATAGTTTCTGCCAATCACAAAATATCCTGGGCATCATCAGAGTGGACATGATTCAATTGGGTATGTTAACAGAAGATCTCTGTGTTCTTTGAGCCAGCATTTGTGTCCTGAACCACTCAGGTTAACCTGTTCTGTGCCTTGGACGAGGTGACCTCGTCCAAGGCTACAGTTCCTGTGTGCCTTGGACGAGGTCACCTCGTCCAAAGCACACGGGAACTTGGGGGAGCGCTAGCGCGTCCCCCTTGCGCACCCCACTCCCGCCCAAGGCGGGGATGAAAGGGGAAGACCTTCCCCTTCCACCCCCGACCCCCCATGTGACATCAGCGCACGAGCGCGCGCTGATTTATCACATGGGCCTCCCCCATAACGCTGGAAGCTCTGCTTCCAGCAAAGCATTTCTCTTTCAATCACTGGGGGAGGCCTGGAGGGGCTTCAAAGGGAAGGAAATGTATTTCCTTCCCTTTGAAGTCTCTCCCAGGGTTTCAAAAGCCGGATTGCTTGCAATCCGGCTTTTGAAACCCCACTAGACACCAGGGATTTTTTTTTGTTGTTGTTGAAGAAAGTGACAAAAGGGAGCGACCCCTTTGGCAAGGGTCGCTCCGGGGGGGGGGCATTTTTCGGGAAGGCCTTTTCTGCCCCCCCCCTGGGGGCAGAAACCTCTAGGCACCAGGGATCTTTTTTTTTTATGTGGGGAGCACCCCCTTAGGCAAGGGTCGCTCCCCTAGGGGGAAAATTATATTTAGGCCATTTCTGCCCCCCTTGGGGGCAGATTGGCCTATTTTGATGAGGCCAATCTGCCCCCAAGGGGGGCAGAAACCACTAGACACCAGGGAGTTTTTTTTCTTTGCGTGAATTTCACGCAAGGGGAGCGGCCCCTTAGGCAAGGGTCGCTCCCTGGAGGGGGGGGGTGAATTATTTTAGGCCATTTCTGCCCCCCCTGGGGGCAGATCGTCCTATTTTTAGGCCATTTCTGCCCCCCCCGGGGGCAGAAACCTCTAGGCGCCAGGGCAAATTTTTTTTTTGTGTTTTTTTTTTTGTTTGTTTGTTTTTTTAGAGATGGGGAGCGACCCATCAGGCAAGGGTCGCTCCCCTGGGGGGCAAACTGTATTTAGACCATTTCTGCCCCCCTTGGGGGTAGATTGGTCAATTTTAGGTCAATCTGCCTCCAAGGGGGCAGAAACCACTAGGCACCAGGGATTTGTTTTTTGGCGCCAATGTCACGCAGGGGGAGCGACCCCGTAGGCAGGGGGGTTTGGGGAAGATAAAATTTATTTTAGGGCATTTCTGCCCCCCCCCCCCCCGGGCCGGCTGAGCTAGAGGCCAAAATCCACAGGTAGGCACTTTGCAAAAAACACCTCTGTTTTCTGTGAAAAAATATGTTGTGTCCACGTTGTGTTTTGGGCTATATCCCCATCACACTGTGCGCCACAAAAAGCGACCATCGCAACTGCTTATTGCAATCTTTTCCCTGCCTTCTGCACTGTAAGCTGAAAAGGGTTGCTTTAAAATTGTGTAGGGTTGAACACTTATGTGATTGTTTTAATTTCATTACCACAAGACATAGATGACTAGCACTTGTGGGCAAAATGCAAAAGCTGACTCATATAGCAGTTGCCCTGAAGGAGACCAAAAATAGCCAAAATATTGTTAACCTTGAATTTGTTTGGGAAAAGGTGCTCAGCAAAAATGTGTTTGGGTTATTATCTAGAAATGGCATCAACAAAAGGTTTGCTGTGCGAAAATCACCAGCTTTCAGGAATATGCAGAGCTGTATAAAAACATTTTGTTACAAAACTCATCCATTTTTCTAAAATGTACCCCACTTTTCCAAATCTTTGTGCTTTCAACCTACTTCCAGTCAGTGGTGGAAAAAGGTGTGATGCCGAAAGCAATACATTTCTGAAAAGTAGAGAGCATTCTGAATTCTGCAAAGGGTCATTTGTGGAGATCCCTCAAGGTTTTCTAAAATAATCTATCTATCTATCTATCTATCTATCTATCTATCTATCTATCTATCTATCTATCTATCTATCTATCTATATATATATATGCCATACATATATATACTTTCACTTAAAAAAACTGTGTGAGTGACAGGATTATGGCACCAATGGGCCTGTTCGCTGTCACAAAGAGCCCAATAGCTTACATTCAGCCTATCTGAGGTTACACCAAGCATCCAGGAACTGAGGGACACCACTTGGGGGTCAGGTACTTGCTCCAGATGGATTTGTGAGCTGGTTCACATGGATGTGAGCCTGTTATGTCCCTGTGGCTCTAAATGGGAGGCCAGAAGACTAGCCCTTGGAATCAATCTGGGAGTCCTTTTTCAGGTGCAGGTTCAATCCCTCTGACTCTGACAGGGGACAGCAGGGCAGAAATCTAGCAAGGCAGCAGTCCACACAGCAGTAGTCCAGCAGGGCAGCAATCCAGCAGAGTATCAATCATTTCCACAGCACAGCAGCCCTTCTTCTTGGCAGAGTCTCCACAGTTCCAGAAGTGCACTAAAGAGTTGATGCCTGGGGTCCAATATTTATACCAGGTGCCTCCTTTGAAGTGGCAGAAGCTTCTAGAGGGTTCCCATTGAAGTGCTCATGTCTCCTGCCTCCTCTGCCCTGCTTCAGACCAAATACAGTGGGTATGCAATCTATTGTGTGAAGGCAGGATGCAGACTTTTCAGGATAAGTAGGGCTGTGCCTAGCTCCACTCCCCCCATCCTGCAAGTGATGGCCCGTCAAGGCACATGTATGCTGGCTATTGTTTGTGGCTGCCTTGGAGGAATACACAAAAAACAACTGCCATCTACATCTAGTCATCTGACCCAGAGATAGGCTGCAGGCAGGAATATGCCAATTTTCTAAAAGTAGAATTTTCCAAATTCTAAAATAAAATTTAACTTTATCATAAAGACGATTTTTCATTAAAATTCCAAAGAAATCACACATGAACTGGCTACCAGTTCCCATTTGGAAGTTGCATTTTATTATCTTGCCAGGTCGAAATGGCAGTTAAAAATGCACACACAGACTGCAATGGCAAGGGCAGGCCTGAGTCAGTTTACAGACGTCTTACATTGGTGGCACAATCAGTGCTGCAGGCCCACTAGTAGCATTTAATTTACAGGCCCTGGTCACAGGTAGTGCCACTTTACTAAGGATTTACAAGTAAATTAAATATGTCAATTAGATGGAAGCCAATTTCTACAATGCTTTAAGGAGAGAGCACATGCACTTTAGCACTGGTTAGCAGTGATAAAGTGGGCTAATTATTAAGGTCAACCAAAATGGGCTCCAAAAATATGGAGGATGAAGGCAAAAAGTTTCGGGGTAGCCCGGCAGAACGGGCCAAGTCCAACACAACATAATAAAAAATTCCTCCTGCTTGTAATGGGAATGGGGCTCTCTGGTGGGAAAGCTGTTGGGGATAAGGGCTAGAGGAGAGACACATCACCAGGATAGTCCACAACAAGAAAATATGGCCCATATTTATACTTTTTTAGTGCTGCAGCGGCGCAAACTTAAAAGTATAAATATGGCCTATATATCTCCGTTGCCTAGTGAGCTTTATGCTTTCACCTGGGGCAGATTGGAGGTAATCTCCCTCAATCTATCCTTGGGGGAAAGACTGTTAGGTGCTGTCTTGGGTGGGAGCACAATCTGATGTCTGCATGGGCGGCCCGACAACCCTTCATTTTTTGGAACCATGGTTTTCTTTCAGGTCGCTCTCTTCCCCAAATAATGAGTCAGTTCACTAATCCCTGGTCACCTGGCGGGGTAGCTTAGGGGTGAACACTCCTATCCACCCCGCAGGGGGCAGATACATTAATGTGGCCAGAGAAGGGGGAGAGTACAGACCCATGCCTAGGAGGGTCTCTCCACCCTGCACTCCACATCCTTGATGTCTAGTAGGTGGATCCCTGTTTAGGCATTGCCCTCTTGTGGTGACCTTCAACCAGAGATCCACTAAGGAAGGACACCATTGAAAAGGGGGAAATGTCCCCTTTACAATGGTATCACCCCATAAAAGTTGGTGCTTTGGGGCTGACTTATGCCCGGTAGCACCGATGCAGTGAAAGTAAAATGAGCTGATTGGCGCATTTCACTTTCACTTTGACTGAAATAACGTCAGCTCTCCATGCGCATGCGCACTCTTTGTTAGTTCAAAAAATGAAAAAAAGACTCAGGCTGCTGGGCAAGGCCTTCCTCAGGAGCTCAACCTCTATCTTGAAGATAGGAATCCCTCTGGTGTGAGAACCAGAGGGTCCTTTACAGCCCTCTCCAGCTTCTGCAAATGTCCAACAGATGCACAGATTTGGCCACTTGCTGACACCCACACTTAAAAGTTGAGTCTAGTTCCCTTAATCTTTCCAATGTCTGTTTAAGCAGACAGGACCAAGAGCTGCATGAAGAGCCTTTGCTATGTGCTTCACATTTCTACTGCTTGTGTGCTCCTGAAGATATTAATTTATTTATATTGCATTTCATTTATTCATGTATTCGTGCGCACATTTTCATTTTATAAATGTATGTTTTGTTCAGTTTTCATTGTTTACAATTATCATATACCACTGCTTTGACAGTGCACCAAAAGTATGCTTATTTTACATTAGTAATGCTATTTATAAAATGTAATCATCTTAGACAAATGTGCAACAGAATTTGTATGCTAATTCTGCATTTTACATCGGAAACGACAATGTCTGATATTTTCATAATGCTGAAGTAACATTCAAGGCTTTTGTGAAAGTTTCCCATAGAAGCAATTACCTTGTTATGCATTGCAGATATTCCAGAGGAAGGTCATACACCAGTGTTGGTAGCATTAGCTGTACTTTCATATAGGGGAACCCTATAATAGACCCAGGCCGGTTCTCAAAGCAAAGCAGCAGAAGGAAAAACAATGTATGATGCATGACAGGTAAATGTGTGTAAAAGACCACTTAGGTACCATGTACAGGTACTTTGGTGCAGAATACAATCAGCTAGTGGCTAGAAAGTGAGGGGCCTCTATAGAGATTGAGCCCATCAATGATTTTATTCGAATATTACTATTTAACATGTTCTTTTTTATATATTCTTTCACTGTATTTTTTATTCTAACCATTATATGTGTTTTTGTTGCAACATGTGTGTATATAATCTGAACTAGAATATGTTACGGTATGTTATGCAGCTTTGTAGAGAACACTATCAAGCTGGAGGGTATTCTGGCACTGGGCAGGTGTGAGTCTAGGCAGACCTGGGGCCTAGTGGGACTACTTGAAAAGGCAGGTCTTAAGCTTCATGTAGAATTCAAGAAGTGAGGAGGAGGCTTTTATGTGTAGCGACAGGTCAGTCCTAGCTTTGGGAGAAATGTAGAAGTCTTAACCATCAGATCTAGTTTTCCATATGTGTGGGGTTTGTGCAAGCTGGAGTCCAGACAGTTGGAGCTTTCTGAAAGGTTTGTGAAAGCAGATGAGCTTGTTGAGGTATGTTGGGCCAGTGTCATATAGGCCCTTGAAAATGGGAGTATGAAGTGTGAATGTGGAGCCAGTGGAGCTCCTTCAGGTGTGATGCGAGTGCAGCGTGGGATGTTCAAGGTGATTCTGGCCACCGAGTTCTGAATGGCTTACAGCCTTCTAGTGAGTTCTTTGTTGAACCCAGTATAGAGTGTGTTCCTGTAGTCCAGCTTGCTTGTGACCACGGCGTGCCTAATGGTTTTCTGGTTGCTGATTGGGAGCCATTTGAAAATCTTCTTCAGCGTGTTCATGGTATGGAAACATGAGGCAGTGACAACATTGACTTGGGCAGTTATGTTGCATTTGCTGTCAATGATGACCCTGAGGTTCTAGGTATAAATGGTGGGTGCCGGTCCTAGCTCTGTTGGACACCTGGTAGAAGCCTACTTCGATTTGCTCTTCCCAAAGATCACAGTTTTAGTCTTGTCATTGTTCAGTTTCAGGCAGTTGGTCTTCATCCAGCCACGATTTTAGTCATGCAGGGTACTGAACACCTTGTCCTTGTGGGAAAGAATGAGCTACATTTCGTCAGTGTAGGAGAAGATGTTTATCTAGTTAGAGAAAGTGGTGCTGGCTAGAGGGATGATTTTTGTGTTTCTTTGTGGCACTATGCAGAAAACAATATGGTGTCCAAGGTGTACAGTGCCAGACTGACTGACTGCGTCCTTCCTGTCATAAGCAGATCCATTGCAGAGTGTGTCCTTGGATTATAATGTTTGGAGGTAGGAGACTGTCAAAAGCAACAGAGAGCTCCAGGAGTTCAGAGTCATGTGAATGTCATCAGTGGCAGCAATGAGAGCAGTTGAGTGCTGTGTTTGGGTCTGAAACAAGGCTGAGTGCTGACAAGGAGTTGGTGGTTGTTAACATATTTGGTGATGTGTCAGCTGATGATTTTCTCTAAAACCTTGGTCACAGGGAGATAGGTCTGTAAATGGGGAGTGTTGAAGGGTCCATAGGAGGTTTCTTAAGCAATGGTAGGATGTTTGCATATTTACAAGCATCTGGAAGGTCATGGAAGAGGTGGAGGCATTCATAATGGGTGTGAGCATGACCCTGATGGTTTGCAGTCATCTGGAGTGGGAATGGTGGGGGTAGGGGTCCTATGAGGCCCCTGAGTGGATGGAATTCATGGTGGCTGCAATTTCTTCTGGGTTGATGATAGGCTGTGTGGATAGCACTGGTTCACTGGATAAGATCAGGAGGCATTGGGTGAGTTCTGTTGGGTATGGCTGCAGGCTGAAGTTGCTGTAAATGGCCCATTGTAGAGGTCCTGCAAATGAGTGAATGAATAAGTTGGAGAAGGATGATGGTGAGGTGAAATCTTTCACAATTACAAAGATTTCCTTGCTTCTGTTGGTGCTAGTATTGATGCTAGTATTGATGCAGTCTGCCAGAATGGCATGTTTAGTGGTTCACATCATTTTTTGGTAGTGTCTCAGGGCATATTTAAATGCATTACTCTCTACATTGCCCTGGCTCATTCTCCATTGGTTTTCTAGTTGCTTGCAGAGGAGTTTGATCAGTCTGAGATTCTCTGTGTACCAATTGGCCTGGGGTCTGGATCTTGTTGTATTTTTGTGTTTGAGGGTTGTTAGGGAGTTGGTCCAGGTGGTGATTGTTGAAATTCTTCATGGCTTTGGGGAGGCCGTTGCTGTGTTCGGGTCAGTAGGTGTTGAGAGTGGTGATCCAGTCCTGGTCTGGCGGTGGTCCATGTGTGTTCGACTGAGAGGGGATGCTGAACATCATGAGGGCTGTATTTTGTGTGTGTGTTCATCCTGATGTGTTCTTATGTGGACTCCAGGATTCCATTATAAATATAATTCTGTAGTCTCATACCTAACAGCATATTAACATAGTACAGGCATGATTACACAGATCACAACATCAACACAGTAGGGTCACTATACTTATGTAGTGAATGTAACTCCAAAAAGAATTGGATAATTCAGTGGGTTCAAATGATGTACTGAAAATCTGAAACAGTCTGAATTTCTACAAATGAATACATAAAACAGTCACATTAACACACAACACAATAACACACAGAAATGTATGGTTTTCGCACTGTTTTTGCCCGCTGCCCCAGCTGAAAACTAATAATATGGCGTGCAGCATACTGCCAGCAAAGGCAGTATGCTGGCTGCAGCGTCTCCGGCAGCAAAAAAGACCAAAAAAAATGCTTTGACATTATCAATAGTGTATCTGAGTATTTGTTCCAGGATATTTAGTGGCAGAGTGGAGTCTGCTTCTTTGTCTGTGTATTATGCTAAATCTGGATCATTTTCTCTTCAGATGGACTGATTATACATGCTGTTAGAAGCTGTGTCTCTGTCAGCACTTTAATTCAGATTTACTAGGAGGGAATGTGTAAATCAGGCTCAGGATTGGTATGTGAAAGATTATAAGAGCAGACACACATATAACATGTAATAAATGTTTCAGTCCATCATTTCTAGTTCTTATTATAGCAATGAAGAGTGAACTATATGTAAGCATAATAAATACATCCACAGAAGAATTTTCTATTTGTCTTTTACAATCGGAACACTTCCTTTAGTGGCATTGATTAGGAGACACAAAAATGATCTTAAATGCTTGCTCATGTAATGAAGATAGTATTAAAACAATACCAAACTTCCCCTATTTTTAGCCACTGGTCAAGAGAGTACGGGAATACTCTTCCACTAATCATAGATTCTGTTATTCAATTTAAGAGAGTTGCAAATCTACCAATGCAAAGAGTTGGCAGTGTTTGCAGAGTCACATGTGTTAGCTTGAGCCTGGCTTTCACAAGGTGAAGTGTACAATCTGTGATTATGCTGATGGTGTTTTTTCCTAGCTAGGGCTTGGTAATGGTATTACAATTAACATGAAGCTATTTAACACTCTAGTAGATTAAAGATAAACTAGCACTCATGTGGTTTGTTGGTGTGCATTTCTTTAGAGGATGCATAACAAGTTGGGTAGTGGATGGTAGAAATTAAGAGGCATATTTACAAGCTCCTAGAGCCACCTTGGACCACAATAGTGTAATTTTTTTGGAAGCCAAGGCTGCGCTAATGTGGCTTTTCCCCGCATCATATTTACAAAGTGATGCAATGCTTGCATTGCGCCACTTTGCAACCCTTTGCGCCACATTATTTCTGCTTCAGGAATAAGGTATGCAAGGGGGTGGATGGACGCAGGGAGGCCCAAAAAAATATTGCAATGAAATTTACAACATTTCTTTCTCTGCTCCATCGTTTTTAATGTCTGCTCAAAGCAGGTGTTCAAATAATGCACCCATTTTAATTAGTGGGCCTAACTGTGCTTTGCTGCACTAACAGCAACATTTTTTATGCTAGTGCAGCAACGTGCCATATTAGCATCTACATTTTTGACACTATTTTCCTAACGACTGCCATGGTGAGCCATATTGTAAATATGGAACAGCCATGGTGTCGTTAGGTGGGGCATGTGTGACGTAAGAAAAGTGCTGCATCGGAACTGATGCACCAATTTCTTCTAAATATGTCCCTAAGAGTTTTTACTATGCTATGTTAAGTGTATCCGGCTTTTGAAACAAAAAATATAATTTGTGGCTATTTGGACACAATGGGATTTGTTCTTACATTTTACTGCCTATATAGACTGTTAATCTGAAATACATAAATTGATTGATTGGTTAAAAACGTGTACACTGAAACAATAATGCAAAATTTTACTCACGGTCTTAAACCCCCAAATTAGGAGGCAATTATAAACAAACGCTATTGATCTCCAAATAGTCTGGTAACCCCACTGAATCTGAATGCCGCTCCATAGATAAAATGTTGCCAAACAAGCATTTACGATTAAAGCAACAAAGGCCAAATCTACAAAAAATCCATTTGCAAACAGTGGTTGCCAATTCTGCTTGCATTTTTGCCATTGGAATAGAATTTATTATACTGAGTTATATACTAATAGCTTGGTTAGAAAAATTACCATTCAAAGTAGGTTGTTATCTGACTTACCTCATTATTATGCATAAAATATGGTGCAATTTGCGACTCACTCCAAATTCTGGCCACCACAGGCTTAGTTGTCTGCATTGTTTGTGATTGTTATTTATTTTTCTTTTGTTTTAAATGCAGCTTGTTTTCCTTAAGGGAAATAGAGGTGCATTAAAAAAAAAACCTTTAAAAACATTTCACCTAGACCACTGCCCACTCCCAAGCAAACTTTTGTTTTCACATGTGCGAAGGGACCCTTTCCTTATTACGACTGGGTTACCATCTCCTTGGAAGAGTCAATGACCTATCAATGACATGCGTCTGAAAGTTTCTCACTACTGATTCATAGCATTTCGTATCATATCCTGGTAGGGAGTCCCCAAATACGCAGCTGGTGATTTAGTACGCATTGGTAAATCTCTGTAAGCATGTAACTAGTTGCAAAATATGTTTAGTAATTACTAAAGAGCCATTTAGCTGTCACAAATCCTGTGATTTTGCAAGTAGTTCTTGTTTAGATTGCAGTAAGAAGAGTAAAATTACCATCTTTGTAGTTAAACACTTTCACTACTGTTGCGATGTTTGGAGTAGGATTAGTAAATTTCACCCCTCTGAAATCCAAAGCTTTCCCTACTGTTGAAAGACTGGAGCAGGAAAAGTACATTTTATCCCCTCAAAATCTAACACTTTGCCTACTTTTGTGCTGTTTGGCATGGGAATAATACAGTTTACCACTTTGAAATCGACCCCCTTTCTTACTGTTGCCCTGTTTGGAGTAAGAATAGTAAATGTAACCCCTTTGAAGTCCAATGCTTTCTCTACTGTTGTACAGATTGAAATGGAAATAATAAATTCTACCCCTCCAAAATCCAACACTTTCTCTACTTTTGTGCTGTTTGGAATGGGAATCCCTACTATTGCAGTGACTAGAGTAGGAATAGTAAATCTAAGTCCTTCAAAGTCCAACACTTTCCTTACTATTGCATAAACTAGGTTGGGAATAGTATATTTAATAATATACTGCAAATGTTTTTATAATGTTGGCAAAATATATTTATAGTATTGTTTTTGTGTATTTTATATGAGTTGTTTTTATTTTTAACTTTATTTCAGCATATGTAGTACTTTTGTAAATATGTTTTTTTAAGTTTTCTTATTTTATTTATTGTCTACATTCATTAATATATTTTCTTATTTGATTATATGTTTTATGCTTTTATTGAACATATATATATAATATATATATATGTATATATATATATATATATACACACACACACACACACATATACATATACATAGTGATACATTAAAAAAAATTATTTACTGTTATAATGTAAAATAAATATTTTTATTAATATATATATATATATATATATATACACACACATATATATATATATATATATATATATATACATATATATATATATATATATATATATCGGAAAGTGGTTTATCAATAGGTGCCATTAAATTAACCCTTGCTCAACTCTTGGCTCACACGCAGTCAGGTGTCACTTGGGAGACAGGTGTGTAAAGCATTTAAGATCAACAGAATAGTAAATAAGTAAGACACAACGCACAATAAAAATCCAACAGAAATAGGAAATGGTTTTATGATTAAAACAACACTGAAACAACCAAAATTCAATGTAGGAAACCAGAGATATGAATTTTTAAAGATTAAAAGTAAAAGCGCTTAGAAGCAAATAGCACTCAAAGGGTTCAAAAAAAGGATACGCTGGACTGGGACAAAGCCAAGGATTCAGGGCGCTCGCAATATAACACATTTACACGTACTTCCAGACATGTTTCTGGGTAGGGAAGTGGCCAGCAGTACCAGCCAAGGGTTTAGAAGCTTTGGTTTGCCTCTTGGGGTCTGAGGTAACAACTCCCACAATACTCCTGGTCAATCAAAGTAAATCCAGGTGAAGCTTGTTAGCTCGATATATCTTTGCTGTTGCAGGCAGCCCTTGCAGCTCTCTTCTACCTGTTGCTGATTAGGGATTCCATTCATTACACTTTAATACAGGCAAAGTCCTTTTGCTGTGAAGTCAGGTGCAGTCCTTATGAGTGCAGACCTCTCTTGTGCAGTCCGAGGGTCCAGCAGGGCAGTCCTTCTTCTTCATATGTTTCTTTTGGGTCTTTGAGGGTCCACAATACCAGCCAAAGGACCAGAAGCTCTGATTTGCCTCTTGGATGTTTGGGACCATCATTCCCACATTTCACTTGGTCCAGTCCTGAAAAGTACACTGGATGCTGCTCAGCTGGGCTCTTCTTGCAGAAATTGATGGGGGTAAATCTTGGTAGCTTCTATATAACTGTTGGTTACAGGATACCCACTCCTGAATCTTTTAGAAGTCAGGCAAGTCACAAAGGGCTAGATGTACCAAAGGATTTTACCCATCCTTTGTCTATGAGAAAAAGCTTTCATACATATGGCCCAAAATCTTTTGTGAAGCCAAGAGTGTGCAGCAGGTGCAGTCCTTGTGAGTTCAGTCCTTCTTATCCAGGTTTCTGGGGTGGCAAGCAGGGGATACCCCTGACCAATGCGGTGGGGGTGGCACCCTCTAAGATCACCACTTCCCGGGAAGTGTGGAATATGTTTGACCCAGAAAGCACTGTTCTTAAAAATATAAAATTGAGAAAATGTCTCATGGAGTTTTGGTACGGCTAAACCCACCCAGAGGTCTGGCTAACGTCCCCCTAAATTCCACTTCAAGCCACTCTCTTAATCTAAATAGAGGGGTTCCCACCTGGCTTGGAGTACAGGAAATAAGGGAGGTCTGGCTTTTGTTCCAAATGTCTTCCCCTCCTTTGAAGATCAGTTTGCTACCCAGCCCCTGTTCCTGCTTTGACATCTAATGCTGCATATCTCCTCCCACCAGATGTCTCTTTTGTCTCAACCAAGACCACTCCCCACCTCATGAAGGCAGCTTGGCTGAGTCTGTCAAAGGTCGACCAATCAGGGAAGGCTTCTACAGGGCTGATTTTAGGTAACAATGGGAAAGCAGTTTTAAAACTACTTTCCTATAATAGATATAATAAATCTAACTGTGGCGACTTGGTTGATTCATTGCAACTATTAATTTGACACCCTGAATGATATGTTTAGCTCACTCCTTTCAAACGTAAGACTTAATTGATATTAAACCCTCCCTATTTAGGTCCAAGGAGCTAATGCACTACAGTGGGGAAAACAAAATTGACAGTTTTCCCTCACCAGGACTTAGAAAAACATTCTTAATAATGTATTCGCTTATGATTACACTGCACCCTACCCTTGGGGAAACTATGGTAGATCTTAGGGGTGATCTATATATCTATATAAAAATAAGATAGTTTAAGACTTTGGAAATCCTTTCAATCCCAAAGTTGAATTTGGACATAGTTATATATTAAAAACAGCCTGCAAGGTAGAGCTGGCTTTTAAAAATGACAGCAGGTACCACAGCAGACATACGTATGTGCATTAAATCTACTGGACCTCTAAACCTACATGCCCTACCATATACTATGGACTTACAAGTATGTTGTTAGTATCAATTGGAATCATACTAAATTACCACATACCTTTTTACATGCACCCTCTCCATGCACTGGTACTTAGCCCACAAATTACATCAGTAATGACATCTTGTAGGACATCATTTATAATATAACTCCAAAATTTGCAATAAAATTATGGATGAGAAACCTGCGCATGGTAAGGGCATGAGTTGTAGTTACCTTTGAGCATGTAGTGTTTTGTGCATGTAAAATCTGAATCTAACTATAACGTCCAACTAATCTTTGTTTTTTTTAGTGAATTTCAAAGGTTTTGAATTCTATTTCCTAACTATAACTTCCCTGCAACCTTTGTTTTTTTCAGTGAATATATATTCACTGAAACAAACAAGGGCTACAATGATGTTATAGTTAGGAAATAGAACTAAGAAAAACATAGTAATCCACTTAATATCACAAAGGTTACAGGGACGTTATAGATTCTGAATTTTCTTGCTCAAAAACAGAGAAATTCAGCAGTCAGAGTTATTTCAAATAACTATAATTTACGGTCTAAGGTAACTATAATTTGCTCCCCCCATACGCAGATTTTTCTTTCATAATTTGCCTGCTAGGATTTCATTGATATTTTTATTGATGTTACAAAAGTCCTCACGAGTGCTGAATATCTGGGGTAAATAGCAGTGCATGGCAAGGGCGCAAGTTATAATTACCTTAGGCCACAGGTTATCCCTCAGGGTCCGACCATAAACAAATGGAAGAGGCCTCCCCCTTCCCTGGGATGATCTTGGCTCCAGCACTCCTCCCTGGGCCGATTTTGGCCCTGAGGACCTCATCCCATGGGGCCAAGCCATGTCCCCTGGGTGCCCCCCAGAGCACCCAGTGTGCAATGGGACCGCAGGGGAGCCACAAGGCCCATATGGTCCCAGCTGGCTCTGCACCTCCAGTGGGAGCCAGCATTGATCTCGGGCACAGCAGCAAACATGCAGCTCCGTGTGTGCAAGATCAATCATTTTATCTCTTTCCCTGCCCGCATCTCTGCAGGCAGTGAAAGAGATGAAACCTCTGCTTCCAGGAGGCAAGAGCACTTTTTACAGCTCTCACCCACTGATATCAGAGTGTTTGCTCTGACTTGGCATGAGCTGTCAAAGATCCGGCCAAATCAGAGCAAACAGCTATGTCTCGGGGACGGGAACCCGGGGGGAAGTGGCCCCAGGGTCATTATTTACTCCATGAGGGGGCAGTGTGGCTCCCTCTGTTAATTAATTTAGCCCTTGAGAGGTGGTGGTCCCTGGGGCTGGCCGTCTATGCTGTACTACCCTTCATTTTTTTATTTTAGCTCTGGGGAGGTGACATTCCCAGAGGGCTGCGGGGGGGTGCACCCCCTTTAACTTGAATTCATTGCTCCTGGGAGATGGCGCTCTCCAGGGCTGTGGGGGAGGCTGTATGGGCCTTCTCCATTACAAATTACTGTTCTGACCGCGGAAGTGATGGTCCCCAGAGATCTGGGTGGCCACGTGGCTCATATATATATATATATACATATGTAAATATTATCTAGTGGTGGTTGCCACTAGGTAGTTATAATTAACCATAGAAATTCACCAATTATAGTTACAGTTATCTCAAGTGACTATAACTCATGCCCTAAGGTAACTATAAATCGTGCCCCCAGCATGCACAGTTTTATAGTCAAAAATGTTAATTCAGGTTAAATATTACAGTGATATTATCAATGATATTATTAAAATGTCATGAGTGCCTTAATTTGTTGGGTAATTAGCAGTGTATGGCAAGGGTGCAGGTTAGTTACCTGAGGGCACGAGTTATATATAACTCAATGTAACTCTAACTATAACTGGTGAATTTCTTTTGTTTCGTACGTTTAAAATGTGAGCCTAGCTGTGACATCCCTGTAATCTTTGGTTTGTTAAGTGAATTTCTATGTTTAAAAAAAATCTATTTCCTAACTATAACATCCCTGTAACCTTTAGTTTTTCAGTGAATTTCTATGTTTTTTTAACCTATAGTAATTTTCATTACTATACATGAATTCAACCACCACCTTGCACAGTCTTTGGCCATGCGCAGCTGCGGTTGGCCACAGCGCCTTGCCTGTGCCCAGCCCTGAGGCCAACCCCTATAAGCATCCAACCTTGCACTGTGCACGACCTTCGCCTGTGCACAGTAGAGGTTGCCCTCAAGGGCTGGCCTGCAGTTAGTCCCTGTGGCCAACCCCTCTAACCACCCAATCCCATGCTGTGCATGCTGGGGATGAGAGTGGCTGTGACAGTGTCTGTCTGTGTGTGAGAGTGGGTTCATCAGTATTTTAGTGGATGTGTCATATTGTGTGTGAGGGTGGCAGCGGGTCTGTGGAAGGGTGTGTGAGAGACTGAGTGGCTCTGTGAGTGGGTGCGTGAATGTCTGAGTGGGTCTGTCAGTGGGTGCGTGAAGGCCTGATTAGGGCTGTGAGTGGGTGCACAAGGGTCAGAGGGGGTCTGTGAGTAGGTGCATGAGTGTCTGATTGGGTTTGTGAGTGGGTGTATAAGTGTCTCAGTGGGTGTGTGAGTGGGAGAAAGAGTGGGAGAAAGAGATTGAAAGAGAGAGTGAGAGGAAGAGAGACAGAAATATAGGCCCTTATTACAACCCTGGCGGTCAGTGGTAAAGCGGCGGTAATATCGTCAACAGTACGGCGGGAAAAAAAAAGGAATCATGACCACGGCAGAAACCACCAACACATACAGCCACTTTAACACTTCGACCACCACAGCGGTAGCAACAAACACCGCGGCGTAACCGCCAACAGCCAGGTGGAAGACAATGTACCGCCTACCCCATCCGCCAGATTTTCTGGGGTGGTACCAACACCAGCACGTCGGAAACAGTACACAGAAGGGAAACCACTCACCTCTCGACACTCATGGAGCCCGAGCTGCAGGTCCTGCCTATGCTGGTGTGTCTTCTCATACATCAGGAGTACCAACGGCGGCGACAATGACCACAGTGAGTACAGCACCTAGCACACAGGGGAGGGGGGGAGGAAAAAGAGAGTGACCCACACATGCAACATCCCCACCCCGACCCTCACTCCCAACACGATACACACAAACACATGCAACTACATTACATATACACCTCGTAACCCTCTGGAATAACGCAAGGACAAAAGGAATTGAGTCAAGTTAGTGTAATATTAGAATTGAAGAGAAATACGTTCAGAAGTAAATAAACAGTATGTACAATACATACAATATATACAAAATGAGGGACAATTTCCATACAAAAATAGTCTGTGGCCTACTGGGCCAAAACAAATAGACCAAGCCCACACTTGACTCCTGCCTCAAAATGGAGAGAACACTGCAGGGGCATAAGGTAAAAAACACACAGGCACCTCAGGGGGACAGGGAAGGGGGGGCACCTCAGCCAGAAGATGGGACAATGCCACTGCTCCTGGAGGGGGCTCCATGCCCACAGTGATGTCCTGGGGAGTGCAAAGCCACAGTCTCTCAAGTCTCTCCAGTGGGTGAGTTTCCCACTGCTTGGCCCTGTGGAGTGCAAGGCCACAGTCTCTCAAGTGGGTGGTTTGCCCACTGCTTGGTCCTGGGGAGTACAAGGCCACAGTCTCTCTAGTGGGTGGTGTGCCCACAGCCTGGTCCTGGGGACTGCAAAGCCACAGTATCTCAAGTCTCTCCAGTGGGTGCGTTGCCCACTGCTTGGTCCTGGGGAGTGCAAAGCCACAGTCTCTCAAGTGGGTGCGTTGCCCACTGCTTGGTCCTGGGGAATGCAAGGCCGCAGTCTCTCAAGTGGTGGTTTGCCCACTGCTTGGTCCTGGGGAGTGCAAGACCACAGTCTCTCAAGTGGGTGGGTTGCCCACGGCTTGGTCCTGGGGAGTGCAAAGCCACAGTCTCTCAAGTGGGTGGTTTGCCCACTGCTTGGTCCTGGGAGTGCAAAGCCACAGCCTTTCAAGTGGGTGGTTTGCTCACTGCTTGGTCCTGCGGAGTGCAAAGCCACAGTCTCTCAAGTCTCTCCAGTGGGTGGTTTGCCCAGTACTTGGTCCTGGGGAGTGCAAAGCCACAGTCTCTCAAGTGGGTAGCTTTCTCACTGCTTGGTCCTGGGGAGTGCAAAGCCACAGTCTCTCAAGTGGGTGGTTTGCCCACTGTTGGTCCTGTGGAGTCAAGGCCACAGTCTCTCAAGGGGATGGCTTCTTCCACTGGTTCTGGAGGGGCCTTTGTGCCCAGTGTGCTTTATCCTGCCAAGGATAGGGTGAGTGGATGCCTTTCTCCACTGGTTCTGGAGGGGGCTTGGTGCCCAATGTGCTTCATCCTGCCAAGGATAGGTTGAGTGGATGCCTTTCTCCACTGGTTCTGGAGGGGGCTGTGTGCCCAGTGATGCAGCAACTGGGGGGTGCCAGGTCACAGTCCCTCACCTGGGTGTCAGAGCCATGAGATTTGCAGTGGTCAGGATGCATGATAGTCCATGGAGGCAGGGCTACAGTCCATCCGCTGGCGGCTACGGCTGTACAGTGGTGGAAGTGCTGGTGGTGGTAGGGGTGCTGCCAGTGGTGCGAGGAGGCTCCAGCCCTTCTCCTGCAGCCTTGGACGGCTGCCCACTGGGGCTGCTGCCAGTGGTGCTACAGTCAGCGGTGCAGGTGGCGATGCTTGCGGCAGTGCTTGCGGTGGTGCAGGTGGCGGTGCTGGCCGCGGTGGAGGTGCCGTTGTTGCCAGTGGTGGGGGGAGGCACAAGCCCTTCCCCTGCAGCCTCGGACGGCTGCCCACTGGGGCTGCTGACAGTTGTGGTGCTTGTGGTGGTGCAGGTGGCGGTGCAGGCGGCAGTGCTTGCGGTGGTGCTTCCGGTGGTGCTTGCGGCGGTGCAGGTGGCAGTGCTGGCCGCGGTGCAGGTGGCAGTGCTAGTGGTTGTGCTGGTAGCCACCAGGCCTTCACCTGCAGGCTAGGATGGCTGACGTGCCTTGGCTGGTGTTTTCTGCCCCTTCCTTTCCGTGGCAGATGGTGGTGTCACCTTGGGTCTGGCAGCTGGAGTCTTTGACGTGGCCTTGCTGGGTGGTTGTGGCTCCTTCCCCTTACTGGATGCTGTACCCTTCTTCACCTTGCCAGATGGCTGAATGTTCTTTGCCTTGGCAGGGGCTGGTGGCACACTGGCTGGCCTGATGTGTGCCCCATTTGAGCCTATGACAGCTGCAGGAATCACAGCAGACGTGGACTTGGTGGCTGAGGTGCTGAGGTGGGTTTTGGCCACCCTGGCCTGAGGGGAAGGACGGGGGGAGGGGTAGGGAACAGGTCAGTGTTGGCTGGGAAAAGCTTCTTAGGGACATTGGGGTGGGAAGAGGGTGATGGTTTGGGAGTGGAGGAAGAGGGAGTGGTTGTAGGAGGTGTCAGTCTGCTGTGTTTGAGTGCAGGTGTATGAGCTGGATCCTGTTGTGAGGTGGATGGCTGTTGGGTGGGTGTGTGCTTGTGTTTGTGTACTTTGGGAGGAGAGGGCACAGACACAGTGGGAGAGGACACAGGGGATGTGTGCATGGATGTGGGGTGGTGATTGCCAGTGAGGGGTGTGTGGTGATGGAGGTAGTGGATGAGGATGTTGTGCATGCACGTGTGAATGGAGACGCAACTGGGAGGGAGGTGGATGACGAGGAGGAGGGGGACACAGTGGAGGCAGTTAATGCTGGTGTGTCTGCATGGGGATGGTGCCAGTGTGAGTGCCTGTGAGATGAAGTGTGGTGCTTGTGTTTGCCTGAGCCACTTTTTTTGTGTTGATTTGGGTGAATGCTGGTCTGAAGGTGTGCTTGGGATAGGTTTGGGTTGAGGGGATTGTGACTGGGTAGAGGAAGTTGGAGGGGGAGGTTAGATATAGGGACAAAGGCTGCCATCAGTGTGAAGGCCAGAGCCTGAAATGCTCTCTATTGGGCCACCACACAAGAGTGAATGCCCTCCACGTATGTATTTGTTTGTTGCAAATGCCTCCCGACACCCTCAATGGCATTCAGAATGGTAGACTGCCCAACAGTGAGGAATCTCAGGAGGTCAATAGCCTCGTCACTGAGGGCGGCAGGGCTGACTGGGGCAGGGCCTGAGGTGCCTGGGGCGAAGGAGATGCCCACCCTCCTGGGTGAGCGGGCACGGGAAACACGCTGAAGGGCTGCTGGGAGGGCGGTGCTGGTACAGGGGTGGTAGCTGTACCTGTTGTTGGGGTGGGCACAGAAGTGTCCACCACCACCAGGGAGCTTCCATCGGAGGAGTCGCTGTCTGTAGTATCCCCTCCTGTCTCCGTCTTGGTGCTCCCGTCGCCCTCCCTCCCACTGGTGCCCTCACCCTCGGTGGATTCGGCCTCCAGGCCCATGTCGGATGCAGTTACCTCCGTCGCTGGTGCCTCTGCTCCTCCGCCAGATAATGCTAATGCACACAAGTAGAGGGTGACAAAACAAAAAGCGGGGGACAGACAGAGTATACACTTGGTCAATGCCAGCCACACCACTACCGTAGGCGTACACAACACACAGGGGGCTGCCCTATCCATTAGGCCATGCACTACCAGTTATAATGCTAGTCACCAGCCCATGGGGGACATGATCAGCTGCACACCTGCTGAAACCCACAGGACCCTGCCCAGTAGTAGATGCTCATTAACACCATTGGGTTATGAGTGCTTCAGAGCCTTCCCAACAAGGGACCTACCCTGCCATGTTCTCCCGGGCCTAGGGGCACCCACAGTCCACATCCCCCACCCAGGTAAAACGTTAATGCGCGCCAACTCATGAATCAGAATTTGTACTCACCTTGTGGCTGCTGTGATGCCCTCAAGCGCTCATCCAACTCTGGATAGGCCACCGCCAGGATGCGGAACATCAGGGGGGTCATGGTACAAACAGGCACCCCTTCCTTGATGGGGGTCAACCCCAGTTGGGCCTCCGCCGTCTTCCTTGCCCAGTGGTGTAGGTCCTCCCACCGTTTGCGGCAGTGGGTGCTCCGCCTGTCAAAGACCCCGAGGGTCCACACCTCCTTGGCAATGGCACACCAAATACCCTTTTTCTGATGGGCACTGACCTGCAGGAAAAACACAGTAGAAAAGGGATTAGTAATATCGTCCGGACTGTCACACTCATGGCCCACCATATCCCTCCCATCC
Source organism: Pleurodeles waltl (assembly GCF_031143425.1). Taxonomy (NCBI): domain Eukaryota; kingdom Metazoa; phylum Chordata; class Amphibia; order Caudata; family Salamandridae; genus Pleurodeles; species Pleurodeles waltl. The sequence goes on from NC_090439.1 coordinate 1,056,903,924, forward strand.
ACTAACGCACATACATTGACCACCATACATGCAGCACTCTGCCCAGGACACCTCAGCCCCCCCCATACATGTGGCTTACACACACTGCACTCCATACATTCATGGCCCGTGCATCATGCTCACAGTGTACTCACCTGTTTGTCTGGAGGACCGTACAGTAAAGTGTACTGGGTAGGACCCCATCTACAAGTCTCTCCAGCTTCTCCGCAGTGAAGACAGGGGCCCTTTCCCCAGACACATGAGCCATTGTCGCTTCCAGACACAGCAGCACTTGCAGTGTAGGTCCTCTCCTGTTGAAGGTCAGGTAGCAAGTGAGTGAATAGATAGAAAATAGCGGTCATGTCCGCGGCGTTGCGTACCGTCACCGCCGGCGTACGTCGCCATTGGCTCCTGGAACGCACAGTGCCCAATAATAACCAATGCGAAGGTGTGCAGCGGTCATCGACCGCCTACCGTAACGGCGCACAATGCCAGCGGAATCACCTCATTTCCACTTGTCCCTCCTCACTGGTCAGGCAACCGCCAATTCAGGGGGGCACAGGCGATAGCACCTAACTGCGTCACAGCAGATATTGGCACATCAACTGACTCTCAGTTTCACATACTGGTTCTGTAAATGAAGAAATGTCATTATTGCAATAAATGTGTGAATAAAACCCTCTGCTCACCGTTTTCCTCCCTAGGCTTCGACCGCTGAGGATGAATATGAGATGAATATGAGATGGAGACATCCTCCAGTGTACAGCCCCTGGTGGACCTTGCGACAATGGAGGACTGACACATTATCCTAACCTACAGACTTTATCGGGCCACAATCCAAGAACGGTGTGCCCAATTGGAGTCAGACTTAATGTCAGCTATCCGCCAGCCCACAGGTATCCCCCCCTAGTGCAGGTCCTGTCAGTGCTCCATTTCCTGGCAAGTAGATCCTTCCAAACAACAGTGGCCATGGAATCAGGGATGTCTCAGCCAATGTTCCCAAACGTGTTGACCAGAGTGTTGTCTTCCCTGCTGAAACAGATGCGCAGCTACATCGTATTCCCCAGGTGGATGATTTTGGCCACAGTGAAAGCTGACTTTTATGCCATGGGACATATCCCCAACATCATTAGTGCCATTGATGGTACACATGTAGCATGTGTCCTCCCTAGGAGAAATGAACAGTTGTTCAGGAATAGAAAAAGCTACCACTCTCTGAATGTGCAGATTATGGCCCTCATTCCGAGCCTGGCGGGCGGCGGAGGCCGCCCGCCAGGCTTCCCCCCTCCGAAATACCGCTCCGCGGTCGTAAGACCGCGGAGGGTATTCCGAGTTTTCCCCTGGGCTGGCGGGCGGTCTTCACAAGACCGCCCGCCAGCCCAGGGGAAAACTCCCTTCCCACGATGACGCCGGCTCGTAATAGAGCCGGCGGAGTGGGAAGGTGCGACGGGTGCAGTTGCACCCGTCGCGTATTTCAGTGTCTGCTTTGCAGACACTGAAATACTTTTAGGGGCCCTCTTACGGGGGCCCCTGCCGTGCCCATGCCATAGGCATGGGCACGGCAGGGGCCCCCAGGGGCCCCGCGAATCCCCCTCCCGCCATCCGGTTCCCGGCGGGAGAACCGCCAGGAACTGGATGGCGGGAGGGGGAGTCGGAATCCCCATGCCGGCGCAGCATGCTGCGCCGGCTTGGGGGATTCCTTTGGGGCAGCGGGAAACCGGCAGGAGACCGCCGGTTTCCCTTCTCTGACCGCGGCTGAGCCGCCGCGGTCAGAATGCCCCGCGGGGCACCGCCGGCCTGTCGGCGGTGCCACCGCGTCCCACGGCCCTGGCGGACTTGTTCCGCCAGGGTCGTAATGACCCCCTATGTGTTCAGCTGACCAGTACGTCTCCCATGTGAATGTCAAGTATCCTGGCTCTGTGCATGATGCCTTTATCTTGGGAAATAGTAGCATCCCATGTGTGATGGCTCAACTCCAGAGGCACCAGGCGTGGCTAATAGGTGAGCCCATGGTCCCCACCCAGCATATGTTGGTGTCTGGGTATGGGGTTGTCCCTAAGGGTTAGTGTGTGTCTAACAGTTGTTCCTCGATGTTTGCAGGTGACTCTGGTTACCCAACCTCTCATGGCTACTGACCCCAGTGAGTAATGCCAGGATAAGGGCAGAGGAACGTTACAATGAGGCACATGGGCAAACAAGGAGGATTATTGAGAGAACCTTCGGCCTCCTGAAGGCCAGGTTCCAGTGCCTCCATCTGACACTACTCACCCAAGAAGGTGTGCCAGATCATAGTTGCATGTTGCACAACCTGGCCTTGAGACGCCAGGTGCCTTTTCTGCAGGAGGATGAGCCTGGTCTTGTGGCAGCGGTGGAGCCTGTGGACAGTAAGGACGGGGAGGCAGAGGAAGAAGATGTGGACAACAGAAGTAATATCATACAGCAGCACTTCCAGTGACACACAGGTAAGACACTGTAACTTCACTTTACTTTTCACTTTTTTGTTGGACATTGTACATGGCAGCATGATTTCCCTATGTCTATGGCCACTTACTGTTCCCTTTGGCACATCTATTTTCAGATCTCTGTGGCCCACTCTGGCTCCTGGTATGTTTACTGCTGCCCACTACAGGCCACACCAATGTATACATTACTGTACATATGAATTGCAATGTTTTCAGAAAGTTGTACTAATACATATTTCAACCAATTGACAGACTCCAGATTTGTATTTGTTCCAAGGGTGTTTATTTAAGTGCTAATAAGTAGAGGGGGATGTGCAATGGGCTGGGGTGATGGTGGAGGAAGGTCCATGGTAGAATCCAGTCTCTTGGTATCACAGGTGCATTGTTCAATGGGGCATAGGAAGGGGAGCAATGGCAGTTCAAGGTGGACAGTGTGACATAGTGGGACAGAAGGGTGACAATCGGGAGAGTCTTATTTCCTGGCGGGGGTCTTGGCAATGTTTTCTGGCTTCTGCCTGGTTCTCCTTCTGCAGGGGGTGGGGTGCTGGTGGCCTGTTGTTCCAGTGGTGGGGCCACCTGTCCACTTGCGCCCGCGGAGGTGGAGGGCTGTTCATCGATGTGGCTAGTGTCAGGGGCCCTTTGGTGTGCCACTGCCTTCCTCATGGTCCTGGCCATGTCAACCAGCACCCCTGCAATGGTGACCAGGATGGTGTAGATGTGTTTGAGGTCCTCTCTGATCCTCAGGTACTGTACCTCCTGCAGCCGCTGGGTCTCCTGCAACTTGGCCAGTATCTGGCCCATGGTCTCCTGGGAATGGTAGTATGTTCCCAGGATGTTGGTGAGTTCTTTGTGGAGAGTGGGTTCCCTGGGCCTGTCCTGCCCCTGTCGCACAGCAGTCCTCCCAGCTTCCCTGTTGTCCTGTGTCTCTGTCCCCTGAACCATGTGCCCACTGCCACTGACCTCAGGTCCCTGATTTCTTTGGGTTTGTGGGGTGTCCTGGGGTCCCTGTAGTGGTGGACACACTGCTGATTGATGTGTCCTGGGGACAGTGGCATGGGTCCGCTGAGTGGATGCTGTGCTGGTGTTTCCTAAGGGGGGGGCTCTGTGGTGGGTTGGGAATGTGGCAGGGTAACTGACTGTCCAGAGTCCCTGATGGGCTAGGTTGGTCATCGTGATCCAGGCGGGCAGAGCTGCTGTCATCACTGTGGGCCTCTTCTGGGGGGGGACTGGATGTTTCTAGCAACTCCTCTCCGGTGATGTTGAGTAGGGGTCCTGTGGGGATGCAAATGCAGTGTTATTGTATCTGCGTGTGCCATCTTCTGCATGGGTGTGTTTCCCTGTATGGTTGTGATTGCCCTGTCAGTTTTGCCTTGTGTGAGTGGTGATTTTGTGGGCTAGGAGATTCTCTCTAATGGGCATGCTGTGGTGATGGGTGTCTATGCAGGTCTGTGATGGGGGTCCATGGACTGGTGTGGCATGCAGGGTTTGGTATTGGGATGGGTGGGTTGTGATAGTGGGGTATATTTGAAGTGTTGGACTGATGGGGCTGAGGGCAGGGGTAGGGGTTTGTTATGGCATACAGGTAGGGTGGGGGATATAATAGTAAAGATTTGACTTACCAGAATCCAGTCCTCCTGCTACTCCTGCGAGGACCTCAGGATGCATGATCGCCAAGACTTGCTCCTCCCATGTTGTTAGTTTTGGGGGAGGAGGTGGGGGTCCACCGCCAGTCCTCTGTACAGTTACCTGGTGTCTTGCAATCAAGGAACGCACCTTCCCCGTAGGTCGTTCCACCTCTTCCTGATGTCATCTGTTGTTCTGGGGTGCTGTCCCATGGTGTTGACCCTGTCCACGATTCTCCGCCATAGCTCCATCTTCCTTGCAATGGACGTCTGCTGCACCTGTGATCCGAATAACTGTGGCTCTACCCGGATGATTTCCTCCACCATGCCCCTTAGCTCCTCCTCTGAAAACCTGGGGTGTCTTTGGGGTGCCATGGATGAGGTGTGAGTGATATGTGTGAGGATGTGTGGGGTGATGTGTGGGGTGATGTTTTGGGGTATGTGCTGTGATCTGCGTGGATGGTGTATGGGTGATGGTGTTCTGTGGCTCAGCTTGAGTGGGTGCTCCTGGCTTGTCTCTCTCTCTCTCTCTGTTGGCAATCTTTTTTTCATTGAAAGGGTTGTGGGTAATGTGGGTGGGTGTTTTATAGTGGTCTGAGTGTGTGGGTGTGGTGCGTGTATGTTTTTCAGGTGTGTGTATTTTGAATTGTCCAATGTGGTGTAGTTTTGTTAGTGTGTGTGTATTTTGAGCACGGTGGTGTGTACCGCCAATGGTTTACCGCGGTTGGAAGACCGCCGCAGTGATTTGTGGGTCCTGATACTGTGGGCGTATTTCTGTTGGCATAACGGTGTGGGTTTTGGTACCGCCAGTTTATCACTGACCTTTGGGCTGGCAGACATGTGTGGGTGTCTGTATAGTGGTGGATTTCTATGTGTTGGTCATAATACCCAAAGCGGTATACCGCCACGGTATTAGGCGGCCGTCAGCACGACGGTAGGCGGCATTTACCACCAGGGTTGTAATGCGGCCCAGAGTCTTTTTTAGGCTTTGATGTATGGTATACTCAGACTGATATATTTCTGTTAAATTTAAAAATGAAAATGTATTTCTTATTTTAAAAGTGTAGTGTAAAAAAAAAAAAACTAAATAAAAAAGAGGGAAACAAGTCCAGCTGGACTCGAATCCTCAGTGCTCAGTGACCTTCACGCTGAGATTTTTTATTTTTTTTATTTAGCCATTTATGGGCTATCTTATGGGTTTATGCAAAGTATGTCACCTGTGAACTTTCCATGATAGAGTTTAGCCAGGGGAGAAGAAATAAATGAACAATATATATATAGCATGAGTATCTAAGGCATGTGGACACTTGAGATCTGTGCATCCACAAAGGTTTGCACAGAAAGAGTTGGCCTGTGCTGCTGAGCTAGACAACTCTACAGCGGCTTCAGCATCAGTTGCTCCTGTACATACTGTGACTGCTCTGATTCTAAGTGCACAGGTGGACAATAACCCTAATTTGTTTTAATAAAAATCTATTTTTCTTGTTCAATGAGATGTTTTTTTTCAAAGAGAAGCAGGTCTGTCCAGGACAAGCTTGACTAAGAAACAAGTGCCCCCAGGCAGCTTTTTTTAAACAGTTTTTTTTGTAAATGTTCCTGCTTTTGGTATTTACGGGGATGCTCTTGTTGTTTGCTTCACACCTCAAGTTCTATGTTTTTATTCTACCCTTGAAAAAAAAATGAAAATACCCAAAAATATTAGAAATGCTTGAACACATGAAAAATATCTATAGTTGTTGAAAACTTTTTAAAATTAGCTCTTTTCAGAGCTACCCTATAATTCCATGATCTATGTTATTTGTACTGTCTCCCTTTTTTTCCTTCTTTCAAACTCTTACAAGACTCTCAAGAGACAGCGGGATCACCTAAACACTTGTGCTTTCCCATATAATTTGTCAGCGCCGCAAGTATCTTGCAAGATCATAACATGTTTTTAAAATAAACATTAACCATCTATTCACTTATCTATTGCATAGCTCCTCTCAAAAACAAGAACCACAATATCAATTCCTACTAAAAGAATGTATTGTGACCTCATCTACTTATTTTTACTATTCATGATCCTCCAAGAATCCCTTAAGAGTGTACTAATTAGTTTAAACAGTATACTTTTATAATTTTTACAATAAGTATCCTTTAGACACCTTCTTTCTAAATCTAGGGGGTCAGCATGCACTTCTGCTGCTTACTTTCATTTCATTCCCACAACACCGCAAGTTTTTCACAGTAAACAGTAATGGCCTCTATTTCATTTCTAACCAGCCAGCCAATCAGGGAGCTCTCTTTTACGAGACTCAAAGGAGCCTCTCGCTCCCCCGAGAATGTGAAGGCTCACGGGACACAGGCCTCTTGACCAATCACAGGTCTCCATACTTAAATTTGTGCTCTCAGACACAGGACTAACTTATGCAGAACTGAATATATGGTGCTTTGGTCTCTCCTTCTGTCACATTGAGAGATTTTACTAAGTTAGAACTAGAATGGATTCCAGCTGTTGAGAGCCTGAAATTAAAGAAAGCTTTTCAATTAGGTTTGAAAATTAGGCATCACAGCCAAGAGACTAGAAATGCACCTCAATGTGACCTATTGGTGGGGGGGTAGATTTTTTAAGCACTCTATATACATTTCAAAAAGGTGATGTGGTGGAACCAAAGGGGATTGAACAGATATTAGAAGAAGTGAATATTGTATACAACTTAAATGTTAATAATACATTTAACTCGAAATCTAAATTTACACTCCTTCTTTTTGTTGGCACAATTGATGCATTTCAAGAGAGTGTTGTCTACTACTGTACACATATTAGGTCCAATACTACCAGATCCAAAAGAAACACCAGTTGGTCCCTCTGTAAGGACATTGAGTCTTAGCCAAAGAGAGAAAGGTGGTAATTCACTCAGCAGACAAGTAGCAATATTGCTATCCTACCTCTTGAGATGTTCTTAGCAGAAGCCTGAAGGCAGTTAGATGGTAACAACTGCTACAAGGTTATTAACCAGTCTGATTATAAAACGGCCATCACAAGGTTTGGGACTCACTTACTATGTAGAGAGACAAGGGTCTTATTGAGACTGAGGAATATCATGTTTTGAAGAATAACCTTCCCAAACTGCCCTTCTTTTACTTCCTGCACAAGGTCCATCACTCCTAAGTTAACTCTCCAGGGAGACCTATCATGTCATCCAGAAACAGCCTTCTGGAAAATACTGTTCGTACATTAATTTCTTCTTTAAGTCTTTGAATAATGCAGTCCCATCCCGCATAGAAGACACTAAATATTTTCTAAAAAGATTGATAGTATACACTGGGAAGATGACTTCTTACTAATGACTTTGAATGTTAAATCTCTTTACACCTCCATCCAGAACAAGGATGCATCTGAGCACTTCCTAAGACAATAACATCTTCCTTTTCAATAGGTTCTTGTGTAGTCAGACAGAGGAGAAGTGATGGGCACGTGTTTGGGCCCCAGCTACACCAATTTGATGATTAGCTGGTAGGAGGAGCAGATGTATTCTGCCCCAGAGCTTGAAGCTGACATTGGGAGAATAGTAATGTTGATGAGATTTATTTATGGTTATTGCGGAGGTGATGTGGACCCACCTCCACTATGTCCCACCTTTACTGTACTAGAAAAAAGTGCTCTATCAGAAAAGTGGTTGATCTCAGGGAAGAGGGCCTGATCCATGGGACATCTAGTTGGCCTGATCCACTGGGTATCTACTGGCACTGCTTTCTGTTTTTTAATCTTGTGGAGAAGGGATACTATCAATTCTTAGGTCCAGACGTTAGTCTAATCCTTTATTTTGTAGTGTGGTTAAAGTAGTAACACATTCATACCTGCAAGGAAACAGGAGTGATGAATGATGGTATCAGTAGAAAGCAATGTCAGCTCTGATTTTCATCCAAAAGCACTCTCAGAACTATGAATGAGGAACCAGTCAGGCCACTAAGAAATAGGAAACTTGGTTTAGGACAGAGATGGTGCAATAGTACAGATGTGCACAACGAGGAACATTATATGCCAAGGATTAGAGCTGCATGCGACCTAACAGGGTGTGATACTCAATACACAATGTTATTATTGCACTATATTCATATTGAACTTGAATTAAACTGTGATCTGTTACTCACCTGGCAATTCTAATAGTGGTGTTCCTTCACACAGCTTTTAAATTACTCTTTTGGCTATTAAAATATCAGGAAGGTATAGTCTTTGGTTACTTTCTCAAAACAAACGACTGTTCTTGTCAGGAAGGTATTGTGTTGGTTAAATTCAAGAAGCAAACTACGGCTTTTGGTTAGAGCTTTAATATGCAGATTAGGCCCCATGTAACGACTAGGCGATATGAAAGCACTTTTTATACCTGTATATATTGGTAAGAGCTTTCTTCTTTGTTTTTCTTTCTTTTCTTTTTTCTTTGTAGATATGAGGGTCTTTGTGGCATCCAGCTGTGAGATGCAGTGGTGAGATGGTGAACAGCAATGTAATGCGATGTGGCGGGCTGACAACATCAGGTTAGTTGCAGAGAGTTATAAAGAGAGCGATCTGTGCTATCTGGGAAGCTTGAGCCAATGCGCTTAAAGCAGGCTAGGATATGACTTAAATAAACAGCCACACCCGACAATGACCAAGATGGTCACCGGGGTTTGCTAGACTCCTGTGAGAGTTTATCAAACTTATGTGTTACCCTGGGGCAATGACATGGGGACCAGAGAGGTAATACACAATCCTGGCAGCACATACCACTGCACAATAAAATAGTACAACAGAGGAGAGGATCACATTATCAGCTCACAATAACACCCGCACATTCACTGTTCAGATTACCAATGATTACATGGTGGTGCTGGGGGTGCTGAGATTCATATTCAGGATAATGAAGAGTGACGATAGAGAATGGGATGGTGGTGTGAGAGAATAAGCACTTGGTAAAGGGCTATAAAGCACCTAATGAATAATCTAAGCATGGGACTCCTGACAGCTATGTTGGTAACAGATTGCTATAACTTATCACAAAAGCAGATCCCTTAGGGACATACTGGTACATGGGGCAGAACTTCTTGCAGTCCCCCAACAAAATTAAAGAAAATATTTAGAGGTACCTTTGCCCGTCTCAGGGACTTCAGAAAAAAACTGCAAATAACCCTCACAGGGCATTATAGGGCACTCCTTTATTATTCACTTTTATCCTTTTTTCATATATTTTTCTGGGTGTCCCAGTCCTAACTAGTACACCCACAAGCATGTTACATCTTTCTTTTCATGCTTTCCTCGCAGAGCAGAAAGTTTCTGATCTGGGTGATGAGCACAACAAACATGAATCTGATACAAAATAGATACAAGTGGTGCTCGAGGAGCTCCAACTAAAACTTGACAAAGCTGAAAATAGATCTATGCACTTGAACCTATGGTTTGTAGGAATTCCTGAAGATCAAGAAGCAACATCTATGGTGACTAAGGTGATCTCAGATCGGACCTACAAGCACATCCTTCCTGATGAGTCCATAGCTAATACAGCTCTTATATACATGTGGACTCACAGGGTTCCAGCAGTAAGATCTTCAAACTAGATGGACCCACGTACCATACAAGTCAATTTTGTGGACTTAGAAGAACTAAAACTTTCAACTCCAGGGACAATTTCTCCTTGCAGGTACTTTCTGATATGTCCATAGTAGCTGTGCAACATCAGCACAACTTAATTGGTCTTATAGACAACTTCAAGAGGCTCCGGGCTCCAGGTAACATTCTCCAGATTTCAAAATTCAAGGTCTTGTATAAGGGGCAGGTCCACATCTTCCAAGGTGTTGGGCAGGCTAGGGATTTCTTGTTGTCACTCAAGAACTAACAATGCAAATAAGTATCATTGAAATAAGTCTGAAGGCTTATGAATAATGTGGTGCATCTAATGAGGATTTAATATTGGCTGGTGGGGTTTACAGTATGTGCAGCACAATGCATTCTTTGTGAATTTTGTTCCTTATACGGCCTATCTGCAGTTTCCTCTGGGATGCAGGTTCCAGGAGTCCTACGTCAGTGCACTCCAGCTCAGGGTTTTCGGTGGGGGGACACAGGGCTTGAAGGGTGTTATGGGGTGGCGAGGCCATGACAGGTTGGGCCTCTTGAGGTTTGTGGACGGGTGGGACACGGTGGAACGTGGAATTCTGATTGGGTGGGAAGAAAAAGTGCAGGTGGGTAAAAAAGTTATTGTTCTTATTTTCTGTGGTGCCTTCAAGCAGGTTTTTCAGCTTCTGGGTTTGGTTCAGTGGGAGAGGATCTTCGAACTGTGAAGCTACTAATAGGCTTGCCAAATGATAGCGGGTCAGTCAGATAAAGGCCCTCATTATGACATTGGCAGTTGGGGATAATATGGTGGAAAGTACTCCCAACAGGCTGGCTGTACTTTCCATCATATTGTGACATTGGCGGTTTGGCTGTACCACACTGACCACCACGATGGTAACAGCTGCCGGGCTGGAGATATCAATCTCCAGCCCGGTGGCTGTCACTGTTCCGCCTGCGGGATAATGACCCTGCCTACCGCTATGGTTTCGGTGACTTCCTTACCGCCACGAAAACCCTGGCAGTAGGCATTATCAGTGACAGGGAATCCCTTCCATGTCACTGATAGAGGTCTTCCCCACCTCACCCCACTCTCTAGATACCCCCCACACCTTCTTCCTCTCCAAACACCCCCTACATTCACGATCCCTTCACACACACACACACACGCATACACACACCCATTCCCACATGCATCCACGCATGCATACATCCATTCACACACACATCTGCACACACTTTCATACATACACACAGACACGCATTCACACAACACAACATACATGCACTCACACCTCCATACATGCACACACATTCAACATGAAGCACACCCTGCCCCCTGTCGGAGCACCCACTTACCTGTGTTTATGGGGTCCTCTGGCAGGAGACGGGGCGCTGCTGCCACCAGCAGTGTCCGCCAGCCGAACACGGCCAAGCCGTATTATGAATCATAATACGGCTGGCTGCGGTCTACTGATCGCAGCAGCGCCACCTTACCGCCATCTGCCAGCATGGCCACAGCCGGATTTCTGCCATTCTTCTGGCCGAAATCCGGCTGTGGTCATGACACGGTGGATGGCTGGTAGCTGTGGAGATGGTGTTTTGGCAGCCGTCACTGCGTTGGTAGGTGTTTTTTACCGCCAATATCATAATGAGGGCCAAAGTGTCTAATTTGGTGTTTTCTAGAGCTGGCAAGATTTTTTCTTGTATTGCAAATGGGCTCAACAATCTAAACAAGTACAAAGCCATACCCCAGTGGTTAGGGTCTTCTCAAGTTCAGGTAATCTTATTCCAGGAAACTCATTTTAAACAGCAGGTAAATCCCTAAGAACCTCTTGTTTTATTTCCCGCTCCTTTTTTGCATCAGCCAGTGTGGCTGTACAGGGGGTTGTGGTGCTCTTAACCCATGCATTTCAGGGTGAAGTCCATCAGGTATATTGTGACCCCCATGCCAGATGGATAGTATCCAGTGTCATAATAAATACCCAATATGTCCATTTTACAAGTTTTTATGGCCCTATAGAAGCTCTGACTACCGCCTTGCAGGAACTTTACGATCTCTTGATCACAGTTCCCGACCTCTTGATAGTCAGAGGCCATCTTAACATAATACAAGATACAAAGCTTGATGCATCTTGTAAAAATAGGGCACAAAACAAGCCAACATCCTCACACTTTCTGGTAAAATGTATTCACGATTTGGCACTAAGGGACCCTAGGCGGCTCTTTCACCCGCAGGCCCAAGATTTCAAGTGTTTTCCCAAAAGGTTTAATTTGGCCTCAAGGATTTACTTTTTCCCAGTTTTTCACCAGTGGGATAGGTGTGGCTCAAACATACTTTCTAACCCCTTTTCAGACTATTCGGTCCCAGTGGTTCCATTGTCCGTGCCAGCACATCAGATTGAACAGCCTAGGTAGTCTCTTAATAAGTCTTCATTAATGGATAAGGGCTAGATTGCAGTTTTAAGGCTATCAGTTACGGAGTTTCTCATCAGGAATGCTGAATCCACTTCATGTTTTGCAATATGGGAGTTGTGTAAGGCGTTCAGAAAGGGGGAAGCCATCTCCTATAAGTCACAACTAATTAAACGGAGGAAAGAGAAGACAGGTATGCTTCAGCAAGAGACAAAGTCACGCATTCCCATCAAGATCTGTATGATCAAGGCCCAGGAGCCCGAATCTAGTATGCTAGATCCAGCTTGCGAGACCATTTTCTATCCCGGGAGGTAGTTAACCAAAGCACATGCTTTCAACAATAACATGAAGAAAACAAGCAAGTGGTGAGGTTTTTTGCTTGGTCCGTGAAAATGTGACAAAATGCATCAATGGTTAAATCCAAATTTGATGAGGCCCAGGGGCTAATTGGCAACTGGCCCAATGCAATAGGTAATGTTTTCGTAGCACATTACATCAACCTATAAACACCAACAATAGTTGTTCAGCAGCACCACAGAAATTAATACCTAGATCTAATCACTCTACCTAGTCTCAGCGATGAGCTTCAGGCAGCTCTTCCACGGCCAATTAGTGGGAAGGAAGTAATGGAGGCCATAAACAACTCTCCAAATGGGAAGGCTTGTGGTTAAGAAGGTCTTCCTGCATGGTTATATAAGGCTCTTTCAGAAGAGATTGCTGAGAACCTAGTTGATTATTCAATGCAAAGTGTATGGACCAGGAAGCTTCTAGTTCCTTTACTAGGACAGTGATAGTCACTTTTATTAAGAAGGGCAAGCCTGGGGTAAAACCTGATTCATATCACCTGATTAGCCTCCTAAATAATGATTGCAAGTTATTTATGAAAATGTGGGCGGCCCATATCACCCTATTAGTTCAGAGCCTCATGCATGGAAAACAGTGTGGGTTTTTGCCAGGGAGAACTATCTTAACTAATACTAACTTTTTGCTCCAGGCCATCAACTATGTTTCGAAAAATAAAGTCAAGACTGCAATAATCATGCTTCGTGCTGAGAAAGCATTGAACCGTGTGCAATGGGAGGTTCTTTTTTCTGCATAGGTTTAAATTCCCTTATGAAATTGTGAAGTTACCTTTGAATCTTTATCAAGGGGCTGAAGCCAGGGTTCTAGTCAATTAACTAATTGCTGGCAATGAAGTTCTATGTCTTGGGACTCGCCACAGATTTCCGTTATCTCCAATGCATTTCGCATTATTTACTGAAACATTAGCAGCCGCCTTAAGAGAAGACATATCAGTTAAGGCGCCTTTGATAGGACCCCCAAACCTAAGTTATCTGCAGACGATATGATATTGTACCTTGCTGCTGAATCCCAGAATATTGCACACGCTTTTAGTAAGATCAAGGGGTTTTCTGATCTGGGAGGTTATCTGGTCAATCATTCAGTAAATAGTTGTGAATCAGTATTGCTGCATGAAATACAGGACAATTTCCGGGATTTACACCTAATCAGATACCTGGGCATTTATGTTACTCACAAAATGTCGGATCTCTACCCGCCGAATTATCTTTCCACCATTATAAAAGTCCAAGCAGTATTAAACAATTGGCAAAAAATAACATTGACCGTTATCAGTTGTACTGCTTTGGTCAAAATGATGATATTGCAATTGTTTCTATTTGTTTTCACAAATGTAGTGATCAAAGTCTAAGGAAACTACGTTATGCTTCATCAGTTTATTGACCAAATAAAAAGCCTCATTCCAAGTTGGAATTACTCGAGCTGACTATTGAAGATGGCGGTCTAGCTTTACCTCATTTTAAGAAACACTACAAGGCAACTTGTTTGGACTGGACTGCTAGTGCGGCCAGCCGAGCTCAATTTGACAGCATTTTTTTCTCAAGCAGATGCTTTCCAAGGACAACCTGAAATTCTCCCACTGTCTCAAAATTCCTTGGCTCCTAAAACGTACTAGATATAAATTACCTTATTATCTATGGTCTCGAGGTGTGGAACTCCAACAGCTTTATCATTTTACTTAATTTCATCCATCAATTTCATTATGGGAGTCCGAGGCGCTTGGCCTCCAGATGCCTCTAAAATTATAGCAGATTGGGCATATCTGGGCTTTGATATGTTTGATGATTTTGTATTGGCAGGTAATATCAAAACCTGAGAGCAAATCAAGATTAAAAATCCAGCTATTCCAGATTCTTTAATGTTTTCCTTTCTCCAGATCTCCCACGACATCCACTCAATGTATCAATTAACATATAACAGTTTGTGCAGGGTCAATCAGGGGTGAGGAACCGAAATCTTATTCTCCAGCAAAAGCATCAGGAAATAAGCCTCCCGTTGACTTTGGAAGCAGCCTTCTATTCTTTCCTATAAAGCCTTCAGGGATGCCAACTTCAATAGAATGGATTTCTATACAAAATGTATGCCTTATTATATACCCCTGTGGATCAACAAGCTGGTCCCCTCGCTTCCACTGGAATGTTTTAGATGTCGTCATGATGTGGGAGACTGGCTACATGTCTGTTTCCTTTCTACTATCCTAACTACTTTTTGGGACAAGGTGTTCCAGTGATTAGCAAACAACTTCAGGTCCTTCTAGTGCAGGACCCACTGGGGGCCTTGTTTGGAATTTCTAGCTGTCTAGATTTGTCAACACGATCGAGGCAGTTCTTTCTCAAAGCATCCTTAATTGCGAAATCACTGAATTTTCACCAATAGAGAACAATCTTGCCTCTGTCACTTAATTGTTAGAAGCGCCAAATGAAATCAGTTCAGCTCAAGGAACGACTTTAGGCACAAAGAATTGGTGCTACACGGAAGTACTGAGGAAGTTGGGGGGAGTAACAAAACACCAATAGGGTAAGTAGGGTCTGAAAGGGGCTGGATGAAATGGATAGCCCGAGTGAAGGAATTAAATAGTCGTTTGGGAATACGTATTATGTAATACAAAATTAAATTTGACATGAAGTATAATGTGGAAGCTGGAATATCTTCTTTTTAATTTTGTTTTTGATTTTGATTCTGATCTTTGAACTTGATGGCTATCTATGGTTCTATGATCTTTGGCGTATAATTATTCTCTGTCCACCTGCATATATAGACAATAAATACATTAAAAAAAAATAGTACACCCACTATTCTTTATAGGAGACAACAGGGGGAGTCCAAGGACTGCCGTCCCAAGCCATGCAGGCACGCCTGCTTGCAACAGGAGTCGGCTTTGTTCCCACCTCAAGGGAGCAGTTTTGTTTTTCCCCAGTGGGGTGGGAGCGATTCTCAATTTTTTTCTTGCCCAAGGGTGCTGGGAGGGCCGGAGCAGCTTCAGTTCCCAGGGCCTCTTAGTGGCTTGGGAGGGAGAACCACATTGTTTACTGTTGACTCTGCCCTTGGGGGATAGGATCCTGGTCTTTTTAGGCTCTGGGAGGGGGGACACTGACTGAGGTGCCAAAGATGCTGGGCCACTTGGACTTTGAATAGCCATAGTGGGTCTTCTAATATTCGTTCTTTATTCATCCTAGTCTTGATGTTCACTTACATAAATAGAGAATAACTGCAATCCATAGCAAGAGTGGGAAGCTGTGGCCAGTGAACAGTGCTTAATGAAAGATCCTATGCAGGGTGTGTTATTATGTAATGTGGACCAATTTTCACTTTGCATGTGGATATGAATACAAATTTTTATAAAAGCAAGTATTTGAACGGACATTAATTTCTTTGAGTTGCTAAATGTACATTGAGTTGTGAGCCTGTGTATTCCTTGCATCTACCTCCTCTTTGAGAATCCTTGGGCTGCTCTACTTGGTCTCCACTGAGAGTGAAGTTCTGAAGGGGGTACTTGGCCCAGGTTCTCAGAGCCCATACTAGGCTTGGTCCCCATTAAAGGGGTTATGGGCCTTAAAAATTAGGAGGAAACAACGGGCCATTAACATTAGGAGGAAACAACCTCAGCCACTATAGGAGGGCCCTTTAAATGCATGCCCCTTGTCCCTTTAAAAATGGTTCTGATCATTTAAAAAAAGGAATTTAAAAAATAGGACTGCAGGTCTGAGGCCAAAAGAGGAGTGCCGGGAAACCAAGTGAGTGAGTAAGGGTGGAAAAAAGAAACACACGAGAAAGAGCAACGTGGGGGCAGGGGAAGGATCAATCTGGAGCTCAGGGGAGGAAGTACATGGGTAATTGAGAGCAGGATGTAGTGTTGGGGGAGGGAATGGGGAGGGAAGCCAATGGGTGAGAGAGAAGAATACAGAACTGAGGAATGGAGAAGCACACGAGGAAGACAACTGTGCACTCTCCTGGGGTGCTCAAGCTAAAAGAAAAGTAGTTCTCTAAAAAGGGGCAGTGAAAAGGACACAAGTCAAAGGTTATGCTCTAAGAGGGAGACACATGATGGACACGGCACACTGTCAAATATGCAAGCAAGCACAAGCTAGTGACTGTAGGGTCAACCAATGGTAAGCTTTAAGCCCTTTTTTAGTAACCTTACAATAGGTCTGTGATGTCTGGTAGGTTTGACTTACAAATGGTATTTATTAAAATGGTTAACTGGGGTAAAGCATTTTTTAAGTGCACTTATTTTTGATGGCTGGCTTCCGGCATCATATTCAATTCCAATACGTACAATGCTGTTTCTCAGATACATATTCAAGACGATCTGTTCTCTTCTCTAAATGCTTGGAGTTCATGCATGTATTTTGCTTGCTTCTGGCCACCGAAAAACCTTACCTCAGCAGAACAAAAGCCTGAATACTTGTTGTACTACTGGTCCCTTTATTGTGATTAATGCCGCTGAATCAGTGCCACTCAATGCCAACACATTTGATAAATGGATTCCTGTCATACTACGCCCTCCCTGACCCTCTTCTTGATGAAATATCATTTTCAGCATGTTGTCAACATCAATTTAGGGTGACATCTTTAGGAGTGACATTATAACCTTCAGAGGTTTTGTTGTGGGTAGGGAACATGAGTTTGTGCTGGGAATATTACAAGTCCGTCTCAGCACAATCTAAGCTTCTAACTCCGGGTCCTAATTAGAACATTCTGCCTTCAGGAGCTGATGGTCGTAATGAGTAATTTGTCATCATCCATTTGCCATCATGAAACTCCTGTTTTTGTTTTGACTTACTTCACTGTAATCAAATCCCACTGCAACACCTAGAAGACATACATTTAATGCAGAACAATGTCGCAGCGATGTTTTGGCATGTTGCTAATCTGAAGTGAACAATACTAAGGCAGAGCTGGCACAAAAATAAAGGTATCATGTGAACGTGACTTCATCAGTGGGAAGGAAAGCATAGGAGTGAGAGAAGAATAAAAGGTGCACCATAGACAGATGGAGAAAAAACAAGCATGAGCACGGCTGATAGGTGCAGCCTCCAGGACCTTTTGGCTGTGCGACTGCCTTTATTCACAATGTACACCATACAGCATGAACAAAAGTAGAAAAAGCAGGCTTGAGTGATGAGTACTTGTGTATGGAGAGTGGGCAGTAGAGGGGAAACAGCACATGAGGGACAGCAACATGGAGAACACGGGACGAAGCACACAAGCAAGTTAGAATAACACACAGCACGGGGAGGAGAGAAGCACACACGAGAAAGAGAGCAACAGCGAGCATGGGGGAGGTAAGCCCATGGATGAGAGCGAGCAGCATGGAATAGAGGGTGGAGAAGCATACGAGGGAGGTGCTATGAAAACACACATGCTCTGTTCTGGGGTGCTTAAGCAAAAACGTGAGCAGTGGAAGGACACAGGTAAAGAAGCTATGTCATGGGGAGGCACTAACACAGAATGGGCAAAGCAATACATTGAATAGGAAGCAAGCAATTGAGAATGACAAGAAAGCCAACCAAAGGGAAGTAATGGGCAGACTTTAAACTCGTTGTTAAGCTGCGTCTAGTTGGTAGGCTTGACTGAAAGATAAGTTCTCTGCAATGAAGTATTGTGGTAGCAAAATTGCAGAACACATTGCAAACGTGAAACAAAAAAAGGCGGCTACATCTAATAGAATCTGGAAGCACACATTGATTACGAAGATGGAAGGGATAAAAACTGAAAATGACACATACATAAAAATGGTATGCAACAAATCTGATGGATCCTCAACCAAAGTAGTGTGTAGTGTACGTTTAGTGGAAAGTATCTGAGGCATACGTTGGCTTTATAGGGTGCTTCTCAGGAGTATACTGGTAGCTAAAGGCCTTAAACTCTAGTTAATGGGGTAAAGAACCTATGACAAACGTGAGATGCTTTAACAGTTATTACAGCCAGAGGTAGAAGTACTCTATTGATATTAGAACATTTCAACTGGCTAAGGCAGAATGTTCTACATTAAGGGAGAAGTGTACAAAATGTGTCAAAATGTACATGCTGTGTGAGAGCTCTACTGAATATGTATTCAGCCTGAGAGTGTATGCGGGGAAGGACTCCACTTTAAATCCTATAGGTTGCTCATCCAAAATGGGAATCACATCAGAGATTATATGGGAGCTTGTCCAATCACTCCTTTATAAAGCTTATAACCTTTACATGGATTACTTCTATATGGGAGCAAAGCTGTTAACTGATATGTCATACCTGGCACTGTGGCAGCTGGTACAATTTGATATTAGTGCAAATGATTACTACAGGAGCTTGTTTGTAAAAAGTTAAGAAATCCTTTTTTAAGTCATATTTTAGGTTCAGGTTATTGGTTTTGTAGGGGTATAAGGTGGTGTTGCGTGGGCTCTCATTATCCTAAATGAGACTACTGGATTTCTAGGTAGCAGGATCGTTCACTGTGTGGGGGACTGAGTCTGACCCACTTGGAAGGACCTCTGTCACCCTAAATCCGGTTTTGCTCCGGCTAACTAGCAGTGCCTCATCTTTCCCATGGGGAAGGGATGACTGGGCAGCCGAGCGCATGACATCTTTAGAACTTCTCAGGGAAGTCGTGGTCACTCAGATCCAAACCAGCTC
Source organism: Pleurodeles waltl (assembly GCF_031143425.1). NCBI lineage: Eukaryota > Metazoa > Chordata > Amphibia > Caudata > Salamandridae > Pleurodeles > Pleurodeles waltl. The sequence goes on from NC_090439.1 coordinate 1,056,922,946, forward strand.
TCTCATTTACAGTATGATCTCATATACAAATGACAAGTTTTATATATTGTTTTTATAAAACGACTGCATTTTACATATTAAGGCGTGAGCCGCAATAACCAGAACCATACAACACAGTAGGATTGAAATAGTCACAAGGAGAGTGAAACATAAGAATAACGCTATCATGGTGTTAACAATTTTTTACTCTCTCTCTGCTAGTTCTATTTCGAGCACAGCATGTTAAGCTTCTAGCTTGCCTTTCAGAGTTCCCGGGAAGACATCAACCCTCATACCTGAGCAAAGGCCTGTGATCTTGTTCAGCATCTGCAACGAGGCAGTCAGCGTCTAGTTGTGGTTCCCTGGTCGGAATCTCCCTCTTGCATGTATTTGGACAAGGAAGTGTTTTACAACTAACGTGTCAGGGTGATCACAAAATGTGCCTACGCAAGAACGCCAAAGACTAAACTCCTACCACGTCTATCGGCAATGTGCCAGGCTGTATCCTTGACTGAAGCACAGAGTAAAAAGGAATGTGTTATTGAGAACTCCAGTGCTGAAGTAGGCTAAACAGTGTGACATAAAAAATAAAACAAGACCGTAGAACTGGTTATTTGAAAAATAATAGTACAAAGCCGAATAAAAAGCATGTAGAGCTAAGTTCACAGAGGCTCTAAGCTGCAAGCAAAGGAATAAAAATACATCCAGGGCAAAGTGCACAAAGGCCTAAAGCCTGAAGCTAATGCGCAAAGGATATATAAAACTGACCACACTACACCCTCCCCTTGTCGGTAGCAAGTGGTTCTAACAAAATAAAAATATGCCCCAGATATCAAATATATTTCGACAAGATCAGAGGACAACAATGCAGAGAACAAATATAAATTAGGAAGCATGTGACGTTAAAGCCAAACTTGATATAATGTCAATTGAGAAAAAAAAAAATCCAATTATTAGACAGAAGCCACGGAAAGCAGGAGATCCTCCACTTCGACAGACGTCAATACAGGAAAATCCACGCCAAAAATCGTCATGGAGCAGGTGTGTTCCAAAGCCCCAGAGCCATCTGGGGCGGCACCCCGTGCAGGGCCTATGAATGAGACAATACCATCTTCCTCCAGGAAGGGAATCTCATAAACCGCCTCACGAAGCAAGCGCAACCGCAGTGCACAAGTCTGGGAATGAGCCCTAATCGGGAACATCAACAGATCAGGATCGACCACTGGGGGGCGCTGCAGTGAGAGACAGAGAGCCAGTGCATGTTCAAACGAGCACCAAAGGCACCGAAACACGGGCTGCACACAATCCAAAACCGGTCGGAATGATAGAGACCAGTCACACTCCAAATGTCCCAGGCGTGTTGCTCTAAAATGCTGCTTCATGCGTTCACGACACAGTTGCGCTGACGGGAGCGGTAATATTGGATCTCGTCGCAGTGGGACAGCCATTGCGGATGAACAACAGCAACAGCAAAACCCCAGCCAACAAAGCCAAAGTAATAGGGAATCCCCCCAAAATGCTTCCGAAAATAGAGTGAATAGCCGAAGGTATTAAACCGAAAATGGAAGAGAAGGTATGAGCAAAACCAACACCAACGGCTTTGAAAAAATTTGCAATTCCAGCAGTGCTGGATGCATTAAATATACTTACCACGAGCTCACCAAAGTGACTCGGAAAGTTAGTATTCAAAAGGGACTGTATTTCCGCTGATGACCTCGCCACCTTTAGTGCGTAGGTCTCGCCAGCAGATGTAAGGGCCACATGCTTTTGAAACAATAGAGCTTTCAGTCGACTCAACTTGTCGAAATTTACCTTGGAAGTAGCAATATGAGGCCAGATGTCCGCTACCTCCCTAATTTGAGTGGGGGGAAACAACACATTCCCGCAGCACGTAACGGCCTTGGTGACAATGACTACGTAAACTATTCCGGCACGCATGCCACAACATGGTTCACTGTTAAGAAGGACGTAACTAATGTTCGAAAGCACCTGGAACATTAATATATTGCTGCCAATTGTTCAATTTGGAAGGGACTGGTATGCAAGACAAATTCAAATCTCTAATTGTTGCTAAGCCCAAACAACTAGTCTGTTGTACAGTGTCATTTAGGAAAATCATCTGCACCGGAATAATACACGCCCTAAACAATGTGTCCCTGCCCCGCATTTGCCAATTCTTCCCTCCCCAGACACTTTTTAAATCAACAGTTTTGAACCAATATTCAAACCCCTCAACTGCAAGCTTAGATACAAACAAATTTGAATACAGTAATTTAGTATCAGTCAATAACATTTGCTTATTAGCATGCGGAGTAACTTTAAAATAGTAAGACTTAGCACTCTGTTGATTATGCCCAGAAAAATATGCAAATTTATCAGAATACATTTTAGAGCTCCCCTGTGGAGGAGTCGGGCAATGTTCCCATTGCATATATTCAAATATCGATTTAGGGCTACTAGCTTTATGAATAAAGTGGTGTCCATGATAATTGTAGCAAAACATGTCACCATAATTATCTCTAAATAGGTAAGCATCTTCATTTTCATAGACAGTATAATATTGCAATTCCGTCAACATTGAATCCACTGTCTTTACATCCCAATCATCAGATACAAAGCCTGGTATAAAAATATAATTCATTGACAACTTGAGAACATACGGTATTTGAATTATTTCAGTGGGACCATATATATCAAACATCACTCTATCCGACACAATCCCATCCGTAATCGGCACTGCAGAAATGTTCACAAAGGACAAGTCTCTTTGAACCATATGTGACGAAAAATGTGGTTTCAACACCGTCTCCACGTGCTCAATGTCAGAACGTTCAGGGAGAAAATGACCATGTATTACCAGAAAAAAGGTAACTACAAACCCCAGCCACAAGAAAAGAGTCATCACAGTCATAAAAAGCCACAAATAGTTCCAAGGAACAACAAAATATGTGTGTTAAAGTCAACACATCAGCTTACGAGGACCCAGGGCTGATGTTGAAGAGGACAAGGAGTCCGACACGGTATCATCAGTGGTATTGAAGCAGCCAGAGGCAGTTCTCACAAAAGGTGCAACCGTAAACAAAGAAGCAGATGGTGGCTCCCGCCTTGGCACGCTATAAACCACATGTTCAGCAATATCAGTAGAACGTACAGCAACTTGATCAAAAGATTCCAAAACATTCGCCGTCTGTGGAACAATCGCAAGATCTGCTTCCACCCTCCCCAAGCCCGGAGAGGAAATAGCGTCGGTGCAAATCACCTGCAGCGGAACTTCTTCCCCAGTAGTGAGAGGGATTCCGGAACTACTGGGTGTCCCTCTTGGTCTGCTGTGCAGAATCGGCCACATATTGTAACTTGACATTATCAATGGAAACAAAGCGATTTCCTTTGGCCCCTTGCAACGGTGGCAAAATCACAGTTCTTGTGCCGCTGACCCCTATCACAGGGACAGGCACCCGATAAGAAGGACTAAATTATTTTTTCACTGTGACCTTTTCACGCACAAGATCCCCAATCTTGGGAATCCAACCAGTAGACGTTACTGGTTCATCCTTAATTCCTGTGGAGGCAGCACTTGCAGAAGAGTTATCTTCACGAAATTGTTGTAAATCCTGCAAAAAAGTGACACGATCATTTATGTCAAAGGGCGTATCCGCCGTCTCAACACCAGGACCATCTAGATCAGGAACATACATTTGTGTTCCAAACAGGCACTCATATGAAGTACGACCCCCCAGGGACCTTCTAGGCAAGTTATTAAGTGCTCTCTGTACTCCATACAGGTGGGCTCGCCAACCACGACCCGTACCTATAACTCTGGCCGTTAAGGATTGCTTTAAATCCCGATTTAAACGCTCCACGACAGAATTTCCCTCGGGATGAAATGGAGACGAGAACTGGAGCTGGACCCTCAACTAAGCCATGGTGTCCCTGAATGCCTTAGAGGCAAAGGCAGGGCCCTGGTCTGAACGAAAAGCCGCAACTGCATATGTATCGACAAAGATGCGCAAATCTTTAATAACAGTTCGAGCGTCAGCCGAGCGCTGTGGCCAGACCCACACAAATCTGGAGCACAAATCTACAGCAACCAATATATATTTGTATGCACTATCTGGTGTCAGCGGACCACAATGATCCAAGTACACACACTGTAAAGGTTTATTTGATATGAGAAGGGGCGTCTGCTGCGGGTGTCTAACGTGGAAACTTTAATTTGTTGGCATCACAACAAAGGACATACTGCTTCGTCTCCTTATAGAGACCAGGCCACCAGTAACAAGCCTGTAAGAGTGAAATGGTGGCAGCCACGCCTGCATGTGCAGATGCCGCCCCCTCATGTGCTGCAGTAATTAATCGAGATCTCTCAATTTTATTGGGCATTTCACGTACACCAACGCCTGGGATTTTAACCACAGCGTTTAGCATACCACCCATACAGTAACTATATTTAGAAGGGAATCCTTTAGGAAATGGCGTGCCATCAGCCGTAGCTTTTATGGCAGCCAAAATCTCTGTGTCTGGTTTGGAACTCGAACGAGTTACTGCGACCACAGTGGCAACTGCCACTGCCGATTTTGTGGCTTCATCAGCCAATGTATTCCCAGCAATGTGTATTCCAACGCGCTGGTGTCCAAGTGTATGTACAACATGGACTTTAGGAAGTGTTTCTTTCAGATCCGCAACCTTCCCCCACAGCAATTTGTGTTTAATGATGTTACCTTTGGAATCTCTGAACCCATTCAACCTCCAGTAGTGCAAATATTCATTGAAAGACTGAACACAGTAATAGGAGTCACAAACCAGCAATGTAAATATCACCGGATCCGTGTGTTCCAAGGCTAACAATAGAGCTTTTAGCTCAGCCAACTGTGCCGTACAATCTCCCAAGGTCTGTGTATAAGTATGTCGGGGGCAGAACACTTCCCCCTTCATATAGCCGCTCACCACCGCACATGCAGCAGAATACTGTTGTTTAGTCCCAACCGCTGGTTGCGCAGAGCCATCAGTATACATGACCACCTGATATTGGTCAATAGGCAATGTGCCAGCGGGAACGGGGTACTCCATTTCATATTGAAGAAATTCCTGAGTCTGCAGTTTAGGGTCAAATATGTAATCTACATCACTGGCTTTCAAAGACGTTGCCCATTGTATCCATTGCGGGTGTAAAGCTTTCGAATTAGGAACACTCGCTTTTGTAACAGCCTCTAAGGCTGGAATCGGGGAAACAACAATGATGCGTTGGCCCTGGGCAAGAGGTCTTTCTTTAATAACAGCCATTTGTACAGCAGTGAGAATGTTCTCAGTTTGTGCAAAACGTTGTTCTGCAGCCGAATACAAGTGCGACTTGTATGCTATCGGGACTGTCTCACCCTCATTAAAGGTGACATATGTAAATCCAACGGCACCAGGTATAACCCTGATGACCAGATGCGTTTTATTGTCCCGTGTGTAAATGCTTTACTGCTAAGAGATCAGTTTGCAAATCTCGAAGAATATGTGTATGCTCATTCGTCCAAAATCTACTCGAAAAATTTGGGCGAATCAACTCGTATAATGGTGTTATACGTGTAGCGTAATCAGGAATGTAAGTTCTGCCAAAATTTAGAAACCCCAATAACGACTGGAGTTTCCGAACCGTATTAGGAGGTTGCAACTGAGCACATTTCTCCAAAAAGTGTGGCGCTAAGATCTTGCCCTCATTCGACAACTCATATCCCAGGAAAATGACGCTGAGGAAGGCAATTTTTGATTTCTTAAAATTAAATTTGTAGCCAATTTCAGCAAATCCCACAACAATGCGCGCTACGTGCCTTAAATGTTGCAGTAACTCATTGTCCGTCAGATATATATCATCAACATATGATAATGCTTCAGGGTCCAACTTGTGCAGAATTTCTGTTACACGAGCCGAAAATAGTCCTGGGCTATTTTTATGCCCCTGAGGCAGACGACAAAACTTTTTCTGAGAGCCAAACGCACTAAAGCTCGTATAGTCCCTACTTTCGGGTGCTATATTTTGGCAGAAGAATTCATTCGAGATATCTAATGTTGTTTTGTATTTCTTACGCACAATATTATTCATGAGCGCAGCGCTGTGTGAATTTTGTATTGCATATGTGCGTGTATGTCCATTTAAATGTCTGTAATCCACCACTATCCTATAAGAATGGTCCGGTTTAGCAACTGGAAACAAGGGATTATTCATCGGCGAGACACAGGATTCAATAACTCCCTGGTACTCCAATTGTGTAAGTATTTTCCTTACCGATGCAGTTGCCTCAAATGTTATAGGATGATGCGGCTGAGGTTCGCCCTTTATCAGAATTACATGATAAGGTGAATTTCTATCCCACCCCACATTATTTCTATATAGGGCGGGAGCCTGTGCTAGGGCCCATGTTTTACTATAGGACTCTGCTAGTTCTCCCGGAATAAGTGGTGAGAATGAAGGTGTAATAACCTCCTCCCCAACTGGACAGTCACGAACAAAGTCAGGTGGCCAATCCTGTTCGGCCAGCAGAACGTCATACAATTTGACCACACAGTCCCAAATGATGGCGTTGATAGTGCGCTCAACGTCCCCTTCTAATTGTAAAGTTACTGTATAAACTCTATCGGGATCAGAGACACGCATATCAGCTGTTTCGACTTGTATGAAGTCATCAGTTGCTTTCACCTCCAGATGCTCTTGAAGACTCCGGCGAACTATTGTGACCTCTGCTGCGCTGTCTAATAGTGCTAACGCCCATGTCTTGTTCTTCAAGAGAACTCTCTTCCTGAGTGGCATGTCTAACTGAGACCGCTGCCACTTTCTTCTTTTTAAATTGCTGTTTTTGTTGGATCGGTTTCTCTTCTTGTTTGACAGAAACCTCAGTTGAGCGTTGTGACTCCTGTCTTGGTTTCACGTACTCTGTTCTCCGCTCTGATCGCCCACCTCTCTCATTTCTCTTTTCCGAGGAGTCCTGAAAGGAATGAGATTGGCGTGTATCAGTATATTGATATCTATCAGGCGTCTTCAAATTATCCCTATTCCTGAGATTATACCTATTCTGCTGGGTCTCCGGCTGCGGAGATTGTCCCCTATCTTTTTTAGGTGTCTGTTGTTTTTTCTCCCAACGCTTTTTAGTACCCTCAGGTATCTGTTGTTTACTAGTATCTTTACTATTCTTACCCTGTAACTGGGGTTTCTGCGGTCTGGTCCCAAGGCTATCACGACCGATACCCGAATATGTTTCTGCTATTATTCTCGGCAGTTCCCGCTCCTGATTAAGTTGCGGGACGTCTCGAAGACGCATACGCACTGCTAGCGCCACTGCCTCTCCCTTGAGATTACTCAAAATAATAGAAGAAACTGCGGTAAAATTGCCCATCAGCTGCATCCCTAAATCTAAGGCTGGGGCAGCCCCATATTCATCTTGAATTTTTTTAGCACTTCCGGTAGATTAGCCAATGTTGGTGTACCGTGTGTTGTAGTGTAGAGCGCGGCAAACACCGTGCCCCAGGTATTACAATGGTCCACAGTAGGAACCATTCCATACGACAAACACATTGTCAATATTCTATGTTTATCCTGAGGTCCCGTATGGGGAAATACTGCTTCCAGCGTATTAAATTTTTGCGCCAGCCAAAATGGAGTTTCCTCACGTTTAGCCGGTACTCTACCGATAACTGAGTGTACAGTGGCCGGATTGATACCCGGAACCACTGCCTGTGGGTGTGCCGGAGCAGCACGCGCTGCATTAGTATTTAAAGTCTGCATCACAAATTGAACCACTCTTCTGTATGTAGTAGGTAAGTCTATATATAAACGACGAACGTCAGCCACCGCCAAGTTAGCAACCGCAGGATATGGTGTGTATGTAGCCAATAAAGGCCAGGTAGGACCATCATTACTCAGTGGACCTAACCTAACTTGTGCTACTGTGTGTGGGAGGGTGCCATCAAGCCAATTATGGTGTTCTTGATAAGATAAAGGTATCTCTAAGTATGCATACGCCCTGTACTGTCCAGGGACGTTCGCAACAGTGTATTCATGAAAGGTGTTTGTACCCCTATCAACTGCTGGAAATACGACCCAAGAATAAAAAAGCTCTGTTCTATAAGCTGCATGGGCGTCCACCACAAACGTGACCGGACCCCCCTGGTTCGTGAGACCATGTGCTATCAGATGTCCCGTGAGCGGTTGGCGCATATTAAGCGCTACGTTCACTACTTGAGGAGTCGCCATTATAAAAATAGCACTAGGGCAGAGAAGGCACACCAATATCGGGGTTTTCCTTTCAAAGTTCAAGCTTGAACAACCGACCACCAAGGAATAGGATGTACCTATCTCCTGGTGGCAGAAATCCTCAGCCCCACGGACGTCTCCGTTAACGGAACCGAGGAGTCAATATATACATGAGACCGAGAGAGTCAGCCGGACCCGAAAATTAGAGCCAGACCAATCGTTGGCGGCGCCATGTCGCGTGGGCTCTCATTATCCTAAATGAGACTACTGGATTTCTAGGTAGCAGGATCGTTCACGGTGTGGGGGACTGAGTCTGACCCACTTGGAAGGACCTCTGTCACCCTAAATCCGGTTTTGCTCCAGCTAACTAGCAGTGCCTCATCTCTCCCATGGGGAAGGGATGATTGGGCAGCCCAGCGCATGACATCTTTAGAACTTCTCAGGGAAGTCGTGGTCACTCAGATCCAAACCAGCTCTCTCATTTACAGTATGATCTCACATACAAATGACAAAGGCAGTTTAAGTTTTATATATTGTTTTAATAAAACGACTGCATTTTAGATATTAAGGCGTGAGCCGCAATAACCAGAACCATACAACACAGTAGGATTGAAATAGTCACGAGGAGAGTGAAACATAAGAATAACGCTATCATGGTGTTAACAATTTCTACTCTCTCTCTGCTAGTTCTATTTCGAGCACAGCATGTTAAGCTTCTAGCTTGCCTTTCAGAGTTCCCGGGAAGACATCAACCCTCATACCTGAGCAAAGGCCTGTGATCTTGTTCAGCATCTGCAACGAGGCAGTCAGCGTCTAGTTGTGGTTCCCTGGTCAGAATCTCCCTCTTGCATGTATTTGGACAAGGAAGTGTTTTATAACTAACATGTCAGCGTGATCACAAAATGTGCTTACACAAGAACGCCAAAGACTAAACTCCTACCATGTCTATCGACAATGTACCAGACTGTATCCTTGACTGAAGCACAGAGTAAACAGGAATGTGTTATTGAGAACTCCAGTGCTGAAGTAGGCTAAACAGTGTGATATAAAAAATAAAACAAGACCGTAGAACTGGTTATTTGAAAAATAATAGTACGAAGCCGAATAAAAAGCATGTAGAGCTAAGTTCACAGAGGCACTAAGCTGCAAGCAAAGGAATAAAAATACATCCAGGGCAAAATGCACAAAGGCCTAAAGCCTGAAGCTAATGCTCAAAGGATACATAAAACTGACCACACTACAGTGGGAAGTTAAGTAATAATTAATTATCAATTATGTATACATTTTTAATAAAATACTTAATTGAATTGTTATTATGTAAATCGTTTAATGTTTACTTTTTTATGTTTTGTATTATTTGTGGGTTGTTGGAAGATAATGAAGTAAAAATTGATTATTAATTTGTTATTTATTTTTTAATTGATAATTAAATATGTACACTGTGTAATTATTATATTTTTAAGTTATATTTTAGGTGCAGGTTGTTGGGTTGCTACGGGTGTAAGGTGAGAAGTTAATTACGTAATAATTGATTATTAATTATTTAATAACTATTTAATTGGTAATTGCATATGTAAATTGTGTGAGTAAAATTTTCAATTTATATTTTAGGTGTGGATTGTTATGTTTGTAGTGGAAGGTTAAATAATAATCAATTAGCAATTATTTATGATTTTTTTAATCAAAATATGTAATTGAATTATAAATATGTTACTTGTTTAATAATCAGATTTTAATATTATATATTAGTTGTTGATTGTTGTGATTGTAGGATATTACAAAGTTATTTAAATAATAGTTAATTATCAATGAATTATAAATTTATTAGCCATTATTCATTATGTGCTTATTTTGTTTTTTTATTTTAACTATATTTTAATCTGGGTTGCTAAATTTGTGGGAGTATATTGTGGGAATTTAAGTAAATAATCCATTAATAATTTTAATATAATTGATATTAATTAATAACAAAAATAAATGAATATGTAAAATATGTAATTGTTTTTTAAATTTATACATGTCTTTTCTATTAACATTTCTATATTTTTGGTGAATGAATTGAGTTTTCAAATTATGATTTGTGTTTTAATTGAACTGCTTTCTTTACTATTGCACAGACTAGAATGGGAATAGTAAGTTTTACCCTTACTGAGTCTAATGCTTTCCCTACTGTTGCACAGACTGGAGTGGATATGGTTACTTTTACTGCTCCTTTGTCCAAGTCTTCTTTCACTGTTGGACAGACTGGAGTGAAACAGGAAATTTTACCCTTCGGAGTCCAAAACTTTCCCTACTCTTGCACTAACTGGAGTGTGAATACTAAGTGCCCGATTACGAGTTTGGCAGTTGGACTGCCAGTCCTTCGCAGTGGCGGTCTCACTTACACCACTCAGCTGGCGATTTCCGCAATCCCACTTATGACGCATGCAGCCCGAAATGCAATGGTGGCCATAAATACTCACTTGCAATGAAAGTAGCATGTTCCTCCTGTCCAGATTTTGAAAACACAGTGCCACTGGCAGACTGCCACAGTACGCATTCAGCATTGCACCACAACAAAGGCCATTGCATGGAGACAAGTACAACACACCTGATGACCAACTGCAAAGTGGAAACACTTTATAATCACATTATAAAACACACCCCTTTCCAGACCATGATCCTTTGTCACTCCACTGCAGCACAGACATTCTGACAGCGCATCTTGTTGAGAGGAGGCAGGCCTTTTTTTCCAATCTGATCCCTATCACTGTTCACCACGCACCTTGCCAGCAACCTTTTTTATCACCACTTTGTGTAGATTTTTCACTTTTTTTGTTGCACTGTCTCTCCTTTTTCTGTGGCAGTGTTGACAGTCATGGTGGATGAAATCATAAGAGTAGGGCCACAACTATTTGGAGGCCAAGTCCTAAATACAACTTTCAGTCAGGAAAGGGAAATGTGGTTCAGAACAGTAGACAGGGCGAATGTAGTAGGCACCACCTTGCACTCACAGGAGGAAATTAGGAAGAGTTAGAGTGACTGGAGGGGGTGGTGCATTCCCTGGCCTCCAAGCAACAGCTAGAGACCAATAGGACTGGTGGTGGATGTCCCAGCAGCTCTATCAGTTGGTTCCAGTGGGAGGAGAAGGTCTTGTCCATCCTGCATCCTGAGGGCTGGCCAGGAATACCTCGGGGAGTTGACTCTGGTAAGTTGCAGAATTGCCTGTCTGCCCCCATCCAGCTTCTGCAAATTTGTTAACCATGTACTTTTCCAACATGCAAACCACAAAGTAGCAGAGAGAGCTTGTCTTATCACTGCCAATGTGTGTTGTTGCACATGGGGTCACATGTATTAATTGCGATCAAAAGCCACTTGATGCAAGGTACTCTGTAAGTGTAGTCCCACAAAACTGTCAAAATGTAGGAACTATTATCTGTGCCAATTGCTAACTAGAAGGGCCATCCCAAATGCAGTTTGTGAACAGGAATGTTACACTAATCATGTTGTAAGTGTTGGCAAGTAGATATGAGACGACTACAGCTACCATGAGGTCTTGTTATGAACGTTCTCACTTGTCTGACATATCACAACTGATGTCCTCTTCATATGGAGAGACCAATCAACAGACAATGTTTGACTCAGAGACATTTCTGCCTCCTCTGCTTCATGTTGTTCTGGCCCCCCAATTGAAACAATTGATTGAAGGACTGATACTATAGCAAGTGTGTAGGCCAAATGTTAGTCAAGCATGAAGTCAACTCAGTTCTTTACTAAATACAGGTGAATCATTATCACAGCACTGGCCACATGATGAATAATATAAAATATACAACCAAATTTTGCTCTTGACTGTATGGTACATCGCAAGGCCTTTGAAATGCTCACATAGAAAGGTAAATCTCTACTGCGTTGGCTAGAATATTGTGGAGATGTCATGTGCAGACATCAATACAAAAGAGAAGAGATCAGGACACCCAAAGAGCTGCATAAATTAAGTACATGATTCTTATGTCTACTAATGTCTTCACAAGAAGTTTAACACCAATAAAATATATCACAATAGTAATCTCTCCCTTTTTCTTCTCCTTGGTTTGTACTCACTGCGTCACAAAAGACCAAGATGTAGCCAACACACTACCAAAAATAACATTGTTCTCTATCTCCAATAGTTTTATATGGCAAAACACCTGGCCCACCCATTCTGACAGAGGAGACACCCACACCACTCCTGGTCCAAGCCATCAGGGATCACAACATTCTCAGTGATCTGGATGTGGAAGATGGTACTGGCCCATCTGGGCAGCCTTGGCAGGCCTCAACTATGCGTGTCACTGAGCCCACAAGAACACCTCTCACACCAGCTACAACTCAGCTAACATCATCCACCACAACCTGTGTACCTAGCACAGTGACCACCATTCTGTGCCCCAGTGTGCTGAATCCTAGTGTGACAATCTCCACCCCAGTCAAAGAGGAGCCAGGAAACAGTGACAGTGGGAACCCTGAGCAAAGAGCACAGGCTTGCAGTAGGAAGAGTCATGGGAGGGTAACTGTGGCCAGAACAGTGAGGTCACTGGTTACACTCACACCCAAGGCACCATCGGCTAAGTCTTAGGAGTCTGTTAGGAGTCCCAAAAATGTGATGGGCCAAATTCTCACAGAATTCAGGGAGATGAAGCAGCTGCAGAGGGACATGCACCAACAGATGGGGTCCCTAGTAGGGGTGCTGATGGACATCCATAGAGACCTGTGCAGGGCTTTCCCAGCTCCATCAGCCTCTACCTGTGCTCCAACTCCATCAGGATCCTCTACGCCTGCAGCTGTCACAGGAAGAGAGGCCCTGCCAGAGGAGGACACACCACCAGACACCCCTGTAACTGCTGCTGTGGATCCCACCTGCACTGGCAAGCGAGTCGTCACAGAAAATTACTAGGAGGTGAGGCTGGAAATATCTCCACCACCAAGAGACCTCATACTTAATTTCATCCAGAGTGTTACACATTCACTCTCTGGTTAACATCTGGACACATATATCTTTCTGACAGCAGCAGAGGTTGGGCTCTAAAGATTGTGACCGCTACAGCTATGGTTTCATCAACCACGACTGACTTCTTCACTTTTCTTTTTTGTTATACCCAATGTTTTAGTTATCCTGTTCACTAAAATAATACAAAATACATAGTATTAGACCTGGTGTTGTCTTTCACATATCTAGCAATGTATGCATATACTGCCACACCGACTTGACAATGGTATAAATATGTGCTTGTATAAGTACGGATATGTTGGACAAATCCAAGTTTTAGCTCAGAAGCCTGTGTACCCGTAATCCAACTTAAGTACATCAATAGTCAGGCCCCGTGTCAGACACATAGCACATCAGCCAAAACACCAATTTTCTGCATCAGTGACCATGATTTATTGTGCAGGCATCTTCAAAATGGAAGGAGGGGACACACCTGACAATTGCATTGTGAATAGTCAAACTGTAAGTAGTTTCTGTCACTAGCTAGAGCCATATCACCTAGTTCACAAAGGGAATTCCCCATTAATTACCCCAATAAATATACACCACATTTTCTGATCACAGAACCATTCCAATCAACATTCCCATCATCTTGAGGAATGTCAACAACAAATCTCTGTGTCGTGCCACAAGCACCTTGCCCCACACGGAAAAACATCAACAACTGCAAACACATTGTTTGCAATGACGTTTTAGCCAATCTTGAGGGAGAATTGCATGTTTGGACTCCAATACAACATCTTGTTGTAGCATATGTTAGCCCTCACATTGCATTATGACCACCACATAACAAGTAACAAGTCCATTAGTGTATGCCTTACCTCCAAAATCTCACTGTGCAAGCTGTCCTCCTCCAGTATTTGTTAATTCCAAGTCTGTCTCCTTCATACCACAGAACTATCATTGTCCACATTGTACATCAAAGCAGCACCAACATACCCAAAAATGAAAACACTCTGAAATGTTCAAATGATGATGCCCTGGTGATGGTACCTGAAACAGAATAGAAAGGAAAATAGTTGACAACCAGTGGAGGTAAGGCATTTAAGACAGACAATTCCTTGTGAACACAGTCCATTCCAGTTTCAGTGAGCAAAACAATGCAATGCAAATGTATTTGCCATCTGGCATTCCTTGCTCACCTAACACCTTCAACCCGGATTAACATGAGCTTGCTGTCTAGGATATTTCCCCTCAACATACTCCTTCCATCATCACTACTAAAGTAGTTGGCACAGTCCAAGTCAAGACATGTTGACAAAATACTTACACTAATGAGAAGAAGTTGTTGATGAGATCTTGACGGACGTCAGCTTCTTCCTCCTCACCACTATCTTCAGAATTTGGCTTTCCATGATCCTCACCCAGTGGCATTTCAGGCTCTCTGTCCTCCGCGATATTAGGGATGTTCCATGACAGGACTAGGTGGTTGAGCATATAGCATGTCAGGGTGATCTGACAGACCTTCCCAGGTGAGTAGAGGAGGGCTCCTCCAGTATTGTCCAGCCAGCGGAATCTGGTCTACAGGAGCCCAAAAGCCTGTACCACTGGGCACCTTGTCCTTCCATGGGCCTCATTGAAGCGGACATTCCCTGATGTTGTACGATTCCTCAGTAGGGTGATCAACAGCCAAGGCCAGTTGGGATAGGCTGTGTCTCTTAGATGGAAGACAGTCAGAGATTCAGCAGTAAGTTGCACAGTTCCTGTTTATACTGCCTCACATTACCCACACAAAGTTATCTCACATCATACTTACCAACAAGCCAGGCCATCTCCGATCTGAGTTGACACATCAACTGAGGTACAGTGCTGCTCCGCGTGACAAAGGAATCGTGGACAGATCCAGGGAAGTGGGCACAGACGTTGTGGGAAACTTGTTCCCTGTTATGTAGTGATACTAGGACAATATAGGTGCCACCAATGGCTCCCACAACATGCAGTGAGCTTGCAACTCCAAAGAAACCAGCCTTTACATTAGCTAAATCCTTATGACTGGGGAGCCAGATGTAGATTTCCAGGTGATGCATCATTGCTGAAAGTACATCTCTAAGCACACAACAGAACATTGATTGTGACATACCACCACAGATTGCCTCGGTGTATTGAAAAGAACCTGTTGCAGGAAATGCAATACTGCCATCACTTTTACTATTGGTGTTACACATGTGGGATTGCTCTTTTGAGGCAGGAGATCAGGCTCCAATTAATGACAAAGGTCCAGTATGGTTTACCAATTCAGTCGAAACGGCAGATGATGTCTGTTTCTTCCATTGAGTGAAGGTGTACGAATGAGCAGTATATCCTTGAGGCTGTCATCTTCTCCCTCTCACAGGGTACCCATGTGTGAATTGGAAACAATATATGAAGCTGGTCACAAAGTCCTCAGTAACATATGTGAATAGTAAGTGAAAAATCATGTGACTGTACATAACACTTTCAGATTTTCAAGAAGACATTTTCATCTAAATTGTATATTTTGCTATATCCATCAACAGTCCCCATTGTTGCCCTGACATGTAATTTGCCCATTGATGGCCAAAATGACAACACTGATGTCCATTTTCAAAAATATTATGTTTCACTTAAATGGGAATGGGGAGGATACCGTCAACGATGGTGTACAATGCACCTCGCTATTCAAGCCTACAAGCACACTAATGCACCAGACACATGGAAGTTAAGAGTAAAATCCTTGTCAAAAGTAATTTACAGGATTACAGATGTAACCCCCCATTTGGAGTGGTGGTGATGCAGATAGCAGTCTCTATTACATCTTTATCAGCTGCTATAATGGCAATTGCCTGACCTCGCATATTGGGCATTGTGCATCAGTCGCCGCCAGCCGAAGCTGGACACACAGTAGGCATATGAGTGCATAACGGACACAGCCATAGGTTAACATTGTTGATTGTGGCCTATGCAGGCCAATGGCTCTGTTAGCATACACTGATGACCACATACATGCACACTGTAGTTTTGAAAATAGCTCACTTGCCTCCGGACAATGCTGCTATCAAGATATCCTCCATTTTAGCTGCTGTTTGTGACCTCTTGGAGCAATCATGTCCACCCAAGCATGTGAGAGGGACCATTGCCTACTCTACATACCCTGCAGAGGAGCTAGAGATTCTGACAACTGAGGTCCTCTTACTACACGGCCCGCTCCATTGCTCACTAAAGGAACAGGTCTCTATCTTGCATGCATATGCCACTCAGTTTTAATCTATAATGTTCCTTCCCACAGGTAACAGTGTGTCTCTATGGCCAAATGTTCACTCTGATTACTGGGCTACAGGCTAATGATGTCTGGGATTGGGCAGCAATATACATTGTGTACTGAAAATTATCATTTGGATGTGTGAAGCATGGAAAGCCCTATATTCCAGTGGTTCCATATCCATGTAAAGCTTTTCTAGGAGCTGGGAGTAATGTTGCATTCAGAACAACTCTGCAAACACATGACTGGTCCTTACTGCATGAACTGTGAATGTAACCTGGACTAACCTCTTGAGATTGACGTTCACATTGGACTAGTACGCTCTGCTGGCAGAGGTATGAAATTGCATTGTGCCCACTAATTACCATGGTAAATGCTGGGGCAAGGGCTGTGTGGCACTACAACTGAGCCAAAGGTATTGTCCCTGGAGATCTCTGAATCCTGAATGAGCACTGAAAGAATTTGAACACACATTATTAGTCAGGTTTGGGTTTATAGAGAATATGTTGTTGAATGATGACTGAGGTAACCCCTCATACCTGACGCCCCATTCCATTGAGCCCCATTGGAAATGTGTTACATTTCATGTTGACAGGCCCCTTACACCTACAGGTATGGATTCCAATTACCAGAAGCAGTGATTTATCAGAAGAGGCCTAGTGCATGTGTCACATAGTTTCAGTGTAGGTATTTTTTGTTTCACATGTGGTTTGGAGTATGTATCAACAATTTGTTAACATCCATCCATACCAAAGGCAACTATGAAATGTAGGTACATACTACACACACTTCAACAGATGCAGTATGACATTACCTTAACTTGTCAACATGTCCACTCATCAGCATTGAGAAAGCTGTCACTGGTTATGATGGGAGGGCTGTCATGAGTGATGTAGTCTACTATGCTTCCAAACTGTATGGACAGTATGCATCAAGTCAATGGACCTGGTTATAATGGTGTATGTACAATAAAGCATAAATGGTATGTCATTTTTCTTTGTCACCAGCAGCACAGCATATGTATGTGGCCCAGGGCAACATGATGTAGTGTATTGACTTAGTCAGTGTAGGACATGACCAGGGTTGAGGTTGGGCAGCAGATGACACCACAAGTGTATCTACATGTCTTGCTAGTTTTCAACCTGTAGAAAGCAAACTTGTTATGTATTCATTGTTGATTTTGGCTTGTGCTAGTTGTAGACAATTTGAGTTACAACCAATAACAATAGCCAAATAATTGCAATGACAAATGTTTTTTATTTTTTATCACTCACTTCTATAGAGGTCAACACCCATCAGAAGTGAACAATATGGAAAGCCATTGCCTGGAAGGTGGGAACCCCTGGGGTCTATCGTTGGTGTAACGTCCACTGTAGAAAGAGGTGGGAGGACCTACGATACTGGACCCGGAATGTCACAGAGGTCCAGCTAGGGAAGTCCTTCCAATGGGGTGCGCGCAGGCATTTGACCCCACATCTAATTGCCCACATTCTGGTGGTACCCTACTCAGTGCTGGATGTGTAGTTGAGGGCCCTACAGCAGCTTCAAGTGGGTGAGGTCCGGCCAGAGTTTTCCATCGTACCTTACAAAACAGTTTCTTTTTCAGGTGGCCATTTGCCCAAAAACATTGTGGGTGTGCCATTTCCAACGAACAGGAAGAGTGCTGGATTGAGTAGGGATGGTAGTGGGTGCATGATTATGTTCTTTGCCTAATGATTTTGTGACAAAGAGGCCAGCAGAGTCCAGACCACTGCCAATTGTCTGTTTTGAGGAGACATATGGCTGATTTAGGCCATGATCACCTCATGTTGTTTGATGTTCTGGGAGAAAGCTGTACCAGACAGTCCACTTATCTTCTTTGTGTCAGGAAGGATGCTCCCTAACTACTATGTTTAATGTTCTGATACCCATATTACATGTGCCATAGAATACAGTGCACTTTACCTGCAGTATATGACTTATACTTCCCATTGGTAAGTATAGAGTGTCCAGTGATATGAGTATTCAAACATCACTGGTGACATCTGCAGTGGTAGCGACATGGTACCCAGTTTACCTTTCCCTGGAATTGTTTAATCTGCAGTACTATTTGAAGGTAAATTCATTGACTGGTGACATAGATCAGGGAGTGATGTGTGACGATGTTAGTGTCATATGTGTGTGCCTGCACTAACTTTTTGCCCCAGCCATTGGTACTGCATGTACCAAATAGTGAAGTGCTGTGCACTCCCATCAAAACAGAAGTGTGTCCATCTCTATACAAGTCATTGTCATTCACTGACATGCAACAAACACCAAAGGTTTATTGGCTTCTAGGAATGCAAGCTGAGAATGGTCTTGTCACCAGTTCCCAGCCTGACTGGTGATGTTCCTGGTATCAAGTGGACTATTATGATATGTGCATTTGAGGTATGTATCTTCCAGTGTCCAGGCCATAATTCTCTCTAGCCCACATTTGGTGGTCGAGTTACCTCAGTACAGCGTTCATTGAACTATCTTGAAACAGGTCATATGGAGAAGTATCACCAGAAAAACGTAAAAATCAGTGTGAACTGTGTATTTGCACGCAACATGGTCCCTGCCACAGCACCTATTACTTCTACCTTGCTGAATGACTTGCCCATCATTACATCATGATGTATTTTCCAGGAAAATTAACATTATGTGGAAATGGGAGCTTTTGTGGACACTGTAGGCATGCCCTGCTGCTAAGTATTACATATTTTGCCATTGGTTCAGCAGTGTATGCTACAACGACCAAAGTATACAAGGTGGGCAACCACCTGACAACATGGATGATAAGCAAAAATCTGGTCTAGGTTTGGGGGGGAGTTCTGACATCACTGTGACCAACTATTTTCAGCTAAGCCAGAATGCATTCACATGCCCCTGCTGATGCTGGGTGACAAAGTGAGACAAGCAGATGCAGCAGTGTGTGCACTCCTGTAATATTTTGTTCTTGATCAGATGGACAGGTTTGTTTACACAGATGCAATCAACTCTTCTTAATTTGTCATTTCAGGCACATCCCGGGCAAGCTAAGGAGACATTTCCAAAGTAGTTGGGGAAGCATCTGGCCTCAATAGTTCCTGCTATGAGTTTCAGGTCAGTGAAGGGCCCAGTGGCTGTGAGGGTGCAGTGAGTGCCACAGAGGAAGCAGCTTAAGTTTGTCATCTTCTGAGTCTTCCTTCAGTGGACACTCCCGAGTGGTGGCAGACCCCACAGGTTCTGTACCATCTTCATCCCTGTCTGCCACCACTAGTTCCATCAGCACCCTTCCTGGAGCTCCCCACCCAGTTGGCCAGGCCCGCTCTCCTAAGAGAGGGCCTGTCTCCTTTGCTCCAGACACCTCACCACCTGTCCCTGCACAGATTGAGGAGGGTATTGACCTCCTGAGGTACATCTCTGTGGGTCAGACTGCCATTTTGAATAGCATCCAGGGACAAGGCAGCCATCTCCAGCAGATGGTGGCCTACCTAGAAAGCATTCATAGTGCTATGTCTGGCCTACAGAGCTCCTTCCAGGCTATGGCCTCCACCCTCAGTGCAGGGTTCCATCACCCCATCAAGTATCCCTTCTGCCACTTCTTTCCCATATCAATAACCTATTCCCCTGCCTGTCCAAAGCACACATACACATTTCCACTCCCACACCCATATAGACCCAAACAGCACATCCACACATAGGCAGAAACATGAGAAAAAAACAGGCTGGCGTCCAAACAATATGACACTACACACACCACCACCACAGACTCCATCACATGCATTAAATCCACATCCACTACAGACAAGGCATAAACCACTTAAGTTCCCAGTGGAGGACCCATCCTTTTCCCTGGCCCTGAACCCTCCCAAACCTCCTACAGAAGAAGTTCCAAACCCTCCAACACCCAAGACCACCGCTCCCACTTCCTAACCCACCTCTAGTATCCTCACATCCACCCCTTCCAGCTCCCCAGCTACCCCTTCCAAGAGACTTTCCACCCCTCCACTTTCCAGACCTCCCTACTAAGCATCAGCCCACCTCTTCCCTTTTCTAAACCCACCACTTTCCATGCTGAGTCCAATCCCCCAAACCCAAATGTCACCATCCAAATTATATCACAGAGGTGCCCACCCTGTTCTGCTATTTTATGTCCTGGCTATACTGTAAGCCTAGGGGGCAGTGCACAGAGACATTTAGGGGCATGGGCAAAGTGGACACGACTTTCAAGGGTCCCTCTGATTGTACCAAGCCTGTTCTGCATGGGGAATTTCCATTGTGGGCTTGCATTAGTTCTTAAGTATATTGCTTTGGATTGCATTTTCAAAATGTGATTGTTTGATGTGCCTGATGTGTAAGGGTCTAGTGTGGTACTATAGCATAGAAGATGTGTTTGATTTTAATGCTACCTCCCTACTTCTTGTTATCTATCAATATTGGACATATACTGTGTGAAGTTTGAGGGTATCACAGTGATTATTTGCTATAAAGTTAGTGTTGACCTGCTGTTGTGTTAGTGTATTGTGGACACACATCACTATCCTTCTGGCTTATTGAGGTACACATTTTGATATTGGATGTGTCCTTGTGCAGTGTCAGTGAACTGGCAAAAGAGGACATCAGAGACGTGACTTAAGTGCAAAAAATTTTGTCTGTTTCGGAGAGGGAGACACACATCTGTCCCAAGATCACCCTGGACCTTATATTGCACCTGTCTGTGTATCTGTAAACTGGAAGGCAAATGTATACAGGTGAGATTGGGGCTTATTGTCAGTTGCCTCCATGATGGTATGAGTTTTGGCGGTCATTAAGGAGCAGCAGCAACAGCAGCAGTGGCAGTGTTTGTACTATCGGCTCCATGACATCAGGGTACATGTGCAGGCGAGTAAATGTTAGTTTTTGGCTTTCATCCCTTCATTTTCGCCAGCTTAGGTGTTGTGGTTTGGTCGCCACAGTCATGTTGGCTGCAAGCTACATCGTGATTGGACCGTCGGTGGCACTGGCATTCTGCCCTCAGACATACATGTGGGCTTTGACCGAGCCGTCACAGTCTGCATTTTCTGGGGATGACAGCAGTGCTTCGTAGTCTTTCCTATGTGTACCAACTTAACTCATAATTGTGCATGCTGACCGCTGATTTGATATTCAGGGACAACCACACCATTTCCATGGCATTGACCTTACTGCCAAACTCATAACTGGTCCTAAATTGTACTCCTATGAAGTGCAATACTGGTAGCACTCCAGGAGAGTTGATCCTTTTATTAAGTAACACAACACCAAATCCACCACCAATGTGTTTCAACCAACAGGTCTTGTTCACAGTTTGTGAGTACATTTTCTATGTCTCGGTTTCATACTGTTACAAGCACCTCTCCAACAATGCACCATGGGCAACGTAGTAAAATACTACTAAATCTACTTCAATTATTTAATCTTTAAATCTTTCTATATATATTCTCCATAGACTCAAAACTAATGGTTCTTCAATAAACATTAAAAATTAAAAATAAAGGTAAAAAAATCATTTTTAAACAATGTAAACATCCTATCCTAATTCATTCTCTATACTAGTTACATGCCTTCCTTTGTTGGTAATCATTCTATTCTCATGTGTCTGGACTCATTGATTTCAAGATGTAATTCAATTTTACTTTGAGCTCGATTGCCCTATATTATAACCATCATTTTTGTAAAGGGCTCATAATTATAGTTTATATCAATTTGTTTCATTAACTTATCTATAATAATCAAAATATCAGTACAGTATGTTGGCAGCACAATCTGCTCTCTGAAGAAACGAATGTTGGAGCACATTAGAGCTGTTCAAAATAAAGATTTCAATTTTGCCATGTCAAAACATTTATCCACACATGACAGAAAAGACTGGACGAATATGAGCTTTTTTGGTATTGCTAGTATTGATAAAAGTGAAAGAGGAGGAGACCGTGAACTGAAATTAAGATACTTAGAATCACGGTTGATTATAAGACTACGGACTAAGACCCCGAAGGATCTAAAGGAGGATGAAGGCCTTTATAGTCATTTATAAATAATACAAAAAAAATATATTATTATAGATAAGCTGGAGTGCTAGAGATTTACAATTGTTTTACAGTTGTTTGTTTGGAGATTGAAATAAGGGAAGGCCCATCCCTTCCGTGTGCATCAGCTGAGAATGCGCGCCACAAGAAGGATCGCTTTGCTTATAATATATATATATATATATATATATATATATATATATATAGTTAATGTGTTTTTCTCATTATGACATTGCCGGTAAGTACCACTTACTGCTTACCGCCATGCTGACTGCCGCCAACATACCACCGCCGAAACGGATTACTGCCACCCTTATTATGACCCACACATAGCAATCCATCACTATACAGCCACACACAGAAGACCGCCAGCCCAAAGGTCAGAGATAACCTGGCGGTAGCAAAACCAACACCGTTACACCAAAAGAACTTCAACCACAGCATTATGACCCACGAATCACCCCTGCGGACATTCAATGGTGTTAACCATTGGCGGTACATACAGCCGCGCTCAATGTGCACACACACATACAAAACAACACTACATTGGACAATCTGAATAACACACCTGACACCCATACACACACCACACCCACACACACACCCACTATAAAACACACACCCACAATACCCACAACCTTTTACAACTAAAAACAATTGCCACAAGAGAGATAACAAGACCACAGACAAGGCCACAGCCACACACCACCATCACCTATACACCATCCAAGCACCTTACATCACACACCCCAACAGATCACCCCACACACCCCCACCCACACCACTCACACTACACCCATGGTACCACAACGACATCCCAGTTTCTCAGAGGAGGAGCTAAGGGTCATGGTGGAGGAAATCATCCGGGTAGTACCACAGCTATTCGGATCACAGGTGCAGCAGACATCCATTGCAAGGAAGGTGGAGCTATGGCGGAGAATCGTGGACAGGGTCAACACTGTGGGACAACACCCTAGAACAAGGGATGACATCAGGAAGAGGTGGAACAACTTATGGGGGAAGGTGCGTTCCACAGCAGCAAGACACCAAATAGCTGTACAGAGAACTGGCGGTGGACCCCCACCTCCTCCCCCAAACTAATAACATGGGAGCAGCAAGTCTTGGCAATCATGCATCCTGAGGGCCTGGCAGGAGTAGGACGACGACTGGACTCTGGTAAGTCAACTCTCTATTACTATCACCCCCCACTACCTGCATGCCAACACATACCCCACCCTTACCCTCACTCCCATCACTCCACTACCTTACACACACCCACCAGCACAACCCAACCCTCCCAATACCAAGCCCTGAATGTAACACCAATGCACAGACCCCCATCACAGACCTGCATGGACACTTATCATTAAAACATGCACACTAGAGAGAATCACCTACCCGACAAAATAACTACTCACACAAGGCAAAGCTGACATGGCAATAACAACCATAGAGGGCAACACACCCATGCACAAAATGACACACACTGAAACAATAACACTGCATTTACATCCCACAGGTCCCCCACCCAACGCCACTGGAGAAGAGGTGCCAACAACATCCAGTCCCCCCCAGAAGAGGCCTATAGTGATGACAGCAGCTCTGGATGCCTGGATCTGGATGACCAACCTGGCCCATCAGGGATCTCCAGACAGTCGATAACCCAGGCACAGTCCCATACCACCACAGAGCCTCCCCCTCAGGAAACACAACCACAGCACCCACCCAGTGGGCCTATACTTCTGATCCCAGGACATGTCAATCAGCAGTGTATCCACCACTACAGATACCCCAGGCCAGCCCACAAACACAGGACGATCAGGGACCTGGGGTCAGTGGCAGTGGACACACGGTTCAGGGGACAGAGGCCCAGGACAACAGGGAAGCTGGGAGGAGTGGTGTGCAACAGGGGGAGGACAGGCCCAAGGAACCAACTCTCCAGGAGGCACTCACAAACATCCTGGAAGCACACCACCATTCCCAGGAGACAATGGGCCAGATACTGGACAAGTTGAAGGAGACCCAACGGCTGCAGGAGGGACTGTACCTGGGGATCAGGGAGGAATTGAAGGACATCAACACCACCCTGGTCACCAATGCAGGGGTGCTGGCAGACATGGCCAACACAATGAGAGGCACACCACCGGGCCCCTGACACTAGCCAAACCGATGAACAGCCTTCCACCTCCTCTGCCGCTAGTGGACAGGTAGCCCCGCCACAGGAACAACAGGCCACCAGCACCCCACCTCCTGCAGAAGGAGAACCACCCTGCAAACGGTCCCTGCAATCCAGGCAGAAGCCAGAGACTATTGCCAAGACCCCACCAGGAAATAAGACTCTCCTGATTGTCACCCTTGTGTCCCACCCTGTCAGCCTGTCCACCTTGAACTACCATTGCTCCACTTCCTATGTCCCCTTGGACAATGTACCTGTGATACAAATAGACTGGTCTCTATCCTGGACATTCCTACACCATCAACCCTGCCCATTGCACATCCCCCTCTACTTGTTAGCACTTAAATATACACCATTTGAATAAATACAAGTATGGAGTCTGTCAAATGACTGAAATATGTAATTGTTTAACAAGCTTTAAACACTGCTATATAACCGTACAGTAATATATACAGAGGAATGACCTGTAATTGGCTGCAGTCAACACACTAGGAGCGATAGTGGGGCACAAATATCTGCAAATAGAGATGCCAAAGGGTACAGTAAGTGGCCATAGAAGTGGGAAAATCAGCCTGCCAGTGACAATGTAAAACACAAAACTGTTAATGTAAAGTGAAATTACAGTGTCTTACCAGTGTGTCATTGGAAGTATTGTCGTATTATAGCACTTCAGTTGTCCTCATCCTCATCCTCTGCCTCCTCATCTTCACTGTCCACAGGGTCCACTGCTGCCACATGCCCTTCTCCAGCCTCATCTTCCTGCAGAAAAGGCACCTGGTTACATAAGGCAAGGTTGTGCAACATACAGCATGCCACGATGATCTGGCACACCTTCTAGGGTGAGTAGTACAGGGATCCACCTGTTAGATAGAGGCAACGAAACCTGCCCGAATGTCCTTTCAACTATTCTTTTTGTTCGCCCATGTGCCTCATTGTAACGTTCCTCTGCCCGTGTCCTGGGATTCCTCACAGGTGTCAGTAGCCATGAGAGGTTGGGGTAACCAGAGTCACCTGCAAATATCGAGGGGCAACTGTTAGACACACACTAACCCTTATGGTCCACACCATACCCATACACCAACACCTACTGGGTGGGAATCAGGGCTCACCTATTAGCCACACCCAGTGCCTCTGGAGTTGAGCCATCACATATGGTATGATGCTATTTCTCAGGATAAAGCAATAAACAAGAAAGGGGGAGCCCTTTAACCCCACTGGACTAGGGACAAAAAACAAAATCAGAATACAAGAATCCAATAGGGATAAATTCAAAATCAGATAACACAGTGAAAAATTATTCACTGGAAAATATATTTCTTTATTAGAGATAAATCAATTAAATTAAATTCAGCTTAGTGTCAGCAGGTCACACTCAGCACAACTGTGTGACGATTAGTAAAATCCTATCAACAAGTAGATTATACAAACAAAAGTTGTTATTCCATAACAAAAAGGAAGTGCTATACAACAGACTGTACAAGAAACAAAAAACAAAAAACAAAGTGATATAAAAGAGATAAATAACTAATTGCTTCGAGCACTGTTATGTCTTAACCTATAGCTGCTTAGCCATTCCGTGACAAGCAGTCTAATGTCAAGGTAATGCAGATAATTGAAAAGACGTATCGTCCATCAGCACGGAAACTATCGCTGGTAAACCATCTCCGATAGAGTCTAATATTGTTAACATCCAATTATTTGAAAATTACAGTACGCATTCCTCCACTGTTAAAGTCGACACGTTTCGACCTTCATAAATCTGGCCTCCTCAGGACAACACGAACAGTGCCTATATATACAATATTTACAATAATGACCATACATTATTGTATATATTGTATATATAGGCCCTATATATATGTAGTGGTCGACCAATGGAGCACCATGTACTGCACACCTGATCTTTGACATGTCTTGCAGGATACAAGTTTTCGCAGGCTGAGTCTTCTGGCCTATATAAGATAAAGAGCAGGGACAAGTAATACAATATATTACGTTTCATGTATTACAATTTGAAAAACAAATTTGGTGGTGAATCTTTTCATTTACTTCTATCTCCTTGCTCTTCTTAATATATTTACAAGCCAGACAATTATTGCATTGAAAGTGGCCAACGATAGGTGATAAATCTAACATACTTCTCAAGTCCGATCTTTTATTTGATTTTGAGGTAAAAGAGGCATGTACTAAAGCATCGTAGATATTACGACCTCTTTTAAATGCAAATAAAGTTTTTTTAAATTCCTACTGGATAAAGTAATTTCCAGTTTCTCTCAATGATGGTCCTCACTCGATTAGCCTTAGGGTTATATGTCAATACACAGGTAAGAGGACACTCGTTATTTATTTGTTTGGGAGTTAGCAGATGTTCACGAGGAGTATACCATGCTCGCTTGCAAGCACTTTTGACAATTTTCTTCGGATAACCTCTATCTAGTAACCTAGATGTCAGAGCCTTCGAGTGTTCAAAATACTCTTCTTTACTAGAGCGAATTCCTGCGGATACGTAGGAATTGGCCTTAAGGCAAGTTCTCTTCAAGGGTACGTGGATGATTACTTGAAAAATGCAGTAGAGTATTTCTGTCAGTAGGTTTCTTACATAGACTAACAGAAATACAACCATCTTTTGACTGAATCCATAAATCCAGGAAACTAATCCTCATACAATCAGAGGCCAACGTGAAATTCAGATCAGGTGTCAAATGGTTGAGCCAGTGATGGAAAGTAGACAATGATTGCAAATCGCCTTCCCATTTCATAAAAATGTCATCAATATACCGTAACCACATTTTAATGTGTTTCTAGAAAGGATTATTTGTATCATAGATCCATCCATCGGGTGTGTGAGGGCATTTGCTTCTAATTCAAGAGGTGTCTTTTTGAACCTGCGCCAATTTGTTACTTTCCTCAATAGGAACAGTGTACCCATTTTGTAGCCTTTACTAACAACTTCTGTGGCAGTGATCTGAAGCTGATGAAGATGTGTCTTTCATACCTTTTTGAGAATTAGCTGTCTTTTTTCAACTCCGTTCAGTTCCTGGATGGGAGTTGAGGGGTGTCCAATGATGCCTTGAGGCCTAGATTACCTGAACTAAGGTAGACATGCTGGGAAAGACTTTCCTATGTTCCCTAATGAACACTTCAAAAATTATTAAAAGCTTGAGTTTTTGCCACACAGGCTACTCAGTGACAATGTGGGTTATATTCCCTCCACCGTTCTGTGCTGTGCGGTGACTATAATGCACTTGTCATACAGAAAACAAAACATCTACCTCATTCTGATATTGGATAAAGATGTCAAGCAGGCCATAAGCAAGACAAAGATTTTCACAACTGAAGGAAATAATTGAAAAAGGCTGATTGCATGTTGAAGAAGTGGCCAATGGAAGGTATGTATTCATGCACAGTCTTTGAAATGCATATACAGGAACAGCTCCACCCCAGTCAACTTCCAAATAATTCACTTTTGAATAGGACAATGGAGACTTGCAAACACATCTTAACGCTCCTGTTTGGAAGAGAATGAGAGCAGAGTCTTCATGCCACCCCTGCAACTACTCCAAGGAAGACATATGTCATATTGTGTGCACCTGTCCAGTTCTTTTCTTATGTGTGTTAAGTCATAAGATGATAAGAAAAACAAATGGGTATCCACTGAAATGATGTATAGCTTTGTTTTTATGATGTTATTTATTGTGGGTTGTCTTAAAGATTTATAATGTATTAATATTGTAGGTTTTATTTAACTGAACAATACAGCATTTGAGTGACTGAATAGTACACCATAAAGCACATAGAAAAACATCACCCTTGCTGAGATGGGCACTATGAACAATGACGAGTTGCTTTCCTCTTTCCTTGCTTAGAGCCAACTCTGCAACAACAATATGGTTGAGACTTTCTCACTGTTGTGGGAATGCAGTCAGTAAAATGCAGATTCTGAAGCCTTGCAACATCCTCTCCAGGCAGATAAAGTGGAGAATCATGTTTGTTTAGCAGTAAGACTTTCAATGACGGCAGTCAACTAAAAGTTAAGAAATTACATTGATCTTCCAGTGGTGTAGGAGGCTGGCCTGGCTTATAGTGGGTACCTTGTGGTACTTACACCTTGTGCCAGGTCCAGTTATCCCTTGTTAGTAGAAGAGATGTGTTCTAGCAGCTTAGGCTGATAGAGGTAGCTATAGCAGAGCAGCTTAGGCTGAACTAGGAGACATGCAAGCTCCTACTATACCACTTATATCATATGGCACTATATCATAAGAAAACACAATACTCAGAGTTACTAAAAATAAACGTACTTTATTTTAGTGACAATATGCCAAAAGTATCTCAGAGGATATACTCCCTTAGGAGGTAAGTAATATACACAAATTATATGCACACAAACCAAAATCAGGTAAGTAACAGTTAGAAAAGTAGTGCAAACAATGTAGAACACAATATGCAATTTGGGAGAAATAGGCGTATGGGCAACACAAACCATATACTCCAAAAGTGGAATGCGAACCACGAATGGACCCCAGGCCTAGTGTAGTGTGTAGAGGGTCACTGGGAGTGTAAGAAAACACTAAGGGTGTCCAAGATACCCCACCTCAAGACCCTGAAAAGTAGGAGTAAAGTTACCCTACTACCCCAGTAAGACAGTAAAGTCGAGATAGGGAATTCTGCAAGGACAACAACTGACTGCAAAACACTGAAGACGGATTCCTGGACCTGAGGACCTGTAAAGGAAGGGGACCAAGTCCAAGAGTCACGTAAGTGTTCGGGGGGGCAGGAGCCCACTAAAACCCCGGATGAAGGTGCAAAAGGGCTGCCTCCGGGTGGAAGAAGCCAAAGATTCTGCAACAACGGAAGGTGCCAGGAACTTCTCCTTTCGTCAAAAGATGTCCCACCCTGTTTTGGAGGATGCAGAGTTGTTTCCACACAGAAAAACGGCAAACAAGCCTTGCTAGCTGCAAGAGTCGTGGTTGAGGATTTTGGGTGCTGCTAGGGCCCAGGAAGGACCAGGAGGTTGCCCTTTGGAGGAGGAGACAGAGGGGGCGCTCAGCAATACAGAGAACCCATGCAGAAGCAGGCAGCACCCGCAGAAGTACCTGATCAGGCACTTAGAAGATCTGAGGACAGCGGTCGACTCAGAGTCACAAAAGTGGGTCCCACAACGTTGGAGTCCAACTCAGCGAGTTGGGCAATGCAGGACGGATTGCTGGGGACCTGGGCTAGGCTGTGCATGAAGAAAGTCTTGCACATTTGCACAGAAGCCCGAGTAGCTGCAGTTCACACAGTTCACAGGATTACTGTCTGGCGTGGGGAGGCAAGGACTTACCTCCATCAAATTTGGACAGAAGGGCCACTGGACTGTCAAACACACTTAGACCCAGCTCCTGTGTTCCAGGAATAACGCTTGTCAGGATGAGAGGGGACCCAGAGGACCGGTGATGCAGAAGTTTGGTGCCTGCGTTGGCAGGGGGAAGATTCCATCAACCCACAGGAGATTTCTTCTTGGCTTCCAGTGCAGGGTGAACGCAGACAGCCCTCAGAGAATGCACCACCAGGAACAGTTGAGAAAGCCAGCAGGATGAGGCGCTACAATGTTGCTGGTAGTCTTCTTGCTACTTTGTTGCGGTTATGCAGGTTTCCTGGAGCAGTCAGCGGTCGATCCTTAGCAGAAGTCGAAGAGGGAAGTGCAGAGGAACTTTGGTGAGCTCTTGCATTCATTATCTGGTGAGATGCCCACAGTAGAGACCCTAAATAGCCCACAGAGGAGGATTGGCTACTGAGAAAGGTAAGCACCTATCAGGAGGGGTCTATGATGTCACCTGCTGACACTGGCCACTCAGAGCTGTCCATTGTGCCCTCACACCTCTGCATCCAAGATGGCAGAGGTCTGGGACACACTGGAGGAGCTCTGGGCACCTCCCCTGGGAGGTGCTGGTCAGGGGAGTGGTCACTCCCCTTTCCTTTGTCCAGTTTCGTGCCAGAGCAGGGCTGGGGGGATCCCTGAACCGGTGTAGACTGGCTTATGCAGAGAGGGCACCATCTGTGCCCTTCAAAGCATTTCCAAAGGCCAGGAGAGGCTACTCCTCCCAGGCCCTTCACACCTATTTCCAAAGGGAGAAGGTGTAACACCCTCTCTCAGAGGAAATCCTTTGTTCTGACTTCCTGGGACCAGGCTGCCCAGGCCCCAGGGGGGCAGAAACCTGTCTGAGGGGTTGGCAGCAGCAGTAGCTGCAGTGGAGACCCTGGAAGGTTAGTTTGGCAGTACCCGGGCTCTATGCTGGAGACCCAGGAATGCATGGAATTGTCCCCCAATACCAGAATGGTATTGGGTGACAATTCCATTATCCTAGACATGTTACATGGCCATGTTCGGAGTTACCATTGTGACGCTACATATAGGTATTGACCTATATGTAGTGCACACATGTAATGGTGTCCCCACACTCACAACGTCCGGGGAATTAGCCCTGAACAATGTGGGGGCACCTTGGCTAGTGCCAGGGTGCCCACACACTAAGTAACTTTGCACTTAACCTTCACCAAGTGAGGGTTAGACATATAGGTGACTTATAAGTTACTTATGTGCAGTGTAAAATGGCTGTGAAATAACGTGGACGTTATTTCACTCAGGCTGCAGTGTCAGTCCTGTGTAAGAATTGTCTGAGCTCCCTATGGGTGGCAAAATAAATGCTGCAGCCCATATGGATCCCCTGGAACCCCAATACCCTGGGTACCTAGGTTCCATATACAAGGGAATTATAAGGGTGTTCCAGTGTGCCAATGGGAATTGGTCAAATTAGTCACTAGCCTGTAGTGACAATTTTAAAAGCAGAGAGAGGTTAAACACTGAGGTTCTGGTAAGCAGCATTCAGTGATGCAGTTAGGCACCACACAGGGCATACTTTATGAGCTCTGGGCTCCTGACTAGCAGGATCGTAGTGACACATAGGCAAAAACAAACATACATACAGTAAAAATGGGGGTAACATGCCAGGCAAATGGTACGTTCCTACAAGTGGTGGTCTGACAGTAAACAACATACACATTGTTTGTTGCCAACTGAATAACCAGGTAAACAGCTTCTTATTCCATGTGCAACTTTCATGATGCCCTCTATTGCTGAAGTACCTAGTCATTCTCATTCTCTCCTCCTATGAACTTCTTGTAATCAAGTATACAGGTGAGCTTGTGAACCTTGACAAACTGACTGCAACCAAGGAAGTGCACTCATCATGAATTGTAACGAGCACGTACACATTCTGCCTATCAGAGAAGTTCATTGGAACACAACACAGTGGTCTGGGATTGATGGATTGTCCTCTACAAACAAGCCCCTGAGGGAATCCTTTGCAGTGACACTGAAATGTACAGCATGCCACAGTTTTCTACAGAAAGTTGAACAATCTTTGTTGTGAGTCCTAGTATGGAAGGTCAACCTACAGGATTTAGAGGAGGGTCCTTCTCTGTACACACTCTCTGTCTGCATTCATATCAAGTAGAACGATCACATAGCATATACATTACACCAGCTGACTTTTGTACCAGATCAAGGTCTCATCACTGGCTATATTCCTTCCAGGACTATAAATCTCTGGAAACCTGGCAGACAAATGTTCTACAACAGGCTAAATTTAAAACAACCTGTTACAGTCTTGAAGGTCATAGGGCCATGCAAAAGAATTATCATTGAAATGCAACATACACAGCAATAGCAAAAAACGATCTCCGCGTCTGACCAGTGCGTGGTTAGATGTACCAATCTGCATAAGTAGACCAATAGGGCTGTACCCTTGGTTTGTGCACTATCCCCATTTTTACCGCAAGGTCCAGAAACTTCTTCAACACCCTGTTTGAGGCGGAAGTCCATGATTGTGCCCTAGACTGAGGTATAAGAGTGCCTCCATGTTCCCGTAGCAAATATTTGGCATGCAAATTTGTTTGCTACACACTTACCTCAAGAAAGCCAACATTCAAACATTGACAGCTGTATCAACTTTAAATCCAGGATCTTCAAGGAATGGGATAATTTGGGGCTGCTCTAAATGGATCTGATCTGTTCTTGTCCCACAAGTGTCTGCTCTCTGGGGTGCTCTACCTTGCAACTGTCTCCCCACTACACAGATTGTGCTCACAAAGGAACACCACAACTGCTGTGACCATATTCCTCAGAATCACTAGAATAGAAATTATCAGATGGAACTCCATTTACTGAAAAGTCATCTCCATATTCTGCTTCATATTCTTCTCCCTCACATACTCTTTCAGTATCTGAACCTGCTTCAGAGCTGTCTTCCATAACTCAAGTTCTTTCTAAAAGAGTGCCTTATGTAGAAGGAAGAAGTATCGTTCTAAAGCAGTGGTGGATGAGTGCAACTGTGTGACATGTCTGACAAAGTGTTAAAGCAAAGGAGTAAAAAAGCACTTAGCTTATCAATGCTGCTCCAGCTTCTCCTAAGACACTAAAGAAAGTAAAAAATGAAATGACACTTCAAATTTCACTGACATGCAACAGAAACAATTTAGGTGGAAGACAGCTAAAATAGCTAAAATAAACATATGCAAGTCAGGCAGGGCCAAAAATTAGCTATAATAGCTAAATTACCATTTGCATAGCCATTAGGTATGTTGATCACTACCAACTTTATGGCTCTGTCTAAACTTGCTTTTCATGGTTCATGCAAAACGTTATCATTGGAGGCGCTGTGGTCCATTGCCAATTTCAAAATAATTTCCTGATGGCAAAATTCTAGCTTTGATCTCAGAAGCACTTATTTACATAGTATCCCCTGTAATCAAGACTCCTACTTTATGCGCGGGTGTGTGACTTCTGAAAATTCACAATGCTATCACTTACGGTGCAGCTAGCCAATGGTAGAAGTAGCCTGACCTATTGCCCACTGCAGGGGTGGAAAAATGATGTGAAGGGCACAGCAGTCCAATGGATGAAGAGGGCTGACTATAAACCCCTATGGGCCTCAAATGTTTTTATTAAATGTGTGTTTTCTCAGGGAAAAACACACATTAAAAAAATATATATATAATGGCCTAATGGGGGCTGACTCATATTTCAGGAGTGTTGAGCAGCTAATAACATTGCATATTTTAAATGCATGCTTTCCCCTGGGGAGCAATCAACCTGCAGTGGAAAACACACTTTTAAATAAAAACGTATAGGTCCAAAGGGAGTCAACCCTATGTCAGGAGGGTCGATCCCGACACAATTTTTTTTTAAATGTGTGTTTACCTCTGGGGAGTGCAATCAGCCCCACAAGGGAAACCCACATTTCAAAAAAGATATTTAGAAGCCTAAAGGGGATAGACCTGTATGAGATGATAGCCCACACCGAACAATTTTCTTCTTTTTTTTATTAATATTTATTTCCCCTGGACAACGATCACACCCCCAGGGGAAAATCCACTTCCACAATAAAACAATAACCCCCACTGGGGTTGGTCCATATACCAGAAGGGAAATCCCTCAAACAAACAAATCCCTGGTGGTCTAGTGGATTTCCTGCTTGTGGATCTCAACATGACAACATGACAACAATCCACAAGCAGGATTGCGTCTTGAAATGTGGGAAATCCCACCTGACCCAGTGGACAAAACTTACCTGCTTCTTTCTTCTGTGGCCTGTGGGAATTTGTGTTACCAGCATGCCTGGTTGTGCTTTAACATCACAGATGGGCTGGACAAGGGGTGGGGGCAGAATCGTCAGGAATTCCACTAAATCTCCACTCATCTTTTTTTATAAAAAAAGGAAACCTCCAGAGCAAGCAATGGAGGTTTTGTTTATGTTATTTAAACTCTTCCCAGTGGCGTGGTCTGGCTACAGGGAAAATGGCTGCCTGATCATAGAGCTCCACAGCCCAGTTTATTCTTGGAGGAGGCGGCGGAGCTGACAGGGCATTGGGGGAGCCTCAATCTGCCTCATTTCCCCCCTGGACATCAGGGGCCAACCTCCAGTAGACTGCAGGGGATCAAAGAGGGCCCAAGGAGTGACAGTGGAGCCTCCGGCCTGAGACACAAAGGACAGCTTGATTTTAGTGATTACGGTGGCTCAGCTGCAGCACTGGAAGAGACCTGCCTGAAAGGCCTTGTGCGCAGCTGGCTTGTCGCTGAGGCCCCGCACCCCCCCTCTCAAAACACCCACCCCTGGAGGGGTCTGCCCAGCCTGCAGCGCTGTGGGATTCTGCGAGCCTGATTTCATTTTCTCTCCTCCTCGATTTCTTACTCATCTCCACCTGCAGGACACCTTCCTTGTCCTAGGAGGAAGCAAGTGAGCGGATTGATGGACGGTGGGGCCGAATGATGACCGGGAGCAACCCTCAACCTTCTTTCCCCTTCCGCAGGGCTGAATTGACTTGCGGGAGGCCGCACTGGTCACCTCGAGCTGGTCTCTAATAGTCCTGAGTAAATGGGGACACACCACACCTGGAGCCCCCGCTCAATAGACACGTACATTGCACCGCTAAAAGTCCTGAGGAAGTGTTTGGTGAGTCAACTACATCTGGATCCATTTAAGGGTAGGGTTTTTCTGCACCTTGCCCCTCCTTCCACCTTTAGAAGACAGTGCTGAACCCCTAAAGTTTGCCAAAGGACCCCAGTGTGGACGCTTCCATCCAGTGACTGACCCTCAGGCCGACAGCACGGAGTGCAGCTGCTGGCCCTCTTTGCCACAGTATTACAGACTGTGAGCCTTTTGGGGCCCCTGGGAGAAGAGCCGGTTGTCTACTCGGATGTCTGTTTGGAGTGATCTAGCTCCACGTAGCCCACAACAGACCACAGTCCCGCGTGCTAATGGACTGCGGAGCCAGGAAGTGAGATGCACCCTTTCCTTCTGCTGGCCTGACTTAGAACGGTCCTGCCCCTCCATATGGCTCCTTGAGACCTGGGGAGTCTTGCTGGGACACACCTCTAACTCTACATCCTTTAATCCGGGGTGGCACACACACCAACCAGACAGACGATTTGTGCCCCCCCTTCTAAGTCATTATCGGCCTGTAGACCAACAATCCTCATACCCAGGGTCTGTGTTCATTATTGACGCCGCCTTCACCGAATGTGTGGTCCTCAGTACCGTTGAGTCACCCTACTCTACTTTTCGGAAGCGAGACAAGTGCTGATAGGTGACACAGCTAAGCTCTCTAGACGTGACAAGGTTGGGGAGCTTGGCTAGCCTTTGAGCTCACTCCTACACAGCCGCCCCTCTGATGGTGGGCCTTTAGCTCTGGGCTTCACGGTGCTGTTAGTCTTCTTCTTCATGGAGATGCCCTCTGGCAAAACGACAGGTAAATCTATGTGTCAGCTGCAGTTCTCAGAAGCTATCTCACTACCACAGCCCATGGCTTCACATACCCTCACTCTCGGCCCCAGCTCTACGGATGCCACCGTAGACACCCACTCAGACACTGCTATGGAGTGCATTCTGCAAGAAATCACCACAGTGGACCATCACCTGGAAGCCATGGACTCCAAGATCACAGACCTATCTACAGACTCCAAGTCGATCAGTTGGACATAGTTGGTTTCCAGGATAAAGTCACAGATCTGGACCACCGCTTGCATGCCATCGAAGGCAGGATAGCAGCCCTGCCCGACAATGATTCAGAACTGCAATTTTTTCAACACAAACTCACGTATCTAGAAGATAGGAGCTGGAGGGACAATGTCCATTTTTTGGTCTACCAGAAAGCAAGGAGGGTGCAAATATGAGGGCTTTCCTTAAAGACTTCACCCCTACTCTTATGGTCCTTACTTTTTCTACCATGCTGGAATTTCAGCAAGCCTACAGAATTAGCCCCCTCCACAAGAACAACGCCGGAAGACCCCACCCCATCATAGCATGCTTCCTCTGGCATTAACAGGTGCGCCCGCTGCTACTGGCTGTGAGAGGTCATGGCCCATATAACCATGAAGGCCATGAAATCCGTATTGCTGTGGACTTTCCATGCAAAACAAATGAAAAACAGAAAGAGTTCCTAGCACTCCCGTCTCAACTGGGGCATTTGAAAATTAGATTTGGACTCTTTGAGCCGGCCCAAATGTGGATAATGATGGATGGTAATTCCAGGGACTTTTTTGAGTCTACGGACCTGTGCTCCTTCTTTCAGCCTTTCCGCTCAGCCCATGGACTACAAACACATAAACCTGACGACAAGACCCTCCACGCTAAATGACCCTACCCTAGACATGGACTTGGAAACTGGAGCCCTCTGTAATCATTCTGCAGCACAGAAAAAAGGTAGGATTTGTGACCACCCACCAAGGTCTCAAGATGGCAGAGACATTGCCCTTCAAGTGGTGGCAGCCATCACTCCGGGGTTGCACAGAGACAAATCAACGTCCCCTTTGAAGTCTCTGCCCCCTGCTAATTGAATTGCATGTTTCCTGGGGGCAATCACTGGATCACCTGATGGCCGCCTGCGGACAACCAGACTGACCATTCGCTGAATGTTAGGTACCATCCATATACATCTTCGCTACCATATTAATGTTATTATTGTTATTACTGTTGTTACTGCTGTGTCAATCACCCTGTTGCGAATATCCACCTGTCCCGTTTCTGGACATACCCAGGACTAGCTCATGGCTGTCATAGTGAATCTATCATTCTGTTTGACTCAGGGCTAATGCCTATTGCACTGATATTCCGTGAGTAATATATGCTGATATGGTCAGGGTTCTGTGCTCATGTAAGGCATGGTGCTTATTACCCCCATTCGCTCCTGCTTGGCTATGGCCAACTGGAGATCATGAGGAGATCTCCTATGTTTTTGAGATTTTATTTCTACGTATTCGTCTGTGTACATTTATTCATTAGTACACATTTGTAAGGGCATTTCTACTGCCCGGAGAGCACCTTTAGTGACACACCCTTCTAGACTTAGACTGACATAACTCCTATTACCACCAAGACATAGGGATCCACATGTGACTGAAATGGGTCGCTCCCAGCCCCTTCCCATCTCTCTCTCCTCCTCCTCATCCCTTTCACTTCACCTGACAGTATCATTCACCTCTCATCCCACTACCACTCTTCCTTGCCTGTGTTTTCCTATAGTCACCCCTTCCTGATCCGTTCATAAGACAGACTAGACTCTGCCCCAGGACCAATTGACAGCACGCACAACCCTTCAGGACATCTAATATCACCCTGCTGCCCTGCTGGAGGATATCCCCTGTGACTCTATAGAAACCTGGGACTCTGTAATCACTAGGCTTTTCGACTTTATGGCTATCAACACCATGCACCTCCACTCAGTAGATCAGGGTGGGAGTATAAGGAAGGTTCATGCTGCATGTTTTTCTTTATACCAATATTATTTCAAATATAGCCCCCCTTGTGGATGGTGCTGCTAATCATGTGAGAGCTCTGTAGTAGTGCATTTTACCTCAGGATGCACCCCATCCACCTCCCCACCATGCCAGCTCTCTTCTTCCACCCCCCGGCTCTTCTCCCCACCTTCTAACTCTTGGCATCGCCACCTTCATCCTGATCTGCCCTAGTTTTTATTCTTGTCGGCTTTCTCACCCCCTGCCGTGTGCACCTGGGCCATGGTCTTTACAGGATTAGACCCGCGGATCAGCAGGGTTTAGCTCACACGAGGTACCTCTTCCGATCCCGAAGCGAACCTAGGTTACCTCTCCCTTTCTTTCTGTGAGCCTCGTTATTTTCTCTTTTTTTCTCTCTGATCCTTTCTTCATTCTCTCCTCTTTCCCCTCTCTTTTCTTTCTTTTCCCTGACTGGTCTGTCTCTCCTCAGTGTGACTGCAGGATCCCTCCTGCCCCCCCTTTTTTCATCCCTACTTGCCCTTTACTCCTACCTAGATAGTCTGAGTCACCACACCGTGCCTCATAGACCCAATACTAACTATCTTGCTTTAGTGGACCCATATGCCTGCTCCAGGAATGGGGACTACCCTCCCATTGACGACCATATCATGGAATGTCCATAGTCTCATGGACTATAGTAAGAGAAAGAAGGTCTTATTCTATTTGCAATTCAAACATACAGATATTGCCATCTTGCCAGAAATGCATCTATCATCCTTAGAATCAGAAAAACTGTGCTGAGACTGGGTGGTTCGACTGTTCTATAGTGGAAATCCACAGTCTACGTCGGGCGATTCAGGCTCTGCGTGCAATTGTGGGGTAGTGATTCTTCTCTGCCCTTCCTTGCAATTTAAAGTGCTCAAGTCTTAGTCTAACCCAAATGGTCGATACATCCTCAACAAACTCATGCTCAGGGATTGTATATTCTGTGTTGGGTCCGTGTATGCCCCTACGGCTCTAACTATTTATTCTTTCCACATCTCAACCATCTATTGACAGAGATCAGAGCCTCCCAATATCTCCTGGGTGGAGACTGGAACCTGGCCTGTGACGCAGTTCTTGACCAAACGGGCAGATTGGCTATCAGCAGAAACAATGACAGAGCATTGTTGAGGGATGTACTGTTGGACCATGGGCTGATAGATCATTGCCTTCTTTCACATCTGCTCGATCAAAGACAGTATACCTTTATATCGCCATTACACAGAACACAGTCTTGGTTGGACTACCTTTTTTCTTCCCACAAACTGGTTCCCATGGTCAGGGAATCCCAGATACTGGAGGCCGCATTATCTGACCATGCTCCAGTTTTCCTGGCACTCGACTTGGGCCTTGCTTCTCCAGGGCATAAACCATGGTGCCGGAATGCATCACAATGCCTCTTGCTGCAGAGCAAGGACCAACTACGCGCTCACGTCTCTACCTACATGACTGACAATAAAGGCTCGGTCTATACGTATGGTAACCTTATCACGATACACCTATGTCCTTGGGATGTTACCCCTACAAGTACCTCTGACAATGCTCAGAGCGGTAAATATTTGTATACGTGCAACTCATTGCTCGCCGGGAATGAGAATGACTGGGATTACCTTCTGTGGAACATTACGCGCTGGTGCTACATAGCTCTCAACTGGCCTTCATGCTTCTGGGTATTCCAGACCCCTAATTGTGAGTGGAGGCAGAACACACTCCATCACGAATGCCACAAGGACTAGATGTGTTTTATGGCACCAGGGCTCCCCTATGGAGACCCGCTCACTCAGTGATGCAGGCCATGTTGAACTCCTTGCTCCGGGCTGCTAAGAGTGGACCTTCGGATTCATACTTATGCATCAGTTTGCTAATTGCAGGGGGTAGTGATTGATTGGGAGGACTGCCGATCTAAGGTCATCTTATATATCAAGCAACTCCTGGATAATGGGAAGCTGAAGCCGTTCCCAGCGTTACAAGCTGAATGTGAGCTACCCAGCCTCTGGCAATACTGGCAGCTCTCGCACTGCCTTCATACCTGTATGGGGACCCGTCCATTGACCTTACAGTGTTGTCAGGTGCTCGATTATTTGGAAACCTGGGGTTTCTTCCGGGGAGTCATGCCTGGTCTCCACAACCTGCTAAACCAGCACTTATTCTCTTTACTACTACTAACCACACTCAAGGGCCTTTTGGAAGCGGGGAAACAGGGTGCTAGGGAGGCTCAAATTAAATTCTGTCTTTTAAAACTCTGAACTAATGGTACTGGAGCCCCAGAAACTATTTCCGCCACTCACAGTGCTACCTACGACACATACTCTGAGACTGTCCAAACATACAATCATACTGGAAAGGGTTACACTGTGAGGGGTTTTGCCACTGCCGCCTTTTCTTACGAAAACTCTGCTTCTTTTGCACTATACTAGTGAAATTCAGGGCCTGTCATGCACACACCTCTGCCTCCTGCATACAGCGCTGGCTACGGCTAAACTTTATATTCCCCCACACTGGCGTGCAACGACGGCCCCCTCACACGATGAATGGCTGTCGGCAATCTTCCAAACAGCTTCCCATGAGCACATTATTTATTA
This sequence comes from Pleurodeles waltl, assembly GCF_031143425.1. Lineage (NCBI taxonomy): Eukaryota > Metazoa > Chordata > Amphibia > Caudata > Salamandridae > Pleurodeles > Pleurodeles waltl. The sequence continues at coordinate 1,056,963,482 of NC_090439.1, forward strand.
CCTACATGATAGGACAGAGTTATTATTGCAAACATGGGCCCCTTTCCTCCCAAACGTTGATGGCTGGGCCCCCTTTCATTCATTCTTCCCTTCCTTCCTTCCTTCCTTCCTCCCCACCTCTCTTCCACTCCCCCTCCACTACCCATGGTCGCTCTCTTTATTTCTCTCTCTCTCTCCTTCTCTTTTTTCCCCTTCCTCCCTTTTCTTGTTCTTTTTCCCTGCCCTTTCTGCTCTTTTCTATCCTCACCTTCTTTATCCCCTTTCTTCCTTTTCTCCCTTCTCTTCTTTGCATCTCTCTCCCCTGTCCCTCTTCTCTCCCACCTTTTTTAAAAAAAATTCCAGGTATCTGATCCTACCTTCCATCAGTCTCCTCTCTTCATCTGCTGCATGACCATCTCCTCCCTTTCCGTAATAAGATAAGAGCTCCCAGTGATAGATATTGTCCTTTAACCACACCCACCCCCTTCGTGGCACCGCTGTGACCCCATTACGATTGCCACTTACTAATGGCCCCAGACCTGCAAGGGCCCCCACCGGGTCAGCAAAACAGAGATCCCTTAGGCTTGCTGAAGACACTAATCCTAGAGTTGCTCCTCGCCCTGCCCCTTTGTCTGCAAACGATTGACATATGCCTAGGGCCCCGTAAACATAACCTTACGTTTTAGCAATCTGTAGCATTGTATTTCAGTACTGAGGTTTATCGATATTGCTAATGCTTTGGGTTTACTAATGGAGAAAGCTCATTATGTTCCACTATATTGTTAATGTTATGTATAATGCTATTTCATTGCTTACAATTTTCAATAAAGAATTGCGAAACAAAATAAACTCTCCCCAAGCGTAGGCCAATAGCCTACAGATACACAGGGGAGGAAGTGTGGATATTGGTCGACACTCGCACTAAAGGACTTCAGGGCCTCATCAAGAGCATCAGGCGCTACACATAAAAGACTACAAAACAAAACCTACATTTTCACTCAATTCTGCTTCTTAGAACACTGTCCATTTCTGCTTCTCTTGGTGCCATGTAAATGTGTGCTGTCCTGAACTAACCTTTAACTCATTTAGGTTGTTTATGATACCCAAGCTTGCTAATGTGAAATCTATCTCCTTCATTATTCTTAAAAAAAAAGTTCCACGTTTTGTTTAAACGATATTTAACTCTCCTTCTTCCTCATAGTCTCCCTTGAAGTAGTAGCTAAACAAGAACTAGCAAGGCACAATGTCAGAGGGATCTTAAATAATGGGTAGTGATTGCTATGAAATTACTTTACCCCACATGCTGTCTGCCCATTATGCGTGATTAATCAGCAACATATGACTGGCAGGAGACATGCAGTGCCTGCCAAAATGTTCTTTAATTTTGCTTGAAATATAAACAAACAAAAAGCCCAGGGTGCTGATTTGCATAATGCAGAGCCATATTTGTTTGGGATCAAAACACCATCTTTTTTTAAAGAAAATCCATCATGCAGCGTGTAGTTAATCACACACTGGCCTAATGATAATCGAAAAATGATATGAGGTTAAGGGAGAAATATATTTTATTACTATCTCTTCTCGTTGCCATGAGTTCACAGGCCGCTTTGTAAATATAAATCAAGCAGCTGGCCAAAGGTCTATTTACTGCAGTGGATAATTAAATTCTATTAGGGGACAAAAATGCAAACTCGATTTCACAGAGAAAAAGAAGTCTTTCATACCTAGAGTTATCCAATTATTTAAGGCTCCGGATTCATAATATTTTCCAGCTGCGAAAAGGTCATTCTGTAAAAAGTGTGAAAAGAAACTTCTTGAGAGCACTGAAGCACAACATAAACAAAATGGTTTTGCTGCCTTTCATGAACAGAGAAATTATGTCATTTGGATTTGATGAGAGCCTCTCATAGACTGATGGCCCAACTGGGGATTCCGGGCTTTATTTGTCAATGCAGGTAAGTGTGTCATTTAGCTAACAAGCTGCGATATTTACACGGCATAACAGACTCGATCAGACCCTCATTCTATCACTATTTACTTTAAAACATTTATGAAATACCATCATTCACAAGAAGACCAGTGGGGGCATAAATACACCTCTGCTTCCTCTGCTACGAGTCCTAGATTGTTTTTCAATCTAAATGTAACATTACGTACTATCGTTGTGGTGAACTGTTACTATGAATTGCCAAATGACTGATAGATTTAGAGTCCAGTCCAGTGCGCACGTGATGTTTTAATGTGTCTATTAGACGGCACTGAGGCAAGTCGGGAGGCCTATATGGGATAGATATAATGGTAATCAAGTTAGAAGCCTACCATTATCAGAGCTGGGAGGTGACTCCAATCCAGGTTATCTGGCCCACAGGATGATGCATCTTGGTGCTCGTAGTTTACCTGGTACTCGTAATTTCCCCTTTAGCATTGAATGAAGTCGAAAATCACAGCATAAAAATGTGTGTTGGCTTAAAAGCCAGAGCTAGCAAATGGCATGCAGCCAATTAGCAGTTATGTCAACCCTAGTGTAGGGGTGGGTAAAGAATTCCACTCCGCCAGCGGAGTTTGAAGAGTTTAGCCAACTCTGCGTGGACTCGGCTTGGAGTGCGGAGTTCCGAAAAACTCGACAAAGTGGACCGGAGTTTTTTTTCTCTAGCGTCTCGCCTATGTTAGGTTGGCGAGCGAGAGAAATTGCTATGTTGGCGAGCAAGATTTCTGAATGTGTGAGGTTGCGACCACTGGCGTTAAGAAAGCTGCTGCTCAAGTAGAAAATCTATTTGAGTGCCAGAAAGAAGTTAGCGCTCTCTGGCGCTCTGCGTGATGCCGTTCACACTGATTTTACAGTGTGGGAGAAACTCCTGGTGCTGAAAATCAGCGCGATCACTGCAACTTATCCAAACTGCGCCGCTCATGGAACTTCGCATCGCATCACAGAGTTTTTTTGGCACTTTGCGGAGTTCCGCATAGCAAAACTCTGCAGACTCCGCTTAGGCCTATTCTAGTGTTGGCCCCCTGATGGAACACAGAAGTTGCATCTCTTTGTTAGACCTGACAGCCTAAGAAAGTCTTCCCCCCAACATTTTGCTTACCTCCTTCATCTTTTCTGACCTTGTTTATGCAGGTATTAGGACTCTGCACTTTACCACTGCTATCCGTGCTAAAGTGTTTGTGCTCTGCCCCCTAAACATTGCAATATTGACAAATTCCCTGTTGGCATAATTAATTTACTATCAGGTCCCTAGTAAAGTCCACTACATGTGCCAAAGGCCTGTAAATTGAGTGCTACTTGTGCCACCCACTTAAGTAGCATTTTAACCATGTCTCAGCCACAGCGACACATGAGCCTTGGTGAATTTATTAGGCCTACTTTTGAGCTACCCAATTTTTTATGCTTTTGAGATTTTCCCCTCCTGCAAACTTTTAAGGACTTCTTGAAAATGAGTTTGGTTCGGTCAATTGCGTAGTTAATAAATGGTGAAGGCCCCTGTTGTTTCGAACAGAACTTGGAAAGCTTTCTGAAAGCAATGGTGTAAACATGAGCCTTTCTCCTGTACATCTCTTTTATTTCATTTCACAGGAGAGAAGCAACATCATTTTTAGATTGTTTCAGTTACATTTCCCAGACAGCAAGGATATAATATCAAGGGTTGTCGCTTTTCAAAATAACATTTGATATACTTCATGACACCTGATTTTTTTTTTCAAATATTAATACATGTTGGAAATGGGGTCCCTAGTTGGCAGTCGGTTGGCACCCTATCCAAATAGGGACCCTCACTCTAGTCAGGATAAGGGAGATACCGCTCAGATAACCCCTGCTCATCCCCTTGTTAGCTTGGCACAAGCAGTCAGGCTTATCTCAGAAGCAATGTGTGAAGCATTTGCACATATCACTGTAATAAGTCTTAACACTACAAAAGGACATCACACAGATTTTAGAAAAATAGCCAATATTTATCTATACAAAGTAAGACCAAAACGAGAACAATCCAACATACAATTATAAAGATATTAATTTTGCAAGAATTAACTTAAAGATGTAGTTCCTTGAAGTCGATAGCTCCGTCTGGGGCTATCACGGCGTCGTGAACAACAAGTCCAACAGTTCAGGCCGGCTGCAGTGTTGCGGGCCAGTTACGGTGTTGGGAAGTCCTGCAAACTACCTTGGAAATGCAGGGTGTTGTGATCCTCGTGATGAGGTAGGGAGAGCGGCATTGCGGTGTCGGTTCCAGAGGCCGGTGCGGGGGTTGTCGGGCCCTTGAAGTCCCGTGCGTTGCAGATTGAACTCTGGGCTGAGGAAGTCAGGAGCTCTGGCATGGATGGCATTGGGGCTGCAGTGCAAAGAGGGACTATGCGATGTGCAGGGCCCACAGGTCATGGTGCAGGCAGCGGCTCAGTGATGGTGTCCAGCTCCATCGATGAGACCAGGGCTGGGGTGTGAAGCAGAACGGTGCGACATGCGGTGTCACCAGGTCCCAGTGCAGGCATCAGCGGCATTGTTGCTGAAGTGCTGTCGTTGGTAGGCCCAAGTCGGCAGTTTAGCAGGGGACGGGCTCCGTGTGACATCCATGGGTCACGGTGCAGGCATGAATACCTGGTGACGACACTGGAGACAATGATGCTGGCTTCGTGGACCGGGGCTGTGGTGCGGGAAGGGACGGTGCTTTGTGTACCTCACAAGCGGTGTCCACAGGCCACGGTGCAGGCAGCGGTGCTAGTGTCAGCAGGATCAACGTCGTTGGGGATGCCCAGGCTGTGGTGTAAACAAGGTGATGCTGGAGTGCGGGGCCCCAGGTCACGGTGCAAGCAGGATCTCGGTGGCAGCATCAGATGGTGGTGTCGGGGAGACGAGGGTTGCGGTATGAATCAGGGCAGTGTGCCTCTGGGTGGTGACAGCAGTTCATGGTGCAAGCCAGCGGAGTCGTTGGCGACACTACAGTGATTTTTTTTCCTGAACAGCACAAGGCAGATGAAACTGAAGTCTTTGGTGTCCATGAGACTTTCAACAGAAGGCAAGCTCTACTCCAAGTCCTTATAGAATTCTCTCAAGCAGGTTACACAGCAAAGTTCCCCCTTTAATCTATGATAAGGCAGAAGCAGCAACTGCAAGCCAACCCAGCAAAGCACACACAGCAAAGAGGCAGTACTCCTCTTCCAGCTCTTCAGCTCTTCTCCTTGGCCGAGGTTCCACTTGTTCCAGACAGATTCTAAAAATCTGGGGTTTTGGGTCCACTACTTATACCTCTTTCTGCCTTTGAAGTAGGCACACTTCAAAGAAAAGTCTCTGTTGTTCACAAGGTCCTGCATTGCCCAGGCATGGCCCCAGACACACTCCACGGGTTGGAGACTGCATTGTGTGAGGACAGGCACAGCCCTTTCTAGCGTTGGCGACCACTCCTCCCTCCACTCTAGCCCAGATGGCCCATCATGATATGCAGGCTTCACCCCAGCTCCTTTTGTGTCACTGTGTAGAGGGAATTCACAACAGCCCAACTGTCAGTCTGACCCTGATGTGGAATACACAAGTAGGTAGAGGCATGGAATTGTTTAAGCAAGAAAATGCCCACTTTCAAAAAGTGGCATTGTCAAACAAACAATTGAAAAAACAACTTTACCAAAATATGTATTTTTAAATTGTGAGTTCAGAGACCCCAAACTCCACATCTTTATCTGCTCTCAAAGGGAAAATACACTTTAAGGATAATTAAAAACAGCCCCCATCTTAACCTGTGAGAAAGATAGGCCTTCCAACAGTGAAAAACGAATTTGGCAGTATATCACTGTTGGGACACGGTAAATTCACCAGTACATGTCCTTCCTTCAACATACACTGCACCCTGCCCTTGGGGCTACCTAGGGCCTACCCTAGGGGTGCCTTACATGTAATAAAAGAGAAGGTTTGGGCCTGGCAGGTGGGTACACTTGCCAGGTCAAATTGAAAGTTTAAAACTGCACACACAGATACTGCAGTGGCAGGTCTGAGCCACGTTTACAGGGTTACTTATGTGGGTGGCACAATCAGTGGTGCAGGCTCACTAGTGGCATTCGATTTACAGGCCCTAGGCACCTCTAGTGCACTTTACTAGGGACTTACTAGTAAATCAAATATGCCAATGAGTCCAGCATACCATAAAAAAAGGAGGTCAGAAGGCAAAAAAGACAGGGGAGACCACGCCAAAAGCTGCCAGGTCCAACACATGGAGAACTACCCAACCCCTGGTGAGTTCTTCTCACTAAGGTGGAAGAACCTGGACAGCCCATCAGCGTTGGCGTGTTCTGTACCAGGACGGTATTCACTGTAAAGTCCATCCCCCGTAGGGAAATGGACCACCTCAACAATTTTGGGTTCTCACCCCTCATCTGCATTAACCATCTGAGGGGCCTGTGGTCAGTTTGAACCCAGAATTGAGACCCAAACAAGTAGGGTCTGAGCTTCTTCAGCACCCAGACCACAGCAAAAGCTTCCCTTTTAGTTGCACTCTACCTCTGCTCCCAGGAAGTAGTCTCCTGCTAAGGATGACTACAGGCTGGTCTAAACCTTCTGTATTTAGCTGTGAAAGTACTGCTCCCACACCATGCTCTGAAGCATCTGTCTGTACCACAAACTCCTTGGAGAAGTCAGGGTCCAGAAGCATGGGTGCCGCGCGCATGGCCTCCTTCAGGGAATCAAACGCAGTTTGGCGTGCCTCAGTCAGCTCTGTCAAGGGGTCAACAATGGTGCCATTCCCCTTGACAAAGCTCCTGTAGTACCCTGTAGTACGCAGTTTGGCATGCCTAAGTCCAGATCACCTCTCTAGGTTGCTTCTTAGAAGTCAGCTCTGTCAAGGGGGCGACAATGGTGCCATACCCCTTGACAAATCTCCTGTAGTTCCCGGTGAGGTCTAAGAAGGCTCTCACCTCTGTCTGAGACTTGGGGGGTGCCCAAGCCCAAAGTGCATCAATCTTGGGTTGCAGGGGTGCCACCTGGCCGCTCCCTACCTCGTGTCCCAAGTACGCCACTGACCCCTGCCCTATCTGGCACTTACTCGCCTTGATAGTGAGGCCTGTGGCTTGCAGTGCCTTCAACACTTCCCAGAGGTGGTGTAAATGGTCCTCCCAACTGCAATGGAGTCTTCAAGCCCAGCCAGGACCTGATTGACCAACCTCTGGAAGGTGGCAGGGGCGGCCTTTAACCCGAAGGGCATGACCCAGAACTGGAAATTTCCCTCTGGTGTTGAGAACGCCGATCTCTCTTTGGCCCTGTCAGTACCCAGACGTTAATCAAACGTACTGAGGAACTTGGCAGCCCCCAACCGATAAATGAGCTCATCTGCTCAGGGGGTGGGTTGGGCATCAGTCTTGGTGACGGCATTGAGTCCCCAGTAGTCCACACAGAACTGGAATTCTGGTGTGGCACCAGGTGAAGCAGCCTTGGGGTCCAAAACCACTGGGCTGGACCAAGGGCTGCTGGAGCGCTCAATCACCCCTAAAGTCAACATCTTGGACACCTTGTCCTTGATGCTGGCCTTCACTCCTTCAGCTAACCTGTAAACCTTGTGTTTCACAGGCAGGCTCTCCCCAGTGTCCACATCATGCATGCATAGATGGGAGACAACTGGAGTGAGTGAAAACAGACCACAAACTTTCCCAGTAACTAGTGACAGTACCTCTGCTGAGTCAGAGAAGGGGAGAAGACCACACCTTCTACTGACCTATCTTGCTCCTTGGCTGACAGGAGATGAGGGAGAAGCTCACTCTCCTTTTCCACCCCATCATCTTGGCCCTGTCCACCTGTCCTGTAGAGCACAATAGCTCTACTGGGGCCATGACCCACACTTTCTGGCCAGGCTAAAACTCAACCAGAGTGGTGTTCTGGTTGTACCAGCATTTCATGTCCTCCTGGCTTGCCTCTAGGTTCTTTTGAGTGAGCTTCCTGAAGCGGGTGGTCTGGTTTCTGAAGGCCAGCATGTAGCTAAATACATCCTGGGGTGGCTTTCTGGGAGCTTGCTCCCAGCCCTCTTTCACCAGACTCAGAGGTCCTCTGACCGGGTGCCCATGCAGCAGCTCAACGGGGCTGAAGCCAGCCCCATTCTGTCATACTTCCCAGTAGGCAAACAGAAGGCATGGTATTAGGAGTCCCACTTATGCCTCATGGACTCCGACAGACCCCCAATCATGCCTTTCAGGGTTTGGTTGAATCTCTCAACCAACCTGTTATTTTTGGGATAGTAAAGAGTGGTGAACTTGTAGTTAACCCCACATTCCTTCCACATGGCCTTTATGTACATGGACATGAAGTTGGTACCCTGGTCAGATAACACCTCTTTAGGGAAACCCACTCGGGTAAAGATCCCCATCAGTGCCTGGGCCACGACAGGCGCTGTCACTGTCTTCAGAGGGATAGCTTCCGGGTACCAAGTGGCATGGTCCACCAAGTCCGGGATTAACTTGTTGCCCAGGGCTGTCTTGGGGTTCAGAGGCCCTATTATGTCCATGCCCACCCGCTTGAAAGGGGTGCTCACAACAGGAAAGGGTTGGCGGGTGGCTTTACATTTCCCTCCACTTTTGCCACTTGCTTGGCAAGGTTCTATGGAACACATCCACATTTTTTCTCATTAGGGGCCAATAGCTGTGGGTGACAAGCCTGTCAAAGGTATTGCCCTGCTCCAAATGTCCTGCCTGAGGCACATCATGAGCCAGACCCAGTAGGAAGTCTCTGAAGTGCTGGGATACCACAAGCACATGGGCTGCTCAAGGCTCCGCAGCCTTAGGTTTGCTATCCAGCAGACCATTCCCCCACTATCTCAGGTGGGATCTTGGATCCTTGCCAGCCACTTGGTCTGCAGCCTGCTGCCTCAAACCCACCAGAGTAGGGCATGTCCTCTGTGCCTCACAGAAGGCTTCACTGGTGGGTCCCCCTTCCTGCTGCCACTAGTACAGCTCAGAGACCTCCACCAGCTCAGCCACCTGTTCGCCTGTAGGCTGCGGGTGTAACCCTCAGGCTCCGCCTCCTACCAGACAGTGGAAACTTTTGGGGCCGGTTTCCCATGCCTCCTGCCCTTCCTCTTTTTGGCAGAGCCCTGGGCCACTGTTTCAGGCTCCGGGGGCTCCTGACCACCATGACGGGCTGCCATTGACCAGGTAGATACCCATACCCACCCAGGCAGACCCAACATCTCCTAGTGCAACCTTTGTTCCCCCTCCTTCCAAGGGGAACCCTCCAGGTCATTGCCAAGCAAACAATCCACAGGCATGGTTGGACTCACAGCTACCTTCAAGGAGCCACAGACTCCCCCCATTCAAAGGGAACCTGTGCCACTCTGCGCAGGCGCTCTGAGTTGTCCACTGCAACTACTTGGTGAAGTACACAGAGATCTATCTGCTCTTCAGACACCACTCCTCACTGTACTCACACTGGTTCCTATGTCTCTCAGAGCCTCCACCCTCTGTCCATTATTAGTCTCCACTACCTGTAATTCTTAGTGTTCTCAAGTATGAGGGTTCTCTGGACCATCTCACTGTCCCCTAGCGAGATAAGTGCCATCTCAGCTGCCTCCCACCCACCTGGAACCACTCCTCCCCAAGCGCTACACTAGCCAAACCCTGGGACTACGCACCAGTGGGTGTTGGTGTACTCTTGGGGCATTTGGAGTCCCTGCCCTCACATGACCCACCTGGTCACATGCATAACACTTATGCAGGAGACCTCCTTCCACAGGCCTCCCTTTGGAGAACCATGGCTTCTTTTCACTGGGGAGGTGGGAATCCTGACCCTGGGAACTAGGTTGGGGCCCTTCAGAGAAATCCCCCTGTTTGCCCTTATGCCTCCTTTCTTCTGAGAGGGACCCTGCCCACCCTTGGCGTGGTCTCACCCCATACTACTTCTGAACCCTGGTGCTCTCCTAGCGGTCCGCTTCCTGCGCAAGCTCCCTGGGGTCAGTCAGCTTGCTTTCAATTAGGTGCTGGTGGAGCTCTGGAAAACATAAACTGTACAAGTGCTCCCAAGCAATTAAATTGTAAAGTCCCTCATTAAATGATACCTTACTACCCTTCACCCAACCATCCAGTGACCTGCAAAAAGAATCAACGCATTCCAACCATGTTTGGGATTTGTCCTTCTTATAAGACCTAAACTTGTCCTTGTACTGCTCAGGGGTGAGACCATACCTTTTGATCAGGGCGTCCTTCATGATAGGGTACATGAGCCCCTGGGAATCCCCTGTGGATGTCAGGGTATCCCTTCCCTCTACCTCGAAGTGCTTCCACAGACCCGCCCCCCAATGAGCTTCAGGGACCAGATTTATATGGACAGCAGACTCATACCCCTTGAACCACAACAGTCTGTCATCCTCTCTCTTGTAATCCTTCACAAGGTCCTTAGGAATGTGCACCCTCCTCTCAGGCTGCAATGGGTTTTTGCCGCCACCATCCATACTAGACTGGCTCCTCTGATCCAGCTCCCTCAAGCTGAGCTCATGAGCCAACAATAACTTTTTCCCTCCTTTGGCCATCCTCATTTTCTCCAACTCCAGCTAGTGAGCCCTCTCTGCCTTTCTGTCCTGTAACTCTTTAGGAGTCAGACCCTTAGATGACTCACAGCTACCTGCCCTGGAGCCCCTCCCCTGGACATGACATGCCCACCGGCTATACCATTTTGAATATTCTGTGTCTCCTCCTCATCACCCTCATCCTCTGTGTGTCCCTCAGCTTCCTTGGCTGTCACCCAGGCTCTCAGTGCCTTTTGAAACTCCTCCTTCCTAGCGGTGCTCTTAATGGGACAGGCAGGATCCTTACAGAACTGTTTAAGTTGGGCAGCTGTGTAACTCTCCAGTTTCCTTAAATCAAAAGCAGTTCCAGCTGATGCATCTCCAGATTAAGACATGATGAAGAGTGCAAAGTTCCAGAAAACAAGTTCCCAAAAGAAGTCCAAAAGTCAATAACGGATTACCACAAATGGAATTTGGGAAAAATACGAAAATGAGGAAAAAGCAAAAATCACAAAGACAAGTAATATGTGGTGATGTAATGGTCTGCACTGAAAACAGTAGTGTTTGTCACGTATAAACACAAGTCCAATCCTCACTGCTGATCACCAATGTTAGAAATGGGGTCTTTGATTGGCAGTCAGGTTACCCTCTGTCCAAGCGAGGACCCTTGCTCTAGTCAGGGTAAAGGAGAATCACACTCAGTTAACCCCACTCACCCCCTTGGTAGCATGGGAAAAGTAGGTAAGCTTAACTTCAGAGACAAGGTGTAAAGTATATGTACAGTAGTACACTAAAAACACCACAAAATGACTCAACACAGGTTTAGAAAAATAGCCAATATTTATCTAAATAAAACAAGTCCAAAACAACAAAAAATCCAACATACACAAGTCAAGTTATGTATTTGTAAAGATTAAACTCAAAATTAGCTCCTTGAAGTACAAAATGCTTTGGCTAGTTGATAACACAGCATTGTGACGGAGTCATTCCCAACAATCCGATGCCAATGGCACTGGGAATGGAGTCACACCCAGGTTCAGTACCTTAGTAAACTGTGAGAACAAGTCGGTGCGCGAAGTCGGGAATCGCGGTGTTGCTGAATCCGAGGTGGCATTGGTTCCGGTGCTGTGGGGCGAAGGAGCGGCGGTGTCATGAAGAGGTGTTGCATCCTTGCTGCAGAGCGGTGGAGGTGATGCGGCGTTGAAGCGAAGCATTGAATCTGCGCACTTAAGGCAGAGTTGATATCCGAAGGTCATGACGTGTTGCATTGACTTCCATGGAGTTGTGTACTTCGGCAGGGCTGCAGCAATGTTGGGCCCGCGAGGGCCATTGCACTTCAGCCAGGACTACGGAGTCGGTTGCAGGCAGCGTCATTGTATTCGGCAGTGGCTTCGGTCTGGAGACGTCCAAAGGCTGTTTTCTTGGATTTTCACCAGCTTCTAATTTCAAAGGCCCACGGACTGGATAGAGTACCACTTGCCATGGCAGGAGTCTCAGCATAGAGTCCAGGTGCTGGTAAGGGAAGTCTTTGATGGCCTTGAGACTTTAGAACAGGGGGTAAGCTCAGTCCAAGCCCTTGGGGATTCTTCTCAAACAGGAATATACCACAAAGTCCAGTCTCTGTCCCCTTTCACAGGCAGAAGCAGCAACTGCAGGATAGCCCAACAAAGCATGGTCACAGGCGGGGCAGCACTTCTCCTCAGCTGTTCTCCTTGGCAGAGGTTCCTCTTGATTCCAGAAGTGATATAATTTTCAGGAGGTTTGGGTGCTTTTCTTATACCCCTTTTTGCCTTTGAAGTAGGCTTACTTCAAAAGAAAGTCTCTCTTGTTTGTGAAATCCTGCTTTGCCCAGGCCAGGCCCCAGACAGACAACAGGGGGTTGGAGGCTGTGCTGTGTGAGGGCAGGCACAGTCCTTTCAGGTGTGAGTGACCACTCCTCCCCTTCCTTTTAGGGCAGATGGCTCATCAGGATATGCAGGCTACACCCTAGGCTCACTTTGTGTCAATGTCTAGAGAGAAATGCAAACAGCCCAGCTGTCAAACTAACCCAGACAGGGAATCCACAAACAGGCAGAGTCACAGAATGATTTAAGCAAGAAAATGCCTACTTTCCAAATGTGGCATGTTCAAACACACAACCTAAAAACCAACTTCACTAAAAGATGTATTTTTAAACTGTGAGCTCAGAGACCCTAAACTCTATATTTCTATCTGCTCCTCACGGGAATCTGCACTTTAATATTATGTAAAGGCAGACCCCATGTTCACCTATGAGAGACATAGGACTTGCAACAGTGAAAAACGAGTTTGGCAGTATTTCACTCTTAGGACATGTAAAACACATGAGTACATGTCCCACCACTTACATACACTGCACCCTTTCCATGGGGCTACCTAGGGCCTACCTTAGGGGTGCCTTGCATCTATAACAAGGGAAGGTTTAGGCCTGACAAGTGGGTCAAGTCGAATTGGTAGTTTAAAATCTGCACACACAGACACTGCAGTGGCAGGTCTGAGCCATGTTTACAGGGCTACTCATATGGGTGTCACAACCAGTGCTGCAGACCCACTAGCATCATTTAATTTACAGGCCCTGGGTACCCTCTAGTGTACTCTACTAGGGACTTAATAGTAAATCAAATATGACAACCATGGAATGCCAATTGCACATACATTTGACATAGAAACACTTGCACTTTAGGACTGGGTAGCAGTGGTAAAGTCAAGAGTATCAAAAACAGCAAAAACAGCACACATCAACAACCTGGGAACCAGAGGCAAAAAGTTAGGGGAGACCACACCAAGGATGCCAAGTCTAACAGAGACCAAAGATGGTATTTGTTTGGGCAAAATCTGTAAATGAGTATAAATACTTTGGAATATTATTTGACGAAAAAGGTTCCTTTCGATCTCAAAAACAGGAGCTGCAACTGAAGGGCAATGCACTAACCCTGGCATTCCAGATCCTATTGAGAACATTGAGAGGTCCCACTTCTTGAAGGATATTTCTGTTGAATTTCTTCCATCTTTGACACATGGCAGTGAGGCCCTCTGTGGATGGGATACTGTCTTACTTGATGCGACCACTTAAAAAATCTATAAGTACCTTTCCAAGCTCCCTCTAAATGTATCCCCAGCCCAAATGCCACTTTAATTCAGGCTGATTAGACAAACTATGGCCAGGGAGAGGGTCTATAAAAATAGCTGCTATACACTGAAGACGTCAACAGACAGAGAACCTTCTAAACAAAGGCTCAGGGACAGAAATATTGAACACCCGAGGCACACCAGCTAGGCTTTCCTAAACTCTGCCATCCAGGCCTAAGGTATACGATCACTGTGGGGTTTAACAATGCTAGATTGTGCTTTCAAAAAAACTATTAGCAGCATAATGAAGAAAACAGCTTACTTGAGGAAAAAGCTGCCCTAGCACGCAGATCTGACTCCTAGATGTTATTAAAAAATTACAAAACTCTTAACCCCTTAGCTGCTGGGCCTTTTCCCCCAAATGCTGAGCCCTTTTTTGGCTATTTGGGGTAGTTCATTCTTAGGCCTTCCTAACTTTTTGTCCACATTAAGGGCCGTATTTATACTTTTTGGCGCACAACTGCGCCAATGCAGTTGTGCGTCCAAAAATTTAACGCCATTCCAAAGCGCCATGCGGGTGCCTTATTTATGGAATGACGTTAGCCGGCGGAGCTGCCTGGTGTGCGTAAAAAAAAATGACTTACACCAGGCAGCGCCGGCGTAGGGGAAAATGGAGCTTGGGCGTCAAAAAATGGGGCAAGTCGGTCTGAGGCAAAAAATCTGCCTCAACCCGAGTTGCGCCATTTTTTTTTTACTCCCACCCTCCATTGACATGACTCCTGTCTTAGCAAAGACAGGAGTCATGCCCCCTTGCCCAATGGCCATGCCCAGGGGACTTCTGTCCCCTGGGCATGGTCATTGGGCATAGAGGCATGTAGGGGGGCACAAATCAGGCCCCCCTATGCCACAAAAAAAATACTTACCTGAACTTACCTTAAGTTCCCTGGGATGGGTCCCTCCATCCTTTGGTGTCCTCCTGGGTTGGGCAAGGGTGGCAGGGGGTGTCCCTGGGGGCATGGGAGGGCACCTCTGGGCTCCTTCCGAGCCCACAGGTCCCTTAACGCCTGCCCTGACCAGGCGCTAAAAAATGACGCTAAAGCGGCTGGACGTCATTTTTTTTGACCCGCCCACTCCCGGGCGTCATTTTTGCCCGGGAGTATAAATACGGCGCACATGCCTCGGAGTCATTTTTTAGATGGGAACGCCAACCTTGCATATCATTAACGCAAGGAAGGTGTCCACGCTAAAAAATGACACAAACTCCAAGATCTTTGGCGCTAGATGTGTCTAACGCCAAAGTATAAATATGGAGTTAGTTTTGCGTCGGATTTGCGTAAAAAAAAACGACGCAATCCCGGCGCAACCAGAGTATAAATATGCCCCCAACTATCCACGCCAACATTGCATCCTTTTTTTCCAACATCCTAGGAATTCTAAAGTTACCCAGAGTTTGTGGGTTTCCCTGGAGGAGACCAAGAAATTAGCCAAAATACAGCTAAAATTTCATTTTTTTCATACAAATGGGAAAAGGGCTGCAGAAGAAAGCATGTTTTTTTTCCTTGAAAATGGCATCAACAAATGGTTTGCAGTTCTAAATCACCATCTTACCAGCTTTCAGCAATAGGCAGACTTGAATCAGGAAACCACATTTTCAACTCAATTTTGGCATTTTATTGGGACATACCCCATTTTTACTATTTGTGTGCTTTCAGCCTCCTTCCACGTAGTGACAGAAATGGGTGTAAAACCAATACTGGATCCCGGATATCTAAACATTTTCAAAATGTAGGCAAAATTCTGAATTCAGCCAGGGGTATTTTGTGTATATCCTTCAAGGTTTTCCTACAGAAAGTAACAGATAAAATAAAATAATAAATAAAATTGAGGTAAAAAAAGAGCCATTTCTGTCCCCGTTTTCTTCTATAACTTTTTCCAGCTAAGGCAGATTTTTGAAAGCTATATATCGTTACATTCTGTACTCTTCTGGTTTCAGGAAGGAGCTTGTAGGTTCATCAAAAACCCTAGGTACCCAGAGGCAATAAAAGAGCTGCACCTTGCATTGGGTTTTTATTGTGTGCTGGGTATGCAGAAATTCATTTGGTGAAATATAAAGAGTCAAAAATAGGTATCAAGGAAATGTTTGTATTTCTGGAATGAGAACAAGATTAGGTGTTAAGAAGCAGTGATTATATGCACATCTCTGAATTCTGGGGTCCACATACTAGCATGTGAATTACAGGACATTTCTCAAATTGACTTCTTTTTCACACACTGTCCTACATTTGGAAGGAAAAAATTTAGAGAAATACAAGGGGAAATAACGCTAGTTCTTCTATTCTGTATTCCCCTGAGTCTCAAGATAAAAATGGTACATCACTTGTGTGTGTAGGCCCACTGTCCACGACAGGAAACGCATCATGGACACATCACATTTTAACACTGAAATCTGATGTGATTTTGGAAAGTACATAGCTGTGGATTTTGGGCTGTAGCTCAGCCGGCACCCGGGGAAACCTAAAAAATCTGTGCATTTTTTAAAACTAGACACCTAGGGGAAACACTTTTCCCTCTGATTTTGGTGTTGAAATGTTCTGGAAGCTGATAGAAGCCACAAACTTCCTTCTACCCAGCATTCCCCCAAGTCTCCCGATAAAAATGTTACCTCACTTGTGTGGGTAGGCCTAGTGCCCACATCAGAAATGCCCCAAAACACAGTGTGGACACATTACATTTTCTCCCAGAATCCTTTGGCAAAGAAAAAAAACATTTTTTCCTCACATTTCGGTGATAGAAAGTTCTGGAATCTAAGAGGAGTCACAAATTTCCTTCCACCCAGCTTTCCCCTAAGTCTCCCGATAAAAATGGTACTTTACTTGTGTGGGTAGGCCTAGTGCTTGTGTCAGGAATGGATCACACAATTGTCAATGTTAGTCCTTACATGACGGCAAATGTTGACCCTGGCGTGATCCACTCCTGATGCAGGCACTCAAGTGGGGTAGCGTTTTTATCAGGACAGGTGGGGAAATACTGGGTGGTAGGAATTTTGTGGATCGCTGCTTATTCTTGTAATTTACGTGACAAAACATTTCGCCTTTGCAGAGTATTATGGGTAGGAAAACTTTGGGGAATCCACACAAGTTACACCTCAGTGCACTCCCCTGGGTGTCTAGTTTCCAGAAATGTCTGGGTTTGATAGGTTTCCCTATATGGCCGCCATGCAGGGACCAAAAAGGCAGGTGCCTGCCTTACAAAACCAGGTTGTTTTGTGAAAGATAATTTTGATGTCTCTACAGTACGACTTGGGCAGTGGAATTTGGGGCTGAACTAAATTGGGGAGCTCCCAAGAGAGCACTCTCTCTGTGCTTGCTGCCACACGCACATGCTGTCTGAGTTGGGCTAACCCGCTATTGTCCCGCTGCACAGACTGTGCTTGCAAAGGGACAGCAGGACTGTCCTCATCACCTCCCTTAGAATCACTGGAAGAGGAGTTGTCGGAAAAATCACTCCCAGAGTCTGCACCATTGTCCTATCCCTCAGATGCTGTCTCAGTATCTGCTGTCCCCGTCTCTGATCCTATGTCAGAGCTTTTCTCTATAACCCGAGTTAGGGCTTGAGCAGAAGTCATGCAACGAGACGCCATCTCTGCTACTGGCTAAGCTCTTGTTCTAAAACACCAGCCTAGGTAGACAATCACAAAATTGCTTGTGGGTGTGTGTGTGATGCATGCAACAGTAAAGGTCAGTCACCTTACCTTCGCTTCTTCCCTCCATCAGCACATTCTCTCAAGACACTCAAAAACAAAAAAGACACAAAGCTACTTCACCTTGTCACGTACCAATCGTCACAGTGTTTAGCGCCTCTGGCACCCAGTCCAACAATCATTATTGGTGCTTCCACTCCCATGACCTCCTCCTCGGATTCCCTTACTACCACCCATCAAAAGTGCCCTTCATCTCTCCATAGCCCCCCTTTCACATACAATTAATCTGCTTTATAGCGCAGGTAATGGCTCGCTTTACTAATACACTCAGCTATTTGCATAAAATACAGATTTGAGCTTTGCAGTAGGCAAATAAACCTTTTGCGCTACTTTATAGCATCAAAAACTCCCACTAGACAAAAGGCAGACCCTTTTGTATCAGAAACTTAATCACAAGAGTTACTTTTTTATTGCTACCTAAAAGCTACAGTTGAAACGCGTCAGTTGAAGTATGTGCATTGCTTTGAAGACACAAGCTGCAACTGCAAGAGAACTGGTGGCAAATATATATATATATATATATATATATATATATATATATATATATGTACATATGTAAAGAGATCACTTTTATATGTGGGTGTGGTTTTCCATATATATATATAGATAGATAGAGAGAGAGAGAGAGAGAGAGAGATAGATATAGTTATCTATATATATAGATATATATATAGATATATCTATCTTATATATATCTATATGTAGATCTATATATATATATGTATGTATATATCTATAGATCTATATGTTTTTAATAGCTGTATGTTTTACTCACAGGCAACCCGTGTCAATTTCATAAAAAAAAAATATTTATATATATTAGTATTTTAAACCCCTTGGCCCCCCCCACCCCCCGGGTAAACTTATTTTTTTTGTTTTCAGAGGGGGCCAACTCTCCCCCAAGTGAATGCCCTGGTGCCTAGTGGGGTTTCCTGGCCCTCCTGCGATCGAGGACTAGGAAAGCATTTCAGAAAGGCTTTCTCAATTGGTGGAGAGGCCTGTTTTCCCCACCGGAGCAGGAAGCGGCCTTACCTCAACTTCCTGCTCCGGTGGGGAAAACAGATTGTGACCTCAGCGTGCCTTGCGGTGCACTGACGTCACAAAGGGGTGGGAGTTGGGGGGATTCACAGATGCTCTTCCGTGTCTCCCATGGGTATTTAAATATTTATTTAAATATTTAAATTAAAAAAAATAATCCTCTGGTGAAATGCACCTGAGGATTTTTTAACTCCCTCCCTGGTGCCGGCCACTGGTCACGACTCTCACCAGGGAGATAGTGTGGGCTTTAGCCAGTGGCCAACACCTAATGAGGTTAAGAGGCTGCAACTTGATGTTCTCAAAGCAAAAATGAATGACTTACAGTTTTGGTCTACTACCTTTGTTGTTGTACATCCTGCCATGGCTTCATAATTCAGAATGAACTACCTGCGCTTATGCAGGTCTGCCAAAAGAACCTTATGAAGTGGCTTCTTGACTAGGGCCCTGACACTTAGGGCCCGATTTAAGGGAAAATGATGGTCCATGTCGCTTCGCCAAATTTGACAGTGTCGCACACCATCATTTTCACAAAGCAGGGATGCGCTGTATTCAGAATTATACGGCACACTCCGGTGTTTTCCCCAGTGCAGGCACAAAATTTGCTGCCACGCGCCAGCGCAACCACCCTTTCACAATAGTGCAAGGATGGCGGCATTAAGGGGGAGATTGTTTTTGTGCAGGAAGGGGCAACTTCCTCAGCAAAATCAATATTCAATGGCGATTTGCTCCTTCCATGTGTCCTGCAAAATGCAGCACACATAGAAAGAGCAAAATAGAGGAGAAATTAAAGCATTTTTCTTCGTTGTGCACTCTAACGCCACCCCTGGGGTGGTGTTAGATTTTGCAGCTGCCTCAGGTTCATGAAAACTCATAAATCTGGGGCAGTGTCAAAATGCAATGGGTGTTGCTGTGGAATGCCTACAGCAACACTCATTACTATCCCCGTCCACACAAAGTGCTGCATGTGAAGGGGCCATAGTTACAAGGTGGCGGTAAGCCACAAAAAGTGGCTTATCGTCACCTTGTAAATACAGCGCAGTGCATAGCGCCACCCAAGCGTCAC
The DNA here is from genome assembly GCF_031143425.1 of Pleurodeles waltl. Lineage (NCBI taxonomy): Eukaryota > Metazoa > Chordata > Amphibia > Caudata > Salamandridae > Pleurodeles > Pleurodeles waltl. The sequence goes on from NC_090439.1 coordinate 1,056,982,872, forward strand.
TAAAAGTGACGCTCCGGTGGCGCTAGGGGCTCCTAAATATTACCCTTATTTTGCTACAAACTAAACTCTGTGTAGGGGAGAAATGGGTCACTGCACAGTGTTTCACTGAAATTACTCTGCATATTTCTCGGCTTTGTTACTAGAGCCAGAACATCGTTAGACTTGTCTCCCCTACCATCTACACAGGCTTAAGTTGTGCTGTATCCAGGATCAGACTATGACATAGAATATACTGTAGTAAGAAAATAAAAGTGGCCCACATTTGCAAATCAGGCCAGTTTAGAACTAGTAAAGATGCTGCATGGGTATTTTTCAAAGAATGGGAGATTGCATGTATATGTATTGCTGCAGCAATGTTTGTGGTAATAGCAGGGAAATCTAGAATAAAAACCAGCCAAGCAGACCATAACACAGGTCCACAAACACTTAGAAAAAGATCAATACACCAATCCAACAGATCAGCCTAACAGGCCCTGCCTGATTGCCCAATGGGGCAGCCTGACCCTTGCAATACCTTGTCTGTGAGACATGGACACACTCTTGGGTGATAAAAAGGCCTGCAATCTCAAACGCAGACAGGTCTGGTGCTCAAAGTGGAAATGGCACCTAGTTCTCATGAGAACTATGAAGCAGTCAGGTTGAGCCTCATGCTGTATATCCATGAGATGCTTGTACTTAACTAGAACACAGCAGAACTGGAGCTTTGGTTGTTTGATCAGTGCTTAGTGGAATTAAATCTGCCACTGACAAGCGCAGTTCTAAATAGCACTCTTAACCTACCGTTTATTAAAGATAGAGCTTTGCTGCTTGAGCAGTGGGGGGGCGCAGATCTGGCAGGGCACTGCAGGACATGGCAGTGCGCAACGTGAAGGCAGCAGCTGGCCATGGCGGATGAGCAGAGGCTGTTAGATGCAGTGGCTCAAACGTACAGCTACATTGCGCATGACGGCTGCCCCCCCAAACCATAGAAAGGCTCAGATGAGTGTTTTACAGGAAGGCTGACCAAGCGCAGTGTCATCTGGTGACACACACGTCATGTTAAATGTTTTGTGCAACCAGTCACTCAGTTAGGCAGTTCGTTGTGGAAGCGATGACTATGCAAATGTTATGGTATTATGATGCAGCTCATACTAATGCTTTTCTCCTTGTTGAAAGATATCATCACATATGGTACATTACAGTGGTCGTTATCCAGACTTGCTCCTCTGGACCGCAGCAAGAGTCTCTATCCTCACAAATAAATGCCAGTGAGGCCTCCGGCAGGCACAAACACAAATTAATCACTCGTACGCCAATATAGTTTGGTTCTGTTTTTCTTTTCTATGTCACCCTTGGCATTCTAAAACTCCCCACCACTGTCCTAAAGGAAAGGTCATGACCTGGTTGCATTCGGTAAAATGACATTTATCTTTAAATCTGGCTTTCTTGAACCACAATCTCCTCTCAAAGTGTGGCTCCTTCATAGTTCCTCTGTCATTCAGACCAATTTAGACTCATGATTGACTGATGCTTACAAAAATTATAGTGGAGGGAAGGAGTCCCACTAAAGATGACCATGCAACTTGGATAGATTCAGGATGCCTGATGACACACATGTCTTGTTGAATTTTTTGTGCAGCCAGTCATTCAGTTAGGCAGTTCGTTGTGGAAGCGAGGACTATGCAAATGTTATGACAATATGATGACGCTCATAGAAATCAGTAATAGGAATCAGTCACATTAAGTCCGACCCTAGAGGCGGGGATCGAATGTTAGATCTAAGAAACAATGAGGCCTGTTGGATAGTTAGATTAAGGGCAGTTGATGAAGGTATGAATCAGGATAATGACCTATCATTTTTTGTGATAACTATGTATATACAATCAACTATCACTCATCAAAGTAGTACAGAAGTGACTGACTGTGATGCAATTTAGCTTGATATGTATAAGATTAATGCGGGGGAGTTAGAAGGAATGACTTTTTAACTTATTATTAGGTTTTCAAACTTGTCAAAGTTTCCTTTTTTGTTTTCCTCATGATGTTGGAAGTGCTTGTTCTGTATAACTGATATGTTGCAATTTCTCTGTGAACATTTCAACAAAAGCAAAACGTTTGGCTTTATATCCTGTTTCTTGTGTAGATAATATAGAGGAAGTATTTATTTTTGAGGAGTTGTTAGTACAGTGCCATTGCAAATGCACAATATTTGAACAAGTTGTTTTTTTTGCTCTATTCCACATGTAGATTTGATTTTAAACTGTCTGTGCACCTGGGGTGTATCACTATATGTATGTTGGTATTGACTATTAGACCTGGCATCCTTGGTGTGGTTTCCTCTGTCTTTTTGCCTCTGCTTCCTGCGTTTTAACTGTGCGCTGGACTTTATTTTTGCTGGTTTTGGTTCTCTGGGCACATTACCACTTCTGACCAGTGCTAAAATGCAAGTGTTCTCTGTGTAAACAGTATGTGTAATTGGCTTTTCCATGATTGGAATATTTAATTTACTAGTAAGTCTGTGGTAGCTTGAGGTTCCCAGGGCCTGTAAATCAAATGCTACTAGTGGACCTGCAGCACTGGTTGTGACACCCACATGAGTAGCCCTGTAAACATGGCTCAGGCCTGCCATTCCAGTGAATGTGTATGTAGTTTTAAACTGCCAATTCAACCTGGCAAGTGTACCCACTTGCAATGCCAAACCTTCCCTTTTTGTAGTTGTAAGGCACCCCTAAGGTAGGCCCTAGGTAGCCCCATGGACAGGGTGCAATGCATGGTAAAGGTAGGACATTTTCTGATGTGTTTCACATGTCCTAACAGTGAAATACTGCCATATTTGATTTTCACTGCTGCAAAGCCTATTTCTCTCATAGGTTAACATGGGCTGCCTTTAAATAACTTTTAAGTGGAGTTTTTCTTTGGGAGCAGATGGAGATGTGGAGTTTGGTGTCTCTGAGCTCACAATTTAATAATACAACTTCTGATAAAGTTGGTTCTTAAATTGTCAGTTTGAAAATGTCACTTTTAGAAAGTGGGCATTTTCTTGCTTAACCATTCTCTGCCTCTGCCTGCCTGTGGAATTGATAGTGCGTCCAGTCTTTATAAATTACTTGTACTTGGACACGCTGGAGGTCAGTGAACCTTTTAAACGAGTTGGTTCTCCTCATCCAAGAATAGTCGGATTACTCAAATTAATAATCAATAACCATTTTAATCAATACCCAATACTCAATTAATAGATCAAACAACACATTAAGAATCAATAACAATCAGTATTTTGACACACCATGAGCTTTCAGTCATGAATAACCACACCAGTTTATTAAAAGTTAATGAGTTTATTTCCCTATATTAACAAAGCTAGCACAATATAGGTGAGTCTCAAAATCAAATGATATACGTATTCGAACATTACTAGCTGTCCATAGCGTCGGAAGAAACTTAGGGGGTCATTCTAACTTTGGCGGGCGGCGGAGGCCGTCCGCCAAAGTAACCCCGTCGAAAGACCGCACCACGGTCAAAAGACCGCGGGGTCATTTTGACTTTCGGGAAGGGGGTCGGAATCCCCATGGCGGCGCTGGAGGATTCTCCGGGCCAGGGGAAATCCGGCGGGAAACCGCCAGATCCCCTTTTCTGACCGCGGCTTTACCGCCGCGGTCAGAATGGCCCTGGAAGCACCGCCAGCCTGTTGGCGGAGCTTCCGTTGCCCTCCACCCTGGCGGTCCTTAATCTACGCAAAATCTGGATTATAATGCACTCGGTTATAGCAATGCAAATCACTAATATAAGCAACTGAATTTGACTAATTGCATACATCGGTCAGCATAACAAGATTTCAATTAGCATGGTGCATCAGATGAATACCTCAACTAACCTCTAATTAGCATTGGCATGTGGGGTTTCATGCAAAAACGAATTTAGTCAACATAAATTTAGAAAACTTCTAGCTTGGACCCTGTCAAAATAAGCAGTTGGTACCTAAGAAGGAAAACACAATGCATAATACAATTATCCTTTCATATTTACCAAATACAATCAGCATTCAAGGTAAGTCTTCGTCCTTCAGGTACCGCTTCGATCAGCATGGGGCAGATTTCAAAGGGGCAAAGTTAAAGCAAGTTTCCTTGCGGCAGCAAGGGGAATGGGGCAAAAGTTACTGCATGGACAAGACGGGGCAAAATTAAAGTTAAAGTCTTTAGGGTGAGAATTCTTAAAGTCTCTCTCTGCGACAGAGAAAAGGCATCAAAATGTCATTTAAAATGGTGTCTTGCTTCAAAATGGCATCAAAGAAAAAATGGCTGACTTCTCTTTGTCCGGTGGGTTTAAGTAAGAAACGTTCCAAATTCTTCAGGGTCTTCCAATGGAGGGTTCATAGGGTGGCTTCCTTTTGACCAATGAATAGTGTCTTTCTCTTAGTACTCATTTATGCATAAGGTGTCCTTGGAGCCTTGGAACACAAGTTGCAACAAAGTTTGCCAATTATTTCTATATCAGAGTCTTTATTGTCTGCACCTGCAGAAACTTACATTGCTTCAAAGGGGATGAAACTAGCCTAGCACAAAACCTTGAGATAAGTGTATTAGTCATTTCTACTGGAAAAATACAACCTTAAAGTAAAATATACGTTTTGTTAATACAAGTGAAAACCAAAACAATTGACAACAGAAAACCCTACAGAAAGGCCGCACTTTCCTTTGATATAGAGTGTAAACACAGGTGCTCAGTACATCCTAAACATGTCCGTTGTCCAACATGTATTAAGGGGCAAGAAACTTGCACCAACAAACTATAATCAAAAGGAAGAATGGAGCACACTATTATTGATTTACTTCCAATAATAATTGAAACCCTGAGTCCTTTGGTTCTATTTAAACTTCAATAGACAACCATGGTACAGTTCAAATACATAATAAGTTCTACATATTGGCTACACTATTTGAAATTCACATTTAATACAAATAGAAACACACCTATACAAATAAAACTAATAATTCAAAATAACAACAGAAAATTAAAGAAATAAATATCACAAATTTGACACAACTCGTCTAGAAAGTCCATATCATTGAACTCCAGAGACTTAAAAGTCAAAAGACACCCAAGTCCAAAAAGTCCGTGACAAGGGTGTATGTTGTCCCATATGTTGACTTGAAGCAATGCAGTTTCTTAGTATCCAATGCGAAACAATTCGCTGCAGAATCCGAACCAACTTCAGCCATCACAAATTTGACACAACTCGTCTAGAAAGTCCATATCATTGAACTCCAGAGACTTAAAAGTCAAAAGACACCCAAGTCCAAAAAGTCCGTGACAAGGGTGTATGTTGTCCCATATGTTGACTTGAAGCAATGCAGTTTCTTAGTATCCAATGCGAAACAATTCGCTGCAGAATCCGAACCAAATTCAGCCGACACGTGTTTCGTCCCTAAAGGGACTTTCTCAAGGCTGACAAAATAAATTGTAAAGGTACTTACTGCAACTTAGTGTCCTATTCAAATACCAATCATTACCTAAAAAGCATGCTATTAAACCAAGTTTCATAAAAATCACCACAAGCGTGTCAAAAATCTAAAAACTATGGATCATGTAAACATCGAGCCATTACACCAAAATAACACAAACATCAAAAATAGTCTGTGTAGCCTAAGTAAATGTGGAAACCAGCCTGAATCTAACCCAGTGATTACTCTAATATTCACCTTTGAGGGAAATGAATTTAATTTAGGTTATCATGCAAATGATAGACATGCATCAATTGTTTTTATGCGGGTTAGTGCTGAGTATATCACCAAAATGATGTAAAAATGCATGAACCCATAATTGGTTGGAATAGTCAAGATATTTATTAGTACCATCTGTGGTCGTATTCCATTTATTACCCCTTTGTGAGGAAGATATTTCAAAATTTTGTACCTCGTCCCTTCGCATTTGGTATGAACTTTTCAAAATCTGTTTGTCCAGTAGGGTACAGGGGTGCTACACATCTGTACTAATTTCATTTCCAGTGGAGAGATTCCCGATGAAACGTAATTTTCTAACCTGGCAAGAGATGACATGTGTTTTAAAAAGGTCGCTCTGAAATCCAAACACTTTTTGCTCTGTAACACATTTAAAAATGAGGAGGGGTTTGATAATCTTGGTGGCATTAAATTAATGCTTTCCATAAGTGAAAGAGATAACCTCTGGAGAAAGCGCCAACTGTTATCAAATATCCCTGTGAGTCCCAATTGACTCATACGTTTAGTGTATCATCGACTCATCCATGCAGTTAAACTTCACATTCTTTTGACCGCATATGCGGTCGAATCCTACCTTACTGCAGGCAATCCCGTCGGGGAAAAGCATCTTCTCGTGCCGAAACCGCAAAACCAATTACCTCCAATGCTCGCACAGATAAGTTCTGTGAGCCGAGGGAAAAGAGAGGTAGGACTCATCCCTACGAGACTCACTACCGGTCTCGTGACTCTTCCAAAATGTTGGTGCACCGTGGTGTTAACGCTGTCCGCCATCTTTAAATTGTATGTTATCCCGTTCCGAAATGCCGATTAAGTGAAAACTTAAAACTACATGGAAAAATTGACGCTATGTAGCGTCCCAATAAAGACTCGATCCTTACATTCATAACATTGTTTTATATATATTTTATAATTGGGAGACAAATGTCTCCGATGAACTCATTAATTTAATCTGTAAGCCAAGGTAAAGGAAAATTTTAAGCTCATCCCTCCACATTGAATTTCTATCTCGTGACTACTTCGAAGTGTTGATTCACCATAGCGTTGACGGCGTACGTCATCCTTGAATTCCATGTGTCTCATTCAAAAACACCAATAGAAAGAAAACCCACTGCCACATGGCCTAATTCACATTCTGTTGTATCCTTAAAAAGGACTTAGTCTTTTCTTTGATGGCATTGTTTTATATTTGCTTTATGATCAAGATATAATTTAACGTTGGAAATCATAACCACGTTATAAGTACAAGTTGTATGTGGTTCCAGACATTTAATTACTGGAACCCAATGTGTATTAAAAACTACACTGAGCATTCAGAATTCAATGAAGAACACCCTTACCTAGTTACCCAAGCATTCTGATGGAACAAATTTGATTTTGAATGGATAACCGACTGTTATACCACATGTACCACGAGCACCATTTAGAGAAGGTTGTCTGCCTGTTTTACTGTAGTGGAAAACTGAGTATACTTGACTATTTTTGTTTATTACATCTTCTAGGCTTAGTCTTAGGTTAACAAAAATTCATCTTATCACAAATGGACTTAATGTGAAGTGATGTTAGTACCTAGCGTTTTTCAGTAACAAATATGTTATTTAGTGGGTACGAGCATATAACATGCAAACCATTGGTGTATCATGCTTTGTTATGTGATTAATTAACTCAGATACCTGCTCAGCTGAAATAATGATAACATTAAATACCAGTGCATAGTATCAACAGTTCTTATAACCTATTAAGGCAGCAAGTGGAGTCATAAAAAGTAATGCATTTCATGATCTAAATTCATGCCCAGTTGTATACTTCTCAATCTCAGTATCCATTTTGACTCATTTCTTCTGAGCTCTAGCTCACGATTGCCCCCTCTCGGATGTGCTCTTGACTGGCTGATGCCCATAAATTTTAGCATCGGGACCTCTGTTGTCGAATGTTCCTTCATCATGTGACGTACTACTGGAGAAAATGAATCATTATTTCTCAGGGCCCGTACATGTTCCTGAATTCTTTCTTTTAGTGGCCGGATAGTGCTTCCTACATAGATCTTGGTACATTCACATATCAACACATAAACCACATATCTGGTATTGCAGTTAATGAAATCTTGGATCTTATATGCTTTGCTGCCATTGAACTGAAAAGAGAAGGTCTTATGTAACGCCAATTGGCATATATTACATCTGCTGCAATTAAAAAAGCCCATAGGTTTTTCAGGTAACCAAATTAATGATTTTTCTTTTAGCGGGGGTAAAAAGCTTTTACATACTAAGTTCTTAATGGTGGTACCTTTTTTGTGTATCATATGAGGCTTGGTGGGTAATATGTGTTTTAGAGTGTTGTCAGTATGTAGGACATTCCAATGTTTGAACAAGATCTTATAAATATCTTGGCTGTTTTGACTAAAAGAGGTACAAAAGGATAACAGTCTTGTGGATGGGGTATTCTTTTTTCCCTTATTTATCAACAGTGATGATCTTGGCAACTTATTTACTTTTTTTCTTGCACTCTTCAAGACTTGATTAGAGTAACCTCTCTGAATGAATCTATTTTCTAGTTTGTCCAATTCTACCTCACAAAGCCTGTTATCGCTACAATTTCTCTTCACTCGAACCATTTCCCCAAAAGGAATGGCATTAATCTGTGTAGTGGGATGGGAACTATTAGCATGTAGCAAGGCATTACAAGCAGTTGATTTCCGATGTAAATTAGAATGTACGCAATTATTCTCTACAAATATTTCCAAATCTAGGAAGTTGATTCGATCCTTATTGTGTTCATATGTCATTTGTATATTGAAATCATTATTATTAAAATGGTGAATACGTCTCATCAATTGTGGTTCATCACCAGTCCAGATCATGAGTACATCATCAATGTACCTTCCCCAAAAAAATATATGCTCCGTTAAGTCAGATGGACCATTTAGCCACAGATGTGTTTTTTCGAAAAGTCCCATGTATAGGTTTGCATAGGAGGGCGAGAAACGTGAACCCATCGCCACTCCCTGTGCCTGCCTATACCATTTCCCTTCATGAATGAACACATTATTTTCGAGTATAAACCGAATCATGTCCACTATCATGTTGGTATGTTCCAAATAAGAGGCCGATCTGTTCGCCAAAAAATGACAAATAGCTTCCAGACCCTTATTTTTTGGTATACAGGTATAGAGGGAACTCACATCCAAGGTTACCCAAGACATTTCTGGAGACCATATGATGTCTTCCAATTTAGTCAGAACATCACGTGTGTCCTGCAGATATGAGGGGAGATTCTTGACAAAAGGTTGTAAAAAGCTGTCAATGTACTTAGATAATGTCTCAGTAGGCGAGCCTAAACCAGATATGATGGGTCTTCCTGGTGGTGCCGTCTTATGTTTATGAATTTTAGGAAGTGTGTAAATGCAGGGTGCCTTTGGATAAGCATTAAAGATATATTTAAATTCTGCATCAGAGATTAAGCATTGTTCTAACCAGTTGTGTAGTAAAGTCTCTAAATCTTGCACAATTTTAGACAAGGGATTAGTTTTTAATTCTATATATGAAGACTTGTCAGTCAGTTGTCGATTTATTTCATTAATATAGTCCACTCTATTAAGGATGACTATATTACCTCCCTTGTCTGCTTCCTTCACTATTATGTCCTGGTTGTCACTTAAATTTTTCAAGGCCGTTTTCTCATTTTTACTTATATTAAAGGAGATATGTGATCCACCCCCATCGATCTTTTTTTCAAGTTTATTCAAATCCTCCACAACCAACCTTTGGAAGATGTCAATGGCATTATCACTAGCCAATAAAGGTGTAAAAATAGATTTTGGTTTGAACCCACTACTCAGTGTCAAATCTTGTCTGATGTTCAAGTCACTTAAGACTTGTTGTGTGTCCCTAGTCTCATTATCCATATTGTTAAGTGAGAGTAAAACTTGAATGTCCTCAATATCCTTTATGGTATATGTACTGGGTGATGTCTCTGGTCCTCCTTGATATACATTCTTGTCTTTTTCTGCAAAGTATTTTTTCAGCTTCAATTGCCTGGAAAATTTATATAAGTCAATCTGTACTTGTGTCATATTGCAATGACTGGTCAGACAAAATCCTAGACCTTTGCTTAATACTTTTATTTGATCACTAGATAGAACATAATTGGACAAATTAACAATTGAAATGTCACCATTACATGCACTGTTACCCTCTCCATATCCATCTTGAGAGTGTGATTGGTCTAGGTATGTGGGTGTCTGTTCTTGGAAGCTCTGGTTTGCATTCCCATTCCCTTGTTGAACCCTACCGCTCCTCTTTCTTTTCCCTCTTCGGGTTCTTTTATATTTGGTTGTACCGTTGGAGAAAACTTTCTCCTGTTGCCTAGTCTGTACCTCTTGGCCTCCTGTAAAAAACCAGACGGGACACTGATACTAGTATCTGAGGCTAGACTTGAGCTGTCACTTGGTGTTTCCCTTTCCTGATCTGTAGATGTTATTGAAACCTCAGACTCACTCTCTGAGACTTGTCTATTCAAATTTGTCTCATTTGTTGATGATTTAATTGAGATGCCATCAAATCTCCTAGCAAAAGTGTAAATGCGTCCTTCCTTATAGTCTCTCTCATCTCTTTTTATTTTTGTCATCTTTCTATCTCTAATATATGCTTGATGTTTGTCCAGGACCTCTTTTAATATCTTATCATTCTTTTCCTTTGCTTCGGGAAGATTCAAATTGCTTATCTCTATTTCCAATTCTTGTATTTCCTTCAATAACTTTTCTCTTTTTTGTTCGGCATGTTGGATCAATATATTCATCATGCCTTTTGATGCTTCAAATAGCAATTCTTCCCATTCCTGTAGATGTTGAAATGATAGATCATCAAAAGAAGGAAAGATGACAATTCTCAGCCCTCGTGGAACTTTTTTGTCGTTAATATATTTTTTTAAAACTGTAGCGTCCCACCACCGGGATAATTCTTGTTTTCGAAGTTTTTCTAGCCTGATATATTTCTTTTTCATTCCCTCTGATTGTTTGTTTTTGTTTTCTATATTTGGGACTGGTTCCATCCGTCCTGAAAACATTGTAGAGAAAATCTGTTCTCTATCATCCCTGAACTGATCCATTTTTCAAAATTATACTGTTAACCATAAACGAACCTTCAAATAGTAAATATTTTGACCTCTATTTAGGAAGTGCTGGCCGGTTTATGAAACCTATTTCATTAGACCAAAACAATTGACAACAGAAAACCCTACAGAAAGGCCGCACTTTCCTTTGATATAGAGTGTAAACACAGGTGCTCAGTACATCCTAAACATGTCCGTTGTCCAACATGTATTAAGGGGCAAGAAACTTGCACCAACAAACTATAATCAAAAGGAAGAATGGAGCACACTATTATTGATTTACTTCCAATAATAATTGAAACCCTGAGTCCTTTGGTTCTATTTAAACTTCAATAGACAACCATGGTACAGTTCAAATACATAATAAGTTCTACATATTGGCTACACTATTTGAAATTCACATTTAATACAAATAGAAACACACCTATACAAATAAAACTAATAATTCAAAATAACAACAGAAAATTAAAGAAATAAATATCACAAATTTGACACAACTCGTCTAGAAAGTCCATATCATTGAACTCCAGAGACTTAAAAGTCAAAAGACACCCAAGTCCAAAAAGTCCGTGACAAGGGTGTATGTTGTCCCATATGTTGACTTGAAGCAATGCAGTTTCTTAGTATCCAATGCGAAACAATTCGCTGCAGAATCCGAACCAACTTCAGCCATCACAAATTTGACACAACTCGTCTAGAAAGTCCATATCATTGAACTCCAGAGACTTAAAAGTCAAAAGACACCCAAGTCCAAAAAGTCCGTGACAAGGGTGTATGTTGTCCCATATGTTGACTTGAAGCAATGCAGTTTCTTAGTATCCAATGCGAAACAATTCGCTGCAGAATCCGAACCAAATTCAGCCGACACGTGTTTCGTCCCTAAAGGGACTTTCTCAAGGCTGACAAAATAAATTGTAAAGGTACTTACTGCAACTTAGTGTCCTATTCAAATACCAATCATTACCTAAAAAGCATGCTATTAAACCAAGTTTCATAAAAATCACCACAAGCGTGTCAAAAATCTAAAAACTATGGATCATGTAAACATCGAGCCATTACACCAAAATAACACAAACATCAAAAATAGTCTGTGTAGCCTAAGTAAATGTGGAAACCAGCCTGAATCTAACCCAGTGATTACTCTAATATTCACCTTTGAGGGAAATGAATTTAATTTAGGTTATCATGCAAATGATAGACATGCATCAATTGTTTTTATGCGGGTTAGTGCTGAGTATATCACCAAAATGATGTAAAACGGACATGTTTAGGATGTACTGAGCACCTGTGTTTACACTCTATATCAAAGGAAAGTGCGGCCTTTCTGTAGGGTTTTCTGTTGTCAATTGTTTTGGTCTAATGAAATAGGTTTCATAAACCGGCCAGCACTTCCTAAATAGAGGTCAAAATATTTACTATTTGAAGGTTCGTTTATGGTTAACAGTATAATTTTGAAAAATGGATCAGTTCAGGGATGATAGAGAACAGATTTTCTCTACAATGTTTTCAGGACGGATGGAACCAGTCCCAAATATAGAAAACAAAAACAAACAATCAGAGGGAATGAAAAAGAAATATATCAGGCTAGAAAAACTTCGAAAACAAGAATTATCCCGGTGGTGGGACGCTACAGTTTTAAAAAAATATATTAACGACAAAAAAGTTCCACGAGGGCTGAGAATTGTCATCTTTCCTTCTTTTGATGATCTATCATTTCAACATCTACAGGAATGGGAAGAATTGCTATTTGAAGCATCAAAAGGCATGATGAATATATTGATCCAACATGCCGAACAAAAAAGAGAAAAGTTATTGAAGGAAATACAAGAATTGGAAATAGAGATAAGCAATTTGAATCTTCCCGAAGCAAAGGAAAAGAATGATAAGATATTAAAAGAGGTCCTGGACAAACATCAAGCATATATTAGAGATAGAAAGATGACAAAAATAAAAAGAGATGAGAGAGACTATAAGGAAGGACGCATTTACACTTTTGCTAGGAGATTTGATGGCATCTCAATTAAATCATCAACAAATGAGACAAATTTGAATAGACAAGTCTCAGAGAGTGAGTCTGAGGTTTCAATAACATCTACAGATCAGGAAAGGGAAACACCAAGTGACAGCTCAAGTCTAGCCTCAGATACTAGTATCAGTGTCCCGTCTGGTTTTTTACAGGAGGCCAAGAGGTACAGACTAGGCAACAGGAGAAAGTTTTCTCCAACGGTACAACCAAATATAAAAGAACCCGAAGAGGGAAAAGAAAGAGGAGCGGTAGGGTTCAACAAGGGAATGGGAATGCAAACCAGAGCTTCCAAGAACAGACACCCACATACCTAGACCAATCACACTCTCAAGATGGATATGGAGAGGGTAACAGTGCATGTAATGGTGACATTTCAATTGTTAATTTGTCCAATTATGTTCTATCTAGTGATCAAATAAAAGTATTAAGCAAAGGTCTAGGATTTTGTCTGACCAGTCATTGCAATATGACACAAGTACAGATTGACTTATATAAATTTTCCAGGCAATTGAAGCTGAAAAAATACTTTGCAGAAAAAGACAAGAATGTATATCAAGGAGGACCAGAGACATCACCCAGTACATATACCATAAAGGATATTGAGGACATTCAAGTTTTACTCTCACTTAACAATATGGATAATGAGACTAGGGACACACAACAAGTCTTAAGTGACTTGAACATCAGACAAGATTTGACACTGAGTAGTGGGTTCAAACCAAAATCTATTTTTACACCTTTATTGGCTAGTGATAATGCCATTGACATCTTCCAAAGGTTGGTTGTGGAGGATTTGAATAAACTTGAAAAAAAGATCGATGGGGTTGGATCACATATCTCCTTTAATATAAGTAAAAATGAGAAAACGGCCTTGAAAAATTTAAGTGACAACCAGGACATAATAGTGAAGGAAGCAGACAAGGGAGGTAATATAGTCATCCTTAATAGAGTGGACTATATTAATGAAATAAATCGACAACTGACTGACAAGTCTTCATATATAGAATTAAAAACTAATCCCTTGTCTAAAATTGTGCAAGATTTAGAGACTTTACTACACAACTGGTTAGAACAATGCTTAATCTCTGATGCAGAATTTAAATATATCTTTAATGCTTATCCAAAGGCACCCTGCATTTACACACTTCCTAAAATTCATAAACATAAGACGGCACCACCAGGAAGACCCATCATATCTGGTTTAGGCTCGCCTACTGAGACATTATCTAAGTACATTGACAGCTTTTTACAACCTTTTGTCAAGAATCTCCCCTCATATCTGCAGGACACACGTGATGTTCTGACTAAATTGGAAGACATCATATGGTCTCCAGAAATGTCTTGGGTAACCTTGGATGTGAGTTCCCTCTATACCTGTATACCAAAAAATAAGGGTCTGGAAGCTATTTGTCATTTTTTGGCGAACAGATCGGCCTCTTATTTGGAACATACCAACATGATAGTGGACATGATTCGGTTTATACTCGAAAATAATGTGTTCATTCATGAAGGGAAATGGTATAGGCAGGCACAGGGAGTGGCGATGGGTTCACGTTTCTCGCCCTCCTATGCAAACCTATACATGGGACTTTTCGAAAAAACACATCTGTGGCTAAATGGTCCATCTGACTTAACGGAGCATATATTTTTTTGGGGAAGGTACATTGATGATGTACTCATGATCTGGACTGGTGATGAACCACAATTGATGAGACTTATTCACCATATTAATAATAATGATTTCAATATACAAATGACATATGAACACAATAAGGATCGAATCAACTTCCTAGATTTGGAAATATTTGTAGAGAATAATTGCGTACATTCTAATTTACATCGGAAATCAACTGCTTGTAATGCCTTGCTACATGCTAATAGTTCCCATCCCACTACACAGATTAATGCCATTCCTTTTGGGGAAATGGTTCGAGTGAAGAGAAATTGTAGCGATAACAGGCTTTGTGAGGTAGAATTGGACAAACTAGAAAATAGATTCATTCAGAGAGGTTACTCTAATCAAGTCTTGAAGAGTGCAAGAAAAAAAGTAAATAAGTTGCCAAGATCATCACTGTTGATAAATAAGGGAAAAAAGAATACCCCATCCACAAGACTGTTATCCTTTTGTACCTCTTTTAGTCAAAACAGCCAAGATATTTATAAGATCTTGTTCAAACATTGGAATGTCCTACATACTGACAACACTCTAAAACACATATTACCCACCAAGCCTCATATGATACACAAAAAAGGTACCACCATTAAGAACTTAGTATGTAAAAGCTTTTTACCCCCGCTAAAAGAAAAATCATTAATTTGGTTACCTGAAAAACCTATGGGCTTTTTTAATTGCAGCAGATGTAATATATGCCAATTGGCGTTACATAAGACCTTCTCTTTTCAGTTCAATGGCAGCAAAGCATATAAGATCCAAGATTTCATTAACTGCAATACCAGATATGTGGTTTATGTGTTGATATGTGAATGTACCAAGATCTATGTAGGAAGCACTATCCGGCCACTAAAAGAAAGAATTCAGGAACATGTACGGGCCCTGAGAAATAATGATTCATTTTCTCCAGTAGTACGTCACATGATGAAGGAACATTCGACAACAGAGGTCCCGATGCTAAAATTTATGGGCATCAGCCAGACAAGAGCACATCCGAGAGGGGGCAATCGTGAGCTAGAGCTCAGAAGAAATGAGTCAAAATGGATACTGAGATTGAGAAGTATACAACTGGGCATGAATTTAGATCATGAAATGCATTACTTTTTATGACTCCACTTGCTGCCTTAATAGGTTATAAGAACTGTTGATACTATGCACTGGTATTTAATGTTATCATTATTTCAGCTGAGCAGGTATCTGAGTTAATTAATCACATAACAAAGCATGATACACCAATGGTTTGCATGTTATATGCTCGTACCCACTAAATAACATATTTGTTACTGAAAAACGCTAGGTACTAACATCACTTCACATTAAGTCCATTTGTGATAAGATGAATTTTTGTTAACCTAAGACTAAGCCTAGAAGATGTAATAAACAAAAATAGTCAAGTATACTCAGTTTTCCACTACAGTAAAACAGGCAGACAACCTTCTCTAAATGGTGCTCGTGGTACATGTGGTATAACAGTCGGTTATCCATTCAAAATCAAATTTGTTCCATCAGAATGCTTGGGTAACTAGGTAAGGGTGTTCTTCATTGAATTCTGAATGCTCAGTGTAGTTTTTAATACACATTGGGTTCCAGTAATTAAATGTCTGGAACCACATACAACTTGTACTTATAACGTGGTTATGATTTCCAACGTTAAATTATATCTTGATCATAAAGCAAATATAAAACAATGCCATCAAAGAAAAGACTAAGTCCTTTTTAAGGATACAACAGAATGTGAATTAGGCCATGTGGCAGTGGGTTTTCTTTCTATTGGTGTTTTTGAATGAGACACATGGAATTCAAGGATGACGTACGCCGTCAACGCTATGGTGAATCAACACTTCGAAGTAGTCACGAGATAGAAATTCAATGTGGAGGGATGAGCTTAAAATTTTCCTTTACCTTGGCTTACAGATTAAATTAATGAGTTCATCGGAGACATTTGTCTCCCAATTATAAAATATATATAAAACAATGTTATGAATGTAAGGATCGAGTCTTTATTGGGACGCTACATAGCGTCAATTTTTCCATGTAGTTTTAAGTTTTCACTTAATCGGCATTTCGGAACGGGATAACATACAATTTAAAGATGGCGGACAGCGTTAACACCACGGTGCACCAACATTTTGGAAGAGTCACGAGACCGGTAGTGAGTCTCGTAGGGATGAGTCCTACCTCTCTTTTCCCTCGGCTCACAGAACTTATCTGTGCGAGCATTGGAGGTAATTGGTTTTGCGGTTTCGGCACGAGAAGATGCTTTTCCCCGACGGGATTGCCTGCAGTAAGGTAGGATTCGACCGCATATGCGGTCAAAAGAATGTGAAGTTTAACTGCATGGATGAGTCGATGATACACTAAACGTATGAGTCAATTGGGACTCACAGGGATATTTGATAAC
Organism: Pleurodeles waltl; assembly: GCF_031143425.1. Classification (NCBI taxonomy): domain Eukaryota; kingdom Metazoa; phylum Chordata; class Amphibia; order Caudata; family Salamandridae; genus Pleurodeles; species Pleurodeles waltl. The sequence continues at coordinate 1,056,999,791 of NC_090439.1, forward strand.
AGTTGGCGCTTTCTCCAGAGGTTATCTCTTTCACTTATGGAAAGCATTAATTTAATGCCACCAAGATTATCAAACCCCTCCTCATTTTTAAATGTGTTACAGAGCAAAAAGTGTTTGGATTTCAGAGCGACCTTTTTAAAACACATGTCATCTCTTGCCAGGTTAGAAAATTACGTTTCATCGGGAATCTCTCCACTGGAAATGAAATTAGTACAGATGTGTAGCACCCCTGTACCCTACTGGACAAACAGATTTTGAAAAGTTCATACCAAATGCGAAGGGACGAGGTACAAAATTTTGAAATATCTTCCTCACAAAGGGGTAATAAATGGAATACGACCACAGATGGTACTAATAAATATCTTGACTATTCCAACCAATTATGGGTTCATGCATTTTTACATCATTTTGGTGATATACTCAGCACTAACCCGCATAAAAACAATTGATGCATGTCTATCATTTGCATGATAACCTAAATTAAATTCATTTCCCTCAAAGGTGAATATTAGAGTAATCACTGGGTTAGATTCAGGCTGGTTTCCACATTTACTTAGGCTACACAGACTATTTTTGATGTTTGTGTTATTTTGGTGTAATGGCTCGATGTTTACATGATCCATAGTTTTTAGATTTTTGACACGCTTGTGGTGATTTTTATGAAACTTGGTTTAATAGCATGCTTTTTAGGTAATGATTGGTATTTGAATAGGACACTAAGTTGCAGTAAGTACCTTTACAATTTATTTTGTCAGCCTTGAGAAAGTCCCTTTAGGGACGAAACACGTGTCGGCTGAATTTGGTTCGGATTCTGCAGCGAATTGTTTCGCATTGGATACTAAGAAACTGCATTGCTTCAAGTCAACATATGGGACAACATACACCCTTGTCACGGACTTTTTGGACTTGGGTGTCTTTTGACTTTTAAGTCTCTGGAGTTCAATGATATGGACTTTCTAGACGAGTTGTGTCAAATTTGTGATGGCTGAAGTTGGTTCGGATTCTGCAGCGAATTGTTTCGCATTGGATACTAAGAAACTGCATTGCTTCAAGTCAACATATGGGACAACATACACCCTTGTCACGGACTTTTTGGACTTGGGTGTCTTTTGACTTTTAAGTCTCTGGAGTTCAATGATATGGACTTTCTAGACGAGTTGTGTCAAATTTGTGATATTTATTTCTTTAATTTTCTATTGTTATTTTGAATTATTAGTTTTATTTGTATAGGTGTGTTTCTATTTGTATTAAATGTGAATTTCAAATAGTGTAGCCAATATGTAGAACTTATTATGTATTTGAACTGTACCATGGTTGTCTATTGAAGTTTAAATAGAACCAAAGGACTCAGGGTTTCAATTATTATTGGAAGTAAATCAATAATAGTGTGCTCCATTCTTCCTTTTGATTATAGTTTGTTGGTGCAAGTTTCTTGCCCCTTAATACATGTTGGACAACGGACATGTTTAGGATGTACTGAGCACCTGTGTTTACACTCTATATCAAAGGAAAGTGCGGCCTTTCTGTAGGGTTTTCTGTTGTCAATTGTTTTGGTCTAATGAAATAGGTTTCATAAACCGGCCAGCACTTCCTAAATAGAGGTCAAAATATTTACTATTTGAAGGTTCGTTTATGGTTAACAGTATAATTTTGAAAAATGGATCAGTTCAGGGATGATAGAGAACAGATTTTCTCTACAATGTTTTCAGGACGGATGGAACCAGTCCCAAATATAGAAAACAAAAACAAACAATCAGAGGGAATGAAAAAGAAATATATCAGGCTAGAAAAACTTCGAAAACAAGAATTATCCCGGTGGTGGGACGCTACAGTTTTAAAAAAATATATTAACGACAAAAAAGTTCCACGAGGGCTGAGAATTGTCATCTTTCCTTCTTTTGATGATCTATCATTTCAACATCTACAGGAATGGGAAGAATTGCTATTTGAAGCATCAAAAGGCATGATGAATATATTGATCCAACATGCCGAACAAAAAAGAGAAAAGTTATTGAAGGAAATACAAGAATTGGAAATAGAGATAAGCAATTTGAATCTTCCCGAAGCAAAGGAAAAGAATGATAAGATATTAAAAGAGGTCCTGGACAAACATCAAGCATATATTAGAGATAGAAAGATGACAAAAATAAAAAGAGATGAGAGAGACTATAAGGAAGGACGCATTTACACTTTTGCTAGGAGATTTGATGGCATCTCAATTAAATCATCAACAAATGAGACAAATTTGAATAGACAAGTCTCAGAGAGTGAGTCTGAGGTTTCAATAACATCTACAGATCAGGAAAGGGAAACACCAAGTGACAGCTCAAGTCTAGCCTCAGATACTAGTATCAGTGTCCCGTCTGGTTTTTTACAGGAGGCCAAGAGGTACAGACTAGGCAACAGGAGAAAGTTTTCTCCAACGGTACAACCAAATATAAAAGAACCCGAAGAGGGAAAAGAAAGAGGAGCGGTAGGGTTCAACAAGGGAATGGGAATGCAAACCAGAGCTTCCAAGAACAGACACCCACATACCTAGACCAATCACACTCTCAAGATGGATATGGAGAGGGTAACAGTGCATGTAATGGTGACATTTCAATTGTTAATTTGTCCAATTATGTTCTATCTAGTGATCAAATAAAAGTATTAAGCAAAGGTCTAGGATTTTGTCTGACCAGTCATTGCAATATGACACAAGTACAGATTGACTTATATAAATTTTCCAGGCAATTGAAGCTGAAAAAATACTTTGCAGAAAAAGACAAGAATGTATATCAAGGAGGACCAGAGACATCACCCAGTACATATACCATAAAGGATATTGAGGACATTCAAGTTTTACTCTCACTTAACAATATGGATAATGAGACTAGGGACACACAACAAGTCTTAAGTGACTTGAACATCAGACAAGATTTGACACTGAGTAGTTGGTTCAAACCAAAATCTATTTTTACACCTTTATTGGCTAGTGATAATGCCATTGACATCTTCCAAAGGTTGGTTGTGGAGGATTTGAATAAACTTGAAAAAAAGATCGATGGGGGTGGATCACATATCTCCTTTAATATAAGTAAAAATGAGAAAACGGCCTTGAAAAATTTAAGTGACAACCAGGACATAATAGTGAAGGAAGCAGACAAGGGAGGTAATATAGTCATCCTTAATAGAGTGGACTATATTAATGAAATAAATCGACAACTGACTGACAAGTCTTCATATATAGAATTAAAAACTAATCCCTTGTCTAAAATTGTGCAAGATTTAGAGACTTTACTACACAACTGGTTAGAACAATGCTTAATCTCTGATGCAGAATTTAAATATATCTTTAATGCTTATCCAAAGGCACCCTGCATTTACACACTTCCTAAAATTCATAAACATAAGACGGCACCACCAGGAAGACCCATCATATCTGGTTTAGGCTCGCCTACTGAGACATTATCTAAGTACATTGACAGCTTTTTACAACCTTTTGTCAAGAATCTCCCCTCATATCTGCAGGACACACGTGATGTTCTGACTAAATTGGAAGACATCATATGGTCTCCAGAAATGTCTTGGGTAACCTTGGATGTGAGTTCCCTCTATACCTGTATACCAAAAAATAAGGGTCTGGAAGCTATTTGTCATTTTTTGGCGAACAGATCGGCCTCTTATTTGGAACATACCAACATGATAGTGGACATGATTCGGTTTATACTCGAAAATAATGTGTTCATTCATGAAGGGAAATGGTATAGGCAGGCACAGGGAGTGGCGATGGGTTCACGTTTCTCGCCCTCCTATGCAAACCTATACATGGGACTTTTCGAAAAAACACATCTGTGGCTAAATGGTCCATCTGACTTAACGGAGCATATATTTTTTTGGGGAAGGTACATTGATGATGTACTCATGATCTGGACTGGTGATGAACCACAATTGATGAGACTTATTCACCATATTAATAATAATGATTTCAATATACAAATGACATATGAACACAATAAGGATCGAATCAACTTCCTAGATTTGGAAATATTTGTAGAGAATAATTGCGTACATTCTAATTTACATCGGAAATCAACTGCTTGTAATGCCTTGCTACATGCTAATAGTTCCCATCCCACTACACAGATTAATGCCATTCCTTTTGGGGAAATGGTTCGAGTGAAGAGAAATTGTAGCGATAACAGGCTTTGTGAGGTAGAATTGGACAAACTAGAAAATAGATTCATTCAGAGAGGTTACTCTAATCAAGTCTTGAAGAGTGCAAGAAAAAAAGTAAATAAGTTGCCAAGATCATCACTGTTGATAAATAAGGGAAAAAAGAATACCCCATCCACAAGACTGTTATCCTTTTGTACCTCTTTTAGTCAAAACAGCCAAGATATTTATAAGATCTTGTTCAAACATTGGAATGTCCTACATACTGACAACACTCTAAAACACATATTACCCACCAAGCCTCATATGATACACAAAAAAGGTACCACCATTAAGAACTTAGTATGTAAAAGCTTTTTACCCCCGCTAAAAGAAAAATCATTAATTTGGTTACCTGAAAAACCTATGGGCTTTTTTAATTGCAGCAGATGTAATATATGCCAATTGGCGTTACATAAGACCTTCTCTTTTCAGTTCAATGGCAGCAAAGCATATAAGATCCAAGATTTCATTAACTGCAATACCAGATATGTGGTTTATGTGTTGATATGTGAATGTACCAAGATCTATGTAGGAAGCACTATCCGGCCACTAAAAGAAAGAATTCAGGAACATGTACGGGCCCTGAGAAATAATGATTCATTTTCTCCAGTAGTACGTCACATGATGAAGGAACATTCGACAACAGAGGTCCCGATGCTAAAATTTATGGGCATCAGCCAGACAAGAGCACATCCGAGAGGGGGCAATCGTGAGCTAGAGCTCAGAAGAAATGAGTCAAAATGGATACTGAGATTGAGAAGTATACAACTGGGCATGAATTTAGATCATGAAATGCATTACTTTTTATGACTCCACTTGCTGCCTTAATAGGTTATAAGAACTGTTGATACTATGCACTGGTATTTAATGTTATCATTATTTCAGCTGAGCAGGTATCTGAGTTAATTAATCACATAACAAAGCATGATACACCAATGGTTTGCATGTTATATGCTCGTACCCACTAAATAACATATTTGTTACTGAAAAACGCTAGGTACTAACATCACTTCACATTAAGTCCATTTGTGATAAGATGAATTTTTGTTAACCTAAGACTAAGCCTAGAAGATGTAATAAACAAAAATAGTCAAGTATACTCAGTTTTCCACTACAGTAAAACAGGCAGACAACCTTCTCTAAATGGTGCTCGTGGTACATGTGGTATAACAGTCGGTTATCCATTCAAAATCAAATTTGTTCCATCAGAATGCTTGGGTAACTAGGTAAGGGTGTTCTTCATTGAATTCTGAATGCTCAGTGTAGTTTTTAATACACATTGGGTTCCAGTAATTAAATGTCTGGAACCACATACAACTTGTACTTATAACGTGGTTATGATTTCCAACGTTAAATTATATCTTGATCATAAAGCAAATATAAAACAATGCCATCAAAGAAAAGACTAAGTCCTTTTTAAGGATACAACAGAATGTGAATTAGGCCATGTGGCAGTGGGTTTTCTTTCTATTGGTGTTTTTGAATGAGACACATGGAATTCAAGGATGACGTACGCCGTCAACGCTATGGTGAATCAACACTTCGAAGTAGTCACGAGATAGAAATTCAATGTGGAGGGATGAGCTTAAAATTTTCCTTTACCTTGGCTTACAGATTAAATTAATGAGTTCATCGGAGACATTTGTCTCCCAATTATAAAATATATATAAAACAATGTTATGAATGTAAGGATCGAGTCTTTATTGGGACGCTACATAGCGTCAATTTTTCCATGTAGTTTTAAGTTTTCACTTAATCGGCATTTCGGAACGGGATAACATACAATTTAAAGATGGCGGACAGCGTTAACACCACGGTGCACCAACATTTTGGAAGAGTCACGAGACCGGTAGTGAGTCTCGTAGGGATGAGTCCTACCTCTCTTTTCCCTCGGCTCACAGAACTTATCTGTGCGAGCATTGGAGGTAATTGGTTTTGCGGTTTCGGCACGAGAAGATGCTTTTCCCCGACGGGATTGCCTGCAGTAAGGTAGGATTCGACCGCATATGCGGTCAAAAGAATGTGAAGTTTAACTGCATGGATGAGTCGATGATACACTAAACGTATGAGTCAATTGGGACTCACAGGGATATTTGATAACAGTTGGCGCTTTCTCCAGAGGTTATCTCTTTCACTTATGGAAAGCATTAATTTAATGCCACCAAGATTATCAAACCCCTCCTCATTTTTAAATGTGTTACAGAGCAAAAAGTGTTTGGATTTCAGAGCGACCTTTTTAAAACACATGTCATCTCTTGCCAGGTTAGAAAATTACGTTTCATCGGGAATCTCTCCACTGGAAATGAAATTAGTACAGATGTGTAGCACCCCTGTACCCTACTGGACAAACAGATTTTGAAAAGTTCATACCAAATGCGAAGGGACGAGGTACAAAATTTTGAAATATCTTCCTCACAAAGGGGTAATAAATGGAATACGACCACAGATGGTACTAATAAATATCTTGACTATTCCAACCAATTATGGGTTCATGCATTTTTACATCATTTTGGTGATATACTCAGCACTAACCCGCATAAAAACAATTGATGCATGTCTATCATTTGCATGATAACCTAAATTAAATTCATTTCCCTCAAAGGTGAATATTAGAGTAATCACTGGGTTAGATTCAGGCTGGTTTCCACATTTACTTAGGCTACACAGACTATTTTTGATGTTTGTGTTATTTTGGTGTAATGGCTCGATGTTTACATGATCCATAGTTTTTAGATTTTTGACACGCTTGTGGTGATTTTTATGAAACTTGGTTTAATAGCATGCTTTTTAGGTAATGATTGGTATTTGAATAGGACACTAAGTTGCAGTAAGTACCTTTACAATTTATTTTGTCAGCCTTGAGAAAGTCCCTTTAGGGACGAAACACGTGTCGGCTGAATTTGGTTCGGATTCTGCAGCGAATTGTTTCGCATTGGATACTAAGAAACTGCATTGCTTCAAGTCAACATATGGGACAACATACACCCTTGTCACGGACTTTTTGGACTTGGGTGTCTTTTGACTTTTAAGTCTCTGGAGTTCAATGATATGGACTTTCTAGACGAGTTGTGTCAAATTTGTGATGGCTGAAGTTGGTTCGGATTCTGCAGCGAATTGTTTCGCATTGGATACTAAGAAACTGCATTGCTTCAAGTCAACATATGGGACAACATACACCCTTGTCACGGACTTTTTGGACTTGGGTGTCTTTTGACTTTTAAGTCTCTGGAGTTCAATGATATGGACTTTCTAGACGAGTTGTGTCAAATTTGTGATATTTATTTCTTTAATTTTCTGTTGTTATTTTGAATTATTAGTTTTATTTGTATAGGTGTGTTTCTATTTGTATTAAATGTGAATTTCAAATAGTGTAGCCAATATGTAGAACTTATTATGTATTTGAACTGTACCATGGTTGTCTATTGAAGTTTAAATAGAACCAAAGGACTCAGGGTTTCAATTATTATTGGAAGTAAATCAATAATAGTGTGCTCCATTCTTCCTTTTGATTATATTACAAGTGAAAACCACACAGTTAAATTTGAGACCAGGCAACTAGGCCAAAGCCTCTGCTAAATTTAAGCTAAGCATAAAACAGTTTCAACAAGAAAATCATAGAATACATTTGCAATTATGACGGATTACTACATTTATCGATTCTTCATGATTAATTAAGCTCGTTTATAATAATGGCGAACTACCTCGTGGGCACATTTTCCCACGTACATTATTTTTCTTTGCTAAAATCACACTACCTTATACGATTTTGTTACATGATATATGAATATTTGTTAGTATTTCTTTTTCTGCTTCATCAATCCCTCCTCTGATGACTAATTATGTCATCACATCAAATCTTACATTACAAATTTAATTTCATTAAAATTCTGTTTTAGTAATTTGGCACTTCAGTCAATTCCCTCTTCATTTGTTCCCTTTGATTTTTCTCTGTATATTTCTACTATTTTATTTTGTTCTTTCTCTTCTCTTCTCCTTTTGCTTCTTGATTTCAATATTTTAATAGCTTTCCATATTCCCCAAATACCTAACAAGCAAATTAATATTATTAATATTCCTTTTACTATTTTCAGTAATATTCGTTCCAAAGTTGCTGAGCCAATTTCCCACGGAAGCAGATCCCTTTCCAACCTTTTCCCATACTCCTGGTTCCTTCAATTCTTTCAAATTTGCACTCTCATTAGTAAAATTTTAAGCATTTTCCTAATTTGCCCACTGTTGTCCGTAATATAAGAACAACAGTGACGTGCACTAAGCATTTTGCAAACGCCTCCATTCTTTGCTAAAAGAATGTCTAAAGCAAGCCGGTTTTGAAGAGTCATAGCTCTTTCTGCAGCAAGTTCAGCATCAATCAGGATTATGGCTCCTGAGAATTTTGTCAGCATATTATCCACAATAGTAGACAACTTTCGTATTTTGTTTGAATTCAATATGTCTCCTACTGAAGGAATCATCGCTCCAAATATATCTCCTACCACACCAGAAGCTGTCTCCCTTTTCTGAATGCAATGTGATTCAGACAGCTTTGGAAATTTCTTTAAGATATCCAGCTGATAAATCTTTGGAAATACTGTTGCCAAATAACACATCCCATACCATCCTTTAGGAAGACGATAAGAGGCGTTAAGTCCACAAATATAATATACCACTGGAATAACTGGATCTTGTCCATTTAGCATGAACGTCCACTTAGCCTGAAACGAAAACGTATGTTTACATTCACTCGTTACCACAAAGATTGTGTCATAATATGATTTAGATCTATATACACAAAGTTTCCCTATATGTAATGCATCTAAAGCTAATTTCCCTTGTGTCTTTATTGCGGCAAAGGCATAGTTATCTACAGACGTTCTTTTGTGTAATTCCCTTTCTAGTTTTTCCTTTACCATTTTCCTTCTATCTTCAGTGTGATCTAAAAAACTCTTTTCTACGGGTGAAAGTAAGCATGTAAGGTTGTCTCTATGAGCGTGGACTACAGAAAAAGGCAATAGTGGTTCAAAGAAACCTCTAACTAATTTTATATAATAATCTCTTGCTGTTTTACTCAAATATTCAATTATGGGGATATATGGAAATACAACGTCCTGATTGGAATAAAAGTATTGAATATACTCCTGGTTATAGAATCTGGTTAGTAACAAAGTACATGAAATTCAATACGTAAGAGGCATGCTATGATATGTCACTCCTTCTATTACTGAGGTAGGTATTTGTGTGCACACATAACAATCTTTCGCATCCATTGTCTCAACATACTCATTCAGCTAGCGATAAAAGACGTTAGAGGAGAGCTCTTTCTTATTGTGTAAATATTTCTCGTCTTGTTCGAGTTTCTGCAAAGGAGTTAATTCAGTAGGAGTTTTAGAAGTAGAAGCATAATTCGCGTCTCTTTCATTCTTTCCATGCATTCCTAAAACTATTGCTATAATTATTAGTACACATGCAGTTATTAGACCTATACACACATGTATTTACAACATTTCATTTTATGTCCTTTTGTAGTACTGCCTGGCATGATCTATATAGAATCAGAAAGTTGAAGACACCTTATCAAATCAGATTTGCAGATAGATATATATATAAAGCTGAACAAGTTCAATGTTCACACGGTTTTCTTTAGCAGCTTAGTCTCTTATCGGTTTAGCAGCTTTGTCTCAAAATTGGTTTCAAAGTCAATCAAGTTATCAATGTCTTATCCGGTTCAAAAGTCAATCAGGTTGTCAATGTCTTATTCTGTAATGTTCATAGAATTTAACTTTTCAAGTACCAAAGTGTCGTTCTGCTTCTTCGTTTTCAAGACTGAGAGATAGAAATTCATCTGACCAATCGTTAGTGGCTGTGTATGCCCACTCTGGACCAGAATATCTTCTGCTCGGTATTCTTTTCCTTTTCAATTTTGCATCTCCTTTTGATTCTCTCTCGCTTATGTCTTGTTCTTTGGCTGTGTCTTTTTTTTTCATTCGATGTTGTTATTGCGATAGACACTTCTTTTCTTTTCTCCTTCAACTTTGGCCCTTCACTTTCTTTTAATATTTCTTTAGTCTTTGATTTCACTGGCGATATGCTTTGTCTTCGTTTCGCGCTGCTTTCACCTGACGGACCTGCAACCGGTTCTGGAAGAATTTGAACGATTTCACTCTGTTCTGTCTTGTCTCCTTCCCCGAGGAGGTCAATCAGGTTTTCTATTTCTTTTCCTGTATCGTGTGCTTCTGGGAAAGACCTCTTCTTATTGGGCTCTCATGCTTCTTCACCTGTGACAGGATCTTTGTCACCTTCAGGATCTTTGTCGCTTCCTGAGGCTTCTTCTCTGTTGTCCTCAAAAGGATCGACAGCGTCTTCCTCAGAAAAAAATTCTTCTTTCTCGATTTCTCCTCGTTCACTTTCAGGCTCTCTTTGTTCTGTCTCAGTGCCTGGTACTTTCCTGTCAGTTGCTGGTAACTTCAGCGCTTCAATTTCCTCTTCTGTGAGACACGTCACCCTTTTCGCATGACTGGCGTGAATCTAGTTGGGAACTCCCGCACACTTCACAGCAGTGGTAGTTGTCAGAATCACTTGAAAAGGTCCTTTCCAACGGGGTTCCAATGCTTCTTTATCACGACCCAGTCACCTGCTTTCAGGGCGTGTCCTGGACCTTGGATCGGTGGCAAGGTGGTTGCCTCCACCTGGTGAGAAAAAGAGTTGACCACATCAGCCAGACCTTTGCAGTAGTCCAATACCATATCATCTGTAGTATTTACAAGAGCATTTGCAGGAACTGCTGGAAGTCTCATGGCTCTGCCCATGAGGATTTCGTGCGGTGATAGTCCAGTCTTTCTATCAGGTGTGTTTCTCATTGACATTAACACCAAAGGCAATGCGTCAGGCCATTTCAAGTTTGTGGATGCGCATATTTTTGCCATCCTCGATTTCAATGTGCCATTCATTTGCTCACTAGTCCTGATGCTTCAGGGCGGTAGCTACAGTGCAATTTTTGTTCAATGTAAAGTGCTGCACATAATAATTTGATGACTTTGTTATTGAAGTGACTTCCCCTATCTGATTCTAAAGAGATCGGGAATCCGAAATGTGGTATTAGTTCCCTCAAGAGTAGTTTTGCGACTGTGAGACTGTCATTTCTGCGTGTAGGGTATGCTTCAATCCATTGACTAAAAATACACACAATCACCAACACATACTTCAAGCCTGCATGCATAGGTATCTCAATGAAATACATTTGCATCCTACTGAATGGCCCAAATTTACTACTGTCCCCTTCACTGCGTTCATTTGTTGGCAAATGACACAACAATGGCAAACTGCTTCAGCAACTTGACGGAATTTGGGATTAAACCAATCAATTTTGAATAATCTAATCATGGCATCCCTTCCAAGGTAGGCTTGTCCACGATACAACCTGGCTAATTGCGTCAAAAGACTGTCTGGCGGAACCAATCTCCCTTAACTTGAAACCCACAAATCATCTGGTTTCTTTATGCATTGTAGTTTGCTCCATGAGAGTTGTCTCATCCTTACTGACATTATTTTGTAGGAATTTAAACTCTTCTATTGTGTCTACGACTTTTAGAGCAAAGGCTTCACTTGGTTCAAGTTCTGGCTCATTTATCAAGTTCAATTTGTCTCTGAGCAATATACAGTTCAATGCGCAAAACCTTGTGACTTGATCTGCATATCCATTTCCCAAAGAAACAAAGGCCCTCATTCGGACCTTGGCGGGCGGCGGAGGCCGCCCGCCAAAGTCCTGCCGTCAAAATACCGTACCGCGGTCGCAAGACCGCAGCGGGTATTTTGACTTTTCCCCTGGGCTGGCGGGCGGCCGCCGAAAGGCCGCCCGCCAGCCCAGGGGAAAACGACCTTCCCACCATGAAGCCGGCTCGTAATCGAGCCGGCGGAGTGGGAAGGTGCGACGGGTGCTACTGCAACCGTCGCGTATTTCACTGTCTGCTATGCAGACAGTGAAATACTAGCGGGGCCCTCTTACGGGGGCCCCTGCAGTGCCCATGCCATTGGCATGGGCACTGCAGGGGCCCCCAGGGGCCCCGCGACACCCCCTACCGCCATCCTGTTCCTGGCGGGCGAACCGCCAGGAACAGGATGGCGGTAGGGGGTGTCAGAATCCCCAAGGCGGCGCAGCATGCTGCGCCGCCTTGGAGGATTCATTTGGGCAGCGGGAAACTGGCGGGAGACCGCCAGTTGTCCCGGTCCGACCGCGGCGTTACCGCCGCGGTCGGAATGCCCAAGGGAGCACCGCCGGCCTGTCGGCGGTGCTCCCGCCCCCGTTGGCCCTGGCAGTTCTGTACCGCCAGGGTCATAATGAGGCCCAAAGTCTTGTGATTTCGAGTGTGCACTGCATTTTACCACTGCTAATTCTCCTGGCAACTGGATAGCGTGTAACAATTCTCTTATTCTTTCACCATTTTTCACTGGTGATCCTGAAGAGGTCATGAGGCCTCTCTGTGACCACAATTGTCCAAAATCATGCACTATTCCAAATCCGTACTGACTGTCAGTGTAAATGGTGACTTTCATTAATGCGGAAAGTTGGCAAGCTCTAGTGCAGAGTAAACTCCCTGAAGCCAAGATGCTTCCAGAACACCTGTTATTGTACATACAGCATATCCTGCTTTCAATATTCCTAGTGCATCTCTTAAACATGAACCATCAACAAAAATAATTTGATCATTTTCTTCCAATCGGGTGTCTTTGAAATCAGGTCTTGATTTAGTACAAAATTCAGTCAACTGAAGACAGTCGTGCTCGATGTCTTCGGCGTTCTCAATTTCAACATTTTTACTGGGAAACAAGGTTACTGGATTCAACGTAGTGCACCTTTTCAGCTGCACATTGGGTGATCCCAAATTTATTGTCTCGTACCTTGTAAGCGTAGCACCGGTCATGTGCTGTGTTCGGGAACGTGTCAAAAGTATTTCGACTGAGTGAGGGACCATAACTGTTAAAGGATGTCCCACCACCATTCCTTCACTCTGACTTAGGCTTATACCAACTGCTGCCACAGCACGCAAGCATCCCGGTAAGGCTGCTGCGACTGGATCCAAAGTAGCTGAAAAATATGCTACTGGTCTGTTTACGCCACCATGGGCTTGAGTCAAGACAGACAAGGAACAAGCATCACGTTCATGACAAAACAATGTGAACGGCTTCGTGTAATCAGGCATACCTAAAGCTGGAGCTCTGCACATGCATTCCTTTAATTCAATAAAAGCATCCATTTCATCTCTTTTCAACACTATTTCATCCAGCGCATCTTTCTGGGTCAGTTTCAGTAAAGGTTTGGCTTGAGTTGAGAAATTGGGAATCCATTGGCGACAATAGCTCACCATTCCCAAAAACTTTCTCACATGTCTCCTCGTTTTGGGTGGACTCCTTTGAAGTACACTCGTTATTCTTTCTTTCATGATTCTTCTCGACCCTTCCTCTATTTGGTGACCCAAATATTTAACTTTCTTCTGGCAGAACTGTAATTTTGAAGGAGACACTTTGTGTCCATTCCTTCCCAAATGGTTCAATAAGGCAATAGTGTCAACCGTACAGTCATTTTCTGTCTTGGATGCGATCAGTAAATCGTCTATATACTGTACTAAGGTTGATTCAAAAGGTAATTCCAATGATTCCAAATCTTTCTTTAGAATCTGATTGAAAATTGATGGTGACTCCGAAAACCCTTGAGGAATTCAACACCAACTGTAGACTCTGTCCAGGAATTTGAAGCAAAAGAGAAATTGGCTGTCCTCAAGAAGAGGCACAGAAAAGAATGCTTGTGATAAGTCAATGACTGAGAACCACTCTGCATCACAGGGAATTTGAAACATTATCACAGCTGGATTTGGTACTACGGGACAACATTTGACTATTATGTCATTTATTTTTCTCAAATCTTGAACAATTCGGACCTTTCCACTTGGTTTTATTAGTCCCATGATTGGTGAATTACATGGACTACTTAGTACTTCTTTCAGTACTCCCTGTTTCACAAACTCGTCAATGAGTTGGGCAACTTTCATGAGAGTGTCTTGCGACATATGGTATTGTGGAGTCTGGGGAAGATTTACATTGAGTTTTACAGTCACTTTCACTGGTTCTGCTCCTTTAACCAATCCTACTTCTTTCCCTGTCATATCCCACACTTCTTTTTCAACTGTTTCCTCTAACTCAGCAGGAATATCTGCTTCAGTGAGCATTGGATAAAGAGTAATCAGGGGATACTCTTCATCGTCAGTTTCCACTTCGTCCCCTCCTAAACTTTCCTCTTCTTCTTCATCACTGTTTGTCTGAATTTTAATTCCATCACTTGAACACATAATCGAGCATCCCAATTTACACAATAAATCTCTCCCTAATAGGGATATCGGGCTTGAGTCACACACCACAAATTTATGTGACCCTTGATAGTTACCAATTCTGACTTGCACTGGATCTGTGATTGGGTTTGTCAGATACCTATTTGCTACTCCCACTACTTGAACTGTTCTCCCTGAAAGTGGCAAATTTGATACTTCGATACTTCTGACTGTAGAGCGTGTAGCTCCTGTGTCAACCAGAAATGAAACGCTGTGACCCATAAATCTTCCTTCCACATACGGTCCCTTTTGATCAACTTCCAAAGATGCAGCAAGCATACAATTTCCCTCCTCATCTGTACTTTCACTCTCCCATACATCGTTTATTCCATTCTCACTGTGTAATGGGAATTGGTGTACTGTGTCATTTTGATTCATTCCTTGACCCGTGACCTGTTGAGGAAGCATTACTTGTTGCTGATTCATTGGTGCTAAGGGTATTTGCATTTGCTGATTAGGTATTATAGGAAACTGCTGTTGCATTGGCTGCAACTGTGCCATTTGTACACAGGTTATTTGTACCTGCTGTTGTTGTATGGGTTGTAAACCCTGAATCTGATTCACATTATTCTGGAAATTTAGATTTGGACCTCTCAATTTCGGTCCTCTCATATTCTGAGATGTATTGACATCATTGTTTTGCTGACCTACACCTTCCTGCACCAACATTGGGCACTCCCTTTTTCAATGCCCGACGATTCCGCACATGTGACATGGCATCACCTTCTTCATCGCCTGTATACCATTTGGAATCACAACAGTATTTAAATCAGGACCATTATTCACAAAACCTCCTCTGCCTCTCATCTGTGGCTGAAACATAGCATTTCCCTGCTGTTGCTGCTGCGGCAACTGTTGTTGAAAACCTTGCAAACCTGTCTGAGCTGCTCTAATCTGCATCACCATCACTTTTTCTTTCAACCTTTTCTGTTTTGTCTCAATCTCATCACTGCAGTATTTTGCATAGTTCAACACCTCATCGATCGATTTTGACTGCCAACAAATCAAATGCATTTTAATCATCTGACTGATTTCGGGTCTCAACCCTTCCACAAATCTGAACACAAAATGGAGCATGTCCTTTGCCTCAATCGTTTCCGCACCACTGTAATTTTTAAACGCTTTCAACAATCTCTCATAGTATGCATGTATTGACTCTTTAACTTCTTGTGCTGTTCTCTCAATTCTCTGCCAATCTACATTTTTCGACGCAACTTTTGTTTTCAAATGCTCAATCACCTTATGGTATAAACTCATTACCGTAGGCGATGGTGCACCTGTGTCCCTATCTCTTTCTGGTTCACTTGTTGGCCAACCTACAGCCCTTTTACAATCTTCCCACAAATCTGCCGGAACCACAATTTAGAAGAAGGTATTCAGGTCTTCCCAAAGACATTTTGCGAGTTTCACTATCTGTTTGTTGATACCATTCGATTGGTTTCTCTCTTAACTTAGGGTAATCATCTGTAAAGGATTGAATATCACACCTGTGCCATGGTACATTGACAAGTTTTCCCCCTACCGTTTCTCTCATTGGTAACATCGTTATAAGATCATCATTCTGTTGCACTTTCTCATTCCGGTCTGGGGTACTTTCTTTCTTCTTGTCCCTTTTCTTAACCCACCTGCTCTCCCATTTGTCTAAACATCTCCAAACCTGCGCGCTTTGCAGTATCTCTTTAAGGTGTGTTTTCATTCCTCCAGATCTCATGTGTTCAAAATCTTTTGTCTCAAAGTCTAACCTGTAACTTCTGCTCAAGTGTTTGGTTTTACCTATGTCAACTTTGTTTCTGTCTGCAATTTCTTGTAACTTCTTATGTATGTCACTTACTTCTCTTGTAATTCTAGGGCACATGCATCTCAGCTCTTCTTCTGTGTATGATTCTAACCTGTCCAGACCCATCGTTCCCTCTACTAGTTCGTCTGCTTCCATGCCCAATCTTATTCTATTCAAATATTCTTCTCCTTTCCCGCTGGGTGTACTCTGTGGAGAGTTCAGGCTGTTCAACCACTGTGTTAACTGTTGTGCGTTCAGCCCCATTAATGTGGCACTTACGTCTACTGCTACTGATGGTTTCTGTAACATTTCTGTTTTTGAAGTTAGCGGTACTATTAGTGGTGGACCTGACCTTACCACAGTTGATGGAACACAAGCTGGAATCGGACTAAATTCCAACAAAGACCCAGATCTATTTAGCAGTGTTCCTACCGGAGTCGTTTCTTGAGTATTTTCTATGCATCTCCTTCCTGTCTCATTTTGTGTCATTACCCCTTGGTCGCATACATTCGGCTTTGCCCGTATATACAATGGCACTGGCGGACCTACAGTGATAGGCAATGATATTGCATCCGGATTCTGTCTGTTCCCCGAATTCTGTGGCATGTTAATTCCCACATTTTGGTTCATCATTGCTGGCATGTCTAACTGGTTTTCTGCTATTTAAATGTATTTCGGCACTTCTTGCATCTGTTTTTGAGGCATCAAAATTTGTGATGATTTGGCTTGAATCAATGTCGGTCTTTGGTAATTCTGTCCTCCCTGCGCCATTAAACTAGAAGTCATTTCCAGATTATGCTCATCATAATAGCGCCTTTGAACCTGTGGCTGATAATCATTAACAGGTTTCAGTTTAGGCACGTCGGGATATATTCTCTGAACTTGTGGTATTTCTGGTGTGAAAGGCATATCGGGATTACTTTGCCTCTGCGATATTCTCGAATTCTGTGTTACAGTACCCTGTATTGGTTCTGGAGGGGCAGTACTAATGCTTGGGCCATTTTCGCTTTCCATATATGGTGGCGGGCGGTCATTTAGCAATTGCAGAATGAACTCCTAATCGTCTGATTCTTCTGACCTTTTCGAATTTCTATTGTTTTCTCTATCTCCGGACTGACTCCTGTTTGTTTTATAGGTAGCTTTCCTTCCTTCCGTCTCTGCTTCGTCAGTAATTGCTGGAAACAATTTAATTCCCTCCAATACGTCTGACCTCCAAACTTTTTTGAGTACTATCTCATCTAGCATTCGCTAGTGTCTTTTCTACTTTTCTCACTCTTGTCTCAAATTTATTTTGTAGCTGTCTCCTAGCCATTTGCTCCCAAATTGCTAATGCTTCAAACTGTGCTGGTCTTGGAGATACTTTCATGTCGTATAGCGCAAATCTTAAATTCTCCAAGACTCTTAGATTAAACGACCCATGGATAGGGAACGCTACACTTCCATGCTTTTCTGTTAATTTACACCATTGCTTTAACCAAAAGACATGGTGCGACACCCTTTTCTTCAATCACGATGTAAGCTGGTGTACCCTCAGGCAGTGTTTCTTCTCCTACATTTGCTTTAATATATACATCTCCCCTCAAGGCACTCTTAAGTGCTTTGAAAAATTTCATTTTTCCGTCTTTTATTTTCTTAAAATGTAATCAATAAGTGACTTTAATTCCCGGAATACTCTTCGCTTGCCTTTCCCCTCCAATTGCGCTTCACAGACTGTGTCCAATCCGTGCGCCACCCTTCTCACCAACCAACCTATCCCAGCGCGGCTCCCCCACACACTGCGGCTGACAAAGTCTTGCGGCTTGTCCTCCTTCATTCAGCTTCACTCAAAACTAATTTCTGTAATATATCGCGAGCACTAACCAAAAAGAAGAAAACAAATCTGTCGGTTTACTACAGGAAGGGTAATACAATTGGTTCAGAAACCTTAGGGATTTTTCACTAGCCTCGGCAGTTATTCCATCTTTCTCGGTTTCCCACTTTCGCAAGCAAAATTTGACCCGCAAACTTTACTCTCAACTGATCAATTAACTATTCTAGTGCGCCTTAGAATTCGTCAACTCTCAAAGTCGAAAATGTTCTTTCATTCCTCAATATTCATACTGACTCGTTGACCACGCCCGATCAACCTATTAAACCGAACAGATTACAACATCAATCAGGTGTCTCATACACTTTTCAACATACTCCGGAGTCTCTTGACCTCGCAGGGCCCGTCTCAACATCAACAACCACGTGGACAATTTTTCCTGCACAAAGCGCTACACACATATGAAGTTCGACGACTTCCCTACTTTCACACTTTGGAGTATCACTCCTCTAAAGTTTTTGATTGGGGTTCGTAACCCCCTAAAATCCTCACAAACTTCACAATTCATCTGCGGCATAAGCTATGCAAGCGCAAAACCCTAACTTCACTCATACCGTCACTAGAAACGCCGAAAACATCCTCGCTCCTCCATTTCCTCCATTCGCAAGCTCTGAGATTCCGGGAAAGTCATTGGGGATTTAGGGCATCATCATCTCTCCAACTTGTTTTATCAAAGAAAATTCTAACTTGAATCCGTCTATTGTTCGGATGGGGTCCCAAAGGGCAAAACCATCAATCTCTGCCACCATCTACTGATAGCATGTCCAGTCTTTATAAATTACTTGTACTTGGACACGCAGGAGGTCATGGAACATTTTAACCGAGTTGGGTTCTCCTCATCCAAAAATAGTCGGATTACTCAAATTAATAATCAATAACCATTTTAATCAATACCCAATACTCAATTAATAGATCAAACAACACATTAAGAATCAATAACACTCAGTATTTTGACACACCATGACCTTTCAGTCATGAATAACCACACCAGTTTATTAAAAGTTAATGAGTTTATTTCCCTATATTAACAAAGCTAGCACAATATAGGTGAGTCTCAAAATCAAATGATATACGTATACGAACATTACTAGCTGTCCATAGCGTCGGAAGAAACATAATCTACGCAAAATCTGGATTATAATGCACTCGGTTATAGCAATGCAAATCACTAATATAAGCAACTGAATTTGACTAATTGCATACATCGGTCAGCATAACAAGATTTCAATTAGCATGGTGCATCAGATGAATACCTCAACTAACCTCTAATTAGCATTGGCATGTGGGGCTTCATGCAAAAACAAATTTAGTCAACATAAATTTAGAAAACTTCTAGCTTGGGCCCTGTCAAAATAAGCAGTTGGTACCTAAGAAGGAAAACACAATGCATAATACAATTATCCTTTCATATTTACCAAATACAATCAGCATTCACGGTAAGTCTTCGTCCTTCAGGTACCGCTTCGATCAGCATGGGGCAGATTTCAAAGGGGCAAAGTTAAAGCAAGTTTCCTTGCGGCAGCAAGGAGAATGGGGCAAAAGTTACTGCATGGACAAGACGGGGCAAAATTAAAGTTAAAGTCTCTAGGATGAGAATTCTTAAAGTCTCTCTCTGCGACAGAGAAAAGGCATCCAAATGTCATTTAAAATGGCGTCTTGCTTCAAAATGGCATCAAAGAAAAAATGGCTGACTTCTCTTTGTCCGGTGGGTTTAAGTAAGAAACGTTCCAAATTCTTCAGGGTCTTCCATTGGAGGGTTCATAGGATGGCTTCGTTTTGACCAATGAATAGTGTCTTTCTCTCAGTACTCATTTATGCATAAGGTGTCTATGGAACCTCTGAACACAAGTTGCAACAAAGTTTGCCAATTATTTCTATATCAGAGTCTTTATTATCTGCACCTGCAGAAACTAACCTTGCTTCAAAGGGGATGAAACTAGCCTAGCACGAAACCTTGAGATAAGTGTATTAGTCTTTTCTACTGGAAAAATACAACCTTAAAGTAAAATATACGTTTTGTTAATCCATGTGAAAATCACGCAGTTAAATTTGAGACCAGGCAACTAGGCCAAAGCCTCTGATAAATTTAAGCTAAATATAAAACAGTTTCAACAAGAAAATCATAGAATACATTTGCAATTATGACAGATTACTACATTTATCTATTCTTCATGATTAATTAAGCTCGTTTATAATAATGGCGAACTACCTCGTGGGCACATTTTCCCATGTACATTATTTTTCTTTGCTAAAATCACACTACCTTATACGATTTTGTTACATGATATATGTATATTTGTTAGTCTTTCTTTTTCTGCTTCATCAGAATCTACGTCTGGGTCAGACTATGTTGGGCTGTTTGTGAATTCCATCTAGACAGTGACACAAAGGAAGCTGGAGTGTAGCCTGCACATCCTGATGAGTTTCCTGGGCTAGAGTGGGGAGAAAGGAGCAGACACATACACCTGAAAGGCTGTTCCTGTCTTCACACAGTGCAGTCTCCAACCCCCTGGTGTGTGTCTGGTGCCAGGCCGGGGCAAGGCAGGATCTTGTGAACAACTGAGACTTTCCTTTAAAGTTTGCCTACTTCAAAGGCAGAAATAGGTATGGGTAGTGAACCAAAAACCCCAGACTTTTAGATTACTTCTGGATCAAGAGGAACCTTTGTCAAGGAGAAGAGCTGAAGAGCGGGAGGGGGAGTACTGCCCCATTGCCTGTGAGTCTGCTTTGCTGGATTGGCCTGCAGTTGCTGCTTCTGCCTTTGAGAGGACAAAGACTGGACTTTGCTGTGTTTTCCTGCTTGTGAACTCTCTCCAAGGGCTTGAACTGAGCCTGCCCCCTCTTCTGAAGTCTCAGGGACATCAAAGACTTCCTCTGCCAGCACCTGGACTCGCTTGCTGAGACTCCTACTCTTCCAAGTGGTGCCCAATCCAGTCCCTGGGGCCTTGAAAGGAGAAGCTGGTGGAACCAAGACTGAAATCCCCGCACAGGAGGCGTGCAGGAGAAAAGTTGATGCAGTACCTGCTTAGACGGCAGAAAGATCGACGCACCACCTGCATCGCAACAAGAAAAACGACACAACACCCGCTGGCAGCTGACAAATTGATGCATCACCCATGCAGTGTGGCTCTTCACAATCGTTTCCCAGGATTTTGCATGCATCGTCGCTTGACACCAAAACCACAGTGAACCTGCGCAGACCTGAGGTGGCCCGTCCGGAAATCGACACATCACTCTTCTGCAGGAGAGAAAAACAACACATCGCCTACCCTACCAGAGAACAAACGACGCAAGGCCTTACTTGCAAGTTAGGAATAGAACCATCATTTACTTTTCTAATGCACGCTCGCCTGTGTGGCTTTATTTTTGACGCAAACCAGGTACTGTGTGTAAAAACAACACATCCATTGATTTAAATGGATTAAGAGTCTTTTTACTTTGAAAATTCATAACTTTTCCTGTGTATGTTGGATTTTTGTCATTTTGGTCATGTTAGAGTTAGATAAATAGTGGCTATTTATTTTAAACTGATGTTGTATCCCTTTTGTGGTGTTTTCACTATATTACTTTGTGTGTTAGTACAAATACTTTACACATTGCCTTTGAGGTAAGCCTGACCTCTTGTGCCAAGCTACCAAAGGAGTGAGCAGGGTTTGTCTTAGGAGTGTAACTCCCTTACCCTAACTAGAGTGAGGCTTCCTGCTTGGACAGAGTGCAAACTGACTGCCAACCAGAAACCCCATTTCTAACATTGACGTTTCTTTCTTTTCCCCTATTCTTCTACTAGTACTGTGTGCTTATGGTATATAGATGTTGGAGATGGACTCATATAAAGTGGTATTTTGGTATAGTATTATGCTGTTTCAGAGGGTTGGACTAATGTCAGGATTTGCAGGACTTGAAATCACGGTAACTTTTTCTCTATATTTTACTTAAGAGAAGAGAGGTTTGATGGCTCTTTTCAGTATGTGATCTTATAAATTCGGCCTTCCCTTGGACCGGGAACAGGGTCCACAAATGCGATGTAATGACCCATCTTGTTTTTATTTCGATGAGTCTGTCCTGCTACGTTAGGCGCTTAAGCACTTGACTAAATATGGCTTATACACGCGCATGAACACGGAAATGTTAAGGTGATTCATACAGGTGGGCACACGACGCAGAATGTTAGGTAAGTCGGGCAATGGGATGTAATGGCCCATCCTGTTTTTATTTCCATAACTCTGTCACGCTACGTTACACGTTTACGTATTCATGTGATCATATATGGGTTTATACATGCCCATGAAAACAGAAACAGTTAAGGTGATTCTTACAGGTAGGTACCCACGCCGCAGAAGTTTAGGTAAGTCGGGCATGAAAAGTATGATTCTTTATAGATAATATCAAATTTAAGAACTATCAATAATGGGTAGCAATTTAAGGTGAATAGTCCTTTTGGTCCTTGGTGAAAATTGTGTTTTTTTTCGATGTAAGACTATGGACACGTAATGGTTATGTTTTCCCAAAGTGGGACTAAAAATCATTTCAAACTAATGCTCTTTTAGAGAAGTAGGAATTGGAGATGTATAATATTTTTTTCATATGCCAGCTTGGAAAACTAGCGTTTCACGTTTTGTCCTAGTTGACGTGTGCAGTTTGTTTGCTGAATGACGGAACCTTTTTGACACAATGTTATTAATCCCTTTAGCTTAAAGAGGGTACATCTGAAATGGTTAATACAATTTAGATTATATTATTACTTACAGATGGGGCATCTGAAGACTTATTAAGGTCTTTGACCATTTATATTTGGACCATGACCATTACTTGATTATTAGTCTCGACATCTGGGTTCCTTGATTCATAATACTGGACAGACACTCTGGGGCATATTTCTGAAAAGTGGAAACTTACACTCCTTAGTGCACCCCTAATGCCACCATGGTAGCTCTGTATTTATAATAAGGTGCACCATGGCAGTAGTAAGGGTTATTAGCATAATAATTTGAGATGCTAGTCAGGCGCTTTGCAGGACTAGCGTCACAAATTATGACGCTAAGCCTGCAAATCAACCAGAGGACAATTGTAATTAAAGGGAGCCTCTTTTTTTAAAGCCAGATGAAAATTGGGCAAAGGAATCTAATATTTTAGATTTCTTTGAGCCATTTCTTCACCCCGCCATGGGGAAATGCCCCCCTTGCATACATTATGCCTGGTCCAGACATAGGGGGTCATTCTGCCGCCCGCCAAAGTAACCCCGTCAAAAGACGGCTCCGCGGTCAAAAGACCGCGGGGGTCATTTCGACTTTCCCGCTGGGCCGGCGGGCGACCGCCAAAAGGGTGCCCGCCGGCCCAGCTGGAAAGACCCTGCAACAATGAAGCCGGCTCCGAATGGAGTCGGCGGAGTTGCAGGGGTGCGACGGGTGCAGTTGCACCCGTCACGATTTTTACTGTCTGAAAAGCAGACAGTGAAAATCTTTATGGGGCCCTGTTAGGGGGCCCCTGCACTGCCCATGCCATTGGCATGGGCAGTGCAGGGGCCCCCAGGGGCCCCACGACACCCGTTCCCGCCATCCTGTTTCTGGCGGTGTAAACCGCCAGAAAAAGGCTGGCGGGAAGGGGGTCGGAATCCCCATGGCAGCGCTGCAAGCAGCGCCGCCATGGAGGATTCTCCGGGCCAGGGGAAATCCGGCGGGAAATCCGGCGGGAAACCGCCGGATCCCCTTTTCTGACCGCGGCTTTACAGCCGCGGTCAGAATGGCCCTGGAAGCACCGCCAGCCTGTTGTCGGTGCATCCGTGTCCCTCCACCGCCAGGGTTGGAATGAGGGCCATAATGTGTTACAAAGGGTTACAAAGTGACACAATGCAGCGATTTTGGCCTCATTAGGCCACATTGATGTAAAAAAAATGGCATTAATGTGATGAAAGGAGGAGCTAGGCCCTCTTAAATCTGGGTCTGAGAATGTAAAGCACAGCTGCTAGCTCAGCGGTTCTCCAGGTTCTCAGAGGCCAGGCTATCACCCTCCTATTAAACAATCATCCAACAAAGTTAGAGATTCCCTTCATGTTGCAATGGACTGGTTTGCCAGATGTGCTTATATTAGATGTCGTATAAATATTTTGGTCAACATTAGATATGGGCAGTATGCCATGTTGCTATGGCCCTCTCAGTTTTACTTCTGTTGAAACATATCTCCAAAAAAGGAATGTATTAATGCTGAAAGAAGAATAACTGTCATCAGTGGTTAATTTGTAAATAAAAATGTGCTAGTGCCCAAAGCACTCCTCTGAAACAACACTGCTGCTGCATTTAAATGTGCAAGCACAGATCAATGAGGCAGCATAATCCTAAAGCCATCTCTGGTCTCTTTAATCCTTTTACAGCCACTTTCAGCCCCTTCAGCACTCCTTTGAAGCTTTGTGATGCTTTTCCGTCTTTGTCTTCCCCTGTCTTCTCCATACATGTCTTTTGCTTGCAGTAATTGCCTCATGCAGAAAAATAACACCAGCCCTCAAAAATAAGTGACAGTGCCCCCCACCAGCAACCACTGGCTCAAATTAAGCACTGGCTGTCATGCACAGAACACTCTCTCCCTACACCCATGGTGGACGTGGTCTGTTTTTGGTGGACCAGAGCAGGGAGAATCGACATTGAGAGGGGCCTGCCCTGAATGTGACGGGTCTCCTGGAACATCAAGGGTGGCAGGCTTTCCATAACTCGTTCACTGTAATTGATTGACTGCCACTGGAACCCACAGAGGCTCCAAAGACAGCAAACAAAGGTTCCATGCCTCAAAATGGGGCAGGACATCTGCGGTGTTATGGAGTGGGACCATTGGTAAATGATGCCACATTTTCTTAGTTGTCAACCCCTAAGTGACATGGTAAACTAGAAAAGCATATTTTGCAAAAAGGTGGTCTGCACAGCATAGACAAGTAAGATCTCGTCCTTGCATGAATTTCCCTAAAAAAACGTAACTCACGATCAATCATTTACCACCAAATATCCTATGAATATAGTTGCAATACCAGGGGAAATCTTACCTACAATATGTGGAAAATGAGTTCCTACTGATTTAGTGTTTAAGTACATGTTGAGATATTTTTAGGAGATATCTTCATAAGGTTTATGTTTATGTAAACAATATTGTTTCACTCTATGTTTTCATATGGAAACATCTGCAATTTCTCAGGCAAGGGCTCGCACTTTGATCACTTCAGATCTCTAACTAAAAAATAGGGAACAGGAAATGACCAGTCATATGCACCATGTATACTGGCACCACATCCAGCCACTAAAGACCTAAACATGAACTGCATAGAGGGGTATTGTTGAAGGCCATTCCGTCTTGCCTGGCGTTTCTTTGATGGAATTATAAACACCCTTTTATCACTTGCTCTGAGCATGTAGTAAATGCATTTGGACTTGAGCATGGTATTTCCACAGAAGGGGGAACAATACATGGATTAGGGCCTGATTTTCCCATTACTCATGTTATTCCCCATTCTGAGAGAAATACCCTGCATTCCTGGTTTTAGATGGCTGGATACACCTGAAATAAGAAATCATAGATCTCCCTCACAATACCCTTCTCATAACAAAGGGCCTTATTACCATCGTGGTGGATTGAATACTCTGTCACAAACGTGAATGATGTTTCATCTGCCATGTTATGATCTCCAGAGGATATAATGGCTTTGTAAAAACCCTGTCCTCTAGGATCATAATAAGGCCTTAAGTCTTGGGTACTGGCTGGGATGAGAGATCCCAGAGGCCCAGAATCCACACACCTAAATGTGGAGAGCTGGTAATGAGATTGTGAGTAGTCTGTGCACATGTAGTACTGTAGCACAGCAATGCAAATATATTTCTTCTAATATCAATATTAAAAAAGAAGCACACTAAGAGCCAGATGTATCATTTTATCCAATAGCGATTACCTAATTGCGATTTTTTGCGAATTGCAATGAAGTAATTGCTATTGAAATGTATGAAACTCCAGGAGTTTCATACTGCGATTCGCAGGGGCTCGCAAATAGACCTACCTCATCAATATTCATGAGGTAGGTCGCAATTTGCGAACCATTGCGAATGGCTAGAATCACAGGGATGGTGGCCTGCTGGGCTCAACAGGCCACCATGTCTGTGATTGCTTTTCAATAAAGCAATCTGTTTTTTTTTTTTCAAATGCAGCCCATTTTCCTTAATGAAAAACAGGAAGCATTTAAAAATGAAAAATGAAACGTTTTATTTTCATTTTTTAAGAGTAAGCAGTAATCCGTGGGACCACTGCCTGCTATTAAATTTTTTTTTTGCATGCATTCACAAAGGGGAAGGGGTCCCTAAGGGACCCCTTCCCCTTTGCGAATGGGTTACCACCTATTCATGGATTCATGGTCTCAAAACAATCATACATTCCTCTGCAATTCGGTATTAGGAAGGGACGCCCTTGACACGCCCCTTCCTGATACCAAATTGGTATGTAGTCGCAAATCCAATTTGCGATTTGGTAACACGTTAAAAAATTGCAAATTTAACTTGTTGAATACCAAAATACATTTGTTCGCCAGTTAGGGGGGCAATCTGGCCCTAAATGCTGGTTGTTAAATATGAAGTTTAGTTTTTAGTGCTGCTCTAATAAAATGGTTGTTGAAATAATCAGTAGTGTGCTGTTATGATTTGTCACAGGTTTTCTGCTATTTACACATGGTCTTTTTACCACTTAAAAGTGCCCGAAGTCTTATGAGTAATACTGTACAAAACGTACTTGCTATTATGCTTCTTCTTGTTACTATTTTTATTCCGTGATCAAATGATGCCACAGGTGTTTTCCGATGACCCAACAGGGTAGGTAGTGAGCTATGTGTAAATTCTGAGGGCCCGATTCACAGGATTTAAGACACGTAAAGTTATGTGTGCGGAGTCTCCGCATTCATGGCAGAATCTCCGCACTCAGGGCAGAATCTCTGAGCAGTGCTCAGTGTGGAGACTGCGCCCCGAGTGCAGCAATTCCGCCATGAATATGGCAACCACACTTGTAACTTTACTAGTGGTAATCCTTTTGTTACTTTGGCCCACAGTTGAGGACTGACATTTATCCAGTACACATTGATAATAACATTGCAAAGACTGTCCTTGATTTGACTGTTTTGTCAAAAGAGCTCAGTTATACAATCTGCATTTTCATTTCCCTAGAGGAAATTAACTTGATTTATTCTCTCAGATAAGAGGGAAAACATATTCTCGGTTTGATAGTGCATTTTATCCAGATCTGTTTACAATCACTTATGCAGGCTTCTTGTATTTTAATGAAAATAATAATGACATTTTGCATTTCTGCACCAGATAATGATTGAACAAAAGATGACGCTCCTTTCCTGGCACATGTTTTTCAACAATTGAACACCTTCCAAACTCTCCTAAAGTATATAGACATTTTAACTTAAAATGTTTTTAAACATACATTTAGCGCCATAACATATTTTAATGGAATGTTAACACAGCAAAACCAGTCATTGTAGATAGATACATGCATACATAGACAGTGATCCCCAGGAGGAATACACCCACTAAATATCATGGGAATTGTTATCACGGGTGGAGCAGCCTCCTGGGCATAGGCCTGTACCCCACATTCACTGCTGGGCACAACAATCTTCCAGGCTCCATGGGTGAGGGTAGGGGTATTTACAACACTCTCACCTGCCCTATGGGGGTAGGGAGCCCACTAGGCACCAGGAGAAAATGGAAATATAAAAATGAAGTGTTGGGTTGGGCCATCCAGTCACCTGCCTAGAGAAAGACCACTAGACAAAAGGGAAAAACCACTAGACAAAAGGGAAAAGGGAAAAACAGCCCAAAAAAAAGAAGGAGTGAGGGTGGACTACCTGGGCACCAGGCCATGCCCCCATCCCAGAACAGTCCCAAGAGTCTTTCTTCTTTCCTGGTGATAGACTGAGGCTTCACTCCCAATCTGTCCCCTCAAACTGAGGTTCAGAAAACACAATAGACATCAGGAAAGATTGCAAAACAAAACTGGGTGTGGTGGTGGCCCACCCAAGCACAGGGCCTAGTTCTCAATCCAGAACACCCCATAATCTTCCCTCAGTGTGGCAGAAAGCCCACTAGACACCTTAGAAAAATGACCTCAAAAATAGGAGTGGTGGGGGCAACCCACATTGGAATCTGTCCATGCTCCCACCCCAGCCTCCCCAGCAGTGTTTCTGTCTCCATAGCAGAACAGACCAGGGGCTTTGCCACAGTCTGCCTTCAGGGATGGGAAAAACCCACTAGAAGCCAGGGGTTATTTTGTTTTTAATATATTGGGTGGAGGTGGCTCATTTAGGCATCGGGCTTGCCCTCCAACCCTAAAGGACCTCACAGTCTTTATGGCCACCCTGGGGAGCTGATTGGATGATTTACCATCATTCTTCTCTCGGAGTGTGGTTAGAGAAAGCCCGCTAGACAAGCCTGCCTAAACAGTGAGCCAATCCTTCACCCCTAAAACCCTAACAGTTTCTCTACCTCCCTACGGCCAAGAGCATGCCATTCCCTTCAGGGAACATGAGTAAAATTGGATTCTTTAGAATGTAGTTTTGATATCAGGGAGAGCAGATAACAGGTAAAACCTAATATGCCTCCTTTATGTTGCTTTGGTGAATGCTGCACTATTCAGGCTATGTATCAGCCATCAACCTGGAAACTCTACAATCCCTGGGCATTTCTGAAACCTATAGAAGCAGACAAATTCAGGGTACTGTATCTTTAATGGAATTCAGATTAAAATCACAGACTTTGCACTGAATTCTGGGAGGACAAGTTCCAGACGCTGTGGGGTTCCACATGTTTCCTAACACCCAGCCTTCTCACAGTTCTCCCAATAAAATTCTACCTCATTTATTTGAGGGGGCAGCTAGCCTTGGGATGCAAACTAATCAAACCAAGGATTATGAGAAGTTCACATTGACTTCATACAATCACAGTTTTCATCCAACTATATAATAGGGTTTGTTTAGCCCAGAAAGAAATGTTCATAGCAGACTAGATTGAAGAAGAGTTTCTGTAGATTTAGACAATGAGACTATAAATACCAAATGCAAAACTATTGCCTTCCTAGGTCCTAAAGAGAATAGTTTATAGACATCATGAGATTTATTCAAAAGTAATCCTTCTGTTTGGGGCTAAAGCGTGAGTGTAAAGGTCTAGATCTGCACCTGCTAGGATATTACAAGGAATGCAAATAATTTAGAAGGGTTTTCAGGGATAGATCTCTGCTGACGTTCCCACCCAGAAACAAACATAGAGGCATGCAAAGTGGGTGCAACAAAGGCAATAATATAGCATTACATGGACCTGGCGAATTCAAGAACGGTCATTGCAAGACCCAGGATAACAGAATCAAGAGGCTTTCACAGGGACTGTAGAGTACAAGTACTTAGTGGGAGTAAGTTGATGGCAATAGACATAGGGGGTCATTTTAACCCTGGCGGGGCTAAAGTGTCGCCCGTACCGCCAACAGGCTGGCGGTACGGGGACGCATTATTATGACCGCGGCGGTAGTGCCGCGGTCGCACCACCGGGGACGGCAGTTTCCCGACGTTTTAGCCCCGGCGGTGATAATCCGCCAGGGCAGCGCTGCAAGCAGCGCAGCCCTGGGGTTTATGACTCCCCTACCGCCAGCCTGTTTCTGGCGGTTTGCACCGCCAGGAAGAGGCTGGCGGTAAGGGGAGTCCTGGGGCCCCTGGGGGCCCCTGCACTGCCCATGCCACTGGCATGCATAGCATAGCAGACAGTGAAAAGCGCGACGGGTGCTACTGCACCTGTCGCACGGCCGCAACACCGCCGGCTCCATTAGGAGCCGGCTCCTATGTTGCGGCCGCATCCCCGCTGGGCCGGCGGGCGTAAACTAGGTTTGCGCCAGCGGGGATGTCGTAATGGGGACCGCGGCAGCGGTTACAGTTGTAATGACCCCCATAGACTTTCTAGTTCATCAAACAGGTATAGGAAATCACATGTGAAAGTTAGTTACACTTCAAATAAGTGATTAAAATAATTAATACTTTTAATGTTTTTCCAGTTGATTCAAGCAATTGGAAAAAAGTATTTTGAAATTTGGTTTGAGGACTGATGTGAAAGGAAAAAGTGAGAATGAACAAGTAAAGTGATTCCTGAAGGATATAAGGATTAAGCAAATAATTCATAAAACCATGGTTCATAGAGAAACATGTCTGATCTAAATGAAAAATTGTGGTGGTGTGAAAAATGGAGAAGAAAAATAAGACAAGATGAAGGAACAAGATAAAGATACAACTTTAAAAACATTGACAAAGCTAATAGTTATGGCTTTGGCAAGTTGATGTTGTGGCTATTTTTTGTGACCAAATGCCACAAAATTAAAATGAAAACATGCTTTTGCCTAAACATGGCAGCAGCAGGAAATTACCGTCCTTTTACATGGTCTTCCCCCAGTGTATTCCCTACGTGCTCTGCTGACATAAGAACTCTTTGCTCTTTAACACTGTTAAACAGGAATAAAGTGTCTGTGGTCCCCTTTAGATATGTTGATATTCCCTTGAACCTGATTGGTGCAATTAACTTACCTACAAGGCCATTGTACATGGTGCAGAAATACACCCCTGGCATGAAAAGTTAGATGCCAACTGTGGACTGCAGCACTTATTGTCCCATTCACTACAGTGACAATGAAACCATTGCTTCAGGCCTACCTGGAATAGCCTGCCAACAGCATGAACCCTACTGCACAGAACTGTCACAATCACTCTAGTTTTTCTATTTTCCTTTTGGATTCCACTTAAAAAATATTAAAGGCATGATTTAGATATTGACGGATGGGTTACTGTCACAATGGTGATAGATATCCCATTCGACAAGATCTAAATCCTATTATTTCACACAGGATTTGGATTTCAGCAGATAGGATATCCGTCACCATTGTGATGGAGTAACCCATCTACGTATATCTAAATCAGGCCCTAATTGTTCTAAGTAAAGATAAATGTAGTAGTGTTTGTAGTATTGCAACAGGCTTTCAAAGTGTTTATTATTGTTAAGACATTTCCTTTCAATGGGTACTATGTGAAGTCTCCAGTATTATCTCAAGAGAAGATATTTTCTCAAACCATGGAATGAATGCTGAACTGAATATATGTTAGATATGTGGAATTTCCATCCATTGTCAACAAGCCTCTTTCCCCTGAATTGTGAGATGGCACCAGATTGGATCCTTTCCTAACTGAGACAGTAGAACCGTGGAACTCTGGACACTGCTACTTGATTTGGCATTTTTCACTAATAATGAAGAATCACACATTAAATTTCTTTATGTCCTGTTATAGGTGCTGTTCAGTTCTAAGTTTTAGAACTTGATACCAAACAAAAGTTTTAAAATGAGCTACCAATAACAGTTAGTTCCCAGCAAACAATAAACACAAAGGGCCAGATGCATGAAAGATCCGTTTTGCATTTCTTAAGTAGCAAATTTTAAGGAATCGCTATTTAAGAAATGCAAAATGGGATGTATGAAATTTGTGATTCGGTAATAGCGATTTCTTAAAATTCGCAAATCGCTATTACCGAATCGCAATTACAGAATGGGACTCTATTCACCCCCATGGGCCTGTCGGCCCATGGGTGCGAATGGTTTTGCATTTCCCAATTTGCGAATTCCAGTTAGGAATTTGCAAATTAGGTAATGCAAAGCCCTCTGATGCACCCCCCAAAAATATTTGCGGACATGTGAAGCACACACATGCCCTAGCGGCATGGGTGCGCTACATGTCATATTTAAAAATGCATTTATAATGCATTTTTAAAAATTGCACATGCTCACCATCAAATTGGATTTGGTGGGAATTGCATTTCCTAAATGCCCAATTCGCATTTAGGAAATGCTTGATAAATGTACTTTGGAAATCGCAAATAGGAATTCCCTATTTGCAATTTCCTATTTAGAGAATCGCAATTAGCGATTCTCTAAATGGGGTCTAAATAGGGTCGCAATTTTAAGGAATTGCTATTTTAGCGATTCCGTGAAATTGCACAGCGAATGCCTTTCACACATCTCGAAAGGCATTTTTGTATTCGCAAACGGCTGAATTTTGCGATTCGCACCATTTGCGAATGCAAAAAAGTTTGATACATGTGGCCCAAAGTCCATAACAAGGCCAGTGTAAAAAACTGTGCACATCCTCAACTTTACATCACCTATATATTTATTCATTTTACTACATGCAGTTTGAATGTTTATTGTTCTAAAATAGTAACGTTTTTAAAAGCTGACACTCATTCAATTAAAAAAAGAAAGAAAAGTACAGCTGTGCTCTGTATTTAATGTGAGGCACAAAACGGCACGAAACAGCTTAGATTCCTTATTGTCCCCACTATCTTTCAGACAAGCTCACCATCTCTGGTGGTTCTCGGCACACCCAGGTCATCATCAGACTGCAGAATAAAAAGTGCAAAAAAGGGAAGAAGAAAAAAAGCAGCATTCCTCTTCCATCTATGCACCCAAGATCTTGGAAAACATCCCCATATCCATCGGTACCATTGCTCCTCTTTAAAGAGCACTACATCACAGTCATTAAGGGGCCACAAAGCAGCTACCTCTCCTAGTTTACGTTATGCAGGTCGTAGACCCTGCCTTTTGGATCAAACTGTGCTATAGAAATACCACATACATACATGCACATATAGATAGCTGATGGCCATCACTTTCAACAGCCTTCAAACAGATGGAATCCCCATTGTGCTGTTTAGTATCCCATTGGAAGTTTCGTCGAACCTTTGCATGAGAAAGATAAACATTTTTGACATTTAATGTTGACCTTATCCAACTGATTGCTGTGTCTGCTCTCTGACGCTGACACATGCTGCTGCGGATTTTCATTATTAATAAATCTACGTATGAAATACGAAACAAGCACAGCAGCTACACCCATATCTATTCAATATTGTTATTCTTTTTTATAAATTCTTTATTTTGGCTACATTTATTTAAATATGCTAAGGGCAAACATAACGAAGAAGTTCTGCCCATCTAGCAGAGGCAGTGCTCCCTATTAAGCTACAGCCCCATGACAAGAGTTTGAGATGCCATTTCAGGCTCTTGCAGGGAAGCCTGGATGTGTTTTTACTGTCTCATTACTGCCAGCGAGTGAAGCCCCAGTACCGGTGTGAGCAATGTAGTGGAAGAAACCAAGCATGGAATAAACACATTTTAAGGGAATACAGTGCTTGTCTGCTAATTCATCAGGCAGCAGGTGGCACGGAAGCGAAGTGAGTTGACAAATGACATTTTCTTTGCTAATATTCTAGTGCAATGATGTTCTTCTGACAAATGTCAATGTATTTGGCATCTATTGTGAAGAGAGCCTGTTGTGTTTGACAAGCTGTATAATGTATTGATATAAAATGGTATCTGTGTACAAAATACGCACTATGCATTCTCGATTCGTTTCCTGCATACAGAGTATCTCTGTTTTTAAGGGCAAACACAGGAAACAATGGGCCCTGATTCTGGAACAACATCCAGTATCCATCGGGACACCCCAACCCTGCTCCTCTTCTGGAGGGAGTTGAACACCCACCTCTTTATAGAGATCTACACCAGGATAATATAGGAGTCATCAATGAGCACCTCTCAAATCATTTCTAACTGTATCCTTGCCTTTTACCCAGCACAGAACTCTGCCGACTCTCCAATTTTTCACTTTACAAATACCAAATACATACTGTTAGACCTGTCAGCCTTAGGGTGGTCTCCCCCCACACTTTTTGCCTTATTCCTCCCTATTTTTCTGAACTCGTATTTGTTGGCCTTAGGACTCTGTGCACTTTACCACTGCTAACCAGTGGTAACGTGTGTATGCTGCTTCCTTAAAACATGGTAAAATTGGCCTGCCCCCATGTGGCATATTTAATTTACTTACATGTCCCTAGAAAAGTGGTTCTGCATGCACCCAGGGCCTGTAAATTAAATGCTACTAATGGGTTGCCAGCACATGATTTGCCACCCTCTTAAGTATTCATGACTCAGGTCTGCCATTACAGTCTGTGTGTGCAGGTTTGAATTGCCATTTCGACCAGGCAAAATTAACCTTTCTCCAGGCCCAAATCTCCCTTTTTAATATGTATACGCCATCTCTAAGGTAAGCCCTAGCTAGCCCATAGGGCAGGGTGCAATGTATTAAAAAAGTTGGACATGTACTGAATATGGGGGCAGATTAAAAAAAAGTGATGCTGCACCTAGTGCAGCACCACTTTCCTTGCTCCCTTACCGCCCCCTACCACCACCATCTGTGTGCTCTATTTAAAATACAGTACACTATGGTACAGGGTAGGGGGCAATAGCATTTCTTTTTTTACGCTATTGATATACTCTGCAGGCGCTGCTCCTGCAGAGTACTTAGGGTCCAATTATAAATAATGCTCTGAGCAGGCTTTAAAAGTGCCGAAACAAATGGCACAAGGAAATCTCTTCGATTTCCTTGCACCATTTTATTAGCCCCCGTAACAGGGGAACACCTTCCTTGCATGCATTATGCCTGGCGCAGGCATAACGTGGAACAAGGGTTTACAAAGTGGCGCAATGCACGCATCGCCCAACTTTGTAAATAAGGTGTGGCGAAAATTCTACTTAGGCGCTGTCTTAGTGTTCTAAATATGATGCTATGGCGACGCTAGGGGCTTCTAAATCTGCCCCACAGTGTTTTATGTGGAGGTATATATAAAACATACTGATCACCACTAAATCTTACATTGACATTTCTCCTATTCATATGAAAAAAACAAGTACTGGTTATTTTTTTTTCATATTTAGTAGCCGTGTTCTCTTGACAGTACCGTACTAACTCCCCATGCTTGATAACATGGGGTAAGTGCTCCTAACATGGCTATTTTGGCTTAGAAATCATCTACAATCAACCATTGGGAGTATGCCTAAAAGCCTAAAGAATTTAAGGCCATATTAACATGCCCCTACTGCCACCAGAGCATCACTTTTGGCGACACGCCGGAGGCACTTTGCACTGCACCATATTTACCAGGTGGCGTTAGCATGGCACAACGAGGAGAAATACTTTTATTTCTCCTCATTTTTGCTCTCTCTATGTGTGGTGCATTCTGCAGCACACATAGAAAGAGCAACAGGCCATTATTATTTGTTTATGTGCAGGAAGGGATATCATCCTGCACATAAACAGTCATTCCCTTCAACGCATACACCCTTGCACTATGATGCAAGGACGCCTGCATTGGCGTTGGCAGCTAAATTTAGCATAAGCACTAGGAGACACACAGGGGTGAGCCGTATTTTTGTAAATAAGGCACATCCCTGCGTCAGAACTGACACAGCACGGCGCTGCCAATTGTGGTGCAGTACCACGCATGTTCCATGTAAATATGCCCCTAAGTTACCTAATACACTATTCTTGTATACCAAAATATAGACTTTCATTATGAGAACTTGATTACCGAGGTCGCTTGGAAAATGGAATCTCGTAATTGTTGAGAATAATCCAAGATTTCTCGATTAATACCATCGATGTTTGGGAGGGCTCCTTCTGCTTATTTTAATTCCCATGGAATATGTGGTTTAATACTTCTCATTTAATTCGATATAATTTTAATTTCTTTCCTCCAGTACAAGAACATCAGATGTGTCAACTTGAAAGTAATCACCTTCCGTATAACACTATGCACCATTCAAAAATCAAAGCCTAAAAACAACGCAGAGCTTCAGATAATGCCGTCCCTGTGTCAAGCGCACAAGCGACCTTCTAGTGGGTATTTGGGTATAAAAAGTGTAAGCAGGAAGTTAGATCAAATGGAGTTTCATGGTGCTTGACGGCAGAAACACGAAAGACAAGAGACGTTCCTGTACTTATCACAATTGAGACCCTTATTTAACCCACTTTGTGGCCACTTCTGGCATGGGTGGTAGAGGGTTCGGTTAGAATATGCCAGATGTTGCCATATGACCAAACAGGAGCAGTGGTGAGGACTTTAGAGGTGAACATCTAATTAAGATATTTACAGAAGTTCAGCACCTTCATGTTCTGTGCTGATTATTTATTTATTTGATTAATCACACTATGGTGTTACATAGGCATGTATGGTACTGCTCCCTGCTGTGAACAGATTTCTTTGAATATTTGGTTAGGTAAGGGGTTCCAAAAGGGAAGCAACCTGTACTCAGGGGATGCTGCATAGGAAAGGTCTTCGGATCACCTGCAGTTTTCAGTACTATCCATGAAGAAAAGACATATTTTGAGAATTTGGTAAAATTCATATCTCTCTAAAGCAGTGCTTCCCAAACTTTTTTAGACCCATGGCCCAATTTTATTTCATTTATAGACAGCACATTTTCCATTAAAGTGGCTGCTAAATTCACACAGTCATATAGTTTTACTGCTAAAGCTATTTTGCACATGAATGGTAATGTGTGAGAATTAGTTTTCAGTAATTTTTTATCATATGTGCATCATCAAGTAAAGTGTCTTGATTTATTTTGATTCCCTTCAAATCTTTCTTTCCACCACACTTCAGAATTACAAAACGTGCTTTGTTTTGTTTTCCTGACTGCTGAATGTATATAATTCTACATGTTGTTGTGTGTTCCCAAAAATTACAATGTTACAAAAAAATTGCAACTTATAGCCTTTCTTTTCACACTCCCTGTAGGCCAGTAGGATTGTCCCATAATTCACCTTACTTTTCTGTCTTTGACTGCAATGTGTTAAAAAACATAAACAACTATTTGTCAGAAGACACAACCTAAAATGTGTGCTCTATCTTAGAAATGCAGCAAATGTGGTAAGATAAATACTTATTTTAAAGGCATCTTTATTTATTGCTTGGACATGCGGGACTCAGTTGTGGGTGATGAAGCACAGTTTGGGAGAGACCATTCTACAGTACTGTTAGTACTCATCATTAGGGGGCGGAACCACTGAGTAGACCCTTTTCTTCATAAACTATATTTTCAATGTGTTGGGTGGTGCCTTACCTTGGAGATACGTTGCCTCATGAAATTGAGGTTTAACTCAATCTCTGATTTCTCAGCCTGTGGGCGTTCATTTGAAATAAAGTTTTTGGATATAACATTTTCCGGTTTCCCTGCACCTACAGGGGTGCAGAGGGTACATGTGTGTATCTTCTAATATACTGAGCTAGCGTATTAAAATAGGCATTGATATGTCATAAAATGTTTGAGTGGCATGGGGCAGGAATGTTTAGGGCCTAGAGGCATGAAACCTACAGAAACGTTTTTTTATAACACCAGTGTCCATGTGAAAGCTTGCATATATCCCCCTTAAACTAGTGGCACAGAATTGGGAAAAACTTGGCATATTCACAGGAGGCTAGCATTGTGCTGTTATGGATGTTTGTATCCAGTAGTACATGAGCACCCTACAACACTATTTGCACACTGAAGTTTCCTACATAGCTCCATTTATAAGTTTTCTTCTTCAGACACGACGTCAAGAACACAGTATTAATGTAAGTGAATACACGTCAACTTCTGTATTTCCAATCAAGCATCTATAACCAGAGGTTTAGCCTCTTATGTTGCATGTTGTTACTCTTCTATTCTGTCCCATGAAGAGAAATAATGGTTAGCTGTGCATACATATTTTGGGCTGTATTGTGGCCTCATCAAGAGATGGTAATAAAACATGTAACCATGATTTGAAAAAAAGACTTCAGACCCGCTGGCAATCGATGAATGGATCTGAGATCTTCTGAGATCTTCTAAATTACTCACCAAAACAGATGACTATAGGGCTTTGTCTCAAACTGGTTTTTGTACTGTGTTCAATAGTACTAAAATAATACTACTAAAGAATTACAAAATACTATTCACCAA
Organism: Pleurodeles waltl; assembly: GCF_031143425.1. Taxonomy (NCBI): domain Eukaryota; kingdom Metazoa; phylum Chordata; class Amphibia; order Caudata; family Salamandridae; genus Pleurodeles; species Pleurodeles waltl. The sequence continues at coordinate 1,057,037,877 of NC_090439.1, forward strand.
CTTACATGCGGGGAGCCTGTGCCACCTCCTCCCCTATCTTTTATGTGTGAAGATTTCGGCCCTGGCTGTGGAGATCTCTACATATGTAATTGTTGGGGGAAACATCCTTTTTTACGACTTTTTTTTCCGAAAGTCGTGGTTAACGAAAGCGCAACAACTCTTTTTTTAACCACGACTCCGTTTTTTTGTGCTTTAACTACGTATGTTCTGAACAACGAACATGTGTGGTTAAGGTACAAAGAAGGGAGTTGGCGAAGGTAAGTGGTGGGTTTAGGTTTTGGGGAGGGGGTGGGGGTGGGGGGTTTTAGGTTTTGGGGTGGGGTTGGGGGGGTGGGGCGTTTTTGGTTTTGGGGAGTGGGTGGGTGTTAGGGGGTTTTAGGTTTTGGGGTGGGGTTGGGGGGGTGGGGCGTTTTTGGTTTTGGGGAGGGGGTGGGGAATCAGGGGGTTTTAGGTTTTGGGGTGGGGTTGGGGGGTGGGGCATTTTTGGTTTTGGGGAGGGGGTGGGGGTTAGGGGGTTTTAGGTTTTGGGGTGGGGTTGGGGGGTGAGGTGTTTTTGGTTTTGGTGAGGGGGTGGGGGTTAGGGGGTTTTAGGTTTTGGGGTGGGGTTGGGGGGGTGGGGCGTTTTTGATTTTGGGGAGGGGGTGGGGGGTTAGGGGATTTTAGATTTTGGGGTGGGGTTGGGGGCGTGGGGGGCTATTTTGGTTTTGCGGAGGGGGTGGGGGTCAGGGGGTTTTAGGTTTTGGGGTGGGGTTGGGGGGTGGGGCATTTTTAGTTTTGGGGAGGGGGTGGGGGGTTAGGGGGTTTTAGGTTTTGGGGTGGGGTTGGGGGGGTGGGGTGAGGGATGTAGGGTGAATGGTGCCTATTACTAATGCTTTTATCAGGAATGCCTTTACAACGCAATATCGTTGTTAAGGCATTCGTGGTAAAATCATTAGTAGTAGCAACGAGGTCGGTGTTCCGACCTCGTTGTTAAGGCAGTAGTTGTTTTTGAAGTCGTTGTTTCGTCGTTCAATCAATTGTTTGATCTGACATCGTTTTTTCCACTTTTTGCATTCAAAGCTCCTGTTTTAGCTGACTTCATTTTTGCTGACCATAGGACTCTGCACACTTTACCACGGCTAACGAGTGCTAAAGTTCTAGTGCTCTTTACCTAAATTTTGTGACATTGACTTCTACCCAAATGGCATATTTAATTCACTGCTGCCTGAGTGAGAAGGACTAGACCTGCACCTTGAACCCTGGACCACCAGAGTGACTCCAAGGGCTAGTTGGCTGGCCTCCTAAGCAGAGGTCAGGGACAGAACAACCTTGAACAATACACCTGGCCCCTGCCAGCTGTATCCCTGTCCCCGAAGTGGTGCCACCTCAGTCCTGGACATTTGGAAATGGGCCTGAATGTGATTTGTCAGCTCAGCTGTGGTCCTGGCAGAACTGATGCAGCAAAGCACATTGACTGTCAGCTCTGCATCAGAACCACCACTGTGCAACTCATCTCCAGAGCAGGATGATACAGCTCCCCAGAAATGCTGCTGCTCAGAACATCTTCAATGTAGGACCTCACATCGCAGCCCTGCGGCTCTTGAGAGCCCACGTTGAGCAACAGAGCCTTGACGTATGACCTCACATCACAAACCCGCAGCTACCTCAGAACTACCACATCTCGTGCATTCTCAACATAGTACTTCATATTGCAGTCCACAGCTCATCAGAACCGCTGTTGCGCAACACATCCTCAATGAAGGATCTTACAATGCTCCACAACCAGGATTTAATGTACGTTGTTCAGTGGGCCTAACTTGGTCTCCTGAGCTCCATTGTGGTCAGCCTAAACTTGTTACTTTGTCTTGATCCGGCGCAACCAGATAACCACAGTTGGAGCTTTGTGCTTTTAAGCACTTGACCCTCACTGTACTCTTGGCTCTGCTTACCAGGCCCTGGACCAGTGCTCGGAATAAAAGGTATATGGTCCGATGTTACAATCACAATTGGAATTACAGACCCATGTAAGTCCCCAGTAGATAATAGGGAAAGGGGGAATTCAAACTACCTAAATGTCCCTAGTATATAATAGGACTGGGAAGTTTAGAGGCCCAGTAGATTTTCTGCACTGGACTGTGAACTGCTGTGTTACCTGCTGTAATTTTTAAAGGCAGTCCTGCTTTGCAGACTGTCTTTATAAAGTCAAATGTATGCAAGCTCTATTTTTAAATTAAAGGTACTTCCAAACTGACAATCTAACTTATTTGTACATATTGCACCCCTAATGTCTCCCCTAGATGCCACACTGGTGGGGTGCCATGTATTGATAAGCAGAGACATTAAAAATATGTTTTATGTGCCCTGGTAAAGGAAAACAACTTACATTTCTTCTATTGTAGAAAGCTAGCTCCATAGGCTAAAAAAGAAATGATTCATAAGCATACATATTGATAGGAAGAAGGTAAAATAGCATGAAAGGACTTGAATGATAATGATAAATACAACAACTTGCCACTGTTGAATTTATCATAACTAATACAGAAAATAAGTTATAAGACTTTCTATTCTGTAAGCCAAATACAAGCATGCTAGTGCTCTCTCCTGATTGGTCAGCCCTAACAGGATTAGCCAGGCTGCTTTGATAAGGGGATAAGTGGCCTACACCGAGCAAAGGTTTTCTGATGTGGGAGGTTGGCAGATGCTGAGGCCAGGCCAGGAAGGAGGCTGGCTACAAACTGGGCTTCAAAAGGAAGCAAGTCAGAAAGGAATGAAGTCAGGCCTGCCCTCTCACCCTATACCCACAGTTAGATAGTGGGCTTAGGAAAGGTATTTGCAGATATATACAGGGGGAGGTAATGGAAATGAGCTACACCAATGGTTTGGTTTAGCCAGGTCTTGCTCCCCTGGAAAAATGTCCTTCTTGGAATTGTAAAGTGCAGTGCTTTATGGAACATGAAGATGCCACACTTTGGGGGAGGTTGTCGTGCCTCTGGGTGGCAGCTCATTAGACAAGGATGTCCCTTAACTGCCCCCCCAGGATGATTGAATAAACATAGCTGATCTGCATTGGAATTCAGATCTGCTGCCTGAAACCACAAGACGAATAAGGACTGCCTTGCTGGAACCCTAGCCGGCAACCCAGAGGACTGCATACAGGAGCATTGTTCCTGTTGCACACTGGAACAATAACCGCAAGGACTTTGCCCTGCTTTTTAAAAGGACTCAGTAGTGGATGCCCTGAAAGTAACAGGTTATAAGAACTTCCCTGCACCAGCTTCTATGAAAGAACCCCAGCCTGAAGTGCATTCAATGTACTTGTAAGGATTTCGCCACATTCATTTTGGGAATTGTCTTCCCAATGTCCCAAGGAGCAACTCAGAGACTCTGGAACCTTCCTGCATCAATAAACACTTCTGGAAGTAAGTTTTAAAGTGTTACATTGTGGAGGGCTGGTACTCGACTGTGTCCCGGTCCAGTGCAACCTTCCCTTTGAGAGCCATTTGCTTCCAAACAATAGTTTTATCTCTAATCTTTAAAAATCCATATCTCTGGTTCCCTATTTTGGATTTTTATCATTTTGATGTAATTTCAAGATAAAAATATTTTCTATTTTTTATAAATTGGTGTGGAGTTTGTGTGGTGTTTTGTCTTACTTATTTATTTTATTGGTGTATTTAAATGCTTTATATGCATGTCTCCTAAGTTAAGCTTGCCTGCTCATTGCCAAGCTACCAGGGGATGAGCCAGTGGCTAACGATTTGAGACCGTGAGTGAGCCTAACAATGTCTGGGGCATCATTGCTCATGGTAGAAGTGTGCTTAACTCTACTATTAAGCAACCTCCAACAGGATTTTATACATTGCCTCTAGGTTAAGTCTGAATTTTCTGCCAAACTTTCAGAGGACTCAGCACAGGATAATTTGGGGTTTGCTTGTGTTTCACCCTGCCTAGAATTGTGGTTATTTCTTGATTAAGGTTTAACGCCCATCAACCTGTAACCCAATTTCCTAGAGTAGGTATATGTTTAGTAGTAAATGTGAGGGTTGCAGGTGGAGTAGCTGGAAAATGAGAAGTACTTACTACTAAATGGGAGGGGTTGAGTGAGGATTTAGGAACGGTTTAGAGATAGATTTACGGAAGGAGGAGTTTAGAGAGGGACAAGCACCCACCCACTAAGCCCACTGCTATTCACAAAATGCACATCTATACTACAGTCAAAATGGACCAAAAACATTAGTAATTGTATTCTAGCTCGAACTGGAGTAAATTCAGCAAAACACCAGATGAACTAGTGGCACTGCAACACACTCATAAATAATGGACAGAGGGACTTATAATAATAGCCCATTGGAACTAATGTTGAATTAAATTGAATTAAATTAATGTATGTCAAATAATACAAAAGTAATGTAATGGTACAAAAAATATAACTAAAACATAATTATGAGTGTATTCATGCAACATTGTTTTTAAGAATAGATAAAACAATTTAAATTAATTTGATGCATGTTTTTTAAATATTTTTACTACTTAATGAATAAATATGCATACATACTTTAATACTTAAATCAACAATGTTTTAGCATTTTTTTCAATTTAATAGTCCTTCTAAATGTTTCTATTTCCTGTACCATAGGGAGATGTCTTCCCCAGTGAGGGAAGACCTCTATTTATGTGTGAAAATTTTAAAGTAATAACTTTACACATGTAATTTAGGCTCCAGCCCCTGATTCAAGGGTTGGGGACATATAAGTCCACACGTTTGAATAACTTTAGACTCATAAGTGGTGATAAGCCAAAAGTAGTAAAGATACTCAAATATATAACAGTAAATCTACTTATAGTGATTGTTCATCTGTAAATTTACCTTTGTGAATATGGCACTGAGCTTTTTGCATTAATCTGACAAATTATCACCTCAACCTGCTGCGGCTGCAAAGGAAGATGTTGCTTGAAAATTCAAGGCCCACAGCTATAGAATGCAGCTACTACAATTACTTTATAAACACTTGGCTATAGCAAAAATCTCTTTCAATGTCAAAGTCACATCCCATAAAGATGAATATTTCATCTTTGGAGGAATCTCCATATGAACACTTTTCACAATCCTCTCAATTTAACAATGTTGTCCTACTGGAATCCCATCTACTAATTCATGTCTACTGAAATTGCTGACCTGCTTATATATACCAAACCGAATGAAAAGCCTTCCTTAAAAACCATTGCTAGATAATTCGCTACTTCCACTACAGGAACTGATATGGGATTAAAACTCCCTGCATAACATACCACTCCATCTCCTCCATGCTGCTATATATGCCTTTGTAGTATCTAGTGTCCAAGATTTCTTGACAAGGTCTGAATTTTCTTCCAATTACCCTGATATCTGCCACACTCTCCTGAAATATCCCACCCATAACTGTAGCTGACCGGACTCCACTAACTTGTGGTATCCTCCCTGAACATCTACTAGCAACTCTTGAAAACAGGGTAACAACACTGGATTGTCTATTAACAGACTCATCACCTCCGGAAACCACACCTGTGACTGCCAAAACTAAGTTATTCACAACAATTGTGCATTCCCTTTCCTCACTTTGATCAAAACTCTCTGCATCACAGCTAAAGTAGGGAACGTATAAAGCCTCCCCTCCCCCTAACTCTGAAGGAATGCATCCACTGACTCCGCTTCCACATCTGGTTTAGAAGTGTAAAATCTTGGAAGTTGAGCATTCAACCTATCTGCGAACAAATCCACTTGTAATGGACCGCATCTCCTGCTCAGGCTCAAAAACATCTCCCTGTTCAATTGCTCGAGTTCCAATCTGCTTCTAAATTGCTCTTTGGTGGAATATACTGTGCCTGAACTTTGATGTTCCTTTCCAAACAACAATTCCAAAATTATTTTACCATCTCTGCAAACACTCTTGATCGAGGACCCCCTAGCTTGTTCACATACCTCACTGCTGATACAATGTCCATTTTTAGTGACACACTGCATTTCAACTGATCGGTCACAAAACTCTTTATTGTGAATGATCCTGATAACATTTCTAGAAATTGATATGTATTCCCCTCTCTCTTACTGACCAAGGTCCTCCTATTGTTACTGAACCACATTTGTCTTCCCAGTCCTGAAGACTTGCATCTGATTTGATCATCATCTCTGGTATTTCATCAAATATTGTCCTGCCATTCCAAGCTTCCGCGTTAATCAACCACCAATTCACTTCTTCTCACAAACATTTTGCCCTTAGATGCAAATGATGTCCCTTCAATCTCTCAAGTGCTCTATAATGCAGTGGAGCTGGAAATATCGCCTGAATCGATGCTGATAGAAGACCTAACAAGCTGGCTAGCTGATGTAAGTTTATGTAGTGCAGCTTCTTCACTCTGTTCAATTCTTTCCAAATCCTTTTGACTTTCTCCATAGGAACTTTCATTACTCCCTCCAAGGTCTGTATCTGAAAACCTACAAACTTAGGCCCTCATTACAACCCTGGCGGTCGGTGATAAAGTGGCAGTAATACTGCCGATAGGCTGGCCGTAACTACAGCCAAATTATGGCCATGGCAGTGAGAACTTAGATAGACAGCCACTTTACCACACCAACCGCCAGGGCGGAAACAACAGCCATTACGGTGGTAGCCGGCAACAGCCAGGCACAAGTCACTGTTTCGCCCCACGCCGCCATGGAGCCCGAACTTCAAATATTCCCAATGATTTTCTACATCCTGCTCCAACACGAACACCAATGATGGCGAAGACGATCACAGTGAGTACAGCCGCCTAGCATACAGGGGAGGAGGGAGGAAAAAGAGAGTGACACACACATGCAACACACACACACGCCCACCCCCAACACCATACACACAATCAGCTGCAGTAATAAAAATTATTTACCCTGCACCCCTGAGGAATAATTCAAGGACAACAGGAATGTGCAAAAGTGAGTGTAATAATAACAACACAGTAGAAATACGAAAATGCAATGTAATAGTATATACATATTTTCAGTTCAAGGGGCACTGCCCAGTCCTCATTGTGCGTGGGCCACAGGCCAAAGTCCAAGGGCCAACTTGTCACCTGAACTAACACAGTGAGAACACTGCAGGGGTATCGGTTGGAAAATAGGCAGGCACCTCAGGGGGACGGGGAATGGGGGCACCTCAGCCGGCAGATGGAACAAGACCACTGGTTCGGGAGGGGGCAACATGCCCCATGCTTGGTCCTGGGGAGTGCAAGGCCACAGTCTCTCAAGTGGGTGACTTGCCCACATGCTCTGGAGAGGGCAACATGCCCTGGGCATGGTCCTGGGGCATGCAAGGCCACAGTGTCTCAAGTGGGTGACTTGCCCACATGACCTGGAGGGGGCAACGTGCCCTGTGCTTGATCCTGGGGAGTGCAAGGCCATAGTCTCCCTAGCAGGTGACTTGCCCACATGCTCTGGAGGGGCAACATGCCCTGTGCTTGGTCCTGGGGGAGTGCAAGGCCTTAGTCTCCCGAGTGGGTGCCTTGCCCACATGCTCTGGAGGGGGCATCATGCCCTGTGCTTTTGATCCTGGTTAGGCTGGGGTAGGTGGGTGTCTTATCCACTGAGTGTGGAGAAGTGTGGCTCAATGGTTAGAGCGGCAGACCCTGAAGCAGAGATCTGGCTCAAGACCAGGGTTCAAGTCCTGCTTCAGCAGGTCTTGGGCTCAATTCCCCTTGACCAGATAATTCTTGCCTCGGTGCCTAATCTAATTCATGGGTCCCACTCTGCAACTCTGGGCAATAGCTTGCTTAATCTCCACAACGGCCCCAACAGCGCTTGGATGCCTGGCTTCACCCTGGGGGTGCTCAGGAGTGGGCGCCTCACAGGGAAAAGCCAGGAGGGGTTCCATAGCGGTATGAGTACAGCGCCTTGAGACCCTAACGGGTGAGTAGTGCGCTATACAAGTGCTAATTCACAATTTTACATCCACTGGTTCTGGAGGGGGCATCGTGCTGTGTGCTTCTGATCCTGGGGAGGCTGGGGTTGGTGGGTGTCTTCACCACTTGTTCTGGAGGACGTATCGTGCCCTGTGCTTCTGATCTTGGGGAGGCTGGGTGTCTTACTCACTGGTTCTGGAGGAGGCATTGTGCCATGTGCTTCTGATCCTGGGATGCTGGGGTTGGTGAGTGTCTTACCCAATGGTTCTGTAGGGGGCATCGTGCCCTGTGCTTATGATCCTGGGGAAGCTGGGGTTGGTGGGTGTCTTGTCCACTGGTTCTGGAGGGACATCGTGCCCTGTGCTCTTGATCCTGGGGAGTGCAAGGTCACAGTCTCTCAGCTGGATGTTATAACCACAGGATTTGCATGGGCAGGCCGCACAGTAGCCCAAGAGACGCAGGACTACATACCATCCGCTGGCGGTGATGGCTCCTCAGTGGTGGTGGTGGTGCTGCTTCGGCCACTGGTTGGAGGAGGCTCTAGTTAATCCCCTGCAGCCTCGGAGGGCTGCTCACTGGCGGTGGTGCTGCTGCTGGTGGGGGGAGGCTCCAGCCCATCCCCTGCAGCCTCGGATGGCTGCCCACTGGTGGTGGTGGTGGTGCTTCTTCTGATGGTGGTGGTGGGAGAAACTCCAGCCAATGCCCTGCAGGCTCGGATGGCTGCCCACTGGTGGTGGTGGTGCTGCTGCTGGTGGGGGGAAGCTCCTGCCCCTTCCCTGCAGCCTTGCACGGCTGCCACTGGTGGTGCTGGGGCTGCTAGTGCTGGTGGTGGGGGGAAGCTCCTGGCCATCCCTTGCAGCCTCGGACGGCTGCCGACTGGTGGTGGTGCTGCTGCTGCTGCTGGTGGGGGGAAGCTCATGCCCATCCACTGCAGCCTCGGATGACTGCCCACTGGTGGTGGTGGTGGTGCTGCTACTGCTGCTTGTGGTGGTGGGGGGAAGCTCCTGCCCATCCCCAAAGCCTCGGATGGCTGCACAACCATGGTTGTTGGAGGGAGCTCCGTTTGAGACCCTGCAGCAGGCCCCTTGTCCTTCCTGCCTGCTGATGCTGGCTCCTTGCTACTCCTGGCAGCAGCTGGGGCAGCATCCTTGCCCTTCATGGCAGCAGCTGGGGCTGGCTCCTTGCCCTTCCTGGCAGCAGCTGGGGCAGGCCCCTTGCCCTTCCTGGCAGCAGCTGGGGCAGGCTCCTTGGTCTTCTGGTCTGCAACTGTGGCAGGCACCCTTTCCTTGAGGATGCCTGGTGCTCTGGATCCTTTCCCATGTGGAGTCTACTAGGCCGGTGGACTGGGTAGCCGAGGTGCGTGCCTGGGATTTTGCCTCCCTGGACAGACATGAAGGACGGGGGGAGGGGTAAGGAAGAGGTCAATGGTGGAGAGGAATAACTTCTTAGGGACATTGTGGCAGGAAGAGGGAGGAGGTTTAGGAGTGGAGGAAGAGGGAGTGGTTGTAGGAGGTATCTGCTGTGTTTGGGTGCAGGTGCATGGGCAGGATGCTGTTGTGAGGTGGATGGCTGTTGGGTGTCTGAGTGCTTGCGTTTGTGTGCCTTAGGAGGGGGGTGACAGACACAGTGGGAGAGGACAAAGGGAAAGTGTGCATGGCTGTTGTGGAGGTGTCTGCAAGTGAGGTGTGTGTTCTGCTAGGTGTGGTGGTGATGCTGGTAGTGGATGAGGATGTAGTAAATGCAGACGTGAGTGTAGATGCAACTGGGAGGGAGGTGAAGGAGCAGGAGGAGGGGGAGACAGTGGAAAAAGTGGATTTTGGTATGTCTGCATCTGGATGGTGGTTGTGTGAGTGCCTATGGGATGATGTGTGGTGCTTGTGTTTGCCTGTGCCACTCTTGTGTGTTGTGTTGTGTGCATGTTTGTCTGCCTGTGTGCTTGGGATACGTTGGGGTTGAGGGGGATGGGATTGGGAAGAGGAAGTTGGAGGGTGGAAACAGGGGCAGTGGCTGCCATCAGAGAGGAGGCCAGAGCCTGGATTGATATTTGTTGGGCCGCCATGCCAGTGTGAATGTTCTCCAGGAATGCATTTGTCTGTTGCATCTGGTCTGCCAGCCCCTGGATGGCATTCACAATGGTTGAATGCACTACAGAGATGGATCTCAGGAGGTCACTAGCCTCCTCACTCAGGGCAGCAGGGCTAACTGGGGCAGGGCCTGAGGTGCCTTGGGCGAAGGAGATGCCCACCCTCCTGGGTGACCGGGCATGGGAATCTCAATGAGGGGCTCCTGGGAGGGCGGTGCTGGTACGGGGGGTGGCAGCAATACCTGTACCTGGGGTAGGCACTGACGTGTCCACCACCACCAGGGAGCTTGCATCAGAGGAGGTATCTGTGTCCGAACTGTCCCCTCCTGTCTCTGCCGTGGTGTTCCCCTTGCCCTCCGTCCCACTGGTGCCCTCAGCTTTGGTGGACTCTGCCTCCTGGGTACAGTGGGATGCAGCTCCCTCCTTCGCTGATGTATCTGCTGCTCCACCAGATTATGCTAATGCACATAAGGGCAGAGTGACAAAACAGAAAGGGGGAGAGAATAGACAAAGGATACACTGGGTCAATGGCTGCACCAATACCACCGTTGGCGTACACACCACCATCACACACAGGGATCAGGCCTATGCACTATGCATTGCACTCCCAGCTATAATGCTAGCCACCAAGAAGTGGGAAGGGGCATATACCAACAAATGCAGCACACCTGGGACCCACAGAGCCCACACCAGTTGTGGATGCCTATAAGCTAGGTAGCAAGATTATCACTTCAGAGCCGTGGCCAACATGGGACCTACTCTGCAATGTCAGGTCTGGCCTAGGGGCACCTACTGACACACATACCCCACCCGGGTACCCCCCTACCATGCCTAAGTTGTAGTGATGGCCACTGTACTCATCCTCTTGTGGCTGCAGTGATGGCCTCAAGCGCCCATCCAGCTCCGGATAGGCCACCACCAGTATGCGGGCCATCAGGCGGGTCAGAGTTCGACGGACACCCCTTCCTCGTTGGGAGGCCATCCCCTGCTGGGCCTCTGCCGTCTTCCGTGACCAACATCTCAGGTCCTTCCACCGTTTCCGACAGTGGGTGCTCCACCTGCCGTAGACCCCCAGTGTCTGAACGTCCTTGGCGATGGTATGCGATATCCCCTTCTTTTGATGAGCTGACCTGCAGAGAAATACACACAGGAAATGGTATCAGTCAGACCGTCCTGTTTGCAACACTTCTGGCCCACCATACCCCTTCACATAACCATTTGCACACACATGGCCCAGCACACAAGCTGCACGTCGCCCAGGGGACATCCACCCCCCCCCCCACAGGAGGCCTTTACACACACCATTCCATGCATTCATGGCACATGCATCGTGCTCACAGTGTACTCACCTGTTGGTCTGGAGGCCATACAGCAGTCCATACTGGGGTAGGACCCCATCCACCAGTCTCTCCAACTCCGATGATGTGAAGGCAGGGGCCCTTTCCCTAATCACAATTGCCATGGTAGGTTCCAGACACAGGTCACAGCAGCACATGCAGTGTAGGTCCTCTCCTATGGAAGGTCAGGTAGTAAGGTAGCAAGTGAGTGATCAGATAGAAAATGACTGTCACGTGCATACCGTCACGGCTGGCATACATCACCATTGGCCACTGTACCCCATAGGGCCCAATGTTAACCAATGAGGAGTTGAACGGTGGTTCCCAACAGCCTACCTCAATGGCGCACAACATCAGCGGAATTACCTCACTTTTACCTGTCCCTCCACACAGGAGAGGCGGACGCCATTTTAGGGGGTCAGGCCCTGGATAATAACTGAGTCACAGTTAAAAATGGGACATAGAGGACAAATACCACTTAACCTTTATAAATTAACATCATGCATTGTACTGTTGTGGCTCCGATGTTCAGTTTGTGACCGGCTCCTCACTCTTTTGTCCCTTAGACTGCAACCGCTGTGGATGAATAGGAGATGGAGACATACCCCAGTGTACAGACTCTTGGTGGATTTGGCATCAATGGAGGACAGGCACATTATCCTCACCTATAGACTTGACAGGGCCACAATCACACAGCTGTGTGCCCAACTGGAGCCTGACCTGATATCTGCTATCCCTCACCCCAATGGGATCCCCCCTCTTGTGCAAGTCCTATATGTGTACCATTTTTTGGCAACTGGTTCTTTCCAAGTGACAGTGGGCTTGGCAGCAGTAATGTCACAGCCAATGTTCTCAATAGTGCTGACAAGAGTGGTGTCTTGCCATTGTTTTCCCTCAGGTGGAGGATTTGGCCACAGTGAAGGCTGACTTCTTTTGCAATGGGACATATCTCCAACATAATTGGGGCGATTGATGGAAGTCATATTGCATTTGTTCCCCCCCCCTCCTGGCAAGATGAACAGGTGTTCAGAAATCGAAAGAGTTTTCACTCCATGAATGTACAGATGGTGTGCTTGACAGACCAGTACATCTCCCATGTCAATGCTAAGTATCCTGGGTCGGTGCATGATGCCTTTATCCTGAGGAATAGCAGCATGCCGAATGCGATGGCACAACTACAGCTCTAGTCAGACCATCATGCACCCACTCACAGATGCACTCTGACTCTCACAGACCCACTGAAACCCTCAGTGTATGCGTGACTCGGACTCATACACTGACCTACTCACTAAAACACTGATGTAAGCACTTTCACACCCAGGTACACTGTCTCACAACAATTCTCACACTAAGAGAGGCTACTGCAGTGTGGCTTGGGTGATTAGGGGGTTGTTGGGCCTCGCCCTTGTGGCAAGTTCATCCCCTGAATTTTTACCTCCTTCCTTCTATTTTTTCTGAGCTCTCGCTGTTGACTCCAGGACTCTGAGCACTTTATCTCTGCTGATCAGTGCTAAGGTGCAGTGGCTCTCCCTTCTAAAGTTGGTATGATTAGTTTATACCTAATTGGCATATTTAATTTACCTGTAAGTCCCTGGAGGGGAAAATTTTATTTAGGCCATTTCTGCCTCCTGGGAGCAGATCGGCCTATTGTTATCAGGGGGGGGGGCAGAAACCTCTAGGCGCCAGGGCAAATGTATTTTTTGTGGTTTTTTTGTTGTTTGTTTGTTTTTTTAGAGATGGGGAGCGACCCATTAGGCAAGGGTCGCTCCCCTGGGGGGAAAATTGTATTTAGACAATTTCTGCCCCCCTTGGAGGCAGATCGGCCGATTTTAGGTCAATCCGCCCCAAGGGGGCAGAAACCACTAGGCACCGGGGATTTTATTTTTTGCGGCAATGTCACGCAAGGGGAGCGACCCCGTAGGCAAGGGTCGCTTCCAGGGTGGAGAGTTTGGGGCGTGGGGGGCCAAATTTATTTAAGGCCATTTCTGCCCCAGGGATCGGCATATTGTAATTAGGCCGATCTGCCCCCAGGGGAGGCAGAAACCTCTAGGCGCCAGGGCAAAATTTATTTTGTGTTTTTTTTTTGTTTGTTTGTTTTTTTAGAGATGGGGAGTGACCCATTAGGCAAGGGTCGCTCCCGGGGGGGGTTGGGGTGACAAATTTATTTTAGGCCATTTCTGCGCCCCGGGGGCAGATCGGCCTATTATTATTAGGCCGATCTGCCCCCAGGGTGGGCAGAAACCTCTAGGCGCCAGGGCACATTTTTTTTTGTGTTTTTTTTTTGTTTGTTTGTTTTTTTAGAGATGGGGAGTGACCCATTAGGCAAGGGTCGCTCCCCTGGGGGGCAAATTGTATTTAGACCATTTCTGCACCCCTTGGGGGAAGATCAGACGATTTTAGGTCAATCTGCCCCCAAGGGGGCATAAACCACTATGCACCGGGGATTATTTTTTTTGCGCCAATGTCACGCAAGGGGAGCGACACCGTAGGCAAGGGTCGCTCCCGGGGAGGGGTTGGGGGTGAGGGGGGGCAAATTTATTTTAGCCCATTTCAGCCCCCCCCCGGGCCGGCTGAGCTAGAGGCCAAAATCTACAGGTAGGCACTTTGCAAAAAACACCTCTGTTTTCTGTCAAAAACTGTGATGTGTCCACGTTGTGTTTTGGGGCATTTCCTGTCGCGGGCGCTAGGCCTACCCACACAAGTGAGGTATCATTTTTATCGGGAGACTTGGGGGAACGCTGGGTGGAATGAAATTTGTGGGTCCTCTCAGATTCCTGAACTTTCTGTCACGAAATGTGAGGAAAATGTGTTTTTTTTGCCAAATTTTGAGGTTTGCAAAGGATTCTGGGTAACAGAACCTGGTCAGAGCCCCACAAGTTACCCCATATTGGATTCCCCTAGGTCTCTAGTTTTCAAAAATGCACAGGTTTTGTAGGTTTCCCTGGGTGCCGGCTGAGCTAGAGGCCAAAATCTACAGGTAGGCACTTTGCAAAAAACACCTCTGTTTTCTGTCAAAAATTGTGATGTGTCCACGTTGTGTTTTGGGGCATTTCCTGTCGCGGGCGCTAGGCCTACCCACACAAGTGAGGTACCATTTTTATTGGGAGACTTGGTGGAACGCTGGGTGGAAGGACATTTGTGGCTCCTCTCAGATTCCAGAACTTTCTGTCACCGAAATGTGAGGAAAATTTTTTTTTTAGCCAAATTTTGAGGTTTGCAAAGGATTCTGGGTAACAGAACCTGGTCAGAGCCCCACAAGTCACCCCATCTTGGATTCCCCTAGGTCTCTAGTTTTCAAAAATGCAAAGGTTTGGTAGCTTTCCCTAGGTGCCGGCTGAGCTAGAGGCCAAAATCTACAGGTAGGCACTTTGCAAAAAACACCTCTGTTTTCTGTCAAAAACTGTGATGTGTCCACGTTGTGTTTTGGGGCATTTCCTTTCACGGGCGCTAGGCCTACCCACACAAGTCAGGTATCATTTTTCTCGAGAGACTTGCGGGAACTCTGGGTGGAAGAAAATTTGGGGCTCCTCTCAGATTCCAGAACTTTCTGTCACCGAAATATGAGGAAAATGTGTTTTGTTAGCCAAATATTGAGGTTTGCAAAGGATTCTGGGTAACAGAACCTGGTCAGAGCCCCACAAGTCACCCCATCTTGGATTCCCCCAGGTCTCTAGTTTTCAAAAATGCACAGGTTTGGTAGGGTTCCATAGGTGCCGGCTGAGCTAGATGCCAAAATCTACAGGTAGGCACTTTGCAAAAAACACCTCTGTTTTCTGTCAAAAATTGTGATGTGTCCACGTTGTGTTTTGGGGCATTTCCTGTTGCGGGCGCTAGGCCTACCCACACAAGTAAGGTACCATTTTTATCGGGAGACTTGGGGGAACGCTGGGTGGACGCAAATTCGTGGCTCCTCTCAGATTCCAAAACTTTCTGTCACCGAAATGTGAGGAAAATGTGTTTTTTTAGCCAAATTTTGAGGTTTGCAAAGGATTCTGGGTAATAGAACCTGGTCAGAGCCCCACAAGTCACTCCATCTTGGATTCCCCTAGGTCTCTAGTTTTCAAAAATGCAAAGGTTTGGTAGGTTTCCCTAAGTGCCGGCTGAGCTAGTGGGCAAAATCTACAGGTGGGCACTTTGCAAAAAACACCTCTGTTTTCTTTAAAAAAATGTGATGTGTCCACTTTGTGTTTTGGGGCATTTCCTGTCACGGGCGCTAGGCCTACCCACTCAAGTGAGGTATCATTTTTATCGGGAGACTTAGGGGAACGCTGGGTGGAAGGAAATTTGTGGCTCCTCTCAGAGTCCAGAACTTTCTGTCACCAAAATGTGAGGAAAACGTGTTTCTTTAGCCACATTTTGAGGTTTGCAAAGGATTCTGGGTAACAGAACCTGGTTAGAGCCCCAGAAATCACCCTATCTTGGATTCCCCTAGGTCTCTAGTTTTAAAAAATGCACAGGTTTGGTAGGTTTCCCTAGGTGCCGGCTGAGGTAGAGGCCAAAATCTACAGGTAGGCACTTTGCAAAAAACACCTCTGTTTTCTGTCAAAAATTCTGATGTGTCCACGTTGTGTTTTGGGGCATTTCCTATTGCGGGCGCTAGGCCTACCCACACAAGTGAGGTATCATTTTTATCGGGAGACTTGGGGGAACGCTGGGTGGAAGGAAATTTGTGGCTCCTCTCAGATTCCATAACTTTCTGTCACCGAAATGTGGGTAATACATGTTTTTTTACCCACATTTTGAGGTTTGCAAAGGATTCTGGGTACCAGAACCTGGTCAGAGCCCCATAAGTCACCCCATCTTGGATTCCCCTAGGTCTCTAGTTTTAAGAAAATGCACAGCTTTGGTAGGTTAACCTAGGTGCCGGCTGAGCTAGAGGCCAAAATCTACAGGTTAGCACTTTGCAAAAAACACCTCTATTTTCTGTCAAAAAATGTGATGTGTCCACGCTGTGTTTTGGGGCATTTCCTGTCACGGGCGCTAGGCCTACCCACACAAGTGAGGTATCATTTTTATCGGGAGACTTGGGGGAACATAGAATAGCAAAACAAGTGTTATTGCCCCTTGTCTTTCTCTACATGTTTTCCTTCCAAATATAAGAGAGTGTGTAAAAAAGACGTCTATTTGAGAAATGCCCTGGAATTCACATGCTAGTATGGTCACCCCGGAATTCAGAGATGTGCAAATAACCACTGCTCCTCAACACCTTATCTTGTGCCCATTCTGGAAATACAAAGGTTTTCTTGATAGCTATTTTCCACTCTTTATATTTTAGCAAATGAATTGCTGTATACCCGGTATAGAATGAAAACGCACTGCAGGGTGCAGCTCATTTATTGGCTCTGGGTACCTAGGGTTCTTGATGAACCTACAAGCCTTATATATACCCGCAACCAGAAGAGTCCAGCAGAAGTAACGGTATATTGCTTTAAAAAACTCTGACATTGCAGAAAAAATTACAGAGTAAAACGTAGAGAAAAATTGCTGTTTTTTTACCTCAATTTCAATCTTTTTCTTTTTCAGTTGTTATTTTCTGTAGGAAACCCTTGTAGGATCTACACAAATGACCCCTTGCTGAATTCAGAATTTCGTCTACTTTTCAGAAATGTTTAGGTGTCTGGGATCCAGGATTGGTTTCATGCCCATTTCTGTCACTGACTCGAAGGAGGATGAAAGCCCAAAGAAACGTAAAAATGGGGTATGTCCCAGTAAAATGCCAAATTTGTGTTGAAAAATTGGGTTTTCTGATTGAAGTCTGCCTGTTCCTGAAAGCTGGGAAGCTGGTGATTTTAGCACCGCAAACCCTTTGTTGATGCCATATCCAGGGAAAAAACCACAAGCCTTCTTCTGCAGCCACTTTTTCCCATTTTTTTTTAAAAAAAACGAAATTTTCACTGTATTTTGGCTAATTTCTTGGCCTCCTTCAGGGGAACCCACAAAGTCTGGGTACCTCTAGAATCCCTTGGATGTTGGAAAAAAAGTACGCAAATTTGGCTTGGCTAGCTTATGTGGACAAAAAGTTATGAGGGCCTAAGCGCGAACTGCCCCAAATAGCCAAAAAAAGGCCTGGCACAGGAGGGGGAAAAGGCCTGGCAGCGAAGGGGTTAAATGCAGACAAGATGCCTTGGGTGAGTGAGACATTCAACTACCCACCAGCATAAGCCAATCCTTAAACCTTAAGGTCCACTGTTGGAAAATGACTCTCTCTGAAGGGTCACCTCAAACCTTTTGTCTTTCTCATCCTCTTTTTCTGACATTGTCCTTGTTGGCTTTAGGACTTTGAGCACTTTACCATTGCTAACTAGTGCTAAACTGCATGTGTTCTTTCCTTTAAATGTGGTCAAATTGGCTTATCCTCAATTGGCAGTTTTAATTTACTTACGTATCCTTAGTAGAGTGCACTATATGTGCCCAGGGTCAGTAAAGTAAATGCTACTAGTGGGCCTGCAGCACTGATTATGCCACCCACTAAGTAGCTCTTTAAACCTGTCACCCTTCAAGGTGGGCCCCAGGCAGCCCATAGGGCGAGGCACTATATAACTAAAAGGCAGGGTGTGTATTTTTAACTTTTACATGTCCTGGTAGTGAACCTACCCTCTCATAGGGTAACATGGGGAATTCCTTATAACACTTTTAAGCTGTAATTCCTGATGTGGAAGGAATAGTTACGTCTTGTTTCATATCATTGGACTAGTTATGACAAATCCTCGTTAATGTTAAAGTTTGATTTAACATTACTATTTTAGAAATACCACTTTCAGGAAGTGGACATTTCTCTGCTCTTACAGCTCTGTGTTCCTGCAGCTTGTCTCCAATACATGTCTGGGGTGGGTGACAGCTACATTTTCTGCGTTCCCGATAGACAGCCACAAACACAGCACAAAAAGGTTAGGTGTGTCTGAGCACTCATCTGCATTCTGATAGCTTTCCAGGGCAAGAAAGGAGGGAGAGGCCAACAGACCTGAATAGGTAGTGCCTGTCCCAACACAAAGGGCCGATTACACCCCTACTGCTAGTCTGAAGCTAGGGCTGGTTAGAAATTGCCTCTGCATACTTCAAAGCCCCTTCTTTAAAGTCACCCTCTCTTCAAAAGCACATATGTGTGTAAGTACTGGGTCTCTGACATCACCAAATCACACATCTCTATTCGGCTTGGAGCAGAACCAGCCCATGAACACTGTTGCAGGATTAGAACAGGTTAATTGCTCTCTGAACTAACTCTTTGCCCTGAGAGAATGTCATTCGGAACTGTGCATCGCAGTTGCAGCAACTTGGAGAGATAAATTCATCCCCTAAACTGTGCGGAGAAACCTGGTGCATCGCACTTCAAAAGCAATGCATCTTGGCTCAGTGCTTCTTCTTCAGACCTGACGCATTGCCACCACTATGTGAAGAAACTCTTCACATCACCTCAACTGCATGCCCAACACTGACGCATCCCTTGCTGCATTGCCCGTCTGCAACGTGCAACCCACATCTTGCTGTTGAGGGGCAAGGTGCTGTGTTTGCCGGGCCCAGCTTGTGTGGTCTGAACTGTTGATCTAGCCCCAGACCAGACAATCCTTATTGGTGCTTTTCAATTCTAAGTGCTTCAACTCTTTTCATATTCTTGAAAAATTCATAACTTGACTTCTACTTACTGGGGTTTTGACATTTTTGGTCTTGATTTATATAATGTTAGTGCCTATTTTTCTAACCTGGTGTGGAGTCCTTTTGTAGTATTTTCATTGTGTTACTGTGTGTTGTGTTACACAAATAATTTACACATTGCCTCTTCAGATAAGCCTGACTGCGCCGTGTCAAGCTACCAGAGGTTGAGCACAGGTTGTCTTTTAGTGTTCATCTGACGTAGCCTGAATGGGATTGTGGTTCCTGCTTGTACAGAGTGCATATTCTAATAACCAGAGACCCAATTTCTAACAGCCATATCTATACCTAGAGCATCATGTGGTATGCACAGTGTGTTCATCATACGTTGAACAAAAATAAAAGAGACATTTAACTATGGGTAAACATTCCAATTTTCACAAATGTGACCATGTAGTGTACCATTTCCACTGTTCAATCTACACTCAATTTTAGGAAGCCAGCAGGGATGTGAACAGCATGTTACTAACCTACCCAGGTTTCAGGTAGCGGGGAGAAGAAGTGCAGCAGTGCTCCTCGATCCTGAAGCTGGCAAGCACTTTCAGCAGGACCCTACCCATGTTGCAGGTAGCGGGGAGAAGAAGTGCAGCAGTGCTCCTCGATCCTGAAGCTGGCCTGCACTTTTAGCAGGACCCTTGCCATGAGGCCTGGGTACTCCCAAGTGACTGCATTAAGATGCTGTAGGGATTCACCCCTGATAAGAACCAGTCATTTCAGAAAGTGTGATGCTCATGTGCCGTTTTCAAAGAAATGACCCACTGGCATATGTGCCCACGGAAGTTGTTCTTTATGCAATGGTGCATCACATCCCCTGGTTACAGCCTAGGGGTCAGCTACATTACTGCACATGAATGACTTCCATTAGACCTAGGAACTTTTGTTACATTGTAATTAACGTCCCACTCATAATGATTGTCTTTTTTGAACAGTATAGGTTCCTAACATACAGGATAGCCTTAGGCAACGGGTTTGTCATGTGCTTGCTGGACCATGCCGCCTACTATCCAGATACAATCCCTCTGAAGTCAGTGACTGCACCTGTGCTGCTCAGAGTTCTGATGGGAATTCTTACCCATGTAGAGTTCCCAGAGAATGTAGTATCTGACTGAGGCACTAACTTCATGTCCGCATACACAAAGTCCATGTGGAATGAGTGTGGTATACCCCACAAGTTTACCACACCCTATCACCCCCAAACCAATGGACTTGGGGAGAGATTTAACAAGGCTTTGGAGAGATTGATTATGGGTCTACTTCAACCCATGAGATATAAGTGGGCATAATCTTGCTATTCCTTCTCTATGCCTACCGGGAGGTGCCACAGATAGGAGTAGGGTTCAAAACTCCTATATGGCCACCCTCTGAGCCTTGTGAAGGAGGAGTGGGTGCAAGATCCCAGGAAGATCCTCCCCTCCCAGTATGTGGTCAGCCACATGCTGGCCGTCCACAACCAGATGCACTTTGGTGGAGTATCAGCCTGGCCAGAAGGCATGGGGCATGGAATCAATAGAGCCCAGAGCGCTCCAGGGCCATTAAACTGGCCCATACGTAGTATGCAGTACAGGAGTGAAAGTCCATCTACTTTGTAGATCTCCAAACCCTTAGAAATCCCCTAAGAATGCTCCATATTAACAGATTGGAGCCTCATTTTGAAAGGTTCAAAGTGAACATGCTCCTCATGACATTTGAGGGAATGGAGGAGGAGAGCGAACCTCTCCCTGACCTACTCCCCGCACAGGAAAATGATGGATCAGTGAAAGGTGTCAATGTCCCTTTCTCCCTCACCTCAAAGCAGCAGAGTGAGCATTACCAATTAATGAGATAGTTTGCAACTCTGTTCTCTCTCACTCCTGGACTGACACACCTGTGTATCCATGGCATTGACACTGGAGACAGTGCCCCTGTAAAGAATTAAAATTGTAGGTTGTCAGATAAGGTGCGACCAGCATCAAGAAGGAGGTCTCCAAGATACTGGTTTAAGGGGTGATTCAGTCCTCCATTAGCCCCTGGTTTAGCACTGTGGTGCTGGTACCAAATGTTACCCCACCGGGTACCATCCCATAAGTCAGGTTCTGTGTGGACTACCGAGGACTCAATTCCATCGGCAAGATGGATGCACACCCCATCCCTTGAGCTGACGAGCTCATCGACAGCCTGTGCGCTGCAAAATTTCATCAGTACCTTTGAATTTACATCTGGGTTTTTGCAGCTTGCTCTGACGGAGGGTGCTAAAGAGAGGTCAGCATTCTCAACACCGGAGGGGCATTAGCAGTTTTGGGTGATTCCTTTTGGTTTGAAGAATACCTCTGCCCTCTTCCAGAGGTTGGTGAACAGGGTCCTGGTTGGAAAGGAGGCCTTTTGTGCCACCTACCTAGATGATATTACTGTCTACAGTATAATTCCAGCTGAGAGGAACACGTTCAATAGCTCAGTGAGGTGCTTCAGGCCCTGCTACAGGGAGACATACCATCAAGACCAGTAAGTGCCAGATTGATCAGGACTCTGTGGTGTACCTGGGACACCTGGTGGATGGGGGCAAGGTGCAGCCCCTCCAGACCAATATTTAGACTATCATGGCTGGAAACCTCTTAGGACCTTGTGAGGTCCCAGAAGGCCTAAGGACCTTCCATGACCTCACAAGGTACTATAGGAGATTTGTTCAGGGTTATGGCACCACTGTGACTCCCTTAACAGAGGGGATTTCAAAGAAGCAGCCCAGATTGATGATCTGGATAGAGGCTTGCCAGAATGTCTCTAATACCCTCAAAGGGGTCCTGACTACTTAAAGAAATTCATCATGCAGACAGAAACTTCAGATCATGCCATGAGATGGGCTTAGTTCAGTTGAATAAAGAGGGTCTTGATCAACCAATAGCCTTCATTAGCAAGAGGCTATTTCCATAGGAACAGAAGTGGAGTGTGATTGAGAGAGAAGCTTTTGCTGTGGACTGGGCACTGAAAAAGCTGAGTCCATACCTGTTTGGGACTCTCTTCTGTATTCAGACAGACCACTGGTCCCTCTGATGGTTTATACAGAGTAGGGGGCAAAATCTTGAACTGTTGAGGTGATCCATCTCCCTAAAGGGAATTATTGTATGGTGGAGCACTACTCGTGACAGACCATGCCAATGTTGATGGTCTCTCCATGTTCTTCTGCCTTAGTGAAGAGAACTTCAAGAGGTTAGGCAACTTTCGACTGAGAGGGACACATGTTAGACCTGGCAGTCTTACGGTGGCCTTTCCCTCACTTTTTGTCTACCTCCTTTACTTTTCCCACCTCGTTTTTGCTGACTTTAGGAGTTTGTGCACTTTATCACTGCCAACCAGTGCTAAAATGCCTGTGCTCTGTCCTATAAAATGGCAATATTGGTTTATCCCCAACTGGCATATTTAATTTACGTATAAGTCCCTAGTAAAGTGCACTACATGTGCCATGGGCATGTAAATTAAAGCCTACTTGAGGGCCTGCAGCACTGATTGTGCCACCCACTTAAATAGCCCTTTAACCATGTCTCAGGCTTTCCATCCCAGAGCCTCTGTCTGCAGTTTTACACTGCCATGTCAACATGGCAGAGTAACTCTTTTGCTAGGCCCAAACCTTTCCTTTTTACACATATAAGTCACCCCTAAAGTAGGCCTTAGGCAACCCAGAGGGTAGGGTGCAATATATTTAAAACACAGGACATGTACATTTAGGTTTTACATGTCCTGGTAGTGAAAATCTCCCAAAGTCATTTTTCACAAAAGCTAGGACTGTCTCCCCCACAGGATAACTTTGGGATTACCTTATTACATGTTATAAGTGTAATTCACAATCTGGAAGAAATCTATTGGATTTTAAATTGTAATTCTCAAAATGCCATTTTTAGAAAATTGTAATTTCCTTACTTTAGCCATTTGGTGCCTGCTGCCTGTCTCTGATCACTTGTCTGGGGTGGGGGCAGCTGGGCTTTGGGATGAGAGCTTAGGTATGACTTGATGGGCCATCCTGGCAAGTTGGGAGGGAGCAGCTGGCCACAGCCTCACTTACACCTGAATAGGCTGTGCCCTCTCCCCACAAACAAGTGCTACATAACCCCCTGTAGTGAGTCATGGCAGGAAGGACAGGACCTCTGTGAACCTCAAGGGCCTATCTTTGATATCTCCCCCACTTTATAGGCACAACTGGTATAACTACTGGACCTCTGACACCACCATTCAGTACACTTCTGGACCTGGGACTACTTTGCCAGAAAGTAGGACTGCTGTGTTGCTGAAGGATTACCACTCTGCTGGACTGCTGCTTTGCTTGACTGTTGCTTCGGATTCCTGCCTCACCGTACTGTCCTGCTGTCTGTTGTTCCCGTGCCTGGGTGAGAAGGACTGGACCAAATCACTTGAATCCAGTGTGGCCAGCTGACTGCTCTCCTGATCTGAAGTATCAGGGACATAAAAGACTTCTAACCAACATACTTCTACATTTAGACTCTTTCAGCTGTGAGCTTGCCCTGCCAAGTGGTGCCACTCCAGTCCTGGACCCTTTGAAGATGCTTGCTCCAGCAGAACCACCTCAATCTCTCTCAATTTGCAGCATCGCCGCTGCTGTGTGGAATGGAACCAGTGCATCACACCTGTTGCAGGGATCCAAATCAGGGCATCACTCCAGTTACATGGATCGGAACCGGAGTATCGCAGCTGCTGTAGGAAAAGACCCATTGCATCGTTTCCAGACCCGCCACATCTCAGAACTGATGCATTGCCACCAATAAGTAAAGAAAATTGACACATCTCCCCTACTACATGGGAAAAACTGACGCATCTCCTCCGCTGCAGGGATCAACACAGGCACATTGCTTCTGCTGTACCTTGTATCTTCAATGTCGACACAGCCAGGATTAAGATACTTTTATTCAGCGGGCCTAACTGCGTAACTTGCTCCATCATGGTCAGATGGAACTTTAGACTTTGTTCTGGTCCGGGTCGACTAGATAACTCAAATTGACACTTCTTGCTTCTAAGATCTATGGGACAGTTTAATGTTCATAAATTCATAAATCAAGTTCTACTTATTATTTGTTTGTCATTTTGTCTTGTTTTTTTAATTATATTAAGTTCTATTTTTCTAACCAGGTGTATTATATTTTTGTTTAGTGTTTTCACTGTTTTGCTGTTTGAAGTGCTGCACAAATACTTTACACATTGCCTCTTACATTAAGCCTGACTGCTCTGTGTCAAGCTACAAAAGGGTGAGCACAGGTTAACTTAGGGTGTACTTACGACACCCTGACTAGAATTGTGGTTTCTGCTTGACCTGGGTGCATACGTCTATCAACTCTGACAGAATCACAAAAGAGTGAGAGGTTACCAGTTCTGTGGAAGTCCTTCCAATCTAGTCAAACATATACCAAGAGTGCAATGACAACCAGATTTTTTATATATACCGGAATGCCATATCAGGAATATTTAAAATATTAAGAGAAAGTTCATCACCCTCCAAATCGTGGCATGCTTCATCATCTGTGTTTTCTCTCACCCTATTAAATAAATACTACTACATTTCCTGGGAACGCTTATGTACACACACAGCAGAGGTCCAGTTCAAGGATAAAAAAATGTCATAGGTTTGTACAAATAACTTATTAGTGGAACCCATACCACAATTAATAAAGAAAGTTTAGATGGCTTTTAGGAGTACAATGTTTGTGGCATCCCAAATCCGCCAAAATGTTTCAGGTGATTACTAGGTTGTTAAGCCTTCTTCAGGGCACCTAGACCTCCTTGCTTGCCATCAATTAAGTGTGCATGTTAGACAAGGCATCCTTGGCGTGGTCTCCTCTAACTTTTCACCTCTGCTTCCCAGGTTGTTGTTGTGTGCTGGACTCTGTTTTTGAGGTTTTTAATCCTCTGGGCACTTTACCACTGCTAACCAGTGCAAATATGCAAGTGCTCCTATGTAAAATGAATGTGTAATTGGCTTATCCATGATTGGCATATTTGGATTACTAGTAGGTCCCTAGCACTGGTTGTGCCCCCCACATGAGTAGACTTGGAAACATGGCTCAGACCTGCCACTGCAGTGTCTGTGTGTGCAGTTTTAAACTGCCAATTCGACTTGGCAATTGTACCCATTTGCAGGCCTAAACTTTCCCTTTTCATACATGTAATGCACCCCTAAGATAGGCCCTCAGTAGCCCCATGGGCTGGGTACATTGTATGTTAAGGGTGGGACATAGACTGATGTGTGTTACATTTCCTAACAGCGAAATACTGCTAAATTCAGTCTTCACTGTTGCAAGGCCTATCGCTCTTGTAGATTAACATGGGGACTGCCTTTAAATATTACTAAAGTGCAGATTCCCTTTGAGAGCAGATATAAATGTGGATTTTAGGGTCTCTGAACTCATAATTTAAAAATACATCTTTCAGTGAAGTTGTTTTTTAGATTGTTAGTTTGAAAATGGCACTTTTAGAAAGTAGGCATTTTCTTGCTTAAACCATTCTGTGACTTTGCCTGTTTGTGGATTGCCTGTCTGGGGCAGTTTGACAGTTGGGCTGTTTGTGAATCCCCTCTAGACAGTGAGACAAAGGGAGCTGGGGTGTAGCCTGTTTATCCTGAAGAGTCGTCTGTGCTAGAGTAGAAGGAGGAATGGTCACTTACACCTGAATGGGCTATGCCTGCCATCTCACAATGCAGTCTCCAACCTCCTGGTGTGTGTCTGGGACCTGGCCTGGGCAAGGCAGGATCTTGTGAACAACTGAGACTTTCCTTTGAAGTAGGCCTACTTCAAAGGCAGAAATGGGTATAAGTATCAGACCCAAAATCTCTGAACATCAGATTACTTTTGGAACCAAGAGACACCTCTGCCAAGGAGAAGCGCTGGAGAGCTGGAGGAGGAGTACTGCCCCTTTGCCTATGACTGTGCTTTGCTGGGTTGGCCTGCAGTAGCTGCTTCTGCCTGAAACAGCACAAAGACTGACTTTTGTGTGAATTCTCACTGGTGAAGATTCTCCAAGAGCTTGAACTGAGCTTTCCTCCTGTTGTTGAAGTCTCAGGGACATCAAAGACTTCTCTCTGCCAGTACCTGGACTCTCTGCTGAGACTCCTGCCCTGCCAAGTAGTGCTCTTGCCAGTCTCTGGGCCCTGAAAGGTAAAACTGGTGGAAAAGGACAGAAATCCAAGCACAGACTGCTGTTGTGTCAAATGTTCGACGCACCATCCGCAGCGTGGCTCATAAACAACGCACTGACTGCCTTGCGGCTAAAATCGACACTCCACCTTCATCGCTGCTGAAAGATCGATGCATCGCGGCTGGAGAAACGACGTGCAACACACGCTAGCGGCTGCTGATAGCATTGAAAGCTGCACACAGCATGGCTTCCTAACATCGTGCGAGTGCATTTCAAATGCAACATCGCTGGGCGTGAAAGCCTGCCCTGACCTGAGGTGCCTGTCTTGGAATCAATGCATCGCTGCCTTGGGGGAGAGGAGAAACAATGCACGCTGACCCGTCCGGAGAAGGAAAGACACACAGTCTCGCTTGTGAGTGAGAAATCGATGCATCGCTGGCCTTTTTCGATGCACGCTTGCCTGTTTGGCTTTTGTAACAACAGCATTATCACTGTTTTCTAAGGATTAAGACTCTTATTCTTTTTAAAATTCATATCATGACTTGTGTATGTTGGATTTTTGTCGTTCTGATCTTGTTTGATTTAGGTAAACATTACCTATTTTTCTAAACTGGTGTGGTGTCCATTTTGTAGTGTTTCACTGTATTACTGCGTGTGTTGGTACAAATACTTTACACATTGCTATTGAAGTTAAGCCTGTCTGCTTGTGCCAAGCTATCAAATGGGTGAGAGGGGGTTAACTGACAGTGATTCCCCTTTACCCTGACTAGAGTGACGGTCCTTGCTTGGACGGGGGGTGACCTGACTGCCAACCAAAGACCCCATTTCTAACAGCACAGAAATAGTGAAAAGTGATGAAGCATAAGGCTCTCCTATCTGCAATCTTCATAGACTTGTATGGCATTCATAAGAAAAAAACTCTTTTAAGTATGAGACATACATGTAGAAGTATAACAGCTATTGTTGGCACTCCACATCACTCATGTTAGCAGCAAAATCATGCACACTGGTACACAATGCTATGAAATCATATACCATTAAAAACGCATGGTATGCAGGGGAACTTTCTTACATTGCAAATATTCAATCTCCCACAAGGAAAGTACACCTGGAGTAGAATATATGAAATCTTTGGTGAATGAAGTATTCCTTCTTAAACACTTTTAAGTCTCCGTAGGAAAGTAGCCTCTTACTAGCTGGGTTACCCCCACTTTTTGCATGTTTGTCAGTGTGTTAACTGTGTTCACTGGGATCCTGCTACCCAGGACCACAGTGACTGTCTTATAAATTTGGTTGCTGGTAACTTTTATCCCCACAATTGGCATACTGGTTCCCCCTTGTAGGTACCTAGTATATGGTACCTATGTACCCAGGGCATTGGGGTTCCAGGAGATCCCTATGGGCTGCAGCATTTATTCTTCCACCCATGGGGAGCATGTGGAAAAAGTTCTGCAGGCCTGCCATTGCAGTCTGAGTGAACTGGGTGCACGCACCCGTTTTCACAACAGGTCACTACACCAGATCACTGTAAGTCACCCCTATGGTAGGCCCTCTCAGCCCAGAGGGCAGGACTCAGGTACCTGTGTGTGAGGGCACTCCTGCACTAGCAGAGGTGCCCCCACAAACTCCAGCCCCCATTTACTGGACTGGAGTCCGGAGACACCATTTTATATGTGTACGAACATAGGTCACTACCTATGTCCAGCTACATAATGGTAACTCCGAACCTGGGCATGTTTGGTATCAAACATGTCAGAATCATACCCCAATACTGTTGCAAGTATTGGAAGTATGATTCCATGCACTCTGGGGGCTCCTTATAGGCCTCCAGCATTGATGCCCCCAGTCTTACAGAGTTGTCCAGGCAGCCCAGCTGCTGCCACCCCTCAGACAGGTTTCTGCCCTCCTGCAGCTTGATCCGATCAAGCCCAGGAAGGCAGAACAAAGGATTTCCTTTAAGAGAGGGAGGTAACACCCTCTCCCTTTGGAAATAGGTGTGACTGGCCTGGGAGGGGTAGCCTTCCCAAGTCACTGGTTTTGCTTTGAAGGGCACATTTGGTGCCCTCGTCAATCACCACCCCAGGGATGCTAACCAGAGCATCTCCAGAGGGTCCCTGGATCCTGCTTGATTCCAAGGTTGGCAGCAACATCTGGGAGTTTCTGAGTGGCCAGGCCAGGGTCATCCTCTGATAGGTAGTTACCTGGTTAAGTGACCAAGCCCTCTTTTTGGGCTATATCGGGTCTTCCTCTGAGGTGTGTCCTCAGATTCAGCTTGCAAGATTGCAGCAGGACTCCTCTGCAACCTCTGCTCCTAGTCCTCTGGCCTCCAAAACCACAACTGGACCCTCCTGGAACCTAGAAGCTGCAGATCCACGAGGATGACTCCTGCAACATTGTATCCAGAATCTTCACCTGCTCTGCAACATTTCCTTGGCCGTGCAACCTCAGAAAACTGCAACACTTCAGCCTGCACAAGAAGAAGAAGGAATCTCCCTTGGGGTGAAGTCATCACTCCCCTGCATCTGAACGTACCTGGCTGCAACTACGACCGGCTGCATTGATCTCCATTCATCCTGAGTGTCGTGGGTCCTGCATCATGGGTGATGGTCCAGAAAGTTCCCCTTGGTCCTCTCTACCAGCTGTCACAATTTGGTGGTAGTAAGTCCTTTCCACTCCATGCAAGACAACATCCCCATGCACTGTGTCCTTTGCAGCTGTCAAGGCTTGTTTGCTTCACCTCCAAGGAGAACTTTAGGCAACGTGTATCTCCCGCCCCCACCATTCCTTCGTGAAACTCCTGGACCTCTGCGTGGTCCAACGACGACGTGGGAGCATCTTCTGTGGTGCTGAATGGGCTGCTTCAGTGACTTCTGTGTCCTTGTCGTCTGGGACACCTGCGGGTGCTGCCTTTGCACCACCTGTGGGCCTTCTGTAATGCGAGGGTACCCTGTGATGCCCCCTCCTAGGTAGAGTCCTCCTGAACCAGTCCCTGGCAGTATCTCTTTTTCTCAAACTGCAAATTTTCTTTGACAAGGCTTGTTGGTGGAAATCCTTCAACTACTCTTCAATCCAGCTTTTAGGGTGGGACATATTTTGCATGCATCAGGAACTCTTCTCCAGCTTCTGTGCTTCAGTGCTGACCTGTCTTCCAACTTCATCGACCAACTCCTAAAGGTACCTCTGGGTCAGTAGTATCTCCTACTCCCCCTGGACTCCACAGACACGTCTGGACTTGGTCCCCTCTCTCCACAGGTCTTCATCTTTGGTAATCCATTGCTGATTTCTTGAAGGCTGTACTGGGTGTCTTCTTTTTCTTCTTTTCATCCTTTGGGGTGGTTTTGGAGAAATCCAGTGTTTTTCTCCTGCATTTTTGGTAGCTCGGGGTACTGCATTACGTACTTGTGTGGTTTCCTAGTACTACCAGCTTCCCTCTTCATGATTTACTTACCTTGGGGGGGGGCTGTGTTCGCATTCTACTTTCTTAGTATATGGTTTGGGCTCCCCCTAGGGCTACTATTGCTTATTGCTATTTTACACTGTTTTCCAACCTTTTTATGCCTCTTACTGTTTATTATTAGTATATATATATATATATATATATATATACAGTGTATTTACTTGCCTCCTATTGGAGGGTTGCCTCTCTAGTATTTTCTGATACTGTGTTCCAAAGTACCTTTATTTTTGTACAACCAAGTTTTTTCTTTCTTGTGTGTAAATACTGAGTGACTGTAGTGGAATTGCATGAGCTTTGCATGTCTCCTAAATAAGCCTTGGCTGCTTATCCACTGCTACCTCTAGAGAGCCTGGCTTCTAGACACTGACTACACTTCACTGAGAGGGGATACCTGGACCTGGTATAAAGTGTAAGTACCATAAGTACCAACCACACACCGGGCCAGCTTTCTACAGTCTCTATGGACCAAATTGGCTCTGAGGGGTTAGATGCTTCTCTGTTGTCATACTCTTTGGAATGACATATGACATATGACACTGAAATATAAAGATTTCTGAAGCACTCTATCTAATATCAAATTCCCTCACTCTAAATCACTTTGTAAAGTCTATTTAAATCAGTCTCTGTCTGTAGCTACTAATGTATTTACATCCTGGCAAATCATGCCTAAAGGCTTACTCCTCTTTTACAGTTGTGTCTTAATCGCAAACAACTCAATGAACTCTGTATACTTATCATTCATTTTGCAGGAATATAAACTAGTCTTAATTATCCCTTATTATAAATCTAGTATGCTATTATTCAGCTAGTATTTCTAACTATCTCAATTGTTAACTGTCTGCACCTTGGTATTACTGGTGTTACTTTGTGGCCATTTTTTGCATATCTTTCCCAATTTATTTTAAATGATTAGTTATGAGTCTGTGTGCAGAAAACATCCATTGGTCACCAATAATATGTACAGTGGCCCGCTGATGCCTCTTGTGTAAGGAAAATGCCCCTTCTCCATATGTGCAGGGCACGCTATCCATTTATCCTGGTAGCAGGGGTTGACTGTATGACCCAGCTCATTCTAGCCTCCTTGACAATGTTATTTCAGATGTATCTCCCTTGACAATAGTACATGCCATGGCATTTATTAAAGTGTCAAAACTCTATTAAAAACACCAAACAAACAGGCTAACAAACAACATATAGGCCATCATTATCACCATGGTGGTTTTCTGATCGCCAGGGCCATGGTGGCGGTCTCACCGCCGACGGGCTGGCGGTGAAGACAGCCACATTATGGATGTGGCGGGTTGGCATCTCCGACCCGGCAGTCCAATGAAGACCACCGGCAGTATTAGGAATCGGCTTTTCACCCCCTGGCTACCAGTGACAGGAAATTTCTTTCCTGTCACAGGCAGATGACTCCCCCACCCACCCCTTCCATACCAGAACCCCCCACCCTCCCTTCCAGTACAGCACCCCTCTCCCCCTCCTCCCCTGCATACATGCACACAGACACCCACATGCACCCCACATGTACTCATTCACCAACACTTACACACATGCATTCACTCACAAGCATCCATACACGCATTCCCCTACAAGCATCCATACACACATTTAATTCAACAAACATTCACACACAGACCCGTACACACACGCATACACACTTACATTCACACATGCAGACAATACTCATTCACACAAGCACACACCCCCGCCCCCCTCCCTCCCATTCCCCTCTCCTGTTGGACGATCGACTAACCTTGTCCAGCAAGGAGGTCGTCCAGCAGGGAACTGGAACAGGCACTTCCACCGCCAGCAGCACCCCGCCATCAGAATACCGCCAGGCCATAACAGGTTGCAATATGGCTGGTGGAGTCCTTTTGGTGGGGTGGGGCCAGTGGTGGAACTTCCCATGTGCCTCTGGCCGCCAGCACACCTACTGGAGGATTTACGCCCAAAATGTGTCAGAAATCCTGAAGTACTAATAACATGGTGGTCAGAAGACCACCAGCACTTGCGGTCCTCTGGCGCCTGTGGCTTTGGCGCTCTTGTACGAAGACCGCCAAAGTCGTAATGAGGGCCATAATGTTCAGACTATTAGTACTTATTAGTCATCCTAGTACGCTTGTGACAACAGGAGTTACAACCCATTGCAGGAGGTACTCTTGCTGCTCGCATAAAAGTAATCAGGTAATGTCAGGGAGTCAGGCCCGCCTTGGAATCTAAAATGCCCTAACCCCCATTATTAATTACTAATCCAAGGGTACAATGTCTCTGGTACACCTACCTACTTATACTTCAGCTATGTCACTCGAGAATGGAGGCCCCAATGGTCATTATGAAGCCTCATGCTAGTGTCATTGGACGTGATACCACAGTCAAATGCTAATAGCATTCACAGACACCATTACAAGTAAAGAGCACATGATGTTACTCCCTGGCCGCATTTCAATGCTGTCTGCAGTATTAATGCTTATAATAGATACAAAGATTTTATACTTGCCACCCTGATCATGCGTCACTTGTATACTCATATTCTTGAAAAAGTCATGGTCCTATGCCCATGGAAGGGCTGCACCCTGCTGCAAGCTGGGACTTCTAGATCACATGCATTTCAGTGGTATTCTTGAGCCAATACTGCTGCTACTTGTATGTCGAACAAGTTTGTTTATGAGAACTATGGGGGTCATTCCTACCCTGGCGGTCCGAATCCGCCAGGGTAGGGGACCGCGGATGCACCGCCAACAGGCTGGCGGTGCATCCAGGCCCATTCTGACCGTGGCGGTAAAGCCGCGGTCAGAAAAGGGAAACCGGCGGTTTCCCGCCGGTTTTCCCCTGGCCTGCAGAACCCCCCATGGCGGCGCTGCAGGCAGCGCCGCCATGGGGATTCTGACCCCCTTCCCGCCAGCCTGGTTCTGGCGGTTTCGACCGCCAGAACCAGGCTGGCGGGAACGGGTGTTGTGGGGCCCCTGTGGGCCCCTGCAGTGCCATGCCCTAACAGGGCCCCACATTGATTTCCAGTGTCTGCATAGCAGACACTGGAAATCGCGACGGGTGCAACTGCACCCGTCGCACAAAAGCAACTCCGCCGGCTCCATTCGGAGCCGGCTTCATCGTTGCTGTGGGTTTCCCGCTGGGCGGGCGGGCGGCCTTTTGGCGGTCGCCCACCCGCCCAGCGGGAAAGCCAGAATGACTGCTGCGGTCTTTTGACCGCGGTACGGTCTTCTGGCGGTTCCCGCTTGGCAGGCGGCGACCTCCGCCCGCCAAACTAGGAATCACCACCTATATTTCTTTCTGGAGCACAATTTATTTGATGATCTCCTTTTCACAAAAAATATTATACACAGATAATGCAAACTGATGATGTTGGAATCAGTATGGTTTAATCAGAGAAAGTTGAATGTCCTATTGTATATGTATGTAGCCTAGTGTGCTGATGCTCCAACACTGGATACCTATACTTATGTAACATTCTATGCTGGGACTAGGTATGGTGATTAATAAACCAAGGTGACCTGGAAGTCTGATGATCATTTTAATTTAAAAAATAAGCCATAGATGTTAACTCTCATGAAATCGTGGCTGGTTGGTTATCAGTGTTTCCTAGAGGGATATAGTCTATGGTAGGTTTGCAGTTCCCTACATGGAATGTCAATAATGGTAGGCCAAATAAATTAATTTTCATGAAATCACAACTGGTGTTTATCAGTGTTGTAGTTTACTCCATGGTATGTCATCATTGAGATCTTTGGTATCCTACCCAAAGCTTCCCCTGCACAGAGAGAAGTTTTCGTAAAATGCCTGGGATATGACCCTACTACTGAACCATACAGCTTTAGGTTACACATAGAGATGGCTGAATTCTTCCACAAAATCAGGTTACAAGCATATGTTTTATCACTTCACAAACAAAGACACTGTGACTACAGGACTATGGAAAAAAACAACTAAGTCTCCGGAGGTGCTTGCCTTTGAAAGAGCAGTCACCAAGGAAATTGACAATTTACAATAACACAAGCTAAGCATGAATCAAAATGTGACTAGTGCAGAACAAAAGGCCTTAACAGAGCCGTCAAGTGGATATGCACTGACTTAACCTTGACTAATAGGGCTACAGTTACATTTAAAGGAGCATGTTTAGCTATATTTGGACTGTTGCACTGATCAGTGGTGCCATGATGCATGTGTGCTGTGCACAGCAGATCAATGGTTGAAATGTTTGAAATAGTTTTACAAATGCTTTGCTGTTATGAACCTGAGGTAGATGTGGGCGCATGTTTTTTTTAAATATTTTCTGTTATGAGCCTCCTCCAGAACAAGCAAGGAAGATGTTGTACAAGATGGTGGTGAAGCAAATACCCACTTGGAGTCTGAAGTTGGTATCACCAAAATTGAAGGGTCCAGCAGCACCAAGGGTGATGGGGCTTGACAGGTATATTCAACCTCATTGAAGTCAGAGACCTCCACAGTAATCAAGCGCCAAGTGGTGAAGCACAAAACAACACCTTCTGGACTTAGAACACTGTCCACCACCACGAGGAGAATCAGCACCTCCCTACTTTACCCTCAATGTTGGCCAACACCCAGACCCTAATAGGGCTGGAACCTCATTTGCCCAAGGCACCTTTTTTCCTGCCCCAGTCCATCCATAAGAAATGATTAAAGAGGCTCTGGATGTGCTGCAAAGCATTTCTGATGGCCAGACTGCACTGTTGGTTGCCATCTAGGGGGTCAGTCACCAGTTAACACAGTTACTGACCTTCAAGGATGGCATCCACAGTGCAGTGTGTGCCATACAATGTGGCATATTACAAAACACAAGGGAACCCAAGGATAAATAGGGACCAAGGGCAATTATACCCAGGTGATCGTATGTTTGCAGTTAAAATCACATTTATTATACAATATCAAATTCAGAATAAATGTTCAGGGGAAACCTTCTTTAAGGTAAATAAAATGTGTATCAAAACAAGCACAGACAGAAAATTGTGTGACGCAATAAACAGTTAACAGTTTGACAATTGAATTGCGTACCTTCATCACGGGCAAGCAATGGGTTGTCTTGATGATAATCCTTTTATGTACATAGGATTGAAACTTCCTTGAATATAAGCACTCTGACACCGGATTTGGACTGTGATTTGACAAAAGGTGTGGCAGTGTTTGTTAAGCTGTGACTTGGAATTGTTTCACCTGAGCATTTATTCTGAATTTGAAAAAAAACATACATACAAACAGACTCAGGCACCAGCAGCACATCATCAACCACTACAACACCCACAACCATGACCACACCCTCAGTCACCACATCCACAGCTACCACTGCATTCACAACAACATCCTCTACCACAAGCACTCCATACCCACAGCCACACCACATGCACAACTACCACTATACTCTCAACCCCCACCACACGCTCAACCACCACTACAACTTCAGCCACCACCACAACTGCATTAAAACACACAACCTCACAAAAACAAGCCACCCTATAAGAAACGCAAACCCTCGGATAATGACACACCCAACAAACACTATATCAACATAAACCCTCAGACAAACACATACCACCATCCAAAAACATCACAGAACTACACATCCTCAGCCAAGTACACACCATCCCCCAAACAACACAGAAGAAACCCCTAAGGCAAGCACACACTATCACTAACATCAAAGAAACACACACCAAAACCACTATATCCATCCAAAATATTTAACCCAATCGACATTCTCACACATATTACAAATCACACCCAAACACATACTCAAAAGCAAAGCCACACATCAACATGACACTTTTGACACACAATCAGCCATACATCACACACCATTGCCACTGCTCCTACACCTGCTACTTCTGACACACCTCTTACATCCACAGCATACACCATTTCTCCTCCCTCGCAAACCACCCCTACTCCTTCCAAAACCCCTGAATAAAAGCCCCATCTCTCGTCTCAAATGGTTAATGGAGGTACCAGGCTACCACCTGTATGTTCATGGAGTGATATATGACCTTTTGCGAGGAGGTAATTTGGATGATATTATCTATAGAGACAAGATTCATATCGGACTGCGATCTTGGATATGTTTTGTCTTATTGTTTTGTATATATGTTTTTGAATTATGAGGAATATTCATTTTTTTTTAATTTAAGAAAAGTATTTCATTCAGTAATTTTTTTTTTTTTTTTAACTTCCAAACCTGTTAATTCTTCAGGTGTACAGACACATGTTTTAAGATGTTTCTGTTTTTCAACCATTTAAAAGTGGAGCGCACCCTTCACATATTTTAAAGTTTAAGCTTTGTTATTCTGCTTTTTCTAATATAGTCCTATGTGCTTTACCCTAGAATATTCAATGACACCTATAATGTTACATATTTCTAAACTTGACTACACATGTCCTGTAATGGCATGCAAAATGCATTGTATTTACCACTACATCAGTAGTTCCCACAACAACTGCTGTCAAGCCAAAAGGTACATCTGATGCACAGGCCCAGCTTACATTGATTTACAGTTTCTGGGACGTGTATTGTTTAATGTGATTTTGCAAATAGGTGTAAGGAAAATATGTGCAGCCTATTATTTTATGATTGTATTACATAGGTAAAGGAACCATATCAATGAAATATGCAAGGCATGTTGAGATGACATGAGAGATGAGAGGGGGCATATATTATTTTCACGCTTCAGACAGGGCAAATAAACAATATACAATATTACCTTTATTACCCATTAAACATTTGTGTACATTTGGTATTTTTTCAGATTAGATAGTAAATTATGAAAGTTTGAAATTAGGAGTATATGACACACACTTAGAATTGGAAGTGTCTCAGATGTTGGAGATACTTTATTTAAAATTGTGCATTTCCTACTAATGAAATGCTGTCATCTAAAGTTGATATTTGTTAGAAATGGGGTCATTGGTTGGCAGTCAGGTTACCCCCTGTCCAAGCAAGGACCCTCACTCTAGTCAGGGTAAGTAACTGGTTAGTTTCCACGCAGGGACGGCTGGGTGGTGATTTTCAGCGCTCGGTCGTGGATCCTCTTCGGGTTGCGGGATTTTCAGACACCCTGGGTTGCCTGTGCGTGGAATCCTGGGCTTGTTGACAAGCTCTGCATCGTTCCGGTGGGCGGTGCGGGGAAATTTCTCCCTCACGGCGGGCGCTGCGTTGATTTCCCCCCTGGAAGTCAGACGTCGTCGTCCCAGGTCGGCTGTGCGTCGATCTGGTGGGCCGTGCGTCAAAGTTCCGGTCGCACCGCAGGCGCCGCATCGATCTTTTCCTTGCGAGGTCGAGCGTCGTCATCCCTGTTCGGTGTGTGGTGAATTTTTCACAGCGGAACAGGTTGTGCGTCGTTTTTAGCAAGCTGTGTGTCGAATTTTCCCATCACAAGGAGTCCAGTTGCAAGAGAGAAGTCATTTTGGTCCTGAGACTTCAGGGAACAGGAGGCAAGCTCTATCCAAGCCCTTGGAGAGCACTTCTTCACCACAGCCAGGGGACAGCAAGGCAGCAGGGTCACAGCAAGGCAGCAGTCCTTCACAGAAAGCAGTCAGGTGAGTCCTTTGAGCAGCCAGGCAGTTCTTCTTGGCAGGATGCAGGTTCTGGTTACAAGATTCTTCTCCAGGAAGTGTCTGAGGTGGTAGGGCAAAGGCCCTGTTTTATACCCAAATGTGCCTTTGAAGTGGGGGAGACTTCAAAGAGTGGCTTAGCAGTCCAACAGGTCCCCTTTCAGTTCAGTCCTGTCTGCCAGGGTCCCAGTAGGGGGTGTGGCAGTCCTTTGTGTGAGAGCAGGCCCTCCACCCTCCCAGCCCAGGAAGACCTATTCAAAATGCAGATGTATGCAAGTGAGGCTGAGTACCCTGTGTTTGGGGTGTGTCTGAGTGAATGCACAAGGAACTGTCAACTAAACCCAGCCAGACATGGATTGTAAGGCACAGAAAGATTTAAGTGCAGAGAAATGCTCACTTTCTAAAAGTAGCATTTCTGAAATAGTAATAGTAAATCCAACTTCACCAGTCAGCAGGATTTTGTATTACCATTCTGGCCATACTAAATATGACCTTCCTACTCCTTTCAGATCAGCAGCTACCACTTCAATAATGTATGAGGGCAGCCCCAATGTTAGCCTATGAAGGGAGCAGGCCTCACAGTAGTTTAAAAATGAATTTAGGAGTTTTACACTACCATGACATGTAAACTACATAGGTACATGTCCTGCCTTTTACCCACACAGCACCCTGCTCTATGGGTTATCTAGGGCACACCTTAGGGGTAACTTATATGTAGAAAAGGGTGAGTTTTAGGCTTGGCAAGTACTTTTAAATGCCAAAGTCGAAGTGGCAGTGAAACTGCACATACAGGCCTTGCAATGGCAGGCCTGAGACAAGGTTAAGGGGCTAACCCTAAGGCTGTCAGGTGTAACATGTGTCCCCCCCAGCTGAAAGTGGGGAGAGCTAACCAACCTCCTGGGAGCTCTCATCGCTGAGGTGGAAGTACCTGGAGAGACCATCATCGTTGGCGTGGTCAATCCCCGGGCGATGCTCCACCGTAAAGTCCATCCCCTGTAGGGAAATGGACCACCTCAAGAGTTTTGGATTTTCACCCCTCATCTGCATGACCCATCTGAGGAGCCTGCGGTCTCTCTGAACCCGGAAGTGAGTCCCAAACAGGTAGGGTCTTAACTTCTTCAGTGCCCGGACCACAGGAAATGCTTCTCTCTCAATAGCACTCCACCTCTGTACCCGTGGTAATAGCCTTCTGCTAATAAAGGCTACTGGTTGGTCTGAGCCCTCCTCATTTAGCTGTGCTAGAACAGCCCCTATGCCATGCTCTGAAGCGTTTGTCTGTACAATAAATGTACTCCTGGGAGTAGTCAGGGGCCTTGAGCACGGGGGCCGTGCACATGGCTTCCTTCAGAGAATCAAAGGCTTTCTGACAAGCCTCTGTCCAATTCACCAACCTAGGTTGTTTCTTGGAAGTGAGTTCTGTCAAGGGTGACACAATGGTACCATAGCCCTTGACGAATCTGCGGTAGTATCCAGTGAGGCCTAAAATGGCTCTCAACTCAGTCTGTGTTCTAGGTGGTTGCCAGGCCTTGATAGTTTCAATCTTGGCCTGGAGTGGCTGCACCTTGCCATCACCTACTAGGTGTCCTAAGTACACCACGGAACCCTGCCCAATCTGGCCCTTACTAGCCTTGATGGTCAGGCCTGCCTGTTGCAGAGCCTAAAGCACCTCCTTCAGGCCTTTAGGTGGAGCAGGTGTTCCTCCCAGCTGGAACTGTAGACAGCTATGTCGTCCAGGTAGGCTGCACAGTAGGCATCTTTGCCAGCTAGGACCCCGTTAATCAACCTTTGGAAGGTAGCGGGGGGATTTTTCAACCCAAATGGCATCACCCGGAACTGGTAATGGCCATCAGGTGTGGGAAATGCTGATCTCTGTTTAGCCCCCTCAGTCAGGGCGATCAGCCAGTACCCTGAAGTAAGATCAAACGTACTAAGGAACTTGGCAGCGCCTAGTCTGTCAACGAGCTCATCAGCCCGGGGGATTGGGTGAGCATCAGTCCGTGTGACTGAGTTGAGACCCCGGTAGTCCACACAGAACCTGAGTTCTGGCTTCGCACCGGGAGCAGTAGCTTTAGGAACCAACACCACAGGGCTGGCCCAGGGACTACTGGATTTCTCAATAACCCCTAAAGTCAACATCTTGGAGACCTCCTCCTTGATGCTGGCCTTCACCTTATCCGATAACCTGTAAATTTTGTTCTTCACAGGGGGACTGTCATCCGTGTCAATGTCATGAACACATAGGTGGGTCAGTCCAGGAGTAAGGGAGAACAGGGAGGAGAACTGCTCTAACAGCTCATAGCAGAATGACACCCTCCACTGACCCATCACCTTCTTTGGCAGAGAGGGGGTCGGGGAGAGGTTCACTTTCCTCTTCCATGCCCTCATCTGTGACCAGGAGCATACTGACCTCAGACCTCTCAAAGTGAGGTTTAAGCCGTTTGTGATGGAGGATCCTTAGGGGGTGCCTAGGGGTCTTGAGGTCCACTAGGTAAGTGGCCTCCCCTTTATGCTCCTTGATCTCAAAGGGGCCAGTCCAGCGATCCTGGAGAGCCCTGGGCTCTACTGGCTCCATCACCCAAACTTTGTCTCCAGGTGAGAACTCAACCAGAGTGGTCTTCCGGTCATACCACTCCTTCATCACCTCTTGACTGGCCTCGAGGTTACTCTTGGCCTGCTTCCAGAAGCATTAGGTTTGGTTGTGGAGGGCCAGCATGTAGCTGACCACATCCTGGGGAGGTGTCTTGGGAGCTTTGTCCCAGCCCTCTTTAACAATGCTTAGAGGTCCCCTGACAGGGTGACCATAGAGAAGCTCAAAGGGGCTGAACCCCACCCCTTTCTGGGGCACCTCTCTGTAAGCAAACAACAGGCATGGTAAGAGGACATCCCACTTACGCCTCATGGCTTCAGTGAGGCCACTAATCATGCCCTTGAGAGTCTTGTTGAATCTCTCAACAAGCCCTTTGGATTGAGGATGATAAGGGGTGGTAAACCGGTAGGTCACCCCACACTCATCCCACATGGACTTCATGTACACAGACATGACGTTTGTGCCCCTGTCAGACACAACCTCCTGTGGGAATCCCACACGGGTAAATATTCCAAACAGGGCTCTGGTCACCACTGGTGCAGTCACTGTTCTCAGAGGGATTGCCTCTGGATAGCGGGTGGCATGGTCTACCAAAACCAGGATAAGCCTATTGTCCAAGGCAGTTTTGGGGTCCAAGGGACCAACAATGTTGATGCCCACCCTTTCAAAGGGGGTGCCAACGACAGGAAGTGGGAGCAGGGGAGCTTTAAGCTGTTTCCCTGTCTTCCCACTAGCCTGGCAGGTGGGGCAAGCTCTGCAAAAATTATCTGAGGCTATCCTCATTCTGGGCCAAGTGGGTGACAAGCCTGTTAAAGGTCTTGTCTTGACCCAGGTGTCCTGCCAGGGGGATGTCGTGAGCCCGACCCAGTAGGAAGGCCCCCGGTAACACTGGGGGACCACCAGCACACGTGCTGCCCCAGGACCTGGAACCTTAGGCTCACTGTAAAGGAGATCATTCTCCCAGTAAATATGGTGAGTGCCAGAGGCGTCACCTGCTGCTTGGGCTGTGGCCTGTCGCCTCAGACCCTCAAGGGTTGGGCATTCCTTCTGCGCCTTGCAGAATTCTGCCCTTGTTGGCCCACCCCCTACTTGCCAGCCAGCAAGTTCAGGTAGGTTACCCAGGTCAGCTATGTCCTCCCCAGTTGGATCAGGGGCCTCCTCCTCCTCAGGGGCCCCGTCCACCACCAAGGGAACATTTGAGGTGGGTTTCCCGCGCCTCTTGCCCTTCCTCTTGGCAGCTGTCTGGGCCATTGTTCGAGGCTCCAGACGCCCTTGACTCCCTTCCCGGGCAGCCATGGACTGTGTGGTCATGCAGACCCACTCAGGCAAACCTAACATCTCCAGGTGGGATTTGAGCTCTACCTCTTTCCAGGCAGAATGCTCAAGATCATTGCCTAACAGACAATCTACAGGCATGGCAGGACTCACAGCTACTTTCAGAGTACCAGGGACCCCCCCCACACTCACAGGGAACCAGAGCCACCGGTAGGTGACTCTAACGATTGACAGCGACTATGACCTGGTGGAATGTATTCAGGACTATCTGCTCTGATAACACCAGCTGACACTTGACAGTAGTCATACTGGCTCCTGTGTCACGCAGAGCCTCCACTCTTTGCCCATCAATGGTGACCCACTGCCTATACTTTGAAGTATTTTCTGGCATGTGGGCTTAGGCACCATCTCTCTTTCTCCCAGGGACACTAGGGAAACCTCTGCCTGCTCCCCAAAGCTAACTGGGACTGTCTCTCCCCCGAGTGCTACACTAGCCAACCCAGGTGTCAGTCCAGTGGTGGACTGTGCCCTCTTGAGGCACTGGGAGTCGCCCTTAGAGTATCCAAACTGGTAGCACTTTAAACATTTGGGGATGAACTTCCCTAATGTTTATCAAAATACCCTGGTTTCATTACAAACCTAGAAGAGGAATGGTATCCACACCCCCTTGGGAATTCTTTTGGGGGCCTTTTGAGAACTCCTTATCTTTACGTTTTTCTCCCCTCTCTTTCTTCTGTTGGGAACCCTGACCACCTTTGTGGGAGTCCCCCCCAGATGCCTTTTTAGACACTCTGGTGCTAACCCAGAGGTCCGCCACCTCAGCAAGCTTCCTGGTGGCAGTCACCTTACTATCTACCAAGTGCTGGCGCAACTTTGTAAAAGAAAAACTGAGCATATGCTCTCTCAGAATTAAGTCATGTAACCCTTTGTAATTATCTACTTTGCTGCCCCGCACCCATCCATTCAGTGCCTTACTGGAAAAGTCAAAGAAATCTACCCATGTTTCTGTGGGCTGTTTGGTGCTGGCCCTAAACCTCTGACTGTATCCATCAGGGGTCAGCCCAAACTTGGCAAGTAAAATGGCTTTCTGAAGTGGGTATGTGTTTTGATCCTTTGTATCCAGTGTGAGAAGTGTGTCCCTCCCCAGTGCTGGCACATAACTCCAGATAGCTGTACCCTATTGCCCTTCAGGAACCTCATGAGCCCTTAGTGCAACTTCATAAGCAGCTAGCCATTTATCTATGTCATCTCCCACCACAAAACTGGGCACCACATTTTTGGGCATACAAACCTTCTTTTCTCCAGCAGGTCCTGTCTGTATGCTGCCACCATTACTGCTGGACTCAGACTGTCTCGCCTTGATCTCCAGCTCCTTGAGACTCAGTTCATGAGCCAACAATAGTTTCTTCTCAGCCAAGGCTCTCTCAGTTGCAGCTTCAGCTCTTTCAGCTTCAATCTGTTTGGCTGCTCTTTCAGCCTCAGCTTGCTTGGCTTCTCTCTCTGCCCTCCTTTCCTCCTGTTGAGCCTCATTTTTTAGCCATGTAATTTGCAACTGAAACTCTCTCTCCTCTCTCCTTTCCTCTGCGGTCAGGCTTTGATCAGAGACACTGCTCCCTGGTTTTGCAGGGGGCACAGTTGCAGTGGTAACATCCACTGGTGGCAAAAAATTCTCTGGGGAGCCATCTTCTAGCTCCTCCTCCTCAGACCCTCCTCTGAATGGGCTTCTGCCAAGGCCCTCCGCGCCTTTTGAAATTCCTCCTTTCTGGAGGCACCTTGGGTGGGTACTCCCAATATCCCTGCAGGATCCTTTCAGCTGTTTGACAGTGTATGTCTCCAGCAGGGCTAGGTCAAAATCTCCTGTTTGAGACCCAGCCTGAGACATGTTGAGTGAGGATTTTGGTCATAAAATTGACAGGAAAAACGAAATTGCAGAAAGAATATAAAAATCAAGTTGACCTTCAACTGTGGGTAGGTAGTGAAATACTTAGCTACTGTAGGTCACTACACAAATACAAGTCTTATCCTCACTGCTGATCACCAATGTTAGAAATGGGGTCTTTGGTTGGCAGTCAGGTTACCCCCTGTCCAAGCAAGGACCCTCACCCTAGTAAGGGTAAGCCACACACAATCTAAATTAATCTGTGCCCACCCTCTGGTAGCTTGGCACTGAGCAGTCAGGCTTAACTTAAAAGGCAATGTGTAAAGTATTTGTGCAAACAATCATACAATAACACCATATAGCACCACAAAAATACACCACACAGTGTTTAGAAAAATATATAATATTTATCTGGGTATTTACAGGTCAAAACG
The DNA here is from genome assembly GCF_031143425.1 of Pleurodeles waltl. Classification (NCBI taxonomy): domain Eukaryota; kingdom Metazoa; phylum Chordata; class Amphibia; order Caudata; family Salamandridae; genus Pleurodeles; species Pleurodeles waltl. The sequence goes on from NC_090439.1 coordinate 1,057,081,151, forward strand.
ATCAAAGATGCAATAAGAAAATGTAAATATATCACTGAAAAGTGATAAAAAGGGGGTCATTATGACCCTGGCGGAAGGCGGAGAACCGGCGGTAAGACCGCCAACAGGCTGGCGTTCTTACTTTGTGGAATTATGACCATGGCGGTTACCGCCATGGTCACCCGCCGGTTCTCCGTTCCGCCTGCTAGGGCGGAGACGACCGCTGGGCTGGAGACCTGGGTCCCCAGCCCAGCGGGCATCACTAGACCGCTGGCGGTATTTGGACCTGGCTTACCCCCGTGGATTTCCAGTGGTTTGTACCGCCATGAAATCCATGGCGGTAAGCACTATCAGTGCCAGGGAATTCCTTCCCTGGCACTGATAGGGGTCTCACCCAACCCCCACCCCCATCCCGACTCCCTCCCCTACCCCCCACCACCCCTCCCATCCCCCAAAGGTGGCAGGGGCCCCCTCCCCACCCCGACCCCCAACATCACAACACCCATACCCACACGACACGCACGCAGGCACCACCTACAGACTCATACGCACACACGCTGACATACATGCCTACATCCACACACAGTCAGACACGCACACCCACATTCAAACATACACGCACACATCCATACAGACATACCCACAGACATACACACACTCATTCCCATACACACACAACACCCCGCAAGCATACACGCACTCACACACCCCCTCCACATACACACACGCACACCACCATGCACCCACACAACACACAACACCCCCACACCCCCTTCCCCTCACGGACGATCGACTTACCTGGCTTGACGATCCTCCGGGAGGGGACGGGAGCCACGGGGGCAGCTCTGCCGACACCACACCGCCAACAGAACACCGCCACGGCGAATCACAGGACGTGATTCGCTGGGCGGTGTTCTGTTGGCGTGGCGGTGGAGGTGGAGCAACCTCCACTTCCCCCCCTCCCGCCAGTATGGCTGTTGGCGGCTCTCCGTCCGTAAAAGGACGGAGAGCTGACAACGGTCATAATAGACCGAGTGGCAAACCGCCACCACTGGCGGTCTTCCGCACGGCGGTCCCTCGGCGGTCTTCAAAGAAGACCACCGAGGTCAAAATGACCCCCATAGTGTCTTAAGTCTTTTAAAAGCAAACAAAGTCTCTTTCAAGCACAAAGTACCTGGTTTGAGTGAAAAAAATCGCCGCAAAGGGCCGCAGAAGAGGAGAAGCATGGAAACAAAGGGGTGTGCGTCGATTTCTCAGGCCACACGCGGTCAATGCGTCGTTTAGTTTCCACGCAGGGACGGCTGGGTGGGGATTTTTGGCACTCGTTCGTGGATCCTCTTTGGGTTTCGGGGTTTTCAGGCACCCCGGGGCCTGCGTGGAATCCTGGGCTTGTTGACAAGCTCTGCGTCGTTCCTATGGGCGGTGCGGGGAAATTTCACCCTCACGGCGGCCGCTGCTTTGATTTCCCCTCTGGAAGTCGGGCGGCTTCATCCCAGGTCGGCTGTGCGTCGATCTGGTGGGACGTGCGTCGAAGTTCCGATCTCACTGCAGGTGCCGCATCGATCTTTTCCTTGCGAGGTCGAGCGTGGTTGTCCCGGTTCGGCGTGCGGTGAATTTTTCACAGCGGAACAGGTTGTGTGTCGTTTTTAGCAATCTTTGTGTTGAATTTTCTCCGCACAAGGAGTCCAGTTGCAAGAGAGAATTCTTTTTGGTCCTGAGACTTCAGGGAACAGGAGGCACGCTCTATCCAAGCCCTTGGAGAGCACTTCTTCACCACAGCCAGGGGACAGCAAGGCAGCAGGGCAACAGCAAGGCAGCAGTCCTTCACAGAAAGCAGTCAGGTGAGTCCTTTGAGCAGCCAGGCAGTTCTTCTTGGCAGGATGCAGGTTCTGGTTACAAGTTTCTTCTCAAGGAAGTGTCTGAGGTGGTAGGGCAGAGGACCTGTTTTATACCCAAATGTGCCTTTGAAGTGGGGGAGACTTCAAAGAGTGGCTTAGAAGTGCACCAGGTCCCCTTTCAGTTCAATCCTGTCTGCCAGTGTCCCAATATTGGGTGTGGCAGTCCTTTGTGTGAGACTCCACCCTCCGAGCCCAGGAAGATCCATTTAAAATGCAGATGTATGCATGTGATGCTGAGTACCCTGTGTTTGGGGTGTGTCTGAGTGAATGCACAAGGAGCTGCCAACTAAACCCAGACAGACGTGGATTGTAAGGCACAGAAAGATTTAAGTGCAGAGAAATGCTCACTTTCTAAAAATTGGCATTTCTAAAATAGTAATATTAAATCCAACTTCACCAGTCAGCAAGATTGTTTATTACCATTATGGCCATACTAAATATGACCTTCCTACTCCTTTCAGATCAGCAACTACCACTTCAATAATGTATGAGGCAGCCCGAATGTTAGCCTATGAAGGGAGCAGGCCTCACAGTAGTGTAAAAACGAATTTATGAGTTTTACACTACCAGGACATGTAAACTACATAGGTATATGTCCTGCCTTTTACCCACACAGCACCCTGCTCCAGGGGTTACCTAGGACACACCTTAGGAGTGACTTATATGTAGAAAAAGGGGAGTTTTAGGCTTGGCAAGTACTTTTAAATGCCAAGTCGAAGTGGCAGTGAAACTTCACACACAGGCCTTACAATGGCAGGCCTGAGACAAGGTTAAGGGGCTACTTAAGTGGGTGACACAACCAGTGCTGCAGGCCCACTAGTAGCATTTAATCTACAGGCCCTGGGCACATACTGTGCTAATTACTAGGGACTTATAAGTAAATTAAATAGTCCAATTGGGTATGATCCAATGTTACCATGTTTAAAGGGAGAGAGCATATGCACTTTAGCACTGGTTAGCAGTGGTAAGGTTCGCAGAGTCTAAAAACCAGCAAAAACAGTGTCCAAAAAGTGGAGGGAGGCAGGCAAAAAGTTAGGGGTGACCACCCTAAGGCTGTCAGGTCTAACAATATTGTTAATGTGCTTTCATCATGATGATAGACGATAACATCACATACACAATATGGAAGACGTTTTGTATGTCCTCAGTGTGTCTAACCATATGCTCATTTTTTTTAAGTTCACATTTAAGTTCAAAATAAAACTTTAATTTGTTTGGCAGATATCACAATTTAATAGTACATTTGCCGTACTATCCACATAATATTGTACATATGTGTACAGCATGATAATGTATATTATAATTCAATTATATATATTTAGGTGCACTTACCTCCTATTACTGCTCTGAGGTGGTGGCTGGTCATCAATATCCAACAACAGGTATACAGCACATTGCAACATCAGGTTCAATGGGAAAACAAAAGGTTGGTTTAAGGTAGCTTTCTCCATTTAACCTCCTTCAAAGCAATATTGTGATTTTGTGGTTGTGAGCCTTCAGCTAGTTTTTTTCTCTTACTCTTACGGAGTCTGCAATTGACTGTAATGGTGGGCACCTAAAGGACTTTGGTCTGTCAAACTGCCAACATATAAATCAGGCGGGAGAACAGTTCCAATGGCGGACAGACAAACTGTTGATTTTCGACAATCTGAGTGCATCCACCAAGATATATATCGGGCCCTAGACTAAAAAACTAAGGTCCATATTTACAAGAAACTGGCACATCACTAGTGATGCGCCACTTTTCTTGCGTCCCCCCTTGCTTCCCCTAACGCCACCATGGTAGCCTCGTATTTAAAATACGGTGCGCCATGGCGCATGTTAAGGGCAATAGCGTCATTTTTTTATGCTATTGTAGCACTATACTGGATTAGCGTAAAAAGAATTACGCTAATCCACTATAGTGTTAAGAGTCCCATTGAAATCAATGGGAGCCTCATTTTAACACCTGCTTTAAGTAAGCATTAAAAATGATGCTAGAAATGGCACAATGGAATTTTGTAGATTCCATTGCACCATTTTTAGCAGCCCTCTAACGAGGGAACACCCCCTTTGCATACATCGTGCATATATTATGCATGATGTGGTGCAAATGGTTTACAAGGTGGTGCTATGGTAGGGGCCCATTAGCGTCACATTTCTGGTAAAAAAAATTGTCGGAAATGTGGTGCAACGGGGCGCAAAGGCCTTGTAAATCCGGCTCCAAGTGAGATGGTCAAAACATCCTGACATTCCACCCAAGATAGCAAGCAAACGGGAAAAAAAATAGTTTATCTAAATGTATATATTGGTTAGATATTCGCAAAACAAGAGGGGAAGTGCGTTCCATGAGAGGGGGACCAAGGTGGAGAAACCTCTGCTTCCACTGCTGTGTGTGCCTGAAACAGAGCTCTGCGAGGGAAGCCCCATACCATTGGGGCATTATGTAACATTCCTTCTTCAAAGATGAAGATCATCCTTGGTACTGAAAATTACTCACAGGTCAGAGGATCATACATTCTTCAGAATAATTCTATCAGAGTGTACTCAAATTTTTAAAATAAAATTTATGTCACTTTGAAGACGTTGTTTTTTCTTGTCTGGTACTTTTATCTCCCTGCTAACAGTGGTTGGACTCCCAAGGTTTTTATAAAACAAGACTATTAATAAAGTAGCGTTATGAATTTTGTTCAATAAAAATCACGCATGTCCCCTGGATTGAAAGAACGCATAACAGCTATAACCGAACCCTCCCTTCTCCCCTCCAATCGAAGCAGTAAACTTGGCCTTAAAACCTCATTCAACATCCTACCACTAAAAGATTTGAAGAGAAATGACATTTGACCTAAACCAGCAAAGAACCTCAAAGTGTCCTCATTAATTACCCGTTCCTATTTCATTTAAATTCATACATTTTCGTTTGCATATTTATTATTGAGAACCGCTCTCTGTCGCAAATCTACCTCCGCGTTCCTCGCGCACGACATCACATGCTAATGACTTGAATGGTGATACAGTAATTTACAGCTGTAATATCATTATGACAGTATATCATAACAACCTAATGGTGCAGAAATGTATCACAGATGGACAGATAGAGGCCGGCATTGAAAGCGATAGGGAAACAGGCAGCATCACACTTAATACATAATGTTCCGTGCTGCAAGAGGAGCCGCTTTGGAATTAGATCTGGGTGCAATCAACAGGTATTGAAACCCATTTTTTATCTTAGCTTAATGATCATGCTCATGTCGCACTTTGTCATTTTTCAAATGAACGCCGGTGTCTAATTACAACTTGAGTATTGCAGATACATGATACACCCTCTGCTTGTTCCCGCCAGACAGATGTGCACAGCAAAGATGGAAGATGTTTTTCGGCATCGCGTCTAGGGGTGCTTAGCAACACCACACACTTGAGATAATCTCAATTGGCAGCGTTTTTTGGTGAAAATCATTCACGGTTGATATTACAAAGGCGAGACGGGTTTCTTTGATATTTGGTAGAATATTCAGTAGTGAGTAGGCATTTTTAACATATTTTTGGGTGTTTTTTAAACATTTAATGACAATCGTTGTAAATATATATTTCGAGACCAGTTTGATTTTAGTCAGGTATCATAAACTTACATACTTTGGTCCCTACTGGCCGCGTGCGTTATTGTGTGCATGGGGGAGGGAGTTGATGACAGCCACTATGTGGTAAACCATGGGGGTGGGGTGGGGTTTATGGGTGGTCCCGGTGTCAGCTGTGTCAATAGGGAGCTGTGGGTTCCGAGTGGTCATTAGACTGGAATGTGTTTCCTCAACTATGGACACTATCAGCGACAGTGATGACTATCGTGAGATGAGAGCAAATCGGGAGCGGGTGTTTCTAGGTCAATGTCGTGTTACTATCCTGGGTATAGCGACCTGCATCGGCCGTGTCTGTGCCCAGGCGAGGGCTTCCAGTGTTTAACAGTTGTGTACGTCATCTTCAACCGATCAGTCAATAGAATGGACAATATAGTAGGCATGAAATATATTCTGGCCCTACCTCAAGCTGGCCGGGAAATGTGGTCTGAGATACCAGATCCCCAAATACTGGTTCGGCTGCTCTCTCTGCATCAGTTTCTCTATCAACAGGAGCTGCAGATCCTAGAAATAGGAATAACGTGGGATCTGGAATTACTGGACCAAACACTGCATGTTTTTTTCTGCTTCCAGTGTATTTTTCACATGCTTTTTCCACCTGCTCCATGGTTTCAGTAGGTGTATTTTACCTCACCTGTTAAAACGGGACTTGGAGATTCTGCATCTGATAATTCTATGTGAGAGGACACTGAACACCTCAGTCATCTGAAACATTATCACCTTCAGAGATTCCACTCAAGGTGACTTGTAATGAGGACCTTGGAGTCTCTATGTATTCTCTACTTTAAATATATAGTTACCATACTTATAAATAGAAAATGTAATGCACAAGTACAATAAAGAACACTGACATTGTTTCATCCTTGATGCCAGTCCTGCTTCGGGAGAAAACTCCTAAATTGAACAGTATTTTCCCATGTGCAAATTGCTTGTGTAAGTCCTGATTGCGAGTTTGTCAGAGCATCTGGAATATGGGGCTCACTGATCACAACTCCCCTGGTGTTTCTGCACCTGGATTTTTTGGGTGTGGGGATCCTGGGACAAAATGTACAGCCTTTGGAATGGGCTGAAATGCGATCTGGACATATTCAGTAGCCCCCAAAACAACCTTCACTTGCGGTATTGAGGGGCATGTATTAACTCAGCCAGCAAGGCAACAGTCTCCTCTTTCTTCCCCCACTCATTCTCAGTCCCCTCGTCCCGCACAAAGCCCCTAAACTCATTCCTATCAACAACACATCTCCTCCAAGAAGTAGAAGTGAGTGAATAGGCATGCTGCCGGGTCCATATCAGTCACGGTCTGAACAGAGACCAGCAATTGGTGAAACTCTAAAGGGGATTGCACTAAATTCCGTACTGTTTATGCTCAATAGCGTTAAAAGGAAGGGGTGAGCAATATCCGGAGGAAGAGCAGCCTTAGCACTAGTTCCCTTAGTTGTGCCTGGTAGTATTTCCTGTGCAGTATTTCTTCTAAGTGTGTGTGATGAAGTACTTCACTTTTCCAATATGAAGCAGTGAGTTGGACATAGGGACATATGGATATTGTGCTGCTGGGCGATTGTTGAGTTCTGTGTTTGTGCGCTCCCAAACCAGCCTATTTGCATTAGCGCTGCTGTCTGCTTTCTAGCTCACGCCCTTAAACAATTGTGTTGTCTCTGCTACCTCAGTTCCAGCCCGTTCCATTGACACAGACAAGTAACTAAGGCACACACTCGGGAGATGATAATAACACAATGTGCATAATGCAATCTATAGCAGGAACAACCACACTTCAATCTTGAAACTTCTATCATTATTCTTTATTAATGTTTGGGGGAGATGGGGGCATTACCATCCACAGACACCAGGCATATGGCTGCTTTATTGGAAACAGGTGCATTTACATGCAAAAACCTTGGCCTTTCCCTTACAAAATGAATGGCCTCACTATACAATTCAGCTATATAACTCATCCCCTTCCCCTGCTCTACCATTCCCCTCCCTTCATCCTTGGCACTGTAATCCTGTATTTCTTTTGACTGTTTATACTGCTTGCTATCCTTAAACTGCCTTCCAGTTTATCATAACACTGAAACTGTAGCTAAATATACATTCTTAACCAACACTTACCTTCCTGGCTCATCCATGCATTATGCTGTCTACCCATTCCTTCTTAACCTGGACTGCAAGTTTCAACAACCCTAATTATCTGAGAACCATGGCAATTTGCCTTGCCCCTGCTGCTGCACCTGCTCCAAATCGACATCCCTAAACATATTTAAATTCCCTGTGCACCGCTTGCCAATGAGCTAGCCTCCAACCGAGCTTGCTTCCAAAGGGGGCCACTTAAAAGGGGCAGACTTCAGGAATGGGAGGGTGGGGAAAACGACCCAAAAGCTACCCCAGCCACTGTGCCACCAACAAAATGGTGGCAGCAGTAATAAAATGAAATGGCCTGTTAAATACCCCTGGGCTACAAAGTATCCTAAATGTAGCCCACGTGGCTAGAGCAGGTGTGGACTGCTCCACTTCCCTAAACCACCCTCGGGGGGGGGAACCTCCTGTTGGTCGACTGCCCTCCAGGACCCCTTTGGTGAAAGGAGGGCATTACTGACCACAAACACCAAGCATATGTATGTGAAAAAGGCTACTTTATTAGAAACAGGTGCACGTGCTGTCAAAAACAATGATATACCCATACTCACACGCAGACTTTGACAGCGACTCTCACCCCCATATTCACCCTGTCACACCTATTCTCACACCCAGAGAGGCAGCTGCCAATGTCCACCATGCACAGTGAAAGGGGCGTGCACAGCATGGGGTTAGGTGGCTAGGCATGTTGGCTAGAGAGACTGGTTGCAGGCCAGTCCTTGCAGGCAACCCCTACAGTGCACAGGAAACACATCTTTTTTGATCCCCTCTTTTTCTCAGCCCCCGCTTGACAGATCACCCTGAAACTTTCTGTGTGCTACCAAAATCACTGCAACACTTTTTTGTGGAAAATTTCATGAAGATTTGTCAAACGATGCCAAAGATATGGGCAAGTCAACTAACACTTTTTCTATGAAAACATGGTCCTAACTATAACTACCAAGTGGCGACCACCACTGGGTTATAAACCAAGGGGAAGTGCAGCACCACTTTTCTTGCACCTCTTAGCGCCCCTCTACTGCCACCATGTGTGACCCTTTATTAAAATTTAATTTAAAATATGGCGCACCATAGTGAAGGGTAGGGGGCAATATCGTCAATATTTTTGATGCTATTGATGTATTAATCAGTTAGCACCAACATGTTGGGCTAACCCTGAACAGTACATAGGGGCCCAATGTAACCAATGGTTTGCCCCCTTTTAACACCTGCTCTGAGCAGGTGCTAAAAGTTGCTGCAAAAATGAAATTTTGAGGGCCCCCTAATGGGTGAACGCCCCCTTTGCATAAATTATAGACGGTGTGGCACAAAAGGTGAAAAAGTGGCGCAATGCATGCATTGCAGCACTTTGTAAATATGGCATGGTGATTTTTGAAGCCTAACGCCACATTAGCATAAATAAAATGATGCTAATGTGGCGCTAGTGCTTCTTAAATCTGGGCCAAAAGGTTACAGGGATGTTATAATAAGGTTCTGAGTTTACTAGCATAAAACCTGTGAAATTCAGCAGTTATTTCAGGTAACTGTAACTCACTCCCGAAGGTAACTATAACTCGCTCCCCCGCCATGCACAGTTTTTTCTTCATTAATTTGACTGCTAATGCTTGATTGATATTTTTAATGACGTTATAAATGTTGTCATGATTGCTGTAATATCTGGGGTAATTAGGAGTGCATGACGAGAACGTAAGTTATAGTTACCTTAATTTCTAAGGTTTTGCACAAATAAATTCAGAATCTAACTATAATGTCCCTGCAACCATTTTTTTAAGTGAATTTCTGTTTTTGAAAATTCTATTTCCTAGCTATAACGTCCAGATAACCGTCATTTTATTTCAGTGAATTTCTATGGTTATATTAACATAAAATAATTTTCATTGCTATACGTTAATCCAACCCCCGCCATGCATGGCCTTTGGCCTTGTGCAGTGGGGTTTGGCCCCAGGGCCTGGCCAAACCTCCTATAACTCTGCTCAAACCCACACCACACATGTCCTCTTCCAGTGAGTGGCAGGGATTGGCAGAAGGGCTTGGCCAGCAGTCAGGCTCTGCAGCCAACCCCCTATAACCACCCAACCCCGCAATGCTTGGTAAAAGTGTCTGTATCTGTGGATGTGTGAATAGATGTGAGAGGGTATCTCTGGGTGGGAGAGGGTCTGTCTGGTTGTGAGAGTGGATGTGTGAGGGTCTGTGTGGTTTTATGAGTGGATGTGTGATAGTCTAGTAGGTCTGTGAGTGGGTTTGTCAGTGTCTGAGTGGGTCTGTAACTTGGTTTGTCAGTGTCTGTGTGGGTCTGTGAGTGTTTTGTTTGTGTCAGAGTGGGTGCATGAGGGTCTTCGTGGGTCTGTGAGAGGGTACATGAGGGTCTGAGTGGGTCTATGAGTGGGTGTGTGAGTGCCTGAGTGGGTTTGTGAGTGGGTACATGGGGGTCTGAGTGGGTCTGTGAGAGGGTGTTTGAGGGTCTGAGTGGGTCTGTGAGTGGATGTGTGACATCTAGGTGGGTCTGTGAGTGGGTGCATCAGTGTCTGAGAGAGTGTGTGAGTGGGTGTGTCAGTTCCTGAGTGGGTCTGTGAGTGGGTGCATCAGAGTCTGAGTGGGTCTGTGAATGGGTGTGTGTTTCTGAGTGGGTCTGTGAGTGGGTGTATGAGTGTCTGAGTGGGTCTGTGAGTGGGTACATGATGGTCTGAGTGGGTCTGTTGGCGGGCGTTCGATGGTCTGAGTGGGTCTGTGAGTGGATGTGTGACAACTAGGTTGGTCTGTGAGTGGGTGTGTCAGTGTCTGAGTGAGTATGTGAGTAGGTGTGTCAATTCCTTAGTGGGTCTGTGAGTGAGTGCATCAGTGTTTGAGTTGGTCTGTGAGTGGGTGCATAGGATATGAGTGGGTGTGGTAGTGAGTGTGTGAGTGTCTGTGTGGGTCTGTTAATGGTTTTGTGAGTGCCTGAATAGCTTTGATAGCTGCATGAGTGTCTAAATGCTACTATGAGTGAATAAATAAGTGTCTGAATGAGTCTGTGAATGCTTTTTTTAAAATCAAATCACCAATATTTGCAAATTCATTGTGATGTTACACAGGAGAGCCATGCTGTGTATCACAGCTTATTTGTGAATATCGTGCATGGGGAAAAAATATTTTTAAGGACTTAATATGACCCTCAAAGAATTCTATATCACAGCCCTGGGGTCAGGGTATCTCCACCCTGACCCCTTATGCCACTTTTCATTTTATTTTTCAGCCCCAGAAACCATGCCCCATTGCCTAAAATGGCAGCCACAACTTTTTGGTCAGATTTCAGCCACCCAATCACAGCATTCCTGGTGGCATGCACTTTCGTGAATTTGCTGTGATAATTGTGAAAACGGAGCAACGGAGCTGCGGCCCTAGATGTACAAATGTATTTCCCCTCTAATATCTAAAAAACTACTGAACAGATTCATGCCAAATATCCAAAAGCGTAATCTGCCTACCGAAAACTACCTTTCAGCTAAATTTGGTGCAATTTTGTCCAGCGGTTCGGGCTGTAGTCGTGCTCAATTCTCCAGGGGAGTTAACATGGGAAACACATGTTTTGTGCCTCAACCTTTTTCTCAGGCTCCACTTGACTTATCACCCCAAAACATCCCATGTGCAACAAGAATCATGTGCACACTTTTTTGGAAAATTTTGTGAAGATTCGTCAAACTGTCAAAGATATAGGCAAGTCAAAAAATACTTTTTCCACTGAAACATGGTCCTAACTATAACCACCTACAGGCGACCTCAAAAAAAATTAAAGGATGGTAATGGTATTTTTAGATTTTAGGTTGGGTATAGGTTTTTGGGTTGTGAGTGGTTTGTTAGGTTCTGGCGTGGGTATGGGTTCTGGGTGTAAAGTGTTTTTTTTTTTAGGTTTTAGGGTGAGTATAGATATTAATAAGGCAAATCTCCCTACTATCTAGGGCCCATACATAATCACATATCAACCCTCTGGGTCCAGGATATGGATGCAATGTAGAAAGGGCACCCCTGGAGCCACCCATATAATTCCTCCTTGGGCATAACCAGAATAGGATAGAGCGTATGTCTGCCCTCTCCAGCACTTCTGCAGGGCAGGGATGCAACTTCCCCAGGTATGGGTTTCTTGCAAAAACGTAATAGATGTTTTAAAGCATTTTAAATATGTATGGACCCTTCTGCGTTTCTCTAATTGGACTTTGCCGCGGACATTCCACGTCATCTATTTAATGGTTGAATCTCCCATTTGCAGCTGGTGATACATTTTGCCTTACGGTGATAGATCGTCTTGTCCTATGTGTCCCATTAGGATATCGGTTCTGAGATAGCGATGTGTGTGAAATGCACAAGGATAAAATACAATAAATGCAGTGTTAGAGGGTGGTTATAAGAGAGAGTGCGAGCCTAGACACCTTCAAGCCTCCTCCCCAAATCACACCTCTCTGTCCTAGAGCATACCTTCTGTTGGATATAATTATAGGATAAGTTTTTTTTACAGTAAAGTCACTCATCCATATTGACCTGCATGGTCAACATGTTCTCCTGAACTATCAGCTCTCAGCAGGATTCAGAGTCTGCTATAGGCCCAATCCTAATCATCTCAACTATTATGCCTCTGGACACAATACCAGGTCAATAGTTTGTGTGCCATTCCGAGCTCACTGGCCCAATTGTGTAGTTATCCTGCATGTGTGCTGCCACTAGCAGAGCCCAACATCCTGCGTCTCTGACAAAAGGACTCTCCTGTGTCCTGGATCACCGCCGTGGATCTAAGTGTTCCATCCAGACAGACCTTGCCAGGATGATTGGTGTCCTCACAGTGTTTCTGTTGCTTCCTCTTCTGCTGGGGCTGTGTGGATCAACATTCATTGTGATTGTTTGAAATGCGTCTTTGGTTGACAGTCAGGTTACCCCCTGTTGAAGCAAGGACCCTCACTCTAGTCAAGGTAAAAGAGAATCACCCTCAGCTAACCCCTGCTTACCCCCTTGGTAGCTTGGCAGAGCAGTAGGCTTAACTTCAGAGTGCTAGGTGTAAAGTATTTGTAACAACACACACAGTAACTTAATGAAAACACTACAAAATGACACAACATAGGTTTAGAAAAAATAGAGAATTTGTATCCAAACAAAACAAGACCAAAACAACAAAAATCCACAATACACAAGTCAAGTTAGCAATTAAAAACCAAAAAGAGTCCTTAAGTAGTTTTAAACACACACTAACACTGTTAGCATGAAATGTACCCTGGGTGCGTCAAAAATAACGCAGAGCCGGCGGCGCGTCTTCTTCCGCCGCAGATCGAAGTTGCGTCAATCTTTTCCCTGCACGGTGCTCTGTGTGTGGATCTCCTTCTTTTAGGCTGCCAGCTTCTCCTTTCAGGGTCCCAGGCACTGGATGGGAACCACAGGTCAGAGTAGGAGCCTCTCCAGAGACTCCAGGTGCTGGCAGAGAGAAGTCTTTGCTGTCCCTGAGACTTCAAACAACAGGAGGAACGCTTTTAATCAAGTCCTTGGAGAGTTCTTCTCAAGATGAAAGGCACACAAAGTTCAGTCTTTGCCCTCTTACTCTGGCAGAAGCAGCAACCGTAGGATAGCTCCACAAAGCACAGTCACAGGCGGGCAGATCTTCTTCCTCAGCTCTTCAGCTCTTCTCCAGGCAGAGGTTCCTCTTGTTTCCAGAAGTGTTTTCTAAGGTCTGTGGTTTTGGGTGCCCTTCTTATACCCAATTTCTCCTTTGAAGTAGGCCTACTTCAAAGTAAAGTCTCTTTTGAATATGAAACCCTGCCTTGCCCAGGCGAGGCCCCAGACACTCACCAGGGGGTTGGAGACTGCATTGTGTGAGGGCAGGCACAGCCCTTTCAGGTGTAAGTGACCACTCCTCCCCTCCCTCTTAGTACAGATGGCTCATCAGGATATGCAGGCTACACCCCAGCACCCTTTGTGTCACTGTCTAGTGTGAGGTGCAACTAGCCCAACTGTCAAACTGACCAGACAGGGAATCCACAAACAGGCAGAGTCACAGAAATGGTGTAAGCAAGAAAATGCTCAGTTTCTAAAAGTGGCATTTGCAAACACACAATCTTAAAACAAACTTTACTAAAATATGTATTTTTAAATTGTGAGCTCAGAGACCCCAAACTCCACATGTCCATCCGCTCCCAAAGGGAATCTACACTTTAATCAGATTTAAAGGTAGCCCCCATGTTATCCTATGAGAGGGACAGGCCTTGCAACAGTAAAAACGAATTTAGCAATATTTCACTGTCAGGACATATAAAACGCATGACTATATGTCCTACCTTAACCATACACTGCACCCTGCCCTTGGGGCTACTCAGGGCCTACCTTCGGGGTGTCAGACATGTAAGAAAAGGGAAGGTTTAGGCCCTTGGTTTAAAACTGCACACACAGACACTGCAATGGCAGGTCTGAGACATGATTACAGAGCTACTTATGTGGGTGGCACAACAATTACTGCAGGTCCACCAGTAGCATTTGATGAACAGGCTCTGGCACCTCTAATGTACTTTACTAGGGACTTACTAGTAAATCAAATATGCCAACCATGGATAAGCCAATTACATACACATTTTGTAAAGGAGAGCTTGCACTTTAGCACTGGTTAGCAGTGGTAAAGTGCCCAGAGTAACAAAAACAGTAAAATCAGAGTCCAGCACACATCAACAAACTGGGGAACAGGAAAAAAATTAAGGGAGACCATGCCAAGGATGAAAAGTCCAATAGCAATACAATAGACTGTGGATTCTTATCTCATCCCAGGCTCCCAGTTGGGTTGAAAAAGAACAGTGCTGACTCTACATGTTGGACCCTGAGTTTTGCAGGAAACAGGAGACCATATTTCAGATTAAGAGCTTGCAGCCTTTTCCTGATTGCTGGGAACATTTTCCTTTGTTCTTGCACTTGCTGGGTATAATCTGAGAATATCAAAATAGGTTATCCTTAATACAATCGGGGTCCCTTGTACGGATACATTGGCAAATAGCATCTCTGTCCCAGAAATTGAAGAGGCGGGCTATAATTGCACATGATGGGACTCCTGGCTTCGGCAGCGGGACCAGGGCCCTTTGGGCCCTCACGATCGAGAAGAACTTAGACAGTCTTGTGGTCTTTAATGTTGTTGTAATCCATTCTTTCAGGAATAGTTCAGTTGACGGACCCTCCGCTCTCTCTGAAAAACCCACATAGTGGAACTACCTTCTGAGGCTTCAGCATGCTCATCCAGCCATTTATTAGTTTTTGCAGATCTACAACTGTTGCACGGAGGTGATCTACTTCCACTTGAAGTGCCACCATCTCCTGTTCCGCTGTGTTCACTCGGCTCGATAACTTAGGGTAACTCTGCTCTGAGCAGATTGACCTCCACTGCTGCTGCATCAGTTTTGGGATCACTTCAGTCTTGGAGCCCTGGATTGCCACCATGAGATCTTTCAGGGAAGGAAAAGGATCTTCTGTTCCCTGGTCCAGAGCTTTCGAACCCTGGTCTCCCTCCTTCTCCGTCTGCACCAATTGAGCGTAATTGATGGTTTTGCTCGCCTGCAGCACCTTGAATCCCTTATCCTTAACCATGGTGGCAGCTGATCCCCCTTATCGCAAACTTTTCCGGAGCCGCACTACTGGGCACTTGCAATGTGGCTATTTTAAAGTGGTAGAGGTTAGTACGAACGATGCAACCTACTTGTTTAGGCTAATGTTGTTGGGTCTTGTGGCATGATCTTAGGTGTGTGATTTCAGGAGACGTGTTTGCCTACTCTCACCGTGTGGCAGCGATGTCTGGTCATGTATGGTAATTCGTATTGCACTATAGGTATGAGCCAGACCACTAGGAGTGTCTATCAGGTGTGTTCTTCCCAGGGGCCCACAGAGGCCCGCTTTGAGGTGGTCAAGGCACCCTAGCCTCACCAGTTAGGTTTCAGGACTGTGAATATATCTCCAGGGGTTGGCTAAGCATTAAAGGGTGGAAGTTCTCACCAGGGTGCTGGGTTTTATCCTTATTCTGATGTCACCCGGTACAATTGCAGGACCAATTACCACACCCTCTCTTCTCGTCTCTCCAAGCACCTCATGTGGTAAGCCCTCTCAGATGGTCTCCCCCGCCGCCTCACCTCTAGCTCTCCGGTCAACCGGAGCCCCACCAGTCAGCACTCTCTTCTGCATCCATTTATTGTTGTGGGGGTTGGGCCCAGCCTCCAGTGTAGATGGCAAATCGGAGGCAGAGCGGTGCACTTCCCCAAATGCGGGGGGTCCGGTGCGGATCACAGAACTGGGCTATCCCTCTCCCCGCAGGCCGGCACCCACTAAATCCACCGGCAGGAGTTGCAGAGTCCGACGAAGCGGGCCTGTGGGAGCACCGGTGGCTGCAGCCATGGCCAAGGCCCAGATGACGGGGGCTGCTGCCAGGGCTCCAGAGCATCATGCACAGACTTGGAGGCCACCGCGTGCCACCCAGGCCTCACTCAAGGCTGGGCCCTCATATACCTCAGAGGCAGCAGGCTATGGCCGAAGGACCCTCAGAATGTTCTGTTGCAAGAGGGGCTGCCCTCCTCACTGCAGACTCTAGCGCGGGTCGCAGGAGGCACCACGCCCTCCCCCTTCATCACATAGGCTTCTCCCCCGCAAGATAGGCACTCATTCTACAGGCTCACTGGGGTTTCAAGTGCGGCTCTCAGCCTTTAACTTTATTCCAGGGCCACGCAGGGATATGCTGGAGCCTTAGATGGGTGTAACAAATAACAGGACCCTGTATATTTATTTAAAATAGAGTGGGAGCTCCGGGTGAAGCATCTTTTCAGCCATCTTGCTGGCCCTGCCCCCATATGCGGGTGATTCTTGTTGCTCATGGGAAGTTTTGGGGTGATACATCAAGTGTGGGGGGCCAAGAAAAAGGGTGGGTAAAAAACATGTGCTTCCCATGTTATTTCCCAAAGGACATTTGAACACAACTACAGCCCAAACCACTGGACAGAATCCAGCTCCCCCACAACCCTGGGAACCATCACCTCCCCAGGGCACTAAAGAAATTGAATGGGGGGAATGCCCGGCCACCCCTACCACCCCGGGGAGACCACCACTTCCACGGAGCTTCAAACAAATATAACGCCGGAGTGCTGCTCACCCCCTGAAGCCTCAGGGGCCGCCACCTCCCCAGAGCTTTAAAGAAATACAATGCTGGGAGGCCATGTGGCACCCCCACAGCTCCAAAGACCGCTAGCTCCCTAGGGATTTAAAGAAATACAGTGTAGGGGCCGGGCTTCGTCCGCAGCCCTGGGGACCACCACCTTCCAAGAGCTTTAAACAAATATATTGCAGGGGAGAATGGCCCCCTCCACAGCCCCGGGGACCACCACCTCCCCGTGGCTCTAATCAAATACAATGTGGGGGCCCTCAGCCCCCACACAGCCCCTGGGACTGCCACCTCCCTGAGGCTACAATAAAACAACACAGAGGCTCAAAGCCCTCCACCTCCTTGGGTCTAGATTACATTGGAGCCAATAATGGCCCTGGGGACTGCCACCCCCAGGGCCAGCCACTGCCATGCCCCAGAGTGCCCACCCATGAGACATAGAGTTTTGCTTTTGCTTGGTGGAAGCTGAAAGCTCCCAACAGGAAAAAGCAAACAAAGTCCGCTTTCTGACAGCTGGAGCTTTCAAACAGTTCCCTCAGGCACAAAGCAGAGTTTTCATCTGTTTCCCTGCACACAAATGTGTGTGCAGGGAAACAGATTAAAACAATGCTCCTGCAAGCAGGGAGCTGCTATTAAAAGCAGCTCTCTGCTTGCAGGTTCAATGCTGGCTCCTGCAGGATATGAGGAGCCAACTGGGACTGCGGGGCCTTCAAGCTCTTCCTGCGGTCTTGTCACTCACTCTCTCTCTCTCTTTCTCTCTCTCTCTTCAATCCCATAATGGGATGGAAGACAGATAGATAGTAATTGTCATTGCAATTGGCTCTCCATGCAATGACTTCACAGAATCAGACTAGCAAGGTGTTTGGTACGAATGTTATAGATTTGTTTGGATGCAGATCACAACAGAGTCACATTTGGCCTAATAGTTAAGGTCTTATGCTGTCACTCAGTAGGCTGAGGTTTCAAATCCTAGTATTGTGTGTTTGTTTATTTACTAGTATTGTGACTGTTAAACCTCCCTAGTGATAGAACATTCACGTTTCTTTCTAATCACATGGGTGGGTTGACTGTCATAGGTATGTCTGGAAGCATCACAGTAAGGAGTCACCTATGCCCTAAAGGTTAGTGTCACAGACCCTCACACTGAAAGTTGAGGGTTCTACTCCAGGTGTGCCTGTGGTTGTTTTCCTACTTTAATTTATTTTAAACTTCAAAAGGTTCATACTGAAAGGTGATCTCACTCTTTTTAATTGATAAATACATTTTTCTTTTCAATTTGTCCAGAAATATCTCATTCTAGGTATATTGTTAGAAATGGGGTTCTGGTTGGCTAGGATATGCACCTATGCCAGGCAGAACCCACCCACTCTAGTCAGGGTAAGGGAGTTACATATCCAAGGTAACCCCTGCTCACCCCCCTTGGTAGCTTGGCACGAGCAGTCAGGCCTAACCCGGAGGCAATGTGTAAAGTGTTCGCACAACACACACAACACATGTGATGCAATATATACTCCACAAAGTAAACACTGAGGTATGTAAAAATAAACTGTAGTGCACAAAACATATTTAACCCAAACATTACATATCAGTAATACCCTGCTACTTTAGCAGTTGCGAGAACGTTACACAGGTTACTTATACTCTGCAAGAATAAGCAGTAGTCACACTAGAACACATAAGTACTCATTTACATAAGCAGTAGTCAGGAATCGTATTAAAGAAAGAAATGCACTTGTCATAAGCACATCATAAATATCCATAAAGGGAGCATTAGAGAACAAAATTTATTCACACATAATCAAGCCGGACAAAGAAAGAAAACACTCAAAATGACGAAATGTCCCAATTATGCCAGAACATAACACAAAGAATAACATTTACAAAACATCAACAGTTATAGAACAATTGGTGAAAAACGTCATAAAAGTGGACAGAATACATCGTCTGAGGATTGTCCCAAATAAATCTCCTCCACAAGAGGTGGTGGTACGTAAATCACTTAAAGTCGTGATTCTCTCACAAGCGATGGTTGTGGAAAAATTTACCCACAAGTGCTGGACCCTTATCAATTTCTTCTTGGTGTCCCTTGCAATGTGTGGTAAAACTCTGGAGGGTCAAATACGCTTTCTACCCAACCTCGCCGAAATCCACAAAGTGTCAACGCGTTTCGGCCCCTTCAAATATGGGCCTTATCAGGACTATAAAGGGACAACATTTCCTAATAACAAACCTGAAAAGACACAATAAGCTAAAAACAATTAAAAACTTTAAAAAATGCCAAACTATTACACCCTCGGTGCAGGCTATGCAGCAACATAGAGTCTAAATAACCCAGCGTGTCAGTCTGCACACCCATGCTGAGTACACAGTGCTTACTTTAATCTAAAAACTGGCTAAAGACTTTTGCACTGATTAGCAGTGGTAAAGTGCCCAGAGTCATAACATCAGACAAAAAGGGTGAGAAAAAAAAGGAGGAAAAGGCAAAAAGTTTGAGGAATGACCCTGTAAAAGGGGTCAGGTCCAACATATATCATTCATAAAAGTCTAACTTGCTCTTCTTTGAATCTTGCACTTTCTCTCTCTCGTGCTCTCTCAGGGTTGGCTGGTTAGGGGGTTGGCCGCAGGGACTGGCATCAGGAGCCACCAGGGAGGTTAGCCAAGTGACCCTTGGAGTTCACTCCTTTTTTTAGGCACTTGACCCATTCACACAAGTGAGGCACCTTTTTTCCAGTGAGAGCCAGGGGAAGACTGGGTGGTAGGAAAGTTTGGACTGCCTTCAGATTCCAGAACTTTCTATCACAAAAATATGAGGAAAATGTGTTGTTTTAGTCAATGTTTGAGGTTTGTTTTAGTCAAGGTTTGAAGTTTGCAATGGATTCTGGGTAATAAAACGTGGTGCAAGCCATGCAAGTCAGTCCACCCTTGATACTCCTAGCTGTCTAGTTTTTAAAAAAAGTACAGGTTGGCTAAATTGCCGGCTGAGCTAGGGTCCAAAATCTCAAACTTCTCACATTGAAAAAAAAGACAAGTTTTCAGTGGAAAAATGTGATGTGTCCATGATGCATTTTTGGACCTTTGCTGTCACAGGAACTAGGTCTACCCACATAAGGTAGGTACCATTTTTATCGGGAGACCTGGGGGAATGCCTAGAAGAAGGAAGTTTGTGGACCCTCACGGATTTCTGAACTTTTCATCACAGAAATCTGTGGAAAATGTGTTTTTGAGACAAAGTTTGAGGTTTGAAAGAGATTCTGGGTAAAATATTGTGGTGTGAGCCAGACAACTTAGCCCGCCCCAGATACCTCTAGCTGTCTAGTTTTAAAAAATGTGCAGGTTGGCTAGGTTTCTCTAGGTGCCGGCTGAGATAGGGTCCACAATCTTGAACAACCCACATTGGAAACAAAGGACCAGTTTTCGGTGAACAAATGTGATACGTCCATGTTGAATTTTGGGACGGCGCTGGTTTGCGTCAATATTTTAAAAATAACCAAAATGTTCTAAGATTTTCACAACAGAGAGGGAGAGAGTTCATGCATGTTTTTGTCTGTGTGCATATATATATTTGCTGGTGAAATCCCACAGACACCTCCCCATGCCAACTAAAAGCACCTGTACCCAAGGATGTATCAGAAAATAAATTTACTAGGGAGATGTAACACCCCGCCTAAAGCTAAGCTCCTACACCCACACCCCCTTTTTCCTCTGTCACTCTGAAGTTGTAAACTGTACACATACAGCTTCAGAATCTCACAGCAATCACAATAAAAATAGTACGAAACTGCATGTTTTAGGGAGGTACAGTGGTCCATCCTGGTATGTTCTTTCTGTCTTCACAAATACAGCAGTGCTGTATTTGTGAAGAGGTGGGTCTTTAAACTGACCTCAACACTCACTGATAGAATGCTGTTTCTCAAAGCTTTTACCAACACAAGGCATCTCATTACACTCATAGGACCTCATTTACAAGGATTTGGATCATCAGCTCCGATGCACCAGTTTCTGTGTGTCACCCTGCGCCCCCCTAATGACACCTTGGTAGTGTTTTATTTATAATACAGAGCGCCATGGCGCTCGTTAGCACAACTGCGTCAAACTTTTTGAAGCAGTTGTGGCGCTTTGCTGGACTAGGGTCAAAAATGTTTGCGCTAGTCCAGCAAAGCTCAGAGAGGCCCATTGAAAAGAAACTAGCTTTGTAGCATAAACAAATGATGCTACGGCGGCTCAAGAGGCTTGTAAATGAGCCTCATAGTGTGCTTCACAGAAAAAGATGAGGTCCTGTATTGCCCATCACTCTGTATGTGTGACTGCAAGCTTAGAAAGTGGCAGCAACTGTACAAGGTGGAGAGTGAGTCCCAAGGGACCACGAAGGAGCTGAAGAGGGGCCAACACAGGTAGAAGAATGTAAGTGAAAATAAATCTGTGAAATGCTGCTTCATGCACGTGGGGAAAGCATGTGTTTGGCGTGTCTTCTTTGAGTGCTAGTAAATGTGTCTGTGTTTATGTATGAGGGATTGAGAGTGCTGGATGAATCAGGCATGAGGGTGGTTTTTCAGGAATTATGAGAGCATCAATAGTAGGATGATGACAATGATTTTCATGTGTATCCTGGCATATGCATGGCAATTCCTAATATTTTTGTGGTCACCCATGGCATTTTAGGGGTGATTTTGGTGACATGAAGCCATCAAAGAAGGATAATGTACTTCATGGGCACAATGTTGATACTGACGTATTTGTGATCCTAAGGCATGATGGTTCCATTGTCATCTTTGATATTTATAATTCTTGACATATTGGAGGAGTGATATATGAGCATTTCCAACAGAGTTTATCAATGTGTGCCATTAGTACATGTGAACACTTGCTGAACTGAAGATTATTCATTGATTTTTTACAAGTTGGTATTTACAAAAAAAAAATTATTTTCAGGAAAATGATAAGCTTTTGTTTAGAGAAATAAAATGGATTGTTTCAAGATGCAAAGAGTTCCTTTAATAGAACACTATGTACATTTTAATGTACCAAGAAGCTGAGGTTTAGTAAAAAAAATGGATTGCATTTCCAATTATATAGCGGAAGCACGTATTTGAGTGGTAATCACTACAACCTCCTGATCACGGCTGTATGGGTATGGGTATGGGCCTTTAAAAGCTACCCAGCTCTGGTATGTGCTACCTGAGAATATGAGATCGGTGATTGTTTATTTTCCCACTCTACCAATCTTAATGAGATTATTAATAAGAAAGCATACGCTGCGGGATAAACTGGAAGGGATATGATGAACAAATGGACTGAAACTAAAGATTTATGTTATGGTGGATGATAAGCCACATAAACTATGCAAACACGTACATATTTTCCCACTGTTATCTCAAAACTTATATTACAGCAAGTAAAAAGCCAACACTTCTGGTGGAGGGAGAAGCTTACTTGGAACATTTCATAAACACCCTTTCCGAGTCTATGAGTTTTGCGAAAATGTGGTGCAAAATGCATTGTTTGACTCAATTGTTTCAAAATGTCAGCTGCCACAAAAAATCAATACATTGAATAATTGAATGTTGAATTATCAGGGTATCATGTATTGGGTAGATTGTTACATATTACATTCTCATTACTGACTTGGGTATTCATTGACAGTTGAGTGAGCTGCTCGATAGCCCACTAGTTTAGCAGTGTCAATAGACTCAATTTCCTCAGTGTTGGACCAGCCACCACATTGAGAGATCCTAGTCTGATAGAGAGCAATCTCCATGTCTTCTGTGCATTTTACATTGCAATGGACGCTAAATTCTAAATAGGCACAATGTTTCTTTTTTCCAAAAATGTATTGAGGAGGTAAATGTATGTGAAGCTAGTGGGCTAACTCCGCTTTTCAGACGATATTCTAAATACCATTGAAGAGTTTACCCACTCATACTGCTACTCTAGTTTCTGTGTCCCTCTTGACAAGACAATTGCCTTTTTTCAGAAGACTCACACAGCAGCAACTCTGTGACCTGCCTCATATTCGAGACTGTGCCAGACATTTAAATACATCTGTGCTGCTTGCATTTCTGTTAGGAAGGTAGTTCTTGATTTTATTTTAACTCCGAGAAGTCTTCTGAAACTAAAACTGACTAAAGGTAAGACATATTTAAACTTTTTTATTCAATTAGTTTTTTGGCAAATAAAAAAACAAATTGCCAGGCACTAATGGAATGTATTTTACTCCTGCATCTACATGTTTCAGGCAGATTTATTTGCCCTGTAGGTATTCTGGATTTCCTCAGGACCAATCTGAGATCCCTAGTTTTTTTGTATAAGTAATTTATTCACCATTTGTGAATTATTTTGTCTATTGTAAATATGCACAGATTCACATTCATAAGCCGTTTTTTTGAATTTCTTGTATTTCCATTGTGTGACTACAGGGTCTGCCTTCCTCTATACCCCTAGGGGCCATTGACGTCTAATAAGTAAGTAGGTTGTGTAGTGTCTGGGAAGTTAGAGATGACAGGACCTTTTGGCTTCTGATGGACTCCGTAGAACTGTGATGTGAGTGGTAAGGAGTGGTGAATTGATTTTATGTTTAGAAAGTTCAGTTTGCGCTTGCATGCAGAGGAATATGTGGAAGCCCAAGCTCCATGTGTGAAGTGTTCATTTACGAGTGTCCAGACTGGGAAAGATGCTACAACTGGTGACTAGATAGGGGATATGTAACCCGAAGAACCAACAGTGCTCTCCCAGAGATTATGCCAACTGCTTGTGCATGCCACAAGCGCCTCAGGCAAAGTGAAGATTGAAGTTTGCCATATGTGGAGTTAAAGCATGACTACAGCTAGTGAAAAGCTTCTGAAGAAGATGAAGGCCCTACAGAGACATTTGTGTATCATAACACACTCACCCGTAGGCCTCTTGGTGCTGAATGACAGATGTTTATTGTTACCCATGTCAATGGTACTCATTTTATTGACCTCAGTACTTGGATGAAAGGCTGAGTGGATCCGCCGGGATTTGAACCTGTGACCACAAGGTCAAACACAGGTCTCCTCTATAGTGGACACATTAGTCCACTAAGCCAACAGACTCGGTATCATTGGCCAGGAGCCTGCTGGTGAGGCCGTGAAAAAGGTTCTGCATCACAACACAACACAGAGCTGTAAGATATACGGAACGATAAGGCTAAAGGCAGTGAACACCAGGTACAAAGAAATGCTAAAGGCAGTGAAAACCAGGTAAATTATATACAATGCAACAAGGCGAGAAGAATGAAGAACACAAGCACGAAAATAGCTAGTACTAACCGCTGAAGGAGACAGCACTTCACCACCAAAGAGTGATAGTGATGACCCAGGTGGTAGCACACTGATAGTGCGTGATGAAGGTGCCAGAAGAAGCCAACAGCAGACGATGCTGGAGAGATACCCACTTCCAACATCAGTAAGTTCCACAAATGGTTATAATGCTGCCTCTTTAAAATCACCACTTCCATTTAATACCACCAAAAAGCAAAACATTGGTGACAGATGGACTGCCTGGATAGAAACTTTTGATGATTTCATTGATGCAATGGAAGAAACAGAAAACAAAAAGATTGTCAAATACCCCAAGAATCTTGTCAGTGAAGGAGAAAAAGAAGTAATAAAGGAAATACCACATGTTGATGAAGCATCATACCATCAAATCAAAGACATGCTAAACCTAAAGTTCAATCCAAAAAGATATATTTGCAGTCATGAAAAACAAAGAGCTGGTTAAACAATCAATGACTTTGATGAGAAAATTAATATGCTCATCAAGCATTGTAAGTTAAATGAATTAAATGATGAAGAAGCCACACGTCAGAGTTATAGATGGTTGTTTGTCAAATTCATTGAGAGGACTAATGCTGAGAGAAACACTTAGGGCCTGATTTAGATGTTGGCGGTAATGGTCCTGCTGTAAATTTTTCAACTGAAAACCCATCCGCCACTGTGACAGTCTGCCAGCCATTTTTAAATGTTGGCTGTCCCATATACGAAAGCCCGCTTTCAAACAGCCGTCTCCGCCAAGAATGAGTGTCCAGGTTTACGGCTTGATAGGGAAAAGTAACTGATGGCGTAATCCCAGACACCCTTCCCATCTTGCAGATTTGGATGTGCTGCACCATCAAGAATAAAGTGACAGTCAAACCTCCATGTCTGAGTTGGTAGATTGGGAGGAAGAGATGGTGAAACCTCACCTTTTTTCTACATTCCACCCCCATCTTCAATTCAACGTGACTGGACAACATCTGTCATCACTGCTGCCACCAACCCACAGAGAAAACACGACCACCCCATTGCCGGACTCGAAGGTAGGGATGCTGCATTGCCAGGGTATATTGGGCAGGCACTGCTTGGGAGTTTGGGGCCACTTTAGACATATTCTTGTCACAGCAATTTATTTAATCACTATGACATGCTTATTTCAAGGACACAAATGGGCTACACATGGTTGGGGACACACTGCTATACAACACATATGACACACATACATAGCTGTCTTTATGGTGCCAGTATTCATGGGCAAATGAATGTTGGCATCACAATGACGGTACATTCATACCTGTCAACTGAGTCAGTACTTTTGTGTGGGTTTGCAATGTGATTGGTTGGTTGAGATGGAGGGAGCTGGAGTGGGTGATGTGATTGTGTCTGTATGTGTGTCACAAGCATGTGAAACTGATGTTGTGTGTTGTGTTGCCGTGTGACACATTCTGGTAAGTGTGGTTGCTGTGTGGTGGACGTTGTCGTAATGTGTGTAGTTGTGTGTGTGTTTGTGTAGATGAGTGTGTAGTTGTGTTGGTTGTCATGGTTGTATTGTGTGTTGGTGCAGTATCAATGGTGTTTGGATATTATAGCCCTCATTACAACCCCGGTGGTCGGTGATAAAGCGGCGGTAATACCGCCAACAGGCTGGCGGTAACAAAAATGGAATTATGACCACAGCGGAAACCACTTTAACACACCGCCCACCACGGCAGTAGCAACAAGCACCACGGCGGTAACCGCCAGCAACCAGGCGGAAGACAATGTACTGACCACACTATTGAAACAGGCCTATCCGCCACCTTTTCCGAGGTGGGACCAATGACATCAAAAGCACAGCGGAAACAGTACACAGAAGGCAAAGGACTCACCCTTGGAGACACAGGGAAGAACCACGCTGCCATGGAGCCCAAGTTGCAGGTGTTCCCCATGCTCGTTTATCTCCTTCTTCACTATGAACACCAACGCCGGCGAAGATGACCACGGTGAGTACTGCCGCCTAGCACACAGGGGTGGGGGGAGGAAAAAGTGAGTGACACACACATGCAACACCCCCACCCCCAGCACCATACATATAACTAGATGCAGTAAAATTACATATTCACCCCGGACCCCTCAGGAATAATGCAAGAACTAAAGGAATTGATTAAAGTGAGTGTAATAAATAATTAGAAATACGTGCTTCAAAATCAAAACAGAATATACATATATACAAATGGAGGGACACTGCCCAGTCCACAATGTCTATGGGCCACAGGGCCACATAACATAGGCCTAGGCCCCACTTGACTCCTGCAACAACAGAGAGAACACTGCAGGAGCATCAGGTCAAAAATACATAGGCACCTCAGGGGGACAGGGAACGGGGGGCACCTCAGCCGGAAGATGTTACAACACCACTGGTCCTGGAGGGGGCTACATGCCCTGTGCGATGTCCTGGAGAGTGCAAGGCCACAGTCTCTCTAGTGGGTGGTTTACCCACTGCTTGGTCCTGGGGAGTGCAAAGCCACAGTCTCTCAAGTGGGTGGTTTGCCCACTGCTTGGTCCTGGGGAGTGCAAAGCCACAGTCTCTCTAGTGGGTGGTTTGCTCACTGCTTGGTCTTGGGGAGTGCAAGTTCACAGTGTTTCCATTGGTTCTGGAGAGGGCCTGGTGCCCAGTGTGCTTCATCCTGGCAAGGATGGGGTGAGTGGATGGCTTTTTCCACTGGTTCTGAACGGGGCCTAGTGCCCAGTGTGCCTCATCCTGGCAAGGATGGGGTGAGTGGATGCTTCTTCCACTAGTTTTGGAGGGGGCCTGGTGCCCTGTGATGCAGAACTTGGGGAATGCAAGATCACATTCTCTCACCTGGGTGTCACACCCACAGGATTTGAAGGGTCCATGACGCACTACATTCCATGGAGGCAGGACTACACACTGCCCGCCGGCGGTGACGGCTGCTCAGTGGTGGCAGTGGCGGTGCTTGTGTCGGGGCTGCCAGTGGTGGAGGGAGGCTCCAGCCCTTCCCCTGCAGCCTTGGACGGCTGCCCACTGGGGCTGCTGCTGCTGGCAGTGGTGCTGGTGGCGGTGCTGGCAGTGGTGGTGGGAGGCTTCAGCCCATCCCCAGCAGCCTCGGACGGCTGTCCACTGAGGCTGCTGCTGCTGGCAGTGGTGCTGGTGGCGGTGCTGGTGTTGGGAATGCCAGTGGTGGGGGGAGGCTCCAGCCCTTCCCCTGCAGGCTCGGATGGCTGAACTTCCATGGTTGGTGTTGGGGGCTCAGAATCAGTCCCAGCACCAGACCTCCTGTCCCTCCTGCCTGCAGGAGCAGGCCCCTTGCCCTTGGCAGCTGGTGGTGCCTCCTTGCCCTTGGCAGCTGGTGGTGCCTTCTTGCCCTTGCCAGCTGGTGGTGCCTCCTTGCCTTTCCCATTGGCAGCTGGTGGTGTCTCTTTGCCCTTGGCAGCTGGTGGTGCCTCCTTGCCCTTGGCAGCTGGTGGTGGCTTCTTGCCTTTCCCGTTGGCAGCTGGTGCAGGCACACTGTCAGTGCTGATGGCTGGTTCCCTGGAGCCTCTCACACCTGTAGTAGCTGCTGACACTACTGTGGCTGTGGACTGGGTGGCTGAGGTGCTCACATGGGTTCTGACCACCCTGGCCTGACATGAAGGTTGGGGGGGAGGGGTAGAGAAGAGGTCAACGACAGAGAGGAAAAGCTTCTTAGGGACACTGGGGTGGGAAGAGGGTGAAGGTTTGAGAGTGGAGAAATAGGGAGTGGTTGTAGGGGGGTCTCTCTGTTGAGTCTGAGTGCAGGTGCATGAGCTGGATGCTGTTGTGAGGTGGATGGCTGTTGGGTGTCTGAGTGCTTGCGTTTGTGTACTTTGGGAGGAGGGGGCACAGACACAGTGGGAGAGGACATAGGGGACGCGTGCATGGATGTGGGGGTGGTGACTGCCATTGAGGGGTGTGTAGTGATAGGCATGATGGTGATGGGGGTAGTGGATGAGGATGTAGTGCATGCAAGTGGGAGTGGAGAAGCTACGGGGAGGGTGGTGGACGAGGAGGAGGAGGGGACACAGTGGAGGCAGTGGATGTTGGTGCGTCTCCATCTGAATGGTGTTTTTGTGAGTGCCTGTGGGATGATGTGTAGTGCTTGTGTTTGCCTGAGCCACTCCTGTGTTTTGTCTTGGGTGCATGCTGGTCTGAATGTGTGCTTGGGATAGGTTGGGGTTGAGGGGAATGGGACTCGGTAGGGGAAGTTGGAGGGGGGAGGCTAGATACAGGGACAATTGCTGCCATCAGGGAGGAGGCCAGAGCCTGGACTGATCTCTGTTGGGCCGCCTTGCCAGAGTGAATGCCCTCCAGGAATGCATTTGTTTGTTGCAAATGGCCTGCCAGCCTCTGGATGGCATTCACTATGGTTGACTGCCCAACAGAAATGGATCGCAGAAGGTCAATAGCCTCCTCACTCAGGGCAGCAGGGCTGACTGGGGCAGGGCCTGGGGTGAAAGAGATCCCCACCCTCCTGGGTGAGCGGGCACGGGAAACTCTCTGAGAGGCTGCTGGGAGGGTGGTGCTGGTAAGGGGTTGGCGGCTGTACCTTTAGTTGGGTCGGGCACAGAGGTGTCTGCCACCACTAGGGAGCTTCCATGGGAGGAGGTATCACTGTCAGAACTGTCCCCTCCTGTCTCTGCCGTGGTGCTACCCTCACCCTCCGTCCCACTGGTCCCTCACCGTCAGTGGTTTCGGCCTCATGGGCCATGTGGGATGCAGATCCCTCCTTCCCAGCTGCCACTGCTCCTCTGCCAGATGATGCTAATGCACATAAGAACAGGGTGACAAAACAAAAAGGGGGGGAAGAGACTAAGGATACCCTTGGTCAATGGCTGCCCCAACAATACCATTGGCGTACACAGCACCCTCACACAGGGAACAGACCTACGTACTATGCAATGCAATACCAGTCACAATGCTAGTCACCAGCCCAAGGACATGAGTATCTAACATCAATAGCAGCATACCTGACACCCACAGACCCCTGCCCAGTAGAGGATGCCTACTAGCTTTGTAGGAGGTAGTGTTCATCATCCCCTGTCCAACATGAGACCTATCTTGCAATGTCCGGCCTGGCCTAGGGGCACCCACAGGCCCACATCCCCCACCCATAGACCACTCACCACATGCAAGTTGTATATTGGGGGACTATAAGGGAGCACTCCCCCTCTGATAGACCTGGGGCTAATTGCCCTACAGGATTAGAGCCTCTGTGTTTTAGCCTTCCACAGGTAGGCCATCTCCTTATCTTTAGCATCACAGCTCCTCCTACTGAGGTAGCTTCTGTAGTGCATGATATTGAGGGATCCTAGGCCCTGAAGAATGCCCCTAGACCTCAGTTGGCTCGTAGTATTGGGCAGAAACATGTCAGCCACTAATCAATAGATAAGAGACCCTTTGAGTCATTACTCTCAAATAGGTGTCCCATCATTTGTTCTTAATCTTACCAGAAGTCACCACGAATAAAGGTGTACTATTACACAGGTAATTGACTAGGTGTTTTTATTATTTCCCTAGCACAACTGGATCCCACATCTATCCAGATAACTTTAATCTCTGCACTCCCTCTCAGTTCTTTAAACGGTGATGTTGAGTCCGTCCTTGTGGCATTGTCCTACCCGGATCGGGCTAGGTGGTCATATGATGAAGCAAGACACTATATAGTGTGTAAGACCACCTAGTCTGTACAGGAAATTTCCCCTACCACATAGCTTTAAGCAGCATGCAAAATAAACCTCAAACCTCAAAAGGGTCCAAGGTAAAAGATGTTGCCAGTGGTTCCCACACAAATACCCCATATCTCCTGGGTATATGTTTCTGTTTCTGGGGAGAAAGTATGGGTTGTTAGTCCTTCCTCTCTCCCCGACTCTCTGTTTGTGGTAAGATAGACATACCTATGTATACATTACTGTACAGTTGAATTGAAATGTTTACAGTTTGCTAAACGAATACATATTTCAATTGATTGACAGACTCCATACTTGTATTTGTTCCAAGGGTGTTTATTTAGGTGCTAATAAGTGGAGGGGGTATTGCAATGGGCTGGGTTGCTGATGGAGGAAAGACGAAGGTAGAGTCCAGTCTATTGGTATCACAGGTGCGTTGTCCAAGGGGGCACAGGAAGTGGAGCAATGGCAGTTCAAGGTGGACAGGGTGACTAAGTGGGACATAAGGGTGACATTCAGGAAAGCCTTATTTCCTGGCGGGGGTCTTGGCAATGTTCTCTGGCTTCTGCCTGGCTCGCAGGGACCGTTTGCGGGGTGGCTCTCCTTCTGCAGGGGGAGGGGTGCTCGTGGCCTGTTGCTCCTGTGGCGGGCCTCCTGTCCACTAGCGGTAGTGAAGGTGGAAGCCTGTTCATCAGTTTGGCTAGTGTCAGGGGTATGTTGGTGTGCCACTGCCTCGCTCATGGTGTTGGCCATGTCTGCCTGCACCCCTGTAATGGTGACCACAGTGGTGTGGATGTCCTTCAAATCCTCCCTTATTCCCAGGTATTGTCCCTCCTGCAGCCGCTGGGTCTCCTGTAACTTGTCCAGTATCTGGCCCATCGTCTCCTGAGAATGCTGATATGCTCCCAGGATGTTGGTGAGTGCCTCCTGGAGAGTCTGTTCTCTGGGCCTGTCCGCCCCCTGTCACACAGCAGCCCTCCAAGCTCCCCTGTTGTCCTGTGCCTCTGTCCCCTGAACCGTGTGCCCACTGCCACTGACCCCAGGTCCTGATCATCCTGTGTTTATGGGGTGGCCTGTGGTCCCTGTAGTGGTAGACACACTGCTGATTAACGTGTCCTGGGGACAGTGGTATGGGCCTGTTGGGTGGGTGCTGTGGTGGTGTTTCCTGAGCGGGGAGGCCCTGAGGTGGTATGGTATGTGCCTGGGTTACCGACTGTCCGGAGGTCCCTGATGGGCCAGGTTGATCATCCAGATCCAGGCGTCCAGAGCTGTTTTCATCACTGTGGGACTCTTCTGGGGAAGGACTGGATGTTGCTGGCACCTCCTCTCTGGTGACGTTGGATGTGGGACTTGTGGGAATGTAAATGCAGTGTTATTGTTTCTGTGTGTGCTGTCTTGTGCATGGGTGTGTTGCCCTCTACGGTTGTTATTGCACTGGTAGCTTAGCCTTGTGTGAGTAGTGATTTGGTGGGCTAGGTGATTGTCTTTAGTGTGCATGCTTAGGTGATGTGTGTCCATGCAGGTCTGTGATGAGGGTCCATGCATTGGTGTTACGTGCAGGGCTTGGCATTGGGATGAGTGGGTTGTGATGATGGGGTGTATGTGAGGTGGAGGGATGATGGGGTAGGGGTGGGGGTATGTGACGGCATGAAGTTAGGAGGGTGATAGTAATAGAGATTTGACTTACCAGAGTCCAGTCCTCCTGCTACTCCTGCCAGGCCCTCAGGATGCATGATTGCCAAGACTTGCTCCTCCCATGTTAGTTGTGGGGGTGGAGGTGGGGGTCCACCGCCAGTCCTCTGTACTTCTATCTGGTGTCTTTCTACCACGGAACTCACCATCCCCCGTAGGTCATTCCACCTCTTCCTGATGTCATCCCTTGTTCTTGTTCTTGGGTGCTGTCCCACGGCATTGACCCTGTCCATGATCCTCCACCATATCTCCATCTTCCTTGCAATGGATGTCTGCTACACCTGTGCTCCAAATAGCTGTGGCTCTACCCGGATGATTTCCTCCACCATGACCCTTAGCTCCTCCTCTGAGAACCTGGGGTGTCTTTGTGGTGCCATGGGTGTAGTGTGTGTGGTGTGCATGAGGGTTTGTGGGGTGATGTGTTGGGGTGTGTGCTGTAAGGTGTGTGGATGGTGTATGGGTGATGGTGTTTTGTGGCTCTGGTTCTGTGGGTGCTCTTTGTCTCTCTCAGTTGGCCATTTATTTTCGTTGTAAGGGGTTGTAGGTAGTGTGTGGGTGTGGGTGTTTTATATTGGTGTGTGTGTGGTGTGTGTATGTGTGTCAGGTGTGTGTAGTTTGAATTGTCCAATGTGGTGTTGTTTTGTTAGGTTGTGTGTATTTTGAGCACAGCGGTATGTACTGCCAATGGTTTACCGCAGTTGAATGTCCGCTGTGGTGATTCGGGGGTCATAATGCTGTGGGCATAGTTCTGTTGGCGTAACAGTGTGGGTTTTGCTACCGCCAATTTATCATTGACCTTTGGGCTGGCGGACTTGTGTGTGTGTCTGTATAGTGACGGACTGGTATGTGTGTGTCATAATATGGGTAGCGGCAATCCGCCGCAGCGCCGGTATGTTGGCGGTGGTCAGCATGGCGGTAAGCAGGACTTACCGCCAATGTCATAATGAGGGCCTATGTCATGTTTTATGTCAATGTGTGTTTTTGGCATGTACTGGTCTGTATTGTGTTGGAATGGCAATGTATTATTGTGTGAATGTTGTGTGTTGTGTAGTGTGTAGTGCAGGGGTGCACATATGGTACAGTATGTGTGTGTGTCACTTACCTTTATTCCATAGCCCTTGCCAGTGTACAAAGTCCACTGTCTCACTCCATCAGCTTTCCGTTGCCATTCCATCCACTTGTAGAACTATTGCATCTAAATATGGTGGGCAGAACACAGTTGGCGAGACGGTCTCTTTGAGTCCACTGTGGATGTGGTTTGGTTGTGCCACTGCCAGGGTCTAAATTAAGCTCTTAGTTTGGAATAAAAACTCACAGCTGGGAGAGCTGAGGAACGTGCATATCGACAATAATGATACCCTTTGTTCTGAATACTTTGGCACCATTTACCTATGGGATCATGTCGGCAATGTGTGGACAAGGATGTTGTTTTCTTTCAATTGCCTTGTTAGCTTGATGCATATCAACACATAGGCTTACAGCTCCTAAGCTGTTTTTTTTAGGTGGCCAGTTGCTGTTCTAGCTACCTATGTGACTTTGCCACAGTAAGTGCCACCTTAAAAGACTTAGCAAAAAGAAATTTTCCATTTTACTGCTCAGATGAATGTGAACAAAGTAAACCAACCAAATAAAGGGGAAAAACATGTGTTGGCTGTTCTTCACCATATGTCCAAGATTTCTACTTTTGTTGTCTTCATCATATGCTTCAAGACCTTTCATGTGGGTTGCTTAGACATTTAAGTTTTGACACTACCAATAAAATAAATCTTGTCGAAAATAATGTTTG
The DNA here is from genome assembly GCF_031143425.1 of Pleurodeles waltl. Lineage (NCBI taxonomy): Eukaryota > Metazoa > Chordata > Amphibia > Caudata > Salamandridae > Pleurodeles > Pleurodeles waltl. The sequence goes on from NC_090439.1 coordinate 1,057,114,342, forward strand.
AATGACTTTGCCATTGATTCCAATTTGGTGGAACTCTGACAACACTGATTCCTTGAGTGGGCTATCTATTATTGGAAAGTTTTAAGAAAATGAAGCATGTAATTGAAAACACCACTGAAATGCCTACTTTGATTCGAAGATACATACTGAGGTTGTTATTGTTGCAAGCACTGTCGGGCTGGGCTCCATCCTTGCCCAACACAATGGACACCCAAATGCTCAAAGGCATAATGTGGCATATGCAAGCAGAAGTTTGTCACAAATTGAATGTGCCTATTCACAGACTGAAAAAGAACATTTGGCAGTTGTGTGGGATTGTGAACATTTCCACGTATCCCTATATGGAAAACCTTTCACTCTTGTAACTGATTATCAAGCCTTGCTTACCATCTTTGGCATTCCAAAAGCAAAGATGCCTCCCAGATATGAGTGTTCCAGTATGCAACTACAGCAGTATGACTACCCTACTGTGCACCAACTAGAGAAAGATCAAAACCCTGCTGACTGCTTTTCATGAGTGCCAATACAGTGTCATTGGCCTCCTTCCAAAGCAGCTGAATCCTACATTACCTTGATCGTAAAGTCAAATGCCCCTCATGCTATTTTTTTGGAACAAAGTATTACTGCAGCAGGCAAAAACGGTAAAAAGTTGATAGTGAAGGACATTATTACACATCTGTCCTGGAAACAACACACTTGACTTCTCACACGTGACAGCGAATATCAGATGTTCAAGAATGTAAAAGATGAGCTATTGGTTACTCAAGAAGGTATTATTTTACACAATTCATACCAGAGGGTCTGTGTCAACAAGTGATAGAAGCCCATGAAGGACATCTAAAAAAGCTCTCTGAGACAGTGTTTGGGTTTCTCATCTTGATGATGGAGTTGAAAAAGAAATAAAGGCCTGTCATGTATGCAATTGCTTATCTACCAAAGTCCCTCAACATATCTTAAACTTGTCAGATTTACCAAAACATGTATGGGAAAGAATTGCTGTTGAATTTGTTGGTCCTCTTGACAATGTATATCACTTGATGGTCATTATGGTTGAATACTCCCATTTTCCATTAGTAAAATATCTCTTGTCTATTAATCAATAAAAAGTAATTGAGAAATTAGATGGCATTTTTGCAGTATGGGGAGCTCCTTCCATTCTAAAACTTGACAATGGTCTGCCTTTCAACAGTCAAGAATTTAGAAACTTTCTTACTCATCTCAATGACAAGCATCAGAAAATCACAACTCTTTGGCCACAAGCAAATGGTGTTGATGAACACTTTATGAGCACATTTAAAAATACTGTTCAGATAGAGAAGCTCAATCTAAAGTCAGCTCTCCATGCTACTCTTTGAGCTTCTCGCTCAACTCCTCATTCAAAGACAGGTGAAAGTCCTGCCACACTGATGTTTGGTGGAGCCATGACAACCAAGTTACCACAATGGACCAACCGGAGATCTTCAACAGATGGTACACTTTGTCATAAAGAGTTGGGTCAAAAATAAAACATTAAAGTATATGCTGACAAATGTCGATGTGTCAAGAACATTACTTTTAATAAAGGATATTGAGTATTGGTGAGCCAACATAGAAATTGTAAGTCTTCTATCCATTTGATGCAGAATCCTTTGAAGTTGTGACCAGCAAAAGACACATGGTGATGACTCAATGTCCTGGAAGTTCCATTACATGAGATTCTTCGCACTTCAGACATGCGCTTCAACATTTACCAGTTCCTAATGTCAGCGATGAGACTGATTCATTTGAGTCTGCAGAGCTCTCCTTTCTCTTTCCAACCTCAGAGGAAACAGTTTGTTTGCTTAGAGCTCCAAGACAAATTACTTTGGAATTGTAATATATGTATATATGTTTGTGAAAAACTGTATTTTTTATTTTACAAGGTGGGAATCTACTGTCTTGTGAGTTAGTGATGACAGGACCCTTTTGGCTCCTGATGGATCCTTAGAACTGTGACATAAGTGGTAAGGTGTGGTGAATGGATTTTATGTTTAGAATGTTGCGTTTGTGCTTGCATGCAGATGAATAAAGATGTGTAAGACCAAGCTGTGGCACAATCAATACAGAGAATTGGGTGTGCAATGAATCACACCAAGTGCACCAGTTGTGTGGTATTGAATGTTGAAAAACAATTATGAAGTAGAAATGAGGTTTTGTTTCCCCTGTTCCCATATATACAAGCTTGGAAATACCAGTGCAGCCTGTATGAAAAAGAATGTGTCAATATGTGCACTTTTCCCATAGGTAAAATAATTTATGTATAGTGACTCTATTGAACAAACTTAGGGGCATATTTATACTCCGTTTGCGCCGGAATTGCGTCGTTTTTTTTACGCAATTCCGACGCAAAACTAACTCCATATTTATACTTTGGCGTTAGACACGTCTAGCGCCAAAGTCCATGGAGTTAGCGTAATTTTTTAGCGTGGACACCTACTTTGCGTTAATTATATGCAAGGTAGGCGTTCCCGTCTAAAAAATCGACTCCGAGGCATGTGCGTCGGATTTATACTCCCGGGCAAAATTCACGCCCGGGAGTGGGCGGGTCAAAAAAAATGACGTACGGCCGCTTTTGCGCCGTTTTTTAGCGCCTGCAAAAGGCAGGCGTTAAGGGACCTGTGGGCTCTGAAGGAGCCCAGAGGTGCCCTCCCATGCCCCCAGGGACCCCCCCTGTCACCCTTGCCCACCCCAGGAGGACACCCAAGGCTGGAGGGACCCATCCCAGGGACATTAAGGTAAGTTCAGGTAAGTGATTTTTTTTATTTTTTTTTTGTGGCATAGGGGGGCCTGATTTGTGCCCCCCTACATGCCACTATGCCCAATGACCATGCCCAGGGGACAGAAGTCCCCTGGGCATGGCCATTGGGCAAGGGGGCATGACTCCTGTCTTTGCTAAGACAGGAGTCATTTCTATGGGGGTTGGGAGTGAAAAAAAATGGCGCAAATCGGGTTGAGGCGAAAAAATTGCCTCAACCTGACTTGCCCCATTTTTTGGCGCCCAAGCTCCATATCCCCCTACGCCGGCGCTGCCTGGTGTACGTCATTTTTTTTCACGCACACCAGGCAGCGCCGGCGGCTAACGCCGGCTAACGTCATTGAATAAATACGGCGGCCGCATGGCGCTTCAGAATGGCGTTAGCCGGCGCTAATTTTTTGGACGCAAAACTGCGTTAGCGCAGTTTTGCGTCAAAAAGTATAAATATGGCCCTTAATAACTAGAGATCTCTGATTGATTCTGAAGAAAGTCAGACGACTCATAAGGCACTTAAAGCTGGCTAAAACATGTAGATCAGACTAAGAATGTGGGAGCACTAAATAATTCCATTAGCATCTCGTAACTTTTGTTTATTTGCCAAGGGACCCGTGGAATAAAACAAATTAGATAACAAAATTACCTGTAGGCAATTTCAATTTCAAAAGATTGCCACTGGGAAAAATAAAATCAAGAGCTCCCTCAATAAGAGAGGTACAACTTGCCCATGTGTATTTACATTACAGGTGGGACTTGATGATGGAAGCCACAGTACAGCTGGGGCTAACATTCCTTTTAAAAAACAACAATTTTCTTGTCTAGAGAGGCAGAGAAACTAGAGAAGTGACATTTTTTTCTCCTGCTCTGCAATCACTTTTTTGTTACTGAAAAAGTTCCAATGAAGTAAATTCTTTCAATAAAATCAAAACTAAAATGATATCTCTGGTGCACAATGAAATTTTTCTCTGTGCTTGGGGCCCATAGTTGGTTTTCCTTGACTGTGTGAGGCATAGAGACCCCAGGAAGAGAAAGTCAGTAATAGGTGACCACCTCTAAATAAAGCCAGCGACAAACTCTGTGATACGGTGGTCCATTGTTGGATGGGCCACTAGATCAAAGGTTTCTAACGGGGACACATGCTCAGGCTCCTGCTGTTCCCCAACTCTAAATGAGAATGGGGAACAGCAAGATTGGCAGGGGCTCTATTCTCTTGTGACGAATATTCTGGGTACATTTTCTCTGTTGCCTTTTAGCTACTCAACCTATGTCAGCATATTTCCTTATCCAGAGACCCAATCCATTTACTTCACATGTCACAAGTCCCTTGCTGCCTAATGGGCAGTGCCCTTCCACAGACTTAGGGCCTCATTTAGAACAAAGTGGTGCATCAATCATGATGTGACAGTTAGATTGTGCTGCCCTGCCCCCCCTAACAACACTGTTAGAATTTTCATCCTTGGCGAGGTCTCCCTCTGTTTCCCAGGTTGTTGATGTGTGCTGTACTCTGTATTTGCTATTGTTGTTACTCTGAGCACTTTACCACTGCTAACCAGTGCTAAAGTGCAAGTACTCCTATACAAAATGTGAACGTCATTCGTTCATCCGTGATTGGCATATTTGATTTACTGGTACGTCCATAGTACAGTGCACTAGAGGTGCCCAGTGCCTGTAAATCAAATGCTACTAGTGGGCCTGCAGCACTGGTTGTGCCACCCACCATAGTAGCCCTGTAAACATGGCTCGGACCTGCCATAGCAGTGTCTGTGTGTGCAGTTTTAAACTGCCAATTCGACTTGGCAAGTATACCGACTTGCCAAGCCTAAGCCTTCCCTTTTCTTACATGTAAGACACCCCTAAGGTAGAACCTAGGTATCCCCATGGGCAGGGTGCAGTGTATGTTTAAGGTAGGACATATACTAATGTGTTTTATGTGTCCTAACAGTGAAATACTGCTAAATTCGGTTTTCACTGTTGCAAGGCCTATCCCTCTCATAGGTTAAAATAGGGGCTGCCTTTAAATATGATTAAAGTGTAGATTCCTTTTGGGAGCGGATAGACATGTGGAGTTTGGGGTTTCTGAGCTCACAATTTAAAAAAAAAATACATCTTTTAGGAAAGTTGATTTTGAGATTTTTAGATTGTGTGTTTGAAAATGCCACATTTAGAAAGTGATCACTTTCTTGCTTAAACCATTCTGTGGCTCTGCCTGGTTGTGGATTCCCTGTCTGGGTCAGTTTGACAGTTGGGCTGTTTGCACCACTCTCTAGACAGCAACACAAAAGGAGCCTGCCCAACCTGATGGGCCATCTGTGCTAGGAGGGAGGGGAGGAGTGGTCACTCATACCTGAAAGGGCTGTGCCTGCCCTCACACAATGCAGTCTCCAACCCCCTGCTGTGTGTCTGGGGCCTGGCCTGGGCAAGGCAGGATTTCACAAACAAGAGAGACTTTTCTTTGAAGTAAGCCTATTCCAAAGGGCAAAATGTGTATAAGAAGGGCACCCAAACCACAGACTTTAGATCACTTCTGGAAACCAAGAGGAGCCTCTGCCTGGAGAAGAGCTGGAGAGTTAGGAAGAAGAGCTTCCCTCCCTGTGACTGTGCTTTGTGGAGCTATCCTGCAGTTGCTCCTTCTGCCTGTGCAAGAGGACGAAGACTGTACTTTGTGTGCCTTCCTTCTTGTGAAGAACTCTCCAAGGGCTTGAAACGGAACATGCCTCCTGTTGTTGAAGTCTCAGGGACAGCAAAGACTTCTCTCTACCAGCACCTGGAGCCTCTGCTGAGACTCCTGCCCTGCCAAGTGGTGCCCTATCCAGTTCCTGGGGCCTTGAAAGGAGAAGCTGGCAGGCCAAGTTTAAGAAATCCAAGGGGGTGAGTGGGGGTTAGCTGATGTGATTCTCTTTCACCCTGACTAGAGTGAGGGTGCTTGCTTGGACAGTGGATAACCTGACTGCCAACCAAAGTCCCCATTTCTAACATTGGTGGAAGTGGTGGGATTGGACTTGTATTTGTACTTGACATACAGTGATTAAGTGCACACTACTGTTTTCAGTGCAGACCACTACGTGACCGCATACTACTTGTCCTGTGATTTTTGCTTTTCTCTTTAGGACTTCCTTTTTGTTCTACTTCTTGCTGATCCCTTAATTGACTTTTTTTAAACTTCATTTGGGAACTTGTTTTTCTGCCTTTGGAACTTTGCACTTTCTAACTCTTCATCATGTCTCAATTTGGAAATGCATCAGCTGGAGCTGCTTTTGACATAGAGAAATTGGAAAGCTACACAGTAGCTCAGTTGAATCAGTTCTGTAAAGATTTTGCCTGTCACATTAAGAGCTCATCCAAGAAGGAGGAGCTGCAAAAGGCGCTGAGGGCCTGGGTGAAAGCCAAACAAGCTGAGGGGCACACAGAGGGAGAGCAGGAAGACGAGGAAGGGGTGCAAGTCACTCACCATGATTTAGAGGGTGGGCCTGTTATGTCCAGGGATAGAGTCTCCAGGGCAGGTAGCAATGTGTCATCCAATAGTCTGATTCCTGAAGAGTTACGGGACAGACAGGGAGAGAGAGAATACCAACTGGAGCTGAAGAAGCTCAGTCTAGAGATGGAAGAGAGAAGGAGGGCCATTGAGGAAAGGAAGATACTGCTGGGTCATGAGCTTAGCTTGAAGGAGTTAGATCATAGGAGCCAGTCCAGTAGAGATGGTGGCAGCAGCAGCAGAGTGCAACCTGAGAGTAGAGTACATATTCTAAAAGACCTTGTGAAGGATTACAAGAGGTAGGATGACATATACTTGTGGTTCAAAGGGTGAGTCTGCTCTCCACATGAATCTGGTCCCTGAAGCTCATTGGGGAGCAGCTCTGTGAAAGCACTTTGAGGTAGACTGGAGGGATACCCAAACAGCCTTATGGGATTATCAGGAGTTCATCTACCTTGTCATGAAAGATGCCCTACTCACAAGATATGGTCTCATCCCTGAGCAGTATAAAGAAAACTTGAGGTCCAATAAGAGGAAGGAATCCAAACATGGTTGGAATGTGTTGATTCTTTTTGCAGGTCACTGGATTGTTTGGTGAAGGGCAGTAAGGTAACAACGTACGAGGGGCTTTACAATTTGATTGTTTGGGAGCACTTGTACAGTTTATGTTTCCAGAGCTGCACCAGCACCTAATTGATAGCAATCTGACTGACCCCAGGAAGCTTGTGCAGGAAGCGGACCACTGGGAGAGCACCAGGGTCCAAAAGAGGTATGAGGGAGACCACGCCAAGGGTGGGCTGGGTCCCTCTCAGAAGAAAGGGGGGTTATGGGTAAACAGGGGACGTTCTCTAAAGGCTCCAAACTGATCAATGGACAGAGGGTGGAGGCTCCGAGAGACACAGGAGCCAGCGTGACTACAGTGAGGAGTCACCTGGTGTCTGAAGGCAGATTGATCCCCGGGTACTTCACCAAATAGTTGCAGTGGATAACTCAGAGCGCCTGTGCAGAGTGGCGCAGGTTCCCTTTGATTGGGGGGGGGGCTCAGGTTCCTTTAAGGTAGCTGTGAGTCCAACCATGCCTGTAGATTGTTTGCTTGGCAATGACCTGGATGATTCCCCTTGGAAGGAGGTGGAACACAGGTCACACTTGGAGATGTTGGGTTTGCCTGGGTGGGTATGAGTATATGGTAGTACTGCATTTACAATACAGTGCATGATGGCACTTGTTAGCACAGCTGGTCAGAATTTCTGACACAGTTGTGGCGCTTTGCTGTACTAGCATTGAAACGCTTAACACTAGTCCAGCAAAGCTCAGAGAGGCCCATTAAAAACAGCCAACCATCACTTTAACAACTGCCCTGAGCAGGCGTTCAAAAATAACGCTATAGTAACACAGTTAAATCTTGTAGATTTCACTGCACCATTCCTGCAGGCCTCCTAGTGGGGGAACGCCTTCCTTGCACACATCATACCTAGCACAGGTATAATTGGTGTGAGGGCTTACGAACTGGTGCAATGATAGCATTACACCAGTTTGCAAATATGGCATGGGGTGGGGGACAGTTCTGCGCCAGCATAGCATCAAAAACAATGATGCTGCAGCAGCGCAAATGGTTTGTAAATAAGCCCCTTAGTTTTCAGAAAGACCTGTGTCAAGAGATTGACTTTCAGCCAGTCCTGCTGCTTGATTCAGCAGCACTAAGCATTTCAAGACTTCTATCCAATTTTCATGCCAAAATGACCTACCATGATTTTGCAGCTGCTAAAAACCAAGGGGCATATTTACAAGAAATTGATGTATGGCAGCAGAACAAGCCTTTTTGCTGCGCTGCCCTGCATCAATTCAAAAGGCAGAAATTCACCGTATTTACATGAGGCTGTGCATTTCTGTCCCTTCCACCTGTGGTCTGCATTTCTGGCAGGATTGCTTTTGTGCTGAAAGGAAAACCTTCCTGAACAAAAACAATCCTGATAGGCATTTTCCTCTTTCTGTGTGTGCTACAGAATGCAGCACACATAGAAAGAGGAAACAATGAGGAGAAATAAATAAATTACTCTGGGTTGCGCCTGCTCTGGCGAGTACAGTTTTGACTGATTGCCAGGTTTACAGATCCTTTTAAATCTGGGAATGTGTCTCAAACCCATTGCAACACCCGTGGACTGCCTACCTGATACAGGGTAAGGCAAGGCATGACCTTGTAGATAGGAATCTGCACAATGCAACACACTGGTGGAGCACTGGGCTTGTGAATATGCCCCCAAAACTGGCAGAAAGATTCCCTTGTGCATTCGGGCAGCTGAACGGTTGTGTTTATTGATTGTAGCGAGTGCCTACTAATATGATTATTAGAATATGGAAAGCCCTCACATTTTTTGGATAAAGGCACATTTGGACCTAAAATGCAACATTAGTAGGATATTCTTTAGGATTAATTTCGATGAGTAGAAATTGCTTGTCACTACAATCATACAGTAACAATATTTCTCTTTAATCGAGTACCATTATATCTAACACTTTTGATAAGGTTTCAGTGCGGTTTTAATGGGCGTGCATTACTGCGCATCTAAAGGAACTGAACAAGAATAACACATTTAGATTTGAGCTATCACCGAATTACAGCAAATTTGCATATTGTTATTAGAGCTCTTCAAATGTATTTTCTTGTAAGAGTCACCTGAATGTCCTCTAACCTGGTTAGCGCGTGGAAAACAAATAATTTGAAGAGTCTCTTTTCGTCCTTAAAGGAGCGTCCTCTTTAATGGCTTCCGGTTTATTAATGAAGCGTCAGGTGAAGGAAGCATCTTACCGTCACAGGTCAGTGGTGCAGAGGAGAGGGCAGCGTGAGAGAAAACGAATGTGGCCGGCTTACAGCAGCCAAAGAGCACTTTCCCAGCTCACATCCTCCCGCCCCCAAATGACACAGCTCAACCTTATTGATGAAAATTGATTGCAAAATAATTACTCATAATAATAGCAAATAGAGAACCGTCTATGTTCTGCGGGGGACCTCGGCTGCATAGATGATCTGTCATAGATTATAGCCTTAGATTGTGTGCAGGAGAGTAGATCCTTACAGCCACGTTAACTTGATTTAGCATCTATAATCACTGGACGCGTGGAAGCAAAAACAATCACCAATATGTGAATTTTGAAGAACTCCGGCTTGAACATTTAGGCAGTGTATGTCTAACTCTTTCATGGTGTCGTAACGACCCATGTTTAAGACCTGCCATCACTGATCTTTCTTTTTTGTCCCTAAGTGTTCCCCTGGTTTTGTGTTTTTTTAGCAAAGTTTTTGTGCCCCTAATCCATTGAGACATTGCTGGTGCCATATTTGGTGGTGAGAATGGTGAGAGAGTCCATTGAGTAGCCCCTCCTCCTTATTGTCTAAATTGATAAACCTTGTGCTCCTCGGAGCAAGCCCTGATTAGTGCGGCATGATATTGCTTTTGGGGTGTGTATTGGAAACGAAGACAGTGGCCTCATGTTATCCCCGTGTATAACTATGCCCAAAGCCTTCTATGAGATATGGCCGACTCTTTTATCTGGTATGAAGTAATTTTCTGAAAATATAAACATGGTTTTCACTGGTTTAACCCTCTGTGGTTAACTTCAATTGTTCTGCAAGCATTAACAGTGCACTTGTTTTAGGGACACCCAAAAATGATCGCAAACATTTACTTTACTGTATGAATGGTGCGGGTATTTGTTTTCCACGGAGTACACGTACAGTCTTCTCCTTTCTTTCCTGCTCCAGTCTTGCTTTCATCTGTTTGGAGGGTAAACACATAGAGGCTGATTTAAGAACTAATGTGGCCCAACAAAGCCAAAATCACCTTGACTAATGTTCAAAGTGGGGCAATGCATGCATTGTGCCACTTTGTAACCCTTTGTGCTACAGACATAATGTATGCAAACGGGGCGTTCCCCTGTTTGGGGGGGTCAAAAAAACAGTGCAAAGAAATCTAAAAGATTTCTTTGCATGATTTTTTTCAGCACTTTTAACGTCTGCTCAGAGCAGGTGTTAAAAGGAGGCATGCCATTGTTTTCAATGGGCCTCAGAGGGCTTTGCAGGATTAGCATCAACTTTTTTGATTTGATGCTAATCCTGCATAGCTCCGAATTAGCCAATTTTTTTTGACTCTAGTTCCCCTAACTACTGCCATGGTGCGCTGTGTCTTAGATATGGCGCACACATGGTGGCATTAGGGGAGTGCTAAGAGGCACAAGAAAAGTGACGCTGCACTTGGTGCAGCGCCACTATTCCTAAATCAGGGCAATAGCTTTCTACAGAAGGATCCATTAGAGGGCTCACTTGAGTCCTTGCATGTGGGCAAAAGTTCATGCCTTACTCGATTTTTAGCTGGAAAAGGCAGAGGCAGCATAATTAGTTGGACCTCTAGATTTGTAAGGACACATTTATGTGTTAGCTGGCAATGGACATCTTCCTTTGGATTATAAACAGGAGCTGCACCACTTTTCTTGTGCCCCTTAGTGCCCCCCCTAACGTCTCCATGTATGCGCCATATTTAAAATACGGTGCACCATGGCATTAGTTAGGGCACTAGCATCATAGTTCGGCGCTTTGCAGGACTAGCGTCAAATATTTTGGCTCTAATCCTGCACAGCACCCAGAAGCCCATTCAAACCAATGGGAACCTCTTTTTATTGTCTGCTCTGAGCAGGTGATAAAAATCCACCAGGAAATTACGCAAAGAAATATTTTAGATTTCTTTGCACTATTTTATCGGTCCCCCCTAATGGGGAACTCCTCCCTTACATTTATCATGCCTGGTGCAGGCATAATGTGGTGCAAGGGGTTAAAAAGTGGCGCAATGCATTCATTGCGCCACTTTGTAAATCTGGTTCAGTGATTTTAGCCTTCCAATGCCACATTAGCGCAAAAAATTATGCTAATGTGGCATTGAAATGGCGCTAAGCCCTCTTAAATCTGGGCCACGGTTTGATCTAAGGACCTAATGAACCCTGTTGCAGGCCCTGCATTATTTAAAATAGAGCTGGTGTTCTGCCTAGGACTCCTGGCTAGGACTAAGGGCCTCATTTACAAGAAATGAAAAGCTTTGATGCTTCAGATTTCTTGCACCTGGATGCACTGTATTTACAATACAGAGTTCATCTGTTGGTGCTAAAGTGATGAATTGCTGGAGTTGAAAACTGACGCAACTCCGGCAATGCAAGGCGTGTCCCATTGTAAAAAGCTCTGCATCAATTTTACGCCTAGCCTGAGCAAGCAGTAACATTTTTATGCAGTGCAGTCGTAGAGTGACTCATGTGACGCAGGGCTATACAAACTGACGCAGTGGGCCCTATGCACCAGTATGTAAATATGAAGCAGGATAGTTCACTTCTAGTGCCACAACTGTGTAAAAAAATGACGCAACGGCGGCGCAAGTGGTTTGTAAATGAGGCCCTACGTGCATAGCCCTACTGAATCTTCTCTTACCAGTCTTGCTGCTCACCTTGCTCTGTACAGCAGAAAAGCAAAGTATCCAGCAAGATCTATATTAATTATCTAAGTAAAAACCTTAATTTTTTACTGAGAAATAATTTCTTTATTCCAAATAAATAGGTTAAGTCCTAAAGTCCAAATATCGCCTGTACATAACCATAACACATATAAAAACAAATACAAAAACAAAAACAAGAGCACCGTGATCCATAAAAAGAAGAGCTGCTGAACCATCTAGTGGCAAGCTGTCGTATTTCCAGGTGGTGACTGTTGTGGGAAGGAAATATCCTATATAGTGAAGACAATTATTCACTGAGATGAAAGTTCAATCCATTCCCCGAATTATTCAGTCCTATTCAAAGTTCCAAGAGCCACTCCTTCGTTTGATATAGTCGACGCATTTCGGCCTTATTAAATACGGCCTCCTCAGGACAAGAGCAACAGTGCCTTGGTTAGAACACTGAAGTAGTCACAAAACGGGATTGTGGCTGAATCACTGCTATATAAATAGAGAAAGGCAATCAGTAAGGAGCTGGCATCTACAACAACGCTCCTCTGTAGCGCACCTTGCTCTGTACGACAGACTCAAACCAGCACACAGAGTCTAGCATCACCCCAAAAACCCTGTTTCCACTCTGTTGGTCAGCACACACTCTAGCCATCAAGCATAATGGAGGTAAGCTGCTAAAGAATCAATAAAAAAGAATGTTTGTGAGCATCTGCTGAGAACCTCATATACCTCTCCAGAGACAATGGCAGTCTATTCAAGAATTGACCACCACGAGTGTACGTGAGATTGTAATTAGCCTGGCATCAACTCCCCTCTACACCACGATTTTTATTTTTATCCACATCATTGCTTGCTTTTCGTTATCTTTTCTATGCAGCACCTCAGCACAAAGTTGGTTAGCTATCTAACGGGATCTAGTGAATGTTATAGTCACTGAGTGGGCTTTCTGGCTTGAGTCCCTTTTGTCTGTCTTCATCATGACCCACTCCCGGCAAAGAACATACGCTCAGAGGTTACAGGAAGTACTGCTCAAAACATTTTCAGTGTGGCGGAACTCCCTGTTTTAAGGTTGCAGGCTTATGGTTCGGGGCAAGTGGGATACCTGCTTAAAGAAAACGCCTATACTCACTATTAATGCAGTTCTAGTGAACCACTCAAAACTGGTATGGGAAGAGAATACCAGAATTGTACATGGAATGGTAATTAGTCATAAAAAATGGTCCATTCTATAATTTTCTTTGCTTTTCTCAGGATTTTTCATTACGTTTGTGTACCTACATTACAGTGCCCATTTCCACTGATATAAATAAAAAAATAAAAAAAGTTGTAAAGCACTTAGAAATAAAACAAAGCGCAAAACAGATTTTTTATACGCATACACACTGTTGGAAAATGGGTTATTGGAAGGGCAGGTAGGTACCTACACCTAGCAACAAGCCACTAACCTCCACCTAGGTACAGTTAGGTCTCAGTAAATTAATCCCAGCTCAACCATTGGTAGCTTGGCAACGAGCGTCAAGGCTTAACTTAGGAGACAAAGTGTAAAGCATTCAAATATCACAAAACAGTAATTAAATAAAACACAGGAAACAGTTTAAAAATCCAAAACCAATTTATAAAAATAGTTTATATTTTTATCTTTAAAATGACACCAAAACGAATAAAATCGGATAAAGGGAACCGGAGATATACATTTTTAAAGAATTATTACTTTTCTAGCGCTTAGAAACAAAAAGCGCCAATCGGGTCATCTGGTTGCACCTCGACCGGGGCAAAGTCAAACTTTCAGGCCGACCGCGATGGAGCCCTGCTCGGCTACAGGTCGCGGGAGGCCTCGGTTAAAAAGTTACCTTCTGACTTAGTCTTTATTTTGAAGATTTTTCTTCAGCGGGACGAACCTGCCAGTCGAATCCGACCTCCTGGAGCCCTTGTCCGGATACGCAATGTGGGTTTCCTCAGTGGAGACTTTTACCTTCGGACTTAGTCGTTTTTTCGAGATGAAAATCCTTCGACCGGGGTAAACCTGGATCTTGATCCGACGTCTATGGAGCCCTTCTCGGATACGATGGCTGGGAGGTCCCGGTCAACTTTTTACCTTCGGACTTAGTCTCTTTTTTGGATGTTTTTCTTTACCGGGACGAACCACGAAGTCAGGCCGGGTCGCGGTTGAGGCAAGCCGGCTAGAATTTCCGCGGCGGGTCGGTCCCTCTCTGGAGCTTTTTTCCAAAAATTCTCAAATCTTTTCCAAACTTCTGGGGCTTCACCCAGATGTTCTTTTAAGGTTCTTTTGGGGTCCACAGCTCACCCCAAGGGTCCAGAAGTTCTGTGATGGTCCTTGGGGGGTGCGGACTTCAACTCCCAGAATGCACCTGGCGCAAACTCCTTTTTGGCCACTGGACAGTGGTCAGCTGGTCGCTTTCTTCAGGAGTTGGTGCAGGGGACTCTGGTTAGCAATTTTTCACCTGTAGCAAACAGGGAGTCCCTCCTTGAACCAGTTGAAGCCAGGCAAAGTCCTTCTTGTGGTGAAGCCCAAGTGTGCAGCTGGTGCAGTCCTTCTGAGTGCAGGGTCCAGGTGCAGGCCAGGGGTCCAGCAGGGCAGTCCTTCTTCTTCTTTAGTTCCTTTCTTGTTGAATTCTGGAGGGGATCTGAGGCGTGGGTGCAGGTCTGCCAGTTTTATCCTTGCTCCTGGGTGAAAAGCAGGGGGGCCCTGGTTCTCCAATCAGGGACAGGGTCGTCCCCCTGTGATGACCACTTCCTGGGAAGTGTGGCAAAAATCCATCCCAGAAGGCAACAGTCTCTAAAAATCCAACATGGATGAATCTGATTTTTGGAGGTTACATCTGGTTGAGCCCACCCACTGGTGTGGCTAAAAATCATAAACACACCTCTCTCCTGCCCTCTCCTAATCTAATCAAGGGGGCACCTAATTGTCTGGGGTTGCAGGATGTGGGGGTGTTGCTGGGTGCTGCAAATGTCCTTCTCTGCCTTTGAAGACCAGTTTGGCAGCCCTCCCCCTTCCTGCCTCACCATCTGCTGAGGGGAGATTCTCTCCCCCAAGCACATTCCTTTGTGTGAAGCCTGGCCACTTCACACCTCATCAAGGCAGCCTGGCAGAAGCTGCTGCAGGCTGGCCAATCAGTGCACAGCAGCAAAAACAATGCAGAGCTGAAATTGGCAACTTTTTAGGTAAAGTCTAAACTTTTTACCTGAACTAGTTATATTAAATCCAACAACTGGAAGTTGTAGGATTTATTACAACAATTAATTTGATACCAAATTCTTGGTATGCAACATTTAAGGAGACTTTAAAATTTAAAATAAAGTCTGCCCATTCTAGCCTATGAAGGCCATTTACTTCAATGAGGGAAAACGAATTTGGCTGTTTTTACCTCACCAGGGCTTATAAATCTATTTTTATAAAGTCCCTGCTTATAGTTACCTGGCACCCAGCCCTAGGGGCACATAGGGCACACCTTAGGGGTGACTTATATGTAAAAATAAGGTAGCTTAAGACTTTGGAAGTACCTTTAATTCCAAAGTCGAATTTGCATATAACTTTAATTTAAAAGCAGCCAGCAAGGCAGGCTTGCTTTTAAAATGACACTGGGCACCTCAGCAATGCACCTAGGTGTGCACCACCTATGCTGTGGTCCCTAAACCTACATGCCCTACCATATACTAGGGACTTATAGGTAGGTTAACTTAGCCAATTATAATTAGCCTAATTTGCATATCCATTTTACACAGAGCACAGGCCCTGGGACTGGTTAGCAGTACCCAGGGCACCATCAAAGTCAGGAAAACACCAGCAAAAAGAGGAAAATGGGGGCAACAAGTTATGGGGACTCTGCAATCAGCCCTGTTTTCTCACACACACTCTCTAATGAATGTAGCTATTTAATAAATATCATAATACTAATTGTCTGTAACCTGTTTCTTTTTATACCTGGCATATAAATCAAGACAGTGTGTAATAGTAATATATACTAACATGGTAGTTTTACTTTGCTCTACTTTGTGTTTAGGGTACATCGCATGTATGGTACTTTGCTAACACCTAGGGATTCTGACTCAAAAGCCCATCTACTGAAAATGGTAGACAGGTCTTTTCACCAAAAATGTATTCCACGTCGAGGCAGGCATAGCATTTGAAAAACATTTTCTAATCTCTCTAGATATTTCTAACTTGGCATGTATGTTGCAAAGTACAGCACACATAAAAATTAGAAAACTATTAAATTCTGTTTAAACTTAGGCCCAAATTTAAGGATGGCCTTGCGCCATCTAACACCATATTAGCATCATTTTTCTGAGGCTAAAGTGTCATTAGATAGCCCAAAACGCCAAGCCATATCTACAAACTGGTGCAATGGATGCATTACGCCACTTTGCAACCCTTTGCACCACATTATGCATGCACCATGCATAATGTATGCAAAGGGGGCATTCCAGTACAAGGAGGCCCGCAAAAATGGTGCAATGAAATCTACAAGATTTCATTGAGCCTTTTTTGGTGTAATGTTTCAACACTTGCTGAAAGCACACGTTAAAATGACACAACTATTGAAATCAATGGGCCTCCTTGTAGGTAATAATTTTGAGGCTAGAGGAGCAAAGCGCCACAATAGCATCAAAAATGTTGACTCTATTGTCCCTAATGCTACCATGATGGGCCATATCTTAAATATGGCGCATACATGGTGGCATTAGGGGAAGAAAGGTGGATCACGAAAAATGGCGCTTCACGATGTGAAGCACCACGTTTCTTAAATCTGGGCCTTAGTATGTTACCCTTCCAATACAAAACACTACAAAACCAATATTTAACATCACACAGATACCTTTACCTAAAGTGCACTAGGAAAGGGAGCAAAAGTTCCATATCTTATTAGATGGCTTGTGGCCAGGGCCCATTCCCAACCTCCCAGGCAGACAACCTCATCTGTGCATGGCATCTTGCTATTTTCAATTAAATAGTTACTGCAAAAAACAGAGTTGAAGAAATATTGCATGAACCATACCTCCGGCATTTGCCGTTTACTCCTCAAGACCTCCCAATTGTCATTATGGATGACTTCAATGATGACATTTCAAATTATCGTGGTGATCACCAATAACATCAACAATGATGTCACCAAGGACATCAGTGGAGTGAATACTTTTAATTTTACAAAAAATTTCCATGAAAAAATTGAGGAGTACAAGAGAAATAATTTTTCAAGGTAAATTTTCAAGAGCTATTATTTTCCTACAATTATGTTTCAAACTATGTTTTTGACATAGTTGCCAGTAACATCATCAGTGATTTCACCATCATGTCATGAGGAATGCATGACAACAATGTGAGTTACGTTTAGCACACTACAGTTTAACAGTATATCCTGCTTGTGGTTAGTATGAAGGCTGGCTGTTCCACAGGCCAGTGCAGAGAGATGCATTGGAGCAACATACCATTATAAATATTGGAACTGTAAACTCTCTCTTGTTAGAGAGAAAACAAATAAGCTTTTTTCCACCGTGAATTAGTTCATATTTTCATTTCATCAGCAAGTAAATTAACCAAAAATGAATAATCTAAGTGTTAATGTTGTTTGTGAAAGATAAACCAATTTGTGACAAAATATAATTCAAATGGTTGTATAAAAAATATTATACATTACTTTGGATGTCCCTGTGGTGGTACAGTAGACTTGAAAAAAGCAGAACAATGTGGGTCAGATGCACTAAGTTAGTGGCTGCAAACCCTGATAATTACTAAATTACAGGGTTTGTTACAGCTAGATCAGTTTTTTGCATGTTCCAAACCCATCTTGGGATAGAGAAAACATTTTATGAAGAGCAAAATATCTTTAGAAATTACTCCTGCTTAGCCATTTGGAAAGGATGCGATTTTGACTTTCTTCCCAAATTTGTTGCAAATTGGTACGTTATGTGTTAATAGCCCACAACTGTAATTCCAATCACAGTTCATCATTAGTTACCAGCTCCCAAGTTGGGTTATAACTGATTCGCAAAGGAGACGTGCTCCTGTTTTCTCCTCTTCACATTTGGGGACCAGGGGGCAATTTCAATGGGAGTAGGCAGTAGCCTAGGGAACCACTGTCAACAGCCACTGAAGTGTTTTAAAAATGGAAAACACCGGGCCTGATTCCCAAAGGTAAACTTACACTTTTGTGTGAGTCACAATCTTTTGTAATTCACAAAGGAATTTAACAGGTAGTACTGTTACAACTGCTTATATTTTGATGTGCAGAGTTCCCTCCACCAATTTGGAGAGTCCACAGTTGTAAAGATTTTAGTGGTATAATTTCTTTGTGAATTCCAAAAGCTGTAAACTTACACAAAAGAGTAAACTGACCTTTGTGATCAGGCCCATTTTGCACATAAGTCTTTAAAAAAGTTTTTCCATTGTGAAATGCAATGATAGAGATGCTAGTTAGGTGTCCCTTGCAGTCCACCGTCTTAGTCATTCACACAGAGTGTCACAACATGCAACCTACCTAACAACTGCAAACTGGACAAGATGTTCGGCAACAACCCCAGTTTCCTTATTTTATTACCTGATCAATTGACACACAAGCTGGAGTTAGCACATCTGACTTTAATAAGTAAACTTACAAGGGGACGCAAATAGGTCGATTAACCTTTTGACTTGCAATTAAGATGTTCTTACCATAGTTCCAGTACATAATCAATAATTAATACACAATATCAATAATCAGCAACAATCAATAATAGTAATAATCAATGGAGTCAGTAATTATCACACACCATGACTTTTCAGTCATGAATAACCACACCGTTAGTAAAAGTTTGAATATTTATTTCCCTATAATAACAATGCTAAGGTCATGTAGATTAATCTCAAATTCAAATGAAACACATATCAAAACAATACTGGCTTTCCAAAGCGGAGGAAGAAAACACGTAATCTAATCAAAGCTTGAACTACAACACATTCTAAAGTTACAGTGCAGATTAATAAAAAAGCCAACAGCGTCAAAGTAATCACATACATTAAGTTTAGCAGAGAAATTCATGAAGCATTAATCCCTATTAACATAATTTCATTAGTGAGGATAACCTCAGATTAGCATCAGATTGTTGGGCTTCATTCAAAACAATTTAGTAACACAAATTTGGAAAACTATCTAACTATGGCTCTATCAAAACAATGCAGTTGGTACCCAGAAAGAAAAAGCAAATATGTGGAATAATCAACAGTCTAGGTCATTATACCTATCCTCAGTGTTGATCAGCAAGCAGAGTCAGTCTTCATCCTCAGGACATCAGTCGATCAGTAAGGCATCAGGGTTCAGCATCAAAGTTCAGAAATGCGAAGTCTTTAAGCATTAAAGTTAAGCACGTCTCTTGTCAAGATGCATAAGAAATATTGACCTTGTGGCCCACAAGAAAATGGGTAATGAATCTGTCTTCTCTCAGTGCAGTGTTGTTAAATCAAAAATAGTAAATCTATTTCCTAAATCCCTACTGGTCAGTTAACCAGATGTTCACACTTTGTCCAATAAAACTAAACCTTCAAACCTATGAATTCTACTATTACTCCGTTCACATGTCGATGATTGGTTTGTCCTGCAATGTCCTCATCATCCGGCTTGTCAGGCAACAAAATTGTTGCAGCTTCCACTCCAGTCAGTATCTTCATTGTTCTTCTCCTGAGAAAGTCAGTCTCACACGCTTTACACACAAAATTTACATTAACGAGAACAGCATCTTCTAGCAGTCAATTCTCATGGAAAGGTCTCTCAGCTAAGAGCACACAATGCAAAATGGAAAATCACAGTTTAGCTCTCTAGGATAGCCATTTATTAAAAGTTAAGAAACACAGCTTTGACATGAGGCCTGGCAAACTAGGCCAAGACATTCGCTAAGTTAAGGCCTACAATTAATAAAGCTAAAGCATAATGCAAAACCCTTAATATGACATAACTACATTACTCAAACATATATTCAACATTTCACAATATTAATTCATTAGTGAGTACACTTTGTGAACATTGGCGGCCACTCTTCGTAATCACACTTTCAAATACGTGCACTATTTTTCTACGTTATTTTATTTTCTACTCAAATCGCTTATTCAGAATACATGAACACTCATTACAATTTTTTATTAACACACCTGCTATCCCTCCCCTGATGACTAAATGTGTCATCACACTAACTACTACCCACAAATTTTTGCATCAACTAAAAGTCTGTCAATTCAAACCCTTCATACATCTGTTTCCTCTTTGAATTTTCTCTATACAATGTTTCCCTTTTCCTTTCTTCTCTCCTCTGATTATTCTTTGACCTTTTCAATGTAATCCTTTTGCATAATTTACACAATCCCCATATTCCAATTAGGCAATCCACAAAAATTAATATCCCTTGCAAGATTTTCAATAGAATCCTATTTCAAATTTTGCTGAGACAATTTCCCACTGAAGCAAAACCTTTGATAATCTTTTCCCGAACACCTGGTTCTTTCAATTCATTCAAATCAGCACTTTCATTAGTCAGATTAGTAATTAAGGGCCAGATGTAGCAATTTTCGAATTTGCGATTCAGAACTTGTGAGTCGGTGCGACTCGCAATTTCCGAATCGCAAATTCGGATGCAGATCGGTGTCTCAGACACCATCTGCGAATCGCTATGGGGTCGCAAAGACCCAACTCATTAATGTTAATGAGGTGTGTCGCATTTTGCAACCCCATAGCGATTCCCTGCACTCAGGGATGGTGGCCTGCTGGAGACAGCAGACCTCCATGTCTGTGACTGATTTTTAAATAAAGCAGTTTTTTTTTTTTGTATTGCAGCCCGTTTTCCTGAAAGGAAAACGAGTTGCAATATAAAAAAAATAACAAAACCATTTGGTTTCGTTTTTTCAGAGTAGGCAGTGGTCCATTGTACCACTACCTGCTCTGAAAAAACATTTTTGGCAACATTAACAAAGGGGAAGGGGTCCCATGAGGACCCCTTCCCTTTTGTGAATGGGTTACCACCAGTGTGACACTGGTGGTAACTGCTAATTGTTTTGCGACCGCGTTCGCGGTCACAAAGCAATTTAGCATTGCAGTGCGAGTCGCAAATAGGAAGGGGATTCCCCTTCCTATTTGCAAGTCGCATTCACATTTTGCGAGTAGGTACCGACTCGCAAAATGTGAATGAGCATCGCAATGCACATTTTGCATGGCGCAAACTGCGATTTTCGCAGTTTGCACCATGCAAAATGCTACCTACATCTGGCCCTAAATCTCTACAACTTATTCCGTAGGTTAGTGGCAAACTATGGTAGGTAACTCCTTTCTCAACTGATGAAGGAATCAGCATACACACATAACAATTCTTCGCACCCATTTTCTCAACATACTCACTCAACAAGCGATAGAAAACATAAGAAGAAAGTTCTTCTTGCGCATTAGTATTCTCATGTAAATATTTCTCATCAAACTTTAACCTCTTTATTGCCGTTGGTGCAGTAGTCATCTCAAAAGCAGAAATATGGTTGGCTTCACTCTTATCAAGAACAGAGATACCCACAATCAACACCACAAACAATATCCCACACATAATCACCATACCAATACTCATGTATTTACAGCGCCTAGTATTCCTACCTTGTTGACTGATGTTACTTCTGATCTTTAAAGAATCATAAAGCAGAAGAAATTTGGAAAAACTTACAGCAAAAATAGACAACTCTTCTTTCAGCAGTTATTTACAGCTCTCAGTCTCACTTCCAGGATCCCTTGTCAAAATCGGTTAGCAGCTTTGTCGAAATCAGGTTTCATAAGTCAAATCAGGTTATCAATGTCTCTTCCAGTTACTTTCATCAGTCTCTTTTCTCAATTTTTTTTCTCTCAGATTCTTTCAACACTTCAGTTCATCCACTTCCTTCAAGTGCCAAAATACTGACCCGGATCTCTATCAAAACAAAAAGACAAAAACACTTATTGCCATTCACTTGTAGTTGCATATGCCCATTCAGGACCTGGGTATCTTTGACTTCCTATTCTTTTTCTTTTCAACTTTCGATCACCATTCAATTCTCCTTCACTTAGATCTTCTCTCCTTGTTGTATTTACTTCTTTCTCTATTGTTGTCTCAGCAACCACTTATTTTACTCTTTCTACTTGCAACTCTGGCCACTTATCTCCTTTCAGTGGACCCTTTGTCAGTCTTCTTTTGAATTCTCTCCTTGTTCTGCTGTGTTTTCTCTTGACGGACCTGCAATCAGTTCAGGAGGAGTCAGATCACAGTGACTTTGATCCACCTCAACTTCTTTCGCCTCTGGGTCTGGCAATTGCTCTGTTTGTCTCTCAAGATCATCTACCTACTGGGAAAGCCTTCCTCTGACTAGGCTCTCCTGTTGCCTCAATTGAGATAGGCTCTCCCTCACCCTCCTGGCGGTCTTCTCCTTCGTCTCTCACAGGAGTGACTGAACCGTCCTCAACGGGCTCAGATCCGGTCTCAGTTCCCCTTTGTTCTCTTTCCAGCCCTGAGACTTGTCTCGCTGTTGTTGGTACTCTCAACAACTCTTCTTCTTCAAGATCCAGTGGACATGCCACTTTCTTCATGTAACTTGCATGAATCCACTTCAGAATTCCAGCACACTTCACAGCTGTAGTAGTTGTCAGAACTACCTGATAAAGTCCCTTCCAACGAGGCTCCAAACACGTTTTCCTCATGTGTTTCCAGGCCACAACCCAGTCTCCAGCTCTCAGATTGTGCCCTGAGTCATGGATCAGTGGCAGTGTGGTGGCTTCCACCTGCTGAGAGAAAGAGCGAACCACATCAGCCAGACCTTTTTTAGGAGTCCAACACCATATCATCTGTAATGTTGACAAGTGCACTCGCAGGCACCGCTGGCAACCTCATTGCTCTGCCCATGAGGATCTCATGCGGGGACAATCCTGTCTTCCTGTCAGGTGTGTTTCTCATTGACATCAACACTAAAGGCAATGCTTCAGCCCATTTCAAATTTGCGGACGCACACATCTTTGCAACTCTCGACTTCAAGATACCATTCATCTGTTTCACTAGTCCTGACGCTTCAGGGCAGTAGCTACAATGGACAAAACACAGCTGTCAGGGCACCCATGAATCTATAATTCCAAGTAAGTAATATATCAATATGTAATGTATAATGGCATTAATACCATGGAGAGTTTCAAGCTCAATTTATTGTTCAACAAAAAAGTTCATCATAGTAACCACAGAATTGTCCTTTGACATCCATGTTCATGTAGTAAACACAGTATTGAAGTCAGTATCCATGTAGCACATACAGCCACAGCCTGTAGCACATACAGCCACAGCCAACACGTGTTTCGTCCTATGAGAACAGTACTCTCACGGACTTCATCAGGGCTGAAATAAAATGAGAACAGTCACTAATTCATAACATGTGTACAGAACCGTCAAGAGCAGACCATAAAGTATATCTTATCGTGACAATTTGTGAGATCCTAAAACGAAAACATGTAATTTGTGACTTCTTGTGATCATTCATCTGGTGGGAACTAACATATAGTCCCATCACCACAATAAAATTATTAAAATTATCACAAAATATGATAACATTGCCTATAAAGTTAAAGCACAAAATGGGAATATATATATGAATAACCCATGTGTACAAAGTTTGATCACAATATGAGTGTGCATGTTTCCAAAGTCCAAAGAAAAGTCACCCCAGACACCCAGTCAACACCAAAGTGCGCAATGTAATAATAGCTTGCCCAGTGTAAGATAACAGAAACACCACCAGAGCCCTTCATAATAAACAGTGAAAAACCCATAAATCGAAACATACCTTAACTCAAATTATATCTACATGTATAACCAGTATCATTAAGAACCGTCCAGAGTCTGTGGAAAATAATCATAGATCCACTATATAATCCACTAAGTCTCCTACATGTCTAAATAGAAAAACGTCCCCAAATAAGGGTACAAGCAAATGTGACCAAAAGGTCCCAGACTGACCTGAGTAAAATATATATAATATCCAACATTAGGATGCAAATGAAGTATTCAAGAACCGTTTCCTAAGTATGCAGAGTGAAGAAAGAAATCGGAAAGAAAAATTATTATATGCTGCAATTGAGGCATGCTAAATATAAATCAACACGATTAGGAAATATCCCCAAAAGTAATAATGAGACATCAAGTCACCAGGTCCCCAATAACCAAATTCAGTATCTCACCTATCGTATACGTAAGTAGCCATCATCAAGAAAGGCAACGACCGCGGTCGAAATCCCCCCGCGGCGTCCTCTGTATCGGTACATTAATCTCGAACGTCGAACTAACGGAGGAGGATAGAAATTTAAAACCTCTGCGCGTTGGTAGTGAAGTAATAGAAAATGGACTAACCCATGAGTATGGGCGCCATCTTAGAAAAGGAGAGAAGGACCAGCCTTCAACAGGACACGAGAGGAAAATTTCACAAAAACGGCTACTTTATTACGTAAATGTATGAACAGACATTGGTCTATTCTAACAGCAGATCCTACTCTGAAAAAAGTGATCCCAGCTACCCCACTGTTTACGTATAGAAGAGGCAGAACCCTTAAAAATTTGCTATGTTCTAATTTTCGCTGTAAACCAACTCAGACTAACTGGCTTACCAGCCGTGGAAAGGGTTTCTTTAAGTGTGGACATTGTGGAATGTGTAGATGGGCCAAGTCAGGCATCTCCACATTCACCAGCTGTACTGGGACGCCATACAACATTAATCACAATATTACATGTGATAGTAATTTTGTCATCTACATGATTATGTGCAATTGTGGCCTATACTATGTAGGCAGTACTATCAGACCACTCAGAGTTAGGGCGGGTGAACATTTCAGAGCTTTGAGACAAGGTGACGAGAGATACCCTATAGTAAACCATATGCGACACTGTCCAAAACAAAAAAACATTGTTGGTTTTGAATTCTTTGGATTTGATCAGGTAAATAGAGACCCCAGAGGTGGCAATAGGGAACTAGCCCTCAGGAGAAAAGAATGGTATTGGATTTTGAAACTCAGAGCGGTGGAGGAGGGTCTCAATACCAACTTTGAAATGGAATACTATTTGGGAACATAAGAATAATTACTGATATTTATGCATCATCTTTACAATCTACTCTCCTCTCATTCTGACTTACTAAGTTCATTAAGCATATGTTATTCATGAATCTACTGCAAGTGTAGTCTTTTGATTATATTGTGTCTCATCTACATACAAGTCACTGGGTCAAATGCTATGTGAATTGATTATACTGACTGGTACCCAACTCAGAGGGACATATACTCTGTATTTGCGGCATGCATAAATACTCATTTGGAGAGATCAGATACATATATTGTGTTAGAACAGGAATACATAGTAATGCAATGGTAGATCATCATTAACTGTCTCAGGTTTGCTTGTTTGTAATCCAAACCATGGTGTAATTTATATGTTTTAGGTATACTTGACAGTGTGTTGTCTATACATAATATGAGTGGGGCATGAGACGGTCACGTGTACTCTTCCCCTTTCTCCTTTTACACCAAACACTTACGTATAGACCACTGGGTTTTTCGTATTAATCTATTCGGTTGTGCTGTGCGAGGGATACTACTACTTCACCTACATATATCTTGTTAGATGCGGCAATAAACAATTATGGTTACAACCAGATATCTTGGGGGAAGGAGTTCTCCCCATAGGCCATTATCTTGACACGGATGGTGGCGGTATGCAATTTAAGGAATTCCTTACAATTTTTGCTTTATTGCATGACCTAGGCTAATAAGAATTTGGGAGGATACTTATTTATTCGTTATGTTTTTGTTGTATATATCGATTATTAACATACATCAAGCTCGGGGTATATGCAGTTCCAAAATGACGCCCATTACGGGAGATAGTCCTTCTTTTCCTCTCGTGTCCTGTTGAAGGCTGGTCCTTCTCTCCTTTTCTAAGATGGCGCCCATACTCATGGGTTAGTCCATTTTCTATTACTTCACTACCAACGCGCGGAGGTTTTAAATTTCTATCCTCCTCCGTTAGTTCGACGTTCGAGATTAATGTACCGATACAGAGGACGCCGCGGGGGGATTTCGACCGCGGTCGTTGCCTTTCTTGATGATGGCTACTTACGTATACGATAGGTGAGATACTGAATTTGGTTATTGGGGACCTGGTGACTTGATGTCTCATTATTACTTTTGGGGATATTTCCTAATCGTGTTGATTTATATTTAGCATGCCTCAATTGCAGCATATAATAATTTTTCTTTCCGATTTCTTTCTTCACTCTGCATACTTAGGAAACGGTTCTTGAATACTTCATTTGCATCCTAATGTTGGATATTATATATATTTTACTCAGGTCAGTCTGGGACCTTTTGGTCACATTTGCTTGTACCCTTATTTGGGGACGTTTTTCTATTTAGACATGTAGGAGACTTAGTGGATTATATAGTGGATCTATGATTATTTTCCACAGACTCTGGACGGTTCTTAATGATACTGGTTATACATGTAGATATAATTTGAGTTAAGGTATGTTTCGATTTATGGGTTTTTCACTGTTTATTATGAAGGGCTCTGGTGGTGTTTCTGTTATCTTACACTGGGCAAGCTATTATTACATTGCGCACTTTGGTGTTGACTGGGTGTCTGGGGTGACTTTTCTTTGGACTTTGGAAACATGCACACTCATATTGTGATCAAACTTTGTACACGTGGGTTATTCATATATATATTCCCATTTTGTGCTTTAACTTTATAGGCAATGTTATCATATTTTGTGATAATTTTAATAATTTTATTGTGGTGATGGGACTATATGTTAGTTCCCACCAGATGAATGATCACAAGAAGTCACAAATTACATGTTTTCGTTTTAGGATCTCACAAATTGTCACGATAAGATATACTTTATGGTCTGCTCTTGACGGTTCTGTACACATGTTATGAATTAGTGACTGTTCTCATTTTATTTCAGCCCTGATGAAGTCCGTGAGAGTACTGTTCTCATAGGACGAAACACGTGTTGGCTGTGGCTGTATGTGCTACAGGCTGTGGCTGTATGTGCTACATGGATACTGACTTCAATACTGTGTTTACTACATGAACATGGATGTCAAAGGACAATTCTGTGGTTACTATGATGAACTTTTTTGTTGAACAATAAATTGAGCTTGAAACTCTCCATGGTATTAATGCCATTATACATTACATATTGATATATTACTTACTTGGAATTATAGATTCATGGGTGCCCTGACAGCTGTGTTTTGTCATTGTGAGTTTCCCTGGAAACATTAGAGGAGTTAGGAAGATCCTCTTGCCAGGAGCACCATGTTAAAATTGGAATGTTAATGCTAGTATATTGACTCACTGTGAGCGCCCATATCCTATGACTTGCTTCCTATGTGCTCTCAATTTTCTCAGTAGCTACAATGGAACTTCTGCTCAATGTCTAATGCTGCACACAGTAGTTTAATTACTTCATTGTTGAAGTGACTTCCCCTATCTGATTCTAAACAGATCGGAAACCCGAAACGTGGTATCAGTTCCCTAAGCAGTAGTTTTGCTTCTGTGAGACTATCATTTCTTCGTGTAGGGTAAGCTTCAATCCAGTGACTAAAGATGCAAACAATCACCAACACATACCTCAAACCTCCACATACAGGCATCTCAATAAAATCCACCTGCATTCTGCTGAATGGGCCTCCCGCTCTATTAATGTGGCTCAAATTAACCACTGTCCCTTTCCCTGCGTTTAGGTGTTGGCAAATGACACAACAATGGCAAACTGCTTGAGCAACTTGTCTAAACTTTGGGTTGAACCAATAGTGTTCGAATCATTGCATCCCTCCCAATATGTGCTTGACCATGATAGTACCTCACCATTTGAGGCAACAGGCTATTTGGCAAAACCAAATGACCCTCTTTTGAAACCCACAATTTATCTTGTCTTTGCACATATTTCATTTTTCTCCATAAACGTTTTTTTTCCCTGTCAACATTATTCTACAATGTTTTCAATTCTTCCAAAGTGTCAATTACTTCCAATGCATAGCTTGTACAGGTGTTGTCTTCTTCAGATAACAGTTCCCACTTGTCTTTGAATGATATACAGTTGAATGTGCAAAACCTTGCGACTTGATCCGCATATCCATTTCCCAATGACACAAAGTCCTGTGACCTTAGATGTGCACTGCATTTCATCATGGCAATCTTTTCAGGCATTTGAATAGCACGTAACAACC
The DNA here is from genome assembly GCF_031143425.1 of Pleurodeles waltl. NCBI lineage: Eukaryota > Metazoa > Chordata > Amphibia > Caudata > Salamandridae > Pleurodeles > Pleurodeles waltl. Next base: position 1,057,142,326 of record NC_090439.1, read on the forward strand.
TTTTAATTCTCTTGCCATTTCTCACTGGTGAACCCGAAGAAGCAATGAAACCTCTTTGTGACCAGAATTGGGAAAAATCATGTACTTTTTCAAATCCATACTGGCTATCCGTATAGACTGTAACTTTCAACTGAGCAGAAACATGGCACGCTCCAGTAAAGGCTACCAGTTCCGCTACTTTGGCAGGATGCACTCCTCAAAGCCAGGACAATTCCAAAATACCAGTAATTGTGCACACAGCATATCCTACTCTCAGTGTCCCTGTGTTTTCTCTCAGACAAGAACCATCAACAAAAATAATTTGGTCATTTTCTTTCAATCGGGTGTCTCTAATGTCAAGTCTTGTTCTTGTGCAAAAGTCAGTTACTTTAAGACAATCATGCTCCACATCTTCCACTTGCTCAATTTTGACATTTTCATTTGGAAGTAAGGTTGCCGGGTTCAGCACTGTACACCTTTTCAGTGACACATTTAGTGACCCTAGAATACTCATTTCATATATGGTCAACCTCACACCAGTCAAATATTGGCTTTTCATCCTTGTAAGTAGAATCTCAATAGAGTGAGGAACCACTACAGTCAGGGGATGTCCCATCACAATGTCTTCACACTGTGTAAGGCTCTGACCAACTGCTGCAACTACGCGCAACAAACCTGGTAACTGGGTCCAAAGTAGCTGAAAAGCATGCTACTGGCGGTTTACACCTCCATGGACCTGTGTCAAGACAGACGAAGAACATGCATCATGGTCATGACAAAACAATTTGAACGGTTCGTGTAATCAGGCATACCCAAAGCTGGAGCCTTGCACAGACTCTCTCTCAACTCAGTGAACACTTTCATTCCAGCCTGGTCTAACACTATGGGATCAGTGACTTCCTTATGAGCCAGCTTCTGCAATGTTCTCAAAATGACTGAAAAATGTGGAATCCATTAACGACAATAGCCTCCCATCCCTAAAAACATCCTGACATCTCTCTGTGTGGTAAGGGGATTTATCTGCAATATGGTGGTAATCCTTTCTCTGGATATCTTTCTTTGTCCCTTCTCAATCTGGTGACCCAAATATTTCACCACTTTTTGACAGTATTGCAATTTAAGCGGAGACTTAGTGACCATTCTTTCCCAAATGGTTCCACAGGGCAATTGTATACTTGCCCTCATCCCTTGTTTTGGACGCAATCAACAAGTTATCAATGTACTGCACCAAGGTCGATTAGAAAGGCAATTCCAACGACTCCAAGTTCTTTCTCAAGATCTGATTAAATATAGAAGGTGGCTCTGAAAACCCTTGAGGAATTCTGCACCAGCAATAAACTCGATCCAGGAAGTTGAAATAAAAGATAAATTGACTATCCCCATGAAGAGGCACAGAATAGAAGGCTTTTGACAAATCAATGACAGTGAACCACTCAGCATCTCATGGAATCTGAATCATTATCACAGCTGGATTTGGCACCACGAGACAACATTTGACCACAATCTCATTTATTTTTACTGAAATCCTGAACAATTCAAACTTTACCACAGCACTTCTGCAAACCCATTATTGGTGAATTACATGGACTGATCAATACCTCCTTGCTTTACAAAGTCTGCAATTATCTGAGCTACCTTCATAAGGACATCTTGCGGCATGTGGTACTGTGGATATTGAGGGAAAACTGGCTCAACTCCCTTCATCAACCCTACTTCTTTTCCTGTCAAATCCCACACTTTCTCTTTAACCATTCCCTGCAAATCAGGATGAAGATCTTTCACTGTGAACATTGGAAGAAATTCAATCAGAGGGTACTCCTCATTTGTAGTTTCACCTTCTATCTCAGGGGCTTGGTCATCATCATCATCACTATTCGTCTGGACCTCAATTCCCTTGTTTGAACAGGTTATCGAACACTTTGTTTTGCACAGTAAGTCTCTTCGCAGTAGGGATACCAGACTTGAATCGCAGACTACAAATTTGTGCAATCCCTGAAAGTTGCCAATCTCAACTTGAAGTGGTTCTGTAATTGGGTTTGTCATATACTGGTTTGCTACTCCCACAACCTGAACTGTTCTACCTGAAAGGGGCATATTTGGAACTTCTGCACTTCTCACTGTACAGCGTGTAGCTCCCTTGTCAACCAAGAGAGAAACTCTGTGACCCATAACCTTTCCCTTCACAAAGGGTCCTCTTTGATTTACTTCTAAGGAGGTTGCAAGCAAACACGGCTCCTCATCTGAACTGTCACTCGTCCAATCATCATTTATTCCATTCTCACTGTATAACCGGAATTGATGAACTGTGTTACTACTTTGGTTAAGCCTCTGACCTGTGACCTGTTGAGAAAGCATCATCTGTTGCTGTTCCATTGGGGCTTGAGATATTTGATTTTGCTGTCTAGGTACGATGGGAACCTGCTGTTGCATTGGCTGCAACTGTGACACTTGTACACGTGGTATTTGTACCTGCTTCATGGGCTGAAAATTCTGCATCTGATCCACCTTATTCTGAAAATTTGGATTAGGACCTCTCACTCTCGTCCTCTCACGTTCTGGAATGAATTGATGTCATTACTCTTCTGAACAACACCTTCCTGCACCATCATTGGACACTCCCGTTTCCAAAGTCCAACGGCTCCGCAAACGTGACATGACAATAATTTCTTCATTCCCTGCACATTATTCTGAAACACTATAGTACCTAAGTCTGGACCATGATTGATATTTCCTCCATGACCTCTCTGGGGCTGAAGCATCATGTTCCCCTGCTGCTGCTGTGGTAACTGCTGTGGAAACATCCCTTGCACCGCTGTCTGAGCTGCTTTAATCTGCATCACCTCTGCCTTCACTTTCAACTTTTTCTGCTTCAACTCAATCTCATCACTACAGTATTTCGCATACTGCAACACCTCATAAATTGGCTTTGCTTGCCAGCAAATCAAGTGACTCTTAATCATCTGGCTAATTTCAGATCTCAATCCTTCCACAAATCTGAACACAAAATGAAACATGTCTTTTGCCTCAATTGTCTCTGTACCACTGTAATGTTTGAATGCCTGCAACAATCTCTCATAATACGCATGTATCAACTCCTTTGCCTCCTGAGCTGTCCTGTCAATCCTCTGCCAATCAATATTCTTGGGCGAAAATCTCATTTTAAATAACTCAATCACCTTATAGTACTATTTCATTACCTCAGGAGATGGTGCACCTGTATTTTTGTCTCTCTCTGGTTCACTTGTTAGCCAATCTACGCTCCTTTTACACTCTTTCCACAGATCTGCTGGAACCACTATCTCTAGTAATGTGTTCGAGTCTTCCCACAGGCACTTGACAAGTTTCACAAATCTGTCTGTCTGCTACCACTCTACTGGCTTCTCTCTCAATGTTGGATAGTCATTTGTAAATGACAGAATGTCACTTCTGCTCCACAGCACATGAACAAAATTCCCCCCTGGAATCTTTCTCATTGGTAAAACTTTCACTGGATCTTTATCCTGCTGCACATTTGCAGTCAGTTCTAAAGAGTCCCTTTTTCTTTTGTCTCTTCTTTACCCATCTGCCTTCCATTTATCTAATGGTCCCCAGGTCTGAGCACTTTGAAGCAATTCCTTAAGGTGTGCCTTCATTTTGGCAGATCTCATGTGTTCAAAATATTTAGTTTCAAAACCTAGGGCCTGATTCTGACCCCGGCGGTCACGGACCGCCGGGGCCAGGGTCGGCGGGAGCACCGCCAACAGGCTGGCGGTGCTCCTCAGGACATTCTGACAGCGGCAGTTCAGCCGCAGTCAGAACAGGAAAACCGGCGGTCTCCCGCCGGTTTTCCGCTGTCCTGCAGAATCCTCCATGGCGGCGCAGCTTGCTGCGCCGCCATGGGGATTCTGACACCCCATACCGCCATCCTGTTCCTGGCGGGTCGCTGAGCAGACACTGAAATTCGCGACGGGTGCAACTGCACCCGTCGTACATCCTCCACTCCGCCGGCTCCATTCGGAGCCGGCATTCTCATGGAGGGGTGTTTCCCACTGGGCTGGCGGGCGGCCTTTTGGCGGTCGCCCGCCAGCCCAGTGGGAAACCCAGAATCACCGCAGCGGTCTTATGACCGCGGAGCGGTGTTCTGGAGGGGGGAACTCTGGCGGGCGGCCTCCGCCGCCCGTCAGAGTTAGAATGACCCCCCTAGTCTGCAACTCCTTTTCAAATGCTTTGTTTTCTCTATTTCTATGCCGTACTTCTCTGCCAAGTCTGCTAGTTTCTGATGTACATTACTCACTTCTCTCGTAATCTTTGGGCACAAATATCTCAACTCTGCCTCTGTGCAGGATTCTAACCTATCATAGTTCCCTCAATTAATTCACCTGCTACCATGCTTAGCCTAGCATAATTCAAATACTCCTCTCCCTTATGAGCACTCTGTGGGGTATTTTAGCTTGTCTAACCATTCAGTCAACTGCTGAGCTGTCAAACCTTGCAACTAAAGGTTACTTGCTTGGACCGGTGGCACCGGCTGTGCAACTACATTCGGGGTCTGCAGTGTCAATAATTTCAAACTCTGACTAACGTTTGACCCTGCTATAGTATCTGGAAGTGTTACAAATGGACTAAGGTCTAGCAATGATCTTGATCTGTCAAAAGTCTGTTCCATAGGAGAGACTACCTGAACATTTTCATTATGCCCTCCTCTCATTATATTCTGGGACATTGCTTCCTGTTCAACTACAGTAGGTTTCTTCAGTGCAAATAATGGTACAACTGGACCAGCAGTAATAGGTAGTGATATAGCATCCGAGGCTGTTCTGGCACTTGCACACTGTGGGAGAGTAACTCCCATATTTTGATTCATCATCGGAGTCATAGCTGACTGTGTCCCTGTTACTGGATTAAATCTTGGCATTACCTGCGGCTGCACTTGGGGTAGTATAAGTGGGGTTGGTTCAGTCTGAACCAACATCGGTCTTGGATAAACCTGTTCCGTAGGCACCATTAAGTTTGAAAATGTTTCCATAATGAGAACATCAGGATAAATTCTCTCAACCTTTGGCGGTTACATCTGATTTTGTACTGCAGGAATAGTAGGCACATTAAGACTACTCTGCATCGCATTCTGTGTCAGGCTAGCATTAACCTGCATCAGACTCATCATCCCATTAACCTATGTCTGATCTGTGGGATCAGCATTGGTACTTGGACCACTCTCATGTACTGAATATGGTGGTCGACGATCTCTCAATAACTGTGTAACAAACTCATCATCATCTGATTCCTCCTCCACTGTTGAAGATTTTCTAGCCTCCCTACTCTCGGATGGACTTCTGTTAGTCTTCCTAGTAGCTTTCCTTCCTTCCTTCTCATTGTCCTGTATAGTTGCTGGAAACAACTTAATTCCGTGCAAAGTCTCCATCCTCCAAACTCTGAACACTGTCCCATCTAGCCTCCGCTAGAGTCTGTTCTGCCTTTCTTATCCTCCACTCGAATTTCTGTTGCTGTTGCTGTCTAGCTCGATTCAGATAGCTCCATCCTTAAATGCTCTAAAACCCTCAAATTGAATGTCCCATTTGTAGGAAACGCTAAGTTTCTATCCTTTTCTGTCAATTTGCACCATTGTTTTAGCCAAAGACATGGCGTGATACCTTTCTCTTCCATTACAATGTAACCTGGTGTACCCTCTGGTGGTGTAGCCTCACCTGCACTCGTTGTAATATACATATCTCCCCTTAAGGCACTCTTTAATGCTTTGAAAATTTTGATCTTTTCTACCTTTTTTATTATTCATAATCAAATCAGCAAGTGACTTTTAATCCCAAGATTCCTTTCACCTATGTTCTTAACCAATTGCCTCTCACATGTGGCTGCCAATCCGTTTGTGACCCTTCTCACTGACCGACCTATCCCAGCGCAGCTCTAACGATGTCACACTGACGCATACTGCAGCTTACAAAGTCTTGCGGCTTGTCCTCCCAAACTCCAATTCACATGACCTAATGCAAAAATTGTGATCACTAATCAAAAAACAAAAAACAAACACAAATCTGCTGGTGTACTACAGGAAAGGTAAGACAATCGCTTCAGAATTCCTATGGATTTTTCACTGACAGCTCTTCCCGCACTTACAGCTATTCCTTCTTTCTCGGTCTCCCAGATTCGCAAGCAAAATTCAACCCGCAAATTTTACTCCCGACTGATCAATGGGTCTGTCCTGGTGCACATAGAACTCGTCAGATCTCAATCGAAATTTTCTTTTACTCCCTCTACTCACACTCTGATTTATCGACCTCACCCAATCAACCTACTAAACCAAACAGATTACAACATAAAACTAAGTGTCTCATATACTTTTCAATATACTCCGGGGTCTTAGACCACGCAGGGTCTGTAATCAACAACCACATGGACAATTTTGGAGCACAAAGTGCCACACACATATGAAGTTCGACCACTTCCCTACTCTCACACTGCGGAGTACGCACACTCCTTCTACAACTTCACTTGGAGTACGCAAACTCCCTAAACCCTCCAGTTCACCTGCGATTTGCATAAGCTGTGCAAGCGCAATCTACTTCATTAACACTGTCACTAGAATGCTGAGAACATCCTCAAACAACCATTAGCAGGATCTAGGTTTCTGGGAAAGTCATTTCTGGACTTAAGGGAACATCACTTTCTCTCCAATTAGCATCATTGAAAAATAAAATCCAAACTTCAATAATAATGAACTCTCAAAGGACCAACTTACCAAGCTGCTGCCATCTCTGGGAACTTCTATGCAAGGTTCTTAGGGATACGAACCTTCACCTCTCCTTACACTGTTAACACCTGTTACCCTATACCGGACGTTTATGATGAACTCTTAAGGAGACTAACCAACAGCCTCTCTTACTATCTCTATTAACACCTGTCACTCTGTACCGGACATCTTTGATAAGCTTTCAAGGAGATCACCTATTACCTCTGCTTCCATCTCTGTTAGCGCGTCTGACCTTAATAAGTAAACTTACACGGTGACGCGAATAGGTAGATGATTTTTTCGACTCACAATTAAGATATTCTTACCATAGCTCCAGTGCATAATCAATAATCAATACACAATATCAATACTCAGCAACAATCAATAACAGTAATAATCAATGGAGTCAGTAATTATCACGCACCATGACCTTTCAGTCATGAATAACCACACCGTTAGTAAAAGTTAGAATATTTATTTCCCTATATTAACAATGCTAAGGTCATGTAGATTAATCTCAAAATCAAATGAAACACATACAGAAACAATACTGGCTGTCCAAAGCGGCGGAAGACAAGTAATCTAATCAAAGCTTGAACTACAACACATTCTAAAGTTACAGTACAGATTCATAACAAAGTCAACTATGTCTAAGTAATCACATACATTAATTTTAGCAGACAAATTCATCAAGCATTAATCCCTAGTAGCATAAATTCATAAGTGAGGATCCTTAACTAACCCCAGATTAACATCAGCATGTTGGGCTTCATGCAAAAAATTTAGTAACACAAATTTGGAAAAAAATCTAGCTATGGCTCTATCAAAACAATGCAGTTGGTACCCAGAAATAAAAAGCAAATATGCATAATAATCAACAGTCTAGGTCTTAATACCTATCCTCAATGTGGATCAGCAAGCAGAGTCAGTCTTCTTCCTCAGGACATCAGTCGATCAGCAAAGCATCAGGATTCAGCATCAAAGTTCAGAAACACAAAGGCCCTCATTACAACATTGGTGGTAAATTCCACCTTCCGCCGTGCTGACGGCCGCCAACATACCGTGACCGCAGCAGTATACAGCTATGGGTATTATGGGCCACACAGAGAAATCCACCACTATACAGACACCCACACAAGTCCGCCAGACCAAAGGTCAGTGATAAACTGGCGGTACCAAAACCCACACCGTTACGCCAACAGGAATACACCCACAGTATCAGGACCCACGAATCACCACGGCGGTCTTTCATACGTGGTAAACCATTAGCGGTACACACTGTTGCGCTCATAATACACACACACTTACAAAACTCCACCACATTGGACAATTCAAAATACACACCTGACACACATACACCCACCACACCCACACCACTATAAAACACACACCCACATTACCCACATCCCTTTCAATGAAAAAAATATAGCTAACATAGAGAGACAAGCCAGGAGCACCCACTCAATCTGAGCCACAGAACACCATCACCCATACACCGTTTACGCACCTCACAGCACACACCACAACACATCACCCCACACATCCTCCACTTACACTACGTCCATGGCACCCCAAAGACACCCCAGGTTTTCAGAGGAGGAGCTAAGGGTCATGGTGGAGGAAATCATCCGGGTACAGCCACAGCTATTCGATCACAGGTGCAGTAGACGTCCATTGCAAGGAAGATGAAGCTATGGCGGAGAGTGGTGGACAGGGTCAATGCCATGGGACAGCACCCCAGAACAAGGGATGACATCAGGAAGAGGTGGAACGATCTACATGGGAAGGTGCGTTCTGTGGTTGCAAGACACCAGGTAGCCAAACAGAGGACTGGAGGTGGATCACCACCTCTTCTCCCACAACTAACAACGTGGGAGGAACAAGTCTTGGTGATCATGCATCCTCAGGGCCTCACAGGAGTAGCAGGAGGACTGGACTCTGGTAAGTCAAATCTTTACTACTATATCCCCCACCCTACCTGAATGCCACTGCTACTATATCCCCCACCCTACCTGCATGCCATCACAAACTCCCACCCCTACCCTCCCCCCATCCCTCCACCACCTCACAAATACCCCACTACCACAACCCACCCATCCCAATACCAAGCCCTGAAAGCAACACGTATGCATGGACACCCATCCCAGACCTGTATGGACACCCATCACCAAAGCATGCCCATTAGAGGGTAACACCTAGCCCAAAAAATCACCACGCACACAAGGCAAAGCTGACAGGGCTATCACAACCATACAGGGAAACACACCCATGCACAAGATGGCACACGCAGATACAATAACACTGCATTTACATTCCCACAGGACCCCCACTCAACATCACCGGAGAGGAGGTGCCACCAATATCCAGTCCCCCCACAGAAGAGGCCCACAGTGATGGCAGCAGCTCTGCATGCCTGGGTCACGATGACCAACCTGGCCCATCAGGCACCTCTGGACAGTCGGGTACACAGGCACAGTCCCATACCACCACAGACCCTCAGGAGACACCAGCACAGCACGCACCCAGAAGGCCCATACCACTGTCCCCAGGACACATCAATCAGCAGTGTGTCCTCCACTACAGGGACCCCAGGCAACCCCACAAATCCAAGACAATCAGGGATCTGGGGTCAGTGGCAATGGGCACACGGTTCAGGGGACAGAGCCACAGGACAAAAGGGAAGCTGAGATGACTGCTGTGCGACAGGGGGAGGACAGGCTCAGGGAACCCACTCTCCACAAGGCACTTGCAGGGATCCTGGAAGCATACCACCATTCCCAGGAGACCTTGGGCCAGATACTGGCCATGTTGCAGGAGACCCAGGGGCTGCAGGAGGGATAGCACCTGGGGATCAGGGAGGACCTGTAGGACATCCACACCATCCTGGCCACCATTGCAGGGGTGCTGGCTGACATGGCCAACACCATGAGGGAGGCAGTGGCACACCAACGGGCCCCTGACACTAGCCACACCGAAGAACAGCCCTTCACCTCCGCCGGCGCTAGTGGACAGGAGACCCAGCCACTGGAACAACAGGCCACCAGCACCCCACCCCCTGCAGGAGGAGAACCACCCTGCAAACAGTCCCTGCGATCATGCAGAAGCCAAAGAACATTGCCAAGACCACGCCAGGAAATAAGACTCTCCTGATTGTCACCCTTGTGTCCCACTCTATTACCCTGTCCACCTTGAACTTCCATTGCTCCCCTTCCTATGCCCCATTGGACAATGCACATATGATACAAAGAGATTGGACTCTAACTGGACATTCCTCCACCATCACCCAAGCCCACTGCACATCCCCCTCAACCTCTTAGCACTTAAATAAACAACCTTGGAACAAATACAAGTCTGTCAATTGATTGAAATATGTATTAGTTCAACAATCTGTAAACATTGCGATTCATATGTACAGTTATATATACATTGGTATGACCAGTAGTGGGCAACAGTAAATACAGCAGGAGCCAGAGTGGGGCACAGAGATCTGAAAATAGAGATGCCAAAGGGTACAGTAAGTGGCCATAGACATAGGGAAATCATGCAGCCATGTCCAATGTCCAACACAAAACTGCAATGTGAAGTTACAGTTTCTTACCTGTGTGTCACTGGAAGTACTGCTGTATGAGAGAACGTCTGTTGTCCATATCTTCATCCTCTTCCTCCTCTTCCTGTGGAAGTGGAGCACTGACAGGACCTGCACTAGAGGGGGGATACCTGTGGGGTGGCGGATAGCTGAAATCAGGTCTAGCTCCAATTGGGCACACGGTTCTTGGATTGTGGCCCAATCAAGTCTGTAGGTTAGGATAATGTGTCTGTCCTCCATTGTGGCCAGGTCCACCGGGGGTCTGTACACAGGAGGATGTCTCCATCTCATATTGGTCCTCAGCAGTTGAAGTCTAGGGAGGAAAACGGTGTGCAGAGGGTCATATTCACACATCTATTGTACTAATGATGCATATCTTCATTTACAGAACCAGTATGTGAATCTGAGAGTCAGTTGATGTGCCAATGTCTGCTGTGATGCAGTTAGGTGCCAGGGACTGTGCCCCCCTGAAATGGCGGCCGCCTGCCCTGTGAGGAGGGAAAAGTGGAAATGAGGCAATTCCGCTGGTGTTGTGCGCCGTTGCGGTCGGTGGTCGATGACCGCCGTGCAACTACGCATTGGTTAACATTAGGCCCTATGGGTTCCAGGAGACAATGGCGATGTACGCCGGTGGTGACGGTACGCACCGCCGCAGACGTGACCGCCATTTTCTATCTGTTCACTCACTTGCTACCTGACCTTCAACAGGAGAAGACCTACACTGCAAGTGCTGCTGTGACCTGTGTCTGGAAGCGACAATGGCTCATGTTTCTGAGGAAAGGGCCCCTGCCTTCACTTCGGAGGAGTTGGAGAGACTGGTGGATGGGGTCCTACCCAAGTACACTTTACTCTATGGTCCTCCAGACAAACATGTGAGCACACTGTGAGCATGATGAGTGGGCCATGAATGTATGGAGTGCTGTGTGTGTAAGCCACATGTATGGGGGGTCTGAGGTGTCCTGGGCAGAGTGCTGCATGTATGGTGGTCAATGTATGTGTGTAAGGGGATGGGAGGGATATGGTGGGCCATGAGTATGACAGTATGGACAGTATCACTAATCCCTTTTCTGCTGTCTTTTTCCAGCAGGTCAGCGTCCATCAGAAAAAGGGTATTTGGCGTGCCATCGCCAAGGAGGTGTGGACCCTGGGGGTCTTTGACAGGCAGAGCACCCACTGCCACAAACGGTGGGAGGACCTGCGCCGCTGGGCAAGGAAGATGGTGGAAGCCCAGCTGGGGCTGGCCTCCCAATGAGGAAGGGGTGCCTGTCGTACCCTGACCCCCCTGATGTTCTGCTTCCTGGCGGTGGCCCAATCCGGAGTTGGATGGGTGCTTGAGGGCATCACAGCAGCCACAAGGGGGTGAGTACAAATTCAGATTCATGACTTTGCGCGTGTTAAGGTACTACCTGGGTAGAGATGTGGACTTTGGCTGCCCCTAGGCCATGGCGAACATGGCAGGGTAGGTCCCTTTTTGGACAGGCTCTGTAGCACTCCAACCCCAATGGTGTTAGTGGGCATCTCCTACTGGTCAGGGCCCTGTTTGTTTCAGGTGTGCAGCTGATGGCGTTATGCTAGGGACCCCATGGGCTGGTGACTATTTTTGTAACTGGTAGTGCATGGGCTAGTGCATAGGGCTGCTCCCTGTGTTTTGTGTACACCAAAGGTAGTATTGTTGCTGGCATTGACCAAGTGTATCCTCTGTCTCTACCCCCCCCTTTTTGTTTTGTCTCCCTGCCCTTGTGTGCATTAACATCATCTGGCGGAGTAGCAGAGGCACCGGCAATTGAGGGAGTTGCATCCCACATGGGCCTGGAGGCCGAATCCACCGAGGGTGAGGGCACCAGTGGGACGGAGGGCAAGTGGAGCACCACGACGCGGACAGGAGGGGACACTACAGACAGTGACTCCTCCTCCGATGGAAGCTCCCTGGCAGTGGTGGACACCTCTGTGCCCACCCCAACAACAGGTACAGCCGCCACCCCCCTACCAGCACCGCCCTCCCAGCAGCCCCTCAGCGTGTTTCCCGTGCCCGCTCACCCAGGATGGTGGGCATCTCCTTCGCCCAGGCACCTCAGGCCCTGCCCCAGTCAGCCCTGCTGCCCTTAGTGAGGAGGCGATTGACCTCCTGAGATCCCTCACTGTTGGGCAGTAAACCATACTGAATGCCATCCATTGTGTCGAGAGGCATTTGCAACAAACAAATGCATACCTGGAGGGCATTCACTATGGTGTGGCGGTCCAACAGGGAGCATTTCAGGATCTGGCCTCCGCACTGATGGCAGCCATTGTCCTTGTATCTAGCCTCCCACCTCCAACTTCCTCTACTCAGTCCCAATCCCCTCAACCCTAGCCTATCCCAAGCACACCTTCAGATCAGCATTCACCCAAATCAACACACAAAAGTGGCTCAGGTAAACACAAGCACCACACTTCATCTCACAGGCACTCACACAAGCACCATCCCCATGCAGACACACCAACATCCACTGCCTCCACTGTGTCCCCCTCCTCCTCGTCATCCACCTCCCTCCCAGTAGCGTCTCCACTCACACCTGCATGCACTACATCCTCATCCAACACATCCATCACCAGCACGCCCATCACTACACACCGCTCACTGGCAGTCACCATCCCCACATCCATGCACACGTCCCCTGTGTCCTCTCCCACTGTGTCTGTGACCCCTCCCCCAAAGTACACAAATGTAAGCACACACCCACCCAACAGCCATCCACCTCCCAACAGCATGCAGCTCATGCACCCAAACACAGCAGACTGACACCTCCTACAACCACTATCTCTTCCTCCACTCCCAAACCTTCACACTCTTCCCAACCCAATGTCCCTAAGAAGCTCTTCCTAGGAAACATTGACCTCTTCCCTCCCCCTACCCCCCGTCCTCCACCTCGGGCCAGGGTGGCCAAAACCCAGCCCAGCACCTCAGCCACCAAATCCACATCCGCTGTGGTGTCTGCAGCTGTCAGAGGCTCAAAGGGGTCACCCGTCAGCCCAGCCAGTGTGCCACCAACCCATGCCAAGGGCAAGAACATTCCGCCACCTGACAAGGTGAAGAAGGGGCCAGCATCCAGCAAGGGGAAAGAGCCACAACCAGCCAGTAAGGCCACCTCAAAGACTCCAGCTGCCAGACCCAAGGTGACACCACCATCTGCCAAAGGCAGGAAGGGGCACAAAACACCAGCCAAGCCACATCAGCAGTTTGAGCCTGCAGCTGAAGGCCTGGTGGCTACCAGCACAACTGCTAGCACCAGTACCTGCACCGCGGCCAGCACCGCCACCTGCACCGCCAGAAGAAACGCCGCAAGCACCACTACTGTCAGCAGCCCCAGTGGACAGCCGTCCGAGGCTGCAGGAGAAGGGCTGGAGCCTCCACCCACCACTGACAGCACCGGCACCAGCACCGGCACTAATAACTCTGTGCAGCCGTAGCCGCCGGCAGATGGACTGTAGCCCTCCCTCCATGGACTATCATGCATCCTGGCCACTGTAAATCTCGTGGCTCCGACACCCAGGTGAGGAACTGTGACCTGGCACCCCCCATGTGCTGCATCACTGGGCACCAAGCCCCTACCAGAACCAGTGGAGAAAGGCATCCACTCACCCTTTCCTTGGCAGGATGAAGCGCACTGGGCATAAAGCCCCCTCCAGAACCAGTGGAGAAAGGCATCCACTCACCCTATCCTTGGCAGGATGAAGCACACTGGGCACCAAGCTCCCCCCAGAACCAGTGGAGAAAGGCATCCACTCACCCTATCCTTGGCAGGATGAAGCACACTGAGCACCAAGCCCCCTCCAGAACCAGTGGAACATGTCACCCACTTGAGAGACTGAGGCTTTGCACTCCCCAGGACCAAGCAGTGGGCAAACCACACACTTGAGAGACTTGAGAGACTGTGGCTTTGCACTCCCCAAGACCAAGCAGTGGGCAAACCACCCACTTGAGAGACCTGAGAGACGGAGGCTTTGCACTCCCCAGGACCAAACAGTGGGCAAACCACCCACTTGGGAGACTGGAGAGAATGTGGCTTTGCACTCTCCAGGACCACGCAGTGGGCAACCACCCACTTGGGAGACTTGAGAGACTGTGGCTTTGCACTCCCCAGGACCAAGCAGTGGGCAAACCACCCACTTGAGAGACCTGAGAGACGGAGGCTTTGCACTCCCCAGGACCAAACAGTGGGCAAACCACCCAATTGGGAGACTTGAGAGACTGTGGCTTTGCACTCCCCAGGACCAAGCAGTGGGCAAACCACCCACTTGGGAGACTTGAGAGACTGTGGCTTTGCTCTCCCCGGGACCAAGCAGTGGACAAACCAGCCACTTGAGAGACTTGAGAGACTGTGGCTTTCAACTCCCCAAGACCAAGCAGTGGGCATGGAGCCCCCTCCAGGAGCAGTGGTGTAGTACCATCTTCCAGCTGAGGTGCCCCCCCTTCCGCTTGCCCCTGAGGTGCCTGTGTGTTTTCAACCTGATGCCCCTGCAGTGTTCTCTCTGTTTTGAGGCAGGAGTCAAGTGGGGGCTTGGCCTATGTCTTATAGCCCATTGGGCCACGGACTATTTTTGTGTGGACATTGTGCCTCATTTTGTATATGGTGTGTATATTGTACATACTATTTATTTATTTATGAATGTTTTTCTCTAAGTTTCCAATATTACACTCATTTTACTCCATTCCTTTTGTCCTTGCGTTATTCCAGAGGGTTACAGGGAGTATATGTAATGTTGTTGCATGTGTTTGTGTGTATGGTGTTGGGGGTGAGGTTGGGAGTGGGGGTGTTGTGTGTTACGTGTGTGTGTCACTCTCTTTTTCCTCCCCCTCCCCTGTGTACTAGGTGCAGTACTCACCGTGGGTGTCGTCGCCGGCGTTGGTACTCCTGGTAGATGAGAAGATACACCAGCATGGGTAACACCTGTAGTTTGGGCTCCATGGCGTCCTGGTTCTTCCCTGAGTGTCGAGAGGCGAGCGGTTTCCCTTCTGTGTACTGTTTCTGCCGTGCTTTTTTATGGTGTTGGTACTGCCCCGGAAAAGCTGGCGAATGGGTGGGTTGTAATGGGGTGGCCTGTACATTGTCTTCCGCCTGTCTGTTGGCGGTTACCGTTGCGGTGTTTGTTGGTACCGCCGTGGTGGTCTGAGTGTTAAAGTGGCTGTATGTGTTGCCGGTTTCCGCCGTGGTCATGATTCCATTTTTGTTACTGCCTGTCTGTTGGCGGTATTACCGCCGCTTTAACACCGACCGACAGGGTTGTAATGAGGGCCATAGTCTTTAAGTCTTAAAGAAAAGCACGTCTCTTGTCAAGACGCATAAGAAATATTGACCTTTTGGCCAGCAAGAAAATGGGCAATTAATCTGTCTTCTCTCAGTGCAGGGTTGTTAAATCAAAACTAGGAAGACTATTTCCTAAATCCCTATTGGTCAGTTAATCACTTGTTCCCACTTTGTCCAATAAAACTAAAACTCCAAATCTATGAATTCTACTATTACTCTATTCACATGTCATTGATTAGTTTGTCCTGCAATGTCCTCATCATCCAGCTTGTCAGGTAACAATATTGTTGCAGCTTCCACTCCTGTTAGTATCTCCATTGTTCTTATCTGGAGAAAATCAGTCTCACAGGCATACACACACAATGTTACATTAACGAGAACAGCACCTTCTAGCAGGCGATTCTCATGGGAAAGGTTTCTCAGCTACAGCACACAATGCAAAATGGAAAATCACAGTTTAACTCTCTAGGACAGCCATTTATTAAATTTAAGAAATACAGCTTTGAAATGAGGCCTGGCAAACTAGGCCAAGACATTCGCTAAGTTAAGGCCTACAATTAATAAAGGTAAAGCATAATGCATAACCCCTAGTATGACATATTACTACATTAGTCAAACATATATTCAACATTTCACAATATTAATTCATTAGTAAGTACACTTTGTGAATATTGGCTGCCACTCTTCTTAATCACGTTTTCAAATGTGTGCATTATTTTTCTACTTTATTTTATTTTTTACACGAATTGCTTATTCAGAATACATGAACACTCTTTAAATTGTTTCATTAAAACACGTGCGCTAGCAATGGTTAGTAAAATAAGATACTAGGTGCAAAAAGCAACTGTCAGTGACAGTTTGCGACTGCTTTTTGTGACCAGTTTTAGTATATCTGGCCATATTCCTAAGGATCTCAGAGACAATGATAAGCCAAGAAAGGACAATAATGTAGTGATAAAATCAATGAGAGATCTAATATGGAAATGAGGCTAACATTGAAGGAGAAATAGTGCATCTGGCGAGGCACTCTCTAGCTGTTACAAGGTGACAATATGGTAATATAGTGAATCTGAGGACACGTGCGCTGTAATATGTAAAATTGAATGAATCGTTTTTGCATTCTTTAAAAGCAGAGTCTACACTGATTCATTTAGTGAGGTTGTAGGCTGGTACTTTTTCACTGTTTACATGTTGCAAAAAAGCTACTCTAGCTTTGATGGATAGTTTTGAAAAGTTTGTAATTTCTCTCTCTTTGCCTTCTTGATCTTAAGTATGTTCCAGTATAAACCATGGGATTGACGGAAGAGAGATATTCTGGCCCTCATTCTGACCTTGGCGGTCTTTTCGCAAGACCGCCGAGTTACCGCTGCGGTGAAGACCGCCGACCGCGGCGGTATGCCGCTGTGCGCATTCTGACCGCTGGGAGCGTTCCGACGGAAAACCGCCAGCAGCCACACTGGCGGTCGGCGGGAAAGTGGAGACTGGTCAACCTCCACCGCCACGCCAGCAGAACACCGCCCACAGAATTACGACCCACATTTCTGTGTGGCGGTCTTCTGTTGGCGGTCTTCTGTTGGCGGTCACCTCCCCATGGCTCCTGTCACCTCCCGGAGGACCAACGCACAAGGTAAGTTGATCGTCCGTGAGGGGAGGGGGTGGGGGGGTGTTGTGTGATGTGTGCGTGCATGGGGGTGTGCGTGGGAGTGTGTAGAGGGGGTGTGTGAGTGCGTGCATGCGGGCGGGGAGTGCTGCTGTGCCTATGGGCAATGTGTGTAGTTCGGCGGGTGCGCATGTCGGCATGTATGTGTGCGGGTATGTGTCCCCGTTGTGTATGTGTGTGTGTAGGGGGTGTGTATATGTGCATGTAGGGGGTGTGTGCATGTCGGGTGCGTGTATGTGCATGTCGGGGTGGGGGTGGGGAGGGGGTTCGTACCACCTCTGGGGGGTGGCAGGGGGGTGGAGGGTGTGGGGGGAGGACTCGGGGGGGCAGTGGGGGGAGGGGGAGACCCCTATCAGTGCCAGGGAAGGAATTCCCTGGCCCCGATAGTGCCTACCGCCATGGTTCGCATGGCTGTTCCCGACCGCCAGAAACCGCGGCGGTAAGCAGGGTCATGATACCGTTGGCGGTCTTGGGTCGACCGCCGGACCGGAGTGCGCAGACTCCAGCCCGTCGGTCATGACCGCCGTGGCTGTCGGAGTGGGGAAGTGGCGGTCGGTCGCGGCGGTGACCGCCGCGGTCAGAATGCCATTTTTAATACCGCCGGTCTGTTCGCGGTCCGACCGCCGTCTCTCCGCCGACCGCCAAGGTCAGAATGAGGGCCTCTGTGTTTAATGTTTCATGTTACTTAAAGTAAAATTTCAGGAACAGTTACTAGTGATGACTTTTTGCAGGATATGTTCCTTCTATCATTGACATTTTGATGTAGATAGTTTTATTTGTGTAATTTCATTCTGGAGCATTGACAGGGTGTAGTGAATACTAGTTTGTTTTGATGCGATACAGTAGTTAGCTTAGCCTGTGGCTTGCAGACTCATGCCCCTGTCACCCAGTGACTTTTACCCTACTTAGCTTGCTCTGTTTTAGCGCATTTATTTAATTAATTATTTTAAGGTGGCTGCCTTGTTTTGACTTAGGCCCATGTTATCAGGGCCACCGCGCTAAGGTGTCCAGATCAGGCGACAAATACAAACAAACTGTAGGTGTTCACTTTTGGTACTTTCCCTCTTCATGCTGTCAAGGTATTGCTTATATTAATTACCGTCCCAAGCACGCCTTGTTATCTATTGTTTGGGAGAAACCTACGTCAAGGGTCCAAGCAGATCTGTATAAATACTCACTTTATCAGATAGTCAGAGGGATTCCGACCAGATGCCTTCGCTGCTATCGATACAGCATGTCGTCTTGACACTGACCTGTCTTCTAGTTTACGGGTTAGGCCTACATGCTAGGGTATCAGGATTATTCACACACCTCATGTTATTTCATGATATTGCAAGATGGTGGGGGTCTTTGTATTAATGACTCTTGTCTTTACCATTTTATTTCTTGCACTGTTCATTATCTTAATCATTGCAGCACATGCAACTTATTGCAGATTGCAGTCTTCTTAAAATAAAACTTATTGAAACTTTAATTCATCTTCTTCATTGCCTGTGTGTGATTGAGACATGTTGTTAATGTGAGAAAGGGTTAATCTCCGTTTAACCATGGCGCTTCCTGAGATGTCACACTTTTGAGTCCATGCGTAAAGGCTGCCACAAATCACTTTTGACTGTCTTTGGTTTTTGGTGAGGTACTGCTTGTGAGCCGGAAGGGTTGGGACGACAGTTGCGTTTTGTTGTAGGATTGGCATAGTCGCCTACAATAATAAGTACTTTCATCCTTAAACTAGCAGCCTTGCCTATAGGAACAGTCCAACTAAGACAAAGGTATTGAGCAAACATGTGCTCATGATCTTTGAATGTAAAATCATGCGGTCCAGTGCCCTTGATTTCATATATAGTTTTAGTAGAGTGTTCACTTGGTGTATGTGTAATATCTACATTGAAATGGTTGTAAATTATATACATAAACGTCATTTAGAGGTCACAGCGGCAACCCCTGATTTGCCATTAGCTACCCCTGTTACTGTCTTTGCGACCCCTGGCCTCAGAAGTGGTAAATGCAGTGCCAGGAACAAAGTGGCAGGTCGTTCCTATGGGGGGCACTCTGTATGTTTTCTGTCCATTTTTTATCACACTAATAGTGAACAATAATGTATTTTTCACAATTGATGTGAAAAAAATGGAGTACAATTATCTGGAATGTGCCCTCCCATGGCAGCCAAAGTAAATAAAAATGCTTTTGAATGTATGTTGTGTGCGCCCTTACGGGTGAGTGTGTGAATATGTGAGAGTGTTATGTAAATGTGTATTTGTATGTATGTGTGTGTATGTGAGTGACAGTGGAGGTCAAAGGGCGTGGGATGTCACTTCCGCTACCCCTGGCATTTCGGAGAATTGACGTCCATGGTTATATAAATTGAGTTTAATCCTTGATTTCCAACATGGTCACCGTGGAGGTACATGGCACTTGGTAGCAATGTGTGTGCTCTTGAGTCGCTGATGGATGGGCGTTTGATAAATAATCATGCAGCAAAGCGTCTTGATGTGACTACACGATCAAGCACTTCAAACGTATGTGTACTGGAAATATAAACAGTTGGTAGCTTCTTTTTGTTTGCTGATGCTGTCATGTTCAGTGCTCGGATTCACTGAGTAACTTTTCTAGATATGAGGAATTTAATTATGTGGTTAGGCTATCGGCTGACTCTTTTGAAACTTTTAATAGTGTTACCATTGCATTTTTTCCACGTGTGTATTTACGAAGCTTGAGTATTGGACAGATTGTAGCTCAGCAGTTTGGCTCCAGGCGATACCGTTGTGGCGCTTTAATAGTTAGCAAGAGATGCTGGGACAATTGTATAAAATGAGATCGGAGTGGGATGCCTTTGGTTGACTAGGGAAATGCAAGCTACAAGTCAATGTGAAAGTTTTGCTAGCAGAAGGTTTTTGGTGGTAATATGGAAATATTCTTGTCGATTGTTGCTTGATTCTGTACCAACCCTTTCTAAACAATTAGAAAGAGTATGCACTGTTTAACAAGAGTAGATTGCTTGGGAGTGTCATTGGTTCTGACTTTGTGTAAGTATCTGTCCGGATTAAAAGTACTCATTTGGGCTTTAATATCTTTGTAAAGAACTATGGATTGGGCAAATTGTTGCCTGACAGTTTGGCTCCAGCGGGTACCGTTGTGGCACTCTGATAGTCACGAAGTGATACAGGGGCACTTGTTTAATGAGAATGATGCTTTGAAAGATGCAGGGGTAACTCCACTTGAGATATTTACACATTTTTGAATTGTATGTGTATAGGATAAATCATTGGGGAGTTGCAGTCGGTTGTCAAGGTCACATATAGTCAGGGTATAAAGGCACACGTTTGACTAGCAACAGTCATTGTTTTGCAAGTGAGTGGATTGATTGTGAGACTCATTTGTTCTGACTGTGTGTAGTAATCTATTCAGACTGATGCTACATATTTGGATATTAATTAATATCCTTTAATGAACTCTGGACCCTATTTTCTGGAAAGGCGAGTTGATAAATAACCATTACGTGTTAAGTAAGAAACACACAAGACAGTTTTAAGTAAACATTGTGAATATATATTGACCATAATGATTGGGCATGTTGATTAAAGTTGTTGATTAAAGGAAATGTTGATTACAAAAGGAGGGATAATAATGGTTATATAATGGATGATTAGTGATTAAATATTAATCTACTGGATTTCAATTATAAATTAAAGACATGATAAAGGAATTACAACTAAGTTATTTTGCATCTAGTTATGCAGAAAACATTTAGCAGGCATGCTCCATTGTTTCGAGTGGGCTCTTGTGTACATTTTATGGTGGGAGACTAACACTTCAACTGAGTTTCTCTTGTCATATATATGCATCTTTAATTTGATTGATTAAATGGCAGAATAGCAGAGTATCTCACATATATTGTTTTGTAGTGTTAAATGTTTCTGTAATGTGTTATTTGTAGCCTTCATTTATATGTACCAGTTTTCCTATTAAACGTATTAATATGTAATTTTATTTATCGTTTTTCAGAATATAAGATGAATAAAAAAACTGTATAAGGATATTTGTGCAATGTGGTATTTGTTAATAATGGCGTCTATAAGTGAGCAGCTAAATAAAGTTTCTATTAACTTGAGTAACATAAATGTAAATTTATCTGAAATTTCAAACAAAGATGCCTATAATGTCCATACTGCAGATCACGTTGATACATTTTAAATGGCAGTTTTTATATTTTTGTTTTTTATCTCTATTTTGTTGCTGAGGAAAATAGGCTTGGTCTTAACACTGTGTTGTAATATTGTTCTGGTTTAAATTAACCTAACAATAATGATTCTTCTTATTCCACTGGGTCTCTAGTTAGAAGTCATAACCCCTGCTCACCCCCTTGATAGCTTGGCTCAAGCAGTCAGGCTTATCTCAGAGGCAAAGTGTAATGTATTTGTACAAACACACACGGTAACACAGTGAAAACACCACAAAAGGAATCCACACCAATTTAGGAAAAATAGCCAATACTTATCTGAATCAGACAAGACCAAAATGGCAAATATCCAACATACATAAGCAGAGATATGACAGTAAAAAGGTGTCTTAATCCATACAATTCAATGGATGTGTTGTCATAGTACAAAATACCTGGTAAGTGAGAAAAATAAAGCCACACGGGCGAGCCTGAATCGGAAAAGCAAGCAATGCATTGATTCCTTCCTCGCAAGTGAGGCCGTGCATCAATTCTTTCTATGCTGGGTAAGCGGTGCATCAGTTTCTGGACCAGCAGACTTGGGTCTGTGTGGTGATGTTGAAGATTTTGACGCCCAGGGATGATACATGGAAAATATGGATACATGGCAGCGATGAATTCACACTGAGCTGGCCATGCACCGATTTCACCGGTGCTGCATCAAATTTCTACCTGCGGTGCAGGTGCTGTTTAGATTTTTCTGTCGCTCGGCTCCGATGTGTGGATTTTCTGTTTAGTTCTGCCTGCTTTTCCATCCAGGGGCCCAGGGACTGGATGTGGCACCACTTGGCAAGTCAGGAGATCTCAGCAAGAGAGCCTAGGTGCTGGCAGGTGAAGTCTTTGATGTCCTGGAGACTTCTTAACAGGAGGAAAGCTCACTCCAAGCCCTTGGAGAATCTTCACAAGTAGGATACATAGCAAAGTCCAGTCTTTATCCTCTTTAAGGCAGAAGCAGTGTTAGAAATGTTGTTTCTGGCTGGCAGTCAGTATGCACACTGTCCAAGCAGGGACCCTCACTCTAGTCAGGGCAATGAAGTTACACACTCAAGATAACCCCTGCTCACCCCATTGGTAGCTTTACACAAGTAGGCAGGCTTATCTCAAAGTGTGGAGTATTTGTACATCGACACACAGTAATACAGTGAAAACACTACAAAATGAACACCACACCAGTTTAGAAAAATAGGTTATATTTATCTAAATCAAAGAAGACCAAATCAACAAAAAACTAACATACACAAGTCAAGATATGAATTTTTGAAAGAATAATAGTCTTACAAGACGGATCTGTCAATTAAATGGTATTGGTATGTAGAGGGTTTATAAGTTGTCTGGATAATTCATAGTGTGAATGTGTACATTAGTGGTGCTTCACTGAAGTATGTGGAATGATTGAGTGTATTGTACACTCTGGAGGAATGCCGCACTAAAGTGCTTTTTTGCATTATGTGACCTAGAGAGGCATTTCATGCATGACACACTAGGCAAACAAGGGACCTGACTGCAAATATGACATGAGGTATGCACACATGTTAACATGCAACCAGCCCAGGGACTCTTTCCCCAGCTGTAAAATAACAGACATTGGCCCTCATTACAACCCTGGAGGTCGTGATATAATGCAAGTTATACTGCCAACATGCTGGTGGTAACTATCACCAAATTATGACCATGGCGGTGCAAACTCAGATAGATAGCCACTTTACCACACCGACCTCCAGGGAGGATACAACAACCACCACGGAGGTAGCTGCCTACAGCCAGACGGAAGTCAATGTTCCGCCCACCATATTAGGAGACATGAATCCGCCACCTTTTCTGGGGCGGTACCAACAACATCAAAAGCCTGGCGGAAACAGACCTCATAAGTGAAAGGACTCACCTTTGGAGACACAGGGAACAACCATGCCGCCATGAAGCCTGAACTTCAGATCTTCCCAATGATTTTCTACGTTCTGCTCTACCACGAACACCAATGACGATGAAGGCGACCGCGGTGATTACAGCCGCCTAGTACACAAGGGAAGGAGGGAAGAAAAAGAGAGTGACCACGCACAACACACAGCCCACCCCCAACACCATACACACAATCAGATGCAGTAATAAAACATATTGACTCCGTAACCCTCAGGAATAATGCAAAGACAACAAGAATTGATGAAAGTGAGTGTAATAATACAAATACAAAAGAAAGAAAAAAATTAAATCGAATGGCATTACACATATGTACAGTTTAAGGGACATTGTCCAGTCCTCAATGTGCTTGGGCCACAGGCCAAAGTCCAAGGCCCCACTTGTCACCTGCACCAACATGGAGAGAACACTGCAGGGGCATCAGTTGGAAAATAGGCAGGCACCTCAGGGGGACGGGGAATGGGGGGGGCACCTCAGCCGGCAGATGGAACAACACCACTGGTCCCGGAGGAGGCAACATGCCCTGTGCTTGGTCCTGTGGAGTGCAAGGCCACAGTCTCTCAAGTGGGTGACTTGCCCACATGCTCTGGAGGGGGCAACATTCCCTTTGCATGGTCCTGGGGAGTGCACGGCCACAGTCTCTCAAGTGGGTGACTTGCCCACATGCTCTAGAGGGGGAACATTCCCTGTGCTTGGTCCTGGGGAGCGCAAGGCCAAAGTCTCTCAAGTGGGTGAATTGCCCACATGCTATGGAGGGGGCATCGGGCCCTGTGCTTCTGATCCTGGGGAGGATGGGGTGAGTGGGTGTCGTACCCACTGGTTCTATAGGGGGCATTGTGCCCTGTGCTCTTAATCCTGGGGAGGATGGGGTGAGTGGGTGTCATACGCACTGGTTCTGGAGGGGGCATTGTGCCCTGTGCTTCTGATCCTGGGGAGTGCCAGGTCACAGTCTCTCAGCTGGGTGTCATTCTGACAGGATTTGCAGGGGGCAGGCCATACAGCAGCCCATGGAGGCATGACTACAGACCGTCCACCGGCGGTGACAGCATCTCAGTGGTGGTAGTGGTGCTGCTGCAGCCGCTGTTAGGGGGAGGCTCCAGCCCATCCCCTGCAGCCTCCGATGGCTGCTCACTGGTGGTGGTGGTGATGGTGCTGCTGCTGGCGGGGGAGGCTCCAGCCCATCCCCTGCAGCCTCCGATGGCTGCTCACTGGTGGTGGTTGTGGTAGTGGTGCTGCTACAGCTGCTAGTGGTGGGAGGCTCCAGTCATCCCCTGCAGCCTTGGATGGTTGCCCACTGGTGGTGGCAGTGGTGCTGCTGCTGCTGCTGGGGGGAGGCTCCAGTCCATCCTCTGCAGCCTCGGACGGCTGCACAACCATGGTTAATGGTGGGTGCTCCGTCTGAGTCCCTACACCAGGCAGCTTGTCCTTCCTGTCTGCTGGTGCAGGCCCCTTGCTCTTCCTGGCAGCAGCTGGAGATAGCTTCTTGCCCTTCTGGGCAGCACTTAGGTTAGGCTCCTTGCCCTTCTTGGCAGCAGCTGAAGATGCCTCCTTGCCCTTCCAGGCAGCACTTGGATCAGGCTCCTTGCTCTTCCTGGCAGCAGCTTGGGATGACTCCCTGCCCTTCCTGGCAGCAGCTGGGGAAGGCTCCTTGCCCTTCTGGGATGGCTCCTTGCACTTTCGGGCAGCAGCTGTGGATGGCCCCTTGCCCTTCCGAGCAGCACTTGGGGTAGGCACCTTTCCTTGAGGCTGCCTGATGCCCTGGATCCTTTCCCACCACGAGTGGGTGCAGAGACTACTGGGCCATTGGCCTGGGTGGCTGAGGTGCTGACCTGGGATTTTACCACCCTGGCAGACGTGAAGGGGGTGAGGGGCAGGGAAGAGGTCAATGGTGGAGAGGAAAAGCTGCTTAGGGACATTGGGCAGGAAGAGGGAGAAGGTTTGGGAGTGGTGGAAGAGGGAGTGGTTGTGGGAGGTGTCTATCTGCTGTGTTTGGGTACAGATGCATGGGCTGGATGCTGTTGTGAGGTGGATGGCTGTTTGGTGTCTGAGTGCTTGCATTTGTGTACCTTGGGAGGGGGGACAGACACAGTGGAAGAGGACACAGAGGACGTGTGCATGGCTGTTGGGATGGTGTCTGCCAGTGAGGTGTGTGTTCTTCTAGGTGTGGTGGTGATGCTGGTAGTGGATGATGGTGTAGTGCATGCAGGTGTGAGTGTAGATGGAACTGGGAGAGAGGTGGAGGAGGGGGAGACAGTGGAAATAGTGGATGCTGGTATGTCTGCATCTGGATGGTGTTTGTGTGAGTCGGTGTGGGATGATGTGTGGTGCTTGTGTTTGCCTGAACCACTCTTGTGTGTTGTCTTATGTGCATGCTCGTCTGCCTGTGTGCTTGGGATAGGTTGGGGTTGAGCGGAATGGGATTGGGAAGATGAAGTTGGAGGTGGGAGGGTGAAAACAGGAACAATGGCTGCCATCAGAGAGGAGGCCAGAGCCTGGCTTTATCTCTGTTCGGCCACCAAGCCAGTGTGAATGCCCTCCAGGAATGCATCAGTCTGTTGCATTTGGGCTGCCAGTCCCTGGATGACATTCACAATGATTAACTGCCCTACAGAGATGGATCGCAGGAGGTCGATAGACTCCTCGCTCAGGGCAGCAGGGCTAACTGGGGCAGGGCCTGAGGTGCCTGGGGTGAAGGAGATGCCTACCCTCCTCGGTGAGTGGGCACAGGCAACTTGCTGAGGGGCTGCTGGGAGGGCGGTGCTTGAATGGGGTGGCGGCTGTACCTGTAGCTGGGGTGTTCACAGAAGTATCTGCCACAACCAGGGAGCTTCCATTGGAGGAGGTATCTGTGTCAGAACTGTCCCCTCCTGTCTCCGACGTGGTGCTCCCCTCACCCTCCGCCCCACTAGTGCCCTCACCATCGGTGGACTCTGCCTCCTGGGTCCTGTGGGATGCAGCTCCCTCTGTCGCCGGAGCCTCTGCTTCCCCGCCAGATTATGCTAATGCACATAAGGACAGGGTGACAAAACAAAAAGGGGGAAAAGAGACAAATTATACACTTGGTAAATGGCTGCACCAACACCACCATTTGCATACACACCACCGTCACACACAGGGAACAGCCCTATGCTCAATGCAATGCACTACCAGTAATAAGGCTAGCCACCATGGCATGGGGAGGGGCACATACCGCCAACTGCAGCACACCTGGGACCCACACAGCCCTGACCAGCAATGGATGCCTACAAGCTAGATAGCAGAACTATCACTTCAGAACCCTGGCCAACATGGGACCTACTTGGCAATATCAGGGCTGGCCTATGGCACCCACTGACACACAACCCCCACCCGGATACCACCCTACCATGCGAAAGTTGTAATGATGGGCACTGTACTCAACCCCTTGTGGCTGCTGTGATGCCCTCAAGCACCCATCCAGCTCATGATAGGCCACCACCAGAATGCGGGCCATCGGGGGGGGGTCAGGGTTCGATGGGCACCCCTTCCTCATTTAGAGGCCATCCCCAGCTGGGCCTCTGCCATCTTCCGTGCCCAGCGTCTCAGGTCCTCCCACCGTTTCCAACAGTGGGGGCTCTACCAGCCGTAGACCCCCAGGGTCTGCACATCCTTGGTGAGGATCAGACCGTCCTGCCTGTTACACTTATGGCCAACCATACCCCTTCACATCACCATTTGCACACACAGGGCCCAGCACACAGGCTACACGCCGCACAGGGGACATCCTGCTCCCTGCACGAGGCCTTCACACACACCACTGCCTGCATGCATTCATGCCACATGATTCATACTCACAGTGTACTCACCTGTTGGTCTGGAGGCCCATACATCAGTCTGTAATGGGGTAGGACCCCATCCACCTGTCTCTCCAACTCCAAGTTGAAGGCAGGGGCCATTTCCCCAGTCACACGAGCCATGGCAAGTTCCAGACACAGGTCACAGCAGCACATGCAGTGTAGGTTCTCTCTTGTTGAAGGTCAGGTAGTAAGTGAGTGATCAGATTGAAACTGGCGGTCATTTTGGTAGCGATGCATACCATTGGCCACTGTACCCTATAGGGTCCAATAATAACCAAGGAGGAGTTGCATGGCGGTTCCTGACCGCCTACCATAACTGTGCACAACGTCAGCGGAATTACCTCACTTCCACCTGTCCCTCCACACAGGATAGGCAGACGCCATTTTGGGGGGGGGGAGCAGGACCTGGATAATAACTGTGTCACAGTTCAAAATTGGACATACAGGACAAATGCCCCTTATACATTAAAAATTAACATCATACATTGTACTGTTGTGGCTACCATGTCCGGTTTTTGACCGGCTCCTCACTCTTTTGCCCCTTAGACTGCAAGCGATTCGGATAAATAGGAGATGGAGACATATCCCCGTGTACAGACCCCTGGCGGAATTGGCAACAACGGAGGACAGGCACATCATCCTCACCAATAGACTTGACAGGGCCACAATCATAGAGCTGTGTGCCCAATTGGAGCCTGACCTAATATGTGCAATTCGTCACCCGGCTGGGATCCCCGCTCTTGTGCAAGTCCTATCTATGCTCTATTTATTGGCAACTGGTTCTTTCTAAGCGACAGTGGGTTTGGTAGCAGGACTGTCACAGCAATGTTCTCAATAGTGCTTGCAAGAGTGCTGTCTGCCCTGATTAAACACATGTGCTGCTACATTGTTTTCCACCAGGTGGAGGATTTGGCCACAGTGAAAGCTGACTTCTGTGCAATGGGACATATCCCCAACATCATTGGGGCAATTGATGGAACACATATTGCATTTGCCAGCCCCCCCCTGGCAAAGTGAACAGGTGTTCAGAAATCAAATGAGTTTTCACTCAATGAATGTCCAGATGGTGAGTTTGGCGGACCAGTGCATCTCCCATGTCAATGCTAAGTATCCTGGGTCGGTGCATAATGCCTTTATCCTGAGGAATAGCAGCATCCCAAATGTTATGGCCCAACTACAGAGGCACACGGTGTGGCTAATAGGTGAGCACTGGTTCCCACCCAGTATATGTTGGAGTATGGGTATGGTGTGGGCCATATGGGATAGAGTGTGGCTAAATGTTGTCCCTCACATTTGCAGGTGACTCTGGTTATCCAAACTTATCATGGCTACTGACCCCTGTGAGGAATCCAGGACAAGGGCAAAAGAACGTTACAATGAGGCACATGGGCGAACAAGAAGGATTATGGAACTTACCTTTGGCCTCCTGAAGGCCAGGTTTCGGTGCCTCCACCTAACAGGTGGATCCCTGTGCTACTCACCCAAGAAGGTCTGCCAGATAATCGTGGCATGCTGCATGTTGCACAACCTGGCCCTGAGACGCAATGTGCCTTTTCTGGAGGAAGAAGAGGCTGGAGATGGCCGTGTGGCAGCAGTGGACCATGTGGATAGTGAGGATGAGGAGGCAGAGGATGAGGATGAGGATAACAGAACTGCAGTGATTCAACAACAGTTCCAATGACACACAGGTAAGACAGTTTTATTTTATATTTCATTGTCATTTTAGAGTTTATCTGTGTCACTGGCATACTGTTATTTCCCACATCTATGCCCACTCACTGTACCCTTTGCCAACTCATTTTCCAGATGTTGGTGTCCCCTATCACTCCTGGTGTGATCACTGCAGTCAACTACAGGTCTTTCCTATTTGAACATTACTGTACAGTTGAATTGCAATGTTTGAACCTGGTTAAACGAATACATACTAAAATAATTTTGACATACTCCATACTTTTTCAAAGGGTGTTTATTTTAGTAGTAAGAAGTAGAGGGGCAAGGGCAATGGGCTGGGGTGATAATGGAGGAAAGTCCAGGGTATTGTTCCAGTCTATTGGTAGCACAGGTGCATTGTCCAAGGGGACATAGGAAGGGGAGAAATGGCAGTTCAAGGTGGACAGGGTGACACAGTGGGACACTAGGGTGACAATCAGAAGTCTCATTTCCTGGCAGGGGTATTGGCAATAGTCTCCGGCTTCAGCCTGGATCGCAGGGAATGTTTGTGGGGTGGTTTTCCTTCTGCAGGGGGAAGGGTTCTGGTGGCCTGTTGGTCCTGTGGCGGGGCCTCCTGTCCACTAGTGGCAGCGGAGGTGGAAGGCAGTTCAGATGTCAGGCTAGTGGCAGGGGCATGCTGTTTTAAGACTGCCTCCCTCATGATGTTGGCTATGTCTGCCAGCATCCCTACTATGAAGACCAGGGTGGTGTTAATGGCCTGCAAGTCCTCCCTGATCCCCTGGTACTGTCCCACCTGCAGCCGCCTGCTCTCCTGCATGTTGGCCAGGATCTGGCCCAGGGTCTCTTGGGAATGTTGATATGCTCCCAGGATCTTAGTGAGTGGCTCCTGGAGAGTCGGTTCCCTGGGCCTGTCCTCCCACTGGCGCACAGCAGACCTCCCAGTGTCCCTGTTGTCCTGTACCTCTGTCCCCTGAACCGTGTGCCCACTGCCACTGACCCCAGGTCCCTGATTGTCTTGGGTGCGAGGTGTAGCTAGGGTCCCTGTAGCGGTGGACACACTACTGATTGACGTGTCCTGGGGACAGAGGTATTGGTACGCTGGGTGGGTGCTGTCATGTTGGTTCCATACAAGTCTGTGAGTGGTGCCCATGCATTGGCATGGCATGCGGGGCTTGGCATTTGGATGAGTGATATGTGATGGTGGGGTGTGTGGGAGGTGGTGGAGTGATGGGAGTGAGGGTGAGGGTCGGGGTATGTGATGGCATGCAGGTAGGGGGGTGATAATTGTAAAGTGTTGACTTACCAGAGTCCAGTCCACCTGCTACTCCGGCCAGGCCCTCAGGATGCATGATTGCCAAGACTTGCTCCTCCCATGTTGTTAGTTGTGGGGGAGGAGGTGGATGTCCACTGCCAGTCCTCTGTACAGCGAGATGGTGTCTTGCTGCAATGGAACGTACCTTCCCCCGTAGGTAGGTCCACCTCTTCCTGATGTCATCCCTGATTCTTGGGTGCTGTCCCACGGCGTTGACCCTGTCCACGATCCATAGCTCTGTCTTCCTTGCAATGGATATCTGCTGCACCTGTGCTCCAAATAGCTGTGGCTCTACCCTGATGATTTCCCTTACCATGAGCCTTAGCTCCTCCTCTGATAATCAAGGGTGTCTTTGTGGTGCCATGGGTGGTGTGTGAGTTGTGTGGGTGAGGGTGTGTAGGGTGAAGTGTTGGGGTGTGTGATGTGGGTAGTGTGGGTGGTATATAGGTGAAGGTGGTGTGTGGATCTGGTCTTGTCTGTGGTCGTGGTGTCTGTCTTGTGCCAATTGGTTGTATTTGTAAAGGGTTGTGGGTAATGTGGGTGTGTGTTTTATAGTGCTGTGGGTGTGGTGTGTGTATGGGTGTCAGGTGTGTGTTGTTTGAATTGTTCAATGTGGTGTTGTTCTGTATGTGTGTGTGCATTCTGAGCGCGGCGGTGTCTACTGCCAATGGTTTACCACCATTTAATGTCTGCCATGGTGATTCATGGGTCATAGTGTGATGGGCTTGGTTCTGTTGGTGTAACGGTGTGGGTTTTGATACAACCATTTTATCACTGACCTTTGGTGTGGCAGAATTGTGTGTGTGGCTGAATAGTGACAGATTGGTGTGTATGTGTCATAATATGGTGAACGGATGTCTGCGGTGGCGGCGGTATGTTGGCAGCAGTCAGCGTGGTGGTTAAGTGGGATTTATCGCCAATGTCATAATGAGGGCCATTATCTTATAAGGCAGGCACTGGCGGTTAGCAGTCCTGGTCCATTTTAACAGAGTTTACAGAGCTTACATTGAATGAGGCTCAGGCATTGAGACTCCCAGGAAAGTTCCAAAAACTGGGTGGTCCATAAAGAAAAAAAAAATGGGTCAGAACTGCCTGTCTCACACTACCTATGAATACATGTTAATATTTGTTAGTGATTGCAACTTCCTTGCATCTCAAATATATTACATTTTGCAAATAATCCCAGGCAAAATTTATTTTTTACTGGAGCAATCTTATGTAATTTCCGGCATTTTGCCATATACATTTGAAGTGTAATGCCCAAGATTATGCCATGTCCGGTAAATTAGATTTTATCCAGGAAAAAAAATAATTGCATGCTTTACTGAATGTTAGAGGGTGTTATTTTTTAATGTCGGGCAAAGATAATCAACTCCCTCACAAATCATTTTGAGTTAAATTTTTACCTGAGCAAACTGTTCAGGTAATTTTATAGGAGTCAAATGCATATTTAAATTTTTTAACAGTGGCTAGTGTATAAAGAAAGAGTGTGCTTACACTATAGTCAGTATGCCCTTCCTCCTGTCCCGAAGACTCCTCACTGATCCTCGTTGAGCCCTTAGTTATTTTTGACTTAGATTCTGGATTTTGGATTCCTGTCTGCAATATCTGTTGCAACATTCACTTGTGAACTTATCATGTTCTTTTTTGGGGGAAATTAAGTAATTTCAGTGCAGCACTTTCAGAATGTTTTCTGTTTGATGCATGGAAGACTCAACAATTTCTATCTTTTTTCTGATGTTTCACTTTGTTTCTTTGTAGATTGAAATACTGGAAATTGGAATGGGGGTGAAAGGCCCCTCTAATGATTAATGGCTAGAAATGGAGTGTAAGAGCAATGGGCATTTTTAGACCTACCCAGGCCCTCTTCTTAGAAGGGAGAGGTCAGGGGGCACGCATACAGTAAACCGGGGTATGGGGTTACAGGAGGAACAGCAACAGAGGACAGTGGCTTCACAGAGGTAGGAGCAGCACACAACCAGAGAAGGAGGGAAAAGGGCACACCCACAGAGAATGTGGGGGACAAGGGGAAGAGGGGAGAGGAAGGGTGGGTGCAACAAAATAGGGCAGTGGCAGCACATCTTCAGTGGCTGTACAATGGATAAGGCAGAGAGAGAGTAGAGGGCCATGCACATAGAGAATGAGTGGGAAGGATGAGAGGAGAAGTAATGAAGGGCAGTGGCAGCACAGGGGCAGAGGCAGAACAACGGACCAGAGACAGAGGGAGCAAGGGCATTCACACATAGAACTCGTGGCATGGAGAAGGAAAACAAGGGTAGAAATGGAAGGCAGTGGCTGCACAGAGGCAGTTGCTGTACAATGGATTAGGGAGGCAGGGGGTAGAGGAACACACATGGAGAATAGAGGGGTCATGGGAAGCAACAAATGGCAGTTACCGAACAGGGGCAGTGGCAGCACATCAGAGCAGGGGGGAGGGGGCACACACAGGAAGTTGGGGGAGGGGCATAGCAGTAGTGAATGGCAGTGGCAGCACAGGGGCAGCACAATACATCCAGAGGGGAGGGGATGGAGGCATGAACACAGAGAACGAGTGGGGAGGGATACAGGGCAGGGGTAGGAACGGAGGACAGTGACTGCAAGGGGCAGTGGCAATATAACGGACAAGGGAGAGAGGGGGCAGGGACATGCATATGGAAAGTGTGAGGCAGGGGGAAGGGCAGGGCCAGCAACAAGGGAAGTGGTAGCACAGGGACAGAAGCAGCAAACAGATCAGGTAGAGAGGAGGCAGGGTCATGCACACAGAGATGGGGGAGATGGGACATTAAGAAGATCATGGAGGGCTGGAAGGAGAGCAGAATGACCGGAGGCAAGGTCAGCAAACCAACTACAAAGGCAGGCTGCAATGTGTTGGCCACCAGTAGGGGATGGGCCTCTGTCAGCACCCTGGTTTGCATGTGTGCACATACAAAAAATAGGACTAGTGCAGTCCTGGATGCAATTCTCATCCAGTATTGCAAAAGTGATATGGTGCACAGCTTAACTACCAGTAAAATTTTAACTGCAAACAATATTTAATCAAGGTAGAGAATGAGCACAATTAACGTGAGTTGCAGACGTATTTTACAAATACATTGTTTGTTAAATCAATGTCCTGTTGATAAAACATGTGGGAAAAACCAAGGCTTATGTTGACAGTACATTATTCATCTATGGCTTTTTGTGCAAGTGCTGACATTAAAGCGTTGTCACGTAGTGCTAGGGATAATTTCTATATAAACTGGGGATTTGTAAGATGCAGTTATTTATTTCTAGAAGTTCAGTCAAAAGTATGGTACATTATACATTGTTGAATAATGTATAATGTATGGGTGACTTACAAATCGTTCAAGCTGGTTTATTCATTCAGGAATATCTGTAAGTTATTTTTAGAAAGTAGAAAGGTTGTGAATAGGCCTGATTGTGCATGGGTTTCCGTAGCTAATAAATAGATGTAAAGCTGTTAATTTAAAATTGAATGTCAGACGAGGTACATAACAGGGGCATCTCATTAATGTAAATAACGACAAAACACTCTTTTGAACTGTAGCCAAGGTTCAAGTCAATTGCTGAATGTGTTAATTTCTACAGACACATTACATGTTATAGGCCCGAAATATCATTAAAAAAGAGCCTAATATACATGTTTTGTGTCCTCCATGTTGTGAAAGGGTAAGCATCTTTGGCCCTCCCCTTCTGGAGCCATTATAGCGCTGGGGACCGACACCCCCCAGGTCCAGCTCCTGCTGTGTCCTGTGGTGCCGACCCCCAGGACATCGCTGTTTGCTCAGACTTGGCGGGAGCTTTGACAACTCCTGTCAAATGTTTTTGTCTGTTTCCCTGTCTGCAGAGATGTGGGCCGGGAAACAGGCAAAAGGATTGCTATCATACACAGGGAGCTGCATGTTTAGCAGCTCCCTGTGTCTGACAGCAGTGCCAGCTCCTGCAGGATGCAGGGAGTGGGCTGGGATGGCAGGGGGATTCAGGATCCCACAGCAGTCCCCAACTCTGCCAGGTGACATGGCCGGGCCCTGGGGATGGTGCCCCCGGGGCCGAGATCGGCATGGGAAGGGGGACCGCACAGGCCCCCTCCCCAATAAAAAAAAGATATATTTTAATGCAGGGCCCCACAGTCCCCAGGGCCTAAAGCGGCCAGGGAATGGGGGCACGTGGCCACCCTCCCCCAATTCTATAAATAATAAAAGGGCTTCCACTTTTATTAAGAAATTTGTCTGCTTACCAAAGGGCTCACCAGTGCATTAGCTGCAGGTTTTGGAGGTGCATTCTTGATGACGAGGAATATGAGGTTCATCCCACCAAACAAAGAAGCGCTTACATCATATAGATAAGAGGAAGGACCCTGGTTTGGTGGGGGTGTATGTCTTTCTAGTCTCATTGGTCTGTCTATAAGAGGATTCGAGTTGTGATAGAATTTTGGAGAGAGACGCATGAGTCACAATCGCATTGCCAAATGCACTCAAAGTCACTGGAGACATTTCCTTGTGGGCCACAATGCAGCTGTACTGTAGAATACCCACTTGACATTTATCCATGGGGTCAGAAAGAACTCCTCTTGGGTGGATATTTTGTGCAAAACTGTGGACTCTTGTTGGATAAAAGGGCAGATGAGGTTCCTTTGTGGCCGGGTCATTCACACAGCCACTGACACACCCACACAGAATCTCACACACCCACTAACAGAAGCACTCAGACACTTATGCACCCAGTAGAAGACCCACTCAGACATCCACACACCCACTCACAGACCCACTCAGACTCTCACACACCCACACAGACACTCATGCACCCATCCATTGAGACACTCACACCCATCCTCACACCAAGAGACTTCCTCTCACACCTACTCTCACACCCAGACACTGTCACACCCACATAGACCCCCTCACACCCACTGTCACACCCACACTCACACCCAGAGACACCTTCTCACACCTATTCTCATTCCCAGAGAAACAGGTCCTGTGGCAAACCCCCACCACTCACAGCCAAAGCCTGTATGCAGGGTGGGTTGGGTGGTTATAGGGAGTTGGCTGCTGGGCCAGGCCCTGCTGCCAACCCCTGCCTTTAAGGGCTGAATGTCGTGCATGGTTGAATTAAATGGTAGTAATTAAAATTACTTTATGTTAACAAAAATAACCAAAATTCATTGAAAAACTCAGAGGTTACATGGATGTTACAGTTAGGAAATAGATTTTAAAAAACATGGAAAATTCATGTCAAAAACAAACTTTACAGGGATTTTATAGTAAGGCTATGAATTTATTATCACAAACCATAGAATTTCAGCAGGTATAGTTAGAGTTATTTTAAGTAACTATAACTCCCATCCTAAGGTATCTATAACTAGCTCCCTCACCATGCACTGCTAATTACCCCAGATATTACAGCACTCATGACAACTTTTATAACATTAATAAAAAATATCAATGAAACATTAGCAGTCAGTTTGTTATTGAAGAAAACTGTGTATGGCGGAGACAATAGTTATAGTTACTTGAAATAACTCTAACTGCTGAATTTGTGTGGTTGTGTGCTAGTTCATTCAGAAACCTTACTATAACATCCCTGTAACCTTGGCTCCTTCATGGAAAGTTTGGCATTGATAATCAAGTTGAGGCAAAGAATATCCAGGAGTCCCATAGGAAGGTTTTCTCTCTGATATAGACAAAAACAGCCAACCAAAATGGCATCAAATTTGGCACAAAGTTACCACTTTACTTTGAATGTATGATCTGATGTCAATTTCTTCAGCCATTTTTGAGAAATTAGAATTTAAAGAAGGACTCTCGTTAGGCATGAAGGTGAAAACCCTGGTTGGATTGGTGTCTATCATAAGTCATGAAGTCACTATCCATCCAAAGGTTCCAATAATTTTAAACTGAGATTAACCCCTGGCAGCTATGGCAGTCGTAACTTAAGTGCAATAGGGAAATAAGTAGTATGCACCCCAATCTGACCCTAAAACACAGTTTAGAGCAGGCACTGTACTGACAACAAACCCAGAGATGAAAGTCTGGTAAAACAAAAGCAGGCTCTTTCATCAATCAGAGAGGGGTACACAAAACTTTTCTTGGCATCGTGTTGTCACTGGGAGGAGAAACACTTTCCTTAGGCATCAAAAAGCAGACATAACAAACCTTATCAGCCCACAATGCATTATGAAGCATATGGATTCTTTGGTATGGTAATAGTTTGGTTTGCACGAGTTACAATAATGATGCCTACAGACTTTATTCCTGAAGCAGACCTTGCTGTCATGATTTACTGATAACCTGGTAGCCTCTTCAAGTACCCCACCTTTTTCTGTGGATCAAATGAAGTTAGCAGCACTTTTTGATTCTGTTATGGTGCATTTTGTTTTTCGCCTTGCCTGTGTAGTCAGGACCAAATTAAATTGGGTTACTTAATTAGTTGCCATACTTAATCAGCATTGCCTAGGTCAACTCCTTCACAAGCAAATTCAAATCTCTGTTTACAGACTTTTGATGCCTTCTTATTAACATTTACAAACTGTTTGTATATCCTGACTTAAAATGTTCTGCTTGTGCAAAGTTCAACAAGATAAAATAGATGTATTGACTTCTGTGACCATTTTCATCGATTGGCAGCTGAAACTATGGGTTTCATTTATGAAGCCCTTGCGTCACCAGAGTATCACTTTTATTGCTGTTTCTGTGGCACTGAACCTTTTTCCATATTTTCACTTTGCATGGCTTAACGATACCTTGTAAATATGGTCCCCCCCAACAGTTTTCTGCTGCAGAGGGGCACATAATGGGTTTTGCTGTGGGCGTTTCCATGCATAATCCATTGCTTTTGACACTGTCCCAGATTTAAGAGAAATGGTAAACCTGAGGCAGCACCAAGAACAAACCACTCCAGCAGTGGCATTAGAGTGGTGCAACAAGGAGAAATACTTTTATTTCTCCTAGTTTTTTATTTTTCTATGTGTGCTGCATTCTACAGAAAGAGCAAAACATCACTAATGATTGGAACACCTTCCTGTGTCACGGAGGCTCTCATTATTCTAATGAGACTACAGAATTTGGGCGGCAGAATCACGTGCACTGTGGGGGACTGAGTCTAACCCACTACAGGTAACACCTGTTGGCCTAATCCGGACTTTGCTCCAGCTAACTAGCAGTGCCTCATCTCTACTCAAGAGCAGGGATGATTGGGCAGCCGAGGGCATGACACAATTGACTCCTCAGGGAAATCGTGGTCCCTCAGATTGCATCCATTTCTCCTATTTACATTAGTCTTACATATACATGGACAATAAGAGGCAGTATGTATTTCAATAAGGTTTTAATGAAGTGACTGCATCTCAGATAATAAAGCAAGTACTGCAATAACCAGGACGATAAAGCATGACAGGATTAAAATAGTGACGAGGAGAGTGAAGCATAAAAATAACGGCACCATATTGTCACTAAAATTGTTAAAATAATTCCTACCTAGGCTATGTTAGATCACAGCATGTAAAACTCTAGTTCTGTGTTAGACCTGACATGCCTTAGGGTGGTCACCCCTAACTTTTTGCCTGCCTCCCTCCACTTTTTGGACCCTGTTTTGCTGGCTTTTAGACTCTGCGCACTTTACCACTGCTAACCAGTGCTAAAGTGCATATGCTCTCTTCCTTTTTAAACATGGTAACTCTGGATCATACCTGATTGGACTATTTAATCTACTTATAAGTCCCTAGTAATGTGCACTACATGTGCCTAGGGCCTGTAGATTAAATGCTACTAGTGGACCTGCAGCACTGGTTGTGCCACCCACTTAAGTAGCCCCCTTAACCTTGTCTCAGGCTTGCCATTGCAAGGCCTGTGTGTGCAGTTTCACTGCCACCTCGACTTGGCATTTAAAAGTACTTGCCAAGCCTAGAACTCCCCTTTTTCTACATATAAGTCACCCTTAATGTGTGCCCTAGGTAACCCCTAGAGCAGGGTGCTGTGTGGGTAAAAGGCAGGACATGTACCTGTGTAGTTATATGTCCTGGTAGTGTAAAGCTCCTAAATTCGTTTTTTCACTACTGTGATGCCTGCTCCCTTCATAGGCTAACATTGGGGCTGCCCTCATACACTGTTGAAGTGGCAGCGGCTGATCTGAAAGGAGCAGGAAGGTCATATTTAGTATGGCCAGAATGCTAATACAAAATCCTGCTGACTGGTGAAGTCGGATTTAATATTACTATTCTAGAAATGCAACTTTTAGAAAGTGAGCATTTCTTTTCACTTAAATCTTTCTGTGCCTTACAATCCACGTCTGGCTGGGCTTGGTTGACAGCTCCTTGTGCATTCACTCAGACACACCCCAAACACAGGGTACTCAGCCTCACTTGCATACATCTGCATTTTGAATGGGTCTTCCTGGGCTGGGAGGGTGGAGGGCCTGCTCTCACACAAAGGACTGCCACACCCCCTACTGGGACCCTGGCAGACAGGATTGAACTGAAAGGGGACCTGGTGCACTTCTTAGCCACTCTTTGAAGTCTCCCCCACTTCAAAGGCACATTTGGGTATAAAACAGGGCCTCTGCCCAACCTCATCAGACACTTGCTGGAGAAGAAACCTGAACCAGAAACTACATCCTGCCAAGAAGAACTGCCTGGCTGCTCAAAGGACTCACCTGTCTGCTTTCTACAAAGGACTGCTGCCTTGCTGTTGCCCTGCTGCCTTGCTGAACTCTTGTCTGGCTGTGAAAGTGCTCTCCAAGGGCTTGGATAGAGCTTGCCTCCTGTTCCCTGAAGTCTCAGGACCAAAAAGACTTCTCTTTTTCACTTGGACGCTCCGTGCGCCGAAAATTTCGACGCACAGCTTGTTCCGCGGCGAGAAAAACGCCGCACACCGACGCTGATCGACGCGACGCTCTTGGGACGACCGAAAATCCGACGCACGGCTTCGCAAGGACAACGCCGCCCGACCTCTAGAGGAGAAATCGACGCGACGCCTGCCGTGAGATCGTAATTTCGACGCGCAGCCCCGCAGACCGACGTCTAGAGGAGAAATCGACGCGACGCCTGCTGTGAGATTGTAATTTCGACGCGCAGCCCCGCAGACCGACGCGCAGCCGGAGAACAAGCAGGAAAATCCACGCACAGACCCGGGACATCTGGTAATCCCCGCAATCCACAGAAAGAGACTGTCCGCGCGCCGGAAAACGACGCACGACTTCCCCGCGTGGAAAATAACGACGCGAGTCCGTGTGTGCTGGGGAGAAATCGACGCACACACCCTTTTTCAACGCACCTCTTCCTTTGTGGCCCTTTGAGGAGATTTTTCCACTCTAAACCAGGTACTTGTGCTTGAAAGAGACTTTGTTTATATTCTAAAGACTTAAGACACTTTATATCACTTTTCAGTGATATCTCTACAATTTCCCATTGCAACTTTATTCTTTTTGACCTACAATTATCCTGATAAATATTATATATTTTTCTAAACACTGTGTGGTGTATTTTTGTGGTGCTATATGGTGGTATTGTATGATTTATTGCACAAATACTTTACACATTGCCTTCTAAGTTAAGCCTGACTGCTCGTGCCAAGCTACCAGAGGGTGGGCACAGAATAATCTTGGATTGTGTGTGACTTACCCTGACTAGAGTGAGGGCTTTTGCTTGGACAGGGGGTAACCTGACTGCCAACCAAAAACCCAATTTCTAACATTGGTGATCAACGGTGAGGATAGGACTTGTATTTGTGCAGTGACATACAGTAGCTAAGTATTTCACTACCTACCCACAGTTGAAGGTCAACTTGGTTTTTTATCTCTTTTTGCAAATCCGTTTTTTTTTCCTGACAATTTTCAAAAACTAAATCCTCACTCAACATGTCTCTGACTGGGGCTCAGACAGGGGACTTTGACCTAGTCCAGTTGGATACATATACGGTCAAACAACTAAGAGGATTCTGCAGGGCACTGAGGGTACCCACCCAAGGGGCCTCCAGAAAGGAGGACTTTCAAGTGGCGCTGAGGGCCTGGGCAGAAGCCCATTTAGAGGATGATGAGGAAGAAGAGCCAGAAAATGGCACCTCAGAGGAATTTTCACTATCTGTGGATGGTGTTACCACTGCAATTGTGCCCCCTTCCAGACCAGGGAGCAGTGTCTCTATGCAAAGCCTGACCGCAGAGGAAAGGAGAGAGGAAAGGGAGTTCCAATTGCAAATGGCAAAACTGAAAATTGAGGCTCAACAGGAGGAGAAAAGGGCAGAGAGAGAAGCCAAACAAGCTGAGGCTGAAAGAGCAGCCAAACAGATTGAAGCTGAAAGAACAGCCAAACAGATTCAAGCAGAAGCTGAAAGGGCAGCCAAACAAGCAGAAGCTGAAAGAGCAGCCAAACAGGTGGAAGCTGAAAGAGCTTTGGCTGAAAAGAAACTATTGTTGGCTCATGAACTGAGTCTCAAGGAGCTGGAGATCAAGGCGAGACAGTCTGAATCCAGCAATAATGGTGGCAGCATACAGACAGGACCTGCTGGAGAAAAGAAGGTTTGTATACCCAAAAATGTGGTGCCCAGTTTTGTGGTGGGAGATGACATAGATAAATGGTTAGCTGCTTATGAAGTTGCACTAAGGGCTCATGAGGTTTCTGAAGGGCAATGGGGGGTAGCTATGTGGGGTTATGTGCCGCCATTGGGGAGGGACACACTTCTCACATTGGATCAACCTGATCAAAACACATACCCACTTCAGAAAGCCACTTTACTTGCCAAGTTTGGGCTGACCCCTGAGGGATACCGTCAGAGGTTCAGGGACAGCACCAAACAAAACACACAAACATGGGTAGATTTCTTTGACTTTTCCAGTAAGGCACTGAATGGATGGGTGCGGGGCAACAAAGTAAATGACTATAAAGGGTTATATGACTTGATTCTGAGAGAACATATGCTTAATACTACTTTTACAGAGTTGCACCAGCACTTGGTAGATAGTAAGCTGACTGATCCCAGGAAGCTTGCTGAGGAGGCGGACCTCTGGGTTAGCACCAGAGTGTCCAAAAAGGTACCTGGGGGGACTCCCACAAAGGTGGTCAGGGTTCCCAACAGAAGAAAGAGGGGGGAGATAAACTTACAGATAAGGAACTCTCAAAAGGCCCCCAAAAGAATTCCCAGGGAGGGGGTGGCAACCATTCCTTCTCTAGATTTGGGAAGAAGCCAGGGACATTTGATAAGTCAGGGAAATTCAACCCCAAATGTATGGAGTGTTACCAGTATGGTCACTATAAAGGCGACCCCCAGTGCTCCAAAAGGGCACCGTCCACTACCGGACAGACACCTGGGATAACTAGTGTAGCGCTTGGAGGGGAGATGGACCCAGATAGCTTTGGGGAGCAAGTAGAGATTTCCCTAGTGTCCCTGGGAGAAAGAGAAATGGTGCCCAAAGCCCACATGCCCCGAAATACTTCCAAGTACAGGCAGTGGGTCACCATTAATGGGCAGAAGGTGGAGGCTCTGCGTGACACAGGAGCCAGTATGACTACTATCCAGAGTCAGCTGGTGTCCCCAGAGCAGATAGTCCCTAATACATTCCACCAGGTCATAGTCGCTGACAATCGTGAGAGTCACCTACCGGTGGCTCTGGTTCCCTTTGAGTGGGGGGGGATCGCTGGTACTCTGAAAGTAGCTGTGAGTCCTGCCATGCCTGTATATTGTCTGTTAGGCAATGATCTTGAGCACACTGCTTGGAAAGAAGTAGAGCTCAAATCTCACCTGGAGATGTTAGGGTTACCTGAGTGGGTCTGCATGACCACCAGGTCCATGGCTGCCCGGGAAGGGAGTCAAGGGCGTCTGGAGCCTGGAAAAATGGCTCAGACCGCCGCCCAAGAGGGGGGCCAGGGGCGCGGGAAACCCGCCTCCAATGTTCCCACGGTGGTAGACGAGGTCCCTGAGGAAGAGGAGGCCCCCGAGCCAACCGGGGAGGACATAGCTGCCCTGGGTAACCTACCTGAACTTGCTGGCTGGCAAGTAGAGGGGGGGCCAACCAGGGAAGCATTCTGCAAGGCGCAGAGAGAATGCCCCACCCTTGAGGGTCTGAGGAAGCAGGCCACAGACCACGCAGCAGGTGACGCCTCTGGCGCTCACCATATTTACTGGGAGAATGATCTCCTTTACAGTGAGCGTAGAATTCCAGGTCCTGGGCCACACCGTGTGCTGGTGGTCCCCCAGTGTTACCGGAAATTCCTACTAGGCCTGGCTCACGACATTCCCCTGGCAGGACACCTGGGCCAAGACAAGACCTTTGACAGGCTTAACACCCACTTTCATTGGCCCAGAATGAGGAAAGCCTCAGATAACTTCTGCAGAGCTTGCCCCACCTGCCAGGCTAGTGGGAAGGCAGGGAAACGGCTTAAAGCTCCCCTGATCCCACTCCCAGTCGTTGGCACCCCCTTTGAAAGGGTGGGCATCGACATTGTTGGTCCCTTGGACCCCAAAACTGCCCTGGGCAACAGGTTTATCCTGGTTTTGGTGGACCATGCCACCCGCTATCCAGAGGCAATCCCTCTGAGAACAGTGACTGCAAAGGTGGTGACCAGAGCCCTGATGGGAATATTTACCCGTGTGGGATTCCCTAAGGAGGTCGTGTCTGACAGGGGCACAAACTTCATGTCTGCATACATGAAGACCCTGTGGGACGAGTGTGGGGTGATCTACCGGTTTACCACCCCTTATCATCCTCAAACCAATGGGCTGGTTGAGAGATTCAACCAGACCCTGAAAGGCATGATTGGTGGCCTGACTGAGGCCATGAGGCGTAAGTGGGACGTCCTCTTACCCTGCCTGTTGTTTGCTTATAGAGAGGTGCCCCAGAAAGGGGTGGGGTTCAGCCCCTTTGAGCTTCTCTATGGTCACCCTGTCAGGGGACCCCTAAGCATCGTTAAGGACGGCTGGGAGAGAGCTCCCCAGGCCCCTCCCCAGGATGTGGTCAGCTACATGCTGGCCCTCCGCAAACAAACCCAACGCTTCTGGAAGGAGGCCAAGAGTAACCTCGAGGCCAGTCAAGAGGTGATGAAGGAGTGGTACGACCAAAAGGCCACTTTAGTTGAGTTCTCACCTGGAGACAAAGTTTGGGTGATGGAGCCAGTAGAGCCCAGGGCTCTCCAGGACCGCTGGACTGGCCCCTTTGAGATCAAGGAGCGTAAAGGGGAGGCCACTTACCTAGTGGACCTCAAGACCCCTAGGCAACCCCTAAGGGTCCTCCATCACAACCGGCTCAAACCTCACTTTGAGAGGTCTGAGGTCAGTATGCTCCTAGTCACCGATGAGGGCATGGAGGAGGAGAGTGAACCTCTCCCCGACCTCCTCGCTGTCAAAGAAGGGGATGGGTCAGTAGGTGGTGTCATTCTCTCTGACTCCCTGACTCCAACACAGAGAGGGGACTGCTATGAGCTGCTAGAGCAGTTCTCCCCCCTGTTCTCCCTTACACCTGGACTAACCCACCTCTGTGTGCATGACATTGACACAGGTGACAGTGCTCCTGTAAAGAACAAAATTTACAGGTTGTCAGATAAAGTGAAGGCCAGCATCAAGGAGGAGGTCTCCAAGATGTTGACTTTGGGGGTTATTGAGAAATCCAGTAGTCCCTGGGCCAGCCCTGTGGTATTGGTTCCCAAGGCTACTGCCCCAGGTGCGAAACCAGAACTCCGGTTCTGTGTGGACTACCGGGGTCTCAATTCAGTCACCCGGACTGATGCTCACCCCATCCCCGAGCTGATGAGCTCGTTGACAGGCTAGGCGCTGCCAAGTTCCTGAGTTCGTTCGATCTTACTTCCGGGTACTGGCAGATTGGCCTGACTGAGGGGGCTAAAGAAAGATCTGCTTTTTCCACCCCTGATGGCCATTACCAATTCCGGGTGATGCCATTTGGGCTGAAAAATGCCCCCGCTACCTTCCAACGGTTGGTTAACGGGGTCCTAGCTGGTAAAGATGCCTTCTGTGCAGCTTACCTAGACGACATAGCTGTCTACAGTTCCAGCTGGGAGGAACACCTGCTCCACCTCAAGGAGCTGCTTCAGGCCCTGCAACAGGCAGGCCTGACTATCAAGGCT
The DNA here is from genome assembly GCF_031143425.1 of Pleurodeles waltl. Lineage (NCBI taxonomy): Eukaryota > Metazoa > Chordata > Amphibia > Caudata > Salamandridae > Pleurodeles > Pleurodeles waltl. The sequence goes on from NC_090439.1 coordinate 1,057,186,553, forward strand.
AGTAAGTGCCAGATTGGGCAGGGTTCCGTGGTGTACTTGGGACACCTCGTAGGTGGTGGAAGGGTGCAGCCGCTCCAGGCCAAGATTGAAACTATCAAGGCCTGGCAACCACCTAGAACACAGACTGAGGTGAGAGCCTTTTTGGGTCTCACTGGATACTACCGCAGGTTCGGCAAGGGCTATGGTACCATTGTGTCCCCCTTGACTGAACTCACTTCCAAGAAACAACCTAGGTTGGTGAATTGGACAGAGGCCTGTCAGAAAGCCTTTGATTCTCTGAAGGAAGCCATGTGCACGGCCCCCGTGCTCAAGGCCCCTGACTACCAACAGGAATTTATTGTTCAGACAGACGCTTCAGAGCATGGCATAGGGGCTGTTCTAGCACAGCTGAATGAGGAGGGCTCAGACCTACCAGTAGTCTTTATTAGCAGAAGACTATTACCACGGGAACAAAGGTGGAGTGCTATTGAGAGAGAAGCATTTGCTGTGGTCTGGGCACTGAAGAAGCTAAGACCCTTCCTGTTTGGGACTCACTTCCGGGTTCAGACAGACCACAGGCCCCTCAGATGGCTCATGCAGATGAGGGGTGAGAATCCAAAACTCTTGAGATGGTCCATTTCCCTACAGGGGATGGACTTTACGGTGGAGCATCGCCCAGGGGTTGACCACACCAATGCTGAGGGTCTCTCCAGATACTTCCGCCTTAGCGATGAGAGCTCCCAGGAGGTCGGGTAGCTCTCCCCACTTTCAGCTGGGGGGGACACATGTTAGACCTGACATGCCTTAGGGTGGTCACCCCTAACTTTTTGCCTGCCTCCCTCCACTTTTTGGACCCTGTTTTGCTGGCTTTTAGACTCTGCGCACTTTACCACTGCTAACCAGTGCTAAAGTGCATATGCTCTCTTCCTTTTTAAACATGGTAACTCTGGATCATACCTGATTGGACTATTTAATCTACTTATAAGTCCTTAGTAATGTGCACTACATGTGCCTAGGGCCTGTAGATTAAATGCTACTAGTGGACCTGCAGCACTGGTTGTGCCACCCACTTAAGTAGCCCCCTTAACCTTGTCTCAGGCTTGCCATTGCAAGGCCTGTGTGTGCAGTTTCACTGCCACCTCGACTTGGCATTTAAAAGTACTTGCCAAGCCTAGAACTCCCCTTTTTCTACATATAAGTCACCCTTAATGTGTGCCCTAGGTAACCCCTAGAGCAGGGTGCTGTGTAGGTAAAAGGCAGGACATGTACCTGTGTAGTTATATGTCCTGGTAGTGTAAAGCTCCTAAATTCGTTTTTACACTACTGTGAGGCCTGCTCCCTTCATAGGCTAACATTGGGGCTGCCCTCATACACTGTTGAAGTGGCAGCGGCTGATCTGAAAGGAGCAGGAAGGTCATATTTAGTATGGCCAGAATGGTAATACAAAATCCTGCTGACTGGTGAAGTCGGATTTAATATTACTATTCTAGAAATGCCACTTTTAGAAAGTGAGCATTTCTTTGCACTTAAATCTTTCTGTGCCTTACAATCCACGTCTGGCTGGGCTTGGTTGACAGCTCCTTGTGCATTCACTCAGACACACCCCAAACACAGGGTACTCAGCCTCACTTGCATACATCTGCATTTTGAATGGGTCTTCCTGGGCTGGGAGGGTGGAGGGCCTGCTCTCACACAAAGGACTGCCACACCCCCTACTGGGACCCTGGCAGACAGGATTGAACTGAAAGGGGACCTGGTGCACTTCTTAGCCACTCTTTGAAGTCTCCCCCACTTCAAAGGCACATTTGGGTATAAAACAGGGCCTCTGCCCAACCTCATCAGACACTTGCTGGAGAAGAAACCTGAACCAGAAACTACATCCTGCCAAGAAGAACTGCCTGGCTGCTCAAAGGACTCACCTGTCTGCTTTCTACAAAGGACTGCTGCCTTGCTGTTGCCCTGCTGCCTTGCTGTACTCCTGTCTGGCTGTGAAAGTGCTCTCCAAGGGCTTGGATAGAGCTTGCCTCCTGTTCCCTGAAGTCTCAGGACCAAAAAGACTTCTCTTTTTCACTTGGACGCTCCGTGCGGCGAAAATTTCGACGCACAGCTTGTTCCGCAGCGAGAAAAACGCTGCACACCGACGCTGATCGACGCAACGCTCTTGGGACGACCGAAAATCCGACGCACGGCTTCGCAAGGACAACGCCGCCCAAACTCTAGAGGAGAAATCGACGCGACACCTGCCGTGAGATCGTAATTTCGACGCGCAGCCCCGCAGACCGACGTCTAGAGGAGAAATCAACGCGACGCCTGCCGTGAGATCGTAATTTCTACGCGCAGCCCCGCAGACCGATGCGCAGCTGGAGAACAAGCAGGAAAATCCACGCACAGACCCGGGACATCTGGTAATCCCCGCGATCCACAGAAAGAGACTGTCCGCGTGCCGGAAAACGACGCACGACTTCCCCGCGTGGAAAATAACGACGCGAGTCCGTGTGTGCTGGGGAGAAATCGACGCACACACCCTTTTTCCACGCACCTCTTCCTTTGTGGCCCTCTGAGGAGATTTTTCCACTCTAAACCAGGTACTTGTGCTTGAAAGAGACTTTGTTTATATTCTAAAGACTTAAGACACATTGGCGGTCATTCCGACCCTGGCGGTCATGGACCGCCAGGGCCGGGGACCGCGGGAGCACCGCCAACAGGCTGGCGGTGCTCCCAAGGGCATTCTGACCGCGGCGGTACAGCCGCGGTCAGAAACGGAAAACCGGCGGTGTACCGCCGGTTTTCCGTTGCCCTGGGGAATCCTCCTGCGCCGCCATGGGGATTCCGACCCCCATACCGCCATCCTGTTCCTGGCGGTTTTGGCCGCCAGGAACAGGATGGCGGTATGGGGTGTCGTGGGGCCCCTGGGGGCCCCTGTAGTGCCCATGCCAATGGCATGGGCACTGCAGGGGCCCCAGTAACAGGGCCCCACCATGATTTTCAGTGTCTGCCATGCAGACACTGAAAATCGCGATGGGTGCAACTGCACCCGTCGCACCCCTTCCACTCCGCCGGCTCCATTCGGAGCCGGCATCCTTGTGGAAGGGTGTTTCCCGCTGGGCTGGTGGGCGGCCTTCTGGCGGTCGCCCGCCAGCCCAGCGGGAAACTCAGAATGACCGCCGCGGTCTTTTGACCACGGTACGGTCTTCTGGCGGTTCCCGCTTGGCGGGCGGAATCACCCCCTTTATATCACTTTTCAATGATATCTCTACAATTTCCCATTGCAACTTTATTCTTTTTGACCTACAATTATCCTGATAAATATTATATATTTTTCTAAACACTGTGTGGTGTATTTTTGTGGTGCTATATGGTGGTATTGTATGATTTATTGCACAAATACTTTACACATTGCCTTCTAAGTTAAGCCTGACTGCTCGTGCCAAGCTACCAGAGGGTGGTCACAGGATAATCTTGGATTGTGTGTGACTTACCCTGACTAGAGTGAGGGCTTTTGCTTGGACAGGGGGTAACCTGACTGCCAACCAAAAACCCCATTTCTAACATTCTGCAATTCCGGTTCCCCTGGGAAGACATCATACCTCATATCTGAGCAAGAGGCCTGTAGTCTACATAAGCAGCTGCAGCGAAGCGTTCAGCAATCAGCATACAGTCACAGTCATCTTGCTGGAATCTCCCTCTAACGTGTATGGGACAGAGAAGTGTTTTTATAATAAAACAGCTGATGTTCTGAAAAAATGTCCCTACGTAAGGATGTGTATGTTTCTATGAACACTAGAGACAAAGCATTACCACGTTTACCAGCAACTTATCTTACTGCAGCCTTGAGAAAAGCACAGAGTGAAAGAAATGTCTTGTTTAAAAACGCAGTGCTTGCCTAGGCAAAGAACAGCTAGATAGAGAGAAATAAAAGAAGACCTCAAATGTGGCTTTTGTTAAAATAATAAGACGAAGCTGAATAAAATATGTCTAGTGTAAAGTGCACAGCAGCAGGCCTAGTTTGCTAAAATAACGTATATGAAACTATAGCAAAAATTACTACACAACACCTGCACATAAATAATCATTAAATAATGACAACTTGTTTTTTTCTGTGTGCTGCAGAAGTAACAAATCACCACTTCTGTGTAAATGAGGCCCTATGTGTGTTGAAAGAACACACGTTTCTCTTTTTTACATGGATTTACAGAAGAAATAAGGAGACATTGATTTGTTGATAATGTCTTAATGCTCTTCTATATTTTGGTTTATTGATATTTATGGAACACAGGTTACAGAAGAAAAGAAAAGAAAGAAGGAAGTCATAAGAAAGCTATTCTAATTTCTTCATCTGGTTGAATTGCTGTTTCAGTGGACCCATTGTTTCCAAAAGAACCTATGCAAGTAGGAACTGTGACGGGTTATTTGACTATTTGTGAAAGTGAACATCAGTGTAAGGCTGGGCTCTGTCTACATTGTGGTGAAAGTTAAAATATGATTCAGTACTATGATAAACGGTGTCACAGAAATCATCAATTAACACAAATATTACCTGAAAAAAGACAGGATCTTCCATGAATAAACATGATATTCATTTGTTTATTCTGATGATTGTTCTGAGAAGAAATAAAGGTTAGTCCTCAAAAGACCAGGTGCCAGGATGATATATTTTAACTCCCAAAAATTGAAGAGACAAGTGGTTTCAATATAATGACAATTTGCCCTGCTGCTCATGGAGGGTTCTGCATGTCAGGAGACACCGACAATCCATAGGTCTCATTCCAGTTTGTATAGAAGCAAATACCTGTCCTTAGTCTCTCAGGGCTTCAACACCCCTGGGCACCCCTGTCTCTACATCCTTGAGATACATGAACATGTCATCCGTATACAGAAAAATGACATGTTCTGCATCTTCTCTAGGAATGCCTCGTCCCACACCCACCTTCTTGGCCATGCTAGCAAATGGCTTCACTGCCAGAGTGAAGAGTTTCAGAGAGCGACGTGTGTCTCTGTATACTCTGAAAGCTTCACATATACACTGTCCTGTTTTGACCCTACCCTGGCTCCGAGAACAGAAATGTGACCCATATAACCCATCCCCACCCCAAATTATCCATCTTATCACAGCTCTGAGGTGCTCCCAGAATATGATATTGAACGCCTTGCATGTGTCTATCGACAGCACCAGTGCTGTACATTGATACTGAGTAGGGGTTTTGTCGAAAGACCATGCCAAGACCATGCCAATGGTGTGCAGGGTCCCTTTCAGATGAGTCAGGGGGTGAGGGTAAACAGGGGAAGTTCTCTAAAGGGACCCAACCCCAATGCCAGACCCCATTTGAAAAGAAGCCCTGGTTTTCTAAAAGGAAACCTGCAGTGGAGGGTCCCTGAAAGTGTTATGCATGTGACCAGGTGGGTCATGTGAGGGGGGATCCCAAATGTCCCAGGTGGACACCCACTGGTGCTCAGTCACATGGTTTGGCCAGTGTAGCGCTTGAGGAGGAGTTGGGTCCAGGTGGGTGGGAGTCTGCTGAGATGACCCTTGCCTCAGTACGGGACAGTGAGATAGTCCAGAAAACCCTTGTGCCTTAAAACACTAAAAAGTACAGGCAGTGGGTGACCATCAGTAGACAGAGGGTGGAGGCCCTGAGAGACACAGGACTCAGTGTTACTACTGTGAGAAGTCACCTACTGCCTGAAGAGCAAATAGACCCACTTGTACTTCACCAAGGTGATTACGGTAGACAATTCAGAGCACCAGTGCAGAATGGCACGGGATCCCTTTGAATTGGGGGGGGTCTCAGGTGCATTGAGAGTAGCCGTGAGTCCAACCATGCCTGTAAATTGTCTCCTTAGCAATGACCTGGAGGATTCCCCTTGGAAGGAGGTGTAACACAGGTCTCACATTGAGATGTTGGGTCTGTCTGGGTGGATGTGTGTGTCCACCTGGTCGATGGCAGCCCATCAGGGTGATCAGGAGACCCTGGAGCCTGAAACAGTGGCCCAGGTGTCTGCCAGAAGGAGGAAGGGCAAGGGGCGTTGGAAACCCGCTCCATAAGATCCTACAGTCCAGAGGGGGCTGAACTTGAGGGGGATGCCCTGCCACCTACAAGGGAACAAGTGGCTGAACTGGGGGAGGTCCTTGAGCTGACTCAGCTGCAGCAGGAACGGGGACCCATCAGGGAAGCACTCCGTGAGGCATAGAGGACATGCCCTACTCTGGAGGGTTTGTGGCGGCTGGTTGCAGACCAGGCGTCTGGTAGCGAGTCTGGATCACATTTGATTTACATGGGATGGCCTCCTATATAGTGAGCGTAAGGTTGCTGAGCCTGAGTCAGCCCGTGTGCTGGTGGTACTCCTGTGCTTCAGAGCCTTCCTACTGGTTCTGGCTCATGATGTGCCTTTATTTTGTCATTTGGGGCAGGACAAGACTTTTGAATTGCTTGTCGTCCACTTTTACTGACCCCAAATGCTCAGGCACCCGGATGCTTACTGTAGGGCTTGACAAACTTGTCAGGCGAGTTGCAAGAGTGGGGGAAATGTAATGCTCCCCTCCAACCTTTTCCCGTGGTCAGCACCCCCTTGGAAAAGATTGGTATTGACATTGTGGGGCCTCTGGATCCTAAGAAAGCCGTGGATAACAGGTTTATCCTGGTCTTGGTGGACCATGCCACCCTATAACCAGAAGCCATTCCTTTGAGGTCAATCACCTCCCTTGTGGTGGGACGTACAATGATGGGGCTTTTTCCCTACATAGGTTCCCCAAGGAGGTGGTAGATGATAGGGGTACCAACTTCATATCAACTTATATGAAGTCTTTGTGGAAGGAGTGTGGGGTGATATATAAGTTCACCACTCCTTACCACCCCCAAAGTAACAGTCTGGTTGAGAAATTCAACCACACCTTGAAGGGTATGATCATGGGCCTGTCTGAGCCCTTGAGGCATGAGTGGGACATCTTCTTGCCATGCCTTCTGTTCACCTACAGGGAGGTGCCTCTAAAGGGTTTGGGATTTAGCCCCTTTGGGTTACTGTATGGACACCCTGTCAGGGGACCTTTGAGTCTCATTAGAGAAGGCATGGAGAAAGCCCCCGGAAAGCCTCCCAGGATGTAATCAGTTACATACTGGCTTTCAGAAACCAGAAAGCCTGCTTCAGGAAGCTTGCCCAAAAGACCCTAGAAGCAAGCCATGGAGATATGAAGTGCTGGTATGACCAGAATGCCACTCTGTTTGAGTTCCAACCTGGCCAAAAAGTGTGGGTGATGGCCTCAGTGGAGCCTAGGGCTCTCCACGATATGTGGACTAGGCCATTTGAGATAGTGGAGTGCAAGAGTGATGTCACCTATCTGGTGAACTTGCGGACTCCTAGGAACCTTTTGAGGGTCCTACATGTGAACCGCCTCACGCCTCATTTTGAGAGGACAGAGGTGACAAAGCTCCTAGCAACAGATGTTTGGGTGGAGGACGAGACCGAACCTCTTCCTGACCTTCTGTCTGCTAAGGAGAAAGATGGGTCTGTGAAGGGTGTGAATCTGCCCCCCTCATTGACGCCAGAACAACAAAGAGACTGTAGCGAAGTATTGGTACAGTTTGCCTCTCCATTTTCCTTGATCCCAGGGGTCACACATCTGTGTACACATGATGTGGACACCGGGGAGAGTCCTCCAGTCAAACACAAGGTTTACAGGGTGACTGACAAGGTTAGAACTAACATCAAGGATGAGGTGTCCAAAATGTTATCATTAGGTTTTATTGAATTTTCCAGTAGCTCTTGGGCCAGCCCTGTGGTCTTGGTCCCAAAGGCTACTACTCCTGGTGTTACTCTAGAACTCAGGTTCTGCAGGGACTACTGGAGACTCAATGCGTCACTAAGACTGATGTGCACCCTATCCCCTGAGCTGATGAGCTCATTGACCAGTTAGGGGCTGCCAAATATCTAAGTACATTTGATCTGACCTCTGGATATTTGCAGATTGCTCTGACTGAGGGGGCTAAGGAGAGGTTTGCATTTTCCACCCAGATGGGCACTACCAATTTAGGGTGATGCCCTTTGGGATGAAGAATGCCCCTGACACCTTCCAGAGGCTGGTTAACCAGGTGTTGGCTGGACTGGATGATTTCCGTGCAGCCTACCTGGATGACATTGCTGTCCACAGCTCCACTAGGGAGGACCGCTTGCTGTACCTCTGCAAAGTGTTAGGGGCCCTGCAGAAGTCATGCCTCACTATTAAAGTAAGCAAGTTCCAAATAGGGCAGTGTTCAGTGGTGTACTTGGGACACCAGGTGGGGAGAGGCCAGGAGGCACCCGTACAACCAACGATTGACTCCCCCACTCCCAGACTGAGGTGAAAGCCTTTTTAGGTCTCACAGGCTATTATAGGATGTTTGTCAAGGGGTTTTCAACTATTGTTGCTCCTTTGACTGAGTTAACTTCTAAGAAACAGCCAAAGAAAGTGATCTGGACTATGTCTTGCCAGACAGCTTTTGAGGCCCTGGAGGCAGCCATGTGCACGGCACCTGACTTCTCTAAAGAATTTGTCATGCAGACTGATGCTTCAGAGCATGGTGTATGGGCAGTGCAATCACAGCTAAATGAAGAGGGCCTAGATCAACCTGTAGCCTTCTTTAGTAGGAGGTAACTATCCAGGGAACATAGGTGGAGTGCATTTGAGTGTGAAGCTTTTGCTGTGGTCTGGGAACTTGAGAAGCTAATAGCCTACTTGTTTGGGACTCACTTCCAGGTTTAGACAGTCCACAAGCCCGTCAGATGTTTAATGCAGATGAGAGGTGATAATTCAAATAGTTGAGGCGGTCCATTTCCCTATGTGGGATGGAATTTATGGTGGAACACCAACCTGCAAAAGAACACGCAAATGCTGATGGTCTGTCCAGATTCATCTGCCTTAGTGAAGAGAACTCCCATGAGGTTGGGTAATTCTCCCCACTTTCGAACTGGGGGAAACATGTTAGACGTGGCATCCTTGGGGTGGTCTTCCCTAACATTTTACCTCTGTTTCTCAGGTTGTTGACTGTGTGCTGGACTCTGTTTTTGCTGTTTTTGTTACTCTGGGCACCTTACCACTCCTGACCAGTACTAGAATACAAGTGCTACCTATGTGAAATTGTATGTGTAATTGGTTTTTCCCTGATTGGCATATTTGATTTACGAGTACATCCTTGGTAAAGTGCACTAGAGGTGTCCAGGGTCTGTAAATCAAATGCTACTACTGGGCCTGTAGCACTGATTGTGCCACCCCTGTACACATGGCTCAGACCTGCCACTGTAGTGTCTGTGTGTGCAGTTTTAAACTGCCAATTCGACCTAGCAAGTGTATCCACTTGCAAGGCCCAAACCTTCCCTTTTTATACAAGTAAGGCACCCCGAAGGTATGCCCTAGGTAGCCCCATGGGCAGGGAAAAGTGCATGTTAAAGCTGGGGTATGTATTGATGTGTTTTACATGTCCTATCAGTGAAATACTGCCAAATTCGGTTTTCACTGTTGCAAGACCTATATCTCTCATAAGTTAACATGGGTGCTGCCTTTAAATGTCCTTAAGGTGTAGTTTCCCTTTGAGAGCAGATAGAAATGTGGAGTTTGGGGTCTCTGAACTCAAAATGTAAACTTTGCCTGTTTGTGGATTCCCTGTCCAGACAGTGACACAAAGGGAGCTGGGGTGTAGCCCGCATATCCTGATGAGCCACCTGGGCTAGAGTGGAGGGAGGAGTGGTCATTTACACCTGAATGGGCTGTGCCTGCCCTCACACAATGCACTCTCCAACCCCCCTGGTTTGTGTCTGGGGTCTGGCCTGGGTAAGGTAGGCTCCTGTAAACAACAGAGACTTTCCTTTGAAGTTTGCCTACTTCAAAGGAAAGAAAGCAGTATAAGTAGTGGACCCAAAACCCCAGACTTTAGATTTCTTCAAGATCACTTCTGGATTCAAGAGGAACCTCTGCCAAGGAGACAAGCTGAAGAGCTGAGGAGAAGTGCTGCCCCTGCCTATGCTTTGTTGGGCTATCCTGCATGTAGGAAAGTAGCCTCTTTCTAGCTTGGTCACCCACACTTTTGGCCTGTTTGTCAGTGTGTTTGACTGTGACTACAGGATCCTGCTAATCAGGACCCCAGTAGTTATGCTCACTCCCTTAACTTATGGTTATTCCATACTGGTAACCCAGCATTTTACCCACAAGTGGCATACTGGTGCCCCCTGGTAAGTCTGTAGTATGTGGTACTTAGGTAACCAGGGCTTTGGGGTTCCAGGGGATCCCTATGGGCTGCAGCATATCTTTTGCCACCCATATGGAGGCCATGTAAAGGCTTCTACAGGACTGCCATTGCAGCCTGTGTGAAAAGGTGCATGCACCTTTCCCTGACATTTACTCTACACCAGGTCACTCATAAGTCACCCCTAAAGCAGGCCCTCCAGCCCTGAGGGCAGGGTACAAAGTACCTGTGTGTGAGGGCACCCCTGCAGAGGAGCCCCCATGACCTCCCGGACCATTTTCCCAGACTGCGTGAGTGCGGGGACGCCATTTTACACATGTCCTGGCCATAGGCCACTACCTACATCCAGCTACGTAATGGTAACTGTGAGAAAACAGGGCTGATTGCAGAGGCCCCCTAACTTTTTGCCCCCATTTTCCACTTTTTGCTGGTGTTTGACTCTGATGGTGCCTTGGGTACTGCTAACCAGTCCCAGGGCCTGTGCTCTGTGTAAAATGGATATGCAAATTAGGCTAATTATAACTGGCTAAGTTAACCTACCTATAAGTCCCTAGTATATGGTAGGGCATTTAGGTTTAGGGACCACAGCATAGGTAGTGCACCCCTAGGTGCACTGCTGAGGTGCCCAGTGCCATTTTAAAGACAGGCCTGCCTTGCTGGCTGCTTTTAAATTAAAGTTATATGCAAATTCGACTTTGGAATTAAAAGTAGTTCCAAAGTCTTAAACTACCTTATTTTTACATATAAGTCACCCCTAAAGTGTGCCCTATGTGCCCCTAGGGCTGGGTGCCATGTAACTATAAGCAGGGACCTTATAAAAATAGTTTTATAAGCCCTGGTGAGGTAAAAACAGCCAAATTAGTTTTTCCCTCATTGTAGTAAATGGCCTTCGTAGGCTAGAATGGGGAGACTTTATTTTAATTTTTAAAGTCTCCTTAAATGATGGATACCAAGAGTTTGGTATCAAATTAATTGTTGTCATAAATCCCACAACTTCCAGTTGTTGTATTTAAAATAACTTGTTCAGGTAAAGAGTTTTAAACTTTACCTGAAAAGTTGCCCATTTCAGCCCTGCATTGTTTTTGCTGCTGTGCTCTGATTGGCCAGCCTCTAGCAGCCTGGCCAGGCTACCTTGATGAGGTGTGAAGTGGCCTGGCTTCACACAAAGGAATGTGCCTGTGAGAGGGAATCTCCCCTCAGCAGATGGTGAGGCAGGAAGGGGGGGGGGCTGCCAAACTGGTCTTCAAAGGCAGAGAAGGACATTTGGAGCAACTAGCAACACCCCCACATCCTGCAACCCCAGACAACTAGGTGCCCCCTTGATTAGATTAGGAGAGGGCAGGAGAGGGGTGTGTTTATGATTTTTAGCCACACCAGTGGGTGGGCTCAGCCAGATGTAACCTCCAAAAATCAGATTCAGTCATGATGGATTTTTGGAGAATGTTGCCTCCTGGGATTGATTTTTGCCACACTTCCCAGGAAGTGGTCATCACAGGGGGAAGGACCCTTCACCTGATTGGAGAACCAGGACCCCCCTGCTTTTCACTCAGGAGCAAGGATAAAACTGGCAGACCTGCACCCACACCTCAGTTCCCTACCACATCCAACAAGGAAGAACTACAGAAGAAGAAGGACTGCCCTGTTGGACCCCTGGCCTGCACCTGGAACCTGCACTCAGAAGGACTGCACCAGCTGCACACCTGGGCTTCACCACAATAAGGACTTTGCCTGGCTTCGACTGGTTCAAGGAGGGACTCCCTGTTTGCTACAGGTGAAAAATTGCTAACCAGAGTCCCCTGCACCAACTCCTGAAGAAAGCGACCAGCTGACCACTGTCCAGTGGCCAAAAAGGAGTTTGCGCCAGTTGCATTCTGGGAGTTATAGTCGGTACCCCCAAGGACCATCTCAGAACTTCTGGACCCTTGGGGTGAGCTGTGGACCCCAAAAGAACCTTAAAGGGACATCTGGGAGAAGCCCCAGAAGTTTGGAGAAGTTTGGAGAACTTTTGTAAAAAAGCTCCATAGAGGGACAGACCCGCCGCAGCAACTCTAGCCGGCTTGCCTCAACCGTGACCCGGCCTGATTTGCTGGTTTGTCCCGGTAAAGAAAATCTCCGAAAAAGAGACTAAGTCCGAAGGTAAAAAGTTGACCGGGGCCTTCCAGCCAGCGTATCCGAGGAGGGCTCCAGGGATGTCGGATCAAGATCCAGGTTTACCCTGGTCGAATGATTTTCACCTCAAAAAGGATACTAAGTCCGAAGGTAAAAATCTCCACCGAGGATTCCCGCATCGCGTATCCGGAGAAGGGCTCCAGGAGGTCGGATTGGACTGGCAGATTCGTCCTGCTGAAGAAAATCTTCTAAAAAGAGACTAAGGGGGTGATTCCAACCCTGGCGGTCGGTCATAAAGCAGCAGCCAACCCTCCAACAGGCAGGCGGTCAAAAAAATGGAATTCTGACCCTGGCGGGAACCACCAACACAGCCCGCCACTTTAACACTCCGACCGCCATGGCGGACAGACAAACAGCGCGGCGGTCACCGCCAACAAGCAGGCGGCAGACAATGTACCGCCCACCCTATCACAACTCACCAATCCGCCACCTTTTCCGGGGCGGGAGCCCCGCCGATAAAAACACGGCGGAAACAGACTACGAACGGGAAAACGCTCACCTCTATACACTCCACGAGGACGGAGGACAGCATGGAACCCGAATTAAACATCCTACCAGCTATTGTCTACCTGCTCATCTACCACGAGTACGAACTCCGGCGCAGAAGACAACGGTGAGTACTGCACCTACGACACAGGGGAGGGGGGAGGACGAAAGGTTACGGGCACACACATACGCCCCCCCCCCAACTATCAACATACCAATGCAGAGCAACAACTGAGTGACACCCTCCAAACCCCCCTGAAAAATGCAAAGACATAATAAAAATGTTAATTAAAATGTATGTATAAATTAGGTTCATTGAAGTCATGGAAAATTATCGATATGAAATATCAAAGCAAAAATAATGAACAGTGCGAAAGCTATGTACATAGTCAAGAAGTCCTGCTCAGTTTGTCAAATATCCACAGTCCGTGGGCCAATGTCTACCAAACACATGGGCAAAGACCACACAGGAGACCTGAGTCCGTTGGAGAGAATACTGCTGGGGCATCAGATGACAAAACTACAGGCACCTCAGGGGGAAGGGAAGGGGGGGCACCTCAGCCACATGAGTCCACGACGCCAGAACCACGAAGGGGCCACCATACCCACTGTTCAATCCTGGGGAGTGCAAAGCCACAGTCTCTCAAGTCTCTACAGTGGGTGGTTTGCCCACTGCTTTATCCTGGGGAGTGCAAAGCCACAGTCTCACAAGTCTCTCCAGTGGGTGGGTTGCCCACTGTGCCATCCTGGGGAGTGCAAAGCCACAGTCTCACAAGTCTCTCCAGTGGGTGGGTTGCCCACTGTGCCATCCTGGGGAGTGCAAAGCCACAGTCTCACAAGTCTCTACAGTGGGTGGGTTGCCCACTGTGCCATCCTGGGGAGTGCAAAGCCACAGTCCATCAGGTGGATTACAGACTCCACTGGTCATGGAGGAGGCAGGGTGCCCAGAGTGCAGCGTGAACACTAGCTCGACACAGAACCGGCACTGTCAATGGGCCAGCGGAGCATGACAGGAAGGGCCCAGCGGAGCGGTGCTTGACAGGAAGGGCCCAGCGGAGCGGTGCTTGAGACGGCGGGGCCCAGCGGAGCGGTGCTTGAGACGGCGGGGCCCAGCGGAGCAGTGCTTGAGATGGCGGGGCCCAGCGGAGCGGTGCTTGACAGGAAGGGCCCAGCGGAGCGGTGCTTGACAGGAAGGGCCCAGCGGAGCGGTGCTTGAGACGGCGGGGCCCAGCAGAGCGGTGCTTGAGACGGCGGGGCCCAGCGGAGCATTGCTTGAGATGGCGGGGCCAGCGGAGCGGTGCTTGACAGGAAGGGCCCAGCGGAGCGGTGCTTGACAGGAAGGGCCCAGCGGTGCTTGAGACGGCGGGGCCCAGCGGAGCGGTGCTTGACAGGGAGGGTCCAGCGGAGCGGTGCTTGACAGGAAGGGCCCAGCGGAGCGGTGCTTGAGACGGCGGGGCCCAGCGGAGCGGTGCTTGACAGGGAGGGCCCAGCGGAGCGGTGCTTGACAGGAAGGGCCCAGCGGAGCGGTGCTTGAGACGGCGGGGCCCAGCGGAGCGGTGCTTGACAGGGAGGGCCCAGCGGAGCGGTGCTTGACAGGAAGGTCCCAGCGGAGCGGTGCTTGAGACGGCGGGGCCCAGCAGAGCGGTGCTTGACAGGGAGGGCCCAGCGGAGCGGTGCTTGACAGGAAGGGCCCAGCGGAGCGGTGCTTGAGACGGCGGGGCCCAGCGGAGCGGTGCTTGACAGGGAGGGCCCAGCGGAGCGGTGCTTGACAGGAAGGGCCCAGCGGAGCGGTGCTTGAGACGGCGGGGCCCAGCGGAGCGGTGCTTGACAGGGAGGGCCCAGCGGAGCGGTGCTTGACAGGAAGGGCCCAGCGGAGCGGTGCTTGAGACGGCGGGGCCCAGCGGAGCGGTGCTTGACAGGGAGGGCCCAGCGGAGCGGTGCTTGACAGGAAGGTCCCAGCGGAGCGGTGCTTGAGACGGCGGGGCCCAGCAGAGCGGTGCTTGACAGGGAGGGCCCAGCGGAGCGGTGCTTGACAGGAAGGGCCCAGCGGAGCGGTGCTTGAGACGGCGGGGCCCATCAGAGCGGTGCTTGACAGGAAGGGCCCAGCGGAGCGGTGCTTGACAGGAAGGGCCCAGCGGAGCGGTGCTTGAGACGGCGGGGCCCAGCGGAGCGGTGCTTGAGACGGCGGGGCCCAGCGGAGCGGTGCTTGACAGGAAGGGCCCAGCGGAGCGGTGCTTGAGACGGCGGGGCCCAGCAGAGCGGTGCTTGAGACGGCGGGGCCCAGCGGAGCGGTGCTTGAGATGGCGGGGCCCTGTTCAGCGGTGCCTGTCTTCACGGCGGGGCCCTGTTCAGCGGTGCCTTTCTTCACGGCGGGGCCCTGTTCAGCGGTGCCTTTCTTCACGGCGGGGCCCTGTTGAGCGGTGCCTTTCTTCACGGCGGGGCCCTGTTCAGCGGTGCCTTTCTTCTCGGCGGGGCCCTGTTCAGCGGTGCCTTTCTTCACGGCGGGGCCCTGTTCAGCGGTGCCTTTCTTCTCGGCGGGGCCCTGTTCAGCGGTGCCTTTCTTCACGGCGGGGCCCTGTTCAGCGGTGCCTTTCTTCACGGCGGGGCCCTGTTCAGCGGTGCCTTTCTTCTCGGCGGGGCCCTGTTCAGCGGTGCCTTTCTTCACGGCGGGGCCCTGTACAGCGGTGCCTTTCTTCACGGCGGGGCCCTGTTCAACGGTGCCTTTCTTCACGGCGGGGCCCTGTTCAGCGGTGCCTTTCTTCTCGGCGGGGCCCTGTTCAGCGGTGCCTGTCTTGTCTATCAAGGGAGCCAGACCTGGCCAGGACTCCCTGCTTAGTCGCACTCCGACCGTGCAGTTGCTGGACCCTCCTGTTACGGAGTCCTGGGCCCGTGGGTGTCCTCCGTCACACCCGGGATGGGGCTTGTGGGGCCCTCCTGGTCCGCGCCCCTGCTGGCTGACTTCTCCGCCCTGCTGCCCTTGCCCTCCTTCGATGAGGCTCTCTGGCCCTTGCCTCCCCTTGATGTTGTGGCAGGTGACGGGCCACAACTTTGCTCCTTGGGGGCAGCCGTGTCAGCCTTCTCGCGGCGGCCCTTAGTTTTACGGTTTCTCTTTCCAGGGGGGGGGCTGGCTGTCCCCTTGCTGCTGGCCGATGTATCTGTGCTGGGAAAGGGTGGACTCCAAAACCCGTGCACAATGGTCAGACTTGATGCAGGGCTGGTGGTGGCTGAGGTGCTCTTCGGACTCTTACCAGATGGAGGGGGTGGGTCAGGTGGTGCAAAGAGGTTAATTTTGGAGAGGAAAAGTTTTTAGGAGCAATGGCCAGGGTAGGTGCAGTGGGTATGGGAGTGGAGGAAGAGGATGTGGTTGTAGGAGAGTCAGGTGTGCTGTCTTTGGGTGCAGGTGCTTGTGACGGAGGCTGTCGTGAGGTGGTTGGCTGTTGGGTGGGTGGCTGCCTGCGTTTGTGTGTTTTGGAAGAGGGGGTGACAGACACAGTGGGAGAGGACACAGGGGACGTGTAAATGGCAGTGGGGGTGGTGACTGCACATGTGCGGACTGTACTGGAGGGTGTGGTGGTGATGGAAGTACTGGCTGATGGTGGTGTGCATGCAGGTGTGAGTGGAGACGTCACAGGGAGGGAGGAGGGAGACGAGGAGGAGGGGGACACAGAGGTGGTAGTGACTGTTGTCATGTCTGCATCTGGATGTTGCTTGGGTGAATGCTTGTGGGATCTGTGGTGCTTATGTCTGGATGAGCTGCCCTTGGGTGTTGAGGTGTGTGCAGGCTGGTCTGATGGTGTGGATGGGATAGGCTGAGGAACAGGAGACTGGGAGAGGGTGGAGGCAGTTAGAAGAGGGAGGCTGGAAACAGGGACAATGGCTGCCGTCAGTGCTGAGGCCAAAGCATTGAACGATCGTTGATGGGCAGCCTGACCCGAATGAATGCCCTCCAGGTATGCATTGCTCAGATGCACCTCCCTCTCTACCCCCTGGATGGCATTCAAAAGGGTAGACTGCCCAACAATTATGGTCTGTAGGAGGTCAATGACCTCCTCACTGAGGGCAGCAGGGGTAACTGGAGCAGGGCCTGAGGTGCCTGGGGCGAAGGAGATGCCCGCCTTCTTGGGCGAGCGGGCACGGAGCGAAGGCTGAGGGGCTGCTGGGAGGGCGGAGCTGGTGCGCTTGGTGGCGGCTGTACCTGTTGAGGCGGGGGGCACGGATGTTGCCGCCACCGCTAGGGAGCTCCCTTCCGAGGACGTGTCGGTGTCGCTGGTGTCACCACGGGTCCCCGTTGTGGAGCTCCCCTCGCCCTCCGTATCACTGGTGACCTCGGTGTCTGTAGCATGGCCCACCGGGGCCTTGTGAGTTGCAGCTCCCTCGTGCTCCGATGCCAATTCTCCTCCGCCTTATGATGCTAATGCACACATGCACAAGAAAATAAAGAAAAAGGGTGGGGGGAGAAATAAAGACAGGTTGAGTGCATGCATTGTCAACACCGTTGTCGGAGAGGACAGACACAGGAGCCTCCAGCACTACGCCGCGCAATCGGGGTACACTACTCAGTACTTGTGACTAGGCCTACAGGTCTATGGACAACAAATGCCCACATGGGTGATGCTGGACCATGGATTGCTGTACTTGGCACCCTACAGAGGTGGGGGGCGGGGGCACAGGGCCATGCCTAAAGGAGGGGACTACACTACAGAAAGCGCCCTGGCCTAATGTCACCCAAAGCCCTCCTCCCCCACCCAGACACCTCCACTGCACGTAAAGATAGCTGAATGTGCTGGTACTCACCCCCTTGTGTCTGCTGTGATGTCCTCACGCGCCCATCCAAATCGGGGTAGGCCACCGCCAGGATCCGGGACATCAGGGGGGTCAAGGTACGACTGGCACCCCTCCTACGTTGGGAGGCCATCCCCAGCAGTGACTCGGCGGTCTTCCTGGTCCCGCGGCGGATGTCCTCCCACCTCTTTCGGCAGTGGGTGCCCCGTCTGTTGTGGACCCCCAGGGCCCGGACTTCCTTGGCGATGGCATGCCAAATGTCGACTTTCTGATGGGCGCTGACCTATTTGACATGTACAGGGTGGGAAAGGAAATTTCATCATTTTTCTGCATGTTAGATGTGATTGCCCCCCCTCCCCAACCTTGCCATGTGGCACATGCTCTCATCTGTCGTGCCTTGCACTCCTCATTCGCTCCCCACCCCACCATCTTACATCCACCATACACAACCCAGGCATAGCCCATTCAACGTGCACCCAGTGTACTTACCTGTTGGTCTGGAGGACCGTAGAGTAGCGCATACTGGGGCAGGACCCCATCCACAAGTTTCTCCAACTCTTCTGAAGTGAAGGCAGGGGCCCTTTCCCCAGTCGCAGCAGCCATTGTCTCTTCCAGATCGAGGTCACAGCAGCACTTGCAGTATAGGTCCTCTCCTGTGGATGATCAGGTCTCGAGTGATTAAGCAGATAGAAAATGGCGGTCACGCCCGCGGCGGTGCGTGCCGCGGCGGTGCGTACCGCGACCGCCGGCGCCCATCGTCATTGGCTACTGAAACCCATAGGGTTCAGTGTTAACCAATGCGCCTTCGCACTGCGGTCTTCGACCGCCTACCGCCACGGTGTGCCACGCCAGCGCGTTGACCTCACATCCCACTGTCACACTTCTCAGGTCAGGCAGCCGCCATTACAAGGGCCCACATGGCTTAATTTCTACTGCATCACACAGGCCTAGGCCTTGCATTGCCACTCATGCAAGCCTTTCAATGCATAGCGATTCGTGTACTGTGCAAGCTGTGTGAACGTACCTGTGGGTTGCTTGACTCTGTACTCCATGTTGTCCTTCCTAGGCACCGTCCGCTGGGACTTGCGAGGAGAAGGATGAATCCTCCCGTGTACCGACCGCTGGTGGACCTGTCGACAATGGAAGAACGACATATTATACTTCGATACCGACTTGACCGAGCCACTATACATGAACTGTGTGCCCAGCTGGAGCCAGACCTGATGTCCCCCATCCGCCAACCCACAGGAATTCCCCCTCTGGTGCAGGTTCTGTCAGTACTCCATTTTTTGGCAAGTGGGTCTTTTCAGACAACAGTGGCCATGTCATCAGGGATGTCTCAGCCTATGTTTTCTAAGGTTTTGTCCAGAGTGTTGTCTGCCCTGATGAAATACATGCGGAGCTACATTGTTTTCCCTGAGGAGGGTGATTTGGCCACTGTGAAGGGAGATTTCTATGCCCTTGGACATATCCCCAACATCATTGGTGCCATTGATGGGACCCATGTGGCTTTAGTACCCCCAAAAGACAATGAGCAGGTGTACAGAAATAGAAAAAATTACCATTCGATGAATGTCCAGGTGGTCTGTTTGGCTGACCAGTACATCTCCCATGTAAATGCCAAGTTCCCTGGGTCAGTGCATGACGCGTATGTCATGCGAAATAGCAGCATCCCTTATGTGATGGAACAGCTACAGAGACACTGTGTGTGGCTAATAGGTGACTCTGGTTACCCCAACCTGCCTTGGCTATTGACCCCAGTGAGGAATCCCCGGACCAGGGTAGAGGAACGGTACAATGAGGCCCATGGGTGAACTAGGAGGATTATAGAACGGACCTTCGGGGTCCTGAAGGCCATGTTTAGGTGCCTGCATATGACAGGTGGATCCCTAATGTACTCACCAAAGAAGGTGTGTCATATCATCGTGGCCTGCTGTATGCTTCACAATCTTGCATTGTGACGCCAGGTGCCTTTCCTGCAGGAGGATGGTCCAGATGGTGGTGTTGTAGCAGCTGTGGAGCCTGTGGAGAGTGAAGAGGAGGAAGACGACGGGGACGACACGGACAACAGGGACACAGTTATACAACAGTATTTTCAGTAGCACACAGGTAAGAATCAGCCACGCCATTTTACATTTACTTCTGGCCTCCTGCATCTCTACTTTCTGTGTTTCCCCCCAGTTCCTTTTAACTGATTTTTTACTTTCCCTTCCCTTTTCAGAGCTGTATGACCCACTGCGTGACTTCTGCTTTGTTTGCCCATGGACTAATGCTTATTGACATTGGTATGTTGTCATCACAATGTAACTGAACATTATTGCACCGTTATGTGTAATACATTTATTAAGAATACAAGCAGACTCCTGATTTTTGAAGTGCAATTAGTGATTTATTTAAAGTGCTACATATAGGTCCATGATAGTAAAACGGTGATGGGCGGGGGTGGAGTAATGTCCATGGCAGAGTCCAGTTCTCAGTCTCACAGGTGCATTGTCCATATGCCTGTGGAAGGATGGAGCAGGGGCTGTTTAAGGTCTGACAGGGTGACAATGTGGGACAGTGGGATGACAGCAGGGGGTATCTTATGCTGGCTGGGGTCTTGGCATCCTACTCTGTCTTCTTGTGTGATCTCAGGTTCCGCTTGCGGGGTGGTTGATCTTCAGCAGGAGGTGGGGTTCTGGTGGCCTGTTGTTGTGTGGGGGCCTCCTGCCCACCAGCACCGGCGGAGGTGGTAGGCTGTTCGTGGTGCTGGCTAGTGACAGGGGCCCTTTGTGGTGCCACATGGTCCCGCAATGTGGTGACTATCTGGTTGAGGGCCAGGACGATGGTCCCTATTGCGGAACCGATGTTCCTGAGTTCGTCTCTGAACCCCATGTACCGTTCCTCCTGCTGTGCCTGGATCTCCTGGAACCTGGCCAGTACCGTCGCCATCGTCTCCTGGGAGTGGTGGTATGCTCCCATGATGGTGGTGAGGGCCTCTTGGAGAGTGGGTTCCCTGGGCCTGTCCCCCCCCTGTCGCACAGCAGCCCTCCCAGTTCCCCTGTTTCCCCGGGCCTCTGTCCCCTGGACGGTGTGCCCACTACCACTGCCCCCAGGTCCCTGTTGTTGTTGGGGTGGTGGGTCAGCCTGGGTGCCCTGTAGTGGCGGACACACCGCTGATTGATGCGTCCTGGAGACAGAGGCATGGGCCCGCTGGGTGGGAGCTGTGCTGGTATTCCCAGAGGGGGTTGGGTCTGCTGTGGCCTGTGTCTGTGTGTGGGGAACCGACTGTCCAGAGGTCCCCGATGGTCCGGGCTGGTCATCAGGTTCTAGGTCGACAGAGCTGCTGTCATCACTGGGGGCCTGTTCTGGGGGTGGGATGGACAAATCTGGACCCTCCTGGCCGGTGTGTTGGCGTTCGGGCCCTGAAGGGGTAAAAGAGTATGGTTATTGCTTCTCTGTGTGCCATGGCGTGCGATTTGTGGGTGTCCTTGTCCCCCAGTGCTGGCATTCCCTTGTGGGAGGAGTTGTGAGGGTGCTTTGTGGGGGGGGATGGGTATGTGCAGTGGTCATGCTTAGGTGATGGGTGTCCATGGTTTGTGTTGGCATTCAGGGATTGGTGTTGGGTTGGGTGGGTTGTGCTGGTGAGACATTGGCAGGGAGGATGTGTGCTGGGGGGTTGGGGGTGAGGGTGGGGGTGTGGGTTGGCATGCTGGTGGTTGGGGGGGGTGAAGTAGTTGAGATTAGACTTACCAGAGTCCATTCCTCCGGCTACTCCAGCGAGGCCGTCAGGATGCAGGATGTTAAAGACCTCTTGTTCCCATGCTGTGAATTCGGGTGGAGTGGGTGGGGGTCCGCCGCCAGTCTTCTGCACAGCGATGTTGTGTCTTGACACCATCGACCGCACCTTCCCCCGTAGGTCGTTCCAGCGCTTTCGGATGTCTTCCTGATTTCTGGGATGCTGTCCCACAGCGTTGACCCTGTCGACGATCCTTTGCCATAGCTCCGCCTTCCTGGCTATTGTGGTGTGCTACACCTGTGTGCCGAAGAGCTGGGGCTCTACCCTAATTATTTCCTCCACCATGACCCTGAGTTCTTGGTCCGAGAACCTGGGGTGTCTTTGGGGTGCCATGGGGTGGTGTGGATGAGGTGTGGGGTGGTGTTTGTGGTGATGTGAGTGGTGGTGTGTGGTGATGTGTGCGTAGATGTGGTGTGGGTGATGATGTTGGGTTCCTGTGTGTGTTGTGGTTTGCGTTCCCTGTGCTCTCTCTCTGTGTATTGCGCCTTGTCTCTGAATTTCGATTTGTGGGGGTTTGTGGGTGATGTGGGTGTGTGTTTTATATGGTGATGGGTGTGTGGGAGTGTTGTGTGTATGTGTATCAGGTGTGTGTATTTTGAATTGTCCAATGTGGCTGTGTTTTGTATGGTTGTGTGTATTTTGAGCGCGGCGGTGTGTACCGCCAATGGAATACCGCGGTTGAAAGACCGCCGCGTGGATTCGTGGGTCGTAATGGCATGGGCGTGTTTGTGTTGGCGTGACGGTGGAGGTTTGGTCATCTCCAGTTTATCGCTGACCGCTGATGAGGCGGCTTTCCGTGGATGTCGGGTTTTTGGCGGTTTGGCAGTTGTGGGTCAGAATGACCGTGGCGGTTTACCGCGGCCGCAGCGGTATAATGGCGGTCTTCTGACCGGCAGTAAGAGCCTTTTACCGCCGAGGTCAGAATGACCCCCCAAGTGTGAAGGTAAACTTATAACCGAGGCCTCCCGCGGCCTGCAGCCGAGCAGGGCTCCATCGCGGTTGGCCTTAAACTTTGACTTTGCCCCAGTCGAGGTGCAACCAGATGACCCGATTGACGCTTTTTGTTTCTAGGCGCTAAAAAAAAAAAAAATCTTTAAAAATGTATATCTCCAGTTCCCCTTATCCGATTTTATTCGTTTCGGTGTCATTTTAAAGATAAAAATATAATCTATTTTTATAAATTGGTTTTGGATTTTTAAACTGTTTCCTGTGTTTTATTTAATTACTGTTTTGTGATATTTGAATGCTTTACAAT
Source organism: Pleurodeles waltl (assembly GCF_031143425.1). NCBI lineage: Eukaryota > Metazoa > Chordata > Amphibia > Caudata > Salamandridae > Pleurodeles > Pleurodeles waltl. Next base: position 1,057,209,213 of record NC_090439.1, read on the forward strand.
CTGTCTCCTAAGTTAAACCTTGACGCTCGTTGCCAAGCTACCAAGGGTTGATCTGGGTTTAATTTACTGAGACCTAACTGAACCTTAGTGGAGGTTAGTGGCCTATTGCTAAGTGTAGGTACCTACCTGCCCTTACCAATAACCCATTTTCCAACAGTAACGTTGAACAAAGGCATGTTTGGTATCAAACAAGTTGTAATCATACCCCAATGCTTTTGCAAGCATTGGTTGTATGATTCCATGCACTCCGGGGGCTCCTTAGAGGCCCCAGTATTGCCATTCCAGCTGCTGCCACCTCTCAGACAGGTTTCCGCCCTCCTGTGGCTTGAGCACCTGAGCCCAGGAAGGCAGAACAAATGATTTCCTTTAGTGAGAGGTGTTACACCCTCTCCCTTTGGAAATAGGTGTTACAGGCTTGGGAGGGGTAGCCTCCCCAAGCTACTTGAAATGCTTTGAAGGGCAGATGGTACCCTCCTTGCATAATCCAGTCTACACCAGTTCAAGAACCCCAGTCCCTGCTCTAGCATGAAACTGGAAAAAGGAAAGGGGAGTGACCACTCCCCTGTCTATCACCACCCCAGGGGTGGTGCCCAGAACTTCTCCAGAAGGTCCCTGGGTTTTGCCATCTTGGATTCCAAGTTGGCAGGGCTCTCTGGGAGCATCTGAGTGGCCAGTCTCAGCAGGTGAGGTCAGAGCCCTCCCCTGATAGATGCTTACCTGTTTAGCTGACCAAACCCCTTTCAGGGCCATCTCTTGGGTGGTTCTTCAGATTTGGATTGAAAGACTCCAGCAGGAATCATCTGCATTCTTTACTTCACCTTCTTACCAAAGAAAATGCATCGGGACCCTCCAGGAACTACACAAACTGCAACAAAGAATCAAAGACAACTTTGGCAACATTGTATCTTCAACTGCTGCCAACAACTGCTACTGTTTCCCTGGCATGCATCCTCAGAGGATAGCCTGTCTTCAACCTGCACCAGAAAAATGAAGGAATCTCCCTTGGAGTGAAGGAGTCACTCCCCTGCTTCAGCAGGCACCTCTTTGCATTGACAACTGGCTGCGTGGGTCCCCTCTCCTGATGAGTTGTGTGGATCCTGCATCAAGGGTGGTAGACTGAAATGGTCCCGATGGTCGTGATGTCTAACTGCCAAACTTTGGTGGAGGTAAGAGGTTGTCTCCAAAAAGAAAGACAGTACTCCCTTGCACCGCGTACTTTGCAGTTGCCAAAGCTTGTTGGCATCCTTCCATAAAGTTCTTCATGCATTGTGCAGCTCCAGCCCCCAGCACTCCTTCCTGCAATGCACAGCTTCCTGCGTGGTTCTCCGGAGATGTAGGACCCTTTGTTGTAGTGCTGCATGGGCCTCCTTTTGCACCTTCTTTATCCATGTGCTGTGGAACTCCTGTGTATGCTGCCTGGTCTTCTGATGGCTCCCTGAGTTGCTGAGAGCCCCCTCTGACTCTCTCTCCTGGGTAGAGCCCACCCTGTCCCTCCTGGTCTGGGGCAGTGCCATTTTCTTCTAACCGTAAGTTTTGCATGTGCCAAGACTTGTTGGTGGAATGGGTGAAAGGGGTATGGAGAGGTAAGATGTGTATTCAGGCATACCATTGATACTGCATCCATGGCATGCTGTGCCAGCTACAAGGGCTTTGGTTGGCATCATGGGGATGACTCTAGTAGTGCTGTCCTACTTAGGTATTGATGTAGGTGTGAGGGTTGGCATACAGGTCTGGGTAGTAGTGACATGTAATGACATAATGTAGGTGACGTGTATTGGCAAATGCCATTGGCTAGCTAGGATATTTATTGTTACAGATTTACATGTTTAGCTGTGTCTATGAGAGGTATATGTTGACCCTTTCCCCTATCTGCCTCTCTCCCCCTCCCTCTTTCTCTCTTTGTGTGCATCAGCATCATCTGGCAAAGGAGAAAGGGCACAGGTGAGGAAGCTGCCACCAGCGAAAGCGAGGGATCCACTGAGATGGAGGGTGAGGGGAGTGCCACAGGGAAGACTAGATCGACCACCTCTTATTCAGAATCCTCCTCTAGTGGACACTCCCTGGCTGTGGCAGACCCATCTGGGATCTCCCTAGCACCATCTTAGTCTGCCACCCCCTTAGTACCAACACCCTCCCAGCTGCTCCCCACCCAGTTCTCCGCGCCTGCTCAACCAGGAGGGTGGGCGTTTCTTTCGCTGCAGGCACCTCTGCCCCGCCCCAGTCAGCCCTGCTGCCCTCAGTGAGGAGGCTATTGACCTCCTGAGGCCCATCTCTGTAGGTTAGTCCACCATTGTGAATGTCAACCAGGGACTGGCAGCTGGAGTCCAACAGAGCAATGCATTCCTGGAGGGCATTCACGATGCCATGGCCAGCCTCTACTCTGATGGCAGGCAGTGTCCCTTTGTCTCCCATCCCCACTCCAACTACCTCTTACCAATCCCAAACCCCTCTCCCCATTCCCATCCAAAGCACGCTACACACAGGTATACATCCACCTCAACAAACAAGGGTAGCTCAGACAAACACAAGCACCACAAGACCCACCATAGGCATGCACACAAACAACACCCACCTACAGACACACCATCATCCACTCCCTGCACTGACTCCCCCATAACCCCTTCCTTCACAGACAGTACACCAGACACACCTCCAGCCACCACACCATCATTCAAGAATCCAGCCACTAGTCCTATCTTACCCACAATCAGCATAATAGCAGATCTGCAGACATCCACATCTGTACCCACCACAACCACCGACAACCCCACATTCAGCACATGTACCATCCCTGCAGACACCACCCCAACAGACAGTCACCCATCCACCACGGCATCTCCCAGCACCTCCTCCACCCCTCCTCCCAAGACACCTAAACACCTGTACTCACAAACCCGACACCCAGCACCCACAAGCATTCCACGCATGCACTTGTACCCAAGAGATCCACCAAGACACATCTCACAACCACTCTCTCTCCCAAACCCTTTTGCCATGACCACCTGTGTGTCTAAGAAACATTTCCTCTAAGAGTTTTCACTGTTCCCTACCCCTCTTCCATCCTGTGACGCGCCCAAGCGCTCTGTGTGTCCCCCATGTCCAGCACTTCCACCTCCAAGTCCTCTCTTGTCTCCTCGGTAGTTCCCATATCCCTCCTCCTGCAAGAAGACTGCTCCTCCCTTGGCCAAACCCAAGCCCAAGGACCCCCATCCCAAGCCCAAACCCAAGCCCAAGGACCTCCGTCCCAAACTGAAACCCAAGCCACAGGATCCGCTCCCAAACCCACCACTCCACCTCACCTCATCCCTGAGGTGGCTGTGTGCCCCCTTGATGCCTCTGCCCTGTGGATAGCATTTTGGAGTCAAGAGTCAAATAGGGGCACAGTGAAGTGCCATTTGTGCCTTTGGCAGAAAGAACATTGGACTGGCCAATAGCCTTATAATTGTAAATACTTGATAATTTTTATTCTATTTCATCTTATTAGTACATCTGGCCCAACCTGGTGTTGGATTCAACGGAACCATACTTGTCCTGCCTTTCTTTCTACATGGCTGTTTAGAATTTGTGGGCTTTGGTTTGTCTGTGTGTGTTATGTGTTATGTGTTTGTGTATATGTGTGTGTGTGTGTTGGTTGTGCTAGCTGTTGTGCCTGGGCTGCTTGTGTGTGTTTGGCCCTGCCATTAGTCCCACCGTCATTGCTGTGTATTGTGTGTTGGATATGTTTGTATTTAGTACATGCATATGTGTTGCTAAATTGTGTATTGTTTGTCTTACCATGTGTTATGGTGGTGGTGTGTGCCCTTGTGTGGTTGTTGTGGGTGCATCTGTGTGTGGTGATTGGTATGTTACATGTGTTGTGTGGGTGAGGGGTGACATATGGAATGTAGTATGGTAGTGTGATAGTGTTGATTGGTTGTGTGGTGTTGTTACATGTTGTTGTCAGTATGTGTAGTCATGTGTAGGTGTGCGGTGCAATTGCTTGCTGAAGCATCTGTGTAGTTGCCGTTGTGATGTTGTTGTGTGACCCAGTGGTGTTGTGTATGATTGTGTTTGACAGTGCCAGTGATGTGTGTGTGCGGGCTGTTGTGTGTATGGCACTTGTTTGTTGGCCGTGGCATATGTAGTTTGGGTTTACGTGTGTGTAATATGTGTGTGCATGTGTGTATGTTGGTGTGTGTGTGTTCGCATGAGTGTGTGGCCATGTGTGGCCGTCACAAGCCATCCCGACTGTGTATGTTGTGTACTAATGCCATTCCCTCCAGTGTGTGCTCGGTGGGTGTTCTTACGTTTGTTGTCTTTGTCACCATCGCTGGTTCCAGAGTTGTTGTGCGAGCAGGAGCAGTAGGAGGACTTCAAGTTCAGGTTCCATTGTGGGTTCGAACAGGTATGCCTTTTTTTCTGTTGGTTTCTGCCAAGGGTTTGGTGGCGGTATGACCGCAGCGGAAACCTTGACGGTGTGCAACCTCGTAATGTGTCTGGCAGAAACATGGTACCGCCAGTCTGAAGATGCTTACCGCCATCCGCGGTGGTCTGACCACACTGATGGTATTAGTGATAGTTTGCCTGTGTTCCTTTGGGAAGACTGCCATGGTCGTAATTTGGTGGGCTTCACCGCTGCTGCCAACATTGCTGTCCTGTGACCGCCATACTCGTAATGACCACCTTTGTGTGAGAAAAAAAATAACTCTGATTAATGAGTAAGGCATCATCCACTATGGAGTACAAGTATTCTATTATTGTTGTGCTAAATTAATGGAGGCATCCTAGCTAGCGCATCTGGTACAAATTTGCTACTCTCCCCAGTCTGCGGCTGGGGCTGTAATAGACAAAGAAATTATCTTTGATTCCAATGGCCCTGCTCTTCTCCAAATGCCTTTCATCTCTTCCTTAACTCCAATGAGGCAGATGATTAATATTTCACACGTCTTGTTTAACATGCGATAATAGATGTCCTGACTGCCATAAGTAGAATGTGGGAAAATCGATGCACTATAGTACTGGGAAAGTAACAGGATATGTAGATTTTGTTGGACACAGTCATCACAGTGTATCCCATCTGCAAAATACAAAATCACAGACATTTATTTCCACTTCACTTCCTGGCCTTGTCCTCAAATACAAACTATTTTAGTCAAACACATTCGCTTGGCAATAAAGGAAGGAAATTTGATTCAGGGGCTGATTTAGATCTTGGCGGAGAGAAACCTCCTTCCCAAAGTGACGGATTTCCAGTCTGCCATATTGCGTTCTCCATAGGATTTAATGGGATCATAATTCGGTGGGCGGGATATTGCCACATTTGTAACCAAGTATACCCTTCTGTTAAGATCTAAATCAGGCCCATAGCCTACTGCAGCAGTACAGGTACAGGAAAAAAGGCTGTGTAGGTATGGTAGAGATTTTTCTATAGAATAGTGGGGGTTATCACTGATGATGTGGCTAAGGTTAGGCTTAGTCAGTCACTAAAGTTTAAACTAAACATTGATGAATGTCAAAAGGGTAAAATTTGAACAGGCTTAAATCCATATGGAAGCCATGCAAGCCACTTGTCCCGTAACATGTGGCACATGCCAAAAATGTTTTGTTTTCAATGTTTTTGGTAGTCTGGGACAACTTAGGAACAAATAAAAAAAAGTGTGGTACTAGGAGGTGACTTATTGGGCTCGGGGAGGGAATGGAAAGACACTTTGTTTTCATTTTGGTTTGCAGTCCTTTTTTTTAAAAAGCTTTGTGATTGCCACATAAGCAGAAGCAGACACACCTTGCACATCCAACACTACAGTTCCAAATTGAACCAAGCTACAGTTAGGTGGGGTTATGGCAGATAGGTCATGAAATGCCGTGGACATGGAGATCATGGATGATGATGGATTGGCTCTGCCTCACTTAACAAATAAAGTGGGCATACTAGTAATTGTTAATAACCATGCAATGTGAATTATCACCACCCATCCCTTCCAGTGTACAGACTCCCCGTTCAGCTGCTGCTGCATGATCCGGCACACTGGTGCTGGCCACAGCACTGGTGATCTCTGCGGTTTGAAAAACTTTACACATTAGCAAATACACCTCCCCCCTTTGTTTTAACAAAATAAATGACTACACTTCAATTCTCAGTATCTTCTCTCCAGTCTGAAATGTAAATTTGGGCATTTTGTTGGTTCAAAATGTTGGAAAAGCCAGTAGTCATGCCAACCATAATGAAGGGGCAGAGATGTAATGATGACTGTGAGTCATTTGAAGTGCAATGAATGGGTAGAATAAATTGGTCAATGAAGGACATATGGTTTTGGTTGGCAAATGCAATGGGACCATCCTCTTACGAATTTCCTGCAATGCTGCACTGTCATGGAAACTGCTGGGATACTGAATAATACATAAAATGCAACACAATATTGGGGTTGGGGGTCACCATAACCAGGGCCATTCACTTGTCATTTGAGCATGAGCAGGAATTAAAAAGCCTTCTCAACAAACAAGCGTAGAATAGCTGGCTTGGGCCTGCAAACTCTGCAATCTTCACAGTAGACTACCTAATCTATTGTCTTAGTCTTACATTATGTGTTATATGGGTTAGGGTAGAGAGAAATCTTAATAACCAAGCAGAAGAAAGTTTAAGCTACAGATTAGTGCAGACAGGAAGAAGTCAGCTACAGAAACAAGAAATACAGAAAGCAGAATAATTCAAGGAGTGATAACAGGAATAATCCTAAATAGAATGCAGAGGATTTGAAAAAAAGTAAAAGTACAAGAGACAGGAGAAAAAATAATTCTAATGGGAAGATGAAATTAAAAGATTAATAGAAATATATAACGTTAATGAGAACTTACTTGGGCCAGCACAGCTGTCAGCCACAACCTCTGCGCTGGTGGTTTCAGTGGCACTTCCACCCGCTGCGGCACTGGTGGTGCAACCCTCCTTGGCCGACTTTCTGATGCCCTATTCTTGCCCTTGGGTGCTGATGTGAGAAAATAAGATAACAAACATAGATTTGTGGTACAATCAATCTCCTAGAAAATATTTTGACAGGCAAGGTACCTTTTCAAACCATATCACCTATATTATCGTGCTGACCTATTTCTATTTTCTGGAACCTTACCTAAGCCTTATTCCAAATTTCCTAAAATACATTTGGAAATACTAATGCATTGAAATGAACTATCTTTGCTTCACAAATTGCAACCCCCATTGATGGGCCAACTCAGTCATTTTCTCTTTTCAGTGCATAGATGCATGCTGCACATCACTGGGAGATTGCTTGGTAGTGTACAAACTACATAAAAGACACAGAGAATGATATCTCACTGATATTGCATTACTACTAATACTACCACAGTTCCACTATGTTAGTGACAGGAGGACAGTGGAGTTAGAATGACTTCTTAAACAATCTGCCCAAGCAAACGCCAACAGCAACTAGCAGAACTAGATAGCACTGAGTACCTGGATTGCTCAAATTGGATCACATAAAATTCGTAACGATATGTGATCTTAACTCACCTCTGAGTGTGAGCAGCATGCTATTTGGTAAAAAATTAGCATTGTAGGACACAAAAACATTTATAATAATTACTAGTACTCACCAGCCTGCAAACTAGATGACGAGCATGATGGGAGTGTCCTGCTTCTTGTTGAGGAAATTGGCACATCAGTGCGTTAGCTGCTGTTGGGTGCGCCAAACCTCAGTTTGCCTGCAAACATAACTGCACACTGTCTCCCACAGCAGCTGATGCTCCTGCAGGCCATAGCCACTCCCTGATATCAGCCTAGGGACTTAAGCGGTTGCATGAGCTAGAACATACTACTCACCCACCTTCCCCTCATCTATGTACAGGAGTTCATTGATGGTCCAGGGCTCTTGGAATTCCAGGCATGATATCTTGCAGTGCCGCTCTACAGTCTGTGATAAAGTGTAATATCCTGCATGCTGCAGCATGGAGGGGAGATGGCGCATGACACAAACAAAAATAGTGTGGCCACTTCCTCGCTGAAAATGGTGCATGGCTGCACCACCTAGTGATGCCGGCACATGCACTGTGTGCAGTTAGCTGCACCCACTGTACTGGCATTGCCTCTTCCATCCTCTGCCATGGTGCTGGGTGAGAATTAAAAAAAAGACAAGAAAGAGGAGGGATAGAGAGGAAGAAATTAGAACATTAGAGGAAAGCAAAAAACGGGACAAAATGTCACAAAAAATAATTAAAAAGAAGCAACAATGTAAAATACACAAACACTAATGCACACACTATTATTGAAATAAATGTAAAACAGGGAGGATGTGGAGGAAGCAGTCAGGATTGGAAAGATACAGATTACATTGTGAAGTAGGCCCAGCACCATGCCCAGAATATGAAAAACAAAATGGCTGCACACATGGGCAACAACCTGGTGCCATTGGCCCTTGGTTGGCAATGCGGAGGACGCTACTCACACCAATCAGCATGAATGGCTAACTGAGAATGACTCAGCCCTCTCACAGAGTTAGGCGGAGTTTGCAGAGTTTTTTGGGCTCTCCGCAGAATGCCGAGTACCAGAACTCTGCGAGCTCTGCCCAAGCCTAGGTTAATCCGATTCACCTCACCCCTCTGGGGCAGGGTTTGGAGCCAGACTGTTTCATTAAGCTGACTCAGCTGGTAATAGAGGCCCGCATTGCCTCTGCAGTTGGAACCAGATGAGTGTAGTGCATTATGTACAAAGTGGGCTAACACCATAAAACACCCACCCCGGTCACAAAAACAAGAGCTATTGTTATACAGTTCCTACATTAGTAATAGGAGTGAGTGTTTAGGACAGCAGCACCACCGAGCGTGGCTGACTGAGTGCAACCCCTGCCACTTGGTAGTTGTTGGCCTAACCCCTGGTTAGTTTACAGTGCCTCATCCAAACCTCTAAAATTGTCAGGGTGAGAGATGATTATGGCAACCTCAACATGATACTCTGACTCATCAGGGAAGTCGTGGAAAAAGATCATACCCCGTTACTCATGCATGAGAAGGCAAAACACAAATTCAAACTGGATTTCAAAGTGTTTATTGAAGGAATCACATGATCCTGGCAGGAACGAGAGAGCCATATCGCACACATACCTCTGTTAGTGCTTTTTTGACTTCAAGAACATGATGAATAGCCCTTGGTGAATTTCAGATTGGATGTGGCCAAACATGTGGGGTCATCACACTATACTGTTTGTGTCCGTATAGGGAAGTAAGCATTCCATACCCAGTCTTAACACAAACAGAACAGATGATGGACGGAATGCTCAACAGTGCAAACATTCATCCCAGTCACAAAGATCTGGGTTTAATCCATCATGTTTTTGCCCACCATGCCACCCCAGTTTGGACCGAGCCATATGTAAACCAACCTTAACAGCACTCCTTGTTGTGGCTGTCTAGAAAGCACTCAATGTGCCCTTTCTAACACCATAAAGGATGACAGCTCATCTTACTCTACATCACTAGCCAGTCACTTTTCAAGGTAAGGTACCATGCCAATACCCTCCACTTTCTCAGGCAGCCTAACGACTCTGATGTTATTTCAATGATACAATCCTTCTGCATCTTCTGCCTTCTTATCCAGTACCTCATTGTTCATTTAACCTCTATGACCTATACTTGCATTATCAGCATGGCTGGGTGAAATTCTCCTATGCTGCCTTTGTTTTGAGTCACTCTGGATGGCAACTTGTGGTAGCCATTCCTCAAGATGCTCACGGCTTGGCAACAGTGTCTATTTTATGTTCCAAGACCCCCAGGTTTTATTGACATCTTTCAATATTTGGCTCGAAGATACTGTGGGTTCCTCCCCTGATTCCCTCGTGGGCTGGCATTTCATCAGATCGGGTCTCTTGTCTGGTCATGGTGGGGTGCTGTCAGTTCCTGAATTGCCCCCACCATCAGCACTTTTTGCAGCCCAAATCCAAACCATTTCAGCTTGGGTCAAATGGTGAATCAGCCTGAGCATGTTCAATTCCCTTATGAATGCCACTCAGAAGCAAAGTTGTCACCCCCCCCCCCAGGTCCACAGGCTCCTGTGAGGGGAGTCCTGCTCCCCCACAACTGTCCTTGCACGTCTGCTATGAGCTGCCCAGGGGTGAGTGGGGGTCAGAGGGAAGTCCCCTTGCATGGGTTGTTTTATTGGATTTCTGAGTTTTTTTTAAATTTAAATAAAAATATTGTATATGAATTCTTATCATACCTGTGTTTTGTCAGTGAATATATATTACAATGAAAATGCATTTTGGATTGCTTTGATGCCATTTGACAAATCTGTGAAAAACATTACCCCTGCATTACCCACACCGTCTGGTGAAAAATAATAAAAATCTTCCCCCCAAAATGCTGTGCAAACTCCTGCAGGAGACAGAAAGTTGAAGGAGTCTAAAAAAGTTGCATTTGCCATTGTTTCTCCCACTAGAATGTGTAATCTCTGCTTAAGCAAAAGTTGCATGCTTGTAAATGGCATTACACCAAACTTGGCATGAAGAAATAACTTTACTCAGAGACGTGCATTTGCCTTGCTTCATTTATTGTACATTTCTTCAGTAGTTTTCAAATATTATCATTTAAAAAGTTAGTATGTGGGATTTGAGGAGTTACAATTTAGAGATATCTTGATTGCTAAAAAGTGTTCTATACAGTTAGGGGCCAATGTACAGTTATGTGGCACTGGGCAGAACAGTAAGTTACCTTGCTGCATTGCGCTGCATCACAGGAAAGGGCAGGAATGTGTTGCATCTATGGTATACACTGCATGCCTTTCCTCCTTCCCCCTGAACTGGCACTGTTTCAGTAGCCTAGCACCAATGCAGGCACCCTTAGGGACATATTTATACTCTGTTTGCACCACATTTGTGTCAAATTTGGTGTAAATTTAACTCCATATTTATACTTTGGCGCTAGACCCGTCTATCACCAAATTAATGGAGTGAGAGTCATTTTTTTTCAGTGGAAACATTCCTTGCGTTATTGCCATTTGCACCTTATTTATACTCCTGTGCAAAAATGATGCTCGGGAGGGGGAGGGCCTTAAAAAATTACTTTTAACCGGTTTAGCGCCATTTTTTAATGCCTGAGTTAGGGCAGAATTTAAGGGACCTGTGGCCTTATTTCAATGGTCTCCAACCATGGAAGCAGTCCACAGGTGCCCTTCTCTGCCCCCAGGGACACCCCCTGCCACCCTCACCTACCCCTGGAGGACACCCATGGATGGGGGGACCCATCTACGGTAAGTAGAGGTATGTATTTTTTTGTACATAGAAGTGGAATAGGGGGCCTAACCTGGGCCCCCCCTATATGACACTGTGCCAAATGGCCATGCCCAGTGGACAGAAGTTCCCTGGGCATGGCCATTGGGCAGGGGGGCATGACTCCTGTCTTTGCTTAGACAGGAGTCATTTTCATGGGGGTTGTGCGTCGAAAAATGGCGCTACTCAGGTTAGAGCCAATATGTTTGACTCTAACCTGAATTCCACCCTTCTTTGGTGCACAACCCCCAGTCTTCCCTTCGCCTCCGCTGCCTGGTTACCATCATTTATTTTGACGCTAACCAGGCCACAGCGCCGGCTACCGTCATTCCATAAATAAGGTGCCAGGCTGTCGCTTTGAAATGGTGGTAGGTGGTGTTAAACTTTTTGACACAAATGTGCGCTAGGGCAGATTTGTGTCAAAAAGTAGAAATATGGGCCTTAGTGCCAGGAAAGACCTACTAGAGGCAGCGAGGGGAACTGGCAAAAGGACCTGCCCAATGGGTTCGCTCCACGGCCTCCATTAAGTAGGTCCTGGGGGAGAGAGGGGTGCTGGGCCATGGACAACTGGAGAAGTGAGAAGAGGAAATGGTGGGAAACGAGTGACAAGGAGGGCAGAGTCACAAGCAGGCAAAATAGAGTCTAAATAAACAGGAGGAAAAGGGTAATCTGGCAAGGAGAGACAAACAGCAAAAATCGGCACAATAAAACGAATACATAGGGCTATTCTGGCAAGGAAAAAAACACCAAAATTGGAACAATTGAACTGACACACAATGCACAATTGGCAATAGACAACCAGACTGGCACAGATGTTGCAAGGAGTCCTGTGACTTCAGTGAGGCGGGAGTGGCAGGAAGCAGAGGGCTGGGGAGGAAGGTGGTGGTGCCAGGAGCACATCAGCATCAGCAGCGGACAACTGCTAGAGGCAGGGAGGGGAGCTGGCGCAAGGACCTTTCTCCTTGTTGCACCTCTCCGGGGAGGCTTGAGGTTTTTGTGCATCCCCAGTTTATAAGTTCTTTTAAATCTGAGGATGCGTCAACATCCATGGGTTTTGCATGGGAACGTTGACCAAAATGCCCATGGATTGCCTCCCTAGCTCAGAGTAACGCAACTCAGCAATTTGCACTGCCTTGCTTTACTCCATATTTATGAGGCCATTCAAAGCCATGCAAAGTGGATTTGTTTGGCCTCACAAATATGATTTGGTGGTTTGCACCACCCCTTGCCTCACGAAAAGTGATGCAACGGATGCACAAGACCCTTATAAAAATGGGCCTTAGTGTTTGATGAATTTGCATGACATTTGTCAAACACATGGCTTGTTTATCATGCTCTTTGTAACTATATTTTGCACAGCTCTTTATAGATCAGGCAAGGGAGAGGCACTGTTAAATGGAAAGCAAAAATGTGTCCAATTGCTAATAACTGTGGCATGCTTTGAGAAATCCACATGAAATTTGCTTTAAAATATAATGTTTCGTTTTCTGTTGGTGTTTTAAGTTTTCTGAATTTACATAGGGTGGAGGTGTAGCTTAAATTGAGTCAAAAAAACATTGTCAAATTCTAATAACCTTGGTGCAGTTTAATGAATTTGGATGGAAATTGGTACGCTGTTAGAAAGTTAAACCCAGTGCAGGAATTTAAAATGTTATGAATATCTCACAATGGGGGCGGCAAAGTAAATAGGTCTAATGCCCTCATTTTGGCTTTGGTGGTATACAACGTAGACTGACAAAGTCCCCACAAGACCACCAGTAATGGCGGTCATCAGACCGTCATATTATGACTGCTGGCAAAGCCACCAGCAGCCATACTGGCAGTTGACAGTGCAGTGGAGGTTGCTCAGATGGCACTGCCACGTCAACACAAAACAGCCACGCCTATTACTACTTAGTAATAGGCAGGGCGGTATTGTCTTGGCGGGACTCTGGCGGCGGAGCAAGCACGATGGACCCCTTTCCCTCCCGGATAACCACCGCGACCACCAGGTAAGGTGATCGACCGACAGGGGAGGTGGGAAGGGGATGTTGAGTGTTGTGTGCCTGAATGGGGGTGTGTGTTTGAGTGAATGGAGGGGGGTGTTGTGGCTGTGTTTGCATGTGTGTATGAATGAGTGTGCGTGTATGTGTGCGTGTATGTGTGATGTGTGGATGTGTGCCTGCGTGGATGTACGGGGGAGCAGGGTTCGGAATGGGGATTAGGGGAGGGGGGTTGGAAAAGGGATCAGGGCATGGGGTCACTGCTTGGGGGATGGGGGCTTCTGATGGGGTGGGGGGGGGAGGTTCCTACATGGAGGGGGGGTTGGGGAGTCCTGCAGTGGCGACAGAAATGAGCATTCCTGTCGCCAGTATCGTTACCGCCAGGGATTCCATGTCGGGGCTGCCACCACGGAATCCCTGGCAGTAAGGATGCTCACAATACCGCTGGCGGTGTCAGGTGTACCACCGGGTCAAAGGTGGTCCACCTTCGGCCAGGTGGTCCTACCCCTCTGGCGGTACAGGTGGTGACCTGGCTGCAATACAGCCAATTCACTTCCATTTTCATAATTTGGCAGTCCTGCACCGCCACGCTGTCGGTGGTCTGGCCACCACCGCTGGCGTGGCGGTGCAGGACCGAGAGGGCCATAATGACCCCCTAATTGTCAAATATCATTCATTTTCAAATAACTTTCGTGCAGCTTCATGAATCTTTACAAACGCTGGCAGGCACTTAACAAGTTCAGTCTACATATAGATAGGTATAGATATTAAAGTGGTGTGCTTTTATATGAATAAGGCTGGACTTTCATTTTATTGAAAGTGCTTTGCACTGTCCAAAGACCGCGAACACCATGCTTTAGCCAAGCTTTGGCTGCTCATCCACATCAGTGAGGTCAACTTTCCTCTACGGGTCGTGCACCTGAAGCAATACTTGTTAGAGACTCCCATATTTCTCATTTCATAGTAGTTGGTTGCTCTTACAGTTGCGTGTTTCAAGCAGTCATTCGAAAAGTCAACAGTCATTGCCTTTAAAAAGTGAATACGAACCTTGTTTGTCTGCGCTTGCTTGTTTGCACTGGCGCAGCCTAAATAATTATTTGTATTTTTTTCTTAACCATTCTGATAAAGCTTTTGGCTATGTTGGAGCGCCAAAATACAGAATTCTAAAATGGCCGTGGGTGCAACATAACACAGGCACACACGTGGCAACCATTGTGGAATGGTAAGCACATGCACACGCATGAGTCGTGATACACAGGCAGTTTTTATGACTTTTTTGCCCAACATGGTAAAGTAAAAATGAACAATAAAGAGAAATGAATAGTTCAGTAGTACTTTGCAGTTGTCAGGGCCTCCATTATTGATTTAGGATGAAATAAAATGTAGCAGAATGGACAGATGAGAAGTAGAGCAGGAGACGGTAGGGGCAGCACTGCAGAGCATTGGACAAGTGGTCACCTGGCAAGGCAGACAATGTGTGTGTGTGTGTGTGTGCAAGAATGAGGAGTTGTACTACTTTCAGGATGTTTACATTAGCAGAATGCCATGGGCTGACACTTTTAGCTCCTGCCTCGAGCCAGGTGAACCACAGAACTCAGTGGCTTAAACGGGTTAACAAAAGCCCCATTTGCACCTAGCACCTAGCACCTAGATGCAAACGTATGTATATGCTGAATGTTGTGTTGTGTGATGCGTGATGTGTGTTCTGAGTTGTACGAGGACAGTAGCTCTCGCCAGTCAGGAGGCGAGACTTAAAAATAATCTTGAAATGTGCATAAAAAGCCACATAAATGTTAGAGACAAATATCACGTGACAACCATGTAGTATGTGTACTCCGGATATATCAGTGCAAAATTGTTCGATTACCATTGTAATCTATGCCATGTGGCCCATGCAGAGGTGCAAGTATGAGGGTGCATGAAGCATATTAATAAGGCAGTGAATACGAGTGATGCGCAGACAAGGTTGGTGCTATTCACTGCAGTGTTGTGTTTAACGTCACTAGAAATACCGATCAGTACGAAATCTACAGTCACTGGTTTGTTCTGAGCGGATCTTGTTCTGCTTTCTTCCTCACATCCCATCAAATTATATCTTGTGTATCGAAAAGGGTCACTGTTGCTTTAAGCACCGTGACCTTTAGAATTATAACAAGGTCCCAAAGCACACATAGCAATAAAAACGTGATCATATAGCTGGCCTTGTGGGCATTATTATTTTAAGATCAATGTGATGGGTTTTTAAAAAGTCTAGCAGCATCCTGTAGTCCTTAAATACACATGCTCAGTCACAAAGAGTTGGGCCAGCATTTATCTTCTTTTATTGCGCACTGGCGGCTACGAGGGCTCAGCCGACCTGCCACAACATATGCGCAGAAGTGTTTTTGCTTATTTATTAATTATATGCACAATGGGAGGGATTTCCTATTGTAGGACTGGGCCTGACATTGCACGACTTCCTGTTGACCTACCTCCATTGAAAACGGCGCTGCAAGCGGAACAAAATGTTCTCTTCTTGTCCTTCTGGAAAAATAAGAAATCGATGTATGCTCTGTATTCTCTCTGTTATTGTTGCGGCTCTATTACCTTGAGAACAAGTGTATGATGTATGATTCCGTGTAACATATAAAGCTGTTCCTGTGCGAATACAAGCAATTCTCATATTGTGGTCATAATTGCACCTTAAAATATTGCTCTCAAGAGCTGGTCGCACTCCTATATGTGATCTTTCAAAGGTCAGAGAACCAATTATACCTCCCAAATCTATAACATCAAGAAAAATTCGGTACATCAACTATTTGTACTGCAAAGAGAACACGATTTCCTTCACCTTTTCTTCGGCCACTAGGGAAGAGCTCTGTGATGCCTTTATACTTCAGTGGGCAGCCAGAGAAACGATCAGACCTGGCACTTTTATTTCCAAAAGAATCTGTAGCTTTTTAATAGAGATCAACTTGGAAAATATGACCTTATGTAGCAGAAGAGAATATGAGCACTGTCCCTTTCAGTTTACAAAATGAGAGACTTTCTTTGGAGTACGATTTAAAGAACACACAAGAGCACTTGGGCTCTCGCTCAAAAGTAGATGCCGACTTGGCTACGTAGAGGGTCCCCAGAGTCCAATAATTATTCAGTGGGAGTCCCCAGATTCTAGTAATGATTAAATGGGGGTCCGTAGAAGTCATGGAGAAGAATGCTTCTTCCCGTCAGTTGCACAGTTGCCTTGAACATCAGTTGAAAAAGCTCCAAGCTGGATAAAATGGCATTTTTAGCCAGGTTGGTCAGGCTAGAGTGCTTTGTCCTGATCCTTCTGAAGTCATACAAATTATTAACCACACACTACCTCCCTGGTGCGGGTCCCGACCAGTGGCCGACACCAGGGAGGGGGTTAAAAAATCCTCCAGTGCAAGTCACCGGAGGATCTTTTTTTATTATTACCCTTGGAGAGGTGGAAGAACGTCTGCGTTTCCCCCCACCCCGAAGTGCGCTGACATCACATTTTTCCCCACCTGAGCAGCGGAGGAGCAGGTGAGCATCCTCTCCCCACTCCAGTGGGGGAAAAAAAGGCCAAAACGACCTCCCTAGATGCCAGGGAGGCATTGATGGAAATGGGAGTCTCCCCTTCCCATCAATGCCTTCCTGGCACCGTTTCCTGGCCATGGATCGCAGCACGCCTGTGATCCATGGCCAGGAAACACCCCTACACACAAGGGATATTGTTTGGGGGGGTCGGCCACCATGTATTTTATGAACGTATGTTAGGGGTCTTGTGGGGGGCGATCACGACCCTCAGAATATGAAATAAACGTTGGGGTCGGCCCTTTGTACACAGCTGACCCCTGGGGGGTGATATGTTAAATAGTTTTCCCTGGGGAGGCGATCAGGGCACCCAGGGAATATTAAAAAAAAAAATAGAGAGAAAATGTGGGGTTGATCTCTATGGGGGCATTTTTTTTATGCATTTGTGCATTGTCATGGGGTCATGATCAGCCCCAGAGAAAGCACACATATAAAAAAAAGAGATACGTTATGTACAGAGTCTCTCTCTCTCTTTCTCTCTCTCTCTATATATATATAAATATATATATATATATATATATATATATACACACACACAGTTAACGAGAGACAAATCTATAGATATGTATGTATATATATGTGTGTATATATATATATATATGATCACTTAACACTGCATAACTCATCTGCCACTCCTTCACAAAGGTTATAACCTTTCTGTGGACAATTTCTTTACAGGAGTAGAGCTGTTCAGTGAGCTCTACATAGCTGGTACTGTGGCCTGTGGTAAAATTCATAGTAACCGCAAAGGATTCCCACAGGAGCTTGTTTGCAAGAAGCTCCAGAAATCCTAAAGTACTGCGTTGCTTTCTAACTAACTGTTTGCAGTCAAGTTCTTGGATAGGCGTGATATATACGTGCTCACTACATTTCATGTTCAGAGTACTTTCCCCATCACGGTTTGTCGTTAGATGGCCGAAGTCCACAAGCCCATCTGTATACTTGATTACAATAAGTACATTGGCAGCGTGGACAAGAACAACCAGGTTCTTCAACCACACAATGTGTGTCGTGAAACTCACACTTGATACAAGAAACTGTTTACCCACCTGATCCAGATGGCAACATACAATGCGCATGTTGTTTACCGTGAGACAACCACAGGAAGAATCAAGACTTTCCTTGACTTCCAGATGTCTGTAATTGAAAGACTCACTACTGTCACAGAAGCAACAGCAGCTTCCACCTCATATGTTATGGAGGATGTGGCAAGGCTTCAGAAGCGACACTGTGCTGATCGCATTTTTAAAACACCCAAAAAGGATCGTCCATGTCGTCGCTGTAAAGTGTGCTCGAAGAATGGAAAGCGGCAGGAGAGTCGGTATTACTGTCCCCAGTGCCATCTCAACCAGGCCTCTGTGTCCCTACTTGCTTCACGTTGTATCATACTAAAGCACAGTTCTGGGAAATCTACTGAGGTGGCGCTGCCGTTGGGTAGTCCTTTCAGTGTCTGTGCATGGATACTGAACGTCCATGGGACACTGCTTCACGAGTCAAGCAGCCAAAGAACTTTACTTCATCTAATTCAGGAAATCATGGACTTCCTTATGGCCTGCTTGACACCTATGTCCACCGTCAGAAAGTGGTAGGTGTTCTGTTCAATTAACGTGCATTATAGTCCCCATACTGCACATATTAGTGGACAGAACATTTGCCACATTGTCTCAGAGTAACCTGTGTGGCAAAATGTTGCAGGCATGACTGAATTTTGAAGTACTTGTTAGGGAACTTATGTATGCTACACAAGGACCGCCAGGATTGCCAACGAGAACCAGAGTAAGTGTCATAAGTCAAACTAATGTCCTGTCGGACAAATTCACGAACATTTCTACTTTGTTGAAAGTCTGCAAACTCAATTTGTAGCTTAACTTTCAAAGCAAAAGTAGAAGGGTTGGTGAATGAGTCCCACAGGATATTTGTTTGACTTTTTACTTTAGAGACCTTAGGATTTATTCACCAGAATGTCTGCCTTAGTTTCAATGGTAGATATACTTGCTCAGTCCAAGACAGAGGCCTCCCAAGGCATACTTGACCCCCCCCAAATTGCATCCACAAACTAGTATAGGTTCACTTGCTAATAATACAGGATTAGTCAGGACTCACTTGACGACAGACATGAATGGGCAAGGAAAGCTTATGGTAGGTGAGCCCTCACAAGGCTATTGCACAGGTAGAAGGCATATAGTAAAGGTAGTACAGATGTACATCATCTACCCCTATGGGTTCAAACCCATCATGCCATCCCGGCACTGAAGGACAATGACACGACGTATGGGTCAGAGTTTGACCTGCTTTTCATGTTCATCCTCCATCAGGACTCAGTAGATGTTAAATTTGCTGTGTGATAAGTGCATTACAGTCATACCACAGCATGCCATGTTGGCTGGGACATATGCTACATTCTCACGGGCTCCCCTGTGTGCCAAACACTAACCTTTTTAATAGCCTATGACCTTCTTTTTAGGGAACATCGTAAGAATTCCCCATCATGGCTGCCTTAGTTTCAAAGGTAGGTATGCTTGCTCAATTCAAGGAATCGCTTCTCACGGCACACTCGGACACCCCCAACTTGCATCCACAAACTGGAAGGAGTTGGATTTAGCACAGTGTGTGCGCTAAAGGCGCATAAAAAACATGTCTTCCTGAGCCTTGGGTGGCTGTCATGGTAGTCATTAGTAAAGGTTTGTTACGCATGCCTTTTGTAATGTTGATGAGGAAGGAGGCAGTTACTTGACAGGTGGTAAAATGTGGTCAAACATATTCCGTCCTGTGGCGTATGAATGTGATAGGCTCGTGTCTGGCAGCAGTAAGTTAATGTGAGTTCAGTGATTGGTTGGATCGGGCCCGTGGCCGGCGGTATGAAAGGGTTGTTTGTTGTGCGTGAATGGCAAGTGAATGGACCATAAAGAGGTTGGAGCCTGGACGCTGCTTTATGGCCCACCTTCAGAAGGCTTGGTTTCAAAATGAAAAGTATTCATGCTTTGAAACCATAATTTCTGGAGGTGCTAAAACCAACCAGTGTGAGTGATGGATTAACTTTAACATATAACTACCAGGGAAGCCCAAGGGTGTAGGACATGCCTGGCTCTCACCACTTTTCCTTCGCCCGGAATCCCCTTGAAATCACAAACTTTGCTTAAAAAACACATTTGCCTTCAGTGACTTTATTGAGGGAAAGTCCTGGAATCTGCAGGGAGCCACACATTTTCTACCACCCAGCATTTCACTAAGGCCCATATTTATACTTTTTGACTCAAACCAGTGCCGGAGCTGGTTTGCTTAAAACAATCTACCACCAGCTAACGCCATTCCAACGCACCAGACGGGCGCCTTATTTATGGAGTGAATTGCGGCCTGGTTAGAGTAAAAAAAAAATGACTCTAAGCTGGCAGTGCAGGCGTAGGGAAGAATGGGGGTTGTGCATCAAAAAATGGCACAAGTTAGGCTAGAGTCAAAAATCATGAAACCATTTTCCACCATTGAAAAGACAGGAGTCATGCCCCCCTGCCCAATGGCCATGCCTAGGGGACTTCTGTCCCCTGTGCATGGTCATTGGGCACAGAGGCATGTAGGGGGGCCCAAGTTAGGCCCCCCTATGCCACTTAAAAAAAAAAGACATACCTCAACTTACCTGTCCTTACCTGGGATGGGTCCCCCTATCCATGGGTGTCCTCCAGGGGTGGGCGAGGGTGGCACGGGGTGTCCCTGGGGACAGGAAGGGCACCTGTGGACTGCTTCCATGGTCAGAGACCATGGAAATGAGCCAACAGGTCCCTTAACACGTACCCTCAACCAGGCGTTAAAAAACAGCGCCAATCAGGCTGTGTGCCATTTTTTAAGGCCCGCCACCTCCTGTGCGTCAAAATGACACAGGAGTATAAATAAGGCGCACATGCCTTAAAGTCATTTTTTGGATGGGAACGCCTACCTTGCATGTCATTAACGCAAGGCGGTTTCACGCATCCAGAAAATGACGCACACTGCTGAATTTTGACGTTCGCAGGTTCGGACGTCAGAGTGTAAATATGGTGTTAGGTTTGTGCCGAATTTGCGTCAAATATGTTGATGCAAATTAGCCGCAAATAGAGTATAACTATGCCCCTAAATCTCCAGAGAAAAACATTTACTCACTTATGTGGGTGGGCAAGTGACCGTGGCAGGGAAGAGCCCAAAATGTATTGTGGAGACCTCAAAATTACCTGCTACAAAACAGCCTGGTTTTGTAAGACAGTCACCTGAGTATTTGGTCCTGGGCTCAGGGGCCATATACGGAAACCTACCAAACCCAGACATTTCTGAAAACTAGACACCCGAGGCAGTCCACGGGAGTGTGACGTGTTTGGATTTCACAAAGTTTTCTTACCCAGAATACCCTGCAAAAGTTAAAAGTTGATTAAAAACACTATTTTTCCTTAATTTTCATCACAGAAACTACAGGAATGTGCAGGGATCAAAACAATATCCTACTACCCAGTGTTTCTCCACTTATCCTGATAATAACACAACCCCACTTGTGTGCCTGTGCCTAGTGCCTAGTGCTTGCGTCAGGAATGGATCACTCCAGGGTTAACAATAGTTCTCATGCAAGAACTACCATTGACCATTGTGTGATCCATTCCTGTTGTGGGAACTAGCCTAGCCACACAAGTGAGGTACCATTTTTATTGGGAGACCTGGGGGAACGCTGGGTAGAAGAAAGTTTGTGGCTCCCCTCAGATTCCAGGACTTTCCATCACCGAAATATGTGGAAAAAGTGTTTTTTTTGTCAAATTTTGAGGTTTGCAAAGGATTTGGGTAACAGCACCTGGTGAGAGCCCCACAAGTCACCCCATTCTGAATTCCCCTAGGTGTCTAGTTTAAATTTTTTTATAGGTTTGCTAGGTTTCCCTGAATGCAAGCTGAGCTAGAGGCCAAAATCCACAGCTAGGCACTTTGCTAAAAAACAGCTCTGTTTTCTTTGGGAAAATGTGATGTGTCCACATTGTGTTTTGGGGCGTTTCCTGATGCGGGCACTAGGCCTACCCACACAAGTGAGGTACCATTTTTATTGAGAGACATGGGGGAATGCTGGGTGGAAGTAAATGTGTGGCTCCTCTCAGATTCCAGAACTTTCTGTAACCGCAATGTGAGGATAAGGTGTTTTTTTTGCCAATTTTTGACATTTGCAAAGGATTCTCGTTAACAAACCCTGGTGAGAGCCCCACAAGTCACCCCATCCTAGATTCCCCTAGGTGTATAGTTTTAAAAAATGCACAGGTTTAGTAGGTTTCCCTAGGTGCCGATTGAGATAGAAGCCAAAATCCACTGCTAGGCACATTCCAAAAAACACATCAGATTTCAATGCACAAAATTGATGTGTCCATGTTGCATTTTGGGCCATTTCCTGTCACGGGCACTAGGCCTACCCACACAAGTGAGGTACCATTTTTATTGGGAGACATGGGGGAATACAGAATAGAGGAACAAGTGTTACTGCTAATTGTCTTTCTCTACATTTTCTCCTTCCAAATGTAAGACATTGGTAGTATGGGGACCCCCGAATTCAGAGTGGTGCAAATAACCAATGCTCTTCAATACCTTATCTAGTGCGCATTTTGGAAATTCAAAATTTCTTTGATACCTATTTTTCATTCTTTATATTTGACCAAATTAATTGCAGTGTACAATGAAAACCCATTGCAAGGTGCAACTCATTTATTGGCTCTGGGTACCTAGGGTTCTTGATGAACCTACACGCCCTATATATCCCGACAACCAGAAGATTCCTGCAGACATACTGGGGTATTGCTTTTGAAAATCTGACATCACAGGAACAAGTTACAGAGTAAAACGTTGAGAGAAATGGGTGTTTTTTTTTTACCTAAATTTTAATATTTTTTTATTTCAGCTGTTATTTTCTGTAAGAAAACCTTGTAGGATCTAGACAAATGACCCCTTGCTGAATTCAGAATTTTGGCTATGTTTCAGAAATGTTTAGCTGTCCAGGCTCCAGCATTGGTTTCACACCCATTTCTGTCACTAACTGGAAGGAGGCTAAAAACACAAAAATAGTAAAAATGGAGTATGTCCCAGTAAAATGCCGAAATTGTGTTGAAAAAAGTGGTTTTCTGATTCAAATCTGCCTGTTCCTGAAAGCTGTGAAGTTGGTGATTTTAGCACCACAACGCCTTTGTTGATGTCATTTACGGGAAAAAACATATGCTTTCTTTGGCAGCCCTTTTTTCCTATTTTTCTGAAAAAAATGAAATTTCAGCTGTATTTTGGCTAATTTCTTGGTCTCCTCCAGGGGAACCCAGAAACTCTGGGTACCTTTAGAATACCTAGGATGTTGGAAAAAAAGGATGAAAATTTGGCGTAGATAGGTTATGTAGACAAGACGTTATGAAGATCTAAGTGAGAACTGCCCCAAATAGTCAAAAAAGGGCTCAGGACTGAGGGGTGGGAATCCTAGCAGCAAAGGGGTTAAGAGATAGATGCACTTAAGATGTAGTCAAAAAGAGTGATCCCTATTTAACTAGCAACTTTTTGCCACCACCATTTTATTTTGCAAGCCAATCTATGTACAAATATGCTGGTTTACAAAACACCAAATCACAAGAGTTTGCAAAATCAGACAATTACCTGCCTAATTAATATTCATTAGACAGGTCACTATTTGCACTTCCATGAGATTGGCTGCATTCACAGGGATATTTGCTTAATAGACACCAGACCACCATCACTGTGATTGCACTCTGTTAGACCTGTAAGCCTTACAGTGGATTTCCCCCTACTTTTTTCCTTCACCTCCATTTTTTTGCTGAAATTTCTTTTTGTTGGTTCTAGGACTCTGTGCACTTTACCATTGCTAACTAGAGCTAAAATGTTTATTTTGTTTTCTTTTCTTTAAACATGGTAAGATTGGCTTCCACCTGATTGGCATATTTAATTTACTTAGAGGTAGAGTGGTGCATCACATGTCCAGGGGCTGCAGCGCTTATTGAGCCGCCCTCACCCATTAAGGTTACTATAACCCACACCCTCGCCATGTCTTGCTGATTACCTCACATATTACATCAGTAATTGCATCTTCTGTGACATCATTGATAATATCATTGCAACATTTGCAATACAATTATTGATCTGAAAACTGTACATGGTGGGAGTGTGAGTTATATTTACCTTAGAGCACAAGTTATACTTACTTGAAATTACTCTAACTGTAACTAGGGTTTAGGGTGGGTTATGACGTTAAGGTGGCAAAGGCATTTTTAGGGGTTAGGGTTGATGAGGTTATTTAGGCGGCAAAGGTATTTGTATGGTTTAAAGAAGGTTGAGGTATTTGGGTGACAAGGGTACTTTTAGGTTTTAGGGTGGCTAATGGTTTTAGGGCAGCAGGGGAATTTTTTGGCTTTAGGTGAGTAAGGGTATTTGGGTGGCAAGCATAGTTCTATGTTTTAGGGTGGGCAGGGGTATTTGAGTGGCAAGGTTATTTTTAGGTTTTGGGTAGTGTAGGGGTGTTTGGGTGGCAAGGGTATTTTTCATGGTTTATGGTGCGTTACCGGTGGCAAGGGAATTTTTTGGGGTTTAAAGTGGGTAGGGGTAGTTGGGTGGCAAGGCTATTTCTAAGTTTTAGGTATGAAAGGTTATTTGGTTGGCAAGGGTATTTTCAGGTTTTAGAGTGGGTAGGGAAATTTGGGTAGCAGGGATATTTTTAGGGTTTAGGATGGGTAGTGGAATTTGGATGGCAAGGATATTTTTAGGTTTTAAGGTGGATAAGTGTACTTAGTGGATAGTTATGTTTAGGTTTTAGGCTAGCTAGAAGTATTTGGGTGGCCAGAGAATTTTTAGGTTTTTGGATGGGTAAGGGTATTTCGGTGGCAAGGTGACTTTTGGTTTTAAGAGGGTAAGGGTATTTCAGTGGCAAGGGGATTATTATGGTTTAGAGTGGGAGGCAAGGGTATTTCTAGGTTTGAGGTATGTAAAGTTATTTGGGTGGCAAGAGTATTTTTTAAGTTTAGGTTGGGTAGGGGTATTTGGGTGGCAAGGGCCTTTTTAGGGTTGAGGGTGGTCAAGGGATGGCAAGGCTATTTTAGTGTCAGGGTACATAGGGATATTTGGTCTAGCATATTTGTAGGTTTTAGGGTGGGTATGGGTATTTGGCTGGCAAGGGCATTTTTAGTGTTTAGGTTTGGTAGGGGTGTTTTGGGTGGCAAGGGTCATTTTCATGGTTTAGGGTGGCAAGATAATTTTTAGGGTTTGAGGTGGGTAGGGGTACTTGGGTGGCAAGGGTATTTTTTGGTTTTGGGTATGTAAGCTTATTTGGGTGCCAAGGGTATTTTAGGGTTTAGGTTTAATAGAGGTCTTTGGATGGCAAGGGCCTTTTTAGGGTTGAGCGTGGGTTAGGAGTAGCAAGGGTTATTATAGTCTTCAGGGTGGATGGGGTATTTGGGTGTCAAGGCTATTTTTAGGATTAAGGGTGGGTAGAGGAATTCAGCTGGCAAGGGTATTATTAGGTTTTAGAGTTAGTGGGGGCATTTGGATGGAAAGGGTCATTTTTAGGCTTTAGAGTGGGTAGCTGTATTTGGGCAGCAGGGTTATTTTTAGGGTTTAGGGTAAGTAGGGGAATTGGGTGGCAAGGATATTTATAGGTTTTTGGATGGGTAAGCGTACTTGATGGCTAGGTTATTTTTAGGTTTTAGGTTGAATAGAGGTATTTGGGGGCAACAGTATTTTTAGGTTTTAGGGTGGGCAAGGGTATTTTTAGGTTTTAGGAGGTAAGGGTGTTTTAGTGGCAAACGGGTATCTAGGTTTTAGGGTGGGTATGGGTATTTGGGTTGGCAACACAATTTTTAGGGTTTAGATTGGGTAGGGGTATTTGGGTGGGAAGTGTCTTTTTAGGGGTTAGGGTTGGTAGGGGTATTCAGGTGACAAGAGTATTTTTATATTTTAGGTTAGGTAAGGGTATTTTGGTGTCGAGGGGAATTTTAGATTTTAGGGGGTAAGGATGTTTTGGTGACAAGGGGATGTCTAGGTTTTAGGGTGGGTAGGGGTATTTGGGTGGCAAGGGTCTTTTTAGGAGTTAGGGTGGGTAGAGGTATTAGGGGGCAAGGGTATTTTTAGGTTTTAGTATGGCCAACAGTATTTGGGTAGAAAAGGTATTTTTAGGGTTTGGGGTGGGTAGGGGTATTTGAGTAGCAAGGGTATTTTTAGGTCTTAGGGCGAGTAGGGATATTTGGGTGGCAAGTGTATTTTTAGGTTTTAGGATGGATGTGGTATTTGGGTGGCAAGGGCATTATTAGGGTTTAGGGTGGGTAGGGGTATTTGGGTCGCAAGGAAATCCTGTCTCCTGTGCTTGCCTTTAATTAAGCCCCCAGGTAGGGCAGGTCCCGGGGCATTGCTCTTTTAGTGAATTAAAGGGGGGGGGAGTGCATGTGGCTCCCCTCAGGGACATTTTTATGCCCCAGGACCACCACCTCCCTGGGTCTTATGATAACATTTTGGCATGGGAGTCGCATGGAGCCCCTGGATCCTGGGGACCACCACCTTCCCAAAGCTATAAATTAAATGAAGAGGGGGCAGCACAAAAAAAAGGATTGCTCCCACACATAGGGAGCTGCATGTTTAGCAGCTCCCTGTGTGTGAGTGCAATGCTGGCTCCCGTAGGAGGCAGTGAGCCAGCTGGGTTTTCAGGGACCTTGAGGCTCCCTCATGGTCTCAATGCACACAGGGAGGGCACCCAGGACACATGGGCAGGCCTCGGGGGATGGGGCCCCGAGGTTCGAAATCAACATGGGGCAGGGGGTCACCTGGCCCTCCTCCTTCATTTAATAAAGGTTGGGTATGGAGTCACTGGGGAAGATCGGCTCTGGGAGGGGGGCCGCATGGCCCCCTCCTCCATGTAATGAAGGCCGGGCCCTGGGGTATAGGGTCCCCGGGCTGAGTTTGACCTAGGGAGGGGGCTGCATGGCCCCCCTCCTCTATTCAATGAAGACCAGCCTCGAGGGACGGGGTCCCCGGGGCAGTTCTAGCCATAATGCTCAGTTCACAGAAATTAAACTTCACCAAGAAGCACTTATAAATATAAAGATAGCAGGTGCCCCAGTTGAAGCTCCACCTCTGGAAAGGACTGGTGATGCTAACTCCTGGGCTTGGCGAAGGCAAAGCAAGTGTGTTTACTCAGCGATTCGGGGTTGATAAACAATTTGAAAGCCTTCGTGGAGGTGAATGCTTAGATGATTTATTGGAAAAACAACAGTTGATGGACGGAATGCAGAACAAATCAAACATTCACCCCCCATTGCAGATCTGGGTTTAATCCATCAGTTTTTTTGCTTGCCATGCCATTCCAGTTTGGACCCAGCCATATGCAAACCAGTCTTGACCCTGTTCCCCATGAGAACAGTCCAGCCCAAACTGCCAGGCCAGGTCTTCCCTGGACCAGAAACAAGCATCCTGGGACTGGTTTCCGGGTATCACCCTTCATCAGCCAGGCTAGCTTGAAGCTGGTGGCATAGCAAGCATGGTACACATGTCTGGGCATACCCTTCCCACTTGGGGTGACAAGTGCAAAAACAACAGCTGATGGACGGAATGCAAAACAAACATTCACTCCCAGTCGCAGATCTGGGTTTAATCCATCAGTTTTTCTGCTTGCCATGCCATTCCAGTTTGGACCCAGCCATATGCAAATCAGTCTAGACCCTGTTCCCCATGGGAATAGTCCAGCTCGAACTGCCAGGCCAAGTCCTTCCTGGACCAGGAACAAGCATCCTGGTACCGGTTTCCAGGTAACATCCTTCATCAGCCGGGCTAGCTTGAATCTGGTGGCATAGCAAGCACGGGACCCATGTCAGGGCATACCCTTCCCACTTGGGGAGACAAATGCAAAAACAACAGATGATGGACGGAATGCAGAACAAATCAAGCAGTCACCCCCAGTCGCAGATCTGGGTTTAATCCATCCGTTTTTTTGCTTTCCATCCCATTCCAGTTTGGACCCAGCCATATGCAAATCAGTCTAGACCCTGTCCCCATGGGAACAGTCGAGCCCGAACTGCCAGGCCAGGTCCTCCCTGGCCAGGAACAAGCATCCTGGGACCGGTTTCCGGGTATCACCCTTCATCACCCAGGCTAGCTTGACTCCAGTGGCATAGCAAGCACAGGACCCATGTCTGGGCAGTTGATTTATTGGAGCATAATCTCTGTGTCACTGTGACAAGTGGGTTGTTCTTTTTCCTTTTCCTGGTGAGAGCCAAATCTATGATTCTTCCTTTAAAATGCTACAAGTATGCAAATGAGATAATCATCCGGAAGCTCTGCCTGCTTGGCCCTTCTGCGTCCACCTTGGTAATATGCAAATGTTTTTCCCCTTCTGCCAGGATGATGGACAACTTACCAAAAGACCCCCCAGTGCGTTACCCACCAAATTTGGTGGCAGGCTCTTAAATCTAAGGATTATGAGGCCATCTACACAAAACAAAGAAGCACTTATGTAATATAGCTAACCAGAAGGATCTGGTTTGGTGGAGGTTAATGTCTCCTTGGCCCCTCTATAAGAGGATTCATGTTATCTTATATTTCTTGATAAAGATGCACCAGTAATAATCATATTGCCAAAACACACACAAGGCCACTGGTGACATCTCCTTGTCCTCCATTACACAGCTGTAGTGTAGAATAGGTACTGAACATTTACCGAAGGAGGCAGAAAGAACTCCACTTGGTTAGGGATGTTGTGCAGTACTATGGACAATTGTTGGGTAAAAAGGCAGGTACAGTTCCTTTGTGGCCAGCTCACTCATAAAAGTACTGACACACCCACACAGATACTCACCATCCCACTCACAGACACACTCAGACATTCACACACCCACTAACAGACCCTCACAGACATTCATGCACCCACTCAGGCTCACACACCCACTCACAGACCCCCACAGAGAGTCATTCACTCACTCACAGACAAACTCAGAAACTCACCCA
Source organism: Pleurodeles waltl (assembly GCF_031143425.1). NCBI lineage: Eukaryota > Metazoa > Chordata > Amphibia > Caudata > Salamandridae > Pleurodeles > Pleurodeles waltl. The sequence goes on from NC_090439.1 coordinate 1,057,237,984, forward strand.
CTCACTCACAGATGCACTCAGAGACTCATCCGCCCACTCACAGTCTCACAGAGACACTTATGCACCCACTCACCGGCCCTCTCAGACATTCATGCGCCCAGTCACTGGCCCACTTAAATACCCACTCCCAGACCAACTCAGAGACTCACGCACCAAGTCAGAGACCAACTCAGAGATGCATGCACCCATACACAGACCCACTCAGACACTCACACATTCACCTATAGACCGACCCAGAGACTCATGTACTCACTTACAGGCTCACATAGACAGTTATACACCCACTCACAGGCCCACTCAGACATTCATGCACCCACTCACAGGCCCACTCACACATTCATGCACTTAATCACAGACCCACGCACACATACAAACACTGATTCACAGACCCACTCAAGCTCACTCACCCACTCACAGACACACTCAGACCCTCACACACTGACTCCCAGACCCACATAGACACACATGCACGCACTAATAGACCCAATTAGAGACTCCCATTCCCACTCTCACACATTCACTGACAGACCCACTCATGCACACTCACACCCACTCACAGACCTACTCAGACACGTATGCACTCACACACTCGCTGTCAAAGGTTAGTTGTTACAGTTAGGAAATAAAAAAAAATCCTTAGAAATTCACTTAAAAAATAAACGGTTACAGGGACATTATAGTTAGGCACACATTTTACTCACACAAAACCAGCGCAATTGAGCTGTTACATTTACCTGAGCTAAGTGCAATTTACTCCCCCACAATGCACTGTTTATGACCTCACATATTACTTCACTCATGACATGGGCAGTGACTGACATCACTGATGACATTTCAGATGACATCACTCATGACATCCCTGATTGCATCATCCAGTGAGTGTGAGTGTTTTCTAAAAGTTTCTGAGAGCTAAGCATATATACCAAGATACTACAAAAGTTAAAAGAGGGCATTTTTATCTCTGATTGCTCCGGGAAGGTGGCAGTTCCCAGGGCTACTACAAGTCCTAGGAGGGGGGGCCCTGTGTACCTCCTTCTTTTCAACCCCTTCCCAGCCAAGGACATAACACTTACGTTCTTGGCTACGGTGCTGAGGCACCAAGGGCGTACCTGTTACATTCTGGGACCGGCTAAATTGCATCCGCTTCCACCCAGCCCCCGTGGCATCTGATGACGTCAGCGCGCGATCGCACGATGACCTCATTGGAGGCCTACCCATTGGAAGAGAACTGTTTTTGCATTTCTTCTCCGATCACTGGAGGGGGCGAGAAAGGCATGAAACAAAAGGAAAGGCCTTTCCTTTCCTTTCATGTCTCTTTCAGCATTTCTGCTGCCCGATAGCAATGCGATCGGACAGTAGAAATGCCCACTAGACACAAGGGAATATTTTTTCTTTTGTAATTGACATGAGGGGAGCGGCCCCTTTGGGGCCAAATTATTTTTAGACCATTTCTGCTGCCCAGGGGCCGATCAGCCTAATACAATTAGGCCCATCTGCCCCCGGGGAGGGCAGAAACCCCTAAACACCAGGGATACATTTTATTTCTTTATTTTTATTTGTTATATGTGGGGAGTGACCCCTTAGGCAAGGGTCGCTCCCCAGGGCGGGGGCAAAATTAATTTTAGGCCAATCTGCCTATTTTTAGAAGGCCAATCTGCCCCCAAGGGGGGCAGAAACCACTAGACACCAGGGATATTTTATTTATTTATATTATTCAATGAGTGAAGCGGCCCCTTGGGCAAGGGCCGCTCCCTCGGGGGGGGAATATTTTTAGGCATTTTCTGCTCCCCTGGGGGAAGATTGGCCTATTTTAATTAGGACTAAACCCCTAGACACCAAGGATATCTATTTATTTTATGTTTACTTTTGTTTTTTTATGTATGGGGAATGACCCCTTAGGAAAGGGTCGCTCCCCTGGGGGGCAAATAGTATTTAGGCCATTTCTGCCCTCCTTTTGGGGCAGATCGGCCTATTTATGTTAGGCCAATATGCCACAAAGGGGGGCAGAAACCACTAGAGACCAGGGATTTTTTTTTGTGTCAATTTCTCGCAAGAGGTGCAACCCCCTTAGACAAGGGTTGCTCCCGGGGGGGGGGGGCACATTTATTTTGGACTATTTCTGCTCCACTTGGGGGCAGATACCACTTAGGCACCAGGGATGGGATTGGTGTGTGTGTATGTGTGTGTTTTGTTGGGGGGGCAGCCCCTTAGGCAAGGGTCACTCACCATGGGGGCAGATCGGCCTATTTTTGGAAGGCCCATCTGTCCCCAAGAGGGGCTGAAAACCCACCAGAGATAAGGGAAGATTTTTTTAAAGAAAAATAAGAGGGTGGGGGTATGGCCATACCTACACCCCAAATAAATGGGGCATATGGGACAATTACCGCCTATCCACACCCCGGGGGAGGCATAAATCCACTAGATGCCAGGGAATTAAGAAGAACAAAATAGTGGGGTGGTGGCTACCAACCAGTATGGGTCTGGTTATACCCCCACCCCAACTGAAGGGTGTAACAGTCTTTCAGCTTTCCCCCCCGCACACTAAAACATCTTATCCCATGGCAAGCAAGAGGACATTTGATTATTATGCGTTTTGGTTTTACATTTGGGCCATGAGAGCTTGGCTAACTCACTCTCAAAATCGTCCCACTTGGAATGGTGAGGGCTGCACTTTTTGGACTTTGGGACGCTGACATGTAGAAAAATCCACAAGACCTAGACACATCTGAAAACTAAACATCTGGGTGATTCCAGGGTGGTGTGCTCCACATGCACCCTGCACCATTTTCTTACCCACAATGCCCTGCAAACCTCCAACTTTGCTGGAAATCACACATTTTCCCCACATTTTTGTGATAGAACCTTTCGGAATCTGCCGGAATCCACAAAATTCCTACCACCCAGCTTTTTCTCATCTATACCAATAAAAATTCTACTGCACTTGTCAGTCTAAACTTTTTTTTCTTAAACTGCCCTTTTGGACCCGATTTGGTTCCCCCACAATCTCAACATGTTTTTGGCTCTTCCCTGTCACAGGCACTTGGTCCACCTGCACAAGTGAAATATAATTGTTACCGGGAGACTAAGGGGAACGTTGGGTGGTAGGAAATCTGTCCCTGTGCGGTGATCCCACACAGAAATGTGGAAAAATTTGATGTACTAGCTAAATTTGAGGTTTGCTGAGGATTCTGGGTAAGAGAAAATTGGGGGATCCATGCAAGTTACACCTCCCTGGACTCCCTCGGTGTCTAGTTTTCAGAAATGTTTGGGTTTGGTAGGTTTCCCTAGATGGCTGCTGAGCCCAGGACCCAAAACACAGGTGCCCCCCCCTGCAAAAACAGGTAGTTTTGTATTTGATAATGTTGATGTGTCCAGATAGTGCTTTGGGGCCTTTCCTTTCAAGGGCACTAGGCCTTTTTATCGGGAGACTTGGGGAAATGATGGGTGGAAGAAAATTTGTGGCTTCTCTCAGATTCCAGAACTTTCTGTCACCGAAATGTGAGGAAAAAGTGTTTTTTTGGGACAAATTTTGAGGTTTGCAAAGGATTCTGGGTAACAGAACCTGGTCAGAGCCCCACGAGTCACCCTATCTTGGATTCCTCTACGTGTCTAGTTTTGAAAAATGCACAGGATTGGTAGGTTTCCCTAGGTGCCGGCTTAGCTAGAAGCCAAAATCCACAGCTAGGCACTTTGCATAAAACACGTCAGATTTCAATATAAAAATGTGATGTGTCCATGTTGCATTTCCTGTCACGGGCATTAGGCCTACCCACGTAAGTGAGGTACCATTTTTATTGGGAGACTTGGGGGAACACAGAATAGCAAAACAAAGTGTTATAGCGCCTTGTCTTTCTCTATATTTTTTCCTTCCAATTGTAAGACAGTGTGTAAAAAAGACGTCTGATTGAGAAATGCCCTATAATTCACATGCTAGTATGGGCACCCAGGAATTCAGAGATGTGCAAATAACCACTGCTCCTCAACAACTTATCTTGTGCCCATTTTGGAAATACGAAGGTTTTCTTGATACCTATTTTTGACTCTTTATGAAATGCTGTATACCTGGTATAGAATGAAAACCCATTGCAAGGTGCAGCTCCTAGGATTCTTAATGAACCTACAATCCCTATATATCCTTGCAACCAGGAGAGCCCAGCAGACGTAACAGTATATTTCTTTAAAAAATCTGACATTGCAGAAAAAAGTTACAGAGTAAAATGTGGAGGAGAATGGCTGTTTTTTTCCTCAATTTCCATTTTTGTTTATTTCAGCTGTTATTTTCTGTAGGAAACCCTTGTAGGATCTACACAAATTACCCCTTGCTGAGTTCAGAATTTTGTCTACTTTTTAGAAATGTTTAGCTTCCTGGGATACAGCTTTGGTTTCATACCCATTTCTGTCACTAACTGGAAGGAGGCTGAAAGCACAAAAAATAATAAAAATGGGTATGTCCCAGTAATATGCCAAGAATGTGTAGAAAAATTGAGTTTTCTGATTCAAGTCTACGTGTTCCTGAAGGCTGGGAAGATGGTGATTTTAGCACTGCAAACCCTTTGTTGATGCCATTTTCAGGGACAAAACCACAAGCTTTCTTCTGCAGCTCTTCTTTCTCATTTAAAAAAACAAAAACATTTTGCTGTATTTTGGATAATTTCTTGGTCTCCTTCAGGGGGAACTCACAAACTCTGTGTACCTCTAGAATCCCTAGGATGTTGGAAAAAAGGGCGCAAAATTAGCGTGGGTAGCTTATGTGGACAAAAAGTTCTGAGGGCTCAAGCGCGAACTGCCCCAAACAGCCAAAAAAAAGGCTTGGAACCTGAGAGAGAAAAGGCCTGTCAGCGCAGGAGTTAAAGCCATCAATGTCCCAGGGACCTGGCCCACCCAGGGGCAAAATAAAAGAAATGGTGGCAGACTGCCCTTGTTTTTAAAAAAAAAAGCTCAGAAAAATGTGCGGATTTTTTTAAAAAAATGTTTTTGTACCCCTGGGAGGGTTCGTGAGGGACTGTTAGATCAAGGCTAGAGGCTCAGAATGACCTTACCCTGGCCTCTTTTCTTTTTTTAATCTTTTTTGTGGGACTCGGCTGAAGCCGAGTCCTAGCATGGCTTCCTTGTTGAATTGTTGGCAGCCAATCAGATATCAGCTACCTTTGTGCCAAATTTGGTATAATTCCTTTCAGCTGTAATCGTGTTAAAAAATGTGAAAATCCAATTGACATAGACTGGGGAAAATGTGGTTTGGGACGCCACCTTTTTTTCTGCCCTTGTTGATGGATCATCCCAAAATGTTTAACACAGCAGCTGAACTGACTAAAGTATAAGTTTTGAAAATCTCACAAAGATTAATCGCACCAAAGTTCCTGGCAAAACAACAAAATGTTCTGTCTATTGAAAACATTTTCCTAACTATAAATACCTACTGGCAACCACCAGTAGGTAAATATAAATATATATATATTCACTGAATAAAAACATAGGTTACAGGGACGTTATAGTTAGGTTCTGAAGTTATTCGTATACAACCGTAGAAATTCAGCAATTATAAGAACTATAACTCATGCCCTAAGGTAACTATAACTTGTTAAACATACATGGGAGTTATTATATATAGCACTAAGCACATCGATATTCCTTATTGTTAGTACAGCAGAAAAATGTTCCTCATGTTTTCATAACGCACAGTGCCACATAAACACAATTCTCACTTGCAGTTTTCAACAATTCACAATTCATGCGTTTACTTCAAAACCAATGTTCCTGCTGTGACACAGTAAAGGACTCACCACTCTACCAGGTGTGTTCTGCAATTTATATTGTATTAAAATGTGTTGCTTGCACCAAGCCTCTCGACTCTAAACTTAGAGCTACATTGGTATTTGTTAAAACTGGTGGGGAAAAAACCCTGAAGAAGACGAAAGTTGAAAGGCGTTGTGAGATCTGAGCAAACATTTGGAAAGAAATCTGCTGTTAGAGATCATCTTGAAATTATAACAATTGAGAATTTCTATATTTTACTTCTGGTGTATATGTATATATACATGATTTTCTCTTACTTGTAAAATATTTACATATGAGTTGTAAAGGCATGCATGGTAAAGGCATATCCGTGGTAAAACTCTGTTTGGTAATGACGTGTGGTAAAGGCCTATGCACTGTAATGGATGTGTTGTAAAGGCATGCATGGTAATAGCATCCATGGTTCTACCGTCATACAACCCCCTGATTCCTTTCCTTTTTCAAATCAATTAACACTCCACAGCTACATTCAAGAAATATTTTTCAGAAATCATTTTACAGGCCAAGAAGTTATCTAAAACATTTGGTCACAATTCACACTGGTTGCTTGGGATTAGGCCCTTTTCTATTAACAATTCAGGAGATGCAACAAAATAACCTTTGCATATACTTTGCCAGATGAGTCAGGAAAATACATAGGTCTCCAACTGTTTTCTAGATTTTTTGATAGTTTTAAATGTAGTATAAGAATTAGACCTCCTCACCAAGTACAAGGGATTTAACTTGTGGCTAAACAAATATTGCATAACAAATATTGTATAATAAGTATTGCATATTAGGAATATCAAATAAAAGGTGCACTTTTAAATACTATCTCAAAGTATCAGAGTTAAGACACATTCAGGGGCAGATTTGTCAACATGTTACTTGTACCTGTGTAAAATCACAAAAGGTGATGCAAACCAGTACAAAGTGATGTTTTGTCATTTAAGTTTCTGCAAAAAAACATTTTTGCACTGAAAGACTGCCAAACGTTCTGCAGAGTAGCATTGTGTTTTTCTTTACTCTACTTTGTACCAAAGGGGTGTATCATGAGTGGTACATGAGCATCACACTACCACCTAGGTTTTTGAATGCAAAACCCTATCTAGTAACTTTTGTAGACAGGGCTTTGTGGCAAGAATAATGCCTTGTTGAGGTAGATGTTAACATGAGAAATGTTTTTATTTCTCCAAACCTTTCAAACCTGCTGCACATTATAGTTTTAAAGTATGACTTGGCAAAGTAGTTCGTACTGGAAAGCTAAAGTTCCAGTACAAGAACTACGCTTAAAGCAAGAACATGGTTGTTGGTTGATGGGGGTGTGAGCCTTTGGTCAATCAGCACCCACAATCCTTGTCATGGCAAGCCACAAACCACCCCTAAATTAACCTGTACTGAACTCTCTGGTAGCTGGGCACACAGCAGTCAGGCTAAACTTAGAGGAGATGTGCAAAGTATTTGTGCAACACTTCAAACACTAATAAAGTGAAAACACAACAATAAAAGGATCTCATACCAAGTTAGAAGAATAGAACTTCTTTTAATTAAAAAAGCAAGACCAAAATGAGAAAGGTTCAATCAGTAAAGACAGAGATACGCAATTTCAAATATTTTAGCGAGAATAGCAGCAAAAAGGTACAAAGCGACAGCTGTGGCTATATGGTTGTGCTGGACCAGAAAAAGTCACATGTTTAGGTTGACTTGATAGAGCCACTGAGATCTGTGTTTTCAGAGCATTGCAAGGAACAGTGTTGAAGATGCGCTGCATAGCTGAAGTGATGTTTCAATTCTGAGATGTGGCGAGGCTGTGATGCAAGGGCTTACATCATTGTCGGTGTTCCTTCAATGTGTCTTGTGATGTGTTATTTGGTGTCAAGGATGCGGCACACAATTAGGGTGATGTATTTGTTCCAAGGAACTGCAAAGCTCATATGGGGAATCCAGTGTTTTAGTTGAGGCTGCCATCGACAAGAGATACGCAGGCCTGCACAGAGGATGCATCATGCAGTGGCGCTTCCAAAGGCATTGCAGTCTGCAGCAGCGATGTAGAGCTTTAAAACAGGTCCAACCCATGGAGCTCCAGAAATGTGTCAGTTCTGTTTGTCATTGCACTTTGCAGCAGAGGAGATGTGTCAGTTCTGCTGGCAGAGCATCCTAAGCCCACTTGCAAGGGTCCAGGACTTGAGTGATAACACTTGGCAGGGTAGACTCACAGATGGCAGAGTCCAGGTGCAGGTGCAGGACTGTTGGAAGCCTGTCATGTCCCTGAGGCTTCAGATCGGGGGGCAACCAACTAGCCCTTTGGGTTACTCTGGGTTCAAAAGATGCAGGTCCAGTCATTCTTATCCAAGGAAGAGAGAAGCTGGGAGCAAGTCAGCACAACAGGGCACCATTCCTTCAGAGCAGCAATCTAGCAGAGTACCAGTCCTTTCAGCAGCACAGCAACCCTTCTTCCTGGCAGAGTATTAACTGGTCCAAAATCGTACTGAAGAATTGGTGTCTGAGGTCCAGTATTTATATTCATTGGTTTCTTTGAAGTGGGAGAAGCTTCTAGAGGCATACCTGAAGTGCACAGGCTGCTGGCCCTGGCTCCAGACTAACTACTGGGGGTATGCAGCCCTTTGTGTGGAGACAAGACACAGCCTAGTCAAGTGTAAGTAAAGCTACTTCTAACTCCACCCTCCCATACTGCCCAGGATGGCCCATCCATTCACACTTAAGCCTAACATTGTATGTGGCTTTCTAGGAGCAATACACAAAGTCCAACTGTCACCCAAACCCAGTCATGTCACCCAGAGACAGGTTTCAGACACCAAATGGCCAGACAAGAAAATGCCAACTTCTAAAAGTGGCATTTTCAAAAGGGTAATTAAAAATTTAAAATAACATTTCCAGAGACACCAGACATGAAATGATGTCCTGCTCCCATCTGAAAATTACACTTATAAAATTAAGGGTCCAATGTGCGACCATTCCAGATTGCGACTCACAATTTGCATTTGTTTGCAAGTCGCAAATTGTGAGTCACACTCTGGAATGTACAACAGTGTCAATCGCAAATGACCCACCTCATCAAAATAAGTTGCAATTTGCAACCCTATTGGGAATGGTCACACTCATAGCGATGGTGGCCTGCTGGGGACAGCAGACCACCATGTCTGTAACTGTTTTTAAAAATTAAACAGTTTATTTAAATGTAGCCCCTTTTCCTTAAAGGAAAACAGGATGCATTTCAAACAAAAAAAATGAAAAGTAGGCAGTGGCCCATGGGCCCGCTACCTGCTCTGAAAAAATATTTTCGCTTCCATTCACAATGGCCACATGGGGACCCCTTCCCATTTGGGAATGGGTTCTATCCAATTTAAATTGGTGGTCACTGCAATTGATTTGTGACCACAATTTTGGTTACAATCATAAATGCCACTGTGACTCACAAATAGGAACGGAAACCGTTGGAACACCCCTTCCTAATTGCTAGTCACAATCCCTATTTTGCAAGTAGGTATTTGCATGCTGGCTCGCAAAATAGGGATGGCACATTGGACAAGGTAATTTTGCAAACGCAAAAGGGGCAGATCACCTTTTGCAACCGCAAAATTATTTTGTACATTGGGCCCTAAATGAGGTAGCTCTAAAGCTATCCTATGGGAGAGGTAGGCCTTGGTGTAGTGAAATATGAATGTGAGAGTTTTTCATTACCAGGGCCTGAAAAAATTAGAAGTACATCTCCCACCTTTGAAATACATTGGCCTACCCTCAGGGTGAGGTACATATATTAAAAAGGAAGGTTTGAGCCTGGCAAAAGGTTTATTTTGCTGAATCAAAATGGCAGTTCAAAATTGCACACACACAGTGGCTGCAGTGACAGGCCTGAGACATGTTTAAATGTGCTACCAAAGTGGATAGCACAATCAGTGCTGTAGGCCCACCAGTAAAATGTATTATACAGGCCCTGGGCACAGCTAGTGCCACCTTACTAGGGACCTATAATTATACTAAATATTCCAATAGATATAAGCCAATATAAAATGTTTAAGGGGAAAGCACACAAACTTCAGAGTTCTGGGGCTAGAAAAAACAAAGTCAGCAGAAACATAAGGCCTGAGGCAAAAAGTTGGAATGGAGGAAGGCGGACTCTCTGAGTTCTACTGGTGAGGAAGGAGGTGATCCAGTCCAGGGCTTTGTCGCAGATTCCTGCGTCGTGGAGGTGTGTGCACAGGGTGTGGTGGCAGACGGTGTCAAAGGCAGCCGAGAGGTCAAGGAGGATGAGGCCTGCGGTTTTTCCTTTGTCCAGGAAGATCCTGATGTCGTCAGTGGCAGCAATGAGGGCGGTCTCGGTGGTGTGGTTGCTGCGAAAACCGGATTGGGACGGGTCCAGAGTGTTGTTTTCCTCAAGGTGGTGGGTCAGTTGCCTGTTATCAATCTTCTCGAAGACTTTTGCCGGGAACAGAAGCAGGCAGATGGGCCGATAGTTTTTGAGGTCCTTAGGGTCCGCCTTGGGTTTCTTGAGTAAGGCGTTGATCTTGGTGTGCTTCCAGCTTTCCGGGAAGGTGGCGGTCTCGAAGGAGCTGTTGATGATCATAAGGGGTTGGGGGACGATGATGGAGCTCGCTTTGTTGTAGATGTGGTGCGGGCAGGGGTCAAATGGTGAGCCGGAGTGAATGGTGTTCATTACTTTGGTGGTGTCAGTGTCGCTGACGTGTGTCCAGGAGAGCAGGAGGTTGGTGTGGCGTGGGGGGCGGTGACTCAGAGGTGTTGGTGACTGCCAGTGGGGTCTTGGTGTTGACGCTGTCGTGGATGTCTGTGATCTTGCTGTGAAAGCAGGTAGCAAGGGAGTCTCAGAGGTCTTGCAAAGGTGGGATGTCGTTGGTGCTGGAGCTGGTGTTGGAGAGTTTCTTCACGATGTTGAAGAGCTCTTTGCTGTTGTGCTCGTTGTTGTCAATTTGTTCCTTGAAGGAGGATCTATTGGTGAGCTGGTGGTGTTTGCGGATGGCGTTCTTGAGGGCCATGTGGGTGGCTGGTGTCTGTTCTTGGCGCCACGTCTTCACGATTTTTCAACAAGTCTGTTTGGAGGTCCGGAGGTCAGTGGTGAACCAGGTGGCCTTTCTGACAGCATGATTGTAGGAGGGTTTCTTGATCGGGCGAGATCATTGGCGCAGTCGTCGACCAATTGCCTGTGGTTGCGGGCAGCTGTGTCGGTGGTGTCAGGTGGTGGGGCTCAGGATCAGGCGGAGATAAGCTGGTCGTTGGTAACCTTGTTCCAGCTCCGGCGGCAGATAGGTTGCGGTTGGGGGTGAGTGGTGGGTTTCTCGAAGGTGAAGTGGATGCAGTGGTGGTCGGTCCAGTGGAGTTCGGTGGTGTGGCTGAAGGCGATGTGGCTGCTGGTGGAGAAGATGGGGTCGAGTGTGTGTCCGGTGGAGTTGGTGGGTGATGTGACAAGCTGTTTGAGTCCGAGGTTGACGAGATTGTCGAGGAGGGGGGTGGAGTTGCTGCCATTGGTGTTTTCGAGGTGGAAGTTCAGATCTCCGAGGAGGATGTAGTCTGTAGAATCGAGGGCTTGAGTGCTGATGACGTCGGCGATGGAGTCACTGAACTGAGGTCGAGATCCGGGGGGGTCTGTAGATGAAGGTACCTCTGAGGGTGGTCTTGGGATCGATGTGGATTTGGAAGTGCATGTGTTCGGCGGTGCTGAGGGTGTCTTTGGTGTTGGTTGAGATTCTGATGGGGTTCCTGTGGACGATGGCAATCCCTCCTCCCGGTCTGTTGGTGCGGTCTCTGCGGGTGATCTTGTAGCCGTCCGGGATGGCTATGGCGATGTCGGGTGCTGAGGATGGGTTCATCCAGGTCTCCGTCAGGAAGGTGATGTCCGGGGAGGAGGAGTCAAAAAGGTCCCAGAGTTCTATGGTGTGGTTGTGGACTGAGCGGGTGTTGAGAAGGATGCATCTGAGGTGGTTGCGTCCATTTCTGGCGGTTGGGGCGGCGGCTCAGAGGGTGGTGAAGCTGCAGCTCCGGCAGGAGAAAGGTCCGTGAGTGAGCTTTGGTGAGGCCTGGAAGCAGGTGGCAGATCGGCCGACATTGAGGGCGTGGAGGGTGTTGGCATCTTAGTGGCGTTGGGTGACAGAGGGTCGCGGGAGCCCGGGGATCTGGCACTGGGCGCGGTCCAGGCATGGACAGGGTGCAGATGGGCTTGCCTCTGGCATGCCTGCCATCTAGAAGGGGAGGCGGGAGGGAGGAGCAGCTGGGAGGCGGGAGGGAAGCATGAATGGGCGCGCAAGGGGGGCGGGGATGCAGGGGACGCAGCGGCAGAGACCACGAAGGAGAAAACAGAGAGAGCATGAAAAGGCTGAAAAAGGTGAAATAAAGCAAAAAAAACAGAGACACAGAGAAAAAAACTGAGAAACAGAGGAAAGAAACAGTAAAGAGGCAGAAGGGAAGGAAACAGACACAAGGCAAACACACAGTATTTACGGCTCACCACTGGCCACCAGGGATGAGGCGCATGCGGGAGCCTGCGGGTGGAGGAGGGCCTCAAACTCGCAGCAGCAGCGAGTGCGGGGAGAAAGTACACGGGCACAACAAGTGGAGCTGTGTGGCGTGGGGAGCTTCTCCTGACCTTAACAGCAGGTCAAGGGTCGCTTGCATGGGAGGGAGGCTGTGGGCCAGCAGACTGGGGCTCCAAGGGACAATACTGACCAGGAAACCATCTCCAGAGTCTTGGGAGCATACCAAAATTTCCAAGTCATGATGGGCCAGGTAATCACCATGATGGGGGAAATCTACCAGCTACAGAGGGACCATCATCAGGAAGTCATGAAGCTGTGGCAGGCACAAAATGCCTGCCTGGCTTCCTAAGCTGGGGTGCTGAGGGACATCAACACTACCCTCAGTATGACTGCAGCACAGCATCAGGCCTCTTCCACTAGCAATGAGTCTACAAGCCCTTCTACAACTGCGGCTGCTAGTGGAATGGAGGCCCTGCCAGGGGACAGACACCCCACCTTTTGGAGCAGAGGACCCCCCGCAAACGTTGACATCCACCCAGAAAAATCCAGGAGGAGCAGATGCCAAGACAAAACCCACTGTACAAGGACACTGGACTTCCATATCCAAATGATGAAGCAGCTACCCTCATAATTCCATCCACCATGACTGAACCCTTCACTATTTAGAATGTGTCATTTTAGATTCCTTGTCACACATATTGTTTATCAGTTCACAATAAATCACACTTTAACATAGGTCCTGTGTATGTCATGAATCTACCATGTACAACTGTGATGCATCACAACTCTGCCATCAATATGTCACTCTATACTGTACAACCTATGTCATGGGCATCACACATGGACACTATCATCATCAGACTCATCACATAAGGATTCAAACATTGATAGATTCAAAAACTTTAGAATGCTACAGCTACCCACATTTATTGGTATAAATGCAAACAGCACATTGAGTATAACTGACAGTAACACCAAGATATCTGGTAAGGTGGCAGATACTGTTAATCCACAGGAATCAGAAATTAGGGACATACCAGTCTTTCCACAAACCAGAAGGCATACAGAATGTGTTTTTGTATCACCTTATTACATGACCATACCTAATATACATACCCCATGGTACAGACAGATATTAGTGATGATATCCCCAGTCCAAGGATCTTCCTCTTGAATTTACACATATATGTAGGGTTGTCACTCACCTATGTCAGTCCACAGACACATGACATTGTTCTGAAATGTAGGAACACACTGGCAGCTAGGTCCAGGGTAGGTTAGGTACAACAATACACATTGTGATGAAGGAGGCTATGCTTTCACGTTTTCACATGTGCCAGACACAGATGGACATACCAATTGCACCATCCACCTTCAGTACTCTACAGGTAAACCTAAGGGGTAGATACTATTCCAGCTTGGTGTTCTGACAGTCTGTCAAAGTAATGTACACTCCACAGACTCATTGCATTCAGCACTTGGTTTCGGCCATGTCCACTTCTCCCATCTGCCTTTGACACTGACTGTGACTTGCCCACAATTATGAGCCAAACTGGAATTTGCAAATTCTGTGATTGACATAGATGACAGGTAGGACCTACCAGAAAACATTCCTCAATGCAGACAAGTCATGTTCACAAGAGTGCCATTGCAAGTGCATTAACGATACATGATATTGTAACCAGTCTGTTCTTTCCACAATACCTTCTGCATACACAACTCACTCATAGGCATTTCAGCTACCTAATACACCATAGCTTATGGTATAGAGGAGATGACTGTTACACCTCAACACTAGCTTAATATCTTAAATCAGTGCCTCACGAATACATCACATACCTTGAGTCAGTTGAAGTAGTGATTGATGAGATCTGCCCTGGTGTCTCCTGCTTCATCCTCATCTGGCTGAGCATCACTTGGCAAATCATCATTTCCACCCACAGGTACTGTAGGTTCCCCTTCATCTGGTAGAAATGGTATTTGAAGTTTCAGGGCAAGATTGTGGAGCATGCATCAGACAACAATTATTTGATATACCTCGTTGGGTGAGTGGAGGAAGGCTCCTCCTGAAATGTCCAAGCACCTAAATCTTGCCTTCAGAACCCCAAAAGTCTACTCCACCACAGGCTTTGCCCTCCTGTGGGCCTCATTGTAGCAGACTTCCCCTGGCATGGCTGGGTACCTCACTACTGTCAACAACCAAGAATGGTTAGGATAGCCAGAGTCACCTCTAAGCAATTAGGTAGAACAACACAAACATATGTGTGTGACATGCAACATTGTGATGGAAGGAGACATACGTCGCAAACACACATTTCAATTGTAACTTACCAACCAGCCAGGCCCTCTCTGTGTTGAGTCATGTCATCAGCAGTGGGACATTGCTGTTACACATGATGAAGAAATCATGGACTGGTCCTGGATACCTAGCACTTCGTTGTGAAATGTACTGGTCTGACAGACAACACTTGAACACTGATGGAGTGGTAGTTTTTCCTGTCCCTATACACCTGTTCATTGGCACTGCGGCTAACCAAGGCTACATAGGTGCCATCCTTGTCTCCAACCAGTTGCGGAATGTGTCCCATAGCATAAAACTGCATGTTGGAGCCGGCGGAGTTGAAGGGATGCGACGGGTGCAGTGGCACCCGTCGCGATTTTCAGTGTCTGCTTTGCAGACACTGAAAATCGTTATGGGGCCCTGTTAGGGGGCCCCTGCAGTGCCCATGCCTGTTGCATGGGCACTGCAGGGGCCCCGAGGGGCCCCACGACACCCGTTCCCGCCATCCTGTTTCTGGTGGTGAAAACCGCCAGAAACAGGATGGCGGGAAGGGGGTCGGAATCCCCATGGCGGCGCTGCTTGCAGCGCCGCCGTGGAGGATTCCCTGGGGCCACGGGAAACAGCCGGGAAACCGCCGGTTTCCCTTTTCTGACTGCGGCTTTACCGCCGCGGTCAGAATGGCTCCTGAAGCACCGCCAGCCTGTTGGCAGTGCTTCCGCGGCACTCTGCCCTGGCGGTTGAGAATGACCGCCAAAGTGTCTTAAGTCTTTTAAAAGTAAACAAAGGCCCTCATTATGAACATGGTGATAAACACTGTCGCCCGCCATTGGCGGTGAACAGGAACCCACGATATAAAGATGCCAAAAACAGAACCCGCCAAAATTGTTGTTACCACCAGCCACCGCACCGCGCCCAAAAGGAAACACATCCCACCCTGCACCGCCCAGCACATAAATCCCCCGCCTTCCAAATAATGATGCACAAATAACTGCAGCGGTTAGTGGATGCCGAACAACCATTGGCGGTACAGACCTCCATGACCAGCAATGGGACCCAACAGCAAGAAATACACTCCTCTGCAAGTCTGAAACCCACACACCTGAAACACATCCACAACACTATAAAACACTCACAGGCACACCCCACAATCCTTTGCATGGCCAATAGGAGAAGCCAGACTGAAAACACTACAAGCAGATGCTGAATGAAACAAAACACAACTCACACACCCAACCACACACCAGCACCCTCACCAATATCCCCACACCACCCACAACACACACCATGGCATCCCCTAAGCACCCACGCATCACAGAAAGGGAGTTGAGAACAAAGGTGGACGAGATACTCAAGGTCAAGCCACAAATATTCGGTGCACAGGTCCAGCACACACCCATCGCCGGGAAGATGGAGTTATGGCAGACAATATTGAACAATGTCAACACAGTGGAAAACCATCCACACACAAGGGACCACATCTGCAAGAGATGGAATGACCTGCGCAGGAATGTGAGTTCACTGGCATTGAGGCACAACATTGTGGTCCAGAAGACTGGGGTAGGAGCCCCACCAACACCCCCCGACTACACCGACTGGGAGGAAAAGGTACTGGCCATCCTGCACCCAGAGGGCTTCACTGGACTCACTGGGGGATGGACTCGGGTAAGTCATCTACAAATAACCCATATCCGCCACACCTGTAATGCATGCACCACCTCACCCCTCCAACTACCACCAGGACCACACCCTGCCCACAATCACTACATCCAGTCACCTTGCATGCCCACGAACCCACTAACATGGCCACATCCCTCCTCCTGTGCACAGCCAACCCCGCAAGGTATCACATTGGCACCACACCACCCATAATTCACCTCCACATCCCATGCTAAATGCATTGGCAACCTCACAAAAGTATCCTTTATGGCCCAGCAGTGGAAAACCTGCACAAAATAGGCCTTCCCTGTGCACCCCATCCAATTTTGTAAATGTAACATACATGTCCATTCCCCCCCACAGGCACCACCCATGCCACCCTGATGGAAAGGGCAAGGAGTGCCAGCGCCCCACATGGAGACAGAGGCACCACTCAGGACACTGGTAAGGGAACTCTGGACAGTGAGGAATACCATGGCCCATCACACAGTCCTGAACTGTCACCATCCAGCAGCCCCACCCAGGACACCACTGACACTCCTACCACCCAGCCACCAACATCAGCACATGGCAAACAACCCCACACCAGTGTATCCAGACTGGTGGAACACAAGTACTGAGGCCACAGTCTCCACCTGCCAACAGGCAGGATGATGACAGCCCCAGTACAAGTGGAACCACCAGACCTGTGCAGGGGACACAGGCACAGGGGGCTAGGGCCAGTGGGAGGGCATCAGTGGAGGAGGCCAAAGGATGGATACTGCAGCCCAGGAAGTGATCACTGAGGTCCTGGGAGCATACCACCATACCCAGGACAAGATGGGCCAGATTGTGGCCAACCTGGAGCAGAATCAAAGGCAGCAGATAGCGCACCACCAAGAGGCCATGGAGCAGTGAAAACAGTTCAGTGCCACCCTGGCCACTATTGCAGGGGCGCTGCTGCACTACTTCCCAACCCAACCTGAGACCCCCACAAACCAGG
This sequence comes from Pleurodeles waltl, assembly GCF_031143425.1. Taxonomy (NCBI): domain Eukaryota; kingdom Metazoa; phylum Chordata; class Amphibia; order Caudata; family Salamandridae; genus Pleurodeles; species Pleurodeles waltl. The sequence continues at coordinate 1,057,255,181 of NC_090439.1, forward strand.
AAGCCCCTACCACAGACCCAGGATACAGACCAGCCATCAACATCAGCAGCAGCAACTGGTGCCACTGTCTAAGGACACACCGGCGACCAGCACCCCTAACTCTACAGCCCAACAACAGACACTGAAACGGTCCCTCAGACCCAGATATGTCACTGGTACACCTGCAAGACCAAGGCACAGTCAAAGAAGTGACTCTGACATGAACTTTCTCCCAAGTGTGCCACTGAACTATCATCCTCACCGGCCAATATCATCTCAATAGCTAGTAAAGGACAGATGGACTTATAACCACTGCCAACAATCGTTGAGACCTTGTAGCCAGTATGGACACCCTCCATCAGCCCACTCCCATCACTGTAAAGAGCACCAATGCATCCCTGACACCTATTAAAACACATCTACACCAATTTCAAAGTCCCCTGTCATTATGTTGAATCAAATCGAAGTGTGAATGCATTTGCCAGTTAAATTCAATAATCAGACCTTTATTGCAGGAATTGCACCCCACGCACAACATGGTGTGGAGTAAACAGAAATTTCGAACAACTTATTTATCATGCCACATGGCACTTGAAATTCATGTTAACGTGTAAATGGCTACAGACCCCATACTTCCCTAGAGAATAAGTCAGACTGACAGTATGCAGTACAGACAACATCATCAGCGAACAGTAGCTCATAGTCACTGGAGGTATAGTTGGATCAGTTGGTTTCTGAAGTGTACATCTTCCCCCTCTTCATCATCACCATCACTCTCATCCCTCTCAGAGGAAGCTGGTCTGGATATACAGCAGCCTCCTCCACCAAGAGGGGGATAGATTTCCTCACAACCACATTGTGTAGCATGTAGCATACCACCACTATTCTACACACCTCCTTAGGGCCATAGCACAGAGAACCCCCAGAGATATGGAGGTAACAGAATATAGCCTCCAGGAGACCTATAGTATGTTCAACCACCCTCCTAGTACATCCTTGGGCCTCATTGTAATTCCTTTCAGCATCTGTTCTAGGATTCCTCACTGGTGTCAGGAGCCAATGCGTGTTGGGGTAGCCAGAATCACCAGAAAAAGTGGGCAAAACATGACTGTAACTAAGTACCCTCAGTTGCAGACAGCCTGACTGTCAGCTAAGTACAGAAAAAGTGCCAGACACACTCACCTATGATCTATCCTCTGTCCCCTTGTAGTTGTTCCATCATGTGTGGCACACTGCTGTTCCTCAGCACAAATGAATCATGGATTGATCCAGGGAACATGGCATTCACATGTGACATGTATTGGTCTGCAGTACACACCAATGTTCATGGAGTGGAAGTTCGTCCTGTTTCTATACACCTGTTCTCTTACTCTTGGGGGGATGAGAGCTATGTGTGTGCCATCGATGGCACCTATCAGATGGGGAAAGTTGGCAAAGGCGTAAAAGTCAGACTTGAAGGCAGCACTTTGGGGAAACCTCAAATATGACTGCAGGTGATGTACAAATGCAGCCAGGAACCTGGACAGGATAAGGCAAAACATTTTCTGTAAAAACCCTGCACCCATGCCCACAGTCACCTGAAATGAGCCTGTGGCCAGGACATGGAGTACAGAGAGCACTTGCACTTCAGTAGGGATGGCATGCTGATTCTGATTAGCTGGTCTCAGTACTGGATCCAGTAATGCACAAAGTTTATGAATAGTTGCACGAGTGAGTCTGTAATTGATAATGATGTGTCATTCCGCCATGGTCTCCAAATCAACAAGTGGTCTGTACACAGATGGGGCCCTCCCTCGACACATAGGTCTGTACCTAGGAGGAGTGGAGAACACATGTGAGGGACACAAATTCATTTCCACAACATGTTGTGTATTCAACACTGCTGTCAAACATTTAGGTTACGCATTAGCAATGTAGGATGTTAAGCTGGAGTGACATGTCCTAACTGATATATCTGTACTGTTGTGATGAGTAAATTTTATTTTTGGCATGCGTTTGAGGGCTGGGGTCCATAGGGCGTCCATGGGGCCCATGACTGAATAATAACTGTACAGTAGTTTGCAAAATGTCAGCCCCCTGTCATCCAGATAGGTAGCAGTGGAAGTGACCTCATACCACTAGTGGTTTTCTTAATGGCGTAAGGCGGTGTTCACCATTGTGGACCCATTCATTAGTTAACATGGTTGTCAATGGGGAACCTAAGCCTATCATGATTGCCGCCGGCGGTGACGGTGCACCCTGCTGCCGAGTGTACACCATTTCATCACCCCAGGTTCACTTGACTCCCAGATTCCGTGCATGCAAGTACTCCACTGAGTGTGCTGCTGTGTCCTGACTCTGGTCCTGGAAATGGCACAAGTCACAGGGGACAGGGGCCCCGCCTTCACCATGGAGGAGCTGGAGAAGCTGGTGGACGGGGTCCTATCCTTGTATGCCAAGTTATATGGTCGTCCAGAGGTGCAGGTAAGTAGGCTAATGGGGTGCATGGATGTGTGTGATGGTAGTGGATGGCTGTGTACATGTGTGCATGATTTGTAACTGCATGGCTGTTTAACGCATGACATTCAGCTTGATTGAGGTGCTGGAATGCTGTTTTAAGTGTCTGCTCCATAGGGGACCTATTGCCAGCGGTTTCAAATGTGCTTTTTCTGACCTCAGTGTTTATTTTCTGTGTGTCACCTACAGGTCAGCGCCCATCAGAAGAGGGGACTCTGGCAGGCCATCGGCAGGGAGGTGCAGACCCTGGGGGTCTACAACCAGTGGAGCACCCACTGCAGGAAGCGGTGGGAGGACCTGCGGCGGTGGGAGAGGAAGACCTGCGAGGCCCAGCTGGGGAAGTCCTCCCAATGAGGAAGGAGTGCCCATCGGGCCCTGACCCCCCTAATGCGCCGCATTCTGGCGGTGGCATATCCAGACTTGGATGGGTGCTTGAAGGCTGCACGGCAGACACAAGAGGGTGAGTATCAAGACCATATAATGCCTCCTTGATGGATGTCTGAGGGTGCTGTAGCATGTATGCTGTCTAGTGGCAGGGACTCTGACTGATGTCATTTAGCATTATGTCCCCCATGGGCAGTTAGCTGATAAGGGGCAGGTCTGCAGTTCTTCAGGTCCTTCTGTAATGTGGGAGATGGTTGTATACTAGGGCTGTGGGCAGTAGTCAGGGGCATAGTCATGATTATAGCTGTAGGTGCTGCATGTTGGTGTATTATCTAGGTTAGAGTATGGGTGAACCAGATATGTGCATCCATTCAGATTTTAATATTCTCTCTCCTGTTTTGTCTCCCCACCCCTTTACTCTTGTGTTGTCTGTGTACATCACCATCATCTGGTGAGGAAGCAGTGACACCAGTGAGTAGGGATGCAGCTGCCCACGGTTCCAAGGAAGCAGAGTCTACGATGCTAAGGGAACCAGTGGGTTGGAGAGTGAGGGGAGTAACACAGGGGAGGCAACTACCATTTGAGGTAGTGACTCTGATACCTCCTCCAATGGGAGCTCCCTGGTGGTGGCGGACCCTACTGGGCCCACCCATTCTTTGACATCTTCCGCCTCCCACATACCATCACCGGCCTCCCAGTTGTGCCCAACCCAGTTGCCCGTGCCTGCGCACCCAGGACGGTGGCCATCTCCTTCGCCCCAGGCACATAATCCCCTGCCCCAGTCAGCCATGCTGCCCTCACTGAGGAGGCTATTGACCTCCTGAGGTCCATCTCCGTAGGGCAGACAACCATCGTGAATGCCATTCAGGGGCTACCATCCCAGATGCAGCAGTGCAATGCATACCTGGAAGGCATTCACGGTGCCATGTCTGGCCTACAGAGATCTTTTCAGGCTATGGCCTCCTCTTTAATGGCAGCCAGTGTCCCTGGTCTTTCTGTCCCCCTCCAACCACCTTTACCCCTTCCAGCACCCCACTCCTTTCACCCATCCGAAGCACACGTTCAGACAGCCATACACACACCTCAACATACAAGAAGCACACAGAGAAACACAAGCACCACACTTCCCACCACAGGCATACACACAGCCAACATACAAATCACACACAACAACATCCACTTCCCCCACTGTGTTCACCTCTTCGGCCTTCCTGTCTGACACCTCTACATGCACACTAACAAGCACTGCACCCTCATTCCCTGTTTCTGACCCCATTCTTGCAGTCATCCCAACATCAGACATCCAGTCATGCACCCCAGAGACCACACTTGCGCTCACCAGATCGACTTTGAGTAACACTTACAGCACCCTCACCCCGACAACATCCATTTACACTGGCAGCCTATCTCATCCCACTGTGTCCACCCCCTCCTCCCATTACACTCAGACATTCACAGACACCACACAATACACATCCACCACACCTCAGCATACTGTTCAGGCACCTGCATCCACATCACGCACACCTACACCTCTTACAACCACTCCCTCTACCTCCACTCCCGCAGCTTTCTCCAGGTCCACCCCGACTGCCCCTAAGAAACTTTTCCTATCCCGTGTAGACCTTTTCGAACCCACTGGCCCACCACGTCTCTTCCCTAAATGTACACAACTCCTTGCCCTGTCCACTCCTTACACTTCCAAGTCCGCCCCTGTCCGTCCTTCCCATTCCCATGCACCTTCCCCAGTGAGCAAAAGGCCCCGTGCTGGCCCTGGACCATCTGCCCCCCCAGGTCCAAACCCACTCCCCCACCTTCCAAAGCAAAACCCCCTCCACCTCCCAAACGTAGGCCCAAGCCCCCGCTCCCAGATGTAAGTCCCCACCCCTACAATCCCCTGCCCCTGTTCCCCGAGGTGCCTGCCTGCCCCATTGATGCCTCTTTATGGTGGAGTACCATGTGCACATGTGAGAGTCAAAGTCGGGCCTTTTGGGCCCACCAGCCTTTTTGATATGGACTGGCCAATGGCCTCATTTGGACAATCTGTTGCTCCTGGAGCTTAAATAAAGTTTGTGTGCCCAGTGTTGGCACACTCTGGATCTGTGGTTCCTTGTTTCATTGTGAGGGGGTGTTGTGCACATGTGGGTACTTTGGGCTGGTTGTCTTGGGCATGTGTTGATTAAGTACCTGTTCCTCAGGTGTGTATGGCTTGTGATGTTGTGATGGTTTGTGGGTGAATTGCAGGATGGGTGGAGTGGGTGGGTATGTAACTGTGCTCTTTCTTCAATTGTTTAGTAGGTTGTGGTACTTACCGTCATTGTCTTCGTCGGTGGTCAGGGTGGGGAGGTATATGGCAAGGAGCAACACTGGAATGATTTCCAACTCACTCTCTATGTCTGCTTCAGCTTGTTGTGTGAGCCTCCGGTTACTGTTTCCTTTTATTTGGTTAGTTTCCGCCTGGCTTTGAGTGGCGGTGGTTCCCACCCCGGAACTGACGGTGGTCTAGTGCTTCATTATTTATTAGGCGGGTAGGGCCTTTCAGTCGGCCTGTGGGTGGCCTCTTCCATCGTTGTCAGCACTCCTCTGCTGGCGGTGAGTTTTTTTCAGGCTGCCTGTTTTTCATGTGCTTCAGTATTTGGCGGCCCAGCCCTCCAGCCTGTTGGCGGTAGTTACCGCCACCGCTGGCGGTGCGGTCTTTCCCGCCGTGTTCATTATGAGGGCCAATGTCTCTTTCAAGCACAAAGTACCTGGTTTGCATGTAAAATCTCCACAAAGAACCGCAGAGGAGGAAATGCGTGAAAACAAAGGGTGTGTGTGCCGATTTCTCGGGCTGCACACGTCAATGAACTGTTTAGTTTTCATGCAGGGATGGCTGTGCATTGATTTCCGGTACTCGGTCGTGAATCCTCTTCGGGTTGTGGGGTTTTCAGAAACCCTGGGGACGATGCATGGATTTCCTGCGCTAACAGGACAAAGTCACAGTAGCTGGGTCACTTTGGTGGGCGTTGCGTCAAATTTTCTACCGCACGGCAGGTGCTGCGTTGATTCCTCTCTGGAAGTTGTCTGCGTCGTTCCAGCTCAGCTGCGTGTCGATTCGGTGGGCAGTGCATTCAATTTCCAGTTGCTATGCTGGCGCTGCGTCAATCTTCTCATTAGGAAGTCTGGCTGCGTCATTCCGGTTCGCGTGCAGTGAAAAATTTCACCATGGTGCAGGCTGTGCGTTGTTTCTGGCAGGCTGTGTGTCGAATTTTGCCGCACAAGAAGTCCTTCTTGTAGGGATGAAGTCTTTTTGGTACTGAGGCTTCAGGGAACAGGAGGCAAGCTCTATCCAAGCCCTTGGAGAGCACTTCTTCACCACAGCCAGAGAGCAGCTAGGCAGCAGGGCAACAGCAAAGCAGCATTCCTTCACAGAAAGCAGACAGGTTAGTCCTTTGGGCAGCCAGGCAGTTCTTCTTGGCAGGATGCAGGTTCTGGTTTTAGTTTTGTCTCCAGAAAGTGTCTGAGTTTGTAGGGGCACAGGCCCTGTTTAAATACTCAAATGTGCCTTTGAAGTGGGTGAGACTTCAAAGAGTGGCTTAGAAGTGCACAAGGTCCCCTTTCAGTCCAATCCTGTCTGCCAGGGTCCCAGTAGGGGGTGTTGCAGTCCTTTGTGTGAGGGCTGGCTACTGTCTTTTGACATGCAAGTGTCAGGCCCTCCACCCTCCTAGCCCAGGAAGACCCATTTAAAATGCAGTTGTATGCAATTGAGGCTGAGTATCCTGTGTTTGGGGTGTGTCTGAGTAAATGCACAATAGAGCTGTCAACTAAACCCAGCCAGACATGTATTATAAGGCACAGAACGATTGAAGTGTAGAAAAATGTTCACTTTCTAAAAGTGGCATTTCTAAAATAGTAATATTAAATTCAACTTCACCAGTCAGCAGGATTTTGTATCACCATTCTGGCCATACTAAATATGACCTTCTACTCCTTTCAGATAAGCAGCTACCAGTCAAACAATGTATGAGGGCAGTGTCCTAATGTTATCCTATGAAGGGAGCAGGCCTCACAGCAGTGTAAAAACTAATTTAGGAGTTTTACACTACCAGCACATGTAAACTACACAGGTACCTGACCTGCCTCTTGCCTATACAGCACCCTGCCCTATGGGTTGCCTAGGGCATACCTTAGGGGTGTTTTATATGTAGAAAAAGGTGTATTTTAGGCTTGGCAAGTACTTTTAAATGCCAAGTCGAATTGGCAGTCAAACTACATACACAGGCCTTGCAATGGCAGGCCTGAGACAAGGTTAAGGGGCTACTTAAGTGGGTAGCACGATCAGTGATGCAGGCCCACTAGTAGCTTTTAATCTACAGGCCCTGGGCACATATAGTGCACTCTACTAGGGACTTATAAGTAAATTAAATAGTCCAATTGAGTATGATTCAATGTTACCATGTTTAAAGGGAGAGAGCATATGCACTTTAGCACTGGTTAGCAGTGGTAAAGTGTGCAGAGTCTTCAAACCAGCAAAAACAGTATCTAAAAAGTGGAGGAAGGCAGGCAAAAAGTTAGGTGTGACCACCCTAAGGCTGTCAGGTCTTACACTTTCCACTTAGTGTTTCAAGTCCATTTACCCAATGGTAAGTTGTATTGCTCTTGATCTCTGACTGGATCCTGCTCTATGTGCAACATTTGGTATGACAGATGAGTAATTGGGCCAATTTATCCTGTGTCTTTAAATATATTGTAACTTCATGTGAGGTTGTCACACCAATCAGGATTTTGGTATGATAAATTTACAACACTCCCTATGAGGTTTGAGGAAGTGTACCTATTGTCATATCAGATTCAGACATTGGGAATTGTGAAGTTTCATCAGGGTGGACATCCTACATACAGAAAATCATGGTGGCAACAATAATATGACATTTCAGGACATAAAGTTGACATGTGTTCAAATACCTTTCACTCAAATGTATTTACTGTTGAGCAGGTAAGTGGCTAGGCTGATGATTCCTTAGCCCATGTACATTGTTCATAAGGCTGTGCCATACCTATATGGGTGTAACATAAACTATTTTGTGCCTATATCATGTTGTTATGTTGATAACTCATCTTTGCCAGACTTACCCTTGCCAATCTGAGGCTGTTTGGACAGTTCTAGTAATGGACCTGCTCATTTCTTCCTGACCTAATAGTGTAGCAGGGATTCCATTTGACATACACATGTTGGTCTTATGGTATATGTTGTAATTACATTTGCTTAACTCTAGGTGTATGTCATCCATGGTTACTTTAGTAATTGGTTATGTAAATATTAGTTCTGGACTTAGGTAATGGGATTCACATGTCTTTACAGTTGTTAGTGATCTAGGTGTTTAGATGTTGTCATGTAGAGGTTTCTAATCAGCATATATAGTGCAATGACATGTGGCCTTCATGCACATTGTTTGGTGTCCGTTGTATTGGAGGTGCTGGTATACTCCCTGCGGCTGTCTGTGGTTGTATCCTTTGTGCTAAGTAAGGCCCTATTGCAGGGCACTGAAATGTTGTCTATGTGTTAATGAGTTGGATAAGTGGGTCCAGATACTCTGTAGAAAACCTTTAATAGTATATAGATAGCTTTTTCAATGACATGCTATGTCTTTTTGTGAGACATACTATATGAGTATGCCACATGTATTGTCTTCATCTGAGCTATTGGACATTGCGAAATATATGGACAGATTCACAATTTAGATATGTTATTGCAAAGCAACATGATGTGCTGAATTTGAAGTAAGATGAGTTTACTTTCATGGAACATGACTACTGGTGATGGACTTGACAGGTGTGGAGTGAGGGAAGGCATGATATTGTGTTGTTTGTAAACTGCATTTCTTAAGGATGATTTCTTGATACACAGTGATGACCTGTATTGGGAGAGACTTGAGATGTAGCCAATTAATGTTGTGCATGGTAATTTTGAGATACTGCTGAATTGATGAGATTGTGATGTAGTGCTCAGATGGTTGGCTCATGTGGTGGTTGAGACTGTGGCCATAGGTGAATGTCGGAAGTATGTAATTGTGACATGATGTAGGCTCTAAATGGTTCCTATCTGGGGTTTTATTTGGCATGGATGTGTTGTGTATGTTGTCATATATGTGTATGCTAAGATAGTGATGACCCACTTTCCCTCTCTCACTTTCTGTGCATCAGCAGGCGAAGGAGACGGGGCACAGCTGAGTGGGGAATCTGGTGGCCTCGGGAGCGCTGATACCTCCAACACTGAGGGACCCAGTGGACTGGAAGGCGAGGGGACTGCCTCGGGGAAGATAGGATCCAGTTCATCATCATTGGGGGACACTCCCTGACGGTGGCGGACCCATCTGCGACCACTCCAGCACCATTTCAGTCCACAACCCCCCTTACTAAAACTGCCCTCCCTGTAGCACCCCATCTAGTTGGCCATGCCCACTCACCCAAGAGGGTGGGTGTCTCCTTTGCTGCAGGCACCTCTGCCCCTGCCCCTTTCAGCCCTGCTTCCCTCAGTGAGGAGGCTATTAACCTCCTGAGGTCGATTTCTGTCAGTCAGTCAACCATCGTGAATGCCATCCAGGGACTGGCAACTCAAGTCCAACAAAGTAATGTGTTCCTGGAGGGCACTCACGGTACACTGCCTGGCCTACAGAGATCCTTTCATGATCTGGCCTACACACTGACCGCAGCCAGTCATCCTTTGTCTTCCGTCCTCCCTTCACATTCCTCTTCCCAATCCCAAATTCCTTTACCCCGACCCAGCCAAAGCACACAGACAGAAAAGCATGCATCCACCTCAACATCAAAGGCGTAGATCTGACAAACACAAGCACCACAAGAGACACCACCGACATTCACACAAGCCACAAAGACCTTCACACTCAACAAAAGTCACAACCTGCCCTGACCCCCCCACTTCCCCCAACATCACAGATACAATACTCACACAACTGCAGACAACACACCATAGAGAGCACCACAGCAGACTCTCAGACATCCACCCTAGTCACCACATCCGCAGACACTAGAACCACAGACATATCTACATGCAGCACATCCACCATACCTGCAGTCACTACCCCAACAAACACTCACCCGCCCACCACAGTATCTCACAGCACCTCCACCCCCTCCTCCCAAGACACATGCACACCCGCACTGTAAACTTCATACTTGTATAGCGCTCTTTTACCCTGGGGGCATCTTGGCGCTTTTACACATACCGCTGTGGAACCCTTCCTGGCTTTCCCTGTGAAGTGCCCACTCCTGGGCACCCCCAAGGTGAAGCCAGGCATCCCTAGCGCTGTTGGGGCCGTTGTGGCGATTAAGCAAGCTATTGCCCAGAGTTACAGAGTGGGACCCCATGATTAGATTGGCACCGACGCGAGAGTTATCAGGTCTGAGGAAATTGAGCCCAAGACCCGCCGAGGCACGAATTGAACCCTGGTCCCAGGCCACACCTCTGCATCAGGGTCTGCCGCTCTAACCATTGAGCCACACTTCTCCGCACCCAACAGACACCCACCACCCACAAGCATACCTCGCACAAACATGCACCCAAAACATCCATACCAACACCTCAGACAACCACTCCCTCTCCCTCCACACGCAAAGCCATTTGCTATGACCACCCATGTGTCTAAAAAAACTTTTCTTTTGGAGTCTGCCCTTCTCCTTACTCCTATCCCACCTGTGATACCTATAAACATGCTGTGTCCCGCCCCAAGTCTGCCCCTTCCATCCCCAAGACCACCTCTGCCCACCTGCAAGTTCCCATGCCCCTCCCCCTACCAAGAATTATACCCCTCCACCTAAAAGCCAAACCTCCTTAAACCTAGGTCCATGTCCAAACCCCTCCTCCCAAGCCAGATCTCAAAGTTCGGAGTGCGCGTATGTGTACTGAGTGGATTGTGAAAGTTTTAAAATAAACTGGCCTAAGGTCTTTATTTTTTTAATTTGAGGCTACTAATTATAATTTAAACCAACAAGTTGTTTGTGTTGTGAAGTGTTTGTTGGTGTGTTGAGTGGCTTTGTGTGCATTGACTGTGTGAGCGTTATGTGCAAGAAATGTTGGGCACGGAGTTCCTTGTAGGTCAATCAGTAAGTAGCATGATTGTGTATTTGTGTGTGTGTTTTGCCTGTTGGTGTTACGTTGTGAGGTCTGTGGGATTGATCCCTGGGTAGTGTCCCCTGTGGGTCGACACCAAGTGATTAGAGATGTTGAAGTGAAGTTGTGTTGTTTTTGTGACTGGTTGTGGTGTTGTGTGGTACTGTGTGAGTGTGGGCCCGTGCAGTATTACTATATATACTTGCATGTGACAATTTTGTGTGTGTGTGTGTGCATGTCTGTGTATGGTGGCTGTGCCATGTTTGTTGTGTATATGAGTGTGTGTGGGTGGCTGTGAGTGTGCGTGTTAGTGTGCTGTTAGGTGTGTCACTCTTGCACCCCCTTCCAGAATGTATGTTGTGTGTGTGTACAAAAATTGACAATGCACAACAATATCAGGTAAATGGGTATAATTATGATTGCTGTTGTCTTCGTTGTCGCTGAGCTGATTTTGTGCAAGCAGGAGCAGAGGAAAGATGTGTAGTTCTGGTTCCACAGTGGCTCTGGATGAGTATGGCTTCCTGAAGGTGGGAGTCCTCTTTTATGCAGTTTGTTTCTGCCTGGGTTTCCGTGGTGGTTCGACCAGAAACCTTGCCGGTGTGCAACCTCATAATCTGTCCTTAGGTAGGCATTAAAAATGATGCTCAAAATGGTCTCTGGGACTCCAAATGCTGGAATGCCCCCTTGCATACATCATGCCTGGTACAGGCATAATGTGGAGCAAGGGTTTACAAAGTGGCACAATGCATGCATTGTGCCACTTTGTAAATATGGCACAGGGTTTTTGCCAACCTAACACCACATTTGCATAAACGAAGGACACTAATGTGGCAAAGGTGGCACAAGGGGCTCAAAAATATGCTCCAATGTCTCACTGGTGGGGTGTCACCTTACCATATTGTTAAGATCCGGTAGTCTCAAAGTTGTTACCCTAATGGAAATGTTTGTGATTGAGCCGTCACTCAGCGCTCCGAGGTGGAGTTGAAATGCACATTACTTTAGTGAAATGTACCAAAGCTCTAGAAGTAGTTTTTTTTATTTCTGCCCTGGAAAAGTACTTTGCGGTGTGGGTTGGCAGCAATATACTTCCATTGAGGAGAATGCTAATGGCCTGGCTGCTATGGGCACTGCACCCTGTTTCTCGTGTGTCCGGCACCGGGCACTGGAGGATCTATGTGCAATCTATGCTCACAGATTCAATGTGTAGGGCAGAACGCTAGACTGTCATACTCTATTGGTGAATAACAATTTACTTCAGACAGTATAACAAAATGTGCAGGTGGGCCAATATGACTGTGTTTTGCACCTATGAGATGTTTAATGTAACATTATGAAAGGTGGACTTGGACTGCAAAGTCATTGATCATGAAGTGTGCACTGTGATGTCAAGACGGTCTGGGAGGAGACGCCGAGAAGTCTGATGAAGAGCTGCTAGAAGTAATGCTTTTCCCGAAGAGCTGGCAGATCATTCACCTTCATCTTCCTCCAATATTGAAAGATATTGACACAGCAAGCATTGTATGTGCTGGGGACTGGAACTCCACTGCTCGTGGAACTCTGTGGAATTTCTCTGATTTTTAGGTAACTTCTGCCCACCATTACTTTACACTACTACAACACATCTCTCTTACATAAAAGGAACATGTCTATATTACTTTAACTAAATGATAATTGCATTTCAGATACAATTGTTTCAAATAAAGAATATTTTATTAACTTTTACAAGAGCAACATATTAGCAAATCTTAAAACCACGAAAAAATTGAAATAAATATATACCTAGTTAAAGAAAATACATCAACAGTGCTCTATGTAAGGGCATTACTTCATGACATTGGGCCATATTACGAGTTTGGCGGCCTTTTGGCAAGACCGCTGTGATGACGGCAACCAAAAGACCGCCATATTGGCGGTGATCCCACGGCCGTACTAAGACTCATACAGCTAAGCCCACAGGAAAACAGTCAATTTCCGACACCGCTAGGACACTGCAGGGTGGGAAAGATGCAGTCCCACCACCAGCCCTCCAAAAAAACTCCAATCATATCTTGATCCACAAATCACAACAGCGGTTCCTCCATGGTGGTAAACCATTGGCTGTGCAAACCGTGGCGGTTGGCATTCACATCAGTTAAACACAATACCACATTGGATAGTTTGAAAACTCCCACAAATCCGCACACTCGACACACCTACTACCTGCACTATATAATACACCCAGTCACACCCCACTATCCTTTGCAACCTAAACACCATGCTCAGCTAGAGACTAGCAAACATTAAAAAAATATACCATATCACACAATAGGCACCACTACACATTTCACTCAGTACTCATCCCACACCTGCACAACATACACAACATAGAATTTAGTGTCCCACACAAAACACTACAGTCACCCACTCACATCACAGCACCCACACCTCATCATCAAATTTTATATTTTTCCCTACTTTTCACTATCTCACAGTCTCTCCCACCACTACCACATCCCCACAAACAAAAACATCCATGTTGCACTGATGATGAGTTGAGGGTCATGGTAGATGAAATTGTCAGAGTAGAGCCATACCTTTTTGGAGCACAGGTCCAGCAAATATCAATAGCCAGGAAAATGGAGTTGAGGCAAAGGATAGTCGACAGGGTGAATTCTGTTTAAAGTTACCCAGGCACAACGGAGGACATCAGGATGAGGTGCATTTAATCACTGCTAGGCACCAGCTGGGGGTCCTCAAGACTGGTTGTGGATCCCCACCTCCTCCCCTGCTTTCACATCAAGAGAGGAGAAGGTCATCCTGCATCCTGAAGGCCTGAATAGCTGGGGGAATGGAGTCAGGGAAGTCACTACACCATTCATGTCACCAACATTTTGTCTTGCATGATCACCTCCCCACCGCAATGACCAAACTACCCACTACCTCTGTGTCCAAATGTCTAAATACCCCTCTCTGGCATGCCACATCTCAACTAAACTCACCTAAGGCCACAGTTTATGTGTGTGGCATGTGAAGGACGGGGATTGACAGCACCACAACTCCCATCAGGCACAGTTCTACCTATAAGAAAACCAGAAGAGTGTACTACATCTCAAATAGCCTTGCATGTGAAACTAACAATCAATGGGACCCACCCTGAATGCTTCACTATTTAACAATTTATGGCAATGATAGCAATCCTTTGGCCCACTACCAGTACTATTACAAGCAAAACACAGCTACAGCTGTGTTCCCTCCTAAACTGGCCCTTGAGACAACCTTTAAATCAGTGTCATATACTCAAGGGGGAGGTGATGTGGAAAATTGGATGTGCTTGCAGTACATACATACAGAGGCCCTGGTCAAATGGTAATTTCCATACTATTGGCCAGCTCTATCACCATTGTGCATTGTCCAGCTGTTAGTTCAATCAGTGATGCCAAACACCTTACTAGGAGATAAATGTACATTGTCCTGTCTTTACTCAAACAAGATATGAGGGCAGGAGCAGCCATCTAACCACCAACATGCTTCAAGAACTTGGAGCAAGGCATATGCAATTGCAAATTTATGTGTCCCTGTGGTGGGCTCGTCCTCTAAGATCCTTCCCTTCCTAATATAATCCCCTTAAATGGAGTTGGATACAGTGTTTTATATGTATTCTGGCTTCTTCTTTTTATTATTCTTGTAGTTACTTTATTCTTTTCCATTAGCGTGGACAACAAAACCAAAAAAAAATCTTAAAATTCTTCTTTGTATCTCTGTTTTTTCACTTCCCTTCTTTTTCTCGTTTTTCTTGTTTTTCTTATTTCCCTTATTCCTTCTTCTGTAATGTACTCTTTTGTTTGTCGTTCATTTTTTTTTGATGATCTCTAATTTGTTTTCCTCCAGGTACTCTTCGGGATCACTCTGGAGCGTGAGGGAGAAACACAGGACAGAGAAAGAGAAGGTAAGTTCGGGCTTTTCTCCCTTTCCATATAATAGGGTTTAAGGGTATTGAGGGAATCAGTGAAAAAAGTCTGTGCACTTCCTGTAATTATCTTTTTTTTTTATAAGGGTTCAGTCCAGTAACCTCATGTTGGTAGAGTGGAAGAAGAAGAGAAAAGAAAATGTAATACCAGAGTATCTTTTTGGGTGCACAGTTAAAGTAACGATTATTTTGGTCTTCTTTTTCTACCCCCCCTTTTTTTTCTCAGTTGCTCCCCTTGGCTCTTTTTCTGGTGCCCAAACACTATACCAAGCCTGTATAGAGGCCTGTTCCAGCCACGTGGTGTGTTTTCGAGCCTTCTCTCTGTTACCATTCATTGCTCTCCTCCAGCTGCTCTTCTTCCTTGCTGGCGGTCTCGGTACTCCCCTTAAAGGGTCCTTTTTCCTCCTCGGCCACGCTTTCTCTCGCGTCATCACCTCCTCCTAGGGTGTCCTCCTCCATTGCTTCTTCCCGGGTTTCGTCAGGACCTTTCCCCTCGCGTCGGCTTCCACTTCTTGTTCATTGCGTTTTAGGAACGCAATGCTTTTAGAAGAACCCCGAGGTACTTCTCTGATGGTCCCGTCCATGAGGAGATTGGACAAGAGTCCGGAACCCTGTTACAGTCCCATATTGCTCTAAATCAGATTTGGAAGCAGCTGTCATTGTCATATTAGGGGAGCATGTGAAGGCATTGTGCACATGTCACATAGCATGTCCAGTGGTCAAAGTTGAACAACACTTCTTGCATCACTTACAGCAATTGTGCTTCCTGATTCTCCTACAGGTAATCTTGTTGTCCCCACCATGGGAGGACACCAGAAACTAACACTACCCCTCTGGATGAAGGTCCCAGTTAGGAAGACACCCCAGGATGTCTGGACACTGAAGACGAAGCTAGCTCATCAGGGATATCTGGTCAGTCAACAACTGTCAGCCTCACCCTGCCCACATCAGCTCCTCCCAACCCTGTTGCAACCACATCACAGGCTACCAATTGCCCCCACACTGTGTCCCAAGGACAGTGACTTCCACTGTGTGCCCCCCGTACGGGTACCTATGTCTCATATGTCACCCTGACAATGATGGGCACACTGTGCCAGAAGCAATGGCACGTGGAGGTAGGGTGCATGGGTGGGATGGTGTGTGCCAGATGATGGGGAATTCAAGGGATACAACTGACCAGGACACCTTCTCCCAAGTTTTGGGACCCTACCAACATTCCCAAGGCATGATCAGACAGGTACTGACCATGATGGGGGAGATCAAACAGCTGCAGAGGGACAACCACCAGGAAGCTGTGCAGCAGTGGCATGCTCAAAATGCCATCCCGGCTTCCATTGCTGGGGTGCTGAGAAACATGAATGCCACCCTGCATAGGTTTTGTACTCAACATCGGCTTCTCCAACTCGTAAATGAAACATCATGCCCTTTTACATCTGTGGCGGCTAGTGGAATGGAGGCCCTGCTGGGGGAAAGTAATTTCCCACATATCAAGTTGGAGAATGGCAATGGCCACATAGTGAAGTACAGCTGCCAACTTCAGAGGTACAGCATAGGTGTCCTACACTACAAACCAAACACTTCTGAAGTTAGGGACATGTCAGTGTTTCAATATGCCAGGAGGCAAACACATTGCTTCAGTGTATCATCAGCCACAGCCTTATCACATACCCATACCCCTCCCATAACTCCAAATTAATAATGACCCATGTAACAGACAGAGGTCAGTACTAATGTCATGGAACTTCCACTTACTATGTTCAGGTATATGTAGGCTTTCCTTTCACCCATATCAGTCTTCAGACACATGCATATTGGTCTGCTAAGTGGAAACAGACAGACAGCTATGTGCTAGTTAGTTCCGATCCCACCCAGACCATAATGAACTTTGAGGGTCTGGTTACCACATTACGGCATTTATCAGAGATAAATAAACACACATATGGCACCATTGGCCCCACCTCCAATACCAAACAGGCCTTTAGTGTGGAAAAGGAGACTACCACCTCATTGCCCTGACAGTCTGGGCATAGAACTCACCCACCACAAATCAAATCACATGACAGACAGTACCTGGTTTAATCCATGTTCACTTCACATGTCAGTCTGCAAATCCCATCTGCCTGTGACACTGCCTGATATTTCCAAAGAAGGATGAGCCAAACAGTCAATCTGCAGTCTGGAAAAGACAAGCATAAGGTATGGGCCACATTGATAAATAAACCTTACACAGCCAAACCATATGTACAAATGTGGCTTTAATTGTGCATTTTGAAAAACATTAGACTATGTACATAACATGTCTGTACACAACTCTAAGTAACAACCTGCATGCATATCTGAGTCATGGGCTTTGGAGCCACTTATGACCTACTGATGGCCATTAAATAACCTTATTTGGCATTTCTAACCTCACCAATACCACCCACTAAATCACTTTTATTATATCACATCATGTACCTTAAGTCAGGTAAAGTACTGATTGATGAGATCAGCCCTGATGTCTCCAGTTTCATCCTCATCATGTTAATTGTTAGACCTGACAGCTTTAGGGTGGTCACCCCTAACGTTTTGATTGTCTCCCCCCACTTTTTGGACACTGTTGTTGCTGGTTTTAGGATTCTGCACACTTTACCACTGCTAACCAGTGCTGAAGTGCATATGCTCTCTCCCTTAAAATATGTTGACATTGGCACATACCCAATTGGCTTACTTAATTTACTTATAAGTCCCTAGTAAAGTGCACTACATGTGCCCATGGCTTGTAGATTAAATGCTACTAGTGGGCTTGCAGCACTGATTGTGCCACACACATAAGTAGCCCCTTAACCATGTCTCAAGCCTGCCATAGCAAGGCCTATGTGTGCAATTTCACTGCCAATTCGACTTGGCATTTGAAAGTACTTGCCAAGCCTTAAACTCCTCTTTTTCTACACATAGGTCACCCCTAAGGTAAGTCCTAGATAACCCATAGGGCAGGGTGCTACGTAGATAAAAGACAGGACATGTACCTGTGCAGTCCTAGTAGTTTAAAACTACACAAATTCATTTTTACACTGCTGTGAGGCCTGCTCCTTTCATAGGCTAACATTAGGTCTACCCTCATGTACTGTTTGAGTGGTAGATTCTGATATGAAAGGAGTAACAAGGTCATATTTAGTATGGCCATGCAGTGTATGTTAAAAGTAGGACATGTACTAGGTTAACATGGCGACTTCCTTTAAATATGTTTTAACTGCATTTTCCAATTGGGAGCAGATCGAGATGTAGAGTTTGGGGTCTCTGAACTCACAATTTAAAAACACATCTTTTAGTAAAGTCGGTTTTTAGATTGTCAGTTTGAAAATACCACTTTTAGAAAGTGGGCATTTTCTTGCTTCAACTATTTTGTGTCTCTGCGTGCTTATATATTCCTCATCTGGTCAGACTGACAGATGGGCTGTTGTGAATTCCAACTAGACAGTGACACAAAGGGAACTGGGGAGTCTACTGGGCTAGAATGGGGAGGGAGGAGGAGATGCTTGTACCTAAATGGGCAGTGCCTGTCCTCATACAATGCAGTCTCCAGTCCCCTGGTGTGTGACTGGAGCCAGACCTGGGCAAGGCAGGATCTTGTTAGCAACAGAGATATTCCTTTGACGTGTGCCTACTTCAAAGGCAAAACTGGGTATAAGTAATGGACCCCAAACCGCAGATTTTTAGAGTACTTCTGGACCCAAGAGGAACCTCTACCAAGGAGAAGAGCTGAAGAGCTGGAGGAGGTGTACTGCCCCTTTGCTGTGTGTGCTTTGCTGGGTTGGCCCCCAGTTACTGCTTCTGCCTTAGAGAGGGCAGAGCCTGGACTTTGATGTGTATTCTGCTTGTGAAGTTTCTCCAAGGACTTGGATTTAGTATGCCCCCTGTTCTGAAGTCTCAGGGTCATCAAAGACTTCCTCTGCCAGCACCTGGACTCTCTGCTGGGAATCCTACCCTGACAAGTGGTGCCTAATCCAGTCCCTGGGCCTTTGAAAGGAGAGGCTGGTGAAAAACCAAGAAGAACCAAGTGCACCAACTTCGGACATCTCCAGACTGATGCTGCTGCCAGATGCAGTGACGCCTCCTGCAATTGGAGCCGTAGTCCTCCCTGGAGTGCAGTGACACAGCAGGCTGGATGTCGCCGCAGCTTTGCTGAAGTCCACAACTCTGTGTGTCCTGAAGTGCTGTGTCACCGACTTCTGCGACACCCAACTTCACTGCACCACTCTGTGACTGTCAGACATCAACCCCACCAGAAGTGGGGGAATCCAGCGCTGTGCACCGATGCCGCCTCACCTCCACAGCTCCGCAGCAAGGACCCAATGCCATGCACTATCACCTCCACTCCTCAGCACCGAAACTGGCGCCACACCAGATCCAGCGATGCCTCAAACCTTGACTCCGTGTAATGGTTTGTATCCTTATTTTCACAAGGTACTGTACCTGGGGGTCCGTGTGACTCCGTGACTGCCACCATTAGCATTGGATTGTTGGGAACGACTCCGTTATGACACCATGGTATCACCGATTTGAAGAATTGTGTTTCTAAGCCCTATATCAAAGTTGTATCTTCAAAAATTCATAACTTTGCCTGTGCATGTTGGATTTTTTGCCATTTTGGTCCTGTTTTACTCAGAAAAATATTGGCTATTTTCCTAACCTGATGTTAAGTCCTTTTGTGGTGTTTTCACTGTGTTATTATGTGTGATTGTACAAATACTTTACACATTGCCTTTGAGCTAAGCCTGACTGCTTTGACAAAGGTACCAAGGGGGTGTGCAGGAGTTATCTTAGGTAAGTACCTCCATTACTCTGACTAGAGTGACTAGAGTGAAGGTTCCTACTTAGACTGAGTGCAAACTGACTGCCAACCAGAGACCCCATTTCTATCAACATTTCATAGTCAATGACAGACCTTTCGTAACCTCAACTTACGTATATGAGCCTCAGAATGGAAGCTGCCTGACCTAATGTACTGGACATCAGGAAGTGACCTAACTTCGCCGGGGGATGTTGTCATGGCGGTAAGCAGACACAAGTGCAGTGGACATCGCCATTGGAATACATTGTTGCCTTTAGCAGACTTAGGCTGATAGCGAAGTCCACTGGCAGCGACAGTCCTGTACGTGGTAGATATGACCGTCATGTCATATTTTATCCCTCACTCCTGACACTGCTGCTAGCAAGACCTCAATCACCTAAGCTGCTGTGTACTGCGTTTGGGAGCAATCGTGACACATACTACTGGTGATAGAGTCCCTGCCTTCACAGCTGATAAGCTGGACAAGCTTCTGGAGACGGTCCTACCCCTGTATGAACAGTTCTATGGTGCACCAGAGGAGCAAGTAAGTGCAATGCAATGCCAATTTTTTAAATGCTGAGTGAATGATGATGTTCAGGAAATGTAGTTGAATGACAGTCCGGGATAATATCTGTGGGTGGATGGACATGTGCACATGTGCTTAGATAGATTTTGACACTTGATACATAGTAGGGAGTGTGTGATGTTGCACTCTGACCCACCTAAAAACTGTATAATTAGAAAATGTAAGGTGGTATCAAAAATACTTGAACGCCAATACCATGCTTTAAGACATGCTTGTGGTCTGGTAATATGTTTGTAGCCGACACCAGGTGCTGGATATGCATGATGGATGTCTGACTCAACTTCATACATGGCCTGACTGCAGACTGCCATTCCAAATAGAAGGAGATGTTGGAGGAAGTGTGTGTATGGCTACTTGCACTACCTCCTTCTATTGGAATTGTGCATGTGGACGTGACTTTCTTCTCTTGTCTCTGTCATCCATGCAGGTCAACGCCCATCAGAAAAAGTGAATTTGGTGTGCCATCGCCAAGAAAGAGAGGACCCTGGTGGTCTACAGCAGGCGGAGCACCCACCGTAGGAAGCGGTGAGAGCTCTTGAGATACTGGGCCCAGCAGACTGCAGAGGCCCAGCCGGTAATGTCCTCCCAATGAGATAGGGGTGCCCATCGGACCTTGACACCCCAATGGCCCACAAATAGGCAGTGGCCTACCCTGAGTTGGATTGGTGTTTGAGGGCAACAGAGCAACCACAAGGAGTAAGTACTGACTTAACACATACTCATCTCTATACCATGTCAGTGTAGGAATTGATAGTAACTAAGGCGTGACAATGTGGTAAGTGCAAAGGCTCAAATATCTCCAAGGAACACATAGATGTACAGTCCTCAACATTGGTACACAGGTGTGCACATTCTATTGTGTATATGGACATATTATTCTCCTACGTTATCCCTTCTGTACACAAGTATATGATGAGGCACACGTGACTGTGTCACATATGTACCAATGTACTGCATTAAATTCACTGCTGGTTGTTCCTTGCCACCTAAAGATCCATACTTCCAATATCATGAAGGTAAGTTGTTTAGGTCTTTGCTCTCTGTCCATTTCAATGTCCCTTGAGCCATGTCTATGTGCAATATAGAGTATGACAAGTTTAGGTCATTCCTACTTTTCATGAGGTTACTGATGAGTGACAACATCATATGAGGCTGTGATGTCCATCTGACATTTCACATGCCATACTTGCTAAACTTACTGTGAGTTGTTAGGAGGTGAATCCATTTGGTAAGTACAGGCTGTACATTGGCCCCTGTAATGTTTCATTTGAGTGGACATCCTACATGTTGCAAATCATGGAGGGATTGCTAGACTACTATTACAACACATTAATTTATATCACATCTCTGAATGTTAGTACCATGTACATGTTCTTTGGATGAAAAGTGGCTACACAGCTATTTCCTTAGTCATTGTGTTGTGGGCATGCAAAATAGGCCAAGCCATCTTATCAAATGTTGCATTCTTCACTGGTGTTTGCCAACATCATGTGTACTGTCATAAATGAACATCCTAATGTAGCAGACACATATTTTCTTTTGCTACGTTGGATATGTTTTGAATGCTCTAAGTATGGAAACCTATTGGCTCATATTTATACTTTTTTAGTGCTGCATTTGTGTCATTTTTTGATGCAAAAGTGGCGCAAACTTACAAAATACTATTGTATTTTGTACGTTTGTGCCACTTTTGCATCAAAAAGAGGCACAAATGTGGCACTAAAAAAGTATAAATATGGGCCATTGTTTGCACTGACTACATTGTGGTGCAGGTATGGTATTTCACATTCACATGTGGGTGAATGGTATGTGTAGTCAGTCATTTGGCTTGCCTCATGGTGTATGTCTCTATCGTGGTATCCTCAGATGTGATTTGTGTCATTCACATTTTCCTATACAGATCTAAGACTACTCATGTCTCAAGTGTGGATTGAGATGTTGCAACTGAAATGTTAGGCTATTGATGTTGCCACTTGTCATGAGACGGTGAACTGTATGTGGCCTTCAGGCACAAGTCAGGTGTCTATTGTATTTAAGGAGCTGTCATGCTACCTGTGGTATATATGTGGGTAAATGATATGGGCTAAATTGGCCCTTATCAGTATGCAAGACTTTGTTTACAGGTGGAGAATGACTAAGATGAGTAGGTCGACAAAGTATCTATCATCCTTTCCTACTTAACTATTGGGCCATGTGTTGGTGACATGTTTAGACTCTATCATACTCCAAATATCGGAATTGTCAAATATAGTATGTGCATGTTTGCAAATTTCAATTGTGAAGGATGTGTACTCTATGGCATGACATAGTTTTGGCATGTATGCAATGCTGTCTTATGTTTAGCATATGATAAGGTTCCTTTCCTGGTACGTGACATCAGGTCATATTGTAAGTATGTGTAGATTTTGTGTATGTGATATGTGGAAATCAATGTTACCAATATATTCCATAGCTTGATTGTTGGTTGACTATGTTGCAATGGATAGGGTCCCAGATTCATGTTGCAAAATCAGCTTGTCATGAAATGGTTAAAGTGATAGCTCTACAGATATGATGGTATTGTGGGTGTGAGATAGGTAGCTTAGCTGGTGTGTGACATTGTTGTTGTTGGACCTGGCCCTTTTTGTGGGTTCATCCCCAGACGTTTTGCCTCCTTCCTCCTATTTTTCCTTACCTCTGGTTGTTGGCTCTAAGACTCTGAGCACTTTATCACTGCTGATCAATGCTAAAGTGCAGGTGCTCTCCCTTCTAAAGTTGGTATGATTGGCTAATACCTGATTGTCACATTTAATTTACCTGTAAGTCCCTTGTACAGAGGTATCCCTATACCCAGGGCCTTTAAATTAAGTGCTACCAGTGGGCCTGCAGCGCTGCTTGTGCCACCCACTGAAGTAGCCTTTCAAACCTGTCTCAGGCCTGCTAGCACAGGGCCTGCATTCACAGTTTACTGCCACAGGGACCTGGCATCTAAACTTACTTGCAGGCCCAGAACTCCCCTTTATACTAAATGTAAGTCACCCCTAAGGTAGGTCCTAGCTAGCCCTATGGGCAGGGTACTATGTATGTAAAAGGCAGGATGTGTGCTTGGTTGTGTGGTCTGTCCTGGTAGTGACATAGAGACTATTTCGTTTCTCACTGCTGTGAGTGCTGCCTTCTCATAGGATTGCATTGGAAATGCCGTGCCTTATGTCTAGGGGGCATGTTTGGTATGGTTGAAATAGTAGTGAGAAATGCTGCGTACTGGTGTAGCTGTATTTTTTTATCATTAACGAAATGCAAGTTCTAGACAGTGAGCATTTCTCTGTGCTTACAACTCTGGTGTTTTGCACCTTGACTCCAATCCACGTCTGGGCAGAGTGACAGTTGGGCTTTGTGCATACTTTTCAGACAGCCTGTACACAGGAAGGTTGGAGTTTTCACAGAGGTGGATCTGCGTTTTGAATGGTTTCCATGGGCTGAGGATGGGGGAGGCAGGGCACACATGTATCTGTAAAGGCTGTGCCCTGGCCTCACACAAAGTGATTGTTTACCACCAACTGATGTCTGGATGCTGGGCTGATGGAGAGAGGGGCACTTCCAGAACCAGTTGGAACTAGTTGGAGCCTCGTCTCCCTTTTGTTAAACCTTTGCAATACTTAATATAAGTACAGGGGATTGTTCACCACAATGCGAGACACACTGGTAACTAGGAGTGCGCTTTATTTGGGTGCCAGGGCGAGTGGAGAGCTATTTATCCCTTTATGCTGGCACCGCCTACAGAGCGCTGTATTTGATTTATTTCCAGAGCTCCAAGAACGCTTTGTTTACTGAGGACCAAGCGCGAGGGGAGCGCTTTGTCTGTGTGCCTGGAGGGATCACTGCCACGACCTGGGCATTTACTAAACACGAGCGCTTCGAAAGTGTGCTGTGTACTGTGCCCCCGGGGCACCACAGAGTGAAGTCTGGAGTGAGCGTACTCCTAGCGGTGCACACAGGGCAAAGCACGCCCTGAGAAGTGCCCCCAGGGCATCGACAGCCATTACCTTTGGCCTGTTCATCCCTGGGGCTCGGGCAGGCTGCTCTTTGGATCTCGCACTGGGTGCCATCTGAGTGGGGAGAAGGCCTTATCTGAGGCCACCTCGCTTCACCGAGGCCCCCGCAGTTGTATAGGAGCAGTGGGGCAGAAGCCTTATAGGAGGCCCTCTGCACTGCTGGGCCCCTTCCTTTGGCCCCAGGGGAAATTGTAGGCATCTGGTTTGTGTGCGGACCCCAGGAGGGGTCCCTGTATAAAATCAGAGGGGGTGGGTGCCACCTCCCTCCCCCCAACCATAAAACAGCCTTTGTTTTGGCACAGAGGAGCGCCGGTGGCCCATTTTTCCTCCACTGGAGGTACCTACAACATAAAGAGACATGTACTTTGGGTGGCAACATATTCCTTTGGGACCTTTAGGCTGATATGTTTCCTACTTGCCATATATATTTCTAATGTTCCATTTAAGGGCAGTCTGGGAATATTATGCTACCCTGTTTCCTTTTTATGATGTACCATATGCTTGCTAATGTTCCTGTTATGGACATTTATTCTGATCTGTGTTTATGACTTGCCATGTATTTCCTAACGTTCCTGGTATGGGCATTTACGAGGATCTTGTGACGTGAATTATTGTAGTAATGTTTTTCCTGACTAATACTTATGTTGCAGAAGAATGAGTAACCTGTGTGTTATATGTGACAACTGCTGATTTCTGAAGAGTAACAGTACTGTGTAATGTTCTGACAACTGCTTGGGTAGCAGTGTATTACTGACATGTTGTGTTTTGTCTAATGATGTTGTGTGCAATGCAGTTTATTTTTATGTAACTTTGTGTGGTGTTTCCTTTGTTGTGGGGCTAGTGTGTCACATGTGTTGTGTGTGCTGTGCAAATGATTTACACATTGCCACTGGGATAGGCCTGACTGCTTGTGCCAAGGTACTAATGGGGCTAGCTGGGGTAATCTTGGTGGGTGGGTTCTGCCTGGCTTGGCTGAATACCCTAGCCAACCAGAAACCCTATTTATTTTTAACAGTTGTAATATAGGGGTGCAGATTGTATATTGTTGTGACATGATGTGAGCTCTAACCTGGTTCTACTTGGGTGTGTAGTACAACTAGATGTAATGTAAATTGTATGTATATTGTGATGTTAGTGTATGAAAAGAATGTGATGATCCTGCCTCTCTTTCTGTATTCCAATATCAGCATCTGCAGGTGAAGGAGATGGGGCACAACCGAGTGGGGAAGCTGCTGGCCACGTGACCTCAAGTCATGAGACCACTGACACCGAGGGACCGACTGGCCCGGAGGGCGAGGGGAGTGCCATGGAGGAGAAAGGATCCACATCATCATCTTTGGAATTCTCCTCCAGTGGACACTCCCTGGTGGTCACGGACCCATCTGGGGCTACCCCTACACCATCCCTGTCTGCCACCCCCTTTCTACCACGCCCTCCCTGTAGCTCCCCTCCCAATTGGCCGTGCCCGCTCACCCAAGAGGGTGGGCATCTTCTTTGTTGCAGGCACATCTGCCTCAGCCCCCGTTAGCCCTGCTGTCCTCAGTGAGGAGGCTATTGACCTCCTGAGGGTTGATTTCTGTGGGTAGGTCGACCATCGTGAATTCAATCAGGGAATGGCAACTCACATCCAACAGAGTAATGCGTTCCTGGAAGGCATCTGCAGTGCACTGGCTGACCTACAGAAATCGCTTTTAGGCACTGTCCTCCACAATGAGGGCAACCAATTACCCTTTGTCGAATGTCCCCTTCCACTTTCCTCTACCTAGTCCCAAACACCTCTTTCCCAACCCAGCCAATGCCCACAAACAGACACGCATGTATCCACCTCAACATCCAAGACGTAGCTCAGATAAACATAAGCACCACAGGAAACACAACCAGCGTAGACACAAGCAACATTCAGATGCACGCACATCAACAGTCACAACTTGCCCTGATACCCACACCACCCCCAGCATCACATACATCACACCTGACACACCTGCAGACACTACACCAACAGCAACAGATCCAGCCACTACACTTATCCTACCCACAGACAGCACCACAGCAGACCGTCAGACATCCACCCCAGTCACCACACCCACAGAGACCACAACCACTGACACTTCTACATGCAGAATATCTAACATACCTGCAGTCACCACTACAACAGACAGCCAAGTGCATACTATGGCATCTCCCAGCACCTCCACCCCTCCTCAGCCTAAGGCACAGAAACTCCCACACTCAGCCACCCACCAGACACCCACAAGCATACCTCCAACAAACATGCACCCAAGACATACACACAAACACCTCAGACAACCACTCTCTTTCCCTCCACACCCAAACCCTTTTGTTATTATAGTCCATGTGTGAGCAAAAAGTCTTTCCTCTCAGAGTTTGAACTTCTCCTTAGTCTTCTCCTCCCCGTGAAACCCCTAAACATGCTTATTCCCTCTCCAAGTCCATTCCTTCAACCTTAAAGGCCCCCTCTCTCCTCTACAAGTACACTTGCCCCTCCCCCACCAAGAAGTACACCCCTCCCTAGAAGACCTAATCCTCCCCCAAGCCTAATGCTAAGATCCCCAAACCCAAATCCCAGACCTTCCCTCCCTAGCCTAAGCCCACATCCCCTATCATCCCTGAGGTGCCTGCCTGCCCCCTTGATGACCCAACCAGTGGAGGTTATATGGAAGTCGGGAGTCAAGTTGGGCCACTGTATGGTGCCTTTAGCATATTACATGTGCTTTGATATTGGAATGGCTAATGGCCTTGTATTTATCTATTGCTTGTTTTAAGTAATATACAGATACCAACCGGTTGTTGGTTGTCAGGTTATATCTTTGTCCTGCATTTCCTTTCCTAGGTTAAAGTTGTTCCTGGCTGACATTGGTTGTGTGCCAGTATTTTTATGCATCCTGTATTGTATGGGCAGTATGTTATGGTGTGTGCAGTGTTTTTATTCTCAAGGTATAGGGTGTGTGTTGTGCGATGGGCATGTGTATGTAGCAGACATGTTGTTGGTATTGTGCGGTGTTTGAGTTGACATGTGTCCATTGTTGTGTTGTGCTTTGACTGTGTGAGTGTGTGTGTATTTGTGCATGATATTATCGGTACGATGTGCTGTGTGATTTGTGATGTGCATGTTGATTGGTAAATTGTATGATTTTGTGATTGTGTGTGTTCGTTCCCTGCTGGTTCTACCTTGTGTTGTATTTATGATGTGTCCTTGGGTAGTATGATTTGTGAGTGCTTGCCAAGTTGTTTATTATTGTGTGGTTGTGGTGTTGTTGTGATGTGCTGTTGTGTTGTATGATATTGTGTGAGTCCGGGCCTGTGCTGTGCGTAAGTGTGTGTTCTTGACATTTGTTGTGTGTGTGTGTGGTGATTGTGGTGTGTGTGATGTATATGTGCATGTGTCTTTGTGGCTATATGTGAGTGTGCGCGTCAGTGTTCAGTAACATGTGATTGTAGCCCTCGCACCCCCATTCCTTTTGGTATGGTGTGTATGTGTACAAAAATTAAAGATATACAAAAGTAACAGGTGAGTGTGTGTACTTACGGTTGCTGTCATCATCGTCGTGAAAGATTCTGTAGTCTTTCAGTGAGCTGGAGCAGCAGGATGATGTCACGTTCTGGTTCCATGTCAGCTCTGCATAAGTATGACTTTCTGAAGGCGAGTGTCTCCTTTCATAGACTTTGTTTCCGCCTGGGTTTCCGTGGTGGTGCGATTGCAGCGGAAATCTTGGCAGTGTGCAGCCTCGTAATATGTCCTACTGAAACATGGCTTCCGCTGGCCTGCTGCTGTCTTCAGTCATCTGTGGGGATATGATTGCGGTGCCAGCCGTGCTTCGGCTGTATTCCATAGGTCATAATTTGCGGTCTTCTCCGCCAGCCAGTTCACGGTATGACTGCCACCACCAACATGGCGGTCATGGGACTGCCAAACGCGTAATGAGGCCCTAAGGGGCATTTCACAAACTGCTTTTTGCAGTATGTTTAGTAGTACAATAGTACTACTTAAGTAGTACTAAAGGCTATACACATACTTACTGGAAGAAGTCCACTCAGCGAACTCCACACACATATGTATATGTTCTACAGGTAGTGAGAGGGACAGAGGGGTGTGGCTGGCCTGCTAGAAAATAGGGAATTGTTGTTACCTCAGGGGAGGGGTTAAGGGATGAGTAAGAGGAGTTTGAGAGGGACATGCACCTATCCACAAAAAAGTAAGCCAATTGTTATTCACAAACTGCCTTTCTACATTTTCAACACAAGAAAGGACCCAAGACAGTTTTAAATGTACTCCAGCTTAAAGCTGAAGTAGGTCTGGCACTACACATGGCAAAACACTGGGTAGGCAACAACCCTCCATTATTAGCGGTAGAGACTATAAATAAAATAAATAAAACCACATGTGAACCAATGAGAAAGTAAATTAAATTTGCCATGAAAAAAATCTATGAACGATCCCTTTGGTAGATGCAGAAGAGCTTCTGCGTCTCTCCCCTCAGCCCCTCCCACCATCTGTGATGTCAGCGTGCCGCAAGGCGTGTTGACGTCACAGATTTTGCCCACTGTAGGATCAAGGAGCAGGTGAGCTTCCTCTCTCCACTCTAGTGGGGAAATAAAGGCCAAAACAGCCTTCATCGATGCCTTCCTGTAGGAAAGTACCCTCTTTCTTGGCATGGTTACCCCCATTTTCTGCCTGATGTCAGTGTGCTTGACTGTGTCTACTGGGATCCTGCTGATCAGGACCCCAGTAGTAATGCTCTGTCCCTCCAAATTGGTCACTGGATACTGTTAATATAGTATTCCACTCACAATTGGCATACTGGTGCCCCCTTATAAGTCCCTAGTATATGGCAACTAGATACCAAGAGCATTGGGGTTCCAGGGGATCCCTATGGGCTGCAGCATATATTTTGCCACCCATAGGGAGCCCATGCAAAGGCTTCTAAAAGACTGCCATTGCAGCCTACGTGAAAAGGTGCATGCACCGTTTCACAGCCATTTACAATGCACCAGGTACTTATAAGTCTCCCCTATAGCAGGCCTTCCATCCCTGAGGGCAGGGTGCAATGTACCTGTGTGTGAGGGCACCCCTGCACTAGAAGAGGTGCCTCCTTCACCTCCAGGACCATTTCCCCAGACTTCATGAGTGCAGGAATGCCATCGTATGTGTGTACTAGACATAGGTCACTACCTATGTCTAGTTACATAATGGTAACCCCAAACATAGGCATGTTTGGTATCAAACATGTAGGAATCATACCCCCATGCTTTTGCAAGCATTAGTTTTATCATCCCATGCACTCTGCTTGCACTCTGGGGGCTCCTTAGAGAAACCCCACTACTGCCATTACAACCTTCTGAGGTTTTCCAGATGCTGCCACCTCACAGACAGGTTTCTGACCTCCTGTTGCTTGAAAAGCTCGAGCCCAGTAAGGCAGAACAAAGGATTTCCTTTGGGAGAGGGGTGTAACCCCCCTCCCTTTGGAAGTAGGTGTTACAGGCTTGGGATGGGTAGCCTCCCCAAGCCACTGGAAATGCTTTGAAGGGCACATTTGGTGCCCTCCTTGCATAATCCAGTCTTCACCGGTTCAGGAATCCCCAGTCCCTGCTCTGGCATGAAACTGGACAAAGAAAAGGAGAATGACCAATCCCCAGTCCAAAGAGAGAGAGAGAGAGAGAGAGAGGAGAGACTGACACTGTCTCCTATATCTCTAATTTTAAAAAATTTACAGGTTTGCAAGGTTTCCATAGGTGCTGCTGCGCTAGAGGCAAAATTCCACAGCTAGGTACTTCACAAAAAAAACATCCGTTTTTATTGGAAAAATGTGATATGTCCACATTGTCTTTTGTGGCATTTTTCTTGCACACGCACTAGGCCTACCCACATGTGAGGTACCATTTTTATTGGGAGACTTGGAGGAATGCTGGGTGGAAGGAAGTGTGTGTAAAAAAAATATGAAGTAAGTGATCCTTTTCTATGCAATTGTCACTACGTATTACAGTTCTGTGTGAAAACTCTCGTGTAAGATTTAGTGGGAATTTTCAGTTTGTCAGTGATAACTAGTGGAGTGCTTCATGTTAACAGTATACTGCATTACATTATGTTTTTTCTGCTGTTGCAACATCTATCTATCTATCTATCTATCTATCTATCTATCTATCTATCTATCTATCTTTGCTACGGAAAAAAACAATATGCTAGCAAAAATCTGTTAAAGCGACTCAGCCAACACGAGAACAAGATTAAATATTGGCATCTTATTTGGCGCAACGTGGCATTATGACGTTTGACAGCATAAGTACATGCAAATAAATATTACGGATTAAGAATTGCAGCACACTTTCTGATGGCCGGTAAAATTACTTGGACGAAGCTGTGCACAGAAGCATTCTAACGAACCTTCAACGTTTACGAAAATCCACTACATGATCATACATATCTTAGGAGAAATGACAGTTGTGATTATTATGTCACGCAGACAAGATAATGACGAAAATCGCGTATAATTAGAACATTTTCTTTCACGTCTGTCTAAATCTGGATTGTTGTGACACATGGATTCACCTAGTATCAAGCGATTTTCTGCACTTTGAGAGGCGATAATATATATATTTGCTGTTTTCGCTTTTAAAAAAAAAAACACTGCTTGACAGATATTTCAAAGGGATTTGGATTGTCAGTTCATTCTTTGTGATTTTAGTTCAAATGCATTCATTCTTCACCAGTCTCCTTGATGGTCCAACAATAGCAGAATTTTTTTATGGAAAGAAATAAGGACAACTATATTAATGCGCGCATACTGGGGAAGTACAAGACCGCATATTTTTGGTGGTAAATATATCCGGTCTTAAATTGACTCGCAATTTTATCTTACGATCTAATTCAGTTTATATGTGCCATGATGCCCTATATTGATTTTATTGAAAATTAAATCATGTAATATGATGCAAGTCTTGATGACTGACCTCGTGGCTAAGGCACAGGTAGTCTTCTAGGAACCTAGGTCACCACCATCTATCTCACAAGACTGCCTTCTCTGAGTGTGGCCTTGCCCCTGCGACCTCTCTCTCATGGTGTGATGAAGTTACACCTGACGATGAAAGACAATACATTGGGAAGGAGCTCCTGCTGGAGTCCTGACCAGAATGCATGGCAATATTGATCTTGAAAACATTGCTGTTTCCAACCACCAGTTTCTTCCTCTAATTCGGCCATGCAGCAGCTTCAGCATTCTTCTCAGATATAGTCAGCACTTCATCAATGATGTCATCCTGTGGTGACAGATGGTGGTATTCTGTGGAAATTGAAGGACCCTAACCGTTTCATCACACACCTTGGTACATGGTTGGCTGTATCACATTGGGAGCATGAAGACATATCTCCAGGATTCAATGTAAGGCAGTGCAAGTGGGTATACTTGTTGCTTGCCTGATAGTGCTTACATCAATATTTCAGATATCATTCTCAAAGATCCCACAGAGAAGGTGAAGGGGCAGCTTTACAAGAAAGTGGAACATCAGTCTATTTGTGCCACTTTTCTTGCGCACCCCTTACACCCTGTGGTCGTTATGAAAACAGCATTAACGTTTTTGATGCTGTTGTGGCACTTTGCTGCACTAGCACCAAAAATGTTGGCACTAGTGCAGAAAAGCACATGGAGGCCCATAAATTATTATGGGTGTGTCACTTTAACGCCTGAGCAGGCACTAAAAATAAATGAAGAAATGGCGCAGTGAAATCTTGCAAATTTCACTACGCCGTTTGTTCGGGGGATTCCTGTGTGGGAATGCCCCCCGCATACATTATGGCTGGCCAGGCATAATGTGGCGCAAGGGGTTGCAAAGTGGTGCAAAGCATGCATTGCGCCACTTTATAAATATGGGACAGGGGGATACCCACCTTAACACTGCCTTAGTGTAATAAAAATGTTGCTAAGGCAGCGCAAGCGGCTTGTAAATCTGCCTCGTACTTCTGTTATATTCATGCCAGAAGCTTACCTGAGGGAGCAAGTGTTCAGGAAAAGGTAGTGCACTTACTGCACTGCCTGGCACCCGGTCACAAGACAACACATCACTGGGAATCATGATAGTTTAGTCCACTCTATTATTTTTATGGTCATCAAGACATGCAAGAATTATTTGTGCAATGAGCAGTGGCAGGACTGGGAAGTTAGGGATTGGACAAAATACGTCAAACAAAACTTGAATTACATGAGATGGGTGTGGGCATGTTTTATGGACTGACCTTTCAAAGATGGTGGTGTGTTCATACATTTCTGCCTGAGGTTTCCAATTCAAGATGAGCCCTTTCCTGTGATCTCACTTCCTGCCAGAAACAAATTCAAATTGGGCACTAACAAGTGATAGCAATGCATTTGTTCTCTTATTTTTATCACAATTATCACCCATTTGCTGCTAATTGTGTCTGTGATTTGTGCTCCTTTCTGACAGATTTCCCTGTGAATCTTTTAGAGGATGTACTGAATGTCAGTAAGAATCAGTGGCTTGATTATCCATTTATGGTTTAATTCCATCTTCAGTGATGGGTCACAATATTACATTAGAGTTTTGCCATTGGGGATTTTTCTTTCTAACTAAGAACCTGTAAAAGAAACACTTGCCATCTTTCACTTGTACTATTAAGGCCCTCATTACAACCCTGGCGGTCGGTGATAAAGTAGCGGTAATACCACCAACAGGCTGGTGGTAAGTACCACCAAATTTTGACCTTGGCGGTTAGATCTCTGAAAGACAGCCAATGTACCACACCGACCATCAGGGCAGAAACAACAGTCAACACGGTGGTAGCCGCCTACAGCCAGGCAGAAAACAAAGTTCTGCCCACCATATTATGACAACACAATCTGCCACCTTTTCCGGGGTGGTAACAACGCCATCAGAAGCCTGGTGGAAACACATTACAGAAGTGAAAAGACTCACCATTGGAGACACAGGAAAAAACCATGCCGCCATGGAACCGAACTGCAAGTATTTCGATGATCTTCTACGTTATGCTCCACCACGAACACCAACGCTGGCGAAGACGATGACGGTGAGTACAGCCACCTATCACACAAGGTAGGGGTGGAGGAAAACGACAGTGATACACACATGCACAACACACACACCATACACACAACCAGCTGCACAAGAAAACAATTTATCCCTGTAAATCGGCTGGATAATGCAAGGACAACAGGAATTGACTAAAGTGATTATAATA
Source organism: Pleurodeles waltl (assembly GCF_031143425.1). Lineage (NCBI taxonomy): Eukaryota > Metazoa > Chordata > Amphibia > Caudata > Salamandridae > Pleurodeles > Pleurodeles waltl. The sequence goes on from NC_090439.1 coordinate 1,057,288,749, forward strand.
AGATCAACACATAATTAATAATACGTTTTGCCAAGGCAACAGATATGTACAAATGGACAAAAAAGGGACACTGCCCAGTCCTCAGTTCACAGGGACCACATGGCCACAGGGCAAAGTCCAAGGCCCCACTCGTTACCTGCACCAATACAGAGAGAATACTGCAGGGGCATCAGTTGGCAAATAGGCAGGCACCTCAGCCGGATGCGGAAACAAGACCATTGGTTCTGGAGGGGGCAACATGCCCTGTGCTTTGTCCTGGGGAGTGCAAGGCCACAGTCTCTCAAGTCGGTGTCTCCCACACTGGTTCTGGAGTTGGCAACATGCCCTGTGCTTGGTCCTGTGGAGTGCAAGGTCACAGTCTCTCAGGTGGGTGACTTGCCCACTGGTTCTTGAGGGGGCAACAAGCCCTGTGCTTGGTCCTGGGGAGTGCAAGGCCACAGTCTCTCACGTGGGTGACTAGCCCACTGCTTCTGGAGGGGACAGGCTGCACAGCAGCCAATGGAGGCCAGATCACATGGCGTCCACTGGCGGTGACGGCTGCACTGTGGTGGTGGTGGCAGCAGCGGGAGGCTCCTGCTCACCCCCTGCACCTTGCGATGGCTGTACTGTAGTGGTAGTGGTCATAGTGGGAGCCTCCTGCTCAGCCCCTGCACTCACTGATGGCTGCACAACCATGGTTGGCGGTGAGGGCTCTGTGACAGCTGCTGGTGCAGGCTCCTTTCCCTTCTTGCTTGCTAGTGCAGGCTCCTTCCCTTTCTTGCTTGCTGGTGCAGGCTCCTTCCTCTTCTTGTTTGCTGGTGCAGGCTCCTTCCCCTTCAGTATTTGTGGCCTGGAATCCTTTCCACAACGATTAGGTGCTGATGGACCTGGACCCGTGGACTGTTTAGCTGAGGTGCTTGGCTGGGTTCTTGACTCCCTGGCCATACGTGCAGGACAGTGGGGAGGGGTAGGGAAGAGGTCAATGGTGGAAAGGAAAAGCCTTTTAGGGACATTGGGGTGGGAAGAGGGAGAAGTATTGGGATTGGAGGATGGGGGAGTGGTTGTTAGAGGTGTTTGTCTGCTGGATTTGGGTGCAGGTGCATGGGTTGTATGCTGTTGTGAGGTGGATGGCTGTTGGGTGTCTGAGTGCTTGTGTTTGTGTACTTTGGGGGGACAGACATGGTGGGAGAGGATGCAAGGGACGCGTGCATGGCTGTTGTGGAGGTGTCTGCTAGTGAGGTGTGTTTTCTGCTTGGTGTTGTGATGACACAGGTAGTGGATGATGATGTAGTGCATACAGGTGTTAGTGTGGGCGTAACTGGGTGGGAAGTGGAGGAGGAGGGGAGACAGTGGACATAGTGGATGTTGTGGTTTCTGCAACGGGATGGTGTTTGTGTGAGTGCCAGTGGGACGAAGTGTGGTGCTTGTGTTTGGCTGTGACACTCTTGGGTGTTGTCCTCTATGCATGCTCATATGGCTGTGTGCTTGGGATGGGTGGGGGTTGAGAAAATGGGACTGGGAAGTGGTAGTTGGAGGGGGGACGGTAGAAACAAGGACAACGGCTGCCATCAGAGAAGAGGCCAGAGCCTGAATCAATCCTGTTGGGCCGCCAATCCACCATGAATTCCCTCCAGGAATGCATTAGATTGTTGCATCTGGGCTGACAGCCCCTGGATGGCATTCAAAATGGTTCACTGCCCTACAGAGATGGATCTCAGGATGCCAATAGCCTCCTTACTCAGGGCAGCAGGGCTCACTGGGCAGGGCCTGAGGTGAACTCCACCCTCCTAGGTGAGCGGGCACGGTCAACACGATGAGGTGCTGTTGGGAGGGCGGTGCTGGTATGGGGTGGCGGCTGTACCTGTAGCTGGGGTGGTCACAGAGGTGTCCGCCACCACCAGGGAGCTCCCATCAGAGGAGGCATCTGAGTCTCTATTGTCCACTCCAGTCTCCGCTGTGGTGCTCCCATCGCCCTCCTTCCCACTGCTGCCCTTAGGATGCAGCTTCCTCCATCGCCGGTGACTCTGCTCCTCCGAAAGATGATGCTAATGCACTTAAGGATAGGGTGAAAAAAAAAGAAAGGGGGCGAGAGAGACAAAGGATATACTGGGTCAATGACTGCACCAACACCACTGTTGGAGTACACAGCACCCTCACATGGGGTACAGGCCTATGCACTATGCATTGCTTTACCAGTGATATTGCTAGCATCAAGGCATGAGGAGAAGCACACACCGCCAACTGTAGCACACCTGGAACCCACGCAACCCTGGCCTGTAGTGGATGCTAACAAGCTAGGTAGGCAGTATTTCCCCTTCAGACTTTTGGCCACCAGAGGACCTAAGCTGCTATTTCTGGCCTGGCCTAGGGGCACCCACTGACACACAACCACCACCCAGATACCACCCCACCAGGCGTAAGTTGTAATGATAGCCACTCTACTCACCCCTTTGTAGCTGCTGTGTTGCCCTCAAGCACCCATCCAGCTCTGAATAGGCCACCGCCAGTATGCGGGCCATCAGAGGGATCAGGATTCGACAGGCACCGCTTCCTCGTTGGGAGGCCATCCCCAGCTGAGCCTCCACGGTCTTTCGTGCCCAGCCTCTCAGTTCCTCTCACCGTTTGCGACAGTGGGTGCTCCGCCTGCCATAGACCACTGGGTCCGCACCTCCTTGGCGATGACACACCATATACCCTTCTATTGATGTGCGCTGACCTGCAGAGGCAATACAGACAGGAGAACACCATTAGAACAGTCCAGCCAGTTACACAAATGGCCCACCACACTGTTTACAGCACTGTTGGCACACACATAGCCCAGCACTCAATGTGTACCCAGCCATGAGGACATCCCTTCCACCTTACATGATGCCTTCAAACACACCTCCAGACATGCATGCCACATGCATCGTGCCCACAGTATACTCACCTGTTGGTCTGGAGGCCCATACAGCAGTCCGTACTGGGGTAGGACCCCATCCACTAGTCGCTCCAACTCCTCTGAAGTGAAAGCAGGGGCCCTTTGCCCGGTCACACAGGCCATGGTAGGTTCCAGACACAGGTCACATCAGCACATGCAGTGTAGGTCCTCTACTACGGAAGGTGAGGAAACAAGTGATAAATATGATCAAAAATGGCGGTCACATCTGCGGTAGTGCATACAGTCACCGCCGGCATAGATCACCATTGGCCACTGTACCACATAGGGCCCAATTTTAACCAATGAGGAATTGCACTGCGATTCCCGACCGCTTACAGCCACCGAACAAAATGTCAGCAGGATTACCTCACTTCCATCTGTCCCTCCACACTGGACAGGTGGACGCCATTTCAGGGGGGGAACAGGCCTATGGAATAATGCTGCGTCACAGGAGATATAGGCACATACTGTACAGATCATACTGACCCATTTCATGTATACAGATTGCAAACTCCTGTTGTGGCTCCATTGTTCAGTTTGTGACAGGCTCCTCTTTTGTCCCTTAGGTTCCTACCCCTGCGGATGAATAGGAGATGGAGACATACCCCTGTGTACCCCTGGTGGAGTTGGCAACACTGGAGGACAGCCACATTATCCTCACCTATAGACTTGGCAGGGCCACAATCACCGAGCTGTGTGCCCAATTGGAGCCTGACCTGATATCTGCTATCTGTCACCCCACTGGAATCCCCCGTCTTGTACAAGTTCTATCAGTGCTCCATTTCCTGGCAACTGGTTCTTTCCAAGTGACAGTGGGCTTGGCAGCTGGAATGTCACAGCCAATGTTCTCAATAGTGCTGACAAGATTCTTGTCTGCCCTGATAAAGCACAGGTGCAGCTACATTGCATTCCCCAGGTTGAGGATTTGGCCACTGTGAAGGCCGAGTTTTATGCAATGGGACATATCCCCAAAATAATTGGGGTGATTGACAGAACACATATTGCACCCCCACCAGAATGAACAGGTGTTCAGGAATCATAAGAGTTTCCACTCCATGAATGTGCAGATGGTGTGCTTGGCAGACCAGTACATCTTCCACATCAATGCTAAGTATCCTGGGTCGGTGCATGATGACTTTGTCCTGAGGAATATCAGCATCCCACATGTGATGGCCCAACTATAGAGGCACAGGATGTTGCTAATAGGTGAGCCCTGGCTCCCACCGAGTATATGTTGGTTTATGTGTATGGTGTTGGGCATATAAGATAGTGTGTCACTAAATGTTGTCCTTCAATATTTGCAGGTGACTCTGGTTACCCAAACCTATCATGGCTGCTGACTCCAGTGAGGAATGGCAGGAAAAGGGCAAAAGAACATTATAATGAGGCATTTGGACGAACCAAAAGGATAATTGAGAGAACCTTTGGCCTCCTGAAGGCCAGGTTCCGGTGCCTCCATCTAACAGGTGGATCCCTGTGCCACTCACCCAAGAAGGTCTTCCAGATACTGGTGGCATGCTGCATGTTGCACAACCTGGACCTCAGATGCCATGTCCCTTTTCTGCAGGAGCTTGGAGATGCCCCTGTGGCAGCAGTTGACCCTGTGGATGAGGATGAGGACAGCAGAACAACTGTAATCCATCAGTACTTCCATTGACACACAGGTGAGACAGTGGAACTTTACATTTCAATGACTTTGGTTGTATTCTATGTGACAGTGGCATGCTAGTATTTCTCACTTTTATGCCCACTTACTGTTCCCTCTGGCTATTCATTTTGCAGATTTTGGTGATATGACAAATATTCCTGGTATGATCACAACAGCCAAATACAGGTCATTAATTCCATGCTCATTCTATGCCCTGTCCATTTGCACTGGTTGTACCTGTTTCAATCAATACACATTTAAAATACATGACATACTTGAAATCAATGTTTCTCAATGGGTGTTTATTAAAGTGCTAACATAGAGGGGGAAAGTGCAATGGGATGGGGTGATGATGGAGGAAAGTCAAGGGAATTGTTCCAGTCTGTTGGTAGCACAGGTACATTGTCCAAGGGGACATAGGAAGGGGAGCAGTGGCAGTTCAAGGTGGACAGGGTGACTGTGTGGGACACAAGGGAGACAATCAGGAGAGTCTCATTTCCTGGCGGGGGTCGTGGCAAGTGTCTCTGGCTTCTGTCTGGCTCGCAGGGAACGTTTGTGGGGTGGTTCACCTTCTGCAGGGGAATGGGTGCTGGTGGCCTGTGAGTCCAGTGGTGGGGCCTCCTGGCCACTAGTGGCAGGGGAAGTGAAAGGCTGTTCAGATGACTGGCTAGAGGCAGGGGCCAACTGGTGTGAGACTGCCTCCCTCATACTGTTGGCCATGTCTGCCAGCACCCCTGCTATGAGATCAGGGCGTTGTTGATGGCCTGCAAGTCCTCCTTAATCCCCTGGTACTGTCCCTCCTGCAGCCTCCTGTTCTCCTGCACATTGTCTTTGATCTGGCCCATCGTATCCTGGGAATGTTGGTAGGCTCCCAGGATCTCGGAGAGTGCCTCCTGGAGAGTTGGTTCCCTGGGCCTGTCCTCCCCCTGGCACACATCAGTCCTCCTAGTGTCCCTGGTGGCCTGTGCCTCTGTCCCCTGAATCGTGTGCCCACTGTCACTGACCCCAGGTCCCTGATTGTCTTGTGTGCATGGTGTGGCCTGGGGTCCCTGTACAGGTGGGAACACTGCCGATTGATGTGTCCTGGGGACAGAGTTTTGGGTACGCTGGGTGGGTGCTGTGGTTTTGTTCCCTGATGGGGGAGGCTCAGTGGTGGTCTGTGATTGGGATTGGGTAACTGGCTGTCCAGTGGTCCCTGATGGGCCAGGTAGATCGACCAGATCCTGAAGACCAGAGTAACTGTCATTACTGTGGGGGACTAGATAGTGCTGGCAGCTCCTCTCCGGTGACATTGGCTGGGGTACCTGTGGGGATGAAAATTATGTGTTATGGTTACTGTGTATGACATATTGTACATCCCTGGCTTCCCCTCTATGGTTGGTGTTGCCCTGCCAGCTTTTACTTGTGGATGTTAGTGTATGGTGGGATAGTTAATTCTCTATGCTATGCATGCTTTAGTGAAGAGTGTCCATGCAGGGCTGTGAGGGGTGTCCATGCATTGGTACAGCATGCAGGGCTTGACATTGGGTTTGAAGAGATGTGATGGTGGAGTGTGTGGGATGGAGTGGAGTTATGGGAGTGAGTGTGAGGGTGAGGGTATTTGATGGCATGCAGGTATGGGGGTGATAGTTGTTAAAGGTTGACTTACCAGTGTCCAGTCCTCCTCCGACTCCGGCCAGGCCCTCAGGATGCAGTATTGCAAAGACTTGCTCCTCCCATGCTGTGAGTTGTGGAGGATGAGGTGGGGGTCCACCACCAGTCCCCTCGATAGTGATCTGATGTCTTGCTGCTATGGAACGTACCTTCCCCCGTAGGTCGTTCTACCTCTTCCTGATGTCATCCCTTGTTCTTGTGTGCTCTCCCCGGCGTTAACCCTATCAACGATTCTCCGCCATAGCTCCATCTTCCTTGCAATGGATATCTGCTGCATTTGTGCTCCAAACAGCTGTGGCTCTACCCTGACAATTTCCTCCACCATAACCCTTAGCTCCACCTCTGTGAAACGGGGGTGTCTTTCTGGTGCCACGGGTGTTATGTGAGGTGTGTTGGTGAGGGTGTGTTGGGTAATGTTTTGGGGTATGTGATTTGTAGTGCACGAGTGGTGTATGGGTATGAGTGGTGTGTGGCTCTAGTTGGCTAGGTGGTCTTGGTATCAGTCTCGTGCCAATGATTTGTATTCGTAAAGGGTTGTGGGTAATGTGGGTGTGGGTTTTATAGTGGTGTGGGGGTGTGGGGGTGGTGTGTGTATGGGTGTCAGGTGTGTGTTGTCTGGTGGTATTTTGTCTGTGGTTGTCCACTGTGAGCGCGGCGATATGTACCACCAATGGTTTACCGCTGTTGAAAGTACACCATGGTGATTCGTGGGTTATAATGTGGTGGGTGTTGTTCTGTTGGCGTAAGGGTGTGGGTTTTGGTACTGCCACTTTAGCACTGACCTTTAGTCTGGCGGATTTGTGTATCTGGCTGAATTCTGTCAGATTGGTGTGTGTGTGTCATAATATGGTGAACAGATATCCGCCGCCGCCTCTGTAAGTTTGCAGCCGTCAGCGTGGCAGTAAGCAGGGTTTCCGCCAAAGTCATAATGAGGGCCTAAATGTACAGTTGTGCTGTGGCTAATGAGAGGAACTGCCCTTTCGAAAGACACCCAAGAGGGAAACTTAACAGAATTTCACAGCAATCAATCATTAATTTATCAATGACAAATGTATACTCTGGGTCACATTTGCACTGTGGGCTGGAATTGATGGTGCCTTTGCTTTGATGTCTTTGGTGTCTTACTTTAAAGAACACTCTAGTGTGATGGAAGAGGGGTCAGAATATACAAACCTTTTGGAGACCAATGACTATTAGGTTGCATTCTTGTCTGACATTCCCTTTGATGAGGTTTGAGCCACTGATTTATCAGGGAATGCTTCTGTGGCAGAGCTTCATAATCTGTTGCTGAAAGTGTGGACAACAGAGAGCAGAGGAAAAAGAGGCAAGGTCATCAAGCTGACCATACTGAACAGGCAGGAGGGACAGTTCCATCATAATGAACCATGAAGGGTAGGAGGCTGTGGCCAGGGGCATGGCAACAGACCTGCTAAGGTAGGGGGAGGGGATAGGGGCCTGCACATGGAAAACCAAGGCCAGGGGGTTGTAAGGCAGGGCAGAAGCAGTAAGCACACAGACAACGGACAGAAGGTGAGAGGGGGTCTGGGGCAGCAGGCTAGCCACACAGGGCAGGTGGGAGGGGCTGTGGCAGCACAAAAGCCAATGCAATGTAAACAGGAAGGTTATTGACAGTACAACAGCCATGGTGGGCAAAAGGGAGGATCATGTAGGACATAAGGGAGTGGTTGTGGCTGGGGTAGGGGTTGAACACAGACAAGAGGGGGCAGGTGCGGAGGTTTCATAACAGACCTCTCAGGGCAGGCAGTTGTAGCATTACAGAGCATAGAGGCCAGAAGGGAGTGGCAGCAAAATGGACCATGGAGGGCAGGAGGGAGCAGATAGGGGCATGGCACTCTAATAGACACAGTAGAGGTGGCAGGGACCGGTTGCAGCCATCTAACCATGAGCAGATAGCAGGGGCAGCTCAGCAGAACACTCCGAGTAGATAGGAGGGGTGGTGACAGGTCTGTGGAACATAGTGGGCAAAAAGGAGGGAGCAGAGGCATGCACAAAGACATTGGAGGGCACGGGGAAGGTGGGTAGGGGCATAAAGCTACATACAGAGGTGAAGCAGGAGGGCAATGATGGGGCATAGAATTGGACTAGTGCCCTAAACTAACTATAACTGGCGCCTTTGCCATCCACTGCTAATTACCCCAGATATTACTTCGCTCATGACAACTTCCATGACATCATTGATAATATAACTGTAACAATTGCAGTAAAGCTATTGATGAGAAAGTTGTGGGTTCGAGTTCTAGTTACCTTAAGGCACAAGTTATAGTTAGTTGAAATAACTCTAACTATTTCAACTGAATTTGTATGGTTTTGTGCATGTCAAAGCTGAACATAACTATAATGACCCTGTGACCGTTGTTTTTTAGTGAAAACATTAAAGATATACATATTTTCACTGAAAAAAACAAAGGTTACAGGGAAGTTACAGCTAAGAGAAAGAATTAAATAAAAACATAGATGGGACTGCCCCCATTGCATACATTATGCCTGGCACAGGCATAATGTAGCGCAAAGGATTACAAAGTGGCGCAATGCTTGCATTGCGCCACTTTGTACATTTGGTGCGGTGATTTTGGCCTGGGTGGGCCACATTAGTGTAAATAAATGGCGCTAAAGTGGTGCAAGGAGTTGCTAGGGGCTCTTGAATCTGCCCCTAAGTGTTTTGAACACTTCTGTCATTGAGCTATACATGGGCTCCATTTGGGTGATATTTGTGCTACATTTGGGCTCTTTTTTCTTTTGTGGCCATCTTGGAAGACTTTTTTTGTTATGAAGTTCCCTAATTTCCTCATTTACTGCAGTATCCTCATGCTTTCAGTTTTCCCCTTCGATTCCATAAAGATGCTGATCAGATGTGCCACACTTTGGGCATTAATTCAGAATGTTGTCACTACAGTTGTTCATTAGAACACTTTAGTAAAGCTGCTGGTCACTAGGGAGTTAACTGGTGGTCTGCTGCTGGTATTGAAAGTGCATGTTTCAGTCTGCATGAGAGAATGTTTTAATGAGATAGAAGATGAAGATTTTTGAGAGCTCACTTAAAACGTCCTCATTTTTCTTTCTACTTCACTAAACATAATTTCTATCACAAAATGATCCTCTCATGTTGTTCCTTTATAAATTAAATGATTTAAGTTTACCAGTTTGATTGACTCAAGATGGCTTCAGGTGTGCCATACTTTTGCTAGAAGTAAGACTGTTAGCACATAAGTAAGACTGTTAACACTTTAGAACACTCTGAAAGGCTTCTGTAGAACACAAGGAAATCGACTGACATGCTGTTTCTATTTGAAGTATATGTTTTACAGAGAATGTCAAACTTCAGTCTCATATCACTGAGAACGATAGTGTGATTTTACAGAAAATATGCTCTGATTTTAGCTCCTGGAGCACCTTCTATATCAACTATAAGCAAATTATGAGAAAACAGTTTTTGCTCACACATGGTTTATCAAATCACAGCAGAAAGCTTTTTCACATAGTAAAATCATCTTAAAACACACCACTGTTCCTAAAACTAGTATGGTACCATCGACAAATAATTTATATTGCAACTAAAATCTGTTATCACCCTTTATACGTTCTCCTTTTTGTGAACCCTCAAAACCTGCCATGCACTACAATGCAATTTAATGGAGTCCATGTCCAGAGTCCTTTAACGGCTACTAAAACATGTTTTATATAAGTATATTCACTGAAAAAGACAAAGGTTACAGTGACTTTAAAGTTAGGTTCTGAATTTGTTTGCACAAAGCCATAGAAATTCAGCTGTTATAGTTAGAGTTATGTCAGCTAACCATAACTTGTGCTCTGAGGTCACTGTAACCCACTCCCTTGTCATGCAGTGCTAATTATCCCAGATATTACAGCACTCGTGACATCCTCTATAACATCATTGATAATTTCACTGTACTATTTGCAGCAAAATTATTAATTCGAAAACTGTGCAGGATGGAGGCTCGAATTATAGTTACCTTAGGGCATGGCTTAGAGCTACCTGGCATAACTATAACAGTTGAACTCTATAGTTTTATGCAAGTAAATTCAGAAACTAACTATTATGGCCCTGAATCCTTTGTTTTTTTCTGTGAATTTCTATGCTTCCCTGGGCTAATTCCCAACTATAACATCTCTAGAACCTTTCATTTTGTCACTGAATTTCTATGTTTTTTTTTAATGAAGCGGGGGATGGCAGCCAGACCCTATGCCTAAACCCCTATGTCCTGCCAACAGCCAAAGACGTGTGCAGCGGAGGATTAGCCACAGGGCTTGCACCCAATGCCCCACATACTGCCAACCCCACATGTGCTGCCAACCCCACACAGGGTTGGTTAAGCACATTTATTTATTTTTCCTCCCTGATCAGAATTCATAGCTCCATCACATATTTACACAGTGGAGTCACACTGAGCACCACAGTGGATCCGCTGAGCTGTGAATCAGCTGAAAACAAAATGCGCAATTTTCTGCCTGTGGGAGCGCCTCAGGGACCCCTACAATCTGTCCTATGGAATCAGGATACCTATAGCCTGACCCCTTATGTCACTTTTCACTGTTATTCATTCCCCACTGCACTGAGCCAAGATTATGACCAGCCAAACAGGGTCTTCTTTGACCATGGATTCACAAATCCACCACCCCTCCATAACCACCCAACCAGCATGCATAAGTCTCTGAGTGGGTCTGTGAGTGTGTGCATTGATATTTCAGTGGGTGTATGGGTCTCTACGTGGTTGTGTGAGTGGATGTATGACTCTTTGAGTGGGTTTGTGAATAGATCAATGGTTCCCAACCTTTTGATTTCTGTGGACCCCCACTTTAACATTAATGGAACTCAGGGACCCCAACTGAAGCATCATTCGAATCCAGGGACCCCCCCGTCTGAGTCATTACTGGCAGCTGGGGACCTAATTTGTCAATATTTCTTAATTTGTCTTAATGTTCTAAGCAGTTGCGGACCTCCTGAGAAGGCTTTGCGGACCACCAGGGGTCCCAGACCACAGGCTGGGAACCACTGGAATAGATGTTTGACTATCTGGATGAGTCTGTGGTTAGGTGCATGAGTGTCTGTGTGTGTCTGTGAATGGATGCTTAAGGGTCTGGATGTGTCTGTGAGTGGGTACGTGAGGGTCTGAGTGGGTCTGTGAGTAGGTGCATGAGTCTGTGAGTGGGTGTGTGAGTGTCTTAGTCGATCTGTGAGTGGGTGCACAAGTCTCTGAGTGGGTGTGTGAGTGGGTGCATGAGTCTCTGAGTGGGTGTATGAGTCTCTGAGTGCATCTATGAGTGAATGAATTGGTTTCTGAATTGGTCTGTGAATGTTTTTTTTCTGTATTATTTTCAAATGTGTCACAATGTTACATTGGGGGACCATGCTGAAGGTTGTAAAATCTTAGTGAATATCAAGCTGGGGGAAAATATACCCTTTTCTCAACATATTCTACCGATCTGAGGACCCTCAAAGACCCCTATGTTAGAGACATGGTGTCAGGGTTCATCCAACCTGAACACCTTATGCATCTTTCTCCCATTCATTTGAGCCTCGGGGACTGAATGGTAGCAGCAACTCTCTGCTCAGGTTGCAGCCAGCCAATCATGGCATTCGTATTGGTGCGAATATTTGTGAATTTGCCACCATAATCGCAAACTCGTTGTGAAAGATCAGAGGGACTAGATACACAAATTTGGATTTTCTTTCATTTCTCAACAATTACTAAACAAATTTAAACCAAATAACAAAAAAGCACAATCTGTGCAACAAAGTTTTGCTTTCTCCCAAATTTGGTGTAATTCCATCTAAAGGTTCGGGCTGTAGTCGTTTTCAAAACCCATATGAAAATGAACATGAGAAATGCACTTTTTTGCCCACGTTTTTCTTCACCCCCCGCTTAACACATCACCCTGAAACTTTCCATGTGCAACAAGAATCACCATCACATTTTGTTTTCTGAACATTTAGTGAAGATTCGTCAAACGACACAAAAGATATAGACAAGTCAAAACATGTTTTCCCTATGGAAACATGGTTGTAACTATAACTACCAACTGGAGACCAGCTGAAAAGCAGAATCTGATAGCTATACATTGTGGATTGTGTCTGTCTATATCAAAGGAGATTCTGAATAGAGGAGCACCTCTCTGCCCCTCTCCCAGGAGCATGGGCTTGGTGATTGGCTTTCTAGCTCCTAGGCAACCTGACCCCTTCGCTCACACCTGCACTGGCCCTATAAGTTTGTGGGGGGAACCCCAAGATAACCACCTTCATTTTGTGAGCCCAGCTTCTCTGTGCCCAAAACAGCCCTGTCATCAAAAGTCAAAGAAGGTGGTAAGATCACAGACTTTGTGTATTTTCTTGTAATTTTTATAAAAAAGTGTTGTTTCCCTGCCCGTATATGTTCACATTTGGCTCTCTGTTTTCTGAAAACCTGGTATTTAAACTGTTATTTTGCTCCACCCTTTTTGTTATTATTAGACCTGGCATCCTTGGTGTGCTCTCCCTTTCTTTTTGCCCCTGCTTCCCAAGTTTAGACTGTGCTGGACTCTTGTTTTTGCTGTTTTTGTTACTCTGGGCACTTTATCACTGCTGATCAGTGCAAGTGCTCCCTGTGTAATTTGTATGTGTGATTGGCTTTTCCATGATTGGCCCAAGGCCTGTAAATCAAATGCTACTAGTGGGCCTGCAGCACTGATTGTGCCAACCAAATGAGTAGCCCTGTAAACATGGCTCAGACCTGCCACTGAAGTGTTTGTGTGTGGTTTTAAACTGCCATGTTGACCTGTAAAGTGCACCCATTTGCCAGGCCCAAACCTTCCCTTTTCGTACATGTAAGGTACCCTAAGGTAGGCCCTAGGTAGCCCCATGGCCAGGGTGCATTGTATGTGAAAGGTAGGACATGTACTGAAGTATTGTACATGTCCTAACAGTGAAATACTGCCAAATTCAGGTTTCACTGCTACAAGGCCTATCTATCTCATAGGTTAACACGGGGGCTTCCTTTAAATAACCTTTAAGTGTAATTTCCCTTTGGGAGCAGATAGAAATTGGAGTTTGGTGTCTCTGAACTCACAATTTAAAAATACATCTATTGGTAAAGTTGTTTTTTAAATTGTCAGTTTGAAAATGCCACTTTCAGAAAGTGGTCATTTTCTTGCTTAAACCATTCTGTGACTCTGCCTGCTTGTGTATTCCCTGTCTGGGTCAGACTGACAGTTGGGCTGTTTGTGAATCCCCTCTAGACAGTGACACAAAGGGAGCTGAGGTATAGCCTGCATATCCTGATGGGCCATCTGAGCTAGAGTGGAGAGAGAAGTGGTCACTTACACCTGAATAGGCTGTGCCTGCCCACATACAATGCAGTCTCCAAACCCATGGTGTGAGCCTGGAACTAGGCCTGACCAAGGCAGGATCTTGTGAACAACAGAGACTTTCCTTTGAAGATTGCCTACTTCAAAGGCAGAAAAGGGTATAAGTAGTGAACCTCTGCCAAGGAGAAGCGGTGAAGAGCTGGAGGAGGAGTACTGCCCCTTTGCCTCTGACTGTGCTTAGCCTGCAGTTAATGCTTCTGCCTGAAAAAGGACCAAACCTGGACTTTGTGGTATATCCCTGCTTATGAAGAATCTCGAAGGGCTTGGATTGAGCTTTCCTCCTGTTTTGGAGTCTCAGGGCCATGAACAACTTCATCTGCCAGCACCTATACTCTCTGCTGAGATTCCTGCCCTGCCAAGCGGTGCCCCATCTATTTCCTGGGCCCTTGAGAGGTGAAGTTGGCAGAACAAGGACTGAAATCCGCACACAGTACACCGTGCAGGGAAATTTTCAATGTACTACCCGCAACACGGCTGAAAATTAATTGTGCCACCCACTTCACGGCTAAAATCAGTGCTCCACCTACATAGCGCCTGGGAGATTGACGCTTGACGGTTGGAGAAACAACACAACACCTGCTTGCAGCTGCTGATAATGACCCAAACAGCGCTGTTTTCATACACTGTGCTGCCGGATTTCTCACGCATCATTGCTGGGCATCAACAATCAAAGCAAACTTGCGTGGATCCAAGGTGCCTGTCTGCAAACCGATACATCACTCTCTTGCGGGAAAGAAAAACAATGCATCAACGACCTGACTGGAGAAGAAACGATGCACGGCCTGACTTGTAAGTAAGGAATCAACGTATTGCTGACTTTTCTGACAAACGCTCACCTGTATGGCTTTATTTTTTACGCAAACCAGGTACTTTGTGTAAAATCAACGTTTCCATTGTTTTCTATGGAATAAGTCTCTTAGGCCCTCATTACAACTCTGTTGCGGTCCGTGTTAAAGTGGCGGTAACACCACCAACAGGTCGGTGGTAAAAAAATGGGATTACGACCACAGCAGAAACCGCCAACATAGACAGCCACCTTAACACTCCGACCGCCACAGCGGTAGCAACAAACACCGCGGCAGTCACCGCCAACAGACAGGTGGAAGACAATGTACCGCCCACCCTATCACGAGAGGCCAATCCGCCAGCTTTTCCGGGGCAGTACCAATGACATCAAAAGCATGGTGGAAACAGTACATCGAAGGGGAACCACTCATCTTCCGACATTCCACGAAGAACCAGGATGCCATGGAGCCAAAATTGCAGATCCTCCCCATGTTGGTGTATCTTCTCATACACCAGGAGGTAGAAAGAAGGTGGTGGCGACAACGGTGAGTACTGCACCCAGCACACAGGGGAGGGAAAAGAGAGTGACACACACATGAGGCACGCAACACCACCACCCCCCACCCTCACCCACAACACCCTACACACTAACACAACCAACAACATTACTGATACACCCCGTCACTCCCTGGAAGAATGCAAGGACAAAAGGAAATGAGTTTAACCAGTGATATATTGGAACATTCAGATATAGCAATAGAATTGTAAATAATCAGTACATACAAAATTTTACATTATGTACACAAGGCCGTACACTGTCCCTTGTAAATGTCCGTGGACCTGTGGTCCCAAAAAGCATGGGCGAAGCACACACATGACACCTGCCTCAAAACAGAGAGAACACTGCAGGGGCATCAGGTAGAAAAAACACAGGCACCTCAGGGGAAGGGGAGGGGGGCACCTCAGCTGGAAGATGGTACAACGCCACTGCTCCTCAAGGGGGCTCCATGTCCACTGCCTGGTCCTGGGGAGTGCAAAGCCACAGTCTCTCAAGTCTCCCAAGTGGGTTGTCTGCCCACTGCTTGGTCCTGGGGAGTGCAAAGCCACAGTCTCTCAAGTGGATGGCTTCTTCCACTGGTTCTGGAGGGGGCATTGTGCCCAGAGTGCTTCATCCTGCCAAGGATTGGGGGAGTGGATGCATTTCTCCACTGGTTCTGGAGGGGACATTGTGTCCAGAGTGCTTCATCCTGCCAAGGATAGTGATAGTGGATGCATTTCTCCACTGGTTCTGGAGGGGGCATTGTGCCCGGAGTGCTTCATCCCGCCAAGGATTGGGGGAGTGGATACATTTCTCCACTAGTTCTGGATGGGGCATTGTGCCCAGAGTGCTTCATTCTACCAAGGATCGGGGGAGTGGATGCATTTCTCCACTGGTTCTGGAGGGAGCATTGTGCCCAGTGATGCTGCACCTGTGGTGTGGCAGTTAACATTCTCTCACCTGGGTGTCTGAACCACGAGATGTACATGGACCAGGTAGCATGATACTCCATGGAGGCAGAACCACACTCCATCCTGCAGTGACTTAGGCTGCAAACTGCTGGTACTGCCAGTGCTGGTGCCTCATGTGGTGTGTCCAGTGTCCAAGACGTCACCTGCAGCCTCGGACGGCTGCCCACTGGGGATGCTGCTGACGTCCGATGTAGTGGCACCTGCTGGGCACATGGCAGTGCAGATGGTGGTGCAGGTGGTGGTGGCTGCGGCAGTGGCTGTGGCGGAGATGCTGCCGGTGCTGCCCCTGTTGCAAGTGTCTGTAGTGGTGGAGGGAGACACCAGACCATCTCCGGCAGGCTCGGATGGCTGATCCTTGGGGAGGATGCTGCAGACTGGCGTTGTGGCAGCGGCGGTGTAGGTGGCAGTCGTTGCGGCGGTGGTGACCGTGGCACAGGTCGCTGGCATCTCTGAGGAAATGGTGGTCACCAGCCCCTCACCAGGAGGCTTCGTGCCCTGAGGTGACTTGGCCTTTGTCTTGTGTCCCTTCCCCACCTTGGTAGTCGCTGCTGGGACCTTGGCACTGTCCTCTTCGTGTTTGGATGACGCCTTGCTGGGTGGGTGGTGCGACTTTCCCCTGCTGCATGCCAGCCCCTTCTTGACCTCGGCAGGTGATGGAATCGGGTGGTTCTTCCCATCTGTAGGTGGCACACTGGCAGCTCAAATGGATGCCAACTTTGATTCCCCCGGATTTGCAGGGACCACCGCAGATTTGATGTCTGAGGTGCTGGGCTGGGATCTAGACATCCTGGCCCTAGGGGAAGGCCAGGGGGAGGAAGGTGTAGGAAGAGGTTAATGTTGTCTAGGAAAAGTTTTTTCTACACACTGGGATGGGAAGATGGAGGGAGTGTGGGAGTGGAGGAAGAGGTATTGGTTTTAGGGGGTGTAAATCTGCTGAGTTTGAGTGAAGGTGCATGGGCTGTTGTAAGGTGGATGGCTGTTGAGTGGGTGTATGCCTGCGTTTGTGTACTTTGGGAGGAGGGCTCACAGACACACTGGGAGAGGACACAGGGGACGTGTGAATGGTTGTGGGGGTGGTGATTGCTCGTGAGCGGTGTATAGTGATGGGCGTGCTGGTGATGGAGGCAGTGGCTGATGATGTAGTGCATGCGGGTGTGAGTGTAGACGAGACAGGGAAGGAGGCGGAGGACGTGGAGGAGGGGGACACAGTGGAGGAAGTGGATTTGGTATGTGTGCATGGGCATGGTGCTTGTGTGAGTGCCTGTGTGATGATGTGTGGTGCTTACGTTTTCCTGAGCCACTTTTGTGTGTTGATGTGTGTGCCTGCTGGTCTGAAGGTGTGCTTGGGATAGGTTGAAGTAGAGGGGATTGGGTCTGGGTAGTGGAAGTTGAAAGTGGGAGGCTGGACACAGGGACAATGGCTGCCATCAGTGCTGAGCCCAGAGCCTGAAATGCTCTCTGTTGGGCTGCCACGCCATAATGAATGCCCTCCAGGTATGCATTTGTTGGTTGCAAATGCCTCTTGATACCCTAGATGGCATTCAGAATGGTTGACTGCCCAACAGTGAGGGATCTCAGGAGGTCAATAGCCTTCTCACTGAGGGCAGCAGGGCTGACTGGGGCAGGGCCTGAGGTGCCTGGGGCAAAGGAGATGCCCACCCTCCTGGGTGAGCGGGCACGGGAAACACGCTGGGGGGCTGCTGGGAGGGTGTTGCTGGTAGGGGGGGTGGCGGCTGTACCTGTTGTTGGAGTTTGCACAGAGGTGTCCACCACCACCAGGAAGCTTCCATCAGAGGAGGAGTCGATGTCACTGGTAGTCCCTCCTGTCCCCGTTGTGGAGCTCCCCTCGCCCTCCGTCCCACTGGTGCCTTCATCCTCTGTGGATTCACTCTCATGGGCCATGTCAGATGCAGCTCCCTCCATCGCCGGTGCCTCAGCTCCTCCGCCAGATGATGCTAATGCACACAATGACAGGGTGACAAAAACAAGAAGGGGGTAAAGACAGAGGACACACATGGTCAATGCCAGCAACACCACCATCGTTGGCAGGCACAACACACACTGAGCTGCCCTATGCACTAGGCCTTGCCCAACCACTCACTTTGGTAGTCACCAGCCGATGGGGTACAATGCCTAACACCAGCACCTGCACACCTGACACCCACAGGACCCTGCACACTAGTAGTTGCCCAATTGTACCATTGGGGTAGGGGTGCTTCTGAGCCTGCAAACAAGGGACCTACCCTGGCATGATTGCCCTGGCCTAGGGGTTCCCACAGCCCACATCCCCTACCCAGCTAGTTCCTAAAGTGCACAAAGTCAGCTTAGTGAAACTGTACTCACCCCTTTGTGGCTGCTGTGGTGCCCTCAAGCGCCGATCCAACTCCGGATAGGCCGCTGCCAGGATGCGGAACATCATGGGGGGCATGGTACGACAGGCACCCCTTCCACGTTGGGAGGCCAGCCCCAGCTGGGCCTCCGCTGTCTTCTTGCTCCAGCGGCACAGGTTCTCCTATCTCTTGCGGCAGTGGGTGCTCCGCCTGTGATAGACCCCCAGGGTCCACACCTCCTTGGTGATGGCATGCCAAATGCCCTTCTTCTGGTGGGCGCTGACCTAGAGGGTTAACAGAGCGAAAAAATGTAATTACTCACCCTTCCAGACCATCATATTCATTGCCCACCAGTTCCCACCCATGCCCTGACACACATACACTGACCACCTCACATGCAGCACTCAGGCCACCCCACAACATGTGGCTTACAGCCACACCTCTCCAAACAGGCATTGCCCATGCATCATGCTCACAGTGTACTCACCTGTTTGTCTGGAGGACCGTAGAGTAATGTGTACTGGGGGAGGACCCCATTCACCACTTTGTCCAACTCCTCCGCATTGAAGGCAGGGGCCCTTTCCCCAGACATTGTAGCCATTGTCCCTTCCAGACCGAGGTCACAGCAGCACTTGCAGTGTAGGTCCTCACCTGTCGAAGATCAGGTATCGAGTGATTGAACAGATAGAAAATGGCGGTCACGTCCGCGGCGGTGCGTACCGTCACCGCTGGCGTACATCGTCATTGGCTCCTGGGACCCATAGGGTCCAATGTTAACCAATGCAGCATTGCGCCGCGGTCTTCGACCGCCTACCGCGACGGTGTACAAAGCCAGCGCAGTTACCTCACATCCATTTGTCCCAATTTACAGGTCAGGCAGCTGCCATTTCAGTGGCCCACATGGCTTCATTTTTAACTGCGTCACACATACCTAGGCCTAGACTCAACACACATACAGGCCACTTTTAGGATTATGATTCGTGTTCTGTTTAAGCTGTGGGTATGTACCTCTGAGTTGGTTGACTCTGTGCTCGCTGTTGTCCTTCAAAGCCACCGTCTGCTGGGACATGTGAGGAGATGGCGGCATCCTCTGGTGTACCGACCGTTGGTGGACCTGTTGACAATGGAGGAAAGACATGTGATCATCACCTACAGGCTTGACCGTGCCACAATCCAGGAACTGTGTACCCAGCCGGAGCCAGACCTGATGTCAGCTATCCGCCACCTCACAGGGATCCCCCCTCAAGTGCAGGTGCTATCAGTGTTCCATTTCCTTGCAAGTGGGTCATTTCAAACAACAGTGGCCATAGAAACAAAAGGAAAAAAATGTAAAAATGTGTCCCAGCCTATGTTTTCCAACGTGTTGTCCAGAGTGTTGTCTGCCCTGCTGAAACACATGCGGAGCTACATCGTTTTCCCTCAGGTGGAGGATTTGCCTACAGTGAAAGGTGATTTCTATGCCCTGGGACATATCCCCAACATCATAGGTGCCATTGATAGGACCCATGTGGCTTTGGTCCCCCCCCCGCAGGAGTGAACAGGTTTACAGAAACCGGAAGAGTTACCATTCCATGAATGTACAGATGGTATGTTTAGCTGACCAGTACATCTCCCATGTGAATGCCTAGTTCCCTGGCTCAGTGCATGACGCCTACATCCTGCGGAATAGCAGCATCCCTTATGTGATGGGTCAACTCCAGAGGCACCGTGTGTGGCTATTAGGTAAGCACCTGGAAGCAAGACAGTGGGAATGGTTGTCTGGGTCTGGGGATATCCCTACAGGTTAGTGTGTGTCTAACAGTTGTCCTTCGCCATTTGCAGGTGACTCTGGTTACCCCAACCTGTCATGGCTACTGACCCCAGTGAGGAATTCCAGGACAAGGGCAGAGGAACGCTACAATGAGGCACATGGGCGTACACGGCGGATAATCGAGCGGACCTTTGGCCTCCTGAAGGCCAGGTTCAGGTGCCTCCATATGACAGGTGGATCCCTATTCTACTCACCAAAGAAGGTGGGCCAGATCATCGTGGCCTGCTGTATGCTTCACAACTTAGCTTTGCGACGACAGGTGCCTTTTCTGCATGACGATGGTTCAGATGGCGGTGTTGTTGCAGTTGTGGAGCCTGTGGACAGTGAAGACGAGGAAGCAGAGGAAGAAGACATGGACAACAGGGACTCAGTGATCCAGCAATATTTCCAGTGAGACACGGTAAGAATACAAACCAGCTTACTACATGTACTTTAACACTACTACCTCTCTACTGTCTGTCGTTTTCACCCAGTGTATGGTCACTGAGTTGTCACTTTCCCTTACGATTTCACAGATGTGTGTCCCATAGGTGTGTCCCACAGTGTGACTTCTGCTTTGATTCATCATGGACTACAGCTGTGTGACATAGGTATGTTGACATTACAAATGAAATAGCTTTTTGACACTGTAATTGCTAATACACTATTCAAAAATCACAGACTGACTCCAGATTGTTTTGTGCTATAAGGGTGTTTATTTTAGTGCTCAATATTGGAGGTGGTAGCAAAATGGTGAGGGGTGATGGTGGAGGAATGTCCATGGCAGAGTCCAGTCTAGTAGTCTCACAGGTGCATTGCCCAAATGGGCATAGGAAGTTGAGCTGGGGCAGTTTAAGGATGGACAGGGTGACAAAGTGGGACAGAAGGATGACATTCAGGGTGGTCTCATTTCTTGGCGGGGGTCTTGGCATCGTTGTCTGTCTTTGTCCTGGATCTCAGGGACCGTTTGCGAGGTGGTTCTCCCTGGTGCTGGTGTGGTGGTCCTGTGGCGGTGTCTCTTGTCCACTAGCGCCGGCGCAGGTGGTGGGCAGTTCATTGTCCAGGCTAGTGGCAGGGGCCCCTTGTAGTGCCACAGTGTCCCTCCTGGTGTCGAGTACTTCCTTCAGCACCCCTACGATGGTGCCCAGGGTGGAATTGATGGCTCTGAGTTCCTCCCTGAAGCCCAAATACTGTTCCTCCTGCAGGTGCTGGGTCTCCTGAAACTTGGCCAGTACCGTTGCTATTGTCTCCTGGGAGTGGTGGTAGGCTCCCATGATGTTGGAGAGGGCCTCGTGGAGAGTGGGTTCCCTTGGCCTGTCCGCCCCCTGTCGCACAGCAGCCCTCCCAGTTCCCCTCTGCTCCTCGACCTCCGTACCCTCGACCGTGTGCCCACTGCCACTGCCCCCAGGTCCCTGTTGTTGTTGGGGTGGTGGGTTAGCCTGTGTTCCCTGTAGTGGTGGACACACTGCTGATTGACGTGTCCCGTGGACGGAGGTATGGGCCCGATGGGTGGGTGCTGTGCTGGTGTTTCCAGAGGGGGGAAGCTCTGTGGTGGCCTGTGCCAGTTTGAGGGGAACCGATTGTCCCGAGGACCCCGATGGGCCGGGCTGGTCATCTAGATCCAGTTGGACAGAGGTGCTGTCATCACTGTGGGCCTCTTCTGTTGGTGGTGTGGACATGTGTGGACCCTCCTGTCCGGTGACGTTGGGTAGTAGTCCTGCAGGGGTATAAAAGGATGTTTATTACATCTGTGTGTTGCATGGTGTGCAATGGGTGGGTGACCGTGTACCCCAGTGCTTGCATTCCTGTGTGGGACCTTGTGTGATGATGTTTTATGGGGGTGTATGGGTATGTGCAGTGGACATGCTTTAGTGATGTGTGTCCATGCTTTGTTGTTGCATGCAGGGCTTGGTGTTGGGATGGGTGGTTTGTGATGTTGGGACATTTGTGAGGAGTTGGAGTGATGGGGGTGAGGGTGAGGGTGGGGGTATGTGATGGCATGCAGGTAAGGTAGGGGATGTAATAGTTAAGATTTGACTTACCAGAGTCCATTCCTCCACCTACTCCTGCGAGGCCCTCAGGATGCAGAATCGCCAAGACCTGCTCCTCCCATGTTGTTAGTTGTGGGGGAGGAGGTGAGGGTCCGACGCCAGTTCGCTGAACTGCAAGGTGGTGTCTTGAGACCACGGAACACACCTTCCCCGTAGGTCGTTCCACCTCTTCCTGATGTCATCCCGATTTCTTGGGTGTTGTCCCACTGTGTTGTCCCTGTCCACTATTCTGCGCCATAGCTCCATCTTCCTTGCAATGGAGGTGTGCTGCACCTGTGATCCGAATAGCTGTGGCTCTACCCAGACGATTTCCTCCACCATGACCCTGAGCTCCTCCTCCGAGAACCTGGGGTGTCTTTGCCGTGCCATGGGGTGGTGTGGGTGATGTGTGGGGTGGTGTGTGGGGTGATAAGTGTGCTGATATGTAGTGGTGTGTTGTGTGAGGTGCGTGGAAGTTATGTGGGTGATGGTGTTGTGTGATTGTGGATGCTAGTATTGTTGATGGTGGTGTTTCTCTCTGACCTTCTCTCGGTAATTGTGGTCGTATGGGGTTTGTGGGTGATGTGGGTGTGTGTTTTATATTGTAATGGGTGTGTGGGAGTGGTGTGTGTATGTGTATCAGGTGTGTGTATTTCGAATTGTCCAATGTGGTGGTGTTTTGGAGATGTGTGTGTATTTTGAGCATGGCGGTGTGTACCGCCAATGGAATACCGCGGTTGAAAGACCGCCACGTGGATTCGTGGGTCGTGATAGTGTGGGTGTATTTCTGTTACCGTGGTGGTGTCGGTTTTGTTTTCGACAGTTTATCACTGACCTTTGATGTGGCGGACTTGTGTGGGTGTTCGAATATTGGCGGATTCCGTGCTGTTGGGTCATAATAGCTGTGGCGGAATTCTGCGGCGGTGTGTTGGTGGTCTTCTGCACGGTGGTAAGCAGCTTTTACCGCCAATGTTGTATTGACCGCCTATATGTCCTACCTTAACCATACATTGCACCCTGCCCTTGGGGCTACCTAGGGCCTACCTCAGGGGTGCCTTACGTGTAGGAAAAGGGAAGGTTTAGGCCAGGCAAGAGGGTACACTTGCCAAGTCGAATTTACAGTTAAAACTGCACACATGATTCCAGAGCTACTTATGTGGTTGGCACAACCAGTGCTGCAGGCACACTAGTAGCATTTGATGCACAGGCCCTGGCACCTCTAGTGCACCTTAGTAGGGACTTACTTATAAATCAAATATGCCAATCATGGATAAGCCAATCACATACACATTTTGTAAAGGAGCACTTGCACTTGAGCACTGGTTAGCAGTGGTAAAGTATCCAGAGTAACAAAAACAGCAAAATCAGAGTCCAGCACACGTCAACATCCTGGGGAACAGAGGCAAAAAGTTAAGGGAGACCACGCCAAGGAAGAAAAGTCTAACAGACGGGAACCGAGAAGACCCAGCAGTTGCTGGTGAGTGAGGTGTGGAGCCCATGAAAGTTGTGATTGCCACAGGGGGAGTTATTCTCTGCTGGCATTGTGCTCCCTGCAACTCTAGTTTGGACCTTAGGGCAGCCTTGCAGCAGCTCAGATGAGTTGGCTTGGGCTGAGTTGTCGGCCTTATTTGATGCTGGGAGGCTGCCTATTGGGATCATCTGATACTTGAATGGAGGGGACTACCTCCCTGACCGATTGGAGGCAGCTGGGCTTCATGGCCTTGCTTAAAAGGCACAAACAGTGAACTCACGCTGGGAGACTGGAAGATACCTCATGTTTGAGGAGATGACCTGTGCAGTTTTGGAAGGAGGTCATTAAAGCACATCCACTATTTCTCTTCTTGACAACTTTATTGAGTATGTTTTTCCACATGCCTCTGGCAGTGACAGAAAGACTTCCTCCCTGTGCCCAATCAGTGGAGACACTTGTTGCCGGATGATCAGGCCCTGTTGTAACAGCCTTCTGGTAGTATTGGGGTAACAGGCCCTCATGGGTAAAGAAGGGAATCTTTGGAACACGCAGCAAACAGCAATAGACCAGTTCACAGCCCCTGGAGCAACAGGGCACCAGCAAGTAGACCACCCACTGGGACCTCAGGAGCCACAGAGCCAAAAATTAGCACAGATCCTGGCAGCCATTGAGGCCTCAAGCACCGCAATGCAAGGGAAAATTGAAGCTGTTGCCCTGGATGTAAATCTACTACAATCCAATGTTCATAAGGTGATGGCAGTCTGTTGTCATTGATAGCCACAACATCAAACAATATGAGCTGATTCATCACTGTACTCAGCTATGTGTCTGCTCAAGAGAGTATATTAGCAGTGGACTTTAGTCTGTTGTGTTCCTGGTCATTAGTACAAAAGGCAAGGCACATCAGCATGCACCTACTACCAGTCCTACACCATCCTTGTTGCCACCCCCCTACCATCGGTACCCTCTCTCTCTTGTTCCCCATCCAGTTGGCCGAGCCTGCTCACCCAAGTGGGGAGCTATGGTCTTCACTCCAGGCACCTCACCCTTTGCCCATGTTTGCCCTGCTGCCCTGAGTGAGGAGGTTATTGACCTCCTGGAAACATCACTGTAGGTCAGACAGCACTACTGAATGCCATCCAGGGGCAGGGAGGGCATCTGCAACAGATGGTGGCCTACCTGAAAGGCATGCACAGTTCTATCTGGCCTACAGAGATGTTTTCAAGCTTTGGCCCCCTCCTTCGTGGATTTCTTCCATCCACACCAAATTTCCACCCCACCACCTGCCTCTTCCCCATTCAATTTCTCTATTACCATACCTGACCCAAACACACTCACACACCTCAACAGCCGCAAGTGGCACACGTAAACAACACCACAAAACACACAAGCTTGTATCCACTCACCAGATAACTCATCCCACTCACAACCACCCTGCACCCAAAATACTCTCAGACGCAACAAAGACTCATCTACAACCCTCACCATACTCACAGACACCACACCCCTCCCACCAGCAGCACTTTACCACAACCTGGTTCCAGGAAAATAAACTAAACATTGAACCAGACAGATTACAAAATAGAAGCTAGCGGTAAAAAAGACTATCTCCCATAGAAACAAAAGGACATTTTTTTACAAATGTTTAATAAATGTATGAAAACCTGAAAAAAATTAGTAAATATGTAACATTTGTCAAACATGGCATAAAAGAAATGTTAAAAAATTGTAAAGTATACATTAAATGACAGTATGACAAATACACAGTTATTTATTTTATACTGAAAAAAACATATGTTAAAAAGATAGCTAAAATATGTAAGACAATGTAAGAAATGTTAAAAAAAAGTGTTCAAATAAAAGTGGAAAATGGAAAACATAAAGTAATATTTAAATGTAATTTACATTTTTATTTCATAAGAAAAAATTATTAGAACATGTTTCATTTACTTCTCTATATTTTAATGGTTATTTTTAGGGTTGAAATATCTATATTTTAAAATGTAAAAAATATACATTAAAACACTTTGAAAACCTAACTATAATGAGAAATATATTAAATAAATAATAAAGAATAGTAGTTAATAATATAATGATATGCAAAATACAACTTTTTTATTCTATTTATAAACACCAAAAATACTAATGAAATAACACAAAGTAGTTCTACTACACAAAAAAATTAAAACAAAGAATTTCAGACTAAGGGCCTCATTACAAGTCTGGTGGTCAACAGACCACCAGACTCACGGTGACGGTCATGACTGCTGCTGTTTGGCACTCCGACTGCCAAATTAAGAGTTTGGTGGTTGGGCTCCAAACTACTGCTGTCTCCAACGGAAACAATGTTCCTGACAGAGGTGCACGTTGGAATCATCTAGGGCAGCACTGAGTACACCCTTGTAATACACATGTGCTGTGGAGACAGTGCACATTATGAGGGTGCTGGTGCCCCCTGCAGACAGCAGCATTGCCGCTGGCTCGATTCTGAGCTGGCGAGAATGCTGCTGCCACTTTCCCACTGGGCTAACAGGCAGAAACCTTGGTTTCCGACCGTTACTCCAGCAGGAAAGTTGTGACGGGGCTGGCGAGGGGGTAGCCAGTAAAGTGGTAACATCCTCGTCGGAAGTTCGACAGATGGGTCTTCCCTTTAGAAGAACTCATAATTGGCCGCATAGATTATAAAATTAAATAATCACACTTCAACATGAACCATTTTTTACAAAGATTTTGGAAACTAAAAGGGTGTCATTTGCTATTCCCACTCCAATCTCGGAGTAAGGTGTCGGACGCTAAAAGGGTAAAATGTACTATTCCCACTCCAATCTATACAAATATGAAGAACGTGTGGGACACTAATAGGGTTTAAAATGCTATTCTGACTCCAATCTAAACTAATTTGGGGACATTGTTTGATACTAACAAGGTGCCATTAACTATTGACACTCCACACTATACCATTTTGGGAAAGATGTTGGACACTAAAGAGTATCATTGTCTTTTCTCACTCCAATCTATACTAATTTAGGGATAGTGTTGGACACTAAATGAGTGACATTTTCCATATCCACTATATTATAAATTGGGGAAGGTCTTGGAAATTAAAAGAATGTCATTACTATTACCAATCAAAAATATACCAATTTGGGGAAGATTTTAGACAATAAAAGGATAACATTTACTGTTACCACTCCAATCTATTCCAATTTTAAGAATGTGTCAGACTCTACAGAGGTGAAAAATACTATTCCCATTTCAATCTAAACTATAGTGTTGGGCACTAATGAGTGTTATTTTCTATCTCCACTATATTATAAATTGGGGAAGGTCTTGGAAATTAAAAGAGCATCATTTACTATTGCCACTCCTGCGCCAATTTACTATTTCCATGTTTTAAGAAGATGTTGGGCTCTAAAAGGTTGACAGTTACTATTTCCACTCAAATGTAGCCATATTGGGTAGGGTGTTAGACACTAAAGGGGCTATATTTACTATACCTACTCCAATCCAACCATATTGTGGGGACGGTGTCAGGCACTACAGGGGTGACATTTATTATTCCCACTACAATTTAACTATATTTGGGGAAGGTGTTGGATACCAAAGTGATGTTATTCAGTATTCCCACCCCAATTTGACCATAGTATGGAAAGGTATTGGACACTAAAATTGTGAAATTTACTATTCCCACTACAATCTAACCCTAATGGAGGAAGTGTTGAAGACTCACAGGGTGACATTTACTATTCCCACTCCAAACTAACCATATTGGGATAAGGTCTTGGACAATAAATTATATAGTAATTAAATCTTGCCAACAACATTACATACATCAATATTTTCCACAGTGAAAGTTTTTAAATTTTATTAAAAACAACACTAAAAAACTGTATTTTTTCCCTGCTGCTCCCTACCTACCAAAATTATAGCGAGTTAATTAGTATGAATTCATTAATTAATAATTAATAGGTTCATAGGCTTGCCATCTGAAAGTTTCTCTAACATGATCACACCGAAAAGATTGTACATGGTTAATGTTTGGAAATTACCGACATGAATACAAAGTAAAAGAAAAGTGTGTCCCTCAAGAATAGGTTGATACACTGGGTGATGAGTTTTAGAAATTGTTACTCTGTGATTTGAGCAGATCTCGTAGAGGTTAAGCACTGCACAGTACAGAGCTCACAGTTCAATTTTACAATTCCAGCCTTAATTAAAGAGGAGTGTGCAGTAGGTCTAGTAAATCGGGACCTGCGCACCTGTCCTCCTGGGGGCTCCCAAATTCAGTTTAAATACAATACTCCCCTCGTTGAACTTAGTAATATCATTAGTAATTGGATGTCCAGCATGGTTCAATCTTCTTCCCCAACTCACCTTAGTACAGCAGTGGAGAAGAGGGATTACCTTAATGAGGTTTCTGACTCTGGTTGGTAAATTCTGCAACCAAAAGCGGTCCTTTAGCTTTTTCATCATACATCCATAGTGGCAGGGGTACTAGGGTGCCAGCTCCCCAGTTGAAAAACATATGTTCTATCTCCCCTAAGACTGAAATCCATTTTAGGCAAAAGGAAGGTATGATGAAGAGTGGGGAACGACAGCAACCCATTACCCCTGTTCAAGCATTCAATGATAGTTTAGGGCTTAGAAGGATCTCATGGAACATAGTGGGAATAAACTATAAAGTTCTAGACCCTGACTGGGGAACATTTGTAGAGGGTTTCCATATATGTGTGTTTCAAAAGACATGGGCCACCACACCAACTTAAAAGTTGGGTTACAAAAATGTCAGTGTTGAAGCTAGACCTTCGGCTATGGGTCATCCTTCTGGCAGCTTAATAATATGGGTCAAGACCACTCCTGCTTGCAGGATTGAAAGACTGAACTTTTCTTCTAAGGCTATCTTGAGTCTAGAGGTCATCACTATAAAGGGACATTTTGGAAAAAGGCTGATTAACATCTATAACCGCCCTGCTAACTTACTAGCAATGAATCTGAAACTCTGACCGTATTGTCAGATTTCCTGGCAAAGGATGGTTCCAAGAACCCCCTGATTCCAGTGGGTGGCATGAATACAACTTTTGAATCCATAGAGTTCATACAAAAATTTATGCTGGAAGAAGATCAGAATAGGGTTATTCCCAGCCTATTGAATCCATCTTTGAAAAGAAGCACTAGGGTAGCACTGCAGCTAGCCTCAATCAGCCTGAGGAATGGGCTAAGAGTATGCAATGGGTGAACACAATCAGATAGAGGGGCAAACTATACATACAAAAGATCAAATTCCACAAGTAGGATTGATTATATTCTAATAGACTTGGGCCCAGATTTATACTCTGTTTGCACTGAATTAGCATCATTTATTTTACACTAATTCAGGGCAAACTTAACTCCATATTTATATTTTGATGCTAGACTAGTCTAGCATCAAAATATTGGAGTTAAAGTCATTTTTTGGATGCGTGAAACCATCTTGCATTAATGAGATGCTACGTGGGTGTTCCCATCCAAAAGATTACTCTAGGGCCCTATCGCCTTATTTATCCTCCCATGCAAAAATGGTCCACGGGAAGGAGGTGGGTCTAAATAATGGCACTAAGCTTGCTTAGTGCCATTATTTAACGCCTGGCCTGAGCACACATTAGGGGACCTGTGGACCCATTTCCATGGTCAAACACCATGGAAAGCGCACACAGGTGCCCTCCCCAAGCCCCAGGAACACCCCCATCCACACCAGAGGGACGCCACAGGATGGGGACCTCATTCCAGGTATGTATAGGTAAGTAGAGGTAAGTATTTTACAAACTTTTTAAAAGTGCCATTGGGGACCCTGAAATGGGCCCCCCCTACATGACACTGGGAGCAATAGCCATGCCCAGGGCCACTGTGGTGGTGGGCATGACTTCTGTCTTTTATAAGACAGGAGTTATGTGGTATTGATGGTTTTGTATCAGGAAATGACGTTTGGCTAGTTAAGGTCATATTTTGTACTCTAACCAGTCTAACATCATTTTTTGGTGCAAAACACCACTCTCCCACACACCACCCCCACCCAGCTAATGTCTTTTTTTTTATACTAGCCCACCCTTTGCACTGGATTGTGTCATACCATTATTATGGCACCCGGCTGGCGTCCTGGAATGGTGTAAGACGGTGCTATGCTTTTTGGCGCAAAAATGCGCAAATGCAGTTTTGCGTCAAAAAGTATAAATATACCCCTCCCCCGAATTTATGGCCTAACCAGCATTAGATAGAAGTAAAAGAAAGGAATAATAGTGATCATAATGCTTTCATCCTTGAACTAAAAAACACATTCTTTTTACATAGTGAATTTGATTTATGCAAGAGGGCTTATCCATTCATTCCATCAGATGATAGCAAGAAGATATAAATTCCAAGGTCCAACACTTATTCTTTGTACTTTTGATACCCGTGTTCCAAACTGTTGGGGCAGATTACTTGATGAGCTATGGACCCACTTCACCTCAGAACAGCACACTTGTAAATGCAGATTAGTAATTCATCCTTAATCCAATAATACCAACTCCTTAGTAGAATTGATATAAATCCTGTTTTATTTTAAGACACTTGTTGCATATGATATATAGCATTTGCAACTTGAACACAAGCGATAGTCTTCGTTTGAAAGGGTTTGTTGCAGCTGGGCTACCAAATGCTATTGCCCAGGGAGGGCGAAAACCCAGGGACATGGAGATGGACTGAAATTATACCTAAATACAAGAAAGGGGATAAAGGGGACCAGGTCAAATACAGGCCTATTAGTTTAATTGATTACGCTCAAAAAATATTTAGTAGACAGGTGCTGTTGAAAACTCAGTAGTAGATGGAGGAGAAACATATTGTATCTTACATACAGACAGGTTTTAAAGCCCACACAAGTCCAATTGATCAAGTGCTCAGTTTTTCTTTAATTATCTGGAAATGGGTTCAAATTACAACAACAACAAATACTTTATTTCGACCATGGGTCATAAAAGTTACACACATAAAATTGTACAAAGAAGGTGCATTTGTTTCATTTTGCTTTCACACTGGCTTAAAATAAAGTTTAGAATAAAAATAGCTTCATAGGCCATGGCCTACTATAGTCCACCGTTATTCCCGATACATAACTTAACATTTAGATGCCAAGGTTTCTAAAGCGTCTGCTTCATAATGTTAGAATAATACAAATATTAAAAAGCTCTTAAAACAATATAAGGTGGTTTCAGATTCAAATTTCCCAGGTGATACCATCATCAAGATGAATGCAAACTATCCGACCCAAGATTTAAAGATTTAGAGTGCTAAGTTGATGTTACATGGTGATACAGTTTCTTGATAGTTTAGATGGCATATTTTAACAAGGAGAGCCTACTACCGGCACAATCGTATAGGCAAATGTAAGCGCTGTCAAGTCATTAAAGACACAGGCACAGTGTGATAAGAAGCTTATATAATAACTTAAAGTGGTTATCGGATTCATGTTAAAATGGCACGAATACCAGACAGGTGCATAAAAATAACTCTTTGCGGCTAACACTAGTGATATAATAGCAGAAACACAGGATGATTACCTACATAATGTCTAAGAAAAATCTATTCCAAAGCCCTGTCCAAACCACATGGTCAATAATTCATCATCATCATCATCATCAACTTTGTTCGATCAATGACCATAAAAGCACATAAAACAAGATAATAAATAATTATTAAGTGAATAAATAAATACACATCTATAAATTGGAGTAAAAACATTAAAACAATAACTTGAATTGCACATATGACTCTAAAACTTATCTATAAAAGAGATG